>NC_092874.1:246956460-248263126 GCF_028372415.1 Notamacropus eugenii | reverse complement strand
TCTTCTTCTCTCTTTCTGACTCTGTCTCTTTCTCTGTCTCTCTGCCTTTCCGACTTTCTTTCTCTGTCTCTCTTTCTCTCTCTCTCACTCTTTCTCTTTCTCTTTGTGTGCTTGTGTGTCTTTGTCTCTCTGTGTCTGTCTGTCTCTATCTGTCCCTCTTTCTCTTCAATATGTGAAATCTGCAACTCCCAGTGAAAGGCAGCTGCTCTGCAATCTGTGACTGTCTTAAGAGAGCAAGATTGGGATGTTAAGTGACTTGCCCATCCTCAGAGATCTGACTCTGATTGGTTTTCTATACTATACTTCCTCTCTATTTGGACTCAGGACAATGATAATATTTTGACACTGTTGCTAAATTTGAGTGAATTGCATCATAAATCATATTTTTGTTACAATTAAAACAAGAAAAAGCTATAATAATCTTTTTTTAAAAAAGTATCCCACAGATCTTTAAGGGGACAGAAGTAAATTTAAGATTATTAATTACATCACATTTTGTGTTAAGCAAGGAAGGCAGCATGTTAGAGTGGAAAGAATACTGGCTAAGAATACTGGTGTTAGAACCTAAGTTCATACTCTGCTCCCTGACACTTGTGACCTGTGTAACCTTGGACAAATCATCCTCTCTGGGCCTCAGTTTCTCATCTGTAAAACTAGGTGACTCTTCTAGTTGGCTTCTAGGGTACATTTCAACTCTTGATCTACATTTATAGATTTAAAACATGGGTCTAGGTATACTGTGTGATTTTCTCATGGACGCTGTTCCTCCCCATCCCAGTTTACTTGCCTTACTATATCTGTATCAAAAGGAAACTGAAGTAAATACATGCTTCGAGTAAATATATTTAGTATGGGAGTTTGGGTGGACAGCTATACCTGGAACATTCTCTTTTCTTTTAAACTTCTTTTTTTTTTTTTTTATGGAGGGGAGAAGCAATCAATGTTAAGTGACTTGCCCAGGGTTATACAGCTACTAAGTGTTTGAGGTCTGATTTGAACTCAGGTCCTGACTCCAGGGCTTGTACTCTCTCCACTGTGCCATCTGGCTGCCACAATATGCTCATTTCTATGGCTCATGGAAAGCTCTAACGGCTCTCCAGCATTCTACTTGCCCTACTCTGGAGGTTCTCCAGCTTATCACCGTCCTTCCCAAAAGGTAGTATCCAGCACTAAACACAATTCTGTAGAGGTGGTCATAAATGGGAAATCAGAACTAAAGGACTTGTCTGGAAGGGAAAGAGAAGGTGAATGGACGAGAAGAAGTAGAGTTTTAGTAAGTTTCTATCTCTCAGGGTTATTGTTACTTGTTCAGTCATTTCAGTCATGTCCAATTCTTCATGACCTCATTTGAGGTTTCTTGGCAAGGACACTGAAGTGGTTGCCATTTCCTTCTCTAGCTCATTTTACAGATGAGGAAACTGAGGCACACAGGGTTATGTGAATTGCCCTCCTTAGTGTCTGAGGCTAGATTTGAATTCCTGAAGTCTTTCTGACTCCAGGGCCAGTGCTCTATCAGTTAAGTGTGTACAAGTCATTCTGGGTACTGGAGATACATACACACACACATACACACACAGATACACACACACACAATCTAACAGTCCCTGCCCTTGAGGAGCTTCTATATGGATATGGGACATGTGCACAGATTAATATAATGCATGAAAGCATGCAAGGGGTCAAAAGAGAGACTTCAACCAAGTGCTTAAGGAGAATTTGAGGAAAGAGAGAAGGATCAAAGAATCTAAAATAGGGAGGAGGCTTAAATATCATGGAAACCTTACATTTACAGGTAAGCTGAGACCCAAAAACATGATGGCAAGTCAACCAGTCAGTCAACAAGCATTTATTAAGCAACTGCTGTATGCCAGGCACTCTGTGAAGCACTAGGAGATACAAGCACAAGGAAGGCAAAAAACGTGGTCCCTGCCCTCGAGCACCATTCATTTGAATAGAGGAGACAACATGAAAACAAATACATATAAATATATACACATATATATACATACACATGTATGTGTGTATGTATATGTATATGCAAGTGCAAACCAATATATCCACATATATGTTATATGTACATATGTATACAGATATTATATACACATGCAGAATACATATAATGTGTATTATATATGTGTACACATGCACACACAAATATATCCACAAATAGATACATACATGTATTAATATATGTATTCTACCAATTTCATTAAAATAAATTTCATAGCAATAAATTTTTTATGAAATGCTCATACATATGTATGTATGTATATATTTACACACATGTGTTAATATATGTATATTTGTGAATGTTATATCTATCTATAGAGATAGGTAGATAGATAGATAGATAGATAGATAGATAGATAGATAGATAGATAGATAGATAGATAGATAGATTAGATAGATAGATAGATAGATAGATAGATAGATAGATAGATAGATAGATAGATAGATAGATAGATAGATAGATAGACAGACAGATAGATATACTGGGGTAAATCTCTCTGATCCTAAATTTCTGGGAATTCTACTTTGGTATGGAGATTGACATGCTGGAGAATGTCCAGAGGCGGGTTAGCAAAAGGACTTGAGGGCATGTTATAGAAAGGTCATTGAAGAAATCAAACCAAGACCATGCACGGAATTCATGATAGCTATATTCCAGTATTCAGAGCAGAATTAGACTCATTCTACTTAGCCCCAGAGGGCAGAAGTGTGAACAACAGGTAGGTCTGATATAAGGGATAGCAACGGGGTCTGGGCTTAGGATTTCATTGGTATAGAGAATTCTCTGTTAAGAGAATTGCCCCAGGTCCCTCAGCTCCTCTTCTCCAACTTAGAGTCATCAAGAGTTGCCTAGAGCACAGAGGCTAAGTGACTTTTCCAGGGTCACACATTAAAATATATGTAAGGGGAGAGACTCAGGTCATCCTTCTACTTCCTCCTTTATGTGTTATCTTCCAGCTTCTTGGGGTGAAGAACTAATTTGCATGCTTTAATTTGTATTTAATTAGCTGAGTACTTGGCACATAATAGGCCTTTGTGAGCCTTATTTCCTATCTCCCTCATTTATCTGTCTATCTGTCTGTCTTTCCATATATATAACCACCCTACCATCTATCTATCCATCCATCTTATTTATCTCTGTATATTTTTATATATCCATCTACTCACCTATCTATCCATCTATCTATCTATCTATCTATCTATCTATCTATCTATCTATCTATCTCTCTATCTATTTATCTATCTATCTATGTTTCTATATATATCCACACACTGAACCATCTATCCATCTATCTAACTACTCAGGTAGTTATCTTTCTATCTACCTTCCTGCCTTCCTCTTTGCCTACTTACCTTGTCTCCAAGGTTGTTCTCTATCCCTTTATCACATTCCCTCTCATATCTGACATAGAAAGTATATTTGCCTTGTAGTTAGGACCATATAGTCGAGGAATGGACTATTCTGAAAAAGAATGGCTTCTTCTCATTGAAGTCTTCCAGATAAAACTGGATGAGCACTTTCCAGGTTGCATATAAAGGAGATTCCCCTTTAGATGAAGATTGGATTAGATGATCTCCCGGATTACTTTCAACTCCGAGATTCTGTGATTCTGAGAATAGGAAAAAATTAATAAACCAATCTAATTTGTATTGTTCATATATACATATATATAATACATATATACACATATATGTGTATACATATACATGTGTACATATATATATACACTATATAATGTTTATATATATATATATATATATATATATATATATATATAAAACATAAGAGATATTCAGAGGATAAAGAAATAAATTCCCTGGGACACACTTAGATTAATCTGCATAGATCAATCTAAATAAAATATTGTTCCTGAAATGCATTGACAAGGGAGTCAAGCTATATCCATAGGCCTTGAACCTTCTTTTCTAGAATAGGAGCATTTCCTTACATTTTCTTTGATGCTTTCACAGCCTTGGTGAATTAACAGATTGGCAACCATCTGGTTACTTTGGTCAGTGTAAATAGAATTTAGATATTCGTGTCTAAAAACAAATCTAATTTAAGAGCTGAATTATAAAGTGTGGCTGTCTGCTTTGACCAGGTTAACCAGATAATTCATAAGTATGCAATCTATTAAGGCTATGTCTACACAAAAGCAATGACTCAAATATTTTGATAAAGTGCCTTTTTTGGTGCTCTTTATCTACAAAGAACAAAAATGTTTTCAGGGGCAAATAAATGTTGTTGAGAGAAAAAACACCTACACATTGATAATAATAGCTCACATCTATATTATGTTTTGCATTTTACAAACTGTTGCCTGCTAACCACCCTATGAGATAGTTACTGCTACAAGAAAATAGTGCACATGCATCATGGATAAAACTTGAATCCATCGTTCTTGGCTTACGAGGTCAGGACGTTATCTATCAGACTAACACAGCAAACACTAGTGATAATCATGGCTCACATTTATTTAATGTTTCTCAGTTTACAAAATGTTTCTCTAATAATGACCCTGTGAGGTAGTTTGTGAAAAATATCATTATCCCTGTAACCCAAGTCCCAACGTTTTTTGGTAGGTGATAATATTAAGGCTCATGAGGCTAACAGCTTAAATCAGGTAGCTAGTGAGTGTCAGAGCTAGGAAGGGCAGCTAGGTGGCGCCACAGTGCATAGAGAGCCAGGGCTGAAGTCAGGAAGACTCATCTTCCTGAGTTCAAATCTGGCCTCAGACACTTAGTAGTTGTGTGTCCCTAGGCAAGTCATTTAACCCTGTTTGCCTCACTTTCCTTATTTGTAAAAATAATCTAAGGAAGGAACTTGGAAACCAGTTCATTATCTTTGCCAAGAAGGTCCCAAATTGGATCATGAAGAGTCAGACATGATTGAAACAACTGAAAACAGAGTTAGGAATTGAGACCAGGTCTAGTGATCCCATAGGCACTGTGATTTTCACTGTACTCTACGGCCTCCACTTCAGAGTCTAGCCTTCATGGGCTGAGAAAGTTGTAAATGTTAAAGGACCAACCTATGGCATTCCACTGTATAAACACAATATAGAAGTGATCCATTCTCCTCATTCCATCAACTGATCAAAAAGCACTTGTTCAGCGTTTCCTACATGTCTAGCACTGTCTTGGTACCAAGGATAAAATGATAAAAGTGAAACATCCCCCGCCTTCATGGAACTTATGTTCTATGGGGAAGACAGCAGGTATATCAGTAGTGTCAAACTCATGTAGAAAGCATACCTATGGGGCACATATCAACTTAGAGAACTACAGGTTAACTTTATCCATGTTGTACGGTATTTTTATTTATTTTGTTAAACATTTCCCAATTACGTCTTCATCTTATTCAAATATCCTGGGAAGTTTTGCAGGCTACAAGTTTGATACCTTTTATGCATATATGTTAATATATTAAAAAAAATACAAAATGGAAGAAGAAAACACTAAGGAGCTGGGGGTATCCAGAAAGGTCCCAGGTAGGAAATGGAATTGCATTGGTATGATTTAGCACATTTGTCAATCTATATCAACCAAGAGCCAATATGTTTGTCTAGAACAAATTTAGCATGGGATAGCTAGGTGACTCAGTGGATAGAATGCCAGATCTGGAGTCAGGAAGATTCATCTTCAAATTTGGACTCAGACACTTACTAGTTGTGGGTAAGTCACTTAACCATCTTTGCCTCAGTTTCCTTATTTGTAAAATGAGCTGGAGAAAGAAACAGCAAATCATTGCAGTATCTTTGCCAAGAGAAAACCCCAAATGGGGTCATGAAGAGTCAGGTACAACTGAAATGTCTGAACAGAAACAAGATCAAAAATAAGTCATGTCAGATTGACCTTATTTCCTTTTTCATGAAGATTAGATAGCAGGTTTAGGAAATGCTATAGATCTAACTTAACTAGATTTCAAGAAGGCATCTGACAAAGTCTCTAATACTATTTGGGGTCGGGGCAGGGGATTGAGCCATATGGGATTAATTATAGTACAGTTGTGGGAACTACTTGAATAGCTGAACTTAGCAAATTATTGATGTCTCAAAAGGAGGTCTCCAATGGATTGTCCCAGGGATCTGTGCTCAGTCCTGTGCTATTTAACATTTTTATCAATGACTTGAATAAAGATACAGATTACCTGTTTTATCATATTTGAAGATGACAGGAAGAATAACAGAGTCAAGATTTGAAAAGATCTTGATAGGAGAGAAAATTGGACCAAATTAAGTAACATTTAAAAGAGATCAAGGTAAAACACATTTGTTAGAAAAAAAATTTTAAGTGCAGGTGAAGGTTTTGCTGTGGTTCCGTCATTCACTTGTGTCTGACTCTTCATGACCCCATGGACCATAGCATGCTGGGTCTTTCTATTTATTCTCCACTGTCTCTAGAAGTCTAAGTTCATGTTTATTGTTTCCATGACACTATCCATCTCATCCTCTGCCATCCCCTTTTCCTTTTAATCTTTCCCAATATTGGAGCCTTTTCCAATGAGTCTATCTTCTCATTATGTGGCTAAAGTATTTAAGCTTCAGCTTCAGTATTTAACCTTTGAATGAACAGCCTGAATTAATTTCTTTAAGTACTGAAGGCATGCCTAACCATTGGTCAAGTCAACAGTGTAAGACAGCATCCATGAAATCTTATATAATCTTGGCTAGCTTTAAGAGCCAACATATTTAGGAATAAGAATATGAAAACCCACTGTGGTTTGCCCACATCTTGAACAATGTATTCATCTCTAAGTGTCACACTTTAAGAAGGACATTGATGAGTCAGAAAGTGTCCAGAGTGGTAAAGGTCCTCAAGTGCATCTCATGTGATGAGCAATTCATTATATCATAGTTTCATAAACCTAGAGTGTGAAGGGACCTTAGAGTCCAACCTCCTCATATTACAGATAAGGATACTAGTATCCAGTAAGTTTGATATTTAAGCACATGGCACATAGAAGGTATTTAACAAATTCTTGTTCTCTTCTGCCTTCTCTTTCCCACTTATCCAAGGTCACATTGGCAGAGCTGGAATTCAAACTGAGGTTTTATGATTCCAACAAAAGTATTCTAACCGCAGCACTCTTTCCACTATGCCTACAGGGTGAAGAATCTGGTGATGGTTAGTTTTGAAGAAAAAGAGTTAGAAAGTGAAACTGTAGCTGGCTTCCAAGTATTTAGGGGCTATTACATGGAAGAGGAGTTAGAATTATTCATTTTGGTACCAAGAGCAGATCAGACCAGACAAGCACTAGAAAAATAAATGCACTTTGCAAAGCAGCAAATTTAGACTTGATAGAAGGAAAGGCTTCCTAATGATTAGAGCTACTCAAAAGTACAATGGACAGCCTTTTAGGAGGTAGGATTTTTTTTCTCATTGAAGATCTTTAGGATAAATCTGTTTGACTGTTGAATATGTTGTAGAGGGAATTTTTTCCCAGGTATGGGTTAGATTGGATGGCCAAAGACATCCATTTTGATTCAAACTCTGAATGCTCTGAACATGATGCTCTGAACAAGTGGATAAAAAAGGTCAAATTAGTTCAGTTTTCTCAAAATACCTAACTCCATTTTTAATTTGAAAACTGGGGGCATGGAAGAGCCTAATTACGAAGTATGTCTATTGACATTCTCTCTTCTCTCTCTCTCTCTCTCTCTCTCTCTCTCTCTCTCTCTCTCTCTCTCTCTCTCTCTCTCTCTCGTCTCTCTCTCATCTCTGTCTCTCTCTGTCTCTCTGTCTCTCTCCCCCCCCCAATTAAGGATTTGATATCAACCTATTAATATATCTAAGACTTCTATTCTAATAGCCAACAAGAGTCAGATCTAACCTGGCTAGAATGCTTTCATAATCAACATTGGACTGTCAAAATTGCTTTCTAATTATTTGTTGTTTTAAAATTGCATTTAAAAAAACAAAGAGAGAAATATAATTACGTACATTTTGCATTGTTGTTCAGTCATGTCTGGTTCTTAATTTGGGGCTTTCTTGGCAAAGATACTAGAGGGGTTTGCCATTTTCTTCTCCAGCTCATTTAGTGACTCACCTAGGATCACATGGCTCCTAAGTGTCTCAGGCTGGATTTAAACCCAAGGCGTCTTGGCTCCAGTCCCAATGCTCTATCCACTATGCCATGTAGCTGCCCACATGAAACCTTAAGCGTCCTCTAAGTTTGCATCTACTTAGTCTAGATTAATCTAAAAGTCATAGGAATGTCCTTGGAGATCAAAAACTTATAGGCAATATTTGGAATTCTATTGATCATAAAAGCATATGATCATACATATAATCATCAAATCATAGATATAGAGCAGGAAGGCATTGTAGAGGTTATAGAGTCCAAAAGCCCCATTACAGAGATAAGGAAATGGAGAAACAGGGGAGTTAGTTGACTAACTCAGGGTCACACAGCTAGTACATGCCTGAGGCAGGATTTGAAACCAGGTCTGCCTAGTCTACACCATGCTGGCTCTGTGATTGCTGATTCAGTTTGCTCCTTGATGTTTGAATATTCAAATTAATTCCACTTCGAATTCTCTGAAATGTTCTTAGTCACTTACACAGTTTAGTCATTCTTTTGGAATCTTCCCTTCTTTGAGATATTTGAAAAATTGGTCCTTGAGTACCTTTAAAATTGTGTTGACTCAAATGTGGATTTTTTTCCTGCTTCTATTTGATTG
Source organism: Notamacropus eugenii (assembly GCF_028372415.1). Lineage (NCBI taxonomy): Eukaryota > Metazoa > Chordata > Mammalia > Diprotodontia > Macropodidae > Notamacropus > Notamacropus eugenii. The sequence continues at coordinate 248,254,433 of NC_092874.1, read as the reverse complement.
TATCTATCTGTTCTTCCTTACTTCATCATATTAAGTGTTTCCACTTTCACGGTGCACTCACTGAGGCATTGCGTCCAAATGTGGCAGGGTTTCACTGCTGTCAGTGATGAAAATAGATCACTACAGACATACAGACACATCTGTTCCATTTCATCCCTATTTGTTGTCCTTCCAGTGCATCTCCAAATGTTGTCAGGACGATCTGGCTTAGTTGGATCTTATGTGTGCCCAGCTTTCTGCAGGCTTGTTTTTTTCCCTTCATTGAATTTCATTGTTTATAACCTTCAACCATTTTATTCTGCAATACAGTGAAAATCAGCTTCTACACTAAAAAAGTATTTCCTTTTGCTACTGTGCCTTTGTATTTAACAAGAGTTAAATATTTGTGAAATGAAGTTGTTTCTGGGCTTTTGGGGGGGGGGGGGCATCTGCAAGGCAGATGGTAATAAGGGTCCATGCTGGGATAATGGCCATTGGGACAGAGGAGGGAACAGATAGAAATGTGAGAGATACAGCAGAAGTAGAATCAATGGTACTTTGGTAACTCGTTGGGTGTGAGAGGTGAGTTAAAGAGAAAAGTCAGAGATAGCAACAAGATCTAGCAAGTGAGAGAATGGGTAAAAGTGGTCAGATTAAAAATATTAGTGAAACCAAAATGAGGATCAGGTTTAGGTGAAAAAACAATAAGCTCAATTTTCAACATGTTGAGCTGAGATGTTGATGGCACATATGAGTGAAATTATCTTGTAAGGAGTTAGAGATGTAGGAAATAGACCTAAGAGGAAAGGTCGTGATTCAGGGATGTGCTGGTAAACATTTTACAACCAGTTCTCCCCACCCCCACCCCCAAATATATTTATGTTGAATTTCCATTAACATTTTTTCCAAGTCTTGCTTTCTTAAGTCTAGAAATCAAAAAAGCAATAAATTAAGCCCTGGTTTGTAGCCTTTGTGGTTTTCAAAGCATAAATGATCACACTGAAAATTAATAATTAGCGCTTGGGAGCTGCTTTGAGCTGGCTCCAGCACACCTCTGCCAGGATCGGAGATTGTGATTAGATAAAAGAATTGTGCCACCAAAAGCATTTGGAGGCACACCCAAGAGATAAGATGAGAAAGAAATAGAGAGAAGTAGTAAAATTAGTAAAAAACAAAACAAAAAAACAAAAAACAAGGAGAATTTAGTGTCTTCAGAGTAATGGGATAGGAAAAAGTATACAGAATAAGAAGATGGTCAGCTGCTGCTGCAAGGAGATCAAGGATTAGGACTGAAAAAAGACCATTGGATTTGGTGATTAGATCTTTGGTGACTTTTGAGAAAATGGCTTCAGTGGAAGGAGGGATGAAGAAAGAATGTGTTGACTAGAATTTTTCCAGAAATTTTGCTGTAAAGGGGAAGCGAGAAATATATGGTAGAGACGCTCTAGAAGAAAAAGTTTCTCAGTTTTGTCTTTATTTTAAAATTAGAAAATTCTGAATATCTTTGCAGAAAAAGCTAATGGATGAAGATTCATGAAAGAAAAAGGATGTCTTCCTAGAAGGGATAGGAAAGAATGGTATTATGTATATAAATAGAACAATTTGATTTAGTGAGGAGGAGGGATACCTCTATCTCTGCATGATTAAAGGATGAGAACAAAAAAGTGCAGTAGCAGTCGAGCTAATTAAGTCAGCAAGACTGCTAAAATCATGAATTACAATCATCTTAATGATGAAATTGAACTGACCATTGGATCATCCAATCTATCATTCTGTATTAAACTTGTGAACAGTTGCTCCCATAAACACTGGATCTTTATGTATAAGAGGATTCTCTTTTTCTGTCTTCCCATGTTATTCAAGACATGTTACATTAGCCAAGAATAAAGAGTTTGCCTGAAAAATAAGAGTTTGCCACCCACCTACTCCTCAGTACTGGCAACTTTTTGCCCTTAGAATATGAAAATCAAGCACATCCTAGTTGTGAGTTTGTAGAGATGTTGACTCACAACATCTTTTCAAATATTGAATCAGAGAACTGCATGGCAAGTGAATCAGGTTTTTGTGTTGCAGACTTCAGCTAATTAGTTGTCTTTGTGAACATGTTTCTGTTTTTTCTTTCTCTTGTTTATAATAAAGTTTCCTATTCACCCTATACCATTACAACATTCATCATACTGATATGCCAGGCCCTTATGGAGAGTTTCCATAGAAAGAGGGATATTTATTATTAAGCTATATAATTCAAAAGGTCATAAGATATGATCCCAAGTCAAAAGAGTTAACAACAAACATTTATGGAGTGTCTACTCTATAGAGAGCACTATCTTGGACAGTAGGGATACAAAGAGATTTCTGTGCAATGTAGCTTTAAAATCTAGCTGGATAACTAAGACACAAATGTAAAAGACAAATTTAAAAATATACTAAGTGCAAAATCAATGGCATAGACCAAGGTGTGGTCAGAAGTTCAGAGGACAAAGTGATCACTGAGATCTGGGATAATCCCTCAGAATTAAGGGACAGTTTGCAAAAGAGGTAAAAATTTAACTGAGCTTTGAAAAAAAATATTGGAATTATGTAATAAAGGGAATGAAGCATATATCCTAGGTAAAAGTAAACATAAGTAAAGATTCAAAGAATACACATAATTCATATGGGAAGCAATGAGTAGAGCAAATGTAGATAAGCAAAGTGAATGGGAGAGAGACCAGAAGAGATTGAATTCCAGTTAAATTTTATGTTGTCAAAAATGAGAGACTCTCAAAATTTTTTCAAGTAACAGTTACAAAGTAGCATTTTGGGATGATTATTTTGGTAGCACTATCTTGGGAGGAGGATGATACAAATCACTTTAAAAAATCAATGGATTTAGAACTGAATCATTTTGAATCCCCTTGGGATTTGAAAGGGGATAACATAAAAAGAAGGAGATGAACAGAAGAGATTCTGAAGGTAGATACATTAAGATTTTTGAAGTTACATTGTTGTTCAATTGTTTTTCAGTCATGTCAGACTCTTTGCAACCCCATTTGGGATTTTCTTAGCAAAGATACTGTAGCGGCTTGCCATTTCCTTCTCCAACTCATTTTACAGATGGAGAAACTGAAACAATCAAAGTTAAGTGACTCGCCCGGGGTCACACAGCTAGCAAGTGTCTGAGGTTGGATTTGAACTCACAAAGATAAGTCTTCCTGACTCCAGATCCGGCATTCTATTCATTGTGCCACCTCGCTGACCTTTTTTTGAAGCCATAGGATTTGATTAATTGGCAATGTCTTCTTCATGTAGGCTATGTTGATCTGATACCCACAAAACTAAGAGAAAAGTAAGCAATTCATTCAAGTTCATCAGCCTTTTTGACTACATCAGTCCAACCAATTTGATACTTTTTAACTAGATAGACATTTTTTTTTTTGTTATATAGAAGAGATCATCTCATAGACAAATCCTCCATAAGTATAAGAAGCATTTTTTTTTTTTTGGAGAATGAATAAGGGATATTGAATCATGATACTTTTGGGGAGAAAAAAGCTCTTGGTACAAAAATCCGTACATGATTGCATTTTCCCCAGGACGGTGGGACATATTTTCAAAATAAATATTGGTCATTTTGCGTTCAAAATGTCCTTGAAATTCTCTTATCTACTGATCTTGATATTTTCAAAATCAATTCTATGGCAAAAAAGGAAATAAATATTTCATTATGTGACTTCCTTTTTTTAAAAGTGTGACTTAAGGCGAGTTCATTTTGGAGCTGGACTTTCACCAAACATCTTTTCCTCTTAAGACAGGAAAATTGGATGATCAAGCTTACTTGTGAGATTTTTGGTACTTCCTTTTTACCAGTATAGTCAATATCAAAGGATCTGGTATGATTGGCATCACTGTTTCCTGTTGTGTCTGGAAGCAAAGATGCACAAAATTGCTGGCTAATGAATCATGTACATATTTTGTTCGAGATAAAAGTTTCAATTTATGGACTTTGACAGTTCTTTTATCCTGAAATATTTCACTGGTTATGATGCACAGAGGTGTGTTATGATGGAACTAAAAGAGGTACAAATTTGTGGTGTTAACCCATATCTATCCATCCATCTATATGAATTACATAGGTAGAGTGGGGCTTTTCCAATTTTGTGTGATCCGTCTTTTGAGTATATCTCAAGCATGGAACTAACTTTTAAAATAACATTAATTTATATTGAATAAAGTAAATGACCATTCCTGAATAGAAAGAAAAGTAACAGCCCCATGAAACACATTACTGAAGTGTTTATAGATCTTAAGTAGATTTCACATTAAAAATGCTTGTCCAAAAAAATATTTGCCTTCTTTACTGTACCAGGCTTGGGTGGTTGCCAGCAGAGAATTTTATCTCAATATAAATGGTTTTTTAAGTGTTTGTTTCCAGCCAGGCTTCTCTCTGCTCAGGCACCTCCCAGTCCCATTGTTTCTTTGTTCCAGCGGATATACAAAGGACTTAGTGTTTTGTTTTCTGGCCCAGATCGATTAGATAAAGTGTGCATATTTGAACTTCACCTTCTAGGCACGCAACCCATTTTGGTTTAAAACACCTTAAAACTTAATGACAGAATCTCATATTTTGCAGATCAGGCAGAAAATGTTGTCTGGATACCAAGCCTTTTCTCAACTTATCTTTAGTTAGAATTTTACTGATTCCCTTTGAAATGCTAATGAAAATCAACTCATCTTGGTCTTGAGGCAAGAATGAGAATTTAGGGGACTATCAGAATTTAAACACAAATTCAAAATTTGTATTCTTCCTTACTTTTCCCCCTCTATTTCTTTTAAAAATCTTTGTTAGGAGGGATGGTTAGGTGAGGAAGAGATAAGTGTAATTTGCAAATGAAAACGATATAAAAACAAAAGCTACCAATAAAAATGAGTGAAAATTATGTGTTTCTTTATGAATTTTGACATCAATAATTTGGGTTCTGGGTGATTATTTATGATAAGGTAAATGGAATGTGTCATAGTGAGTGAGTAGAAAGCCAACCAGGAAGCTAGGAATACCTGGTTTCCAGCCTCTTCTGACACAGACTAGCTGTGTGACCCTAGACAAATCACTCAACCTGTTTGCCTCGGTTTCCTCCTCTGTAAAATAGTACTATTACTATGTACCAGGTACTTTATAAATACTGTCTCCTTTGATCCTCACAACAACCCTGGGAGACAGGAGCTATTATTGTCATTCTATTTTACAGAGGAGGAAACTGAGGCAAACATATTGTGTTGTTGATGTTACAACCTCCTATCTTAAAAGTAAATGGGATCGTAGAGTTGGAAGACATCTCAGAAGCCAGTCACTCCAACCTCCTCCTTTTATAGATGAGGAATAGTGTAGATGCCTATAGAAATTCAATGGCTTATCCCAGATTCCATAAGGAATAAGTAAGTAGCAGACCTAAGTTATGAGCCCAAGTCCTTGAAGTCTAGATCCGACAATGTTCCCACTGTCCCTCAATGCTACTAAAGAAAATTGCTTATTTACAAAGAGAATAAAGAATCCTCTCAGAAGCTTCTGATTTAGTTCTACCAGTTAGAAAGCTTTCCCCTGGGAATGAGCTGATCATATTTTATTAAGGCTTCTTAAAAAAAAAAATCTAGGATGGGAAAAATTGAAACAATCCTCAAGATAATTCAAAATGATGTAGAGAGGAGGATTGAATGTTTTGATCTGAAATATCTCAGTGATTCAGAGGAAAGTTTTTGGGTTTCTTTTTTTTTTTATTATTCACTTGAGGATTTTTTGCTCTCTTGGATGGGGAATTAGAATAATACAACAGATGAAATGGGACAGGGACCAGCTTGAGCAGGCCCTTCAGAATTTGTCTAAAGTCAGTTCATTTCACTATTGCTTTAAGAATGTCAGTTCATTTCTTTAGGCTTGGGTTCATCCATCATCGATCACCTGGCACTTTTGTGGCTAATTTTCAGAGACTGACAACAATGAAATGCTATGTAACTTTACTTGTCGACCAAGTGTTATCTACTCATTAGGATGAGGCATGAAATGTCTCACAGCTGAATGCATTAGCTATAAATTCAGCAGTGAGGTAGACCTGATCATAAAATTATCTTGGTGTTTTTCTCTGAGGGTTCAGGAGATGTAGGGGAGAGTAAGCATTAAAAGAAAATTCCCAAATTAACTACAAAGGACATATGAAGGAAGATGCTATCTGCAGCTAGAGAAATACATATGTATGTATTTTACATATGTATGTATACATTATATGTATTTTACATATGTATGTATACATTATATATATGTGTGTGTGTGTGTATGTGTATATGCACATATTTGGGTAGTCATCTGGGGAAAGGGGAAGGAGAAGAAAAAAGGAGAAAAAAAGAAAGTTACATGAAAACTTTATTATATATTTACAAGGAATAGCAAGTTGTACAAAATAGATTTCCAGTTTCATGTACAATCATTTTTTTTATTTTACTATGTTATGGAAATACTTGTTTTATTTCTTAAGTTCAGCATAAAATAAATATAATTTAAGAAATTAAACAAATAAAAAAATTTTAAAACTAAACAAAAACAGTAGACTAGGGACAGGGGAAAAACCTGTGGTTTCATTAATAAAGGACCATCCCTCTACCTACCCCTGCTCTACACCTTAGAAACTTAGAGGATTGCCTACAGCTCACAAGTGAGAGGACCTGCCCAGGGTCATACAGCCTGTATGTGTCAAAGGCAAGACGTGAAACTACATATTCTTGCCTTTGAGGTCCACTCCTCAGCCACTAAGTCGCACTTCCATTTGCTTTATCATAAATCACTCCAAAACCACAGGGATAGATTCTAGAGTTCTAATTTCATTAATAAAGCAGACTTCCCCCAATGTAGGTTAATACTAGCTCTGTAACTTATAGTCTTAAAGATTGCCTGAGAGTACTCAGACCTTAATTGTTTTGCCCAGAAAGTGAGGCAAGACTTGAACTGTTCTTTATAATTCTAAGGATAGTTACCTATCTAGTACACCATGTTGCCTTTCCCAAAAAAAAAAAATTCTTAAAAATAAAATACAACTATTTTGAACACAATGTCACTTTATCTTTAGTTATCTTTAGACTGCAGCAGACTCTTTTCCAAGATTCCTAGAATTTCCTTGTGGATAGGCTGTAATTCCAATTCACACTGTATTCTAAGAACTAAGACAGACCCTTTTCTATCTCAATAGAACAAGACAGCTACATCTGCTCTGGTGGGCCCTTCATGACTAGGATACCCTTATCAGGTGCTCTCCAAACTTTTGGAACCCCAAACCTGTGCGAGAATATGGTGTTATGCATCTCTGTCCTGCTTTGACTGGCATCGTTTATTTCTCTGACATCTCCACAGCACCACTAGAGTTCTCTTTTATGGAAAGTATTCGCTAAATGTCATTGAACAACTATTAAAGCTTCCACGGAACCAATCCATATTGAGTTAGCATTAAACCTCTTGGGGGTTCCATAATAGTTCAGTCAACTCACTTAGATGGACAACTGGCCAATCTGGGGACTCTACTCTATAGAAGAGGGGGCCGGGGTTCCCAAAATTGTTTCAGAGCTCTGGAACGTTGGACTAAATGAAAAACATTCATGCTTTGCTATACTGTTTCCCTATTCTGTCTCTCGCTGTTCTTTTCCAACCTTCCTCTTATATTGAGGTACTTAAGGACAGGGATGAAAGTCCCCTATATCTCATTCCCTAGACCGAAGTTCAGAGCTTATATGTTGTTAGATAACCTGGATCATATGTTGTTGGTGCATGAATACAGATTGGGCTTGTGGCCAGATGATGAAGACTCTTTAGCTGCAGTATTGCTCTCTTTGGCTATGTTTACATGACACCAAATGCTGAGATAAAAACTGGCTGCTGTGATGGGAGAAATTCTACTTAAAACATACATAAATTTCTTAATGTTGAATGTTTCTCATTAAGTAAGCAAAAAAAAAATCAAACTTTTAACCAAGTTTTTCAGGGCTTATCAAGATATTTGGCCTCGTGTGGACAGTCTTGGACTTGAGTGAAAATCATTTAAGACAATCAACAAACATTTAATAAGTATTTACTATACTTCAAGCACTGTGTTAAACACTAGGAGGGGATGGGGGAATACAGAGAGAGAGAGAGAGAGAGAGAGTGAGAGAGATGGAGAGAAAGAGACAGAGAAACAAAGACATAATTATTCTTCAGGACAAAGAAATATAAAACTTTTTCATCAGTTGGAAGTCCAAAGGCATAGCTACAAAGAGCCAAATAAAATGTTTTATTATACCAATTTATGTCTTCTTCTAACAGCCCTATTCTGAGTACCACATCATGGTGTGGAGTGACCTTGAGTTTTTCCAGTCCATGCCAACAATTTGTATGATTTGCCAGGTCTAAGAAAAATGGAAAGACTCCAAACATCAGCTTGTATATCTTTTTTCTGAGGCCCACACTTGCTAAGTTTAGAGAGGCATATCATCAAAGGATTGATCACCAGGTAATTAATGTTTGGGGACATAAGTGAGCATAGAACTTGTGTTGGTAGAGGGAATGCTGTCACTGATGAAGTGCATAGAGTTTTCTGAATATTTGAAGAAATATATATTTCCATGATGGATGTTTATATCAATGTTTTAATGAAGTAGCACATTTGTTCTGGTTACTGACATTTGAAAGGTGGCATAGGAGTTGATAAAATTTAACAATCTAAGGACCTTAGAGATTATCTAGCCCAAACAGCTTGTTCATAGAAGAAGAAATTGAGGCCCAGTTTGGTGAAAGTGGATTTGCCCAAATTTTCACAGATACAGATAAACCAGTTTTCAACCCAAGGCTTCTATCACCAAAGCTCTTTCCACCATATCATAATGCCCACTGCAAATAAATCTCGATTGTAAGGCAGAGAGTTCCTGCAATGCAGGAACTTAATCTTTTTGGTGTCATGGACTCTTCTGGCATTCTGGCAAAACCTATTTCTTCTCAGAATGTGTGTGTGTGTGTGTGTGTGTGTGTGTGTGTGTGTGTGTTCAGTTGTCTTTTAGTCATGTCCAAATCTTCATGACCCCATTTAGGGTTTTCTTAGCAAAGATGACTGGAATGATTTCTTCTCTTGCTCATTTTACAGATGAGGAAACTGAGTTAAGAATGAAGTGATTTGACCAAGGTCATCAGCTAATAAGGGCCTGTGGCCAGATTTGATCACAGGAAGATGAGTCTTCCTGATTCCGGGCCTCACATGCTTTCCACTGTAGTACCTGGTTGCCCATGTTTTCAGATGCATAAAATAAAATACATAGAGTTACGAAGGAAAGCAATTATATAATTGAAATATAATTATGTTTTATAATATAATAATAATTTATATTTATATAATTTATAATAATTTATATAATTATATAATAATATAATTTATAAATATAATAATGTTTTAAAAGCCTATTCACAGACCCCAGGTTAAGAACCCCGACTACATTGGCACAACCCTCTGAATTTCAGTCTCTTTTATGCCACTTTCTTCACAGCCCCTTTACCTCCCACAAGGTTTGAAGTTGATATGGACAAGACCACTTCCACAAGCTTGCACGTTTGGTGGACCCCATCTTTGGGAAAGGTTGATTCATATGACCTACAGTTGTTCAATGACAAGAACCAGAAGATCCAGGGGACTGTAATTCCAGAAAGTACTTTACAAAATGAAAACACATTTGTCAACCTTACTGCTGGTAGCAAATACTCTTTTGCCATTCAAGCTATTTCTGGAAATAAAAGCAGCTCTGCAGTTCATATCAATGGATCCACTGGTAAGACTTCTCTACATATTATTAAATACTAAGCATTTGGAATCATGGAACATTAGAGTTGGTAGGAGTGAGAGAGGTCATCCAAGCCATTCCTATTATTTACAGAAGAGGTAGCTGAGGCAAAAGAAAATTTAAACATATTGTACATGGTCATCCTTCCACTTAGTATGACCTATGGCCCTAGTGCTGACCTTTCTCCCAAAATCCAACCTTTTATCTCCAATTGCCTAGGGAACCTCCACTGATGTTTCAAATTTAACATCTCCAAAATCCTGGTTGGGTATCTTTTCCCCAAAACACATGCTCTTTGTTACAATATCCAATCTCATATGTTTGAAAAGTCAATATTATCTTGGCTTCTGGTCCAAGCAAAAACTTTGGGAGGGAGATGGTATTTTTGATCCCATTTTACAAATGAGGAAACTGAGGCAGAGGTTAAGTGACTTCCCCCAATATCACTTGCAAAGTAGTCTGGGGTCATGAAAAATAATCTCTGAGTTGAAAGGACTGAGTTCTAGTCTCATTTTACTCTATGTCCTCGTCCAAATCTAGTAACTTCTCTAGAGTTATAATTTTTTTTCATCTATAAAATGGATTTAAATGAACAATCTCTAAGTTGCTGACCAACTCTATTATCTTATATGAAAAAAGGATTTTGTTGATCAACATTACTTTCTGAATTTTTACTCTGGAATGCATTTATTTTAAATTATTTTCTTCCTTTACTCATTTTTGCCTGACATTAACTTGGTGTGAGGTTCCCTGAATTCCATTCTTTCCCCTGTTATTTGATTAGCAGTTGGGAACCAAGATACTGGTCAAACTTGAGGAAGTCGTTGTTGGTATTCTTATACTTTCTATTGTAATGACCTCTTTCTTTTTTCTTTTTTTCTCTCCATTTATTTTTCCCTCATTCCACTTTTTTTCCTTCTCCAATTTCCCCTACTTTATTCCTTCTTCCCCTTTCTTCCAGTTCCTATTTCTTCCTGCCTTCCATAACTATTCCTCAGCTGGATATTTCCTATAAAAATGATTTCTTACTACATTTATGATTGTGACTTTAGAAGGCTTCTTGTAGTACTTGCTGTGTTTTAAAAAAAATTTTTTTTAGCATGTTCACATATAACATACAAAAAAAATTTCAGCCATCGCCATAAAGACCTAAATTGCTGCTATTCAAATGACAGAAAAATAGTAGTCTATATGAATGGTTAGTCTAGCTGAGTGATAGTTATAGTGGGCATAAGTAGGAACCATCTAGCACATTACCCCAAAGTCTTACTATGATGCTTCTGTCAATCTCCTGGAAGTGATCATGGATTTTTAACGGTCATACCAGCAGGGCATAATCTCTGGCAGGTTCTACAATCCTAAGAAAACTTGAAGTATGGCCTCATCATTAAAAGGAATCTTTATTCTACAGACTAACCAAGCAATTAAGGAAAGGTGTATTACCAATAGATCGGTCATTTATCAATGAATTCTTTAGCCATGGAGACCCATAAAACAAAGAAAAATTACAAAATGGCCTTTAGTCCTAGATGACCCTTTCCACTTCTGGATGTCTTGGGCCATTCATAAACAATTGGTATGGTGGTATGCTACATGTCAGCCCTTTGTCCAATAGACATACCGTAAGAAGAGGTGAATCCTATCAATCTTATCATTTTTGCCATAAATGAAACCTAAAGAAAGAAGTAAGTTGAAGCCAAATGGAAGGGTGGTTATTAGGTGCTCCTTGGAGAGACAAAGGAGTTGGCAGAAGTTGTTGATGTTCTCCAAAGAGTTGACTTCCAAGGGCTCCCAGAAGCTTTTAAGAGCTAGAATTTTGTCATTTAAGTCTCCAAGTTCTTTTAAGTGATTTCCTCAACATTTTGGGACTGCTTTATTTTTCCAGCTTTATCTCAAATTAACCAGCTCTATGCTGTCTACCTGGTCAAACTAGACTAATTGATACCTACCCAAAGCCCTTATCCCAATGCATCCCCATCCATTCATCCATCACTCTACATACTCTTCCACCTATGTTTTTTTTTTATCATAAACTCAAAGGCAACAACAACATTGTTTCATGGGATATTTGGTCATCATAAATTGCAAAACTAATGATTGATATTTGCAAGAATCTTATGCATCATTATTCCTTGCTAAAAATCACTACAAGATCATTACAAGACATTCCAAATTAAACCAACAAATTCCAACAATTTTGTTACTTTAATGCAAGGGAAGAAAAAGATGGGGAGAAATACATGGGAAAGCAGGATTCAGGAAGATGAGAGACACCAAGGACTTGTAGTTTCTACAGATACCTCATATCTTTGAATCATCAGTGTTTTCTTTAGGAAAATAATTGGTAGACTTTGGACATGATAAGTACAAAATAATACCATAAAGAGTGAAATAGATTATATTTTGACAGTCGGGAAAGGACTTGTTGCTGATGTAGGAGAGATCTTTGAATTACTTGTTCGGGTACAGTCAGACCATTATCTTGTCAGAGTTAATATCACAGTTAGTAAAAAGGAAGAAATATATATAAATGAGAAAAATACATGGCATACAATTGAAATAACTCAATCTGGAACTATTAAAACAAATAATTGACAATCAGAATTGGGAATTGGAAACAAAATCACATTGACAATAATTATAATCGTCTTATTTTTAAAAATTAGCCAGTATAAACTAATTGCAGTAGTAAAGGAGATCAAAAGATCTCAGAAAGTACCTCAGTAAGCAAACATTTTGACACTTTGACTTACTTGCCAAAAAGAGATGGCTGCGAAGGGCAACACCAAGATAGAATGTAAACTCATATGCAAAATCTTATGAAGGAGGAGAACAGATGATTCTGAGCAGTATCATCTCACAGAGCAGTGAGAAGTGGAGTAAAACAGTTCAGGAAATCTTAGCAATACATCCAACTGAAAAAAGACTTAAAAGATGAAGATGGATAGACAATGAACAGAAGAAAAACAGAAAATATTTGGAAAATCATTCAAACAAATTGTTTTCTCCATCAAGAATTGGTGAAACCCCTGTATTTGAATCCTCTATCACAGTCCTGGATGTCCTTAAAGGGCAAATAGAAAAATGTACTTTAAAGGAACAAAGTATACATATAAGAGATTTGAGCTGGACACAAGACAATTATAAAGGCCTCCAGAGATTAGATACAGAGTATTTAAAAGAGGGGAGAATATAAAATGTGTAAAATAAAAAAAAGATCTCTGACCCTCAAAAAAATCAAAAAATCAACTGAGAGAACATTGATAATTACTCACTGACACATGCCTACTTCCCATTTGGAGAAAATATTTATGAAATTTATTTATACCAAATCAAAGGCATCCTCTCTGAGGAGAAAAGGTGCTTTTATGAGCAATACTCACTAGTAGGCCACATCTTTTACATTTCACAATTTAATGAAAGAGTAATGAATATAACATTATAATTATTATTTATTGAGTGAAAATAATGTGGTTTGCTAAAGTAAAATGCCACTCTAAAGATCATTTTTTTTCAGCAAGGTAGCTCCCATAAAGACATACATTAAAATCATCTAAGAACCCTTAGAAGACATAAAATATAAATGACCTTGTTCAATGACTTCCTAATCATAAAGAGTAAGACAAGTCATAAAATGGGGAAGTGTCCAAATATTTGCCACTTTGATGGAAGAGTTTCAGTACAGAATCCAAGTTGAAGAAGAATTTCTAATAGATTTGGAGGTCCTCCAGATATATGTGTGTTTCAGTGTGACATTGATGTGATTACATCAAGTCCACAAGCTTTGCAGAGTCTCCTAGAAGACATCTCTAACCACTCAAGAGATTGACCTGCTCATCCACACAGGAGAGACCAAGTAGATGAAGACTAACTATTACCTAGAGTACAAAATTCCTTCAGGTGGTTAACCTATAGAGCTTGTCCGTCAATATGTGTATCTGGGGTAAAAAGTATAGCTGGACAAAGTGCTGTTCACATATTTGAACAAGAAGAGGAGCTAGGACTGAACTGTCCTTGAGACATTGCAAATCCACTCTACTGACTCCAAACTTCCCAAGAAAGCAAAGGCCCATGTTTTCTCATACCAACATTCCAATAGTATTACTGTAAGGCTCTAAAATATAGAATTTAATAGTCTCTGAAGAATGATAAGTGAATATCACACAGATGGTAGTGGGAGGGCACACAGCAGGCTGAAATACATGAACAATGAATAACTTTGAAGGAAAATAGGAGTAAACCATGTCATCAAGGAATTAATGGTGTGACAGGAAGAAAAGGTAGATTGGTCATGTAGCAAGTGTGAGGGATGAAAAATAGACAGCAGGGTACCCCACTGGTACCCTTGCAATATAAGGAAAAATCAAGGAAGGCCTCTAGCATGGCACATTTATGGGAAGACATAGACAAGAATTGCAGAAAATGAATCAGCATGAATGAGTTGTGATCCATTTTGTTGGAAGGAACTTTCAAATCAATAAGATCATAAATCCATTTGAGTACTTGAGTATATGTTAACACAATTTTATATAGAAAAGATTTCAATGTAAGGCAGATCTTTCCTCGACCCCATCCAAGAGTTAGCTCTTGATAAACATACATAAGGAGGTGGTTTCATTTATAAAGTAGTTTCGTGTCTTATTATAGCAAGGTTTATTAACAAAATGAAAAATTCACATTTCTATAGTACTCTAAGATTCACAAAATGAATTCCACTGAATAACTATGAAGTGTATAGTGCAAATATTATTATCCCCATTTTGCAGATGTGGAAACTGAAGTTCCATAGGCATAAAGCTAGTGTTACAGATGAAATTCATGCCAGTGTCCCGACTCTTAAGTGCTGCTTTCTCACTGAAATTCCTAAATTATTCAGTTACTCTATAACGTTGCACAGTTGAGATCACAGGCAAGCACAGATGAATGCATGTTCTGTATGTATGTATATATATATATGTATTGTACTTGGAAATGATGATTTCTGACCCTTTGCCTTTTATTCCACCAGTACCATTCCCAGTGAAAGCTATCCAAGCCTCCACCAAGACTGATACTCTCCAGGTTTCCTGGTCCTCAGGTTCTGGGAATGTGGATCAATACAGGGTGATGTTACTGGATAAGGGGAGAACAGTTCATGACATCACTGTAGAAAAGCATGTTACTACACACACTTTTCATGGACTGACCCCAGGCCATGTCTACAACCTCACAATTGTAACTGAAGCAGCGGGGCTTTGGAACTACAAATCTAAATTAATCAGGACAGGTAAGTCCACCCAGGCTACTCAAAAACTCATACCAAGAAGGTGGGATGACATTCTCTGATGAATCAACTTAGGAAGGATACCACAGGACAGAATGTAATTGACAAATGCTACTAGAGGACCCCAAATTCTCTCAATCAACAAAAATTTTTAAGTGCCACTCTTTCATTAAGTTCCCCCAATGCTCCAGTCTCTCCCCTTTCTCATCTGTCCTTCACATACCTGCCAAATTAATATTTCTGAAGCACAGAATGAATTCCTATTATTCTTCCTCAACTGAAAGCTAGCTTATTGCTGTTCCCTATACATTATATCCCCCTTCCGAACTCCTAGACTTTGCCTAGGAATGTTCTACCTTCTCACTTCAGTCTCTCAGAATATCCAGATCCCTTCAAGATTCTAATCAAAGGCTTATAGTGGACCTTCCCATATCCTCCCAAATACAGACTCTGATCTCAAGCCCTTTGTGAACTGATAAGACAGACTTTAAGCATATTGTTGTGACCAAAAAAAAATTATCACAGTGTGTCCAACCTGGTTATGAGCCTGTGGGAATTTAGGAGGGATGGTTTTCAGATGACAGGCTTAGAGTTCATGGCCAAACTCATGCTTGAACTTTCAAATTGGAAGGACCAGCCAAAGCTTGTGCTCTCTTGACATAGTCTTGGATCCAAAGTGCACAAACTCAAGGCATCAAAGTTAATGATCTCTATATAAAATGTAACACAAGTCTTAAAAGTTATTTCTATACATCAAGAGGACCAGGTAGCTGGAAATCCCTGTCCATTTGGCAAACCATGATGAAATTATTCTCCCAATTTGTATCTCTTTTGATTTTAAGACATTAGTTAGGTCCAAAAGTATACCAGAGATTCAAAATGGAGGAAAGAGCAACTGTGAAATTTCACCATATTGCTCTGGTAAAATGACATCACAGCTGTCAGACTCATGAATGAATTCAAAAATACATAGTTTATTTTTCAAACCTAACTCTCAGTAGATTAAGTAAGATTTTCTCTATAAGAGTGAAGCATTAGCAGATATTTATTAAATGCATCCCACATGTGCAAGCATGAGAATAAAATACATCTCTTTGAACTATTATATAATCATGTGTCATCTTTGTTTTTACAATAAAATAATTAGACAGATAACTGCTAATTAGATAGATAAAATATAAACCCTAAAAAACTAACTTAAAACCTTTCGGTTTTCTTCATTCTTGCTAGCCCCAGTGGAAGTCTCAAATCTGATGGTGACTAATGAAGATAGCTGTAATTCTCTCAAAGTCAAATGGAAAAGACCGCCAGGAAACCTGGACTATTATAATATCACATTGTCTCATCAAGGGAATGTTCAAGAACTCAGAACTATAGAAGCCTGGGTGACTGAAGCCCGCTTCAAGGGCTTGACTCCAGGACGCCTGTATCAGGTTACTGTCTCTACCATCAGTGGTGAACTCTCTGCTCAGAAAACAGCAATGGCAAGAACAGGTAAACTTTGAACTTCAAGAATGGAATTTGATTACCTATTTTTTTTTTAGTCAGACCAGGTTGCTATTTTGAAATGTAAGTTCATTCTCCATGCCATAAAAAGAATATATTTAAGCTAGATCTTATAGCTCAGAGAAAAGTGGAAGATTATATCATCTAGCTGAATAATTTAAGAAAACTGGTTTGGGTCTTGAATTATCAAGGTAATTTCTTGTTCCTTCTGGTTGTGAAGATGTGGCCTTTGTATAATTAATTGGCTTTTTAAAAATTGTACATATTTAGCAATGTCAACTCCTCACTACTGGAGATGGGATAATGAACAGGGACATCAAGGTTGACTGCTGCAGTGCTTTCAATAAATTATTGAATAGCCCTGGAAGTCAAGAAGGAAAGAACTTTTAATGGCCACAAGCATTCAGCATCTCCTCTATAAGATGCCATCTTTGACAAAGTACCCATGCTAGAAATGTCGGTATGGTTTCAGGGGCCAACATTTGATCAGTAATAAACATCCATTTCACTAGATTCACATAAGCAACGTTGCAGTAATATTCTCCTAGAGTTTAGGACTTAGAATTAGGTAGACATGGGTTCAGATCTGTGTTCAGACATCATCTGACCAAGCCACTACTAACCTTTGTGTGCCTCAATCAACTCCCTAGTACTTACCTATTAAGTCAGAGATCTGCATGGGTAAAAGCAGTCACTACAGACTCCACCCCTAAATAATACAGATCATTTGCATATTCAGTTACTAGAGTTGATAACAAATAAGTTTCTTAAGCATTAAATTTTCCAAAATGAGGAATTTTCTGTATGGAGAGCTATTCTACATTGGCTTACAAACCAGTAACAGGAGGAAAGCACATTAAGAGTCAGATTTTAAATTATTTCTCTAATGTTTTCTACCTTTCTCCCTCGTCTAAATGGATTCCCTACTTATTTTTTTTCTTCTTTCATATTTCAGTTCCTGAGAAAGTTACAAAGTTGAAGCCAATCAGTAATGGTTGGATGAGATCCCTAAGAGTTGGTTGGGTGCCTCCTACTGGAGACTGGGAATTGTATCGCATTGTGCTGTTCAATGGTTCTTCAGTGCTACTCAACACTACTGTGGGGAAAGATGCAAAGGTCTTTGACTTCCATGACCTAGGGCTCATACCTGGAAGACAGTATGAGGTAGAGGTCACTGTTGAGAGTGGAGGCTTAAAGAACACTACTCGCTGCCAAGGTCGAACAAGTAAGCAATGACGGGGAAGTTCTCCAAACATTGAATGCAATGAAAAATTATCAGATTTCTTAAATCAGGCCCAGGCAAAAGGAAAGAATTGGAAAAAGTTCATTGATTTCATGACCTTCTGAAAAGAGTGGCAAGATGATAGGGGCAACTACTTGGGTGCCAGTCATCCTTTCTGATGCCCACTATGTAAGGCTGTTCAGTTATTTTCAATATTTTGCAGGACAAGGATCAATACAGTTTGTGGTACCCTATCACCCCCCACCTCCAACCAGATGACTTAGAAATCCAAAGGATAAAAAGAACATTTTAGCATATTGACTTACTTCACAGATTTTTCCTAAAGGCCACATCCAAATATATAATGTAGGTTGAAGTATCCTAGCTATATTTGGATAACAAATGTGTATGACTTAGGTATAAATTCTACGTTTCTATCTATACGTAGTATAGTGGATAGAGTGCCAAGATTGGAATTAAAAAGAATCATCTTCCTGTGTTCAAGTCTAACTTCAGGTAGTAACTTGCTGTGTGACCCTGGGCAAGTCACTTCACCCTGTTTGCCTCAGTTTCCTCCTCGGTAAAATGAATTTTAGGGAAGGAAACGGCAAACCACTCCAATTTCTCTGCTAAGAAAACCTGAAATGGGGTCACAAGTGTACAAAATGACTTAAGTGACTGAACAACAACAAAAGCTTAGGCTTTTGCTTTTAAAACCAACCTCATACTAGCTTGCTGAATTGGAATATTCTTGTAGATGGAAGAGAACAGTGTACAGGTTTGGGTATCCTGTCATGTTCTCATCAGTCATTGAGTATACTCATCATTTCATGCATGCCACTCACCAATGTGGTTCTCCTTTGCTTTTTCCACAGCCCCCCAGCCAGTTGTGCAGCTCCGAGTAAAGCATGCCAATGAATCCTCTCTGAGCATCATGTGGCTAACCCCTGTAGCAGAATGGGACATATACACCATTTCACTAGCAGACAAGGATGTCACATTCATCCACAAACCATTATCCAAAGAAGCCAAAGAATTTACTTTCACAGACCTGGTACCTGGAAGAAAGTATGTTGCTACAGTCACCAGCATCAGTGGAGATTTGAGAAATTCAACCTGGGTAGAAGGAAGGACAGGTATTTTTCTCCAATATATTTTAGTTTAATTCGGAGAAAACAAAAGAACCCACATTTTTTTTTTTTTGCCTTTAAGGAATCTAAAGCCCAATGATGTATGTGCTATATGCCAATTAGATATCCTATTTGTGAAGCAATACGAGGCAGAAGTTCATCTTATAAAGATTTGAGGATTGCAGGTCAATGTCAGTCAATGGAGGGATATCACAGCCAGTGTCTAGGTCCAAGAAGGTGACCTTACTATAGCCTATCCTGATCAGAACTCTTTTGCCAAAGTGCAGGGTTCCAGATACCATCTTTTAGGAGAGTATTAATTAGCTAGAGGACAGCAATCAGGGTGGTGAAGAGACTTTAAATTGTGTCATGTGAGAATCAGTTGAAGGAACCTGGGTTGTTTAGCCTGGAAAAGAGAAGATTTAGGGGGGCATTACAGTTTTCATGTGGAATAGACACTAGGCTTTTATTTGGTTCCAAAGGTAATTACTGAGCAGCTAGGTGGAGCAGTGGATACAGCACCAGGTCTGGAATTAGAAGACTCATCTTTCTAAGTTCAAATCCAACCTCAGACACTTATTAGCTGTGTGACCCTGGGCAAGTCACTTAATTGCATTTGCCTCGGTTTTCTCATCCGTAAAATCAGCTGGAGAAGGAAATGGCAAACCACTCCAGTATCTCTGCCAAGAAAACCCCAAATGGAATAACAAAGAGACAGACATGACTGAAAAAATGACTGAATCCCAACAAATGTCATTTTCAGGAGCTACTAATAGAAGTTGCAAAAAGGCAAATTTGGTCTTTTTAATTTAATTTGGTTTTATTTGATTTTTAGGTCTGCATTCTCTCCCTTCCATCTTCCCCTTCTCTCCCCAAACACTCAGTGAGAAAACAAGAAAATCAAAACCCATTACAAACATGTGTGGTAAAGCAAAACTAACTCCTGAATTGGTTATATCATATATGTATATATTATATGTGTGTATACACCTCAATATGCATCTCTCTTCCAAGAGGCAGATGTCATGTTCCATCATTAGCCCTCTGAAATCCTGATTGGTTATTGATATTGATCAGAGTTCTTAAGTCTTTCAAAGTAGTTTGTCTTCTGTATAAATTGTTCCCCTAATTCTGCTCACTCCACTTTACCTCAGTCAAATTTAGTCTTGATGTAAAAATTTTTTTTCTAGGAATTATAGCTATTCAATAGTGAAATAAACTGCCTCAAGAGACAATGAGTTTCCCCTCACTGGAGGTCTTCAGGTAAAACTTGGATGACCACTTGTTGGAAATGGTGTAGAAGGCATTGTCAATCAGATACAAGGGGACTGGACAGTGCCAATAAAGTTCTTTCCAGTTCTGTGGTTCTATGTTCATCATCTCTAGCACTGGTTTTGTCACAAAATAACTGTGTAACCTGAAATAAATAATTTATTCTCTACAGGACCCAGTATCCTCATCTATTCAATGAAAGAGTTTTACTATCCAATGTAAAAAGTTCATTCTTGCTCAAAAACTTTCAAGAGCCTAAGGTAGACTCTGCCTTGGAGTTGAACTGTAGTTGCTTGAGCCAAAAAGAAAAAAGAAAAGAAATTCATCAAGATTCCTTCCATCCTTAGTTCATAGGATCACAGATTTAGCACTATAAGGGACCTTGGAGATCCTCTACTTCAACCTATTCATTTTTACAGATGAGGAAACAAACTCAGAGAGGCTATGGATTTGAATTCAGGTTTTGCTATTGTATAAATTAAATAGGTTAAATTCTATCAAATGTATAGATATTCACTTTGGAAGTATAGGTCCAGATTGCTTACTTGAGGAAGAGTCTGGAATTTTAAAAAAATCTTTGTGCCACTGTACCATTACACAGTGGTAATACTTTTATAAACACTTCTACCAAGGCTCCTTATCTTTGGAAAGGAGTGTGCCAAGATGCCAATCCCCTTCCATCTCATGTGGGAAGGGTATTTATTCATAGGTGCTAATTAATAGAATGGGGACACAGAATTGGGGAGATGTTATGAGCCCATGATAACTGTCAACTCTCTTTGAGATATGGCCTAGAATGGCAACACACATGCCAAAGAAATATTTGCCATCACACCATAAGTTGTTGATATAAACAATAATTCCTGGGGGCAGCAAGATGACTCAGTGTATGGAGCATTGGCCTTGGAGTGAGGAGAACCTGAGTTCAAATTTGACCTCAAACACTCACTAGCTGTGTGACCCTAGGCAAGTCACTTAACCTCAATTGTTTAAAAAAACGAAACACAATAATCTTTTAAATGAAGAGAGCTCTCCCAATTTCATATGGGGAGAACCTCATTCACTTTGGTTCATAACCATTATAATGTGCGATTATAATATGAAAAGAAATGAGAAGAAATATCACTCTCTATTTAAATCCTCATGTCTATGCTTAGCTGTTTATGTGTTGTATACTGTCAAAAAGATTATATTAATTATTATATTAATTCCTTGAGAGCCAGGATTGTTTTCTGTTTTGTCTTTGTGTCTTCTACAATGCTTTGTAGATAGCAAGTTCCTAATAAATGCTTCTTTAGATTGGATTGGGTGGTTGGACTATGGAGGTTTTGCTCCAGGGGGGTAGCCTTTCATTACTTGAGTTCTCTTTGGAATTTAAGATCACTTCTAAGACATGTGCATTCTAGCTTTTGAATCTTAAATCATTTTGATTTCACCTAATATAAGCAACATTCAGAAGGAGAAGAGCCTTCTGTGCCAGATCTGGCTTTCCATATGCTACAGGAAGTGAAGCTAGGAGTCTAGAGCAAAGAATTTATTTTTAGCACTTTGAAGTTTGTCTCCAATTTTGACTCACTTTTTTTGTTGTTACTCGATTTCCTTGGGGGTGACTAACATTTATTTTGTCTTCTCTTTGTTTTGTGGAATATTTTCTTTTGTTTCAGTGCCTGCTCAGGTGACTGGCTTGAATGTGTTCAATCAAGGGACAACCAATAGTTTATTCACCAACTGGACCAAAGCACAAGGAGATGTTGAATTCTACCAAGTCCTACTAATTCATGAAAATGTTGTTATTAAAAATGAGAGTGTGTCCAGTGAGACCAGTGGCTACAGTTTCCACTCCCTCAAGCCTGGTGGCCTCTATTCAGTGGTGGTTACAACATATAGTGGAGGGATCTCTTCCCGACAAATGGTGGGAGAGGGACAGACAGGTAAGGGAAGGGAAAAAAGGATATTTGAGACCTATATAAATCTGAGCTCACAGGATCTGAAAGAAGCTATCACAGTAAAGAAATGTATTGTTGATCTTGAAATTCATCAAAAAATACTACTGTTGTCCCACAGTCTCTGCATAATAACGATGATGATAACGATGATGATGATGATAATGATGAAGATGAAGATGATGATGATGATATCCTTGAGCTAGTACCAAAACTATCCAAGAGAGATCTATGGACCTTGAAACAGCTAGTTGTCAGTGAGGTGGTACAATAGATAGAATTCTGGCCCTAGAGTCAAGAAGACCTGAGTTTCAATCCAGCCTTATATATTTATTAGCTGTGTGACTGTGAGCAAGTCATTTGAGCTCTGTTTGCCTCAGTTTCTTCAACTGTAAAATGGGGATAATAATAGCCCCTATCTCCCAGTGTTGCTAGAAGGATCTAATAAGATATTTGTGAAGAGTTTAGCAAATAGTAAGTGGTATATAATTGTGCTACATAAGTGCTTTTATTATTATTTTTATTAAAGGGAACTATAAAGTTGGAAGGGCAGCTAGGTGACTCAGTGGATAGAGTGCCAAGCTTGGATCCAGAAAGACTCCTCTTCCTGAGTTCAAATCTGGCCTCAGACACTTACTAGCTTTGTGGGCAAGTCATTTAATCCTGTTTGCCTCAGTTTCCTCATCTGTAAAATTAACTGGAGGAGGAAATGGCAAACCATTCTAGTATCTCTGTAGTATTTCTAGTATCTCTGCCAAGAAAATCCCAAGTGGGATCATAAAGAGTCAGACATGACTGCAAACGAATGAACAGCCACATAAAAGAGGAAGAGGGTGGAGAGCAAGGGGAGAGGAACACAGAACAAATTGTCTAAAGCCTTTAAGAAAAGTGTCAGAAACATTTTGTGAGGATTTGATAACCATTTGATGTAAATAATCCACATCCAGCTTCTTTTCTTTGAACTGTTTGTGTTCCAGCTCTCAGGAGAGCTGGATTTAAATACCCCTCTCCAATTGCCAAAGTTACACATGTAGTGAGAGAAAAAGCCCACTCTTAGGAAAAGTATCTCCCTGCTTGTTTGGTATTCTTCCATGGTAATGATGTAGAAAGGGAGATTATTTCCATCATATTTGGCCAGAAGCATATCAGTAAAATTCAAAAACTGCACACATTTACATATATTTTTCTGCACTATTCATAGATTGGAACCAATCTTATAGATGCTAAACAATACTTGAATAAGTTAGAGATTTGTGTTCTGGTTTATTTAGTATAAAAATAAAAACAAGTCCCCTTGTGGAGAATTAATATGCTTAGATTTTAATAATGTATCATATCCAGCTATGCTGCATAGTCCCCCCTTCCCCCAACTCCATCTCTGCTTCTCTATAAAAGTTGAGATATTTTAGGTTTATACAACTTTAATCACCATCCTTTAGTCTTTCAAACATTCTTAGAGTCACCAGCAACAAAGATGACCCATTGCTTTGTGCAGGTCTTGCCTCTCACTGACCAGATTCATTTCTAAAGACTCCTCAACAATAATAGGTTAAGCCCTTAGAACATTCAGAGGTGGCTCATTTTAAATTTGGTACTAGACATTTTATTACCCCTCCAAGCATTAGGTTAACAATAAGCATTAAACACAGAGCAAGCTTATTAAAGTGGATAGAGTGCCAGGCTTGGAGTCAGGGAGACTCATCTTCTTGAGTTCAAATCTGTTCTCAGACACTTAGTAGCTGGGTGACCCTGGGCAAGTCACTTAATCTTGTTTGCCTCAGTTTCTCCATCTGTAAAATGAACTGGAGAAGGAAACAGCAAACCACTCCAGTATCTTTGCCAAGAAACCCCCAAATGGGGTCACGGAAAGTGAGACATGACTGAAATAACTGAACAACAACAAAATACAAAAAATAAACTCTTATTAAAGCACCTTTAGGATATCACTAGTTAAACCCCCCTTTCTGATAAACTCTAAATTCCCTATCCTACTGCTTAGAGGGTCAGTTCAAGTTCCTGCCAACTCACAGTACCAATCAGATGAGTTTTTTTCCTTAAGCACTATTGTTAGGAATCCCAGTACTGATTTAATATATTTGCCTCCCTGACACTTAATTCCTTATCCCATTGTGGGTCTGCATGTTTCTTTCCTCCTACACTATGAAATCTTTGTCCTCATCTCTCATCTTGACTCTTCCATACTCTACATGGTTCCCACAGTGTGGGCCATGGATGGAGAACCTCCAACCTTGAGGCCACATGTGACCCTCTAGGTCCTCAAGTTGACTGAACCTAAACCACAGAACAAATCCCCTTAATAAAAGGATTTGTTCTGTAAAACTTAGACTCAGTTGGAAGGCTATATATGGCCTCAAGGTTGTAGGTTTCCCATCCTTGTCACTCTGGGCAATCCCTTTGCTCCAGTCCATAGGGCATCCACCTCTGGTGTCTCTGTCTTTCAGTACAGCTCTCCACAAGCTTTGCCCCTTGTCCAGAATGGCAACAAAGACCACATTCCTTCCACACAGTCACAGTACAGAAGCATGACCTGCCCTCTCTTGTAGCTGTCTCTCATAGCAATCACTTCTCAGAGCTATTCATGGGTACACACCCCAGTATCTGCTTTTTTATTGGTCCCTTATGTGGGAGAAATGAAGATAAGCCAAATCATTTCATCACTGTTAGAGTCAATCTTGGCATGACAGCAACACATACATTGAAACTATATCCTAGTCCTGAGAATATAAACAACATTTTCTTTTTTTTAATTTAATGTTTTATTTTTTTTCCCAATTACATGGGAAAACAATTTTTAACTTTTATTTGAAAAATTTTGCCTCCCAAATTCTTTCCCTTGCTCCCTCCCCTTCCTCCCTCATTGACAAGCCAAGCAATTTGACATAGGTTATACATGTGCAGTCATGCAAAACACATTTCCATGTTAGTCATGTTGTGAAAGATAACACAGATCCAAAAAAACCCAAGAAAAATAAAGTTTTTAAGAGTATGTTTTGATCTGCATTCAGGCTCCACCAATTATTTTTATGGAGGTGGATAATATCTTTCATCATAAATCCTTCAGAACTGTCTTGAATCATTGCATTGCTGAGAACAGCTAAGTCATTCACAGCTGATCATCACACAATATTGCTGTTATTGTATACAGTGTTTTCCTGATTGTGTTCATCTCACTTAAGCAACATATTTTTGATAAATCAAATGAGTAACCACTGACTCTTTCAAGAGATTAAACTAAGCCAATTCAGTATACTTTGTCTCTAGCAAGAAGTAGACCCATTCATTTACACCCAGGCATCTAATCCAATGGTCTTTACACAGTTTACAGTACATGGCACCATAGATTCCACCCCTTTTCTTGAAACTCTCTCCCCTTAGCTTCAATGATATCATACTTTGCTGAGTGCAAAAAAAGACCGATCTGTGATTCAGAAGACTAACCTTCTAATTCCAACTTTCTGATTAATTAACTCAGTGATCTTAGACAAGTCAATTCTAAAGCTAGATTCAGAATACCCTGCCTTGTCCTAAATTCTATGTATCTACTGAGGTATTTGTGAATATTCCATTTGCTTTTTTTGGTAGGGTGTCATACTATTGACATATCGAGATTTCAATTAACAGAAACTTTCAGACTTGTTCCATAGCAACTATTTTAAGCCAGGTACCCCTACTTCATACTAGTGTGAATGATTATTTAAAGCTTTATTGATGAACTTCACATTTATCCCTATTAAAATTCACCTTGTCGCTTTAGTTCCATCTTCATCCTTTTAGGAGCTTTACATATTTTGATTCTGTTACTCAACATATTTTTTGTTCCTCCCATCTTTCTGTCATTGGCAAGTCATTCATGAGATCATAAAATCAAGGATTTCAAATTCGAAGGGAGCTTAGAGGCCACTTACTCCAGCCCCATCATATTATAGATAAGGAAACTGAGGAACACAATGGTGATGTCACTTGCACAGGGGCACAGAGGTAGTTGTCCCTATATCACACAACATATTAGATCCACATCATTTCCCTTCACAATTGTTCTTAATAATGTCTTTTGTGATACTTCTTGTGCACAAATCACCAGTGGCAATAGTATATAACCTACTTATAACTACCATGTATCTTTCTACTTATGAGGAAGGCATAATGATGAAATAAAATCCAATTGTGCTGCCTAAGAGTAAAGGAAGCCAAATTAGGATGTGATACATGAAAAAGAGTCCCAGAGTGTTAGGAAAATTTGTTTACACAAAAATAGATATAGAAATAGATATTGACATCACTGATGACATTTCATGTATAGACACCTTCCTGCATGCCAAGAGAAGATAAGAGGACACTATTATCTATTTAAGTTATAAAACGGTGTTCATTTTCCAGCATCTCATAACTCAAAGCGGTTCAAACAACCATCTGTATGTGTTGATATTAGCCTAAAGAGCAAAGTAGACTAATTTCTCTAGAAGCAAACAACTCCTAGAAAAATCATTAATAAGGATCTAGTTTGTAACTTTTTGGGGAAAGTGTAAACATTTGTTAGATAGGTGACTGTAGTATAGTGGATGGACAGTTGGCCTTTGACTCAAAGGCCTGCATTCAAGTTGTACCTAGGCAATGGTGTGCTTATAAATGTTGAACAGCCAGCTCTCTCTGGGGCAAGTATATGTTCAACATATTTTAAAGCTTAATCTTCATTATTAATGTTTTCTCCATCACTTTCTCAAATTTGGATGATCAAAAAACAAAACAAAACAATAAATCAAGCCCTGATTTGCCTTAGCTGATTTCTGAGGTATAAATGCTCATGCTAGAAATTTAGCAATGGGTACTCTCAAAATGGTACCAGCTGACTCCAGCTGATGCTTGTACGTAGGGCACATACTGGCTGTGTGACCCTGGAAAAGTCACTTAACCTCTCTAGGCCTCAGTGTTCTCATCTATAAAATGAAAGAGTTGGAATTTGTGATGTCTTTCAAGTTCTCTTTCAGCTCTAAATATGGTAATATGGCCTTCAGTACTGACTGAGTTACCTTGGACAAGTCTCTTAGCCTCTTAGTGTTTTGTGCAGTTCACTAACACTATAAATTGCAGAGAAGGCTGCTGACCTATATAGGTAGAGGGAGTTTTCTCATCTAGAAATTCTACATATTAATGAAATTAGAAATCCAGTTCCTATTCCTATAAATACTTGTTGGTTAAATTGACACCTTGTACTATGGTAAAAACCATTTCATTTTTCTCTCTGAGATATACAAGTCTGTTATTCAAATATGCTTGTGGAAATTGAAGCTGAGTTAGAAATTTCTGATAATCAATGACAACCGTAATAAACTAGGGATACTCTGCTGAAACAAACTATTGACAATATTCTGTCAATATCCATTGACAATAGGAATATAACTGGGACTGTAATGACTTCATCTGATAAGAATTGGCCCTTATTTATAAATACAGTTAGCCACAAATAAAGGAAGTTACCATGCACTAGCATCCTATAGGTGACCTGCTTAAGATTTTTGACTTTCTTCCTACCACTAGGGGGCAGGAAATGCTTTGGGGATGGGTCTCCCTGGGCTCCAGAGCAATGAGGATTACTGATAGCTCCTTGAGGATAAATAACCAGAGGGCATGAACTTCACAGTGCACTAACGTGGAAGGATTTGAGAAAAAGCCATTCAGTTCTTCACATTTTGCCACAGACAACATCTTCATCTTATCGATTATTTTGATTTGCTAAACTGTCCCCTCGTTAACAATGCACATTTCTAAAAAAAAAGAAAAATATTGAAATTAAAAAAACATCCATTCTTAGAATACTTTAAAGCAGAAGCAGAAAAGCATTCACTCCATTTGTTAAAAACGGCAGGACTGACAGTATTTTACTTACACTGTGGGGTTATGTCAAACCAAGGGGCGGATAGAGACACTTAGATGTCTCTATAGATAGTGTTCTATATGTAGAGTCAGAAAGATTTAAGTTCAAATCCCATCTCAGACACTTGATTACCTATGTAACTGTGCAAACCACTTAATCTCTGTCTGCCTCAGTTTCTTCATCTGTAAAATGAGGATAATAATAGTACCCACCTCTCAGGATTGTCATGAGGATCAAATGAGATATTTGTTAAGAGTCTGGCAAACCTTAAGGTCCTATATAAATGTGGTGCTAATGTAAATATATATAAATATATTTATGCACATTAATTATATTATTATATTAATTGTATACTATTTAATATATTTATATATTAAATATAAATAGATATATTAAAATGTATATAAATAAGGTGCTATTATTAAGTATCCCTGAGTTGACCTTGTGATTGATATAAATAACTCTAGTATTCTAAAAGATAATGTGGGATCTTAACTTTTCCTTTAATTCTTGTGTGATCAGATTAGATACCAGGAATTCCTGTACTTGATGACAATGACATATCACTAATCCTGCTCACGCTTTCTCTCTCTCTTTTTGTCCCAGTCCCTTCTAGTGTGAGTGGAGTAACATTGAATAATTCTGGTCGCAGTGATTACCTCAGCATTTCCTGGCTGCCAGCTCCTGGAGATGTAGATAGCTACTTTGTGACTCTCTCTCACGGTGATAAGATTGTCCAGTCTCTTGCTGTTGCAAAATCCACCAGCGAGTGCTCCTTCAGCTCCCTTACTCCTGGCCGACTGTTCAACGTGACTATAATCACGAGAAGTGGCAAGTATGAGAACTACTCCTTCGGCCAGGAGCGCACAGGTGAGAACGTGTCGAGAGACAGGGAATCCACCTGAGTCTGGGCGTTCAAGTCGCTCTTAGGACTCTGATCTTGGAACAGCTCTGTGGCAGTGTCATTGTGGAAGTAACAGAAGCTGAAGCCACAAAGCTGTAATGAAGCCGGGTGAAAGACGTTTATTCTGGAGGGGAAAAAAAGCTTAGGGGTGATCCGTTCTCGATTTTAAGAGTGGCCATTTAGAAGCACGATCCTTGTTATTTTTCTGCTTATTCTCATGTGGAAAGAAGTAGGAGCAATGAAGGGACCTTGGACAGCGGAAGATTTAGGTTTGCTATAAGGAAAAAGTTCTAGCAGTTTAGCTAGATGGTCTCTGAGGTCCTCTCCAGCTCTAAGCTGTGGTGCTTCTGAAAATCCTTTTGACCTCAGAAACTCCTTATGTGGGCAAACATCTATTACTTTGCCACTTATAAGGATCACATACACAGAGTGGTGCCAAGTACTGTGTCTCCTTTCAAGTGTATAAACTTCCATTATCATTAAGAGCTGTTCAGGGATTTTTTTTTCTGAAATTCTGAAGCCTTTTACACTTCCCTTTACGAAGAGATGGGAAGGGAGTGGGAATGGGGAGGGAGGTGGGGATAGGAATGGGAATGAGGATCAGGGGTGAGGACGAAGATGGGATAAAGAAGGCGATGGAGATGGAGATAGCTATACGGATAAGGATGGGAACGGGAATGGGGATAAGGATGGGCATAGAAATGGGGACAGAGGTAGGGATGGGGATGGGAACTTGATAAGTTGTTTTATTGCAGAGTTGGAAGGTCATATGGAATTCCCAGATTAGGAAACTCTCAACGTAGGTAGGCACCTTCTTGGAGGCTCCTAGTTTTAGACTTGCCTAGAGCACAAAATTTTTAAGTCACTTCCATAGGGTCACACAACTAATATAAAGCAGTCAAGTCACACAGATGTCAAGATGAAATTTTGACAAAAATATTTTGTTGTCTAGCAACAAGAGCAACT
This sequence comes from Notamacropus eugenii, assembly GCF_028372415.1. Taxonomy (NCBI): domain Eukaryota; kingdom Metazoa; phylum Chordata; class Mammalia; order Diprotodontia; family Macropodidae; genus Notamacropus; species Notamacropus eugenii. The sequence continues at coordinate 248,224,533 of NC_092874.1, read as the reverse complement.
TTGTGGAACTCATAGTTCACTGAAAAGAGAACTGGATTTGGAGAACTGAAGAGCTGAGTGACTGCCACTTACTACCTAGGCAACCTTGAGCAAACCAGTTAACCACTTTGTGCCTCAGTTTCCTGATTTGTAAAATGAAGAAGTTGGGCTAAATGACCTCTAAGGTCTCTTCCAGTTCTAAATCTGTAACAGTATGTGTGGTCTCCAACACAATGAGAAAAGAAAATTAAAAGCATCATTTCATACAACATGCTAACTCTCCAGGATACAGAGATGCAAAACAAAACAGTCCCTGACTTCAAGAAATTTACTATTTATGAAAGTGATATATGATATCTACACATACATTTTGAAGAGATATTTGTCCCTTTACACCAAATATAGATAGAGAAGAAGATTCAGACTGCTAATGTGGCCACACTTAGCTGAGAGCTTGGTATGCCAAATCTGGGCTCCTTCTCCCTGGCAGTGTGGCTTTGCTTTTATCATCTGTAATTAGTACATTACATAAATGATCTTCCTAAGTTGGCATCAACTTTGCATAAAATCCTGAAATGTAGGTCAATGCTTCATAAAACAAATATCTTGCTTTCTCCATATGATCAAGAGCCCTAGGACTCATTAATAATCTTTATTGAGCACCTACAATGTACAATATGCACTGAGTTTACAAAGATGTGGTACTGAACTTATGATATATAAAATTAATTAAAATTAAAATAAGCAATTAAATAAAATAAAAATAATAATTTTAATGTATTAATGGTTAATATAAATATAAAATAAATAATATAAAATAATTGAAATAAATAAGAATAAATTCAAGTTAAATTATAAATTATTTTTATTCACACATAAATGTTTGTATTGTCTTCTTCATTAGTTCCTTGAAGGCAAGGCCTGTTTTGCTTTTGTCTTTGTAACTCCTGCGCAGTGCTTGGCAGATGGTAGACACTTAATAAATACTTATTGATCGATTGATTGACATCATATGTTAAGTGTTAATTGGATACTATGGGTGCTACAGGTGTTCAAAAGGGAAGGTGACAGGATCTAGATTATAGAGTTCAAGTTTTTTGGGTTTTTTTAAGATATCCTTCATCAAAAAGAGCCTACAAGCTGTCGACCCTTTCACTCACCAACTCATCTCAGCATGGCTCATACTTCAAAGTCTTCTGATTTCTAATTTATCACTATTTTCCATCCCACAGGCACTGCATGGTCAGATACTATCTTAGGTGCTGGGGCTGCAAGGCAGGCAGTTGATAAACATTTACTAAGTGCTTATTATGTGCCAGGCACTGGGATATGTGCAGGGGACAAAAATACAAGCAAGACAAAACCAAACCAAACCAGTTCCTGCTCCCAAGGAGCTTATATTCTAATGGGAGAAGACAACATAGGGTGGAGGGCAGGGAGGGACAGAATGATGCATTCCCTTGTATAGTCTCAGAGGGAATATGATATGTACCCAGATATTCAGAGGAAAGGATGCCCATCCTTGCCCTAAATGCTCAATATACACTTAACACTCAGCCAGATGGCAAATGGTTAAATCCCTCCCATGAATTAGAGCTTAGTGCACTAAATCTGTCTTCATACTACATGGTATTCTTACCTCCTTTTAACCATTTGTAATGACCATATTTTAAAAATATTCATTTATAATAGTCTATGACTGAATCTTTTTTGTAGTTTCAAACATAAAATTATAATTGCTTTAATATTGTAACAACATGTCTCAGCTAGACAGATGCCCTATTGTAATGCAATAGAGTCTAGTAACCATGAGTTACCAGTTACCAGATTTAGATCCATTGAGATCCTAGAGTTTTCATTACCATCATTTTCATTAATATTAATCACCAGTTAGGAATTTTAATATTCATTCACATGCATGGTGTTGTAATAGGTATCCTTTTATTGAAACAAACACTGTGGTCAAACAAGCAATTAAACTGACTTGGTACATTAGAAAGAGTCAGAGGGTCTGGGTTCAGATCCTGACTCTGCCCCTTACTATTGCCCCACCTCAAGAGTTGCCAAGGGCACAAATTGGTTAAGTCACTTCCTCAGGGTCACACAACTAATATATATCAGTCAAGTCACACAGATGTCAAGATGAAATTTTGACAATGAGAGCAACTTCTTGGTTCATTGAAAAGATAACTGGATTTGGAGAACTGCTAACTCAAAATTCGCACTTGGTAAATAAATTTCAGGGTCTTAGGGGGAAAGCAGCCTTTCCTTGCTGCCCCCTGTTTTCCGCTAGGATCTGCTTACTCTACTAGAAACAGCTTTGTTGTCCCACAGCCACCATGGTGGCCCAGGGTGCCCTAACTATTCACAATCCCTGCTCATTCCTAGCTCAGCTCTCTGTCTGCTGTCTCTCTGTCACTTTGGGTAAGTCACTTAATCTCTCTCAGTTTGTTTTCTCACCTATCCAACGAAGATTATACACAATAAGTTTCCCCCTCTAAATCTATGATCCTCACTAATTTTGTTCGTGTCACTACGCCTGTATCAAGGAGTCATAGAAACAATCTATATCTTCTAGTTGTCTAAGTTTAATTAATAGGAAATTAATGGCTGAAAGCTACCTAATAAAGGGACCCTATCAGCCTCTTTGTCTTATACATTGAAAGACCTGGGATGGAAATGTACAATTGGACAAATCTAGACCCTTGTCTGTAATCTGTTTCTTTTCAGAATCCTTAAACTTCTAATGACTCTCACTCTCTTTCAGTGCCCTCGAAAGTCCAAGGACTTACTATTAGCAACTCTGCCATGAGTGACCATTTGAAGGTGTCTTGGCTGCATGCCACTGGAGACTTTGACCATTATGTGGTTGCTATTACCAACAAGAACAATTCTGTCCAAACCAAAATCATCCCCAAGACTGAAAATGAATGTTTCTTTGAAAATCTTGTTCCTGGGCGTCTATACAGTGTCACCGTTAGTACCAAAAGTGGAAATTATGAAGCCAGTGAGCGGATAAACAAGAGAACAAGTAAGTTCATGAACTAGGTAATCTCTGGCTCAGAGTTTTCGTTCTAAGCTCATGGACTGGATTTAATCTTTGGGGACCTCTCAGCGCTTATAATCTTTAACTCATCTCCCCAACAGAGTTCCCTCTGGGAATATCATAAATGTCACTTGTGTCCAATGAAGTAATACTTACAAAGCTCTTGTCACAGTGCCTGGCACATTGTCGATGCTCCATAAATACTTGTTTTCACACCTTCTCTTCCTTCTCGAAGGATCCTGATCCCTTCTATCCTGTTATCCCTACAAGCTGAGGCTTAGAGCATCAGATAAGATCATCTGTACAAAGCATTTTGCAAACCTTAGTGTGCTATGTAAATCTTAGCGACTATTTTTGTGGCTGTTACCGTTGTTCAGTCATTTCAGTCATGCCTGACTCTTGGTGACTCCTTTTGGGGCATTTCTTGGCAAAGATACTGGAATGGTTTGCCATTTCCTTCTCCACCTTATTTTACAGATGGGGAAACTGAGGCAAACAGGGCGAAATGACTTGCTGAGGGTCACACAGCCAGTCAGTGTCTGAGATTGGATTTGATCTCAGGAAGCCCCAGTGCCCTAGCCACTGTGCTACCTAGCTATCCCTAGTTTAATTACTTTCTTGTTAAAGTTAATATTCAGTTTTTAAAACCCATAAATGGTGGGAGTTTGTTATTTCATGTACAGTGGTTATAAGATCACAGAAGCACAGTCCCCATGGTGGCACCAGGTGCCTTAATTCTCCAGTCACAATCCCTACAAGTTCCTAACTCAGCTCTCTACCTGCTATCTCTCTAACTCCTCTCTCTCTCTCTAACTTCTATCTCTCTATCTGTTATCTCTAAAACTATTGTCTCTCTGCCTCTTGCTATCTCTTTTCTATCTCTCTGATTGCTGTCTCTCTCTCTGCTATCTCTGTGTGCTGTCTCTCTGACTGCTATGTCTCTGACTTCTGTCTCACTTGGCTCTTTCTCTGTCTGTTGTCTTTCTGTCTTCTGTTTCTCTGATTGCTGTCTCTGCTGTTTTAGAAGGTTAGTCTCTGCCCGATGACTGACTCCTGTTTCTCCTTGGCTATGCAGCCACACACCACCACCAAGCATTTATTAAGCACTTGCTGTGTGACGGGCAAGTCTTAGGAGTTTCAGAAGTGGCCCAGCCCCTAAACACTTCCTATACCTGTCAGACAGTTATAGTCTTCTCATTAACATCCAGCCTGGCTCACATGATCTTATTTTACAATCCTATAATGCTAAAAAATTAAGCACATAAGATCTCCTTTCATAAAAATCAGCACATTTTTAATAACCCCTTGCAGATTGCTGTGCTTAATTGTACATGAAGAATTTTAAGTGGTAGTTGGAGGGAATCTGGATTTATTTTGGCAAGCACACTTAAGAGGATGCATGGATTATTGGAGAAAGTGCTAGGTCTGGATTCAGAAGACCTAGTTTTGAATTCCACCTTGCCACTAACTAGCCTCACCTTGCCTCAGCCTCAGTTCACTCTGGGCAATGTATTTTGCAGAACTGCTATGAGGGTCAGATGAGATAATGCAAGTAAAGTTCTGTGTAAACTATTTTAGACCAAATTTGTGATTTCCTGGTGTAGGGAAATCTCTAGGGTGTTAATTCCCACCACAAGTGCAGATGGCAACTGTTCTGCAAATGATGGTCCTTGAAAGTTGCCCTGGCACTGAGAGGTCAGGTGACTTGCCCAAAGTTACATGACCTTGTGTGAAAGACCACACTCGAACCCAGCTCTTCTTGACTCCAGGCTAATTCTCCCCATTATTTCACTGATCCTCTCTAAGAGTCAGTTTTACTACTATCATACTTGTGTGAATACAGTTTTTAAATAAATTTTCTAATAACAATAACAACTAGGATCTCTGTTGAGCTTTGAGGTTTGCAAGGCACTTCTTAAATTTTATGTCATTTGATCTTCACAACAACCCTGAGAGGTAGGCAATATTATTGTCCCCACTTTACAGATGAGGAAACTGAGGCACAGAGATTTTTTTTTAAGTGACTTGCCCAGAGTTGCACAGCTAGAAAATTTTCCTGACTCCAAGGCATTCTGTATACTGAGTCACCCAGCTGTGGAGCTACAACCATGATGGATCACTTTTTTTTGATAGGTCTGTGGTTTCATCCATTTGACTATATCCTCCACTAAGCCGGTTGGTTCAACACTTCCATTTCTCATTGAATCGTTCTGAAATCCTCCATTCTCTCCAGTTCCAGAGTCTGTGAAGGAGTTAGCACTTCGTAATAGGAGTACAGAAGAGCTTCATGTCACCTGGGTGCGAGCTGATGGAGATGTTGATCAGTATGAGATTCAGCTTTGCTTCAATGACGTGAAGGTCCTTCCTTCCCTTCATCTTGTAAACACCGCGACTGAGTACCGGTTCACGTCCCTAACCCCTGGCCGCCTGTACAAGATTCTCGTTTTGACAATCAGTGGAGATGCACAAAAGTCGGCCTTCATTGAGGGCCTAACAGGTAATTAAAAATGTAGTTCTTCAATGTGAACAGACCAAGAGAATAGATGTGATAGAATTATAATAGAAAGCTAAGGCCACTTGGTTCCACCTATGAAGAAGAGAATGAAATATTTGAGCAGCAAATCTAGCCCTTAGGGCCCAAATGAGAGAAATTCAATTGTTAATCCATTTGATCTCTTTTGCTCCAATTCAATACAATAAACTAAAAAAGACCTTCATGAAACACAATATTGAGTGGGGTTTCCATGGAAATAGTTCATAATGTCATCATCTACTAAGAGGCCTTACCTCAAGTTTAGTAACCTTACTCCATGCTCTAATTGTGCTATGACCTTGGATGGCTGCTTAACTTGGGATGCATCACTTTGACTATAAGGCAAATATGAAAAGAGGAGATTTAACTATTGTAGTAAAATGTTTTAACAGCCTAGGAAGAAAACTGGGTTGTATGTGAAATGCATTATTATCTCCCATATGGAAGAAAGGGTAATTCAGGGTCAGATTTCATCAGCTGGGGTATAAACAAAATGCCTATTTTGTCTAAGGCTGGTAACTGCTAGGTTTGGGAGGTGAGAAGGTTCTAAGAAGGAGCAGAGATATATAGTGAAATGTCCTGTTGCTTGCTCCCCCTTTCCACTCTGCATCCTGTCCTAATCCCCTACCAACACAAGCTTTCCTTAGCCATAAATTCATCCCTTCTACATGGGGCACAGTGCCCCCATGATCTGGAAAATCTGTGTAAAATTTTTTGTCGCTCCCTTCATACCAGAGAAGTCTGAATTTTTTCTTTTTCTTTTATTGAGTGTTTATAGTACCTTGTAAAATTTGGGTTAAGCATTTGGTCATAGGTTCTACGTCTGCCATCCTCCACATGTCATCTGTGGCTTCCCCAAAACTCCCCCAAAATTCTCATTTAATTTTTTTATGCCAACCCTAGATATATTGAAACCACAATGGAGAAAGTTGCAATATGGAAGGAATAATGATACAGTTCATTAGATCATTTATTTTAAATAAGCCTTCTATGTGCATTGGCATGGTACTTCTGCATTTCCACCAAAGTCCATGCCAGAACTAATGGCCCTATGACCAGAAGATTGAAAAAATATAATTTTAAAAGAATCAGGATAGAGATCATGGTCTAGGTCAACTAAGGGGCATTAATCAAAAAGAGATCAGTTAGAGAGGGGCGATGATGTCTGCCCTTGGCCTGACACTTTGAGGAAAATTCTATGATTCTGTAAAGAAAAGGTGGACAAGTCAGTGGAGATCAGGGAATGAATGGAAAAACAGGGTGAAGTATTTTTTTCCAATTAAATATAAAAACAGTTTTCAACACTCATTTTAAAAATTGTTCCAAATTTTTTCCCTTCTCTTTTCCCTTGTGCCCTTCCCTCTGCCTAAGATGGTAAGCAATTTTATACAGGTTACATCAGTCATCTTGTGTAAGGAAAAAAAAAGGGTGAAGTTTTAGAAAGAAAATAACTAATCAAAGGATAGTCTTCTTGTTTTTTAAATGTGCCAGAACTATTTTGTAAGCCACTAAAAAGGCCATTTAATTTCAAAGTTCTGGTCTCTCTTTGAGCATCAATATGAAACCTGGTAGGGAAAAGAATATCCTCAGCCTACTTCCAAGATGTAGTCCAACCTGAGTAATACAAGCAAAGGGTAAAATGCCATGATAAATCTTGCTAGACAATACAGACACTGGCCTTGGTCTGGAATAAATGGATGGGGTCCTGGGAGGTCTAAAAATAAAGGAAATAAATGTCTCTTCCAGTAGCTGCCTTTGCTTTCAGTACACTCCAAATCCCTTGCTTTCAGTACACTCCAAATCCCCCTGAACTGGCCAAAGGAACGTGATTTCTCTTGCGACTAAAAATCTGAGCCCCTGATCCCTGAGTCTCCCTTCCTTCCCACCTACTCTTTGTGCCTGGTCTTAGCCTGAAACTTCACTGCCAGAGGGAGCATGGCACGAAAAAGAGAGTATTTGTCTAGGTAGAACAGTGGATAGTGGGCTGGATGTAGAGTCAGGAAAACCTGGGTCAGCACCTCTCCTAGAGTTCTCCTAGACCCTAGTCAAGTCATTTAATCTCTCTCAGTCATTTCCCCATCTATAAGAAGGAAATAATTATAGCCCCCTACCTTAAAGGGTTGGTGCAAGGGTCAAATGATTTAATTGGTTTAAAGAACCCTACAAACATTAGAGTGCCATATAATGCATCTTGTTATTCCTGCTGTTGTTATCTGGGTTCAAACCCAAGCTCTGCCAATCACTGTCTGCATGACCTGGGAGAACCATAATGACATAGTGTGAATGGAGAGCTGGCCTTGGAGACAGGAAGACCTGGGTTCAAGTCCCACCTGGGAAATATATGTATAATCCTGGACAAATCATTTAACCTCTCAGTGTTCTAGGCTACGCTAAGATGATAAGTTGTAGAGAAGGTTTCAACCTAAATGGGTAGAGAGAATTTCTTGATCTGGAAGTTCTCTTTTTTTTTCTTTTTTTTTCAAGGGATTAACAATCACTTTAACCAAGCACATATATCATTCCCCTAGTTCAGCGGAGTTAGCACCCTGAACTTCAAAGAAAATACAAAGAAATCAAAGATCAACAGACATGGTTTCCTCTGCCTGAATTTAGCAGACAGGTCCAACTGTCTGACTATGGTTACCAGAGAGGGAAGCACTGACATCTGGGTTTTCAAAGCCAGGGGGCTCCTTAGCAGCTTCCCAGAGTCCTTGTCTGACCAAACAAACACTTCCAACTCATTAAGCTCCAAAGTAAAACCTCACCCTCAGAGTATTTAAACCTTTTTTAGAGCCAGAGGGCATCCCAACCCTGGAGAACCAGTGCTTCAATAACAAAAGGTGTGGACATTCCTACAAATCTTCCCTAATCAAACTCCTCTTATTGGGCATGCCCATTAATAGGTGGGGAAGATCTTTAACCTCATTAACAATATAAGTATATATACTGTTTCTAGTTAAAGAAACTCTTGTTTCTGTACTTTACTCCTAGTAAAGATTCTTGGTTGATAAAGGCAAGATTCATTCAGAGGCACTCCATAATACTGATACTACTAAAACAAAAACAGCAATAAAATTTTATTTTGTTTGCCATCACACTCCACCCTTCCAGGATCCTTGGCCTTACAGTTTAAATAGTCATAGATCCTGGAATAAACAGAGGCAATATACTTCTTGATTATACTAAAACAAAAACAGTAAAAGATCCTACTTTGCTTGCCCTTACAATATCCACCCTTCCAGGATCGTTGGCCTTACAACCTAAATGTTCAACAAATAGAGGCATTATATTTTGTGATACCAAATCTAGGTGATTTAAGCAGTTACAAAGGCAACTAGTATCTGAATAGGCATTAAAATTTCTTTAGTAAATACAATATAGTTCCTACAAAATAAACACACCATGAACTTAACATTTGCAGAATACATAACATAGCCACTCATTACCATGATGGCCATATGGTTTTAAATAAATACAAAATCATATGTATAACATAACATCATTCTTTGAGGAGAGAGCAACCTGCTCCTCCTTCCTCAATCACAAACAGAAATATCTAAGCAAAGTCCTCTGGGGTGTGTGTCCTCCCCACCCTGCACTCTCAGGTGTAGGATCTAATGAGCCAAGTCAGTCTTAACAATGTTAAAGTCCCCACTTCCAAGTCCTGAGGGGCAGCTGGGCAACAAAGCCATCAGGGTGGAGTACTTGTGAGTACAGGGCATGGAAGTTCTCTCTATCAATGAATTCACAGGTCCTGTTCCTATTCCTATGTCACTTCTCTTTGGAGCTCAGTGTCTTCATCCCTAAAATTAAGGGGCTGGACTAAATGGTCTCTAAGGTCTCCTCCATCTCTAAATCAATGACATTATGAAGTCAAGCAGAAAAGCCAGATCGATCCAACCAGACCTGCTATCTTTATTTGGGATCCTACAATGAACCTGAGAATCTCAGATCAAACAACAACATGTAAAAACCTTGAGTTGAAAATATTCCCAGTGGATTATTGAAGTGGTCTCAATATTTTCTTCTTTCTCTTTTTCTTTTTTATAGCTCCCAGTCCTGTTAAAAATATACATGTTTCTCCTAATGGGATGACAGACAGACTGAAAGTGAATTGGACACCTGGTGCAGGAGATGTGGATTCGTACACAGTGACAGCATTTAGACAGAACCATAAAATTGATTCACAGACCATCCCCAAGCGTATCAATGAACACACATTTCACAAATTAGAAGCAGGGGAACTGTACCAAATTGTGGTCGAGTCTATCAGTGGTTCCTTGAGTAACCAGGTAGAAACCCTTGGTCGAACAGGTAAGTATGAAAATAAACAAAGGATCAAAGATAATATTAGCAAAACACCTATGCTGAGAAACTGGTCCACAAAGCATTCTTTAACAATCCCAAAATTTAATAAAGTCACAAAATATCTAAACTCACAGAAAGTCAATTTTGCAGTTTAAAAATGGATTTCAAATTTATTGCAATAATAATAATTATTCATATAGTTTCTCTTTGTGTTTTTCTTTATTATTGCTAATCGTACAGAAGAAATGGAAATTTAATTGTAAGAATCATGCGGTTCAATGAATAAATGAATGAATTATTAGTGGCCAAATGAATTCTGGTTATATTTTTACCTGTCAAAGATGACAGAAATTTAGATTCTGATAATAATTCATATTATCTAAATGTAGGTGTTTTAAAATACTCTCCTTAGTTGAAGAATGATTTTCATGAAGGTGAAAGTGTATATCTATTATACACACATATCACAGCTAAAAATAAATTAGGTAACAGCCACAATAAAGGAAGAACAAGTCCTCAGTTCTAGGAATTATACATCTATTTCACAGGATGGTAGAGTATAGCATAGCAAGCTATATTATATTATACTATATGATATTATATTATTTATATTATATCATATTATGTTACTTATTAATTATATATGTTACAGTTCTATTTTCAAGTCCTCCAATTTGCACTAAATGGTTTCTGAGATCCATTTCAATGCTAATATTCAATTTTTAGCTAATCCTCTTCTTGTTACTAATTTGTTAAAACAGATTTGTGCCTTGATTAGTACCCTGCTTAAATAGAAATGTATTTGCATTTCACAGGTTTTACTTACCTTTCACATCTAGACATGTCATGAAATACTGAGTTCACTTGTACAACTTTCCTTGACAATGGAAGTGTAGCAAGATGCACAATTCATTCATTCCTTCGATAAACCTTAAACATTAACTTACCAATTATTCATAACTAGTGTTAAACTTCAATTAAAACCTAGAGATTGGGTAGAATTCTAGTCTCAAAAACCTTCAGGACCTGATTTTTTTTCACCAATTCTCCAGTTTTTATCAGCACCATTCTCTTTTTTTTTTTCTCCTCTGTATATCAGTGGTCTAGGCATAGCGTGAAATGGAGAATTGAAGTAGTTATCCAGGTAATTTAGGCCCAGAACCACTTTCTCTAAAGCCCTTCTCATGTGTAGATACTTCCCAGGATTGTTTATGAGGGAAATGATTTATAATTTTGAAGTTCCATGTGAGCAGACATACTGCTTTTGGTTTCCTTGTTCATCTACCCAGTCAAAACTAGAAATTCTAACCTAATCTGGTTCCCTTCCCTTTTGGTGTTGATATTTGCAGTGCCTGCCTCTGTCCAAGGATTATATGCAGATAATGCATATAGTAGTCACTCATTGATAGTGAATTGGCAAGGAGCAGCTGGCATGGCGGAGAGATACGATATCCTGCTTCTAAATGAGGAAGGGACCCTCCTCAGCAACAAATCAGAGCTGGCTTCAGTAAAGCAACACAAATTTGAAGATTTAATACCAGGGAAGAAGTACAAGATACAAATATTAACTGTCAGCGGTGGCCTCTTCAGTGCTAGAGCTGAAACTGAAGGCCGAACAGGTAATTAAAATGGGGCAGCTATGTGAACCTGGAGTCAGGAAGACTCATCTTCCTGAGTTCAAATCTGACCTCAGACACTTACTAGTTGTGTGACCTTGTGCAAGACATTTCACCCTATTTACCTCAGTTTCCCCTTCTGTAAAATGAGCTGGAGAAGGAAATGGCAAACCATTCCAGTATCTTTGCTGAGAAAACCCTAAATAGGGGTCACAAAGAGTCATACATAACTGAATGATAACAATTTCTTCCTCCTAGCCTGAGAGTCAGGAAGACCAGAGTTTAAGTCCCTCACTGATATATTTCTAAAATTAAAATTGCTTATGAGAGGGAGTATTGAGTAGTGACTAGAGAGTCGGTCATCATGCCAAAAAGATCTGAGTTCAAGTCTAGCCTCTGAAACATACTGGTTGTATGACCCAGAGGAAGTTAACCTCTCAAAGCTCTAGACAATTCTCCAAGACTGTAAGTTGCAGAAAATGCATTTGTAGAGAGAGATTCCTTATCCAGTACTTATCTCTTTCATTGAAAATTCAGAGAACCAGTGTCTATCCCCCCTTAAACAAAGCTTGGTTACAATGGATATCAATTTTGGACCCTGGCAACTCCTGAAGACCATCAAGGAAGGTGTAAAAGTGTAACATGGGAAGGCCATGAATGAGTGTCTGCAACAATCTTGTAACTTAGGAGGCATATGTAATTGAAGAGCTTTAGGAGACATGAATGTGCAGGATATCATCTCATGTTGTATCAGTGAAGGAAATGCCCACACCTACAAGGCCATTGTATGTATATTCCATGATTGCTACTCACTAATGCTTGACATTAGGGTTAGGGGTAGGTCTTCCTGGCTCAAAATCCACTTTCTCTTCACTATCACCACCTTACTTCCCAATGGGTATTTATGACTTTGGTATTCTAATAATCTTTTCAACTTATGATTCCAGTCCCAGCAGCTGTGACCAATCTGAGGATCACGGAGAATTCCACCAGTCACCTAGCATTCACCTGGAAGACCTCTGAGGGAGAACTAAACTGGTATAACATCTTCCTGTACAACCCAGACAAGACACTTCAGGAGAGAGCCAAGGTGGACCCTGGAGTTCAGTCCTGCGCTTTTCAGAATCTGATGCAAGGCAGGATGTACAAAATGGTGATTGTGACTCATAGTGGGGAGCTTTCGAATGAGTCATTTATATTTGGTAGAACAGGTAAGTACCTCCTCCCACCTCCCTGCTGAAGCAGCAACACACAATGAGCAAAGCTCTACTGAACCGATCGTTTCTTCACTGGCATACGCTTTAGGACTGAGGGAATATCTATTTGATGAAATTATAATATATATACATATACATGTATATTATATATGTATGTGTGTATACACATATATACATGCACATGTATGTGTGCATGCATATGTATGCCTGTGTGTGTGTATATAGTCTGTGTGTGCGTGTTTAAAGAAAAAGACAAATCACTCTTTTCCTCAGCCCTGACTATAGATATAATGTGGCCTTTGGAGTTTTGGGTTGGGCACAGCTGTGACTTTATTGGCAGAAGGATTCCAAGTGAAGAAACTTTACCAAGGCACATTTGTAAATGTTCTGTCCTGTCTTTCACAGCCCACACGTGTCTGTGGCTGTTGGAGTTGTTCCGTTGTTTTTCAGTCATGTCCAACTCTGGGGTTTTCTTGGCAAAGACACTGGAGTGTTTGCCATTTCCTTCTCCAGCTCACTTTACACATGAGGAAGCTGAGGCCAACAATGACTTGCCCAGGGTCACACAGCTAGCAAGTGTCTGAGGCCACATTTGAACCCAGGAAGATGAGTCTTCCTGACTCTTGGCCCAAAGTTCTATCCACTGGGCTTTCTAGTTGCTCTGATACGTGTCAGAGATTAGCCTTAAACCCAGGTCTTCCTGGCTGTGAGGCCAGAGCTCTATCAGTCATCCCATGTTGTGGTAGCCCTCACTTATATACTCTTTGATTCTCTGTCTGTCTCTCTTTCCATATATACACACACACATATACATACACATACAGATATACACATGCATACATACAGGTACAATATGCACGTACACAAATGTGTGTACACACGTGTAAAATGTATAATGCATATATGCATACATGTACTAATATGCGTACATAAACCCATATATATAAATACACAGGCATAGAGATATATAAACACATGTCTATATATCAATATCTAGCTAGCTTGCTACACCTCTGTATGTGTGTATATATATCACATAAATATAGAAATGTAGCAAGCTAGCTAGACATCATGTATAGCATATATATAGCATGTGTGTATGTTTATCTACATACATACATATACATGTGTGTATATATGTGTCTGTTTATGTGTGTGTATCCCTTTTGGGGAGCACTCTCCCAGTCTTTCTGACTGTAGTGGGTTGCCACTCCAGTATTTTAGTTTAAAATAAATCAACATTTACTGATATTTCTCAGGGACTCTCTGATTCACTGCTACCAGACTCCTCCCCTCCTTCCCATGTATCTTCTTTCCTGTTTCCCATCAGCATAGACATTGCGTAAAATAGGCAGAGAGGAGGGAAACCAAAGGAAGGGAGGATCCAACATGGGAAGGCCAGAGATAAGTGTCTGAAACAACCTTATGACTAAGGATGCTTACGTAATTAAGGATCTTTAGGAGATAGGGATGTATAGGATATCTTTCATGTCTTATTGGAGGATCTGTATATCCTCTGATATACTAACTAACAAAGACTAACTCCACTCATATGTCTCAATTGGGGGTATCATACTGACTCATTATTTTTTCCTCTGCTACCTCTATCTCCCCTCTGTTTGGGAATAAGAAAGTAGGAGATGGGTCTCGTCTTAGAAGCAGCTAGGTGGTACAGTGGGTAGAACCAGCACTGGAGTCAGGAAGACAATTGGTTCAAATCCAACCTCAGACACATACTAGCTATATAATTCTGCACAAGTCACAACCTCCCTGTGCCTCGGTTTCCTCAACTATAAAATGAGGTTAATAACAGCATCTCCCTCTCAGGGTTGTGGTGAGAATTGAAGACAATATTTGTAAATTTCTTAGCATAGTGCCAGGAGCGTAGTAAGGACTATAAAGAAGCTTATTTCCTTATCCTTCAGTTATGTAGGTAATCGTTTATATGTTGTAATTTCAGATGCTTGTAAAAGCCCCCACCCCCCCCCAAAAAAAGAAATTCTCCCTTTGGACATTTCTCTTCTAAATTTGAAAAGGATATGGAAGTGGGTAGGAAATCATTGTGTTCCTTTGTTGAAAGATAAATGGTGGGGCTATTTTTAATTTCTAATTTCACTCAGTTGATATATGGTTTTTATTTCACTGAATTAACCAGATGTTTTGCTCAAAGAGGGGGAAAACCTTTCGTTTCTGCAACTGGTGATAATTATGAAGTGTAAATGCCCCTGGGAAAGGTGACACATTCTTACTATGGTATAAATGGTTGATAATAAGCCCTGTCCTGACTGTTGAGCTGATAAAAGGTTTTGATAAGGGATAAAGAATAAAGAAGGGAGCTCAGTGATCCCTGAGTCTGAAGAGTAGCTAATAGAAGGGAGCAAGACTGAAGAAATAAAGACAAACCTCACTTGAGTACTTCTCTCTTGGGTAGACCCTGTCTGAAAATTGGGCTTGATGGGATTAAATAGTCTATATGCAGAGTAAGGTCAGTGAACTTGTAGTATGTTTAGAGGTCATGATTCTTCTCTCAATATACCAAGATGTACCTAAACTCCAAGATGAGGAGGAAAGATATGGATGTCTGCCACTCAAGCTAAACTTGTTGCATGTGGTCCCAGAAGCCTTTGTTCCTCACTGTCGTGTACTCAATTTTCCTTTTTGCTTCAGTCCCAGCCCCAGTAAACAATCTCAAGGGATCTAACCAGAACATGACAGACAGCCTCTGGTTTACGTGGAGTCCTGCTCCTGGAGATCTAGATTCTTATGAACTGATTCTTTACAACCCCAATGGCACACAGAAGGAAACTTCAAAAGCAAAAGACCTTACAGAGAAGCATTTCCATAGCCTTGTTCCTGGGAGAAAGTATACACTGAGTGTGGTTACTCATAGTGGTGACCTCACCAATACCATCAATGCCGAGAGTAGAACAGGTAAGATGCTCAGCCACCATGGTCCAGGTGTCCAGCTGTCCAAATGGAACCACCTCATGAGACATTTGGGGGTTCTTTGGAGATAGGATTGTGATCATCTGAGGACCAAACCTGTGATTTCATAGGCATAGGGAACCCCTAGATCAAGAAACTCCCTCTCCCAAGACAGACTGGCATCTTGTCTTCTGATCTTAGAGAGTTGTTTTGGGCACTGAGAATTTAAGTGATTTACCAAGAGCGGGAGCAGTATGTATCAAAAGCTTAACTTGAATCTAGGTCTCCCTGACACTGAGTCTAACTATCTACACATTATTCTCTACAGTCTCTGATTAAATTTTAATTTAAAACTCAACAAACAAGAAAACCATAGGTGCATTACTCAGAATCAACCCAGTGTACATTTTGATGCTAACAGTACTACACAGTCTAGTGCCAGCTTACATTTCTAGACTTATTTCTCATTATTTCCTATAATTAGACACTATTTTTCAGAAGAATTGGCCACTTTCCTGAGGTGGGGATTACATCTCCCATCTTACTACCTTCGCGCAACCTACATCCCATGATGTAAATATCAGTTGTTTTTGTTTTGGCCAGAAACTCTGAAGGTCTTCACCTGCCAGATTGATTTTTTTCTTTTTTTAAGAAGCCAATTCTCTGCCTCATTTTTTATTAAGTCTTAATCATTGAATGGGTGTTGCCTCATTCAATCTGAGACCTATTAAAGACCTTAACTTGAAAAGGTCAAGGCCTCCACTGCCTCCTGGGTCACTTCCAATCATCCTGATCTATATCTAGCCACTGGACTCAGATGGCTCCAGAGGAGAAGATGAGGCTGGTGACCCTGTACAGTTCTCCCTTTGCAAGCCCTCCAATGGGATCACCTCCCTGATGTCATGGTCCTCTTTAAGAATGAAGGACAGACAACAACCCCATACCTAGAACAATCAGCTTCTTCCTCACCTCCACCTCTTGGAATCTTTAGCTTTTTCAAGGTTCAGTTCAAATGCCACCTCCTCCATGAAGCCTTTCCTCGTTCCCCCTACTAGCTAGTATTTTTTTCCTCCTAAGATTATCTTGTACTCATTCACCTGTGTTAAGTGTAAAATATAAGCCACTAAAGGCCATGGTTCAATTTCTGGTCCCATAGCACTTTTCAATAGGAGAATCAAGTCGATAAACATTTATCAAGTACCTACTATGTGCCAGGTATTGTGTGAAATGCTGATGATACAAAGAAAGAATGAGACAATCCTGCCTTTGAGGAGCCTCCAATCTAATGGAGGAGACAATGCATAAAAAGAAGCTGAAATGTTACTATTAATTAATATGAAGAACTGCTTATGGAAATAAATTAAATGTTCACTTCCTTGTCAGAATGAGATTGTAAATAGGAGGCATAATAGGAGACCTACAAGAAAAGTCATATTTTGTGTCATTTAGACCCAACACGTAACTTATAAAACCCATGCAATTTTTCACTTTTTTTTCTATACAGCACCAAGGCCTCCCAGTACTTTGTCCTTTGCTGATGTGGCAAATACCTCCCTGGCCATCACATGGCTGGGTCCACCAGATTGGACAGACTATGATGACTTTGAACTGCAATGGTTTCCAAGAGACCAACTCACCATCTTCAACCCCTACAGTAACAGAAAATCAAAGGGGCGCATTGTGTATGGTCTTCATCCAGGACGATTCTATCAATTCAATGTCAGGACTGTCAGTGGTGAATCCTGGAAAACCTACAGCCAACCGATTTCTGGAACAGTGAGGACAAGTATGTCTTTTTGGGGGACCAGAGGTGCTCAGGAGTTGGGAGTAGGTGGTAGAGGCTCCATTTGATCATTTCAGTGGTACTTACTCTAAATCTCCTGTTTGGCTTATGGAGGATTGGCTTTGAATTCATATGGATAACAATGTGAGTTATAGACCTGTCTCTTTTTATATCTGCCATGATACTAAAAATAATCCACTCTGTGATCAGAATCCTTGAAAGACTGGTATGGACCTTGCCAAACATCTTTCTTCAAGAGAAATTTTTCTCAAATGCTTTCTTCCTTTCTTTCTTTTCATCTTTTCCTTCCTTCCCGCCTTCCTCTCTCCCTTCCTTCTTTCTCTCTCCCTCCATCCCTTCTTTCCTTCCTTCCTTTCTTTCTTTTCAACAAAACGCTTTGTCTTATCTTTGTTTCTTGGAATGGTGGTTAATTTCATAGAGTGTAATGAATTTATGAGACATATTCAACATCATGACCCAATGAATAAGAAAGAGGCCACTCAATTTAGGGAAAAGAGGGTTGTCAGTTCAAATTCCAGTGCCATCATTTACTATCTGCTTGCCCCTGGGCAACATTGCTTAACCTCTCTGGGTTTTAGTTTCCTCATCTATAAAATGAAGAAGTTGGCATCAGTAACCACCAAGGTTCCTTTCAGTTCTAAATATAATGTTTCACTTAGTAGGGAACTTCCTGATGCTGGGAGGATAGAGAAAGAGAGAGACAGAGAGACAGAGATAGACAGAGACAGAGACACACAGACAGAGAGAGAAACAGAGAGAGAGAAAGACAGAGACAGACAGAGAGAGAGAGACAGAGACAGAGAGAGAATAAGAGAATCAGCCCCTAGAAAAAGTAAGTAGTCTTATATAATGTGTCTTCTGGGAAACTAAAAACTCACCTAATCACAGTGCCTTAAAGTTCAACCACTACTATTATTACTTATGGCCTTTTTAGCATCATCTGTTCATTCATGTCAATGGGGAAAATGGAGACACAGTAATGAAAGTCCTTTTATTTGCTTCCTACTCTGTGTCCTTGAGGTCAGTGACTGTGTCTTGTATCTCTACTGTATCCCCAGACTATATTGCATGAGAGATTGATTGTCTGGTTAGTTGAGAAGTTTAGAATGGGGTCTGGGAATCATTAGGGGCAGGGAGGAGTGTTTTTCATAGAAACAAAGCTTCTGCTCTTTTGGCTTAGACATTTTCAAGACCTTTGATCCATGAAGTATATTGTAAAGTAATTTGTACAGTCTGTCAATAGTTAGTGGACTGGTAACTGGAAGGTCTTCAGATCTGATGGAGAATGACTTTTAATGCTGCCTGGGGTTGAAGGACATGGCCAAAAGGCAGGGAGAAGAAGCTAAAAGAGAGTATTTTCCAACAGTGGTTTCGAATTCAAATAGAAATGGAGGCTATACTGTGTAGCGGACTGCATCCCTACACGGCTCGGTGATGTGGTGAAGAAGAAAGACACGGGAGGAGGGAGAAGAAAGACCAACTCCACTTTATTGATCTGAGGGTCTGGGTATTTATAGACAGAAACTGTAAGCCCACGTGACACTCTGCTTGTCTCCGTCCTAGTGATTAAATCAGTCAGGGTGATTAAATCAGTCTAGGGACATCTATTTTACATATCCCTTGTTTTCTGTAATTCTCTTGTTGGTCTCACAAAGACAGCAACATCTGGGGGGCATGGAGAGCCATTCTGGATGATAATGAGCAGTCTCAAAGAACAGTTTCCCCGAAGGTCTATCCTGATCTTGTCAACCGCCCTCCACCCTGGCCCTCAACAAAACTGTACATAAGGATTACTGTAGGCTGGGCAACATACTGACATAGAAACCTATGTATTAATGTTATCTACATTCTATTATATTTTTAATTCTTTCTGTTAAATATTTTCCATTTACATTTTAGTCTGGTTTCAGTGGCACTTCAGAGTATTACCGGCTGCACACTTTCCCCAGGCAGTGTGTTTGACACCTCTGTGTTTTATAGAATCAGTCCCAGACCCAGTGTTTTTTTTTAATCAGTCACCTGGATACTGGAACAAAAAACATTCTCTTTTCGAATGGTATTGTTTGCAGGGGATGCTAATCTCCTTTGAGATTGTTCTAATAGATGCAGGATGACTGAACATGTATGGTGATAGGGAGAGAAGAAAAGGATTATAAGATCATAGGTCTAGGGTTAGAAGGGACCAAAAAGGCTATTGAACCCAACCCTCTCATTTTACATATGAGGAAACTGAGAAACAGGGAGGTTAAAGTGACTTATCCAGGCTAGCACTGACAGGAAGTTCCTAAGGCAGGATTTAAACTTAGATGATTCTAACTCTAAATCCAGAGCACTATCTACTGCGCCACCCTGACTGGGTGCCGGTAGGGTAGCTAGGTGGCACAGTGGAAAGAGTGTTATGCTTGGAATCAGGAAGACTCATCTTCACTTCAAATTCCACCTCAGACACTTTAGCTGTGTAACCCTGGGCAAATCATCTAACCCTATTTGTCTCAGTTTTCTTGTCTATACAAATGAACTGTAGAAGGAAATGGCATACCACTCTAATATCTTTGCCAAGAAAACCTTGAATGGGGTCATGAAGAATTGGACGGGATTAAACAACAACAGCGACATTGCCAGTGGCACTCATCCGCTGCCTGCGCAGGTTGATTATTCAATTCAACAATCCAGGAACTGTACATCAATAAGGAAGTACAAAATGTCATTTCCAGGGGGTCTAAAGACTGAGGGAGTCAGGAAGGCTTGCTGCTCGGAGGCAGTTGCAATTGAAGTGACTCTTGAGTGGAGCCTAACATTTCAAGAGACGAAAGCAAAAAGATCGAGATAGGATGTCATGTATGGAGAACAAATAAGCCAGTTTGCCTGGAACGGAGGGTGTGTGAGAGCAATTCACTTGTAACCAGTGAACTGTGTCATGATAGGCTTTAAATGTCAATAGAAGAGTTTGTGTTTTATCTTTGAGTCAAGTCAGCAAATATTTTATATTAAATTTCCACTACGTACCAGGCAGCATGGGAATCACTGAGGAGTCTTTAGCAGGAGCAAAGACATGGTCATACCTGACTTTAGGATTATGAGCATCCTTTCTCTCTTCCTAGACCCTGACATATAAACATATTCATATTCATGGGCAGGTGCACGCCCATCCAAAACGAACACTAGCAGTCTTATACACATAGGAGCAGCAGACCACAAATTTTGAAATGGAAGGAACCCTTAAAACCCATCAGATTTAGACCCCTCCTTCTATAGATGAGGAAACTGAGCCAAAAATAGACTTTTTCTGGGTCCCACAGCTAATGAATATTTGAGGTGGGATTTGAACCCAGTTTCCTGACTTCAAGTTCAATATACTGCCCATTCAATTCACCAAGCTACCTCTCACACGCTACTGGAACACTAACATTCACACTGGACCTCTCTTCACTGCTCACCTACCTGACCACAGCTGAGAAAATTAAGCCTGATTGGTAGAAAGTAGCAGAAAATACCTGTACCCTATAGGCAGACATAGTGACATCAACCCTAGCAGTCATAGAAGTCACAGCAATTTAGAACTTCATGACCTGAATGTTGAAGTATAGGAGAGGCAGCTATTATTTGGATGACAAGGTCAGACTTACTTTTGCCCAGATGAACTGAAAGGACAACAGGAAGCACCCACTGCCAAGTTCTGAATCTATTCTATTCCTCCCCACTCCAGGGCCAGACAAGATCCAAAACCTACATTGCCGTCCACAGAATTCCACAGCCATTGCGTGTTCCTGGATCCCTCCTGATTCTGACTTTGATGGCTACAGCATTGAATGCAGGAAAGTGGACACGGAGGAGGTGGAATTCTCCCGAAGGCTGGACAAAGATAAATCCGTGCTCAGTATCATGACCCTCGTCCCCCACAAGCAGTACCGTGTGTCCATCAAGGTGCAGTCTGAGGGCATGACCAGTGAGGTCGTGGAAGAGACCACAATCACTATGATCGATCGTAAGTGCTCATCTCCACACCCCCATCCTGTCCCCCAAAATCAAAGGGGAGAACTTTGCTGGTGTCTGTTAGTTTTGCAATTAATTGTTGTTCCTTGTTCTCAGAGGATCAAAATGACATTACAATGTTGGGGTCAAGGTACAGTGTATCTGACTGTGGTATAATGAGAGGAAAAGGTACAGGGAACAAGAATTTATTAAGTACCTGCTATGTGACAAGCACACAGTGCTTGGGGCAAATAAGGGGACACAGTAGATAGAGTACTGAACCTGGATTCAGGAAGACCAGTTCGAATCTGGTCTCAGATGCTTACTAGCTGTGTGATCCTGAGCAAGTCACCTAACCTTATTTGCCTCAGTTTCCTCATCTATGAAATGAGCTGGAGAAGGAAATGGCAAACCATCCAGGATCTCTACCAAGAAAGCCCCAAATGGGGACATAAAGAGTCAGACGTGACTGAAACAACTAAACAGTAACAGCAGGAATCACAGCATCAAAAGCTTACCCTCCCATTATACTACTGAGGAAACCGGGGCCCTCAGAGACAAAGGGACTTGTCTAAGGTCATACAAGTCTGCAGTGTATGGACCTTCCCAAAAATCTGATTTATTGTCTCTTTGGGGAAAATGAAGCAAACATCCTAAACAAAAGTATAAAAGTTTCTCTCTGTAGGGCATGCTGCATATAAACGAGGTAAGCAATCTTAATAGACCTGTGTGAGGTGGTGCTTTGTTCAAAAAATCCCTTTAATGGATGTGATAAGAGCTACAGGGTATCATTCAATGAAGAACTCCAAGGAAACCTGCTAAGGATTTTCCTCTTTCATGACCTTTAATGCATCACTGGAATGTTTCTTCCCGTGACCCATTTTTCTCCTAGAGAGGGTAGATGTTTGGTGATTGCAAACAACCTAAAAACCAAAACAATTTGGGCTTAGTTGGATTGACAGGGATGCTGATTTCAGAGGCTGCTGCATGGTGTCCTCACGCCCTCTATTCCTCATCCTCTTCCAGGACCTCCTCCGCCACCTCCACATATTCGTGTGAATAAAAAGGATGTGCTAATTAGCAAGTCTTCCATCAACTTTACTTTCAACTGCAGCTGGTTCAGCGATACCAATGGGGCTGTGAAATACTTTACAGTAGTGGTGAGAGAGGCTGATGGTAAGTTTCAGGAATTAACAATACTGTAATTCACTGAAATGCTTTCTCAGGGAAACCATGGACTCTCTTCCGATAATTTTTAAATGAAAAAGAAGAGTTTTGTTTTTGTGTTTTTTGGTTTTTTTAGGGGCAGGGTACTTAGCTACAACTCTTTTAGGGACAAGTCTTGGACTTAAGGAACACTCAAGGTTGCTCCCAGCTCCAAGATTCTATATTTTTTCAATTTTAATACTAAGATGGCATTGCTTACAGATTTGTCCAGTTCATTCAGAAATGGGGTAGAATCCTATTGCCATGAAGGGTAGTATAATAGCAAAGCTATTTCCATATCACAGTGGATCACTAGAAATAATGTGCTTTGTTGTAGCGGTTAAAACAAAACCTTATGAATAATCCGAGGCCAAAAAAAAGTTTCCATGATCCTTTGTTCATTTAAAGTCCATCTTGGTAATGGATGTGTTTTAGAGGAGGAGCACTAAATTCTTCAACCCTCTTTGCTCAGGAGAGAGAGAGAGAGAGAAAGAAACAGAGAGAGAGACAGAGACAGAGAGAGAAACAGACAGAGAGAGACAGAGAGACAAAGAGAGAGAGAGGGAGGGAGGGAGAGAGAGAAACTACCAGAGTACTATAGAGAATCTACTTAATCTCTGACTAGTTCCTAGAGATTCAATTTCTGAAAACATAATACCTAGTTAAATACTTTAAGATCCTCTCTATTCATTGGTAGATGAGTTATGAGTTTGCTGTGGCTAAAATAATAATAATTAAAATCATCACTTAATGAAGATGAACCCCCTTTTATGGCTGAGTTCTGACTTGGCTTCGAATCCTTTAGAGACTCAGCTCTAACCCCTCCTCTAGGAGCCCCTTCCCCTCCCTATCCCTCAGTACTAGCGCCCATTCACTTTTAGATAACCTCCTGTTTACACTGCGTATGCACAACTTTTTGTACATTGTCTCCATCATTAGAAAATGAGTTCCTTGAGGGCAGAGCCCCTGTTTTTAATTTTTCCCTGTATCCTTATTGCTTAGGACATAATCAACACTTAATAAATGCTTGTTGATTGACTGACTCATCCTTGAAGGACAAAAGCTCTCCATTGCTGGTTTCCAAAGCCTACCAGAGCTCGTCTTCCACTATCTTTGAGAGCCCCCACAGCATAATAAAAAAATCAATCAGACAATAAGCATTTATTAAGTATCTACTATGTACCATCCTATACTGGGCTAATCACTAGAACCTGGGCTAAACGTCAGGATAAGACTTTAGTAAGAGAGCAGCATACTAATTAAAACAAGATTCCACTCCCACAACGACAACAGGCATAGGCAACCTGGACTTCCTTTGTACAGAATTAAGCAAACCATCCATTAAATAAGTTCCTTTTTTTTTTACTTTATACAAGTCCATTCATGAAGTTGTCCCTGATCCCTGCTCTTTCTACATACTCACTTCAGTCAAGTTGTTTTTCAAAGGGGGAAAGTTCTATCAAATATCAAGTTTTCCTTTTATCCCGAGGCTATTCTAACTCTATGTAAGCATTCTTGATGGCTTTGGCCAGTGCTAGGGAAGAAAACCAGCACCTCTGTAGAGAGGCATCTTATTACAGTAGAAAGAACATTGGATCTGGTCAGAGGACAAGAGCCCAAATCTGCCTCTGCTGCTTAATTCATATTTAACGTTGGGCAAGTCATGTAGCTTCTCTGGGCCTCAGTCTTCTCATCTGTAAAATGAAGAGTTTGAACTAAATGGCCTCCAAGTTCCAAGATAAATACAGTGTAAAAGGAGATTATCTCGAAGGGGGTGGGCACTAGTATTGAGTGAGAGGGAGGGGGAAGGGGCTTCTGTATTAGGGATTTGAGCTGAGTCTCTAAGGGATTGGAAATCAGAGTCAGAACTCAATCATAGAAGGAGGTTCATCTCCATTAGTGATGATTTTAATTGTTATTATTTTTTTAGCCACAGCAACTCATAAAAATCATCTACCAACAAACAGAGGGTTTACAACATATGTCTAAGGAGGGAGTACTCACATGGATATCCTCTAAGTTCTAAATCTATGACCCTAGGATTCTGGAAGATAATTTTTAGACTCATTAGGAACCAAACTCCTTAATGCAGAAGAATCTTTTATTGTTAAGCTAAATAATTGCAGATGGAGACCGTACTTAGCAGAGGTACTATAATATTAGTCAGACCCTAATATTATTGATATACTCATTAAATTCCTGAGTTCTTGACAGAACAGAAGCTTGAAAAAAAGTCCACAGTCAGCACAGCCCTTCCAACACTGCCCTCCTTAAGGACTGGCTTTTAATTCCCATAGTCAGCTCTGAGTTATCTGTGTCAATGGAGAAGGGCAATGGTCCAAATAATCCAAAGCTTCAGACAAACTCAAAGCTATTTGTATAACCTAATATATGTTTGCATTCTGTGGGACAAATTCCATTTTAACTAATGTATAATAAAACTATTTTCCAAGCACCTGTTAATAGCACATATTTTGATGTAACAAAATTATAGAATTGTCTAGTAGGATCATTTGGATCTCCCACCTTCCCCCATCAACTGTAAACAGTATCTGACCTGCATAATATATGTGTGTGTATGCATCCATATGTATGCAGATTTATCCTCCTAATTATAATATCACAGAGAGGCAATGTGGCCTAGCAGATGGAGAACTGGCCTCAAAGTCAGGGAACCTGGGTTCGGATTTCACACATAAAGACCTTAGGCATGTCATTTAAATCTATCAATCAGTACTCCAAGTAGCTCTCTGAGACCATTCCTTGCAGAGACTGAATTGGTAGAGGGAGTTAGTTCATCTGGAAGTTACTTAAAGCAATGAACTCACAGGACCTATCCCTATTCATAAATATAATGCCTTTATTAATTTTCTATTGCTTAAGCTAACAACAAAATAAGTTTGCATTGACAAAACACTCAGGATTGGGATTATTGAAGAGATTGTTTTGAGATGGGCATTGGGTGATGGGAAGACATAGGGCAAGAATTTAAATTTTCTGTAGTGTGCAATTGAGAGTTGATCATGTAAAGTCTGGGTGTTACTTGAACAGGGGGGAGTGGTGAGGTGTAGTATGGAGGAAAGATATTAGATAGGGATGAAGCTTTGGTAACAGCTATGAGCCTTCCCAGTTCCTTGCTGTAAAACACTGAATGTCTTCCTTGCCATAAGGTTTTCCATAATAGCTGGCAGGAGCCATTGGCATACCAGTAACTCTCAGCCTTTTAGAGTTGATGCTCTATCAGTATTATTTTAAGTTCAATAATCTCTCATCCCACTTCTAGAACTACAGTTGGCATTTATTTTATATTTGAGGAAAACTGAATTAAAATAAACTTGAGAAGAATTTCGTAGAACTCTTGTTGGTAGCTGGGGCTATCAAGCTCCAGGCAAAGTCCTAGGGTGGCTGGAACAAGCTGAACTTTGCTACAGGGTGTGGAAATATAGACCATACTTCCTGAACTTAAGCTGGTAGAAACAATGGAATGTACCAACTAGTTACTTAAAATAGGAAGCTACTATTGGTGGCTCACTTCCTTCATATAACCACACCCCAGGTGAGCTAGCCTAGTTCCATCTTCTAGAAGGCAACTTCCATAGCCCTAGGGCCTCCGCTGACAGTCATATGTCTTCCAAGACTTTAGCTCTCTTCCATTTCATTTTATGCTGCTTGCCCAGCATGTGAGGGCTGTCAATGATGACTCTGCCTCTGGGTTACTGGGCGGAGGGGCAGAAAGAAAGGAAGGTGGAGGTTAGACCAATCATTTGAAGTTACTCACCTGTGCAAGGAACTGTCCCTTCAGAGACGTCTCCAAACCATGTTCTGTTTTCTCAGTACAAAACCTGTGTGCATTTCCCACTTCCAGGCAGCGATGAGCTGAAGCCAGAGCAACATCACCCTCTGCCTTCCTATTTTGAATACCGCCACAATGCCTCCATCCGCGTCTATCAGACCAACTATTTTGCAAGCAAATGTGCAGAAAGTCCTGAGATCAACTCAAAGAGTTTTAACATTAAACTTGGAGCTGAGATGGAAAGTTTAGGTGGTAAATGTGATTCAAATCAGCAAAAATTCTGTGATGGTCCCCTGAAGCCCCGCACTGCCTACAGGTGAGATGGATTGCTGTGATTTTGCTTAGGAGACATATATCCTGAGTATTATTTTACTGGGTGCTTTGATGGCTGGGTAACTGACAGGCTAAAGTGGTTGCAGATAAATAATCTGCCAAAGGGCTCTCTGAATTTTAAAGCCTGGCCCCTGCCTTGTCTCTTAAGTTCCTTCAGCATTGTAGGAATGGTACGACTCATTCTATGAAACATCAAGCACTATGGTTAGACTCTTCCTTCAAATCCAGTTAGCTGTGGTACAGTAGCTGCAGAGTTGGACTGGGAGTCTAGGACACTCCTAACTCTAGGTCTCCTAGGAAACCGAGTTTCAAATCCCGGCTCTGACCTCTTATTACCTGTGTGACTTTGGGCATGATATTAAACCTCTCTGAGCCTCAGATTTATCACCTATAAAAATGAAGGGAATCTACAAGATGATCTATCAAGATTCTTTTTGGGCATCTAGAACTCCGGGCCCGGAAGTCAGGAAGACTTGAGTTCAAATCCAGCCTCAGACACTTACCAGCTTGTGACCCTGGGCAAGTCACTTCACCCTGTTTGCCTCAGTTTTCTTATCTCTAAAATTAGCTGGTAAAGGAAATGGCAAATCACTCCAGTGCCTTTGCCAAGACAACCCCAGCAATCACTTAACCTTGTTTGCCTCAGTTTCCTCATCTGTAGAATGAGCTAGAAAAAGAAATGTCAAACCATTCCATTATCTTTGTCAAGAAAACCTCAAATGGGGTCACAAAGAGTCAGACATGACTGAACACTAACAACAAAAAGTTCTTTCCAAGTTTAGAACTGTGATCTTATGATCCTTCATACTTTAATGGAAAAATTCATTCTGCTCCTTTCTGCTTCTGATTGCACACACACAAAAAAAAATGAGTTTGTGGATTTTTAAAAATGAAAATAAGCCTAATTTGATTTTGAGTTCACCGATGAGTTCCAGTGCAATTTATTTTCCACTTAAAATCAAGGCAGATTCAAAGTTAGATCTGTTTACTTCAGTAGCAAAGAGGTATGGTACACTTAGAGTTAGGAGAACTGGTTTTGAGTCCTTCTATATTTCCTTAGGTCAAATCACTTAATCTCTCTCAGCCTCAGTCAAATCAGTAAATATTTAATAAGCACCTACTAGGTGCCAGACATTATGCTGAGCACCAGGGATACAAAGAAAGTATAAAGACACTCCCTGCCCTCAAAGACCTTACAATCTAATAGAGGGTTCACAATCTAATGAGTTCCCTAACTGTTAAAAAGAAAAAAGGGAGGGAGAGAAGAGTAGAGGAGGGATGAAAATATTTGGATTACCTACTTTCATTCATGGTTGCACAGAAAAGGCTTTGTAAAGCTTAAAACATTGTAGAAAAGTCAGTTATTAGCAGTATTATTATTCCAGAAAGACTAGCATGCCTTCTGTTCCAGTTCAGTAGCCATGAAGTAGCTCACAAATGCAACATGGCTCCGTGGTAGCAGAGGAGCATCCACACTAAACTTATTTGTTTCTGCCATCCTAGGCTAAAAAATCTATGGGGCCTTATTTGCACTGAGACCAATCCCGGTTGGACAGCCAATGGCTATTTGTTTCCTTCTCAGACTGAGCTGCCTTCACCCCAAATCTCATCCAGAAAACAATAATGGCTCGCACTGGTATGGCACTTAGCCCTTTCCTCGTAGCAGCTCTGGGAGTAAAAATCGATCATTGTCCCCATTTTACAGATGAGGAACTGGAAAGTCAGAGAGGTTAATCACTTGCCCACAGTCACACAGCTTAAATAAGTTGCAGAACCAAAACTGAGACTTGGGAAAGTCTTCCTTAGGGAGTTTATTCAGGACACCAGGGAGCCATCCCCCAGATCTCTTAAAAAATATTGTTATTTTCTTGTTTTAAAACCAACCATATTTCCTCAGTATAGACTTCCTTCTCTTATCATTCTCTGTCTCCTATAACAAAGAATTTAAAGGGGAGGGGGAGGCAATTGAGTAAAGCTAACAAATCAGCAATGTCTGACATTGTGTGTAGCCTTCACCAACCATGGACTCCCACCTCTGCAAACAAGGAAAGGAGGCAAATTCTCATCTCTCTTTTTTGAAGCCAAGTTTGGTCATTACAATTTTGCAGCATTCAAGTTCACTTGTTTTGTGGTGGTTGCTCTCATCCTCACTGTGTATGTTGTTTCCTGGTTCCTCTACTTTGCATCAGTTCCTTCAAGTCATCCCTTATTTCCACATATTTATCCCATCCATTATTTCTTATGGCTCAGTCATGTTCCATGTTCTTGTACCATAATTGGCTTAGGCTGTTCCCCATTCAATGGAACCATCTACTGTGTTTCCAATTCTTTGCTACCATCAAAAATGTACTGCTATGAGTATTTTGGTGTGTGTGAAGCCTTTCTTTTTATCATTGGCCTCCTTGGAGTTTACCATTCAAAGAGGGAAAATCTCTCTGGCCCACAGGTCTCTTAGCATTATGGAGATGTGGGTGTAAGTGCATCTGTTATCCTCACTTTGTGACTGGGCCAACTCCTTTCCCATCACTCTTCTCTTTGATTTTATTTTCTACTGTCACCTCTTGAACAATACATCTGTCCATTGTCCTTTGGGTGATATAAAATTTTCATTCCTCAGGAGTCATAGTAACCCATGATTCATAGCAATAGCACTGACAGAAGAAAACCTATATTTTGCTTTATTTATTTATGTTAAATGGGGTTTTGTTTAAAGGGTTTTTTAAAGTACTACTGTTTCCCAAATGAAATCCAGCCTGTTCTCTCCCTTCTATTCAATTCTAACAGCAAAGCTGAACGTATATATGTATTTTATAACAATACAATAATTTACATGTTTACACAAATATCTTATCCATTTTTATATGACAGCTTTTCTGTAACTACTGAATTTATATTGCATGCATGTGGGCACACATACACATATACATAAATACATACACAAGCAGTTTTTAAATTGTTTGCCTAATGACTCCTGTCTGTTTGTTTCAAATATAAGAATCATCCAATCAGTTCCTTGATGAAGCTGTGCTTTAGACCTTGGTCTGGTCACATTCTATAAGACTGCCCCATTTGAGAGTTAGGGAGTAATAATCTAGTTCACATCTCTGAAGCATTTTCAGATTTACAAATCACTTTTCCCACAACAGACCTGCAGAGGTAGGTTAGTACATATGTTATTATCCCCCTTGTACAGATGAAAAAACTGAGATTCAGAAAAGACAAGAGACTTGCCCATAGGGACCTTGATGCGAGGTCTTCTGACTCCAACTCACTTCCCCAAAATCTACACTGTATCTGCAAAAAAACCCAAAAAAGCCTTGCATATAACAGATGCTCAATAAATGTCTGCTGAATGAGTAAATGAATGGAAATAACATAATTAAGGATATGCCCCACCCCTTCCCTATGTTACCTTAAAAGTTCTAACTATTATTGGGATTTTTTTTAATGGTTTCTTCTACACACACACACACACACACACACACACACACACACACACACACACACACACACACACACACCATCCTAACCAGTTAGCTAAATCGATATAGATTGCTGAGGGGAATGGATAACTTAATTGATTTCCTAATGGCTTACATTAAATCTAGTGTTATTTCTTCAGGATGGAACAACGCTAAGACCATTTCTGGGGTTCTCTATCCACAGACTGTAAATCAGATGATCTTAGAGCTGAAAGGGACTTGAGTGATCATTTCAACCAACCTCCTACCTAATTCAAGAATTTCTATCCCAGTTCACAAATAGACTCCATGACAGCATGTCCATGTAGATATTTTTCATCTGAATAAGCCTCAGTGTCTAATACAGTACCTTGCTGCTGCTATTTTTAGGAATTCAAATTAAATTAAATTAAATGTTAAGATAGGAATTTATCCTGTATATAGCTTGCTTCATATATATTTGTTTGCATGTTGTCTCACCTATTGGATTATAAACTCCTTGGGGGAAGAGATTATCATTTGCCACTCTTTATGTCCCTAACACTCAGCAGAATGTCTGGCATATAGGAGGTGCTTAATAAATGTTTACTAATTGATTGATGGCTATAGTAAGTAGTTAATAAAAATATTGTTGTATTTATGAGGCAACCCATTCCATAGCTGTTTGGTTGTAGGGTGGTTAGAAAGCGATTTCTTATGATGAGCCAAATTCTGCCACCCTGTAACTTCCACATGGGTTCTTCTGTAAGGGGCAACAGACGACTTTTGTCCAAATCATCATATATTTGAAGACAGCCATCAGGACCCTCCTTCCTTCCTTAGCCAAGCTAAGAGGAAATAGTGGCATTGGAAAAGGCATTGGATAGAAAATCTGCTTTTGCCAGTTATAAGCCATATGATTTCAGCAAGTCACATTTTAAGTTCCCCATTGACAGAAAGATCAAGATGAATGATATGGTCTAACTCATAAGATTGTTTTGCAATTATCAATAGGATAGAAAGTGCTAGACCTGGGGTCAGGACATCTAGGCTTGAATCCCCTCTCAGAGATGAATTGTGTGGACATGGACAAGTTATTTTAACTGCTCAGAGATTCCATTTCCTTTTCTGAAAAATGAGACAAATAATACTTATAGGATGGTTATAGAATAATACTCATAGGATGGTTTTGAGCAAGGTTCTTTGCATATGTTAAAGTATCACTAGGAGTTATTGTTATTTGTAAATCTTGAAGTGTTAGACAAATATGAGTTTCCAACAGCCATATTTCCTTCAACCATTCCCCTCTGTCACATGGTTTCCAGATCCCACACTATCCTGGCCCAACCTCCTCTGAGTACTCTCTAATTTGCCAATATTCTTCTTAAAATGAGGTTCCCAGAAATGAACATATTACTCAGTTGTGGTCTACCCAGTCCAGAGTAAAGAGATTATGACTTCCTGTGGTTTGGTTACCAAGCTTCTTTTAAACCAGCTTTTTTTTAGCAGCTGTATCACATTTTGGCTTCACTAAAAAACCACCAGATTTTTTTCCCTTTTTTGGTGTCTTTTTTTTTTTAATTGAACTGCTTCCAAGTCAGTTTTCTAGTCATGTACTTCCAAATGACTGTTGAAATTTCCACTTCGATTTTCCTCTGTCACCCCTAACTCAACTCTGCCCTGGTGAGATTACATCTGTTCAGTGCTAGTGTGACACATTTTAGGAAGGACATTGTCACAAGATGGAAAGTGCCCAGGAGAGGGTGACCAAGATGATGAAGGATGTTGAAACTGTACCAAAAAATCAGTTGAAAGAAGAAGGGATGGAAAAGAGAAAATGTAGGGGAGGATATAATAGCTACCTTAAGTATTGAAAGGTGTATGATGTGGAAGAAAGATTAGATTTATTTCATTTGTCCCCAGGGGCCAACCAGAGGAACAATGACTGGAAGTTGGGGCAAGTCAAATTTAGGCTGATTGTAAGGAAATACTTCCTATTATTTAGAGGAATCATGAGAGAAACCAGGACTGCTTCAGGAGGCACTGAGTCCTCCCTCACATCTGGCAAAGTCTAAATGATGATAAAAATGATATTTTTTCTTCCACATTTGGCTATAAGCTTAAGAACAGGGACTATCTTTTGTCTTCCTTTATATCACCAACTCTCACTCTTAATAGTAGGCACTTAGTAAATGTTTATTGACCGACTGACTTGTTGAGACACCATATAGAGGGATTTTTTGTCAAGTATATGTTGGATGAGGTGGCCTTTAAAGTCCCATCCAACTCTGAAATTCTGAGATTGTGTCTTAAATCAAAGTCATTATCTTTTCCCCATCTGACTCTACACATCTCGATTTCTATTAATAGTACCATTATTCCCCTTGTCAATTAGTCATCCTTGACTCATACCTCCTCTTCTCCCATGTCCAGTCAGTCTCTAAGTCCTTCTGATCCTTCTTCTGTAAGCTTTCTCCCATCTTCTCCATCCCCACTACTACTATCCTCCTCTTGACCCTTACTACTCCCCATGTGGACTATTAGTGTAGGACCTTAAATGAAATCCTTACTTCCATTCCCTCCACTTCTAATATGCTGCTCTATCAATCTTCCTAAAATGGCAATTTGCACAAATCCTAAAAATCTTTAATATCTCCCCATTATCTTAAGGATAAAATGTGACCTCCTTAGTACAAGGATCCAAGGCTGTCCGCAATCTATCATATATGCATTTTTCTGTCCTCTCTCAACATTATAAACCCTCTGCTCCAGTTACACTGATTTATTCATTGTCCAGCCTCTATACTAGTGCCTAGCACATAGTAGGTATTAATAAATACTTATTGATTGATTGATGCTACTCCTACATACCTGGACTGCCTTTCTCCTTTCTCTTTGTATGGGCTTTAACAATTTTGTGATCATGTGCTACCTTCCCAAATAAAGGATAAGCCCCTCAAGAGCAGAGGCTCTTTCGTTTCATCACTTATCACAATGCCCTATATACAACAGGCAATCAGATGTCTGCTGCTCCTGCTGATGGTGATGAAGGAAATAAGGAGCTTTTAAAACGCATAACATGCAAACAAATGAGCAGAAAGTGATTAATGAATTACATGCTATATTTCCATCTAAAGTTTTTCAACAATTTTCCCTGTGTTCAGTCTCAAACATATCATTAGTAGTGATCTATTGGTTCCCCATTACCAGCTTTGATGGATCCAGAGAAGATTCTGACTAGAAGGTTGGATACCAGTTGATGTTATGAATCTAGATTATCTCATCAAGTATGGAGGGATTCCTAGCTATGTCACTGGAGGGGAGTAGGTCGCATACCAGTTAAATCACAGATATTTCCAAGTATCAAACCAACTTCTCTTTTCAGAATCAGCATTCGAGCCTTCACTCAGTTATTTGATGAGAACCTAAAGGAATTTACGGAGCCGCTCTTCTCAGATACATTTTTCTCTTTGCCCATCACTACCGAATCAGGTGAGATTAACTTTCTCTCAACCTTTCCATAAAAATATCATCTACTAACCCTAAGTGCTCAGTAAGGATATCTAGTGAATTCATTTATTTAGGGAATTCCTTAGCCATTTAATTTTTAATCTCAAAAAACACAATGCTATCTGAAACATGGGCAAAATTAAAAGAGCTTAGGATGGTCTGCACATAAAGGCTAAAGGTAAACATTAGTATTCATCAGTTTAGAAAAATGAGGGCTCTGAAAGCATATGATAAAAGTATATGAAAGAGATGTGAGAAGACTGACCCTCTATAGTAATTTACCAAACCCTAGGAGGCTAGTTAGTACTGGGAATAAACCCTTTGAAGTGTTGAAGGAGAGATTATAACAGGAAGAGCTTTCTTAAAGAGTAGGAAATAAATATAACTTCAAGAAAGCTTCAGAAAAGTTTCATAAAGGATATTTTTGAAGTGGTTTAATAAGGGAAACTTTGGAATATCTGGGGCAATTCCCTAATCTCTAGGGGGAAAATGATATATTTTTTGAAAACAACATTCCCTGGTACCATGGTCAGAGACAATGATGGATTAGATGGGTCTGGTCTGATCAAGGGGCATTTCTTGTATTCCTTTATCCACTTTTGCATTTGGACCCACCTTTAAATACAGCCACACAGAGTTAGAAAGGAGCTCAAGAAGGCTTTTATTCAGTTCTGTACATCCAGAATGAACTACACAGATGATCATCTGAGTCTTCATCTTAAATCAGTAGAGGAGATCATTACAATTCTCTGACATCAGTCCCGCATTACTAATTCAGGAAGTCCTTTCCAGTATCTAACCTGGTTCTCCCTTGTTACAATTAAAAGTTGTTTCCTTCTGTTTATAATTCTTAGAAAATGACTCAGCATCACAGGCCCTAGTGGCTATTTATGCCAAATTCAGAGATAATCACCTTACTATTCAATTCTACATGGGGATTAGAATGAAGCTAAGAGGATTTGGCCATGTTTGCTAGAATTTAAGGTTAAGTAGGGACTTTGTAAATACATTTTTCCTATTTGGAACATTTTTATTTGATAAAATAATACATGTGGCCTGGGAAATGAAGATAGTGGAAATCACGTGTATGTAAAGAACCTTGGCTTTGGCACTGGCTATATAGCCTGGAGTCTCGGTTTCCTTATCTGTAAAATGGGACGATTATTATTTTCCCTGCCAATTTAACAGAGAGGTTGAAGGGAACATGATTTTGTATGTAAACTAAATCTAAAAGCACCAAAGAAATGTTAGTTTTATTATGAAGTTTGAAAAGACAAACATCATTTAATAAAAACAAGTCAAAGGCTTAAAATACCCACTGAAAATATTATTCACAAATCATTATTCAAAAGTTATCATTCACAAAGGTGTTCTTAATACTTGTTTATACTGGAAGGAAAGAGTCCTGTCCCAATTTATTAGGTTTACAAAAGCTTTATTTCTGTGTATCACTTCAATTGTGGATTATGACTTAATTGCTTTGTTGTGTTTACAAACTACACATTTTAACACAAAATACTTCAACGACCAACAATTTCATCAGTGTGTTTGTTCCTTCCTCCTGTACTGATCCCAATTCCTCTACAACTTTGTCAGAGGGTCTTTGAGAGTTGGTATGGCTGAAAAATTCTAAAACCTGTGGCTAACCTAGCAATCAGCCACTCCCTACTTAGCTTGATGAGTACTTGGACAACAGGAGGTGGGAGGGGAATAAACATTCACATTGCACCTACTATGTGCCAGATACTGTGCTAAGTGCTCCTACAGATATTTTCTCATTGATCTTCATAACAAACTTGAGGGGTAGATATTGTTATTATCCCCATTTTACAGCTGAGGAAACTAATGAAACAGGTAAAATGGCTTGCTTGAGGGTCACACAATTAGGAAGTATCTGAGGTCACATTTGAACTCAGGTCTTCCTAACTCCAGATCCAACACTCTATTCACTTCACCACCTAGGTGCCCCTAACAGGTGTGCAGTCCATTACCAGGTCCATAACTGAAGTCTTTCTGCCTTGCTTGGAACCCTCCAGAATTTGCATTCCACTGGAGGAGTCTTTGAGAACCCAAGTGATGCCTGTGGTAAAACACCAAAATAAGTCTATATGGAAACGACAGACTGCATAGGCTACACTGAATGCTGGCATTTATCCCTAAGAACTCTGAGTTCAAGCACACACTGCTTCTAAACTTAAAAATCTGTAGCCAGCCTCAAAAGCAAAAATGACCCATCTGTTGATTACCATAACATCTCTAGCTAGAATAAGTCCTTTCCATCTGTTTATTTAGATGCAGAGAGTCAGTGTGGTGTAGTTGGTAGAGTGTTGGCATTGGGGTCAGAAAATCATATTCACATCTTGCCTTTGATATTTACCAGCAGGATTACTGTGGGCAAATGATAACCTCTCAGTGTCTTAAGCAGCTTTCCAGGATATATGTCACTCAGCCACAGACTGTGATCTGTGTTGGTAGAGGGAGTTTCTGTCTTGGGAAATGCTTATGCTATGAAGTCATAGACCTTCCCAATACTCACAGATTTAAGCCATAGGTACAGGTACATTTTCTAATCTATCTCAAATGCAAAATATCCTCCAGAGAGAGGGATTGAATTTCTCCCTACTATTTTCCTTGAAGTAATTCCCACACTGGGCTTTGTTTTGTTTCATTTGGATTCTCGCAGAGCCTTTGTTTGGAGTTATTGAAGGAGTGAGTGCTGGCTTGTTCCTCATCGGCATGTTGGTGGCAGTCATTGCCTTATTTATCTGTAGACAGAAAGTGAGGTAGGTACAGAATCTCTTTTCCGGGCTCTGTCTTACAAACATTGAAATTCAATTTTAAATGAGTTTCCACTTGACAAAAAAAGATTCTTTTAAAATTTCAACTGGTTTAAGCCCTCTTTGTGCCTCAATAAATGGAACAAAGTACAACCTCTTTATCTTGGCATTCAAAGTCCTTCATAACCTGGTTCCATTTCTATCTGACCCCATTCCTCCTCACGTACTCATGAAACCTTATTATATTTTATTGCATGCATCCCATATCTTTCCATATCTCTTTGTGTATTATGTGAGTATGTGTATATGTGTGTATTACATACTCATATATAACATATATGCATATATAATATATTATATATAATATATACATATATTTTGTATATGATATATACATATATAAAATATATACTTATATACTATATGCATATATGATATATGTGTAGATATGTATGTATCCATTCATACATGTAAAAATATATTTGCATAAGTATATATAGTTTGTAAATGTATAATATTTTCATATTATATGGAGAAGTAAAAGGGATGGAGAAAGAGGGAAAGGAAAGGGGAGAGGAAGAAAGAGAGAGAGAGAGAGAAAGAACAAGAAATCTTAAGCTTTAATACCTTTCAACTATACTCAGATTTTTGGAACATTGTGTGCATGTATATATGTATATGTATATATGTGTGTGTGTATGTGTGTGTATTTATTGTATATGTATTTCTTGGTCACAGCATACCCTCAGCCTGAAAATGATCTCTTTTTTTTCTCCTCTCCCCCACCCAACATTTCTGCCTCTTGACATCTCTCCTGTCATTCAATATCATCTCTTTGATGCACACTCCCAACCCATTCCCCAGCTTAATCTGATATCATAGCATTTTATATTCTTCTTACATATTTTCTGTATTCTTTTTTGATCATCTCAACTTATCATATCTCTCCTGATAGACTGTAAGTTTCTCAAGGATAAAGACGTTTTGTTCATCTTTCTGTCCTACTCAGTGCCTAGCAGTGAGCATTTCACCTACTAGTAGGAGCTTCATTAATGTTTGTTGGATGAAAAAAAGGAAAAGGAAAATGGAGTTTAATTTCCCATAATCCTTTTGTTTTCTAATGCTGAAAATCTCAACTCCTATTCATATCTTTAATACAAGGAAAGTGGAATCCCCATGTTTCAACTTCTTTTCTGCATTATTTTAACTGTACTCTCCTTAATAAACAGTATAGTCCAACTGAAGTAGACCACACTCTAATTTCATCCTTCCATGCTTTTCTCCACGCAGTACAGGCTTTTCCATATACCTTGAATATACTGTTTCCTCATTTCTGCCTGATGAAACACCCATCTTCCTTTGAGGCCAAATTCAGGTACTACCATCTAGAAAAAACTTGTCCTGATCCATCCCCTCACTAAATGCTTTCTCGCCCATCTCTGATTTGTTATAAACTTTTGTCTGGTATGTCCTTTGCCCTTATCCCATTCTGCTTTGTATCATGCTTGCTTGGGCACAGGTTTCATCTTTCCATTGGGTGAGGACTTTGTCCTTTAAACTCCTAGGACCCAGCACAATGCCTTGCATAGAATAGACCTTTTATAAATGTTGGGTGAATGACATTGAATTGTTGAGTCTTATTTAGTCCGGAATAAGCCTTTGGGGTCAGGAACTAAAAGTTCTCATTTGATTCAATTTCTTGAGGTCATTTCCAGCTCTATGATCTATGATTCTAGGAACTGTTTGCACAGAGCTTGACATTTTCTATTCTCATTGACTTAACTAAATTGTAATTATGTTTTAAAACCACAGTTGGTCTTTGCTATTTTGTGGCTCATTTGTAATTTAACTTTTGGGAGTAAGGGGAGATGAAGTCACCATTAAATACCAAATGTTTATGGTGCCAAGAATGCCAGAAATGCCATTAAACTGGGTATTTCTCATTTTTTATATTTTCTTTCTTATTTCTTCCTTATATATGGAGGCACAGTAGATAGAGTACTGAACCTAGAGTCACCATGACCTGACCATAGTCATTCACTAGCTCCGTGACCCTGGACAAGTCCCTTAATCTCTGTTTGCCTCAGTTTTCCCATTTGGGGATGATGAAAATACCTATCTCCTAGGGTTTTTATAAGGATCAAATGAGATAGTGTTTATAAAGTGTTTGGAAATCTCAAAGCATAGTGCCTGGCCCACAGTAATAAATTTTTCACTCTTCTTTCCTGTTGCCATGCTTTGTTCTCTATGGATTGCTTTTTTAAAGGAAAGTTTCTTGAGGGAGTGGGAAGTGATTATAACCCAAATCTGGAAGCGATAAACCCTCCACTATAGCACAGATTGATTTAAGAAATGGCATATACTTCTCTGTTTTTTCCTTTCCATCTGTAAAAGAGATCAAGGCAGTGTATATTTTGGCAAATGTGTAGATGAAAACCCAAGACTCAAGTCAAGCATCCATGTTAATCCATTTTTACTACGCCTATCTCTCTGCCTCCACTCTTTCTCTCTCCACTCTATCTTCTTCATCCTGCTGCCAGACCCAGCTGGTCATTTCTCTTCTTTGTTCAAAAACAGAGCAACAAGATACTTCCCAACTGTTTTGGTGGGATCTGCTGCAAATTTAGGCTCTCTAATCTAAACTGGGCACCTTCTGCATTAAGGCAGTCCTTCTCTTCCTCCCTATTGAGCCCCTATCCTTCTCCCTACTATGTGCCAAGTACTGTGCTAAGCACTTTACAAATATTTCATTTGATCCTCACAACAACCCTGTGAGATACAGTGTGGTTGGGGGGGGGGGGAGGAGGGCAGGGAACAGGGTACTACTGTTGGGGGATTCAGAAGACAGCGAGAGAGAACAAGAAGTCTTAAGCTTTAATAGCTTAAAACTGCACGAAGATTTTTGAAACATGGTGTGTCACATACGCATATATGTATACACACACATATACATTTATACAGTGTGCCAAAAATCTCAGTGCAGTTTTAAGCTATTCAAGCTATTAAAGCTTAAGACTTCTTCTCTCTCATCCTCATCTTCCTCCTTCCTCTCTCTTTCTCGCCTCTGTCTCTGTCTCTTTGTCTTTCTCTCTGTCTCTGTCTCTCTGTATCTGTCTTTCTCTCTGTCTCTCTGTCTCTGTCTCTGTCTCTCTCTCTCTTCTGAAACCCCCAACAATAGTCCCCTGTTTCCCCTCAAACTCTATCTCACAGGGTTGTTGTAAAGATCAAATGAGATCTTTGTAAAGTCCTTAGCACAGTACCTGATATACAGCAGGTGCTTCATAAATGCTTATTCCTCTCCCGCTTCTGAACTTCCCTATTACCAAAGAGGGAATCACTCTTCTGACAACCAGGTTAGAAACCTCAGTGTCATTAACTCTTTATTCTCATCATCCCACATATACAATCAGTTGCCAAATCTTATTGCTTTGATCTCCACAGTATCTACCCTGTCATCCCCACTGGGATAAGCACCTCCCTAGTTCATTCACTTATCACTTATCTCCTGGAATTTTCTAGTAATCTATTTGAGCAGGCACATGACTCAGTGGATGGAGTGTTAGACCAGGAGTCAGGAAGACTCATCTTCCTGACTTCAGATCTAGGCTCAGACATTCACTAGCTGTGTGCCTCTGGTCAGGTCTTATCCATGGTTACCTCAGTTTCCTCAAAATGAGCTGGAGAAGGAAATGACAAACCACTCCAGTATCTTTGCCAAGAAAACCCCAAAAGGGGTCACAAAGAGTAGGATATGACTAAACAATACCCTATTTGGTCTCCTTACCTCAAACCTTGCTCCATTCTGATTCATCCCCTATCCAGCTGCCAAAGTGATTGTTCCTGAAGCGTAGGTCTCATCAAGTTACCTCCATGCTCAGAAAATTCCAGTGATTCCTTATTGCCTTGAAGATAATATATAAACTCCTCTGTTTGGCATTTAAAGTTCTTCTCAACCTGTCTCCAACCTGTCTTTCCAGCCTTATTATACTGTCATTCTACAAGCTCTAACGAACTGTGTGTGAGGCATTGTGGGAAGTGCTTAAGGATACAAAAACATAGTCCCTGTCCTCCAAGAACTCGTGTTCTAATAGAGGGAGACAGTTTTCCCTCATTCAACAGTCTACCCAAACTAGTTTTCTTCCTGTTCCTCATTATGGCACTTCATTCCCTGTCTCAGGCGACGTGGTACACCAAAGGAATACTCACTCTTTGAGTAAGAATAGGTTCTAGAGCTGGCTTATGATCATGAACAAGTTGCTTAGTGACAGATCACACTGATTAAATCACAGGTCTCCCCCTACCCTAACCTTTCCACCCACCACCCAACCACCACTGGCCAAAAGAAGAATCTATTGTTACCTTTTTCCCCTACTATGTTATAAGTTACTAGAAGGAAGGATCATCACTTACCTAAATTTTATATATTATCCAATACCTAGCATTGTGATAAGTATACAGTAGGTATTTGATAAACTTTTGTTGCATAGAATCAAATTGTGTATGACAATCAATGTGAAAAGTGTCCTCCCTTGTGTTTCAGCCACGGTCAGGACAGACCCACAGCCAGACTCAGCATCCGTAGGGACAGACCATTGTCAGTCCATTTGAACCTGGGGCAGAAAGGGTAACCCATCATATTTTCCTCCAGATTTTACAAATGTTTTGTGAAAGCTCAGTTGACTATTTTTTTCTGGTGATTCACTCATAATGTTGTTGTTGTTTCTTTTACAGAAACCGGAGAACTTCTAGGTAAGAGAGAAGGAGGAAGGGAGGGAAGGAGGGAGAGAGAGAGAGAGAAAGAGAGAGAGAGAAACTATGAGAGAGAGAGAAAGAGAAAGAATGAGAGGAGTGAGACAGAGAGATGAAAGAGGAGAGAGAAAGGAGAGAGAGAAGGGAGAGACAAAGAGAAAAAGAAAAGAGAAAGAGTGGTAGGGGATAAGAGAAAGAAAGAGAGAAAAAGAGAAGAGAAGAGAAAAGAAGAGAAGAGAGAGAGAGAGAGAGAGAGAGAGAGAGAGAGAGAGAGAGAGAGAGAGAGAGAGAGAGAGAGAGAAACTCCCCATCTGTTAGAATGTGTGCTTTTGAAAAATTGCTCAGATCTGGCCCCTTGACTCCATAACAGTTTGTTGTTATTATTTTAATGGCAGCCCTATAAAAGTTAATCAGTTTGAAGCACACTTCATGAAGCTACAAGCGGATTCCAACTATCTTCTCTCCAAAGAATATGAGGTAGGAATCAAGGCCAAATAGCCATCCAACTTCCAAGGCAGTAGTTTACCCATGCCTTCAGCCTTTCATCTGGGCTCAGATTCTGATTTTGGCTAGGAGTTTGGATGAGTTTTAATACCTCAACAAGACTATTACAGTCTGCATAACTTTCATATTGAGTAATATGTTTGAATGCTGAAGGCTTGACTTGATGCCCCAACCCTGCCTTTTAATATTAGGCAGCTGGGTGGTCCAGTGAGGAAAGCACTGGGTCTGGAGTCAGGTCTAGGAAGTCCAACTCCAGACATTTATCAGCTGTATAACCTTGGG
Source organism: Notamacropus eugenii (assembly GCF_028372415.1). NCBI lineage: Eukaryota > Metazoa > Chordata > Mammalia > Diprotodontia > Macropodidae > Notamacropus > Notamacropus eugenii. The sequence continues at coordinate 248,182,539 of NC_092874.1, read as the reverse complement.
CAAGTCACTTAACCTCTGCTGCCTCAGTTCCCTCATCTGTGGGCTGGATAACCTCTAAGAGTCCCCTGTGCTTTAAATCCTATTTCTTGCCATCTTGTGACTATGGCACAATGTGCTGACAGTTTGGTTTCAGGAAGAGATGAGCAGATTGTAGGAGCCCAAGGAACCAAAACAAGTGGGTCTCTTGTTATTAACACAAAGTGTTCCTTTCAGATGTAAACAATACCATCATTAATTTTGCCCATTAGACCACTTAATTAAATAGCCAAAAAAAAAAAAAGATCCCTCTCCATTTGGCTTTAGATAACTCGGGTGCTTTAAGGTTCATATTCACACCATTTAATAATTTTCCACTTGGAAACTTTCATTTCTGTCCTAACAGGATTTAAAAGAGGTGGGTCGAAACCAATCATGTGACACAGCCTTGTTGCCAGAGAACAGAGGGAAAAATCGATACAACAACATACTGCCCTGTGAGTTTTATGTTGGTTTGTGTAATGCTATCTCCCGCAGCCCAGTTTTCACCTCTTTTTCTGTAAAACAAATGAGGGTGAGGAAAGGAAGTGATTGCTCTCCAAAAGATGACTAGTTGCAGTCCAGAGAGTTTTGGTGCTGAAAAGCTATGACTTTTAAAACGAACTGATTTTCAGGTTGTTTCACTACCCACCGGAGGCAGAGGCAGGAGGAATAATGGGCATTCTGATTATGAGAAGCTACAGCTGTTCCAGTCGCTCAGCTGGGCTGTCATAGCTGATACCGCTCAGAGCCCTAACAGAAACCATGGAACGGTATATTTGATACTTGGCCCAGAAGGCAGCAGGGGCTTTTATGAATGAGGTTCATTCCAACCTTGCCATGGAGCAGACCTCCATGACGAATGAATGGAACAGCTTTGCAGAGGGGTGTCCGTCAGATAGTGCCCTTCATTCACCATTTTTAAATGTGCATGCCCTTTCCAAGAACAGGGAAGTCAACCCCAGATACAAAGATAAACCTCTATCAGAGGTTCATCACTGAGATCTTTGAATGCTTTAAAAAAACAACATCTTTTTTCTCCCATTCGTTATAATTCTTCTGTGCAACATGACTAATGTGAAAATGTGTTTAGCAGGAATGTATGTATGTGTAGAGCCCATATCAAATTGCATGCTGTCTTGGGGAGGAAGAGAAAATTTAAAACTTATGGAAGTGAAAGTTGAAAACTAAAAACAAATTAATAAATTGAAAAAAAAAAGAAATGAGGCTAGCAAAGCAGCAGAAATTAGATATATATTTTTAAAAATTGTTTATATTTTAATATGATTGTACATATATAACCTACATCAGATTGCTCACCATATTAGTGGGGGGGCAGGAAAGAAAGAGAAAGAAAATTTGGAATTCAAAATCTTATAAAAATGAATGTTGGAAACTAAAAAATAAGTAAATATTTACAATTAAAATATTTAATAACTATACTTCAATATAATTGGATTCCTTTGCAATCCTATGTACTTTATATTATACATTAAAAAGCATTATTCTGAGAAGGAATCCAAAGACTTCACCAGATTGCCAAAGTGCTCCATGACTCCTAAAAAGTCTAAAAACCCCTGCATTAGCCTTTCCCTTAAGTTGAAACATATTCACCTTCAGCATCTGATTCTAACTACCCTCTCATTAACTCCCAGCAGCATGAATTCAACCCTAGCCATTCAAACAGCCTGTGCTTTTGTTTAACAAGACAAGACATGGGTCAGCCTGAGGGTGTATCTTCATTCACAGAGGAAAAGAGATTAGAGATGATCTTCTATGTGTATTGTAATATATCTTGTATGTACCTACTTATTTCCATATGGTCTTCTACCCCCATTAGGATGTAAGCTTCTTGAGGACTGGGACTGTCTTTGCCTTTTTTTGGAGCCCCTGAGCTTAGCACAGTGCCTGCCATACACTTAGCATTTAATAAGTGCTTAGGGCCTTACTGACTCTTTCAATAACTTGCTTTCCAGATGATACAACAAGAGTGAAGCTTTCTAATGTTGATGATGACCCTTGCTCAGACTATATCAATGCCAGCTACATACCAGTAAGTGCGAGAATACCCTGTATCCTGGAGTCACTGTGCCCAAAGATAAAGCTTTGATGTACAGCCTTCTTTTAAGAGCTTTCCCCAGTCATGTTTAGTGTTCTCATTTAATGGTCTGCGAATCCTCTCTGTTTTATTTTTCTTTAAAGACTATGTCTGATTGACTAACAGTGCCTGATTGCCATAAAATGAATGGTGTCCAATTCAATCAGTGCTAAATCCCACTTTCTGGGATTGCTGTAATCACATCAGATCATGGTTATCAGGAGCCAAGGACACATTTCCAAAGGTCGTTCTCTCTCTCTATCTCTCTCTCTTTCTCTCTGTCTCTGTCTCTCTCTCTCTGTCTGTCTCTGTCTCTGTCTCTCTGTCTGTCTCTCTGTCTGTCTCTGTCTCTCTCTCTGTCTCTCTCTCTGTCTCTCTCTCTGTCTCTCTATCTCTGTCTCTGTCTCTCTCTGTCTCCGTCTCCGTCTCTCTCTCTCTCTCTCTCTCTCTCTCTCTCTCTCTCTCTCTGTCTCTCTCTCTGTCTCTCTATCTCTGTCTCTGTCTCTCTCTGTCTCCGTCTCCATCTCCGTCTCTCTCTCTCTCTCTCTCTCTCTCTCTCTCTCTCTCTCTCTCTCTCTCTCTCTCTGTCCCCTTAGCCATCAGCCCAGTGAGCAAGGCACCAAGGAGGCCATGACTCAGTCTGTCAGTGCAGCTAGCCTGACTCTGCTCTCATCCTGTTTCAATTCAATCCTATGAAACTACAGGAATTTCTTGTTTCTCAGACTTAATTCAGGATATGATTCCCTTTTAGGATCTGATTCTGACTCTCTACTCAACTCCCAGCAGCATGAATTCAGCCATCTAAACACCCTGGCTTTCTGCTTAAACAATTGTGACAAAGCATTGTGGGCCTGAGATGGTATCTTCACTCACCTAGGAAAAGAGTAAATTGAGACAGTTAAACAGATTATTGGGTCAAAAGGGTTATTTGTCTGGACACAGTAAAAAGAGACCTGTAGTTCACAATCCTGTTTTTGAGCTATCTAGCTATATGACCCTGGGCGCATCACTTACCCTCACTGGGTATCAATTTCTTCAACAGTAAAATGTTAGAGTTGGCTTAGATCAGTTCTGAAATCCCTGCCTATGTTTTCTAGATGTTTGCCTCAGTTCTCTACTTCCTTTTTAGCCAAGACATGTCCTTGTTTCTTTTTTGTCTTTGTAACCCTGTTCCCTAAATTTTCATAAATGTTTATTGATGAAAGGGGAACTTGTCTTCCCCCAATACTAAAACACTCTGACCTGTGTCCTTCCTTCTTCCAAGCACTTCTCAGGGACCTTGGGGGATGTTTTATTACTTCTTTCTCAGAGGATATAAACATATCGTCCAATCTCCATATGGGTCTGGCCCTTTGTTTAATTCTTGAGAGTCTATTGTTTCTGGACTCACAGACTGTAAATTCATTGCAGGGCAACAACTTTAGAAGAGAATACATTGCTACTCAAGGACCCCTTCCTGGCACCAAAGATGACTTTTGGAAAATGTCGTGGGAACAGAATGTCCACAACATCGTAATGGTGACCCAGTGTGTTGAGAAGGGTCGGGTAAGTAAAAAAAAAATAAAAACCTCCTTGACTTGTCTCACAAATGTCATTTGGATAAAATTCAGCAATTGGGTAAGCATTTAAACACCTACTACGTGCTTAGTGCTAAGACTACAAAGAAAACCAAAACCAATCCCTGACCTCAAGGAGCATTGTCAAAAAAGTTAGAGGGGAAACTGAGCTGGAGAGAAATTGTTATGGGGAGCCCCTCAAAGAATTTTATAATAGAAAACCCCAATAGTATGCCTGAGGTTGTAGACCATATGAGCTATGCTAAGCCCTGAGAATACAAAGCAAGATAGAAATTCTACCCTTCAGTTTGTGACAACCATAACCACTGTACCCATTGCTACAATTGGTAAGGGAGAGAAGGGTCCCCAGTTTAGCAGGACTTTATCACTTTTTATTTATGTCCCCAGATACAAAGTGGATGCATTTAAATGAGCACAGAACTTGGGGGTGAATCACTTATGTGCCCATTTAGGGTCAGAAGAGGGGTTTTTTTGGTTGTTGCTTTGCTTTGTTTTATCCAAATAATAGCTTGAATTCTCCACTTCTCTTTGTATGTGTAAACAGACTGATTTACCAATCTGATCAGAAAAAGTTGCCAACCACTTAACACTCTTAAATCCAAGCTGGGGTCTGAGAATGGGGTATGGGGTGGGGTGTTGTTATACGTTCTCAATATGAGTAACAAAACCAAAAACTTTGTACCTTCCTCTGTCCAACTCCATCCTCTGAATGCAGTTTCCAGAGGGGCCAATCACTTCTAAGGCTTTGTCTAGGGATGAAAGTGAACTAAACAATGACTAGAAAGCCCAAGTCACATTACATTACCCTTGAAATGGAAGATAATAGAAACAAAAGAATGGGTCTGTGTTGTGTGTGTCTAGGGTGAAGACAGGTGCCTTTTCCCCCAGTCATCTGGAAATTCTGTTTACTTTTCCCCATTACTTTTGAGCCTTAGCCATGAAAGGGTTTTCCTTGAGGGATTAGTCTGGTGGAAAACAATTTGATTACTCTAGTAGCTGGTACCAGATACCTAACTCAGAAAGGCACTTTCAGGGTCCAAAGGGCAGATTCACCAGGGACACATATTCCAGGGCTCATTTTTGCCACCCTCTCTTTTTCTCTAGGTAAAATGTGATCACTATTGGCCAGCAGACCAAGATTCCCTGTATTATGGAGACCTCATCGTGCAGATGCTGTCAGAGTCTGTGCTATCAGAATGGACAATCCGAGAATTTAAAATATGCAGTGTATGTTGGGGGTCTTCCTGATCTGACTTTTATTTCTTTATCTCAAATAATTAAGCCTGTGCAAATGAATAGGGTCCATTCATCCTGCTCCTCGTTGAGTATTATCCGATGGACACCTGTAATTCCAGTCTTGCTAAGTAAATGTACTGTTTACTGCATGAATGTGATTGGGGTGTTCAGATGTCTGCTTTGGTTCATTTTTCTCGTTATCTTTACCTCTGACAGGAGGAGCAACTTGATGCAAACAGGCTCATCCGTCACTTTCACTATACGGTCTGGCCAGATCATGGAGTTCCAGAGACCACCCAATCCCTGATCCAGTTTGTAAGGACAGTCAGGGATTATATTAATAGAACACCAGGGGCTGGGCCCACCATTGTGCACTGCAGGTAGGCATCAGCACCAAATTCTAAGCAAAGAGAAGTCATTCCAGGGCCATGTGTAGGAGCTCAAATCAAGGCATAAATATGGGGAAATCTGAGGGTTAGAAGTCCAATGGTCAGGCTAGTCAACTAAATTAGCATATTTAGAGAAAAAACTCTTTCCTAGGTCTCTCAGGACTTTTTAGTCTCTGCCTATGATCCTTTTTTCCTTCTATCAAATACATTTCACATTTTCTTACCCTTTTGTCCTCTAAACTGCTCCATATGAAAGAAGCCTTAGTGACATGTACCTATAATGGGACAATATCCCTTTTCACATGGAGCAGCTTAATGATGAAAAGCACAGTAAAAAGGACAGTGGATGTACCATACACTAATACGGTAAATCCAAATTCTTTTGTCTAGTTTTCCTGGCCCTCCATATAAAGACCCTAGCCTGCTAACTTTGCATTTCAAGTTTATTTGTAAATATTCCTCAGCATTTCCTGTCAGGCCGATCCCATGAACACACCATGAATTTCACCTCCTTGCACTGGATTGTGCTGTGATGTTGACCCCTCTCTGCTCTAAGACTACAAATCCTACTGATTTTGTGGGAAGCATGTAAAGTCTGTTTCACTCCATCCATGACATTTTTCCTAACCTCCTCCTAGGATCATAGCACTTAGAGCTGGAAAGGACACTAGATTTTATAGATGATGAACTGCATCATTTTATAGAGATGAAAAATGGAGGTCAAGAAAGGTTGTCAATTACTCAAAGTCATCCAGATAGGGAATAAACTGAGGTCTTTTGACTCCAAATACAGTACTTGAATGACAGTGTTAATAAATACTTTGTACACAGCAAAAAAAATACAGATATTGTTTTATTTTGGGTTTTTGTTTTGTTTTATCCATAATGAGGTCTATTAGCCACTTCTTTGTCAATTTCCTCTCATAGCAAATTCCTAAATCTGGGAATAATGATTTTCTGCCTCTGTGCCTCAGGGTGCTACCTGATCACAATAATATTTAGTTAACAAGCATATACTATTTCTACTATACTTAGGCACAGTGCTAGGCTCTTGGGAGCCCTCACAGAGCTGTTCCTTAAAGGAAGTCAAGGATTCTATGAAATGGCAGGCATAGGGGAGAGCCAGTGCAAAGACATGGAGATAGAAATTAGAGATGTCCAGGAAGGCTGGTGTGGCTAGACCATAAAGTGAAGGGAGAGGGGTAGATGAGGACCAGGTTGTGAAGGACTTCAAACACCAAGAAGAGGACGACATTTTCAGATCTTTGCTTAAAATAAATTTCTTTAATGATAGGGAGGTATTGCAGTTCATTCAGCAGTGTGTTGGGAAAATCACTTTGGTAATAGAGTCCCTGAAGTTCATTCAGTAGCAGAATGGTATGGTCAGACCTGTGTGTGTTGTGCTCTGGCAGCTCTTTGGAGAATTGATTGTAGTACAGGCCAAGAGAGACCCATAAGTCAATTCAGTCTATCTGGAGAACATAGTGTTTGACTAGTTAATGCTTAGGACACTGATGTTCCTTGATAAAAGCTATTAATAGAGGTATACACATTGTTATCTTTTTAAAAAAGCAAATGTAAAGACACCAATGACACCAATAACCCCAGATTTTCTACCATTGGATTTCATGTGCTATTAATAGAAATACACCAGATCTGTTCCTTATTAGCTCTGTGACTTTAAGTGAGACACTTGATCATTCTGGGCCTCAATTTCATATACAAAGTGAGAATTTTGACCTATATGATCTTTGAGATCCTTTCCAGTTATAAATCCGAAGACTCAGGCTTACATCCTATCTCTTTCATTTGTTCCCTGTATGATCTTATCATACAAGTTACTTTGGCCATCTGTCCTTGTTTCCTTATTTGTAAAATGAGAGGGATTAGACTGGATGAACTCCAAGGTCTCTTCTCATCTCTATGTCTATGATCCTATGAGTTACCAAAGAGCACTTTAGCTTCTGAGGAATGTGCTTGTCATTGGATAATTATTGCTAGACTGAGGATCCAAGGGAAAAGGTCTTTTCAATCCTATAAACAACTCGCAAAAGAAATACAAAATTTCTCCTAGAAATAGTAGGAAAGGCAAAACTGCAACAGATGCACCTGCATGATATCTATACTTGATGAAACGATACTCACTTCCTGACAGAGAGGGGATGAACTTAAGATGCAAAATGAGATGACCAATAGAGGAGTTTGGTTTTTTTTTTTTGACTACGCTTATTTGTTAGAAGAATTTTACTCTTCTTTTTTTTTAAAGTAGGGAGGAGAGAGACAGAGACAGAGAGACACACAGAGAGAAAGAGAGATAGAGACAGAGAATGACTGCTTGTCAACTAAAAAAAGTAAAATAAAATAAGTTACATTTAAAATGAAGACAGAGATTTTTAAAAAATGTCTCATGGTTCACATCTGTTCTCCATCTTTTTCAGTGCTGGCGTGGGTAGGACAGGCACCTTCATTGCACTGGACCGCATCCTGCAGCAGTTAGACTCCAAGGACTCTGTTGACATTTATGGAGCAGTGCATGATCTCAGACTTCACAGGGTTCACATGGTTCAGACAGAGGTAAGAGTTAGAATCTATGCTATGTAGACCACTCAGAAAGTTTGATTATTTCAATGGATTAGGAAGAAAGACAGAGATAAGAAAAACAGAGAATTACATTTAGGTTGCTTGAGGGAATTGCTATTTTTCAGGTTCAATACTGTTGGACTCTGGATAACACTTGTCCTTTCTAGTTGCCTGTGTATATGATAGAAAGCAGTAAAATGGATTGTTTTTAATCCATGCTTTGTGCAGAAGAGATTATAGATGATTTGGAATGAATTATCCACCCATTCAACATGTTTATTGAACATTGATAACAGCTGCTAGTCCCCAGGGGATTCAACACTCCCCCTCCTTCCCTTCTCCACTAATGGATCTCTCTCTTTTGGACCCGTACATGGGTCCCAGATCAGGTTCAGCTCTGGGGGAGCTTAACCTAGAAAAAAAGAAGATTTACTTATATTGGGCTCATGTCTATGTCTCCCCAAACGGGGGGAGAATAAAATATATGCAATATATCATGTTATATTGTAATGTAAATAAGAGATAAAACAACTATTTATTTCTTATACACAAAAGAAAAACTAAACACAAGACAGACATAAGCATGTAGTGACATCAGGATTTAAGCTAAACAAGAAACAGCACAAGTTGCTGCTGTACTCTGCCAGAAAGTACAGCAACAATGAAAATAATTAAAACTAACATTTATGTAGCACCTACTATGTGCTGAGCACTTTAGAAATATTATCTCATTTTTAGCCTCATGACAACCCTGAGAGGTAGGTCCTATTATTTTCCCCATTTTACAGATGAGGAAACTGTGGCAAACAGTAATTAAGTGACTTGCCCAGAGTCACATATCTAATAAGTGTCTGAGGTCAGACTTCTTCACTCTAGCCTAGTATTCTATCCAATTAATGGCAGCTAGATAGATGTTCAATCACTCCTCTCTACTTATCTTGGCTTTCAACTCCCTACTAGTCATTTTGTTCTGTCTTTTCCATTTCAAAGGTCATGTTTCATGGTAGAAAAAAAACAAATAAACAAACAAAACAAAAAAACGTACATGTATAAAATCAAAGTTGAGTGGCTCTGACTTCGGATGTCTTTCTGTCATCTGTTATCGTTGTCTCACCCACCCTAAAGACTTTTCTGGTCCCTTCTTTGGTCCTCTTCACTAATATTGCTAAAACAAACAAAATTCCTTTTTGCTATACTTAATTTTATTCTTGACCATCCTCAGCTTATTCCAGGTTTTAGCATTCTCCATGCCATTCTAATAACCCTATGCCATGCTTTTGAATTCACCCCTTGTTGCCCGCCTTTATCTTTCCATCTTTGGTCCATATCTTTATTTTTCTTTAATACTAAGTTGTTTAATGAATTCCCTGTGCAGTCACAATCTCTTTAGTACTCATCCCCCCTTCTTTTCCTCATTGGAATTGTGTCCTTAGGATTTCATTCGTGAGAACTCATCTCTCCTCTGTTAACTTCCCCTATAGATTGTAATCCATGAAAGTCTACCTATCCTTTCTCTGAGTGCCTTTAAAATCTGTTCTCTTAAAACCCGAGATACTTGTCAAATCATGATTTCATTTCCTATCACACTTTCTAAGATGGAGTGGGTACTGACACTGACATTCCCAGTTATTTCCATGCTAGCAAATGAGTTCTTCTGATCCAGAACAGAGGTTCTGCTCATCATTTCTTCTATCTCTAAAAGTTAAAATTATAATGAAGGTAAATTAAGAAATGCTCTGTGCTCTGGCAGATGGATTGTAGCTTGCATATTTGAAGGCCCCCCCATCCCATGCACATATTCCTCTACACTTCTGCTATTCCAGGTTTATGATATATTTCCTAAACTCTTCGTCTATTTCAGATTTCTAGTAAGTGTCAGATGTTTCTGTCTTAATCAGCTGATCACTTCTCAAACCTGTCTTTTTCATCAGATCCTGTCTTTGATTGTTTGTAGTAATGGAAACTCCACCTGGGCCCCAAAAGTCTTAAGTTTCTTGCCCCAGACTTTTAATCTAGAAAGCATTACTAAAGATTCCATTCTTACAGCATCATTTATTCCCACATGAATTACCAGAAATAGAAAACAGTCATCTGGTTTGACAAACATTGGGCAAACATTCTTCGTCACATCCTAGATTCCTGCCCTGAGAATACAGCCAGCCTCTAAAGTGAATGGCGCATGTCCTGGGAATTCTTTGTCTTCCCTACAGTCATCTTTCTTTGTTATCCATTGTAACCAAGAGAAAAATGTTGCCCAACTAAGATGTAAATTTTCCATATATAGCAATCCATTCGTCTCTTCCATTTTTCTTATGCCCATTCTAATTGAGAGGCATGTGTAGAGGTAACAAGTTAAGAATGACATACAGCATTCATAATATGGGGAATTTAGGCTGACAACACAGTCATCAGGTGTCACTACTGGACCTCCAGTTAAGATGACAATGTGAAAGGTCATGAGGGAACCCAGCTCTCTTGAATAAATTGCAGCAAATATGTGAAAAGAGGCAATAATAAAGAAAAGAAAATAATAAATAAAGAAAATAATAAATAAATAAAAGAAAATAAAAAATAAAAAGAATATAATAAAAGAATAAATAAAGAAATAAAAGAAAAAATAAAGAAAAGAAAAGAAAAAATAAAAAGAATATAATAAAATAATAAAAAAAAGAAAAAAATGGAGAAAAAAGTAAGCTCCTCTATCCAACCCAAAACAGCACAAAAAGAAAACAAAATTGCCAGAAGCCAAGGGATTCTGGGAGAGTCATTACTCTGACTGGGGAGTTTCAGGAAAATTTGTATTCATATAATGGGAATCTTGAAGCCAAATCCTAGCCCTTGTCTGTCAAAACAGAAGCATGGGACAGAGCCAGGCCCTGTAGGTCACTGTGTAGGGAGAAAAGGTCTAGTTATGCACTCCTTAGAATATGAGGAGGCCAACTCAGGAGTGGGAATCCGTGCCAGGACCCTATGAGGATTCCTCCAGCATGGGCTCCATTATGTCACTAGAGCCAATCAAGACCTCAGAACAAGGGCTGAAAAATCTCACAGAGATTGCGGAGGAAGGGAAACTGAGGCTAAATGAGGCTGATCCTCCAGTGGACAACTAGGAATCTGAAAAAAAGAAGAAGCCAGGGATTGATGTGGAAGGTGAGGCCTAGTGCCAGCCACGCCAGTGACTTTGGCACTTAGATTAGAGAGAGTACCCAATCAATCCAAAATTGCCAGAGGAAGACCCAATCTGGGCCATGAGCTTAGAAGTAGAAGTAAACAGAAAAAAACACTAAACACTGAAGAAATGACTTGAGTTAAGAGAAGTCTAAGACGAATAACCAAGATGAAGATAGTAAATTTTACAACTACAAATAAAACCCCAGAGAAGAAAATAAACAAACAAACAAAACATATCTTGGCCAAAAGCTCTACAAAAATAACTAGAGGAAATAAGGCAGAAATATCTAGTGAAATAAAAAATGAAATTAGAATTCAAAAGGTAAAATAATTGAAAGGAGAATAAATAGCTTAGAACAGAAGGTAGAAAAACTTAACTAACTCATTAACTCTCTGAAAAACAGAAGGGAGGAAATATAACTCCTTATGAAATGACAAGAAATATTAGAACAACAACCAACCTGGAAAAGAGTCAAGAAGAGGTAAATTAAGAATCTTCAAACTCCTTGAAAACCATAACTGAATTATGTCCAGAAAGTCTGGACACTATATTTCAAGAAATTATAAAAATATAATCTGACCAGAGGGCCAAGTGAAAATGAAAAAAAAAAGTCCACTGATTATCCCTCTGAAGGAAACCCCAAACTGAATATTAACAGCCCAACTCCAAATCATCCAAGACAAAGAAAAAATAATCTGCAAAGAAAAAGTTCTTGTACCAAGGAACCAGTGTTGAGATCATACAACAAAATATTGGGAAAGAAGAGAAAGTCTTAGGATGTACTCTGCTAGAAGTCAAAAGAAACATTCACAACAAAAAATAAACTTGCCCTAGAAAACTGAATATAAATCCACGGAGGTGGGAGGGGGAGGGAAGGGAACTTTAAAAGAATAAAAGACTTTCAAGCATTCTTAATGAAAAGACCACAACTGAATAGGAATTTTGGGAAACATTTTGGAAAATTTTGGAAAAAAGAAGACTCAAGAGAAATCAAGAAAGATAAAGAGATTTGAGCAAATAGAAGGATCTAAAGGATGGTGAAGTCCTTATACTCTGGTGGGGGGAAGGGTAGGAAGAGGCAATTCTCCCTTCAAAAAAAGAGAAGACCTTACTATTTTTCATATTGCTAGACACTGTGCTAAGTGCTGTACAAATATTATCTCTTTTAATACTTACAACACCCTTCAAAGTAGGTACTAGTATGATCCCCATTTTACAGTTGAAATCAAGTGACTTGGCCAGAGTCACACAGCAAGTGTCTGAGACTTTGGTTAAACTTGGGTCTTCCTGATGCCATGTCCAGAGGGCTATCCACTGCACCACCTAGATGCCCCAAACACAGTATCTGTGTCGCTAACACCAAAAGCTTAATTAGGCAGTCAGGGCAAGAAGGGTATTTCTGTGAGATATATATCATCTCTAATTGTTTGAGTTTTTTGATTAAGAATAAATGAGAAGAATATTCATCTTGCAGAACATTTCTGTGGGCATCCTTTCCCAAGGTATATTCTCAAGGAGAAAAGAAGAGTTTATATTTAAGAAAAAGCACCTTGGTACATATTCTTACTTGCAGTGGCTCAGTCATTTTTCAATTATGTCCGACTCTTTGTGACCCTAATGTGGGGTTTTCTTGGCAGAGATACTAGAGTAGTTTGTCATTTCCTACTCCAGCTCATTTACAGATGAAGAAATGAAGGGTTAAGTGACTTGTCCAGGGTCACACAGCAACTAAGTGTCTGAAGTCAGAATTTATCCCAGGAAGATCCATCTTTCTGACTCCAGGTCTGGCACTCTATCCACTGTGCCACCTAGCTGCCCATATTCCTACTAGCTGCTCCTTTATGAAAGGTATATATTGATGGGCTGTAAAGTTACAAGCCTCATTCACAGGTACTTTGGTAGTTCCAGAGTAACTCAATTTCCTATATAAAATTAAAAATATGAGTCATCTTTTTTAAAAAGTCATTCTGTAACTTCAAGATTGGGGGTGGGGGTCGAGTGGGAAAGAACTTCTCAAATTAGCAACAGGAGGCAGTCATATGTTAGAAACTGTTCTCTGTGAAATTCCCTCCTCTAATTTCTAGGCAGAGTGGGGAGTGCAGCACGCATCACAGGCGAAAAGTGATTTGGAAGAGGAAATGCATGGTGTTGGAATTAAAATTAATGCATATGACTTTGTGAATGATTTGTTATAAAAACATCCTGAGCTAATTATTGTACCACAGGCTGACTTATGAAATAGCTAGGAAAGCTAGGCCTAACTTCCAGGCAGGAACCAAGCATAACATCATCCCATAGAGCTGAGTGTATATGCTGGAAGGGGACTTTGCAGCTTCTCATAATTCCAGTGAGTTTTCTATACTAATTCAGACATATGAGTCAAAAAGCATTTTTTTTCCACTCCCATCAACATGACAGCACCAGAAATACTTTCAAGTTGAGAATAGTGCTAGACTTGGAATCAGAGACCTCAGTTTTCTCTTTTTTTTTTTTTTAATTAGGGATTGAACTGCGTAATCTCAGAACTCCTTTCAGATTCTAAATCTATAACCCTACAAATGCATTTTAACAGGCACACCTCCCTCCATATAGAAAATGTTACTATCAATGATCAGATAACTGGAAGTACTCCTGATGTCATCTAGTCCAATCTCCTGATTTTGTAGAAGATGAAACAGGTCCAGATGGGTTAACTCATCTAGTTAGTGAACTAGGACTGGACCCCAGACTTCCTAATAGCCAGTCTCATTCTCTTTTTATGTCCACTAAGATGCGCTACCTTTTCCCTGCTTTCTAGTGGCTGCAGTCACGTCAATTAACAACAATAAAAACAATAAACCTTTATTAAATACTTTCTCTGTGCCAAACACTGCTCTAAGTGTAAGGCTGAAGGTAGAAACAAAAGGCAAAAATTTCAGTCTCAGTCCTCCAAGAGTTCACTTTCTGGTGGAGGAGACAACTATATATAAACTATATGCGGACAATATGCAAACAACTACATACGCACAATACAAATAAAGTGTTAATGGGAGGTAATCCAATAGGGAAGCTATGGAGGAGAGTGGGAGAGAGAGGTTTCTTGTAGGAGGGAGGATTGAGGATGAATCTGGCACTAAACCAGGGAAGGCAAAAGGGTGGAAGTGGAAGTGAGGAGAGAAAGCACTCTAGACATCGGGGACAGCGAATGAAAAGGCACAGAGCTGGAAGATACAGGAGACCAGTATCGCGGGGAAGGCCAGCGTTGCCTAATCATAGCGTATGTGGAGGTCAGTGAAGTATAAGAAGTCTAGTAAGGTGGGAAAGAGCCAGGCTGTAAAGAGCTTTAAAAACCAAACAGAGGGTTTCCTATGTATCCTGGAAGTAATAAGGAACTACTGGAGTTTGCTGAATACGGGGATGAAAATGGTTAGACCTGCATCTTAGGAAGATCAGTTTCACAGTTAAGTGGAGGAGGGATGCAGTGGTAAAGGACCAAACCAGTATGCTAGAGAAATAGTCCAGGAATGGGGTGTGGAGGGTTTGCATCAGACTGGTGGCAATTTCAGAGAAGAGAAGGGTGTGCACAGGAGAGAAGTTGTGAAGGCAGATTTGATAAGATTTGGAAACACATTGGATATGAGGAATGAGAAATAATGAGTTGAAAATGACACCAAGGTATCTGGAAGGATAGTGATATTCTTGATAACAGAAGAGAAATTTAGAAGAGGATGGTGTTTGGGGGTAAGAATAATGAGTTTTGTTTTGGACGTGTTGAGCTGGAGATACCTGAAGGGCATCCAGTTCAAGAAATCTAAGAGGTGATTCAGGACTACAACTCAGGAAAGATAGATCAATCCAGGTATCATCTGCATAATGATAAAAATTAAACGGAGAGGAGCTGATGAGATCACCTAGTAAGATAACATAGAGAACTGATGATAGTGTGGTAAAGGTGCTGAGGTAGAGTCTGTATTTCCATAACCATCAGTTCCATTTACAAAAAGTTATGTCAATGGGGAGTTCCACTCCTGTGTGTTTCAGCCCCTTGGCAATAAGATAGTATGTGGGTTAGCCTAGAGCAGAGGTTACAACACTCCTGTTATTGTTCAGTTGCGTCTGGCTCCTTGTGACCCCAGTTGGGGTTTTCTTGGCAAAGATACTGGAGTGGTTTGTCTTTTCCTTCTCCAGCTCATTTTACAGATGAGGAAGTGACTTGCCCAGGGTCCCACAGCTAGTGTCTGAGGTCAGGTGAGAACTCAGGAAGATTAGTTTCCCTATCCAACTCTGCCACCTAACTGCCCTGAGTATAGCCCAAGCCAGATGCAAATGTAATCAGGAAATGTTTATCAAAATAGATAAAAATACAGTACAACATAGGTAATGGCCATTTATAGTTTTCTAAGTCAATACATGACCTACAGGGATCTGTTTCTATTTGAGTTTGACACCAGGTCTAGGAGGGGTAGAGGGGAAAGGCTAGCTACATTGGCTGTCTTAATGCAATAGGTATCTGTTTTCTGTGAAAATTGTGTCTAAATGATCTCCTCCTCTCAATCTCTGACTCTTACGTTTGGATTTTGTTTCTTTTTTTTCATTTCCAAATCACTTTTGAGCAGCCATGTAACCTTTCAGTCTGAGGTAAGGTTCAAGAGTTAGGGACAGGTCAATCTTTCATAAGGAAAGGGGAATCCTGTAAAGATAAAGTGTTCTAGAATGGTATTCACCCACTCAGCAGGGGAATTAAAAGAGAACCCTAGAAGCAGAACTGAAATTCTGTGCTCTACATCCCACTTCAATATTAATAATAATAATAGCATTTAGGGGCAGCTGTATAGAGCACTAGCCCTGGAGTCAGGAAGACCTGAGTTTAAATCTAGCCTCAGACACTTTCTAGATGTGTGACCCTGGGCAAGTCACCTAACTCCAATTGCCTCCAAAATAATAATAATTAATAATAAAAGGATTTATATAAAACACTTTAAGGATTACAAATTAGAATTTACACTTTCACAAATATCTCATTTGATGCTCAAAACCTTCCTTGGAGTAGGTGTTGTTATTCATTATCACTACTTTACAGATAAGGAAACTGAGGTGAAGGATCATGCAGCTAGTAAAGTACCTGAGGCCTGCAGGTCCAAGGTGTTATTACCTGTGCCACCTGGCTGCTTCTTTACCATGAGGGGAAGCCTCAATGAAATTCCCTCCTATCTTCACTGGAGGTTGCTTATTTTAATATCTATGGTGTCAAGAAGCATCATCTGTCCTTGGGATTTTGGATGAACTAATGATCTGATTTGCCAACCACAAAGAAGCCTGTTGGTGCAGTCTGAGAATTTTATCTGTTTCTCCCTCTTTGACATCTTTCCTTTTTTTTTCTTTTACAGTGCCAATATGTATATCTACATCAGTGTGTGAGAGACGTCTTAAGAGCCAGGAAGCTTCGTAGTGAACAAGAAAATCCTTTATTTCCAATCTATGAAAATGTGAATCCAGAGTATCACAGAGGTAGGGGGTCCTAATTTCAAGGATTTTTCACAGTTTCCATTTTAAATAGCCTTATGTCTCTACACATCTCAAGATATGTAGATTCTGTATCCAGCTTATCTCACTCATCTCATCCATTCATCTCATCTACATCCTCCACTAGTCAGAATCCTTTCTCACATTTTCATCCCCTATAATTTTTCTACAAATCCCTCCTTCAACCCTCCCCAAGAGGATCTACCCAACATACTGGAGAGCCATCATCGAGGCCAGGGAATCGTCACCATTTTTTTGTGACACAGACCCCTTTGGCAGTCTAGTAAAGCCTATGGACCCTTCTCAGAATATTTTTAAATGATTAAAGGAAATCCTAAATTTCAGTAAGAGGTTATTGAAAGTAACTATGTATTCTTTTTCTCAATGGTCTTTATGGACCCTGGGAAATCTATCCGTGAATCCCAAGTTAAGATGGCCTGATCTAGGTCTTTTTAACATATTGTGGATTACAACAAAATTCCAATTTAGTATCCTTCATTCTTATTAAATGAGGAATCCATCTCTATTTGTAAATCTACATTTCCATGATATTATCTTTATGCATTTAATGGAGATAGGGATGGGGATAGGGAATGGGCCTGTGATAGAATTAATACAGGAAACACTCAGGTGAGGAAATTTCCTCTACCAGTGAAGGTCAGCACATTCTCAGCAATTTATAATCTTAGAGGATTGCCCAGCCCTGAGAAATTAAATGTCTTGCCTAGGGTTACAAAGGCAGTATGTGTCAGAGGAATTGAACCCGGGTCTTCTACCCAATATAGTATCTCAAGGGCTACTGTCAAAATGATGCTTTGTCTGAAAGAGTGACCACCTAACTTTCTCCTATTGACATTTTAATATAGCTTTCTTTTGTGATGCCTTGAGAGGCAAAGAGAGCCTGGTCTTTGAGTTATTAGATGCAAGGAGGGCACTTTTTAATTGGCAGTAGATGTGGGTAGATGTGGTTGTGAAAAACTCTGCATCAGTGGGCAACTGGAAGGGCCTGAACAGAGGGAAAGAGACAATCAGTAGAGTACTGAGGAATGAAGAGAAGGGGATTTATAGTAGAGGCAGGAGAACCAGGGCAGCAATTACAGGAGTGTGTAGGTCACACATTCTCTTGTCTCCATCACAAATTTGTCCAAGGCCATGGTAGTATGGGACTTGGAAGTGTCCTTCCTTGGACAGGATATGCCTGTGAAAAAGAACTGAGAATCAGTATATTTCATGGAATGAAAAAAAGTTTTCTTGGAAAACTGTGTTTATAGAATTTTTTAAAAAACAAAACTGATTTACATGTCAGTGTCAAAACTATGCCGCCATCACTTTTGATTGACATTCCAATGGCCATGACTCTGAATGTTTTCAAATTTTCCTCCATCATTCCCTAACTCTCATACACACCTTACTCTGTGTGGTTGTTCTGAGTGGCTGTATCCGTCCCCCCACGTAACATCTTCTTCCCAACTTTTTGGTGGTTCAGCAATTCCACAAATAATTGTTGTGCCTACTATGTGCCAGGCCCTGGGACACAATGACAGAAATGAAAAAGTCCCTGGAGGCAATGAGCCTCCACAATTATCTGGACAGACTCATGGCCTCCTCTGTTCTGTTCGTTAAACTTTTCAGATATGGCAGGAGCTTCAAGCATGTATACTCTATTACCATAATCTCTGAGGATCCACAGCCATAGCGTGGCATCACTTCAGAACCTTAGCAGAAAATTAAATAGTTAATGGCTTACAAAAAACATAAATGTACTAGGGAGAACCTGTTATTTAAAGAGATACCTTTGTAAATTAGAGTATCCTTTAGAATTGCTATTGCACTAAAACTTTAGGGTCTCCCTGGATTATGCTAAAGATTTGTACCACACACACACACACACACACACACACACACACACACACACACACACACACATATATATATATATATATATATATACACACAAAATCTCATTTGTACTATACACATATAACTTATTTGTACTATATATACATATTATTTCATTTTTATTTATATGTATTATCTCATTTGTACTATATATTATTTATTTGTATTTTAGACGTATTATCTCAATTATACTATATATGTATATTACTTATTTCCACTTTATATATAATCTCATTTGTACTGTACATATATAATCTTATTTGATATATGTATATACACACACATATCTCGTTTGATCCTTACAACAATCTTGTGAAGTAGATACTGTGATTATTTTAATCATTCCCATTTTACAGATGATGCTCAGAGAGATTAAATTACTTATCTATGGTCACAAACCAGGTCTTCCTGGCTCTAGAGCTAACCCTCTCTGGCTTCAGCACACTGCTGCTCCAAAAGCAAGGCTGTAGGGGGAAACAGTACCTAGCTGCCAAGCTTACTTGGCATTCATTAGGTGTATTCATCTTTTTTTCTTAAATAGCTTTTGATTTTCACAGGGAAAAAATAACAAAGCTACCTGCTATCTACTCTAATAACAATTTGTCTTCTTTTCAGATGCTGTCTATTCAAGGCATTAAGAATGTAGCCGAGATCTCTTTGGATCAATTCCCTTCACTGTGTGATTGTTTATGTTAAACTCCATATTCTAGAGAGGTGCCAGATATTTCTGTTCATATTGTGTATAATTTATTAGTCTAGCAAATTTTAAAAGAATCTATGTAATTTAAGTGTAATAGTTCTTATTGTACATAATTTGTATTTTGTGATATTCCTCTGTAAATATGTATTTTTCACAATGTTTAATATTAAGCTTCAGATAATACTATTTTTCCATCCTAAAGTTTTTTATAAATTGTTCTACATAAATGGTTTTAACCTGTATGACGGGAGCATTGGTGGAATGTCTGTGTTGGCTTTTTCATTGTCCCATAATGTCCAGGGGCAATCTTTGGGGGGGTGTCCTTCACTTGTTTGATAATCAAAGAAGTAGAAAAATCTCAGGGTGGATGGCAACCTAAGAGGAAAGTTGTACAGTTGAGCCATCTGAATCCAAGTCTGCATGAGAAATACTAGATGATAAGATTTATCAAGCCGATGCATTCCCAGCAACTTAACTACCAAATAGGGAGCATCGGCAGAGCTCTTTCATCAGCTGTGGCTCCCTGGCCCTCACCATGAATTCCCCAGTGGTCACTTCTGTGTCTGTGTAAAGGTAGACTCATTTACAGAGAGAGTCTTAATCTGAAATGTTGAAGATGTTTAATGGTTTCTGCTTGGAGCAACAGCAGAATTCCACATATAAAGAAAAATGCCCGCAATAACCCATTTTCTGAAAACTCAGTGACCCTAGAAGCATAATAGTGAAGATACCACTGGGGGCTATTCCACCTTGAGTTTATAGATATCAGTGTGTATCTACACAAAAAGTATGTGTATAAGGGGATGACTATCGATAGGTGGCCCCTTTTATATATTACAGTCCTGTTTGAATGTTTATATGTACATTCAGGTAGTCCTCTGATTTATGGGGAGTTATATTCCTGGAAAAGGTGCTTTAAATCAGAATGATGTCAATTTAATCTGATTTTCCCTAAGTAAACAATGTTATAGTGGGGGGGTGGGGGAGGAGAGGAAGAGGGTTACATTTGAGACCTAAGACCTACTATCAACTTTTCATAGAAATGACCACAAATGTCATATTTAATCCACAATTCCAATTGACACTTGTATGGTAAATGATGTATGCCTTATGTACTCTCCAATACAAATGAAGCAAGGTAATACAGTAACAAACTACATAAAAGTGTATTTTATAGGGTGAAGTTATTTCTACATAATATACCAAGTCCTTATCTTAGTTTTCCATAATTTCTTCTTATCTTTAGTGCAACAAATCCTGTAAAATGAACAAACACTTTTGCCAGGATCATCAGATCAGTTCTCTCTCTCTCTCTCTCTCTCTCTCTCTCTCTCTCTCTCTCTCTCTCTCTCTCTCTCTCTCTTTCTCTCTCTCTCCGCTTCTGCTTCTTCTCTCTCTCTCTCTGTCTCTCTCTCTCCCCTTCTGCTTCTTCTTTCTCTCTCTCTGTCTCTCTCTCTCCTTTTTTTCTCTCTCTCCTTCTCTCTCTTCCTCCCTCCCTTTCCATCTTTCTATCACTCCCTCTCTGATTCTGTATGTGTGTGTCTCTGTCTCTCTCTGAAGGGAGGTGGGGGACTTTCTGCTCTATTCACAGATTCATTTGTGTGCTCCCTGCCCTCTGTTTGTCAATATCACCATGTGTATAATTGTCAAAGCGCTCCAAGGGTTGAGAAGGCTCTATTTATATAAATGCACACAAAGCTAGGAAAAGTCTTCCACAGTAATTTGTAGTTCATGTCAGGGAACAAATTGGCCACATTGGAAAGATTGGAAAGAGTAATCAGATAAATACCAGAATGAATTAAAGGATTAAAGGCCTTATTAACATAGGGTTTTGGAGATTTTACAATTTGCCTTTAATTGGCCTACATTCAAGGCTGCATTATATTGTGACATTGTGTCAAGACTGGGAAATAAGGAAGAAAGTATGAGTATATGAGAATAAGTGAAAAGATATAGAGGAACAGGAAACAGTGTTCAGGGTTTCTTAAAGTAGATGGTTTTGAGCTACTATTATTGTCATTTCAGTCACTTGGAATTCCTTATGACTCCATTTGGGGTTTTCTTGGCAGAGATACTGGAGTGGTTTGCCATTTCCTTCTCCAACTCATTTTATAGATGAGGAAACTGAGGCAAATGGAGTTAAGTGACTTACCCAGGGTCACACAGTTAATAAGTGTCTAAGGTCAGATTTGAACTCAGGAAGATGAGTTTTCCTGACTTTAAGCCTGGCACTTTACCAACTGTTTACCTGTTTTTGAAAGAAGGTTATAATCTGGAATCTTTAACTTTCTTTTAGTACATGCCTGGGAGATTTCATCTTAGTAGGAAACTCCTTGTGAGTACTCCCCTCACCTATGAAGATCACCAGACTCATCTATAACCTCCTAGATTTAGAAAATTGCCTCAGGAGCTATGTGATACCCAGTATCACATAAGTATCTGTCAGAAGTCTTCCTGGCTCTTCCTTCTGTTATGCAATGGTGCCTCTTATCTAATATTGCTTTTTCTAAAATACATAAATGCATAGAAAGACAATGGATTTTCTTCTATAAACTGAATATTCCAATTAACATGAAGAATCCATCACATTTAAAATAATGTTTTTCGATTAAGTTTGAAAGAGTGAAACAACTTACTAGTTTTGTATATATATGTATATATATATACATATATATATGTATTATTCAGTCTGATACAGCTATAGCCTCATAAAGTCAAGAACCCAAAGCCTGCTAATTGCTAGTATCAAGTCATCTGAGCCTGGGGAAGAAGCATAAACAAAGAATTAAATTCATATAGCTCCCCTCCATTTCTAGCCTGTGAGAGCAAATAAAGCACAGATGTTGAGCCAGATCTAAGAGATAGAGAGTTGTGATAGCTGAAACCAGAACAACTGAGTTCTTTCAGTCTGGTCCATAAAAAAAAAAAAAAAGAAAAAAAGAAATGTCTTCCTCCAAAATACCTGTCTAATTTTAAATTTCCCTAGCAACAAATACTTCACTATTCCCCTGAAGATACTAAATACATCCTCTAGTTGATCTGTTTTGTAAAAAAAAAAAAAATGTTTCCTTGATATTCAGCCCAATTTTATGTATTTTCATTAAGGCTCATTATGTGCTTATCATAGTAAGTAATCCAAAGCCTCCCTTGGTATGGTGCACCTGCCTGTTTATGCACTGCTTGTAATCACTGTATCCTGGTGCTTCCCAGCTACCAAATGTTAGGAGACTATCATAAGGAATCTTGGTAGTCATTTATCCAAACTATAATTAGCTCCTTTAACTTCTTGTTCAATCAAAAATCTTATTTCTCATTTTATCATACTGTTGTTCTTCTCTGGATGGTGGCCAATTTTCAATGTCATCAATCTAGGGCAAGGGGTTCTTAACTCTTTTCTGGCTCTCTGGAAAAGCCTTGGGATTGCTCAGAATAATGTTTATAAATATGTAAAATAAAATGCATAGGATTACAAGGCAAATCAATTCTATTGAACTACAGTTGTCAAAATATTTTTTAAAACAAATTCATGGTCCCCATGAAATCTACCGAAGATCCCCGGGAAATTTGTGGAGTCTGGGTTATGAACTTCTCATACAGGTCCTCAAATACTCCTAGCCAACAAAGATGAAATGACTTGCCCATGGTTGTAACAAATATCTCAAGATTCTCCTTAGAGATCTTAAATGCATATTCTAATTGATCTATCTGTTAAGGTAAGCATCAGGGGTAGGATTTAAAACTCCAGAATCAGACATTGAAATTAAGCATACAGATTTGCGGATATTTCATCAATGAGTTATTGATATCCATGGCTCACTCTCCACAAATGGAGGGACCTGATCCGATGAGAAAGTCTTAATTCCTTTTTTTCAAAAAAAACCCCTGTTTTTGTGTTTTCAGGCACCCCCTTTAGTTACAGATAAGGGGGACTTTTCCAAATAAACCTTTATTGCATGAAGCAATTGTGCCTTCTTAAAGGGAACACTTTTCTCAGAGATGAAAGCCCAGGCTTATTCTCTAAAAGGGATATTGAAGGTTTTGGAAAAGTCACAGGAGGTAATATTCTGGTCCCATACGAAAAGTACTTTCTGGTGCAAAAACAGTATCATGACTGGCTAGAGTATGTAAGCAGAAAAAACAGTATTCCTTTTATCAGTCAAGGTGCTCTTCAAAAACATTTTCACTTATTTTTACTAAAAGATACTCCCTCTTTCCTTACTATTACAGATAGGGATGGACACTTGAACTGTGGCTTCATTGGCATAGGGAGCTTCCAGGGGAGGAAACATCCTCTACCAATGCAATTTGGCACCATCTCTGCAACTGAAAGTGTTAGGAAACTGACTAGCTAAACCTATACAGGGTTGTCATTTTTTTGTAACTGAATATCTTGGAACAGGGACCCTACTCTGTATTATCTATCTTTGTATCTCTCACAGGGTATTCTATGTCATCAATGAATGCCTAATAAATGTTTGTTAAATAGATCAATGGGTGGATAGATGAATAAAGTAGTTTAGACAGTCAACAAATCAACTTGATCAAACAGTTGGTTTGATTGATCCTTTTTTCCCACCATATTGACCACTATTCAACTGAACTGACCCCTTGGTTTGCCATGCTAAGTAGTCTTCAAAACCACTTGGCTATTTTCATAACTTCTGAATATAACTTTTAATGTAGTCTTAATTGTAAGAATCTGTTCAGTTCTAAAAATGTTTCCAGCCAAATTGAAATATTTCATTCTAAGATAACATACTTGGCTTGCATGGAAACTCCAAAGGGAAAACAAATGTCTTCAATATATTTTTGTTAAGATGATTTTATTTGGGGTGTGTATGTATGTGTGTGTTTGCATACATATTTGTGTAGACACTCCCATTAAGTGAGAACAATGTTACTTAATGCTCTTAAAAACAGCAATTTATGCAATAGAAATAAAAAGTCTATTGCCAGTTTAGCTGAATCTTTTTTTTATAACCCATATGCCAATGCTTTAGAAAGTCTTCCTATCACATACAATACTAAAATAAATTATGCAAAACAGAACAAGTCATACTGTGAACAATGTCAGACAAATGTAATTTCTGCTGCTGTGATTATTTATGTAGCTTAAATGTGATTGGCAAATCCTTCTTAGAATTGCCATAAGAAGGATTCATGATCCCCAGTTCATGTCTTTAAATAGCATCCCTTAGGAATCACCATTCTCCCAATATAAACAAAGCTTTCTTTTACATTTTGATAGTGGTGGTGATGGGTGTTCGTGAATAGCTTACTGTGAGAAAGCTTTATAGCTTCAAGAGTTTCTATTATCAGAGTTAGCCATATCCATCCATTCCACAAACTATTTTAAGAAAGCCTTCAACACACCACGCCAGCTAAAGAATCACAGATCATCTCCTCCATCTCTAGTTTGCAAATTCCTCGTTGGAACAAAGGTTATATCAGCTGCCTTTGAGGAGGGTGAGGAATGGTGGGGGGGAGTTAGGTGAGCAAAGTAAGAGCCTTGTTAGTGAAATGGGAAAGGTTGAAATTCCAAAAAGATGTTTGGCCAAAATCATTACCTGAGATATGTAGATTGTAAAGACAGTGAAGAAAAAAGAGTGTTCTTTCACATTTTAAAAATTTCCCCATAATAGTATCAAATCTGGTGCATTGCATATAGTAGATGCTAAGTTTATGCTTGTTGAATGAAAATGTCCACTGGGTATTGCTTTGGTATTCAGTGTACATTAACATTAAATCTCATGGATGTTTCTCAGGCTTTTCCTTGGTTTATTTGAAATGTAAAGATACCCCATGAGTACATCAGGTGACTAAACTTAATATGTTCTATAATAGAGCACTTACTTTTTATAGCTTTTGAAATATCATTCATTCTTATTCCTACAAATTTGGTAATTAAGGGTGGCCATAGACCCTACTATTTTCTTCATGCTATATTATATACTCTCATTGGTGTTCTTAACAAACTCTCTAAGCACAGAACTATATTAGTGCTGTTTATTTAAGTTATATATTTGTCAAGTATATTTTTATATTTGGTAACTGCAGTCGACAAAACTGTGAGAATATTTTATGCATTTTCTCAGTATATCAGGAATAAATTCATGGTTCATTAAAGAAGGTGGTCCTGTCTTCCATTTCCTTTTTTCATCTCTCTGCATTATGGATTTGGGAAACCTTGTGGCTCAAGTGAAAGGTCAGAGGAGACTGGTTTTTAAATGAGAATATCTTCAGAGAACATTAGCATCACCAACCACTGTTGCCTTAACCTTTAACCCTATATTTGTGAAGTTGGATGCCTCGAGTGATATGTATATGATAAAACCAGTCATGAATGCTCTGCATATAGATCCCTTGTTTTTAGCTTATTAGTAAACAAAATGTCATTTAGTATCGACAGGACCTTGTCAAGCTTCAGTGGCTTCCAATTCTGGGAGTGTCTTCCTGAAATGGATCTCTCTGCACCCCCTGAAAGACACTTACACATCACTAGTAAAGCCAGTGACATTTGGCAAAGAGCATCCACACTTACGTCCTGAACAATAATTTTGCCCTTTGCCTTTCTGTATTTAAGATAAAAGACTGGTGTCATTCTTTACAATGATCTCATTTCTCCATAATTTACTGAGAGAAGTATCAACATTTGGGGAAAAAAAATGTTACTGAGTCTACATATCCAAATTCACTTGAAAATAAGCATTAAATTGAAGTAATCTTTTTTTAACTTTTTAAAGGCTAGTTCCAGAAAATAGACATTCATTGATTGATTCCAATCTTTGAATGTCAGCCAGGTGGTACAGTAAATAGAGTGTTGGGTCCAGAGTCTGGAAAACTTACGTTCCTGAGTTCAAATATGACCTCAGACACTTACTAGTTGTGTGACCCTGGGTAAGTCACTTTACCCTGTTTACCTCACTTTACTCATCTGTAAAATTAGCTGTAGACGGAAATGGCAAATCATTCCAATATCATTGCCAAAAAAAAAAAAAAAAAAAACCAATCCAAATGGGGTCATAAAGAGTTGGACATGACCGAAAAAAACTCAACAACAGCTACTTTTAAACACAATGAGTTTGGGAAGCTGGGTCAGAGAAAGTGTTTGATTTCAAAAGAGCTGGGCAAGAAAAGAGGAAAGTTACCGATTACATTTGTTTGGTACAGAAAAGTAAGAACAAGCTCTATAGGACAGGGTTTAGTAGTTTTATGACAATTCTCTTTTTTTGTTCTACTTTGTATATGAAATGCTTATTTTATTTGGTGTTTCTTAAGTTCAGAATTAAAGAAGTTAAAACCTAAAAAAGTTGGTTGACTGAATCTGAACTTTTCTTGAAAGGAGAAGAGATTGTGTGAAATCTGAAGTGGTAAGATAACAATGCTCCTGTTGTTGTCCAGTCGTTTTTCAGTCACGTCCAACTCTTCATGAACCCATTTGGGTTGTTTTTTCAGCAGAGATACTGGAGTGGTTTGCCATTTCCTTCTCCAGTTCATTTTACTGATGAAGAAACTGAGACAAACAAGGTTAAGTGACTTGCCCAGGGTCACACAGCTAGGAAGGGTCTGAGGCTGGATTTGAACTCAAGAAGATGAGTCTTGCTGACTCCAGGACCAGGGCTCTACCCACTATGCCAACTGGCTGCCTCACAAGGGCTCATATTTACATAGCAGAAATGTGGTAAGTGGTATGAGTGTTAATACCCCCATTGCAATTAGCTGCAGAATTTTAACTATAACTTACATCTTTTGAACAGAAGTTTCATGCTCTTTCTGCTATGTTATGTTTCAAACCTCAGTGATTACACTGGATCATAGGAACACAGACATAGAGTCAGGAGTAACCTTAGAGGTCATCTAGTTCAACCCCCTCATTTTACAAAGTAGAAAATTGCAACTCAGAGACACAGTAAAGTAACTTGCCTGAAATCCTACAAGGAGAAAGTAGCTGAGTTGGGACTCAAAAAGTCCTCTGACTCCAGACCTCACTCTTTCCATTATCTCATGGGAGCTGGAATGTAAATAAATATTCTAGAGACATAACAAAGCACAAACAATATGAAAACTGTTTAACAGAAGTAATATACACAGTGGTTATCTCAGGCCTTGAGATACTCAGAGTGAAATGGAACTCTTGGCATTTTGCAAGGTTATTACTTATTGTTTTAATTTTATATCTCAAAGCAGTATAAGATATTTCCCTCACATGGTTATATTTACTACATTTATATATATACGCACATATAAACTATGCTTAATAAACTATATTTATCTACATTCAGTTTTGTGTACCTACTATGTGCAGCCATTAGAAAGATGCAAAAAAAGATATGACATAGTTTTTGCCTTATGGAACTTACAGCCCAATATTACATAACACAAATTAGTCTGGGATGGCATTTTTATTTTTAAAATTTATTTATTTATTTATTCATTTTTAGTTTTCAACACTCATTTTTATAAAATTTTGAGTTCTAAATATCCCCCTTCTTCTCTTTCTTCCTCCCCGAGATGGCATGCAATCTGATTTTTTATTATTATTTTTCATTTTTTTAATTTATTTATTCATTTTTAGTTCTTTTGATCTTTTGTTTCAACAAGGCATCATGCTTTTATTAACTCTTTAAACTGAGAACAGATGATAAGCATGAAAGCTGGTTCTACCAGTTCCCTGTTAAGGACAGACCTAATGAGTTACCTTTGCCCCTTGTACATACATCCCTCTTCCCTATGTATGTCTACAGACTCTCACTGCTCTGTACCTGCTGCCATTAGTCTAAACACAGGGATGAGAGGGTCCTAACATCCTATATTTAGAGCTGTGGGGATTATAGGATTATAGGATCAGTGATTTATAGCTGGGAGAAACTTTAGAGGCCATTGAGACCTCATTTTACACATGAGGATACGACTACTAGATCTGTTTCCTGCACAAGATCAGAGATGGAAAAGTTAAAACAAGGATATTTAAAGCAGTGCTTTTTGTTGTAGCAAAGAGCTGGAAACAAATTGGTGTATGGCTGAACAAATCTGTGATATGTGAATGTCAGTGGATGGATAGTAAACATTCATTGAGGGAGAGAATATTTGTAATATGTTTAGCACAGTGCTTGGCACATAGTAGGAGCTTTGTGAAAGCTTCTTTCCTCCTCCCACTCCTTTTTATGTATTGATTTCCTCCATTTAACAATGTTTTGCATTTGCATGAGTTTCAAATCAGGAATGTCTGGGTGGAAGAGGGATTAGGCTGATTCTGATTGACCCTAGAGGAAAAGAAGGAAGGAAGGAAGGAAGGAAGGAAGGAAGGAAGGAAGGAAGGAAGGAAGGAAGGAAGGAAGGAAGGAAGGAAGGAAGGAAAAGGAAGGAAGGAAACAAGCATTTATTATGCCCTTACGATATACCAGACACTGCTAAGCTCTTTACAAATATTATCTCATTTGATCCTCACACCACCTCTAGGAGGTAGGTGCGATTATTCTTCCCATTTTTTAGATGAAGAAATCAAGGCATAGAGAGTTTAGGGGACTTGCCTAGGTCACACAGCTACTGAGTGTCTGAGGGTGGATTTGAAGCCAATTTTTCCTAACTCGATTTTGAGCTCTATACACCATACCACCTGGCAGCCTCAAAATGCTGTTGTGAGGATCCAAAGAGATATCTTAAAGGGCTACATAAACACCAACCAAGATCTTTTTTGCCCTTGACCTTCTGACTGGTATGCTTTTATATTAACTAGACACAATCAGACTTAACATTCTTGCCTCCTCCTCTGACCCAATATTGCTGGCTCACTCTTGGTCACTGGTTTCTGAATAATGAGCATTCACCACAAGATGCCCAATATAAAGTTACCAGGGTGCTGCTGCCCTCTATCTTCATTCCATGATCCTGTACTCCAGACTCCACCTCCTGCCTGACACTCTGACCTTACCAGATCTCCACTTCTGATTTGTGTCTTCCATAACTCTTCTAGTTGAGCCCCAATATTGCTGCTGCTGCCCCAGCTCTATGCCTTCCCCTCCCCCACCCAGGCTTTCTACCTCTAGCACTAGGAACAGTGATCAGATCCCCTTTAGTATTTCTGGAAAGTACCTATCAATTGATTTTCCCATGATTCCATTCACCATCCTTGTGACATAGGATAGAAGCCCCCTCTCTAGCCACCATTTCAGTGTTTATGTTGGGCAAGTACCATCTTAATTATTATTTGTGTCCTCACCTGGCACTGATGAAAAAAGCTCTAAATGATTCTTAAGCTTTGCCTTCAGGAAGCAGCAAGCAGCTTCAGGAATCTCTAAAGTTTTAAGCATAATCGGCATCCTTGCTTTTCCTCTAGGTGCTTGACCTAAGCAAAGTCTAAATAATTAAAGGGAG
Organism: Notamacropus eugenii; assembly: GCF_028372415.1. Lineage (NCBI taxonomy): Eukaryota > Metazoa > Chordata > Mammalia > Diprotodontia > Macropodidae > Notamacropus > Notamacropus eugenii. The sequence continues at coordinate 248,152,997 of NC_092874.1, read as the reverse complement.
TGAACACAGTGGCACCTTCTTTGATGTCCCTTTCCTTTGATTATATTCTGCATCTGGTTTTTCTCTACAAGTTGTTAATTCTCCAAATTGATAGAAGTTGTCCCCTCTATAATGTATGATAACCTCAGTGTCTGCCTTGCTCTTTGGGATAGAGAAGTCCACTCCAATAACAACAACGATAGTTAGCATTTACATAGAGCTATATATATTGCCCCCTATATAGAGAGCAATATATATTTTGTTTACATTGCTGTTGGCAATATAAGTTGCCAAAGGTTGGCAAAATCCTTTATAAATATTATCTCATTGGATTCTCCCAACAACCCTGGCAGGTAGGTGCTATTATTACTCCCATTTTCATATAAGGAAACTGAGGCAGGCAGAAGGTAAGTGACTTCCTCAGGGTTACACAGTTGAATTTTCACTCAGGACTTTCTGATTCCAAGTCTGATGCTCTATCCACTACATCAACTAGCTGCCTACCGTTTCATCTTCCGTCCCTGTCCTTTTCCTTGTCTCCAGAGATTGCAGAATAAATTGAATTGATTTGATTTGATTTTTTAAAATTTAACAGAACTTAATAATTTTTATTCATTCATTCACTCATTCATTCATTCATTCCTGCCCCACCAAAATGTGAAGATGGTGTGACCTATGCTAATGAAGTATGCAAATTTGAGTCGTCACAGGAAGGAAATAAGTATTTTAAACATTGAAGACAATAAACTTTTTTTCATAAAATGCAATTCTTGTCACTCATGCTCAAGAATTATTTTTTGTTTGTTTATTTTTATGAAGTATCATGGATAAAATATTGCATTGCCACCAAGAGTGTGGTCTAGGTAGGTGAAAGACAGTGACTTTGCCTCTTAACTTTCTTTCGGTTCTGCCTCAAATTTATTTTCATGCTAAATTGAGTGGATCTTGGGAATGTCTTACCCTAAGTTAATTGTATTAGAGGTCTGTAATCTCAGCCCAGACATAAACCTGGAAAAGAAAAGACTTCATCTTAGTCGGAACACTTGAGTTGGTTTTTGTTATCTGAAGGTGATGGCTATCTTACCTAGGGTGTTTCTAGCAACTATACTATGTCAGACCTGCCTGAAAGTAGCCCTGAAGAGAAGTCCAGAAGATTGTAGAGGGAAAAACCTGGCAAAGACCACCTTTCAGCAGACAGCTATGACCACTAGTGACCCACATGCAGCAGCACCCAGACAGGACCACATGCCCAGAAATCATGCCCCAGTAGAATCAGCTCAGTAACCCACCCAGGGGATGTGCTACCTGACAGCAGCACAACGATATAATGAGGAGAAGTAAGTGGTCTTTGTAGCTTCAGAGATGTAAATAACTCCCCCTGATATGTGTTCCCCAATGCATGATGTTTACATGTGCCCACTTTTCTCCCTGATGGTTTGTGTATCTGTGGGAGTGCATACACCTAGATTTATGGGAGGAATGCTTGATTGTGACTTCTTGCTATAGTACTTCATTACATGCCTTTGCTTTGAATGGATTTTATCCTCTGGAGAACTGGTGAGGGGAAAAATGCAAACAGATGAATGGCTATGTGGTGGTGTGTTTTGGGGATGTGGTTGGCTTGTGAGGTGTGTTTTTTGAGTAAGTGAGGATACAGAGTCCTTGAACCTATGGTAGCTTTTGTAAAAGGTCCAAGTGGTAAATTTGGAGGGTTCAACTCTATCTTCACCGTCCTAATAATCCATTGGATAGGAAGAAAATGTTTATACACATATGCATGTATATATATATGTGTGCGTGTGTGTGTGTGTGTGTGTATGTATATGTGTGTATATATTTTTTCAGGATGTGATTTGACAGTAGTGTTGATGTCTGCACTTACATGGATAGCATATGGGTCTGTATTTTCAGGTCAGAGTAGCTGTTGTAAAAGAACTAGTAAATTGTATAAAGTGCTCTGTTTATCAACACTATTGAACTGTTGTAGGTACATTGTGACTGGGCATTGGGTTTAGCAGCTTGAGTGGATAGGCAGTTGTTAGAAGCTTGATGCTCCTTCACAGGAACTGACACATACCAAGCCCTTCCGGTTGCAGGAGCATCTTTTGACTTTTTATTGCCAATGATATTGTCTAGGCGCCATAGTGTACTAAGAATACATCAGGGGGATATAAAGTACAAAGCAAGGAATACATGTATGGAGAAATAGTAAAGGAATTATGTACTTTGCTGTTCAGTCGTTTCAGTCATGTCTGATTCCTCATGATCCCATTTAGAGTTTTCTTGGCAAAGATACTGGAGTGGTTTGCCTTTTCCTTCTTTACAGAGGAGGAAACTAAGGCAAACAGGGTTAAGTGACTTGCCCAGGATCATATACCTAGTAAGTATCTGAGGCCAGATTTAAGCTCAGAAAGATGAATCTTCTTGACTCCAGGTCTGGCATTCTATCCATTGCACCACCTATCTGTCCACATTGCCTATAATGACAATACATTCTAGAATTGTCAAAATATATAACTGTTCATGAGACTGCTTGAGAATTAGTTGACAAACCTAAAAACACAAAAGTGATAATAATGGCCAGAAATTATCAAGCAAGTTCAAGGCCTTCCTGTTGAAAAAAAGGAAAGACTGGGGACAAAGTAAGGGACATGCTCATAGACAGAAAGGATTCTTAGCTGTTTTTGTGTCATGGACCCTATTGGTGAGAGTCTGGCCAAGCCCATGTGCTCCTTCTCAGAAGAATGTTTGTCAATGCACAAAATAAAATCACAAGATTGTAAAGAAAACCAAATACTTTGAAATACAGTTGACGGATTTTTTTTTAAGCTAATAGACCCCAGGTTCAGAACCTCTAATAGGAGCAATTCACTAATCACCTTGTTCCATCATGTCCAACCCTTCATGACACCATTTGGTGTTTTCTTGGTAAAGATACTGGAACGGTTTCTCATTTCCTTTGCCAACTCATTTTACAGATGAGGAAACTGAGGAAGACACGGTTAAGTAACCAAGGTCACACATCTAAAGGTCAGATTTCAACTCAGGAAAGTGAGTCTTTCTGATTTCAGGTGAGCCACTCTGTCTACTGCAGCACCTAGTCACCCAACAACACCAGTAACAACATTAACAGCACAACATTGTGAGCCAAAGGAACAGTGTGACTCCCCCTTATCAAAGCACACCCTAGTATACACTATGTTGTCTTATGCAGACCTGAGCAAGCCCTTTGTACCTCATACTGATCCTAACCTAGAAAGCCTAAGAACACTCCTATATCAAGAGATTGATGGTCCCCAGAAACCCAATGCATTTGACCATAGAGAAATAGAGATTCATTATCACATACACAGACTGGAATTCTAGACTTTGAAGTGGACTGTCACTGAGGGACAAAGATTAAGTTCCCAGAGCTAACCATAATGTTTAGACAACGATATACTGATCTATATCTATATCCAGATGATGTCCAAGTTGGAAGCTACTTGCAAGAGCCAAATAGAAACACTGGCCAACTCGGAATCTAGAGTGTAATCTAATGGCTAGGGAAGACTGATGTGGAAGCAGATGCTGTGTGACGTAAGCCATGTGAGTTCATAAGTAAGGTGATGCCTCCTTCCACCCCCTACCTCCATACAAGGCTATGATCCCCAGGGAGCTAGAACACAGTCAAATGACGTGCAGCTGGGAGTCTGGGACTCTTGGCAGAGGTTTTGCCTTCGGTGGATATGAACATGGTTGTCTTGAATTAATGATCTTTACTTCAGTTGTTCTTACTTGTCAGTGGGCATAGCTTCATGGTGAAGGGCTACAAGAAATTATATAAGACAGGGGTGGGGAACCTGTGGCCTCTCAAGGCCACATATGGCCCTCGAGGTCCTCAACTGCGACCCTTTGACCAGATCCACAGTCTAGATTCAGAACTGGGAAGTTTGGATTCAGTCAAAGGGCTGCACTTGAGGACTTAGAGGGTCCCATGGGACCTCAAAGCCACAACTTCCCCATCCCTGAAGATATGAAGTGAGACAGTAACCTTCCAGGAGTTGAGTTCCAGTTCCTAGAGATCATCTTTTTGTTGAGACAATGGCAGAAAATGGAGCTCCGTGGCAGAGGGCACGCAAGTTATCCAGGAACAATAGTGCTTTCCCAGCAGAATATAAGTTCCTGCAGGGTAGGACCTTGTATTTGTATACCCAGCACTGAGTATAGTGTTCTATTACATGCACATAGTGTGAATGGATGGATGAGCATTCATTAAGCACTTACATGCCAAGTACTATGCCAAATGCTGGGGATACAAACAGGAAAGTGAGACACTCATTACCCTCAAGGATCTTACCTTCTAATGGGGAAGATAACATATATAGTAGATCTAAGCAGGAGCCTTTTTAACTTGGGAAGTCCTAGGGATGGGGGGTGGAGTCATAAGGGAGTGAGGATGCCCTTTCCAATAGCATTATTATTCCAGACTATCCATAGATGCCTACTAGAAATCTCAACTGGTTCCTTTAAGTTAATATAACAAAATTTGACCTCATCTTCCTGCTAAAACTACTCCCAATGTTCCCCATATCCCTGAATTCCCTTCCTGGAACTTAAGGGAGAGGATAGAATACATATAGATTTAGGATGCATCTAAAAATGCTTATAAATTCATTTGAGTGGATGAGATTACTAGTAAAGAAAGCTTGGAGTGAAGAGGGCTGAGGCAAGAAGAGTATTGGGGAACAACTAAACAGAGAGGTAGAGTTGTGAGAACACAATGGAAGGGGAGAAAAAAAAAGAAAAATAAGGGGGCAGTCAGAAAAGCAGAAGCATAAAGATAGAGGGATAACATCAAGGAAGCCAAGGACAATGAAAATGTCACTAACTTTCAAAAATATTGGAGCAAAAATGAGTAGGATCATAGGGCCATCAATTAAGAGTTGGAGAAGAACCCATGGGTCATCCAGAGCAACCCCCTCACTTTTCCAGTGAGGACACTGAGAGCCAGGGAGGTTAAGTGACTTGTCCGAGGTCATGCAGGTAGTTTATTCTTCTGACTCTAAAAGCTAAGGTCTTTCTACTTCCATATGTTGTGGTGGGCACTCAACCAATACTTGATTAATTGATTAATACCCAAAATATTTTGCTCTATGGCCATGAGAGCATCACACTGTGAGTCTGGACATTTAGATCAGGAGAGGACACATTAGTTACAAAAACAAATTTTTCTAGCTCAAAATGGCATTTGATGTCTAGAAGTGTGAGACTAGTGCCTGATGCATTCAAAGGGAAATGCTGCCAAATCATACAGCATCCTTGGAGAATTTAGGCATCAGCAAGGAGATGGAGATTGTGTCTCTATCTTTTTTTTCTTTTTTTGTATTGGAAGGAGAAAAGAAACAGGAAAAAAATACGTGACATCTTAGTAGTGACTAACTATTATTTCACCAAGTATATGCAATCAATTATATCCAACTAGGAACCAAAACTTCTCTGCAGTTGAGAAGGTGTTGTGGGACAAATATGTTTATGCAAATAGCTCCCCTGCAAGGATCACCTTGATCAAGGGAGGGATTTTTTTTTAATTTTATTTTTAGTTTTCACTTCCACAAGATTTTGAGTTTCAAATTTTCTCCACATCTCTCCCCTCCCCGAACCCCAAGACAACATACATTCTGATTATCCCTTCCCCCAACATGCCATTCTCTCTATTATCCCTCCCCCTTTTTTATCCTCCTCTCCAGGTAGTGATTTTGAAAACAAACTACTTAAAGTGATTTGAGATTTGATAGGAATAAAAGAAGTCTTAGAAACACACCTTTCCCCAGCCTTTGGGAGAAGCACATCTGGAATCATATGCTATTGAACAGGCTGCTGAGAGACAGTTTGCTATGATGAAAAAGTTACTGTTTTGGGGTTCAAATCTTGACTCTGCCATTTCTGTGACTTTGGAAAAGTTATTTCACTCTCTGGTTTTGGTTTCCTCATCTGTAAAATGATCAGGTGAGTCTTGATGATGCCTGACATTCCTTCTATTTCTAAATCTAGGATCCTAGGAACATGCCGAGGATTTGGTGCAACCAAGTGCAACCAAGAATGATGCTACAGAAAAGGAAAGAGCCATATTTGCCTATTAACTGGTGCTTTGAAGTCTCAGAAGATGTAGAAAATCTAGACTCTCACATCCAGTACATACCTGTCATGTTTTTTTAAATTGATATGCCTACCACTTAGCACAGTGCTTTGTAAACAGTAAGTGCTTAATAAAATCATATTCATTCATTCATTTATTCACATCTTCACTGAATTGAAAAGTATCTACCCTATGAAATTTATGAAAGCTCTGTAAGAAACAAGCCACAGTATGATAAGTTGGTTAACAAGATGACGATGTTATACTACAGTTTCCTGGCATGCAAGGAATGCACAAGATAGTAGATTAAGAAAAACCAACTTGTTGAAAGATGAAACAACTAGCTGATCTATAAGATAGCCTCAGAGAAGGACCACCGCCATGCGCAGAAAACACACTACAACCACTATTGCGTGCTGGGGAGCTGCCCATGCTCCATCATGAGCAGGAGGAAAGGGTTGAGAGGAAGGCAGCCAATTGATTTCTCAAAACCATCTCACGAGTCACAGACTGTCACAGCTAGATAATGATTCAGAAGATGAGAAAAAGGGAAGAGGGCAATTGAAGCATTTTTTTTTAAAATACCCAGAAGATAACAGAAGGAAGGCCAGAAGGAAACAACCAACCAGGACAGCTTTGAAAGTTACATGATGAATTTATTATATATTCAAAAGGGAAAGCTAGCTTTTTGTAAGAGAGAGTTGCAGTTTTCTATATAATCTTCTTTCTAATCAGTGCCCTCCCTCTGAGATTACCTTCCATTTATCCTGCACGGTATCCTGTATACAAATAATTGTTTGTGTGATGTCTTCCCCATTAGATTATAAGTTCCTTGAAGGCAAGGGTTATGTTTTACCTTTCTTTGTATCCCCAGGGTTTAGCACAACAAGTGGAACATAGTCAGCATTTAACCATATTTGGTTTTGTCATTGCTTTTATAAGAGAAGGGTTCCTACTAGAATTTGCTCTTTTACTTTGCATATTGAAATGCTTATTTTAATTGCTGTTAAGTTCCAAATAAAAAATAAACAAATACCTCAGAATAGGATAACTCAGATATGGAAAAACTTGAGTGCTTGTATTTACTGGAGGGTCATGGAAAGAAATCAAATACGTCCCGGTCCCAGGGGAGCCTCTGCTTAGATAGAAGAGAGGGGAAAAACCAAGACTCAACAGTTCCTTTCTTACCCTATTGGGCAAATTATGAAGACACCCAGTAAAGGGAGATACCTCAAGAATCTGTGAGATGGGGTTTACCTGAGACATCCATATTCTCAAGATCAGGACTGCAGGCCAGCAGGACTGAGGATGCTCATGGACAGCTGGATCCATTCACAAGATCAGCGGGACATGGCAGAATTGCCGGGCCACAGTTCATGTATCGAGTTATTGGAGAAGTGGGAGAAATGGGTTATTACATACCCCAGTGACACTGATTGTCCTAATGTGGTTAATATTGGATTTGTGTGTAATCACCATGTATGCTTTTATGGGTTGAATGCAGCTTATATGTTTTGTTACATAAGAGGCTTCCACTGCTATGTTAAGCATCATTACTGGTATGTTAGTATGTAATGTCACACATTTGCTACTGCTATGGGGCACGCTATATGTTTCAGTATGCATGCAGCCCTGTTATGTGATGCTGTGTGTTTTGTACTACACTGAGATTTGTGTCTTCACTTTAATACTGCTATATTCTATTGCTTAAATATATGTATATATTATACTATATTTAATATATCCAATTATATATATATATATATATCATACTGGTATGTTAGTCACATATACTAATGATAGCTAAATGCAATTTTAGTGTGAATGTCAGATACTAGTTATCTGCTCTGGCATTAGGCACTGTGCTATGGAACTGCATGCTATTTGTCACTTTGCATGGCTTATGGCATATATTTTCACATGTACATGGTCTCATCAACTGATTTGCCAGCACTCTAGATTTTTTACTTATACAGAATGTAGAGAGAATTTTTTGCTGACAAAAATATAGCAAAGCTAAGATGACTTCATAGCTGACAAATATGCATAATAAAGATAGGAATGAGGGTGAAGAACAACGATTTTGCCTCTAGCTCACCTTTTGTTCTGATTCAAATCTATTTGCATGCTACGTCAAAGAAGAGCTTTGGTATGTGTGACTCTAAGTTAGACATTTGTCTACAATAGGGGCTTGTGATTTCTTCCCAGACACAGGCTTTGAAAAGGTGATTTCATCTTAGCTCTCAGACACATCACCTGGCTTTTGTTAGTTGGGTAGGGTACCAAAGACTAAAGAACTGTCAACCTGCTCTTATCAGAGAGAGGTTCTACATAACATACCTTAGAAGACTGAAGTTGAGATGGGCTAATGGTGGCTCTAAAGAGATAAAACCAACAAGAAGGTAGAGGTAACAATTCCCGGAAGAGACTACAAGCCCTCAAAACACTGGGGACCAACAGAGCAATATTTCCAAGGAAATGTCCCATGTTGCATGAAGCCCACTAAAAATAGCCCAGTGGCATCATCAGAAGCCACAGCAGCACCAAAGACATGACTTGATCTTTCAGGTGTGTGATCTGGTCACATACTTTTCCTTGATCTGTGTTTCCAATGTATGATTCCCATGTGTGCCTAGTCTTTCACCTGGTGGTACGTATATTTATATATTTTATATGAAGGATAGGGGATGTTCTTTTATGATTCTTGTTTGTATTCAGCAATTTCATGAAATTCTTTTGGTTTGAACTAATGATTTCCTCTGACTAGAGAAACAACATAAATCAATGTCTGGGAGCTCATGAGTAATAGTTTTGATGGCTATGGGCTCACAGAGTAGCTAGAAACTGGGATACCTATATTCTAGGGGCCCCAAATTTGTGCCTATTTGATTTTGCTTTGCTCTGATTTTTTTTGTCTTGCCGCTGCTTTTATAAGATAAGGATTCCTACTGGAATTTGCTGGGAATGTAAATGACTACAATCAGCATATTTTCAGTATTTTCAATTCATACTCTAAGACTTTTGGGGGAGCATTTCAACACAGGAATTTGGGAAGAGAACTCTGGTTGTCAATTTCTTGCCAAGGACCATGACCTTGGCAGTGGCTCCAGTGGATTGTTGGGGTAATACTTGCATTTGTATAGGTCTCTTGGATTGCAAATCTGGAAAAGGTGAAAGCAGGAATGAACTTTAGAGATCACATAATACAACCCCCTTGTTTTACAGAAGAGGGGACTGAGGGGGAGAATGAGTTTGCTGAAAGGTTGGGTATGGCACTAGTTAGTGGCAGAGATGGGAAGAGTTCTAATTAGTCATCTTTATACCATGCCAAGTAGCACAAGGGGGCAACTATCAGGAAACACAACCCACTAGCCATTTTTTAAGACATAGTAAGACACGAAGTGGAGAGAGACACCATCTGGAACTTTGCTCTTTGGAGTAGAAACACTGGTGCATTTCTGTAGAGTCCAACAATGGGGGTGAGGCAGGGAGGATTTCCTATTTTAACTATTACTGTTATCTAGCTGCTGATGCCTGTACTGACACTACACTAGGGGCTGATTCTACACTGAGGAAGGATGAGTGCTATCAGTGTTCTGAATTTCAGTGTACTGGGGGAAAGTTCTGATCATGTTACCCTAGTTATAGCTCTGGAGCTGGATACTTCGAAGTCAGATGTTATAGCTACTTGACTAGAAGTCATTCCACTGTTCTAACCATTTCTACATTGTCTGATTTGATCCTGGAAACCACCCTACGAGGCAAGTAAGTTAAGTGTTAGTTTCTCCTTTGGAAGAAATAAGCTTAGAGAGGTTATAATAGTTAATGTTTCTATAAGACTTAAAGATTTACAAGTGTTTTTCCTCTGAGGCCTTAGGCATAAGGATTTTGCGGAGGAAGAAATTGAGGTTGAGAGAATTTAGGTGACTCAGCAATGGCACATAGCCAATGTGAGAGTAAGAATTTGAACCCAGTCCATTGGCTCTAAGTCCATTACTCATCTCACTACTGCATGTGATAGTTGAAAGATCACTGGATAAAAGAAAACCATGAAAGACTTCTGACCTCTGATCAACATAGTCAACAATTTGTGATTTCAGAACACTAGCACTGAGGCATGTCTGTCACTTGTTGGTACAGAGGGGATGAACTAGGGGTACAGGATTAGATGTATTTTTAGACATGGCCAATGTGTTGATTTTTTTTGCTTAAATATATAAAAATAAATGTGTATATATGTCCATATATACATATCTATAGGTATATGCAAATATGTATGTATATTCCTCAGGTTTAAGTAATATTTTTACCACAAATTTACCATCTTCTAAACTATAAAAACCTCAAAAAACAAATACAGAAAAGCAGAAATACTAAAAGCATCCTTTACTGACCACAATGCAATAAAAATTATAATCAATAAAAGACATTTGAAGAAACAACTCAGATGGAGACAAAATAATTTAATTCTAAGGAACTGGTGATTCAAGACCAAATTGGAGATACAATATGTAATTTCATCAAAGAAAATGACAGTGATGAAACAATAATTAATCATTAGGGGAAAATTCACATCTCAACCACTTTCATCAACAAAAGAGAGAAAGAACAATTCAATGAACTGTGACAGGAGAAAATAACAACAAAGAGAAAGCATTGAAGGGGTGGATGGTGATGATAAAGGAATGTTTTTGTTTCTACTTCAGTATGGTTGGGAGCCACAGACTCAATACTGACACCATTATATGCAGGTACTTTATCCTAGGAGAAAGCAGAGATGTTCTCACTTTCATCTTTCTCCCTGGATATTTAAGCAAATTATATCCCTGAAAGCCAAAAAATACTTGGCAGTGGTAGAGCAGGGCAGTGGACCATGACAGGAGGGATTGTGGGAGAATGGGGGAAGATGTTTCCCAACTAATCCTTGCTCCATGAGTTCAGGTTGAGGGCAGGACCCTAGAGAAACTTGGAGATAACTACACTCTGGGCCAGAGGGTAGAGTCTCCCTCACTTAGAGACAGATAGATGCCCTCATTAGAGGGAGGTGATAACCCAAGGAACTGGAACAACCAAAAGAGTAGCAAGGAGAAGGGAGAGGAGATATCATCTGAGGATGAAGGTTTTGCTTTTTCAGATGTTTTGGAGCAGAGCTATCCTTCAGCTCCTTGCTCTAGTAAGTCTACTTTCTGTTCCTGTCCTAAGGTGTGTATCTTCAATGAGCTTCTGGCTCTTCTATGACCTTCTGGCCAGTTTATGATATAGTGACACCATGACTATTTTGGTTTTGAAAGGTAGTTGTAGCTACAGACATCATTTTTTCTCCTCTTTTTGTGGAATATGCTTTATGTACTATTTCTCTTTTGGTGTATTATTCATTAACTTAAACCAGGATCTGGGTTATTCAAGAGTAGGTTTAAATATGGCATAGGTCTTGGCATGACATGACCAAGAATATAACAGGACCAAGAAAAGGGGATGGAAGAGTTGTTTTTCCCAGGCCTGGGGTCCCGAGAATGCATGACAGTAGTTACCTCTGGATAACTATTCAATCACACATACAGCTTTTAATCATGAATTCTTAGAACAGGGAGCGGCTACGGCCTGCTGTGGAGCTTTATACGAACTAGCATCAGGAAAAGAGAGCAGCTCTTTGGATGTGATAAACTATTTATTCCCAAGCAAGCTATTACTATTGACTTGACTGTCCTAGTGGACCTAGAGAACTGGCTCTATATACCTTTGCTCAGTACTTGCTTATATATCTTTCCTTAGTATTCACTTATATTTAGCAAAAATTTTTTTTAATTAATTACCTTGCTGAGTCAATCTCTCCAGAATCAGAACTTGTATTTAAGCCAACATAACCTTGGCCCAAGACACACCTTCACTTTCCAAGCATAGATGTCAGTAGTGTCCTATAACTAAGTGCAAGTACTGCCATATTGACTAGGAGTAAAAGTAACTAGGATGTACAACTAAGCATGGACCCTCATAGAAACTGCTACATTTCACTCTAGTAACTTTCCCAGACTATTTTCAATATGAATGTGTAGGTTGCCATAGCATGATTCAATGGAAAGAGAACAGAATCTAGAGACAGAGGACATGAGTTCAAACATCAGTTCAGCCACTTCCTATTTTTGCGTACTTGGACATTGCCTTTCTCTTCTCTAGTCTTCAGTGTTTTCATCATCACATTTGAAAATGTGATATTGGGAAGGGATGGCTGGGAGATACTTTAAGGTCTCTCCCAGGTCTGTCTATGATCTTATGATCATTTCTTCCCACGTTCAGGAATATAGGGGCAAAAACAATATTCTCTTCCCTCCATGTTGAAAAAAAGAGATTGTACTATCTCCGACTTGAAGGGATAAAGACATAAGTTTTCTGACAACAAATTTCTGACACTTGGCTTGGCCCCAGTCCCTGCACAGAGCTACACTCCCACAGAGCTTTCAGCTTTTTCTGATATATATTAGTCTTGGAAGGTATGGGAAGTTGGATTTTTTTTTGTTCATTATGAGGAAGAATGTCCTAACTAAATTTAGTTAGGGCTTGACTTCCTTGGAGGATAACACAAGGAAGGAGTAGAATTAAGGGAGCATAGTGAGTTTTTCATCAGTGAAGGTCTTCAATTAGAAGCTGGATGAATACTGGAAAATATTGTAAGGTCCTTCTTGCTCAGGTTTTGGTTAGACTTTATGACTTTTGAGGTCCCTTCTATGATTTCTATGATTCTATAAAATGATTTAATAACAATTGATTAGCAAATAGGTTGCCCTGGTCCCAGGAGACCATTGTTCTATAGGATCACAGAAATCTATAATACTGGGCAATCAGTCAATCAACAAACATTTATTAAGTACCTACTAAGTGCTAGGCACTGTGCGAAGTGCCCAAGATGTAAAAAGAAACATAAAGGTCTTGCCCTCAAGGAGCTTACATACTATGAGACAACATGTACATAAATAAATATATCAAACAATATACAAAATAAAGATAAGCTCTTTTTTGGTGCGGAAGGCACTAGTAGCTGGGCAATTAGGAAGGGCATCATGTATATAGCGGCACTTACGTAGACTTTTGAAGAAAACAAAGTATTATAAGGGGTAGAGGTGAGGTAGGTGTTCATTCCAGGCATGAAGGAAAGCCAGTGTAAAAATGTGGAGATGGGAAATGAGTGTCATTTGTGAGGAACAATAACAAAGCCAGACTGGCTGGGACATTGAGTACAAGAAATGGAATAATATAGAATAAGGTTGCAAAGGTAGGTAGGGGCCAAGTAGGAGATGGCTTTAAAAAGATAAACAGGGAGGCATATATTTGATCCTAGAGGTAAGAGTGAACCACTAAAATTTAACTGAGGAGGGGGATGTCATAATCAGACTTGCACATTAGGAAAATTACTTTGGCAACTATTTAAAGCAGTTGTGTCCAACTCAGATAGAAATGGGGGGGGAGGGGCTAGTAAGTTATGCATAAGGATGCCTGTGGGCCACGTATTCACTTAGAAAACCATATATTATGTATGTTGTATTGTATTTTTATTTCTTTTGTTAAATATTTCTATATTACATTTAAATTGCTCAAAAGTATTGTAGGTCATACGCAGCCCATTTTTGATACCTCTGGTGGACAGGATGGATTGGAGAAGGAAGAGACTTAAGGTGTAGAGACCAATTAGGGTATTCTTGCAACAGTCCAGATTAAAGTTGATGAGGGTCTGAGCTAGGTTGAACATCCAAGTTGAAATATCCAATAAGTAGTTGCAGATTTGCTATTGGGGTTCTGTAGAAAGACTAGTGCTACATATATAGGTGTGTGAGTCATTTGTATAAATGATAATTCAACCTATAGGAGCTGAGGAGATCATCCCAGGTAGCTGAGAGTATGATATGGATGATAAACCAACAAAGTAGACTAAAGAGTGGTCAGCCAAGTAGAATGAAGCCCAAGAGATCAATGTCATGAAAATTCAGAGATGAGAAAGCAACCAGAATAGGGTAATCAACAGTTAAATAGCAGAGAGACATCAAGAAGAATGAGGACAGACACAAGATGCTGGATTTGTCAATTAAGAGATCATTGGTAACTTTGAAGAAAACATTTTCAGTTGAGTGATGAAACTAGAAATCAGATTGCTAAGAAGGGAGAGGAAAGCAATGAGCTATAGACAGCCTTTCCTAGGAGATTATTTATATATAAGAGGGAAGAAACCAGTAGACAGAGAATGAGTTTGATGGTAGGGACAATGTTCTGGAGAAGAAGGGAAGCAGTGGGATCTAGTGTATATATAAAAGAGTGTTTGGGGCTGACAAAGAGAAAGGTTATATTTTCATCAGAGAGAGAAGGAAAGAAGGAGTTATGAGATGCAAAGAAGGAGAGAAGCATATGTTCTCTATTTTCTTATAAAGATCTCACCTCAGAGTATGAAGTGAGATCCTCCGCTGAGGATAAAGAATCATATGGTAAACTTTGGAGCAACCTCTGGAGTGAGTAGGACAGAGAATCATTTAAAGAATCATCTTGCTAAGTTGAAAATTCAATTGAAAGTATATAAGGCAAATTTGTAGTGATCCTACTTGGTTTAGTTGCATGATTTCTACTAGTTCTGTTCAACAGCATATGAATAGGACCCCAGGAAGCAGATGATGAGAATAATTCAGGGTTAGGGTTTAAACCTTGAATATTGATAGGATATCAGGGCAACAGATTTGAGAGAAAAAGACAGTGAGGAGTTGAAGTGTTTAACTATAGGAACTGGGAGAGGAAAAAAGTGAGGTTAGAGAAATGTCTGGGTTAGTTGAAGACAAAAACAAAATAGGCTTAGAAAGGGTTAAGGAATAGGAGAGACAGAGTTACTGCTGAAGTGAAACATTTGTAGTTGATGGTGAGACCCAAGTTATGACCATTCCCACGTGTATCTCAGGTGAAGTCAAAGAGTAGGCCATAAGAATTCAGATTCAGGAATGAGAGATGAGAGTATTCAAAGGGATATTTTCTTTTTCTAATTTACCTCCATCTAATCCCATTTGGTTCTACTGTACTAACGGTGGAACTTTTGTAGATAATTACACTTCTGACTTTGGGGCACACTTTCACAATAGCTAGAATGTTTTTCATAATCTTCTCAAATTAACTGATCCTTCAATCACCTCACGTGACTCCTCTGAATTTCTTCTTATTTTCAAATCTTTTTGAACCTCCAAGTGGCCCCTTTCTATACCTATTTACTCAACCCCTTCATGGTATCTTACAACAGTCTTTTTTTCTTACAGCATTCTTAACAGTGGTTCTAAAACCAACACATTCTGTGAAAGTTAATTTGACCCAAAGACTGGATGTTGGGGAAAATGATGCTCGTCATAAATTCCAAATTTTGCAGAGGTCAGGTTATCTCATCAGATTTTTAAGTCATTTTTCAGTATATTCACTGACCAAAATAAGGAATACCTATGCCTTTTCTAGTGCTTCAAAATTTTCCATCACAGATCATGCTATTTATATTTCTACTATGATGGGGGATGGAGAAAATAATCTGGTAATCTCATTGCATCATCATCCGTATTTCTTAAATGAGGAAACTGATGCTCAAAGTAAAGAAATGACAGTGTCAGAGCAAGCTCAAAATTGAACTCAGGTCTTTCTTGACTCTAGATCCAGCATCCTCTGTACTAAATCAGGCAGTCTCTCTGGTTTCCTTATTTATCTCCTACAACCAAAAATAACATAATATCATACTAGAAACAGTTTCCTTTCCATTAGGACCCAGGAACCCTAATTCTGAAGTAAGTGGAACACACAAAGCTATGTTTAAAAAAAAACTTGCTAGTTATATTTTCACAAAAGCATCCAGAAAATGAAGTCTTTGGACCCAAAATGAAAAGATTAACAAGTGCAGATTGAAGAGAATCCAACTGTTGAATAGAATGTCCTAATCAATGTATTATCTTCCATTTCCTTTCTCACTAAGAGATTTCTATAGGCAGAAAATTTTACACACTATCAAAATCATTGCAAGCATAGATAGATGCAATGGATTCCACTAATTCACTTCTTGACAAATGACCCAAAGGTGCCAAATTTTTTTTGAAGGGGGAGATTTTCAGTCAGTTGTCCAAATAAAATGCAGAATGTTTCCATTGACTACTAAGGAAAGAAGGATGCTGCAGGAAAAGCACAAACTGTGGTTAGAATGGAGTAGCTAGCTCAAGAGATCAGATTTAGTTAGATGGGACCTTAGACCATCTAGTCCAATCCTTCATTTGACAGATGAGGAAACTGAGGCTGATAGTTCAAGTAATCTGCTCAGTGACAGGTAGTGAATGGTAGGCCCAAGATGTGAAAAAAGGGACCTCTAAATAGAAGCTCTTTGTATGTAGGGGCTACTTTGTTCATTATATTTGTACCCCTCAGCTTACAGAAGAGTTATCATAATTATTTAATAAATATCGATTGGCTGATTGACCTCAAATCTAACATTCTTTCCACTACATCAGCATGGCATAATGCCAAGGGGACAAGTTGCACAAATGTCATAAATCACATTTCTGTCTCAATTCCCTTCTTGATGAAATGAGAAAGTTGGATTAATTGATGTCTAAGGAATCCTCCAACTCTCAATCTATAACCCTATCAATTGAATTGAAATTTTCCAAACCTTAAACCCAGCTACCTCACCACAGTATGAGCTGTTAGTGTGGTTATGACTTGTTCCAGTCAAATGTGAGAGAAGTCGGATGAGATCAAAAAGGAGAATCCTATATTCCACAAAGCTATGACCACCACAACAACACAGCCTGCTTTGTCTCTTGGGGTTTAAATATCAATTTGCCTTTATTTTCTATTAACAAAAGGGAAAGTGGTGGTATCAAGGACACAGTATGGGAGCTGGGGTCAGGAAGATGTGGGTTCTAATTCTACTTGAGACATTTGCTCTGGGCAAGCCACTTAATTCCATTAGTCTCGGTTTCCTCATCTGTCAAATGTGGATAATGATAGCACATACCTCATAGAGTTGTTAGGAGGCTCAGGATAATGTAGGTAAAGTGTTTTGCAAACCTTATGCGTTTGAGTGGAGCGACCCTGACAAACAATGCAGTAGTTTTTGTTTGATTTTGTTTATTGGGAAGTACTGAAAAGAGCTGTGGTAGCCCAGGCAGGGATTTGCTGTCTCTCCTTTTATGTTGGGAATTCTTAGCCTAGATTTCAGGATGTCTATGAATGTTTTTTTAAAAAATATTTTGAAAACTATATTTCAACATAATTGATTTCCTTCATGATCTTACAGATTTTTTTTATGCATTTAAAACATTATTTCGAGAAGAGGTCCATAGACTTCATCAGACTGACAAATGTAACCATGACATCAAAAAAAATTTTTTTAAGTTATCTTGGTTCTCACTGATTAGGAATTTGGTAATTTCCTGAGGGTAGATACAAGCAACACCTAAAAGAGTGGTGAGGTGTAGTTGTGTGTAGTGGGGGAGAGGGGAAGGGCAGTTCACCAGGGAAGCTTGGAGAAAGGAAGGAGAATAAAAAGAAAGAGACCAAGAAAGGGGATCAGAGGCCCTGACAAGACCAGAAGAATTCTTGAAATTTGATTCCTTCTCTTGCACTGGAGGGAAGACATTAAAAGGCAGAAAATCCTAGAGTTTACTTTGTGTTTTGTCTGAGATGTGTGTGTGGGGTAGCACCAGAAGTGCACTACAACCTTAACCATGACAGAGCTGTGGGTGAAGAAGACAGGGACTTGGAGAGCCTTCCTTAGAGGAACTCTTGTAATTTCAACTCTGACAGAGATCAAATTGGCAATCTGGGATAATACAGGATAAACTTCACAAATTAACCTGTGACAAGAAGTATAAAATGCACCCTTAAATCAATAATTCAGTGCAGAAGTGAGGAAAAGGTCTCAGGTGTGGAGACAGAGTCAGACCTGGACAGGAAAGGAGCTCACCTGGCAGGGAGGAATGGGGAAGACATTCCCTTTTGGTAGCTTCTTTCAACTGAAAAATCCTCACTTGGCTCTACTATCTTAAGCCATTGGTCTATATTTTTCCTCCTTTCTCAATAAGCTCCTAGAAAAAGCTATTGGCACTCTTACATTTTCTCCTGTTCTTCTCACTCCTCAACTCCAACTCCTTGCAACATCTTCCAACCACATCATTCAGCTGGAGGTGCTCTCTCCAAAGTTACCAGTGATGTCTTAATTACCATGTAAAATATTCTTTTCACTTCTCAATCTTCTCTGTCCCTGTGCACCATTTCACACTGCTTACCAACTTCTTCCACTGGACACCTTCTTCTCTAGTTTTTCATCATACCTATCTCTTGATTTTCCTCCTGCCTGTCTGACCACGCCTCCTCAGTCTTTGTTGGATCATGTCCCAGATCTTGCCCCACAACTGTGGATGGGTATCAAGGCTCTTTAGTGTGCATCCTCCCTTCTCTTTACACTCTCTAATCTCATCAGATCCCTTGGGCTTAATTCTCATTTTTACGTGGATGATTTCTCATTCTGAGCCCCAGGCCTGAATCAACACCTATCTATTAGACATTTCAGACTAGATGTCCCGTAGGCATCTCAAACACATTATGCCCCAGACTCATTCTTCCCCTACAAACCTGCCTCTTCTGAATTTTCCACATCTTTTCAGTCACCCAGTGTTGCACTGCCTACTTTTCCTCACCTCTCATATCCAATCTGTTGCCAAATATTGGCAATTCTACCTATGCATCTTTCATTTCTAGCACCATCTCCCTACTGTGATGAATGCTATCATCATCCTAAATTCAGTGTCACATCACTTCTGTCCTGAGATATTGTGATTGCCTCCTGAATTTTTTGTCTCAAGTCCATTCCTTCTCCAATCCAACCTCCACGGTTACCAATGATATTCCTGAAGCACAGACCTGACCACATTAGTCCCTTGCTTATTAAACTCCAGTAGCTCCTAATTGCCTCTAGAATGAAATAAAAACTTTTCTATGTGGTCTTTATTGTCCTCCACTGCCATATTACTTCCCTTCATATATGCTGTTGTCCTGCCAAATGGCCTTCTTGCTTTCTTTACACAAGTACAATACTCCATCACCTATCTCTGTGCTTTCATAGTCTCCCATTCATACCTGAAATGTGGTCCCTCCTTACCTCCAACTCTCTATCAGAGCTCCATTCAAGTATATACCATCTACATTAGGACTTTTCTGTTTCTTCCAGCTGCTAATGCCTCTTCCTGCCCCCAACTGCTTTGGATTTACTTTGTATAAATTTACTTATGTATGTCATATGCAGGAATGAGAGAGTGACCACAAGGAGAAGGGGGCAAATGTTAATTAATACTTATCCCAGGGTATATTGGCACACCTGTCTCAAGCTGTGTACATGTGTATATGTACTGGATATACTTGTATGCTTCTAGAGAAGGACTCAGTAGGAATACTTATCCCAGGATGTGCCAGCATGCCTTCTCTAAGATACAATCCCTCATCTGACAGAATATAAGCTCCTTGAGGGTTAAGGACAGTTTCATTTTTTTTTTTATCCCAAGGACCTAGCACAGTAGTTGGCACATCATTAGTGCTTGATAAATGTTTGCTAGACAAATTATTTTCACTAACTAAACCCTAAGCTCAATTATTTTCTACTAAAAGAGTACAATTGCTTTCAGTACCTTGGTTGCTTGGGAGCAAAGCCCTAGTCAATCCACGTTAGTTTTGGATCTAGTAAATGACTTTAAGGATCCTTGGGACTAATGAGCATTCATTCAAGGGTTTCTATTTTGTTTCTTTCTTTCTTCCATTGAAACTTTCTTGTTATATTGGGAACAGTAAGCCTCCAAAAGAAGGGGTGGGGAAGGGTTGGGTTCAGGATACTGAGGGATATACCCTGCAAGTATCCTGAGTATGGGCATATCAGCCAACAGAAGGGAGAACCTCCCCTGCCCCCCCCGCCACTACTCTGACACAAAGGATACCTAAGGAATCCCAACATTTTGAGAAGTGGAAGGACAGTGCTTGAGTTATTCTCTCTTAATAAGTTCTCTATCAAGAACCAACATTTGGGCAGACGAAATTCAGTTTTAGGATAATTTTTCCTAACCCAAAAACCTATCCTGTTCAAGTGTCACAAAAACATTGGTGACAACAGAAATGCATTCCTCTTCCAACCTTTAAGAATTAAGGGCTGCTTGTAATGAAGGGAATGGGATTACTCCAGACAGAGGTTTTCTACCATTTTATAAGAGAAGAAATGGAGGTTAGTATGGTTAGATCCAGTTCTGTGCAGAAATCCTCACAGAAAAGTGAAACTTTGATCCACAAGAATTAAATGAAGTATAAAAGAACCTTACCTCTCAGTGCTCTGCATTCAGGATAGAAAGCAGACATTAAAAAAGAATCAGACCACTCCGCTTTAATATTTTAAATAGCATTAGTCATGATGGTTTGTATTCTACATCATACCAAATGGTAGAATGTTTTTGGGTTTTTTTTTTCAAATGAAATTAAATCTACAGGATTTTCTGAAATGGTCATTCCATACAGCTAACAGCTTAACATGTTAGCCATGGCTCAGAAATGTCTAATACAACATGTGTGATTCTGAGTCTTTCAGTTGCTCATTCCTACTGCCTTTGAGGATAAGCCTTCCAGAGATAATTCATGGAACCTTCTCGTAGAAGTCCTTGCTGGGACACTGGTCACACCTACATTTCCCAAGATGCTGAAGGGGCTTTGCTGGGGCTGAGAAGGTATCGAGAAGGAGAGTAGCAAATGACACATTTCCTCTCATCTCTTTTGTATCTTTGGATCCTTTCTCTGGTACCATTTCCCTTTAGGAGAACTTCCTCTTTTTCAAAGCTTCTGCTCTGACAGCCAGGCTCTTGGCACAGATGGTCAGCACCACAATAAGGACTCCCACCAGGAAAGTCACCAGGGGCCAGAGGAAGCAGTGCAGTAGGACGATCTCATCATGGGTGCGCTTCAGAAGCACATCGTCAGGTCTACAGGACAGCATGGGAAGAGGAAGAGAAAAAGGTCAGAGTCATGGCATATCAGTCACTCTGGGACACCTGTCTGGGAAAATCTTCATGCAGGATTCATAACCATATAAGGAAATCATTTCAGAATGTAATCAATGTTATTCTTAATAAGATATACTGTCAGTTACTGGTGATGCAGGGGTTATTTTAGCTTATGGATTAACCAGACTTCTTGGTCTAGTGGAAAAAACATCTTCTCAGTTCTATCCATGTGGTTTTTGTTGTGTACTCTGTGCTCCAACCAAAATGGATTCCCATCTGACCACAGACATGTCAAGCACATCCCCTTCCCTTCAACTGTCCATTGGTCATGTATTTGGATGTCCCACTGTTACCTCAAACAACATATCCCAGTTGAATTCATGTCTGTTCCCAAAATGGCTCTACCTTATGACTTTCCATTTCTATTCAGGGTATTACCATGTTGCTAATCAGTTAGACTCAAAACTATGGTCATATTGGGCTCCTCATTCTCCCCATTCTCCATACTTATCCTCAGACTAGCACTATCCCCCACTAGCACCCATTTCTTCCTGTTCAGCCCTGCTCCACTGCTATATTGAACTGAGGCCCTTAACATTTTGTACTTGGGATCCTAACTGGGGATGTTTGGCCTGATGGAGAACAGAGTCAGCTGTCTGAGCGGCTGTCATAGAGAAGAGGGATTAGACATGTTGGGTTTAGCCCCAAAGAGAAAAATGAGGAACAATGGGTAGAAGCTGTGAGGAGCCAAATATAGGTGTTATATAAGGAAAAGTGCTGTGCAAACATGCAATGGGCTGCTTCATGAAATAGTGGGGATTCCCCTCAATAAGGCTCTTGAAGAAAAGGCTGAATATCCTTATGGGGAATATATTGTAGCGGGGACTTTTTTTTTTCTGGGACATTGGACCATATGGCCTCTGAGGTTTTTTCCAGTTATGAAATTCTGTGATTCTTCCCTCCAGTCTGTTTCTTTTAATAAAATCTGGTCCACTTCATTCCAGGCAGCTAACCTGCACACTATTGCAAGATTAATCTTCCTAATTCACAGAATCACAGAATTGGAAGGGACCTCCAAGCCTAGTGTGAACCTGAATAGGAATCCCCACTTCAAAAGCCCTGCTAAGTGGTATCCAGCCTCCCCTTGACATTCTCCAGTGATAGAGAACTTCTACAACCTGAGGAAGTCAGTCTTATTTTCGCACAGTTCTAACTACAGGGACTTTTTCCCTTTATAGTGATCCGAAAAATATCCATCTGAAATTTCCCCCAAGTGTTCTTAGTTATACTTTGTGGGGCTAAGGAAACAAAACTAATCCCTCTTCACACTTTTTTAAAAATATGTAAATATAGTTATCACATCGTAAGCCCACAGACCTAGAGCTACAAGAGACCTCAAAGGTCAGTGCATAATAAAATCACAGCTCTAGAATTGGAAGAAAGTCATTTAACAGATGAGGAAACTCAGGCCCAGGGAGGAAGGGAATGTCAGAAGCAGAATTTGAACATAAGGTCTCTGACTCCAGAGCTGGTATTTTTTTCTGTACTATACTGTCTCTTCTCATGTTTTCTTCATATCATTTTCTCCATTCCAGAGTGATCTCTTCTTCTTTTGAGCTCTACAGCACTTCGGGTCTACACCATCCATTTCATACTTACTGCACATGGCTCAGTAGAGGACTTTTTTGAGAATTCACACACGTTTATGTCTTTTAAACTTCTTGATGTCAGTGGTGGTGCCTTGTTTTACACAGTGACTAACACAGACCTCTGCACATAGCATAGAATCAAAGAATTCTATAGATGAAAGGGAGCTTGCTAATGGCAGCGACATTTATATTTGGCTCTTTAAGACTGCAAAACTTGCACAAATTAATCTCACTGGGTCCTCAGAACAATCCTGAAAGGTAGATACTATAGGTATCTTCTCTGTCTCTGTCTCTTTCACCTATGATTTCACTAATATAGGGAATCCAGTGATGTGGAAACTGCCTCCAAAATTCTTCCACAAAAGCAAGCTGAGAACTTAACCATAACTTACTGTCTCAGAGAGTTGGCTGGGGCACTGAAGGCTTAAGTGACTTGTCCTGGGTCACACAGCCAGTATGTATCAGAGGCAATATGTGAACCTAGTTGTTCCTGATTCCCAGTTTGGCTTTTTATCCACTATGCCAAACTGTTTCTCACTACAGGTGTCACTAGCCTCATAAAAAAAAAAAAGAAAGAAAGAAACAGATTCAGACAGAATAAATTATTTTCTTGTGGTCACACAGTAAATTCCAGAAGCAAGATTCATCCACATCTTGCATTCTCCTCTACATTAGTGATGCCTTTCCACTATGGTATTTTTTGACTAGCCTCTCATCCTGTGCTTAACATTTTCAGGGCACAATGTGTTACAAGATACCATTTCATTTTGGGACAGCAAAGTTCTTTAAATTCTGTTAAAGTATGCCTTACCCTTGTCCTAGTTCCACCCTCTAGAGCAACCTAAAATAGGACTAATCATTCTTCCATATGACAATATTTCAAGTGTGTGGAAACAGCTAACATTTCCCCCTTAATTTGTGTATTTTTTTTCCAGTCTAAAAATCACCAGTTCTTTCAACCAACCTCAAAATTCATGTTTCTAGACCCTTCTCCACCCTGGTCACCCTGTTCCAGTTGTACTTCATCTAATCCATTTTAAAGCAGAAATGCACATAACATTTTAGATATGCTTTAATGAGGACAAAGTATAGCAGAACTACTGTTCTGGGATTCACACACACACACACACACACACACATATATATACACACATACACATACATATGTATGTACGTATAGATATATAATATCTATTTATATATATATATTCATGCAGCCAAAGATCCCAATAGGTTTTGGGGGGCAGCTGGGTCACACTGTTGACTTATTGGTTTGCACACCATTAAATTTCCTAAATTTACTATGACAAGCTCATAAACTAAGTATCCTCTACCTTATGTGGTTGATTTTGTAACAGAAAAGTACAGGACTTTGTACTTATCCTTTTCATTTTTCATCAGGTGGATGTCACTAAGGCTCTGAGAAACCTCATTATCAGAAAACTGACCATCCTCCTGCTTCTCCTTTATACTTATGGGGCAGCTAGGTGGTGCAGTGGATACAGCACCAGTGCAGGAGTCAGGAGGACCTGAGTTCAAATCTTGGGCAAGTCACACAATTGACTCATCCTGGGTCATCTCCAGTCTTCCTGATGAATATCTGGTCACTGGATTCAGATGGCTCTGGAGGAGAAGTGAGGCTGGTGACCAGCACAGCCCTCCCTCACTCAAAACAAAGTCAAGTGCAAGTCACGTCACCATTTCTCTGATGGCATGGTCTTCTTTGGCAACAAAGGACTAATACACCTTATACTTATACATACTTATACCTCATTAGTATCCTCAGTATCCTTTGCCAATCTGACTGGAGGTCTGGAGAGCAAAAAAAGAACTCTTCTCAAAGCCTCCACTTAAAGAGGGTTTCCAACCTAGACATCTCTTAATTTTCCACCAGCTGCATTCCTTTGGACTAAACTCCATCATCCCTTGTGGCCAGGTACCTTCCTTCTTCTCTCCTCCTTTTATAGTGTCCTTGTGTATTGTCTTCCCCTATTGGATTGAGGGCAGGGACTCTAACTATTTGTATATTAGTACAAGGCCTGACACATCAGGCAAGTAAGAAATTTTACTGACAACTGAATAACTGATTGATCTTACATTCTGTTATTTCCATTTTGCTGAAGTATTTTTGATTACTGATTCTGTGGCAATTTAGTGCCTGCTTAAAAACATTTGTTGGTTGATTGATTGATTTAGCCACAAATCATCTGAACAATCTATGTGTCCTGGAGAGGTACATTTTAAGACATAAGCAAAAAATAAATAAATGACTATGTGATCTGAATTTTGAAGGTTAGACCACAAATTAGAAGAAAACCAGATGCCTTTTACATTTGTACCTTTTTTCTCTCCAGTGAATGAGCAGTCAGAGGGTATAGTTCTCCAAAAAAGAAAACAAAAACCCAAAACAAAAAACAACTCTGTAAATCATTAACAACCATGATTGCTACAATCACTTGTAAGAGACATGAAAAAAAATAGAGGTAACATAACCAGCAAACTAGCAAAGACGATAAAAGATGGGAATATTATGGCCAGTCTTGGAGTCTATTGCCTCATGCAGCTTATGGCGGATGAAAGATACTGGATTCCTCATAAGTGTCACAGAGCGACTTCTAGCCCCATCTCCAGCTTCTGCAGCCTTTCTACTTCCTTTCCATGCAGATTTAGAAATTCTGATCCTACCACATATTAATCAGTAGGAGTAAATCAGAAGGATCACATCTTTCAGTCACATCTAAGCCACAGAGAATTGATACAAAATTATAGATCCAGAGAGATCCTTAGAGGTCTGGTAAGTTCCAGAAGGTTGCACAGCCAGTTACTTCCAGAGCCACGCTAGCACACAACTTCTTCCTCCTAGTCAGTGCTTTTGTGCATACACATAAGGATGTAATACATAGTGTACACATGTATATCTGACAGCATGTCAGTCAAGGTAGACAGGTAGAGAACAAATGAAAGGTTGGATCCCTATGTGTCAGTTTAGTAAAAGATCAGTCAAACTCACTGTTTGAATTTAGTCAGAATGGTAGATTGTGCGGTCTCGTACAGACATAAGCTCTATATGAGATATTGTAACCCCAGGTCAGGGGTAACTGTCATCAAATTTACTTTCAAGACACTGATGCTCCCTTGCAGACATGTGCAACACCTCATCAGTTCCCACATGCTGATGAGGAAATGTTTTCAAGCCTAATGTATCTCTTTTGAAAACTTCACAAAATCGTAGCTGAAGAATTCTAATAAATGCCAACGTCACTGGCAATTTAACATTTTCAAAAAGCTGTCATCAGAGGTGGAGATGTGAGATACCACACAGTCCCTGTATTTAAAAGTGGTCCAGTGATCTGACTTTATCTTGAAATACTGCATTTAAATTTTACAACCACAGAAAACCCATGTTCCATTTAAACAATGTGTGGGAGTGCAATCTCCCCAAAAGGAAATGAATAATGCAGAGCAATTGATTAGTCTGTCCTTAGGCAACAGTAAGAAACATGAGAAGTAACAACCAAGAAATGACAAACAGCGCCTAAAGTTCTGGCGCTTTCCTCTACCACTCATTCATTTATGTCATGGCATTCAGCATGTGCTGACCTGCGTTATTCTCAGCCATAAAGTAAATGGCAAAATATCATTCTCTTTTTAAATTTAATTTTATTACATTTACAATTCCAAACTGTCTCCCTCCCTCCCTCCCCTCTCTGCACTTGAGAAGGCCACCATTTGATGCAGATTTATAAATATATTCAAAACCATACTATGCGTACTTCTATTTGTCAGTTCTTTCTCCGGAGGTGGATAGCATCTTCCTTCATAGGTCCTTTAGAGTTGATGTGAGTATTAATATTACTCAGAATAACTTGGTTGTTCACAATTGTTTTTCAGACAATATTGCAGTTACTATATGCAATGTTCCTTTGGTTCTGCTCACTTCATTTTTCATTATTTTGTGCAAGTCTTTCCATGTTTTTCTAAAACCAACCAGCTCGTCATTCCTTTTTTCCCTTTTTTATAAAAAATAATTAATTTATTTTTAGCTTTCAACATTCACTTTTATAACATTTAGAGTTCTAAATTTTACCTCTTCCTTCCCTTCCTCCCTCTCCAAGATGGTAAGCAATCTCATAGGATATACATGTACAATCATACTAAACACATTTCCACATTAGTCATGTTGTGAAAGAAGAATCGGAATGAAAGGGAAAAATCATGAGAAAAAAACAAAAAAAGGAAGAAAATAGTAGTTCGCTCTGTATTCAAATTCCATAGTTCTTTCTCTGGATATGGATAGTATTTTCCATTATAAGTCTTTTGGAATTGTCGTTGCTGAGAAGAGCTAAGTCTACCAAAGCTGGCCACTGCACAACGTTGCTGTTCCTGTGTACAATGTTCTCCTGGTTCTGCTCACTTCACTCAGCATCAGTTCATGTAGGTCTTTCCAGGTTTTTCTGAAATTCTCCTGCTCATCATTTTTTACGGAACAACTGTATTCCATTACATTCAGATGCCACAACTTGTTCAGCCACTTCTCAGCTGATGGTCATTCCCTCAATTTCCAATTCTTTGCCACCACAAAAAGAGCTGCTACGTGGGTCTTTTTCACTTCTTTTTATGATCTCCTTAAGATACAGACCTATTAGTGGTATTGCTGGGTTATTTCTTACAGCACAGTACAAAATATCATTCTCCAACAGGACCTTCTAAAAGACCTCATCATCCATTGAGAATTGCTCTTCAATTTGGGATTTGGGATTATAATCTTCCATGATAGTGATAAACATTTTTGGAAAGCATATGTCTCCTCTATTTTATACCTCACTGGGTAATAGAAGTGTCATCAAACAGGGATCATTTGTTACACCTTTCAAGGAACCTCATATAAGTTTGACATATGCATGACAGATTGCTGGAAGAAAGGCTAAAAGGAAGCTTTCTGCTTCAACCAATCAAAAACATTGTATAGTCAATAAACACAAATTAAAGTTGCAGCTCTCTCAGCATTCCCAAAAGATAATGGAAAAGGTACATGGTGGGCATGAATAAGATAAAGAATATTGGCTATTATAGATATCATCAGAGAAATGTATGCCCAGAAAAGGTGATGGGCTTGCCATTTACCAAGAGCAAAGGATAACTAATGGATAGCCAGTATACTCTACTGAGATCCACATCACGTTAAGAGTTCTAGAGGAAGACCTCCCAGCACTTGGATGGAATCCTTGTGATTTACAGGATATGGAAAAGAGTTTCTGAGGATGGGGGGGGGGGGCATTGATAAGTTTCCACCTATACTGCTGAAGAGAGTACCCTCATCATTATGATTACTGATCTATCAAAATATGGAATTAACCAAGGACCTTATCTTGTTTTTTTAATCTCTCTCCCCAACTGAACTGCAAGCCCCCTCAAGAGCAGATTGTTCCTTACACATTTTGGTTTCCCAGTGCCTAGCACCAGCCCTCAAAATGGTGATGGCAATGATGATAAAGTTGTTCACTGCTGTCACCTATACTGTACTTTGTGGAAATCCCTTCTCCAATAGAGATTCCATCCCAACTCATACAGTTCCAGGCCATTGTTTCCCCACAAATCTTCCATATGGCATGCGAGGTAGAGGCCTTCCTTTCATTAACTGGATCCTTCTGGGATGCTGTGTCCTTTTCAGTCTGTCCATCTATTGTTTCTCATTTCCATTACACAACTTGTTCTTCTTCTTTTCTGAGCAAACGTTTCCTCAATAATTTAGTTTCTACAATTTCTT
The DNA here is from genome assembly GCF_028372415.1 of Notamacropus eugenii. Taxonomy (NCBI): domain Eukaryota; kingdom Metazoa; phylum Chordata; class Mammalia; order Diprotodontia; family Macropodidae; genus Notamacropus; species Notamacropus eugenii. The sequence goes on along the minus strand of NC_092874.1, from coordinate 248,124,458 downwards.
CCATGCAAGACAATGGTAAAATGTGGCAGCCTACGTTCACTCACTACGTGCCTTCTCATTGACATGATTTATACTTTTTGTCCTTCCCAGTTTCTGTAATCACGTATTTTACAGCCACGTACTACCCCTCGGAGAATACTGTTGTTAAAATGATGGGCACTGAGGGCAGGGAGCACTGTGGTATCTTTGTGAGCACTGAGCAAACATGATCCAATATGTGATGCAGTTCCAAAGCCTCTGGAAAATTCACTGCAAGTCCCTGTTTCAGATACTCCATGACAAGGCTGCATAGTGCTCCCAGGCTGGATACAAATAGTGCAATGTTGTCTGCAAATAGAAACATTTGTAGAACCTTATCATCGCTAGGCAATCCTTGTTTGTATTTTGTATCTTCCGTGATCCTGGCAAACATCTTAGATTAACTTGTTTTACCCTCCCCATACCCTCCAAGAGATATACAACAGCAAAGTGGAGAGAAAGCTGGCCTTGATTTCAGGAAACACAGGGTTCAAGTCTTACCTCTGATACATACTGGCTATGTGACCCTGCTTAAATTACTGAGACTCTCAGTGCACTAAGCAATTCTTAAAGGCTATCAGTCACAGTGTCAACCTGCATTAAAAGAAGGAGTTTCATTACCTGAGAGTTCCCTGTATCAATTAAGTTATGTGTCTGTCTTTAATCCTATCTAATTTATACAAAAATTGGCATGGGCTCTCATCCTTAAGCATAAAAAAAAAAACAGGTGAAGTACATTGGCAAGTAACAATTTTAAACTATTTAAAAATGTAATCTCCCATGTACCAATACTGTATCTCTTGGACCTACCAGTATTTCCTGAATTCACTGCCATCGATGAATCATCCTAACATATGGAAGGGATTGGGAAAGCCTACTTCAGGATGATAATTTTCTTAGGCTCTGAAAGACTGCCTAGCCAGAAAAGCTCCATAGGACTGACAGGAGAGGGAGGCCACATCCTTTCTTTGCATATGATTTTCATGTAACTTATGCCAATATCCTTCAGAAAATTTCTAGTTAAGTGTTGTTGCACCTACTCTGGATCCAGGACTCTAAAAGACCCTCGATTTATCTGAATGTTCCTTCTGCAGCCTGTAATCTCTCCATGACTTTGGAAAGATGGCTTATGGGTTGTTTGGGCCAGAAAACTCCTCACCTCATGTTTAACCTTCTGGGGATGAGCTTATCTGATCCTGGCTAGACTAGTCCTTGGACAAAAACCACACAGTCCCTTTCCTTGGTAGGAACTGCCAGAGATGAGATATTCAAGAATTTTCCTTAGAGTGAGGGGGCTATTTCTTTTGTCTGTCTGTACTTTATTACCCAGTACAGTGCCTTGACCATAGAAGACAGTGAGTACATTCTGACAGAAGTAAATTTCTTGATTTCTTTGATTCCTATTGTTTCTCACCCAATTATGGACCTGGGTTTTCCCTACACCAAAATGGAGAAATGAGTGACATTAAAGACCAGGAAATAGTGAGCTGTGAAGGTAAATTGCACTAGAAATATTTTCTAGGAGACAGGTTGTGGAACACTCAAGTAGATAGTAAGTGAATAAGGAGAGAACAGCAGGAAGAAACGATTAGGAAACAATGGATTCTAGCTTAGCTTCTAACTAACTAACCAATCTCTTTTTGCTCACTCAAGTATTGCTGAGGGTGGGGGAAAGAGTGGAGAAAGGTAAAGAGGAAACTCTATATAGAAAATGCTGCTTCACATAACAAGTCAGATTTTATTTTGAACTAATCCAGACTTGTTAATTGTGTCTTTAGAATTAAAAAAAAAACCCTATGTATACATGTCTCTAAAAGGTAACTTTTGTTGAAAACTCTAACAACCTTTGTATTTCTCAATCTCCTCTGTATTTCATTGTGTCCCTAAAATAGACCTTTTTCCCTCCAATAGGAAAAACTTATTTAAATAATGAAAAATAGCTCTTTAATCTCTCTACTCAATAGATATTCCAGTTCATTAATCTGCTACAGATGTGCAAATTAACTGGGATAAAACAAAATAATCAAACATATCGACACATAATAAACCTAACAACTTACACCTTTAAAAAGTCCTTTTAATAGGCGGTATAAGCCATTTGCCTCAAGTACTTGTTTTACACAATTTGGTATTAAGTTTACAAGATTTTAAAGCATATTCTTCATATTCTTTAATTCTTCACGATGAAAGCACAATTATCACATTGGGTATTCCATGTACCTTTAACAGTCCATTTCCCTAGCTCTAGCCATAAATCTTTGATAGGGCTTACATCAGATAAGTTGCCAAGCTTCTGAAGCATGTTTATCTCCATCTACAATACGAGGTGGTTATTTGTACTGGATGACCTCAGAGGTCTCTCTAATTCTAGATCTATGATCAGACTATAACCTATGACTGCAATAAGAGCTAGTATTTATACACTTTAAGGTTTGCAAGGTACTTTACAGATATCTCATTTGATACAACTCTGGAAGGTAGGTGTCTATTATTATCCCCCTTTTACAGAAGAGTAAACTGAGGCAGATAGAAGTAACTCACTCAGTATCATGCAACTAGGAAGTGTCTGACGATAGATCTGAACTCAGAACTTCATGACTCCTGATCCAAAGCTCTATCTACTATTGTATCACCTAGCTGCTTCTATACTTCATAGATGGAGAACTTTATATCATTACCACTTACTAGTATTGCTTCTACTTATTATTATGACCTATGTGTGTTAAGACCTAGTATTAAGGGATAAAGGAATAATAAAGTAAGGGTTGAAGTTGCAGACTACTCCCCACATGGGGAGGGGGTGGCGGTGTTTCTCTTTGGTTGTGTGACTCTAATGCTTTGTGCCTTAAGCCTACAGGAGAACAGTGTGTCACTGTGTGAGTTATCCACCATGGTAATCTAGTTATTTGAATGCAGTGTCTGAATTACCCACTAGGGGACACTATCATACCTGAGCCACCAGCCCAGGCCCTATTAGTTATGGAGCTTGGAACACAGTCAGGGCTAGTCTGTCCAAAGATGATACAGATTCTCCACTGGTCACAAGAATGTGCTGAGACTGCTGGCCACAAAAGGTTGCTAAATCTACAAAGCTCCAGGATACACCTACTTCTCTCCCACCTCCATAGCCCTTCATCAAGACATGAGCTTTGACCTTCATAAAGTATTTCAAGCTCTTAGGGCACTTTCCAATAGACTGGACACTTCAGCATATGATTATGTGGGTTTCAATACATGGAGGTAAATGCAAAAGAAATTCATCAATACATTTTACCTTCCCTACCTCCTAGATCTTCCCTACAGATGGAAAATCCTCTATTTGTGCCATAGGTCATAAAGGGGAGATGGAGAGAGGATTTCGCTTCCACAGATCATACACTGAAAGATAAACATTAGAAGATAGCAGAGTAGAAGGACTGACCTACTCCAGCTCTCCCTCCATAGCTCATAAAATACCTGTAAAAAGACTCTAAATAAATTCTAGAGCAGTAGAAGCCACAAAATGACAGAGTGAAACAGATTTCCAGCCCAAGACAGGCTAGAAGGCTGACAGAAAAGGTCTATTACACCAGGGTTGGAGTGGAGTGCAGCCCAGCCTGGGTCACACAACAGGGACAGGACTGGAGCAGGCTTCAGGGTGCAGAATCATGGATGGCAGTTGCGGTTCCCAGATTTCTCAACCCACAAATGCCAATGTCAGCTTCAAAGGTCAGTAAGAAAGCTCTTTCACGTGAGAGGAGAGTGCAGTCTCACCTAGCCCTGTCCCCAGGGTGGCAGCAGTCACTGTGGCAGCAGGGTCCACTTTTGGAGACCCCAGCCTAAAGACCCTGCGGGAATTGAGCAATTGATCTGGATCTCAGCCTTGAGTGATGGTCCTGGGGTGAGGAGAAGCACTGGTGCTGGTGTGGTGGAGCTGGTGGTGGCTGTAGAGGGGGAAACCTACTCACAGTTCCAGGGCTGAAAAGAGTGCTTGTGGTTGCTCACAGAACAGAGTGCAGGCCAGGAGAGGAATAAACTCCTCTCTTTTGATTGTGTCACCTTGGAGGAACTGAGAACTTACAGGTCCCTAGAGATATCTTAGAGAATAGCTGTACAAAACCTCTGAAGCCTAGAGTAGTATACCCTCCACTTGACAAAGGACTCAAATGTCAAAACTGACTGGGAAAATGCCCAAAAAGAGAAAAAATAAGACTATAGAAGGTTACTTTCTTGGTGAAAAGGTATTTTCTTCCATCCTTTCAGATGAGGAAGAACAAAGAATATCATTAGAGGAAGAAATCAAGATCAAGGCTTCTACATTCAAAACCTCCAAAAAAATATGCAATGGTCTCAGGCCATGGAAGAGTTCAAAAAGGACTTTGAAAATCAAGTAAGAGAGGTGGAGGAAAAATTGGGAAGATAAAGGAGAGCAATGGAAGAAAATCAGGAAAAGCAAGTCAACAACTTGCTAAAGGAGACCCAAAGAAATGCTGAAGAAAATAACACCTTTAAAAATAGACTAACTAATTGGCAAACGAGGCCAAAAAGCCACTGAGGAGAAGAATGCTTTAAACAGCAGAATTGGTCAAATGGAAAAGGAGGTTCAAAAGCTCACTGAAGAAAATCGTTCTTTAAAAATTGGAATGGAACAGATGGAAGCTAATGACTTCATGAGAAACCAAGAAATTATAAAACAAAACCAAATGAATGAAAAAATAGAAGGCAATGTGAAATATCTCATTGGAAAAACAATTGACCTGAAAAATAGATCCAGGAGAGATAATTTAAAAATTATTGATCTACTTGAAAACCATTATCAGAAAAAAAAAAAAGCCTACACATAACCTTCCAAGAAATTTTCAAGGAAAACTGCCCTGATATTCTAGAATCAGAGGGTAAACTAAAAATGGAAAGAATTAACCAATTACATCCTGAAAGAGATTCCAAAAGGAAATCTCCTAGGAATATTGTAGCCAGACTCCAGAGTTTCCAGATCAAGGAGAGAATATTACAAGCAGCCAGAAAGAAAAAATTCAGGTATTGTGGAAATACAACCAGGATAACACAGGTTTTAGCAGCTTCTACACTAAGGGATTGAAGTGCTTGGAATATGATACTCCACAGGTCAAAGGAGATAGGACTAAAACAACAATCACCTACCCAGCAAAACTGAGTATAACACTTCAGGGGAAAAAATGGAATTTCAATGGAAAAGAGGACTTCCAAGCATTCTTGTTGAAAAGATCAGAGCTGAATAGAAAATCTCACTTTCAAATACAAGAATCAAGAGAAACATGAAAAGGTAAACAGGAAAGAGAAGCCTTAAGTAACTCATTAAAGTTGAATTATTTACATTCTTACATGGAAAGATGTAATTTGTAACTCATGAGACCTTTCTCAGTATTAGGGTAGTTAGAGGTAATATATATGTAAGCATGTATGGGTATGTATGTGTGTATATTACATATGTGTAGGTAAATATATATACATACATAGACACACACCTGTGTATGCATATATGTATATATAAAAATACATACACAGACAGAGGGTACAGGGTAAGCTGAATATGAAGGGAGAATACCTAAAAAAAAAATTTACTGTTGAATTGAATGTACTAGGAGTAAAAGAAAGAGAAAGGTGGAATGTAGTAAATCATCTCACATAAAAGAGGGAAGAAAGATCCTTTACAATGGAGGAAAAGAGGGAAGAGATGAGAGAAAATAAGTGAGCCTTACTTACTCTCATGGGATTTGGCTTAAGGAGGAATAACACACACTTCATTGGATATGAAAATCTATTTCACCATGCAGGAATGCAAGGAGGAAAGGGATAGGGGAGGGAAGATAATAGAAGGGACAGAAAATTGGGGAATGAGATAATCAGAAGCAAACACTATTGTGGGAGGAGAAGTCAAGGAAGAGAATGGAATAAATGACAGGCAAGATAAGAGAGAGGGAAATGTGGTTAGTCTTTTACAACATAACTATTATGGAAGTGCTTTGCATTGTTACACATGTATGACCTATACTGAATTACTTATTTTCTCAATGAGGGTGGTTGAAGAGGGAGGGAGAGAATATGAAACTCAAAGCTTTAAGAATGAATGTTAAAAATTGTTTTAGCAGGCAACTGAAAATTACGTTATGCAGGCAATGGAGTATAGAAATCTATTTTGTCTTACAGGATAATAGAGGGGAAGGGGGATGGAAGAAGGGTGAGTAATAGACGGGAGGACAGATTGGAGGAAGGGATGGATGGGGTGCATGCTGCCCTGGGGTGGGGGTGGGGAGAGATGGGGAGAAAATTTTGAATTCAAATTCCTGTGGAAGTGAATGTTGAGAACTGGAAAATAAATGAGTTATTGTAAATAAAAGAAAGAAAGTTATGCATTAGCTTAAAAATAAGCATGAAGAAAACCATCACCCATTCCCTACGTATCCCTAGCCACAGGAATGCTGGCAGTTGCATCTTCACTAGTTGTATAGCGGTTTACAAATTAACTAATGGAAAGTTAAAAACAAAACATATGCAATGAGCCCTCTTTTTTTCTGCAATCACTTGTTTACATGTTTTGGCATTTAGTTCACCAGATGTTGACATATACTCTTCAACACAGTGACATATGTTATTAAATATTTGACATATTGGATATAAATGTACCTTTGATGATCACTCCACTTAATTAAAACCTGTAGGTTTTCAATGGGGTTTAAATTAGGAAAGTTCCCAAGGTCATTGAAGCATATCTATCTCCATATCTTGGTTTAATTTCTTAACCTTTTGTGACATATGGACTGATTCAAAGTCAAAATCTGAAAGAAGGTTGGATTTGGGGAGAAATTATCGATAAGAAGTTCTGTTTTGAATAAGTTGAGTTTGAAATGTCTCCAAAACATCCTACTCTAAATGTAGTATTCTTGCAATATTCCAATCTCCACTTGGAATTCTGTAACTCCAGAACAATTCTGCTTCTCAGTAAATCAATACACGTATTGATCAGAGTTCTTCATCCCCTCCATAGAGAAAAGACTTTCAGGCTCACTGGAAGTAAAGAAAAAGCCCTAAAATACAAGTTTGGGTCAATATTTTACAGTCTGATGAAGATGCCCAAAGCTTAGAGACCATCCTGGAATTCCTCTGACAATGGTTTTGGTATAGTCTTGATTGAAAAAATAAGTTTCATCAATAAAAATTATCTTTTTTTTAAAATTTTCAGTACTCTGATCTTGGTCCAGGTCCATTGCAGGTGTTTAACAACAGTTAACAACTGTTTTGTTATTAGTTTCTTAGATGTTCTGCCATTTCAAGTACCCTATACCATACTACATAGAGCAGAGGTATCAAACTCTGTGTACAAAAAAGCAGATTAAAATGTAATTGGGAAGTAGTTTTTGTTGTTGGCTAGTCATTTTGCAGTTGTGACTGACTCTTTGTGACCCCATTTGGGGTTTTCTTTGCAAAGATATTGGAGTGGTTTGCCATTTCTTTCTCCAGTTCATTTTATAGATGAGGAAACTGAGGCAAATAGGGTTAAATGACTTGTCAAGCCAGCAAGTGTTTTGATGTGACCTAGGAAGAGGAGTCTTCCTGACTCCAAGTGAGGCACTCTATCTACTGCACCACCTTACTGCCCTGGGAAATGTTTAACAAAATAAATGAAAATACAATACAACACAGATATTGCTAATTTGTGGTATTCTAAATCAATGTGTACTCACAGGAGATATTTCTATGAGTTTGCCACCACTGCTGAAGAGGAATCATTAATAACTCCTCTAATTGTCAAATCCTTCTGAAAGTCTTCACTGGTTTTCTAAGGATTAATTATTCTGTTTCATGGCCATCCTGTAGTTTGTCATTTCTTGGCTTTGTCTTTTGTTTCCAACTACACTGACCACAGTGCCCTTTCTATTTCAGGGTGGTTTATCCTGTTTCATTGAGTACTTAAATGATCCTTGGAGCTGACCCGGCTTCCGCAAACCAGTGACTCCTGCAATAGTTCTAGTAGCACTGAAATGTGTTCTTTAAGAGCTACACCTTTTGCATGTTGCTATATCCATTCTATAACACAACAAAAGAGAGCAATGAAACCCTTTGTACATGGCGTGAAATCCTGAACTTCACTGGCGGAGAACTAGAGGTGGGATAATTAGCTCAAAATACAGCTTCGTATTAACAAGTTCAGAAGAACTCACATAGCCCAAGGTCAGTAGATAGCCATACACATGGCTACGGCTGTCACAAAATGAAACCGTATCAAAATTATCGCATGTCCCAAATAATTTGCATACAACTGTGTATGATTCACAACAATGCTTTAAAAATGGTACTTTGAACTAAAATTACAAGGAATTTTTAAAATCATATTTTAATTAGGTCTTCAGTAGACTGACTAACTGAATATTTTTTATTCTCTACTTGCCCTGCTTTCTAAAAGGGAGCTTTCTGATAGTTTCACTAGGAATCTTTAATAAATGAAAATGGCTTTGGATTTCAGTTCCTTTGTGATTGTATAAGTAAACCCTCCAGATATTCCTTGAATAAATATGAAAAATTATAAGGGAAGTTCTGCAAACCTTGCAGTGTGAAAGAAATGTTATTATTATTATCTTTAGTCAATGAAATATCTCTGTGACATATAGCTTGAAATGTTCAATAGGAAATTAGTGATACAGAATTGAAGCACAGGATTGACTAGTGGTAGATATATAGATATACAAGTCATTTTCATCAAACTGCTTATTAAACACACAGGAGCAAATGAAGTCACAAAGAAAGAAAATGTAGAGAAAGAAGAGGGATCAAGACAGAGAGTTAGGGAACACCTACAATTAGAGGACATGATATAGATTGTAATCCAACAAAAGAGACGGAGAAGGAATTCTGACAGGTATGAAGAGAAGCATGAAAGAGCAGTGTCATGATAACCTAGAAAAGTGAGCATTCAGGAGGTGACCAGAGTCAACAATGTCAAATGTAGTAGAAGGTTCAAGAAATATGAGACCAAGAAAAAATATCAGCTTAGCTTATTAAGAGATCATTAGTAACTTTGGAGAGAAAAGTTTCAGTTAAATGATTGAGTCTGAAAGACAGATTCCAAAAGAATGAATGAGAGAAGGAAGTGGAGGCAAAGACATAGACAATAGCTCTTTTCTAGAAAATTTGCAGGAGAAAGGGAAGAGAGATATAGAATGGCAGTTTGAGGGGATGGTAGGATTTAAGGGCAATTTTTTTAAGGAGGGAAGAGGATCAGACATGTTTGAGAGAAGAAAAAATGAATTAGAATGAAAGAAAGTGGGAGATGGTTGTCAATGGGGTGTTGGAATGGAGAGAAGGGAATAAAACGGAGTTAAGTTTGAATGGCTTTAACAGTCTCAGAAAAATAAGAGTAGAGGTCTTCTCAGAGGTTGTCAGGGAGGGGGAGGAGGGAAAAGATTTAGAAAAGCTGCTGTGCAGAGTGAGAAGGCATCAGTTAAGGAGAAATAAAAGGATTACTTTGCTCTAGTGATCATTCAATTGGAACTGGATAACAAATATTTATATTTATAACCCAGTTAGCCCAGTTACATCACTTTTTCCAGCTCTGTAGATCATATGAGTAGGAGTAGAGGTGACAGAGGGTGGAAGAAAGCCAACGATGAGTGGTTATCAAATAAGAGGGCAAGTGATTCAAACGTAGATGACAGTGTGCAACTGAATTGGTTAAGGGCTGAGATTAGAAAGGAAAGAAAATAAAATCAGAGTAGGGGCAATATCCTAAAATCCTGAGAGGCAGAGGGACTAGAGACCAGGATGAGACTGAAGAATATGTTTAGGCAGGACTAGATTAAAGAAATCGATAATAGTAATGGTGAGATCTAGGCTGTGACCATCCACACATAGCTGAGGTGGAATGAAAGGGTGTCGTGAGATTTAAGGATACTGAAGAATTAGATTAGGAGGACTAAGGGAACAATAATGTGCATGATGAAATCTCCTATTATAAGGTCAGGATTTGGGAAAGAGAGGAAGATAGTGATCCAGGTGATTAATTCCTTGGGAGAAGAAGGAGAATGACCTGTGGTCTGGAAAAGGTGTATAAAATTTATTTCAGCCTCCTCTTCCCAGACAGCAACTCCTAGGATCTTATGCATTTGGCCAAAACAGTATCATGGTGCACTGAATCTAAACCTACTTACACACACACACACACACACACACACACACACACACACACACATAGACACACACACACACACACACACGCATACATCTTCTTAAAAGAAAGGAGAAATTGGGGGAGATTTATAATTAATTTTATTGCTGTTTGTTTGCCCTACTCTTCTTTATCCCTTGTGAAATTTTCTTGGCAAAGATGCCAGAGGGATTTGTCATTTCCTTCTCCAGCTCACTTTACAGATGTGGAAACTAAGGCAAACAGGTTCAGAAACTGGCCCAGGGTCAATCTGAGTAGTAAATGTCTGAGGCCAGATTTGAACTCAGGAAGATGAGTCTTCCTGACTCCAGGCCCTGCACTATATCCACTGCACTACCCTTATAGTTCAAGGAAAATATGTAAATCAGGCAGAGGGAATGAGCATGTGATTTCACTGATATAGGGAACTCCCAAGGGAGGAAACTCTCTACCACAGGTTAGAACTCCAACTTATAGTCTTTGAGTTGCCAAAAGCATTGAGTGTAACTTGTCCAGTGTCACGCAGCCTATGTCTTCATCTCAATTTGAATCCAGATCTTTCTAGCTTCAGGGACAGTTCACTGACTACCACGAAGCTATGCTGTCTTCTCTAGCAAAAATAACTACTATAAATTGAGAATATGGTTTTTTAAAACTAACCCTAAAATGCAGATTTATATTAATTTCCCCAAAGAAGATGGAATTAGATTATAAATCTGCATCTCTCCTAGATCCTGTGGGCTGAATTCACCCACAATCATGTGACCTAACACACGAACCCCAAAATATGATGATGAAAAGAAAGAAAAGAAAGTGAAAGTGAAGATCAATTAGGAAAATTCCAAGTCTCCCGAGAAAGGAGATGCTTGTTCTACCTTGACAGAGATCAGTGGGGAAGAGAGGAGGAAGATAAGAGTGCTGCTGTTTGAAGGAAAGAAAGGAAACACTTCCAGGAAAATATATCACTTCCAGCATTAAGGCTCTTAGAGGAGAAGACATGGCCAGACAGCCATGAAGAAAAGAGAGAACGAGCAGAAACACTACCTCCTTAGCCAAGAGACCTAACAAGTAGATAGACATCAAGCTACACCTTGTTCTGGATATAGGCCTGGTCAGAAAATAAAGATGGGAATTGCACTAGCTTAGCATGGCAAGAAAGAGTTAGTCCCTTGGTAGGTCTTCTCCATATAGAATTCTTTTACATTACTTCTGATCTAGCCAGGAAACATTTAAGAGTCTCAACAAAAAAATATGTCTCTTGCTAGATTCTCATAGCCTGCTCCTCCTTAGCTTCCAGTGAAGGCTGAAAACAAAATTTTAACTTACTCCAAACTTAGACAGTGAGCTCTGGATATTGGCTAGTCTAGAATCAGAAAGGTCCTGTGCTATTATCAATAAATATCTTTTTCTAATCTAGACACCCACCCTGTAGATGCTGCCCCTCTTAATCAGATCTGTTATTCTGGTAGAAGCTGCCACAGGCAATTCCATAATCAGTGACCATACAAGGAAGCAGAGAGTGACACTGCTTCATGTGCTACTGACAGGCATGCTGTCTTCTGAGAAGAGTGTCTTTGTGGTCTTCATTCTTGGCGGTTATATTGGCTTTTCCACTCTGCCCTAGTAGCATCAAGCATGTTGGCTGGACCTGCAGCATCCTCCTCTCCAAGTTTAGCTCCCTCAAGCTGGTCTCACCAAGGGCTTTTCTTCCTGGTATTTCCAGCCCTGTACATCTTTTTTTTTTTTTAAATTTAACTAATTTGTTTTCAATTTTCTACAATCACTTCCATAAGTTTTAAATTTTCTCCCACTCCCTCTCTGAGATGGCATGCAATCTTAAATGGGTTCTACACATACATACTTGTTACCACATTTTCACATTAGTCATGTTGCATAGAAGAATTAAAACAAATAGGAGAAATCATAAGAAAAACCAAACCAAACCAAAACATAACAAAAGGGAAAACAGTCTGTTCCAGTCTGTGTTCTGGTTCCATAGTTCTTTCTCTGGATGTGGATAGCATTTTGCATCAAGAGTCCTTTGGAAATGTTTTAGGTTCTTTGCATTGCTGTGAAGGACTATCAGAAACAGTTCTTGCACACTGTGGCTGTTACTGTGTATAATGTTCTCCTGGATCTGCTCATATCACTTAGCATCAGTTCATATAAGTCTTTCCAGGTTTTTCTGAATTTTTGACTGTTCATCATTTCTTATAGCACAATAGTACTTCATTACATTCATATACCACAAGTTGTTCAGCCATTCCCGATTGATGGGCAATTTCCATCCATTTCCAGTTCTTGGCCACTACAAAAAGAGCTGCTATAAATATTTTTGTGTATTTGGGACCTTTCCCCATTTTTATGATCTCTTTGGGATACAGCCCTAGAAGCGATAGTGCTGGGTCAAAGTGTATGCACATTTTTGTAGCCTTTTGGGCAAAGTTCCAAATTGCTCTCCAGAATGGCTGAATCAGCTCACAGCTCCACCAATAATGAATTAGTGTTCCAACTCTTCCACATCTTCTCCAACATTTATCATCTTCCTGTTTTGTCATGTTAGCCAATCTGATAGGTGTGATGTGGTACCTCAAAGTTCTTTTGATTTGCATAGAGCATTTTTTCATATGACTATAGATAGCTTTAATTTCTTCCTCTGAAAACTGCCTACTCATATCTTTTGACCATTTATCAACTGGGGAATGACTTGTATTCTTGTAAATTTGACTCAGTTCTTTATACATTTTAGAAATGAGACCTTTATAACAGACACAGTTGTAAAAATTATTAACCAGTTTTCTGCTTCCCTCCTAATTTTGGTTGCATTGGGTTTGTTTGTGCAAAACTTTTCAATTTAATGTAATCAAAATTATCCATTCTGTACTATATAATGTTCTCTATCTCTTGTTTGGTCATAAATTTCTCCATTCTCCGTAGATCTGACAAATACATTATCCCTTGCTCCCCTAATTTGTTTATAATATCAGCTTTTATACCTAGTTCATGTACTCATTTGTACTCTGTTCTAGTATATGGTGTCAGGTACTGGTCTATGCCCAGTTTCCATCACACTATTATCCAGTCTTCCCAGTGGTTTTTGTCAAACAGTGAGTTCTTATCCCAGAAGTTGAGTTCCTTGGGTTTATCAAACAGCAGACTGCTATGTTCATTGAGTGTCTGTGTCTTGAGTACCTAACATATTCCACTGATCTACCCCTCTATTTCTTAGCCAATACCAAATGGTTTTGGTGATTGCTGCTTTATAACAATTTGAGATCTGGCCCAGTACAACTTAAGAGGCCTGACTTTAGCTCTCTGCTCACTCTAAGTGAATACCTGAATAGGCCAAAGTCTCCCATTGCATCCTAGGCCTTCTCCAGTGATCCTGATGAATATCTGGTCACTGGATTCAATTGGCTCTGGAGAAGAAGTGAGGCTGGTGACCTGCACAGCCCTCCCTCACAAAACAAAGTCAAGTGCAAGTCATGTCATCATTTCTCTGACGTCGTGGTCTTCTTCAAAAACAAAGGATGAACACAGACCTGTGAGTAGACCAAGTTGCCTAAATGGGGACCCAGCTAGCTGGATAACTCAGTTCATCCTCTCCCTTCTGTCCCCCCCTACCCCCTTTCTTTCTCCTCCCCAAAGGAAGGTAAATTTAGATAGCCAAAAGCTTCCCAGTTGACTTGAGTTTTACTGGCTCCTTTCCTTTCTTGTCCTGTCCTGTCTTGTCCTAAAACCTTAAACCTACTGCACTCTGAAACTGGAACTCCAATGGACCCCTGCCTAAGGGCTCCTCTGGACCCTCCTAGCTTTAGAGTGATTATCAATTGTAACTGATGCTGGTTCCCATCCAGCCTGGTGTCTTTCTTTTTCTTGACCTCATTAAAGAGGCCATGCCCTGGCTACTTCTTAAATAGGCCTATTCAATGAATGGGCATTGCCTCACCCTAAGTGAGTACCTGCAAAGACCTTGGCCTAAAGGGCCCATGGTCTCCAGTTCATCCTGGGTAATCTCCAGTCATCCTGAGGAATATTAGGTCGCTGAATTCAAATGGCTCTGGAGGATAAGTGAGACTGATGACCTGCATAGCCTTCCCTCACTCCAAAGTGAAGTGAAGTCAAGTCATCATTTCTCTGATGTTATGGTGTTTTTCAAAAATGAACACAGACACTGGCTGAGCTGAGCTGACAAGTATGTAATGGCTTTGGCCAATGGATACTCTTTTCTAACGTAGAGTCTTTGAGAGCTGCTGTCACAAAGGAATTCATTATTATGCTGTTGGCCTCATAGTGGGCCTCTCAGATCATAAGCAGGCTGGCTATTTGATGGGCTATTTTATTTATTTAAGGACTATTTGATGCCCTTCCAGCTTGAGAGCAGAGTCTACTGGCAAAGCCTTCAGGAGCCTTGGATCACTTCCAGTCAACAATGGGGCACTTGAATAGGACTTAATATAGGACTTAATGGAGTGGTCTCCTTCAAATATTGGTTCTAGAAAGAGCTGATTCCAAAATAGGTTGAACTGGATGACCACTGAGATCTATTCCAATTCTGACATTAAATAACATTTTCTCCTGCTTTTAATTACTGCCTTGCCTAGCTCAAAGTACAAAGTAAATCTCACATACTACCTGTTTTTATACTAATCACAACAACAGTAACAACAATGATATACATATATACAAATATGCATGTACATGTGTGTATATATATAAAATCAAAACCCATGTATACTCACTCTCTCTTCCCAAATCCCCTCCCATAAACATCAAGGGTCATTTCCTCACATTAACTTACACAGACATATGGAAGACATATTCAGCAAATATCTTTGACAATGTTTTGCATCATAACCTTGAGAAGAAGTGGAATTTAACAGACAAAAAATAAAAAATCACACACATAGATTCAGAAAAAAAACCAAACAGGTATAAAAGAACTGTCTTCTTAGCAGTTTGCATTAAAAAAAATCTATGGCATTTAAAAATTAATAGCTAATCCTTTCAGGTTTCCAAAGAACTCCATATACATTATCTTACTTAGCCAGCACAATAATCCTATGAGGTGGGCACTATAGGCATTATCTTTCCCAGAAGAAACAAAATCCTCCACTAAAGAACTCTTTTCTTGTTCTGTTTGTTTTCACAATCTATCAAACTGATAGAAACTGACAACTACAGGGTTAGCAGACATCGTTGCACAGAATGCTTTGTAAGCCTTCCAGAGCTCTGTAAGGAGGCATCTACTTTATTTTTCAATCTCAAAGTGGGACAAATATTTTCCTTCTTTTCTCATAGGACATTTCTCTACAGATCTAGAAACTATTTTAAATACCGGCACTGCCATAACCCATTTGAGATAGAGAAATCCAATGGGCTTTTACACAGAAGACATTCACACTTGAAATGTATGCACAAAACTATCAACATGTATTAGTTTTATAAGTTATATTCCTTTCCCTAGTAGCTTCTTTCCTGCATTTTTTTCATCTTTTTCCTCATTATTTCTGTCACATCCATTGTCCTTCAGTCTGTTAGCTATATTTTAATGGGCAAGTAGTCAATAGAGTTCTTAATTTTTACCGTCCCAAAGGGACTTTTCTCCTTTCTGTTTTTAAACCTTGCCAATCTGAATTCTTTTTCCAATTTTTATTTTCCTGTGAAAATGTATTTATGCATAAACATATTTACAGAGATGTGATAACATATTATGTTTCATCATGGTATAATGGTGACTGACCCTGGTTCTTGAAGGTGTTGTCATCTTGGCACAAAGTCTGATAAATACTCCTAAGCACAAAAGACTTTTCACTAAGTTCTTTGATAATTTGGTGAATCAGAAATTTCATTTTTGCAGGGAGTCCCTCCAATGATGTAAATAGCAACCCCTCATACCTGTCAATCACACAGGACTCTTGTCTTACACCTCCCAGAAATCTTCCCCAATACACTGGGGGCCTTCCTTAAGTTTTCTTAATATTATGAGCATACCAATGAACCATGTAAACTAACTGTCAGTTATCTTTCATCCTATGACTTATGACCAACCCATATTCTTTTACAAGCATACTCTTCTCTGATGACATCTTTTATAAATACTTCTTTTACACAATTCTTGGATGGTAATGTGTTATAGGCTACTCATGCCCACCATAAGCTTCTTCACTGCCCTCTGGGTTTACCTTAAATTTAATTTTTCAGACACTGTTATTTCATGATTAACAGCCATACAATAAAACTGGTAGAGTATTATTGTTTAATAGGTAGGACTTTGTTTCAAGGATAAGACTGGGGGCAATTCATTAAGTATGAACCCCAAAATACTCTATATGTCCCTTAATCACAGACCATAATGGCTGAGTGTAGAGGCTTATCACTAGAAGGCTTACCAATTAATGATGAGATTTGGCGCCATGGCAACTCTTAAGGAGCCACAAACTACTTTGATGGAAAGAATACCTACACCACACACATCATGAATCTTCCAAAAAGCTCAAAAGTATCATAGTAATGATGTAATATTAGGGTTGGATTACAGTACTTTCCATGGAATTGAATGTGAACTCAGGTCAATTATAGTGACAGATGTACCCTGGCCCGAGCTAAGGGACATATAAGGGAAACTCTTCTAGAAAAGCACTATACAAAACAGTAGGCATCAGGCTTGGTAGTTACCTTGTGAGCTTGAGAAATCCAAACTTGCCTAATGATAGGGCAAGCAAGCTAGCTCAAAAAGTAAGCAAATAAACTCAAAAGAGATCTAAACCTATATAGAACAAGGAGTAAGCATACAGGACTGATTGAATTCAACCCTCTCAGACGTTGGATCAGTCTTCAAGATGTCATTCATAGAGTAGGATGGGCAGGGTTTTCCCACAAAGGGGTTCTGGCTCTGGCTTCAAGTGGGCCAGATCTGGTACTTGGAGGGTCTGAACCCAAAGAGGCCAATCAGGAATTTTCTCATGTTCTCTGGCTTATTATATCCCCATCCCAGAGTCCTAGGGATAATTTCTTATATAATGCTTAGTTATGGCTCATATCTAGAGTCTATCAAGTCCCTTCTCTTAAAACATAGGTTTCCAAAGTGGAAAATACTGCAACCTGTGGGGAGGGGGGTGCTGGAATGATCCAGGGGAATGATAGTCACCTCAGACGCATTTGGGGGGAGGGAGCATTGAATAAAAATAAAGGAGTAGTGGAAGCATACAGAAAGAAGATAAGAAAATTTTGAAAAAACATTCATATATGACTTATCTGTTGTGTAACAGAGTTAAAGTCATAGCGATTACATTATTTTTCAAATAAACACAAAATATGCAAGTTATAACCAATCAGTGGTCAAGTCTGGCAACAGGTCTTAACAAGCAAGTGCTGGCAGGTGAATATGTCATGTTTTGTCAAGAAGTCCAGCATGCATCGACAGGAATATGTATATATAATAACTTGTTTACAATATAATACGTGACATGATGCAATGTTGTGTCATCAAAATTTCAATGCAGAACCCCCCCCCACAAATTTAAAATAAATTATTAAATTTAAGATGCATCATTTTAAATATATATATATATATATATATATATATATATATATATATTTGAAGTGGCACAAATTTCAAAAAAAAATTGAAGAGTTAAAGAAAATAGATTTCCAAGGGAGAGCTGAGTAATTTTTTTAAAAAAGGGGTGGCAGGCCAAGTAAGTTTGGGAATCTCTGTATTAAAGTTACTTAATGTATAAATTGGTAGATATGATATAGTAGAAAAAGCACCGTTTCTGGAGTCAAAGAACCTGGGTTCAAATCCTACATCTAATGTTCACTCCCTGAGTGATCTTGGGGAAGTCATTTAACCTTCAAAAGCCTCAGTTTCCTCATTTGAATACTGAGTGAAATGGATAAGATAGCTTCTGAGCTTCCTTCAAACTTTAGATCTATGATTTTATATCAAGTATAAGGCAGCTATTTTGTTCTTTAACCACAGAAACAATTTATTAAAGTACAAAGAACTCAATGTTCTCATTGATAAATGCTTAAAACATGAAATAATAACCCCAAACTCCAATTTATGCTATCCTAAGAGGTAAAAACTCCCAATAGACAGGTGGAACTACTGAAGATCATTCACATTTATTTTATATTTATACTATCCAAATAGTAACTCAAGGTCAATATATTCTGGGAGTGAAGTTATGCAGTTCACGGATATGGGATGTACTGTTACACATCCCTTATTCGTTTCTATAAATTACTCTTTTTTTTCCCTTCAGAATGAGATGCTTTATAAAAAGGGGGAAAATCATTTCTTGCCTTTGTTCTTTTTTACCCCTGGTACCTGTGGGTTTTTTTTACTTTATATTTTTTTAATATTTTGAACTTAGATACAAAAAGAAGAGAAACAAACACAAAATTAGAAAAGAAAAAGATTGCCAAGTACACAGCAGAACATAACAGAAGATTCAAAATATAAAGCAATAAATTTCCACTTCATGAAGTCTATATAACAAATATTTATATTGTGTTCAGAATTGTCCATCTTTACTTCCTTGTAGGTTTTATTTTGTTTTCTCCTGTGTACTTTTTACTTTGTTCTTTTTTTCTCCCTTCCTCTCCCCCCTGCCCTGCCAAGAAGGTTACAATTAAACGCAGATGCACACACACACACATGCATATACACATACACACATACATATATACACATACATACAAACATATAGACCTACAGACATACACACTCTTAGATACATATATAAATATCTATAATCATACACATATACATTCATATGCATCTATTTAAGACTGCACTATACTTGTTTGTGCTCTGTTTCTCTGAAGGTAGACAACATCTTCCTTCCTAAATCCAACTCTTTCCATACTTTTCTAAATCCATCAATTCATCATTTCCTATAGCACAGCAATATTCCAACTTTATGCTGTCTAGTTATTTTAAATAGTCTAAAACAATTGATTAATATGGGTGACATATAGCAGTGTAATTATTCTTAATAAAAGTTCATCCCCCTGGTGGTAGTTATCTTTTCTTATCACAAGGGTATAACTGCCAAAAGTACTCCTTCTGAGCAACCAGCATCCATTTCAAGGTATCTAGCCCTCTCAAGTTCACAAAGTAACTGTCAAGGTTAGAAACATCCATCTCAAGGACATTGTTCAGTCCCCTGTGCTCAGAGAAAGAAATACAAAGCAGATCAGGAAGCTAGGGACTTGAGATACAGTCTCAGGATCACCTAAGCAAGCATAAGTACTTGCCATCATGTGTCTATAGCTCCCACCTGTATCTGCTACTGGGGGGAGAGAGAAGAGAGCTATACCCTCCACACCTTTGTTGGAAGTCCTAAGTAAAGCTGGCAGAAGTCTAAGTGAGAGAAACGTGGAAAGCTCATCCTTTCATTTTAAAGCCTACTAAGTGAACTTCACAGTTCAGTCATCAATCACCTTCAGCACAGCCACCCCTCCAGTGACCCCAAATCTAAACATACCCATACACACCAACCACTTATTTACTGGTCACAGGGCACATGGAAGTAACCAGGGCCTCTGGTCACACATGTCCCTCAGCAAGGGTCCAGAGCATAGATATCACCAGAAGTGGCCCAAGATCAAACTGAGCTACAAAGGAAGCGGTCTAATCTCTCTATGCTATACTCAAAAACATGCTTTTCCATTATAAATACAAACTGCCTACATATTTTTTTACCTACTTGGTTTCCCATTATTTATATCATACAAATTGTTTTCTTAATCAAAAAATTAATAGAACTTTTAGTTCTAATATAATTTTGTATTCTTGCATTCCTAAAGGAATCACTTTCCTACTATATATAACACTTTGACCTATACATTCCTCTCACCTTTTGGTTCTAAATTGTATGATTTTTTTCCTGTTTCCTTTTTTGGCTTTGGCCTTAGCCATTGGATTCTAAATTATTTGAAGATTAGAGTTTATGATCAAGTATTTGGGCATCTTCTCGGCCTATATTTTTACACTATAGAATCTCACTAATACCTCTAAACTTTATATTCATTTTACCAAAAACTTATAATGTACCATGTACCAAATCACAATTTTGCCTTTCCTTATTTCCTTACACTAAATATCCTTCAATATTTTTTATGTCTTTGCCTTCTGATAGCTGTTTTACATGAGAATAAGGTTCTGTAATTTGAGGATATACTATTTTATATTACTTACTCTTCTGTGCAATTATTCTTCATAAACCTGAAGGTCATTTCAGTATTATTGTCAGTCATCGGTCAATAATGGGAAAGTGTCAGAATGCACAATGAAAGTCCTGAAGTCTTCAACTATAACAGGAAGGGATAGAAGCTGCTAAAACTCATTTTTCTTTTGAATTTGCCACTAGGAAGTGCTCTCAGGAAATGAAAATTTTGATATATGAAGTTAATAGCAGGGAATTTTTTCACTCTTTTCCAAGCCATAACCTTAGAACTATTAATTTTTAAAATACCAAATGATATTTTGCATACTTTATCTTACTTTAGAATATAATAGAGCTATATACTAACCATGGAGTAGGTCATCTTTGGAATGCTTGAAAATAAGCTAGAGAGGATATTTATGGAACATGGGATCAATGAAGTGAATGAAGAATAATGGTACCATATAACTGGATCCTGGCACCACATTATATCAATCACAATATCTGCCTTACTTCTAAAGACAAACATGGTGACTTTTTGCTAATGATGAGGCTGCTAAAAGCATTCTCAGGAATTAAAAATTGATGAGCTCTATGCTTCTCTTCAAGAGTCTTTATAACAAAAGGGGAGAATATGAAAAAGACAGTACATACAGAGGTGACTATAAGACAATGAAAGTCGCTAAAAATTATAATGGGCTATCAAAGGAAGTAATGGTATCCCAAGAGTCCTTTAAAATCAGGAAGGACCATAGATTTTAGAACTGGAAAGGACCTTAGAAATTATTTAGTCCAACCCTTCATTTATAGATGAGGAAACTGAGGCAAACAGAAGAAGTTAATTGACTTGCCCAAAGTTACAGAGCAGCGAGGTGGTATAGTAGATAGAGCTTTGGGCCTGGAGTTAGGAAGATCCGAGGTCCCCTTGGACACTTACTAGCTGTGTAACCTTGAGCAAGTCACTTAACCTCTGTTTGCTTCAACTGTAAAACAAGGGTAATAACAGTACCTACCTCACAGTGAACACATGATAACACTTGTAAAATGCTTAGTCTAGTACCTGGCATAGAGTAAGTACAATATAAGCAGTAGCTATAATTATTATTATTAATCTAGCAAAGTTTTAATCTGAGCCTACATCATCGAGCATCAAATCCAACACTTTTATCGCTCTGCCGTGTATTAGGATTGACATTAAGAAAGATTTTGCCTGAAGACAAGAGGATAGAGCAGGTGCTGTTGTGGGTCCCTCTAAAAATTCACCTGTGTCCCCCTCCTTACCCAGGTATGGGGATTCATAAAGATAAGCATAACAGGAGTGCACACTTACATATGAAGTCATTTAACAAAGCACTAAAGGCTGGTTTGAGCCAAATCATTGGCTCTTATTTCCCAAAGCTGGATCATGTTCCCTGTCCTCTCTCCATGCAAAAAGGATACAGAGAACAAATAGGAACTATATCACATACTTGCCATGTGGGTGTGAAAAACTGTTTCCAGAAAGAAAATGACAAGCATACTGATGTACCCGAAATAAGTGTGAGCTGAGGTACTACTGCTAAGCTAGGACTGGCAGGGCCTCCATCAGGGCTTGGAATTCAAGGAAAGGACGTGAGGAATCCCCCAACTGCCAATTATCATGTCCACACTTCCAACAATACATGACATATTTCATGGATTCAAAATTTAGCCTAAAAAAAGACTGGAAACATATATTTTCCTTTGACTTCTGAAAAGAAATCAAGATTGTAGGTGCTCCCCAAATCATGAAACAGCAGTCAGAGAGGAGGAGAGATGGTGGCTCACTGACTCACCCACAGCCCAAACTTAAACGCCTTCACAAAGAGAAATATTCTCAGCTATTGGACTGCTTTGTCTGAGACCAGCTTCTTTTCTGGGGTCCTAGCATCTAGTAGTGCTCAGTTCAGTTTTATGTGCACTGTGAGAACTCAGTAAATAGTAATGACACATGATAATCCACTGAAGGACAGTGATATTATGAGGAAATCTAGTATACAAAATTCTTAGTTAAACAACTTTGAAACAGGTTCAGACTTTTTTGGGTTTTTTCAAATATCACACTTATATGCCTGAAATAGTTAATCCCATCACAGGTGTATTTGCATAAATATTCACTATCTGCCTAAACAGCCATGTGTTATCTGCATATAATTTGCATTTATCTACATGGATTATGTCACCAGCTTTTAAAAGATGTTCAAGGAAAACTGGGATTATTATTGCTAGTCTTTAGGTCATTGTTATATTTCTATTTTCTAACTACCTCCTCAGGAGATATCTTACTATACTGGATAAATAACTGGCTTCCAAACACAAAGATTTGGGTTTGAGGTTTGCCCCTCCCCTCCCCAATTCATACTAGCCGTGTGACCTTGAAGTTACATAACTTCTCAGTGATTCGAGTAACTAAACTAATAATTTGTAGAGAAGGTGAAGACCTGCATTATTCAACGAAGTTTTCTCCTCCAGGGGACTTCCTTAAGCCAATGGAATCCTAGGTCCTGCCCTTATCCCTAAGTCTTTCCCCATCTTATATTGATAGCACTTTCAAGTTTCAATTTTAGACTTGGACTGCAATGTAACATTTCACCCAAGACAAGTGACAAACATCTTTTCTAATTTTCTAAAACCTCCACAAAATGAGATTCTATAATTAGCCCAGTGTTGATGAGCCCTCACTGGCAGGAAATGATTCTTAATGTCTAACTTATATACCTGATGCTTTAGAGGAAGTACATTCATTTTCTCATTGTTATAAAAAGTCCTCACCAGAATTCTCAAACAGAACTAGAATTTTGTGATGTTGGGGTATTTTGGCCTTTAAAATAATGTGTCTTATTACATTGGCAAGGAAAAATAGCTAATGCAATCCTGAGCTGCATTCAGAGAGAGTTAACTTCCTCAAGTGAGGAGGCAGAAATCTCTCTGTACCTGGGCCTGGTCAGACTATATCTAGGTGATTGTGTTTAGTTCTGAACAACACAGTTAAAGAAAGACATTGATCAGATAGAGTGAATCCAGGAGAATAATGACTCTTCAAGGATATGTTATGGGGGTGGGTCAAAGGAATTAGGAAGTTTAGGCTGAGAAGAAAAGATTCAGAGAAGGATGTGAGAACTGTGTTCAAGTACCTGAAGGGCTGTCACATGGAGGAGGAATTAGACTTCGGTTTTTTGGTCCTGAGAGGGGAGAAGTAGGAATGATGGGTGAGGTTGGATGTCAAGACAAAGAACCACTTAGATGGGAAGCAGGTGGCCTCCTCCCTCACGCATGGAGGCTGAGAACCACTTAGATGGGAGGCAGGTGGCCTCCTCCCTCACGCATGGAGGCTGAAGGACTCACCACTTGTTGGTTCTGCTATAGTAGAGATTCTTTTGTGGAATGGGCTAGAATAAATGGTTACTTAAGTGCATTAAAATATGAAAAAAATCTTCATTCCAGATTAAAATGTAAATTGATTACTTCAGAGAAATTTTAAATTTCACTGGTGTGGATGTTCTCTCTGTGACACAATCCACCGTAACTTACAGATCTATAAAACTTAAAGACTGAGAGAGTTACTAAGAACACTGAGTTGATTTAGAGCACAAAAGAGACCAAGTCGCATAGTAGGTGTTAGAGATAGAACTTGAATCCAGATCTTCCCGACTTTTACCATACTACCTCCCAGTTGAGGAAACTATTAACTAAAAATAAATATGCTTGAATACCTTGTTGCTGTGTTCATCCTTCGTTTTTGAAGACCATGACATCAGAAAAATGAGGACATGACTTGCACTTAACTTTGTTCCGAGTGAGGAAGGGCTGTGCAAGGTCACCAGCCTCACTTTCCCCTCCTGAGCCATCTAGATCCAGTGACCAGATATTCATCAGGATGACTGGAGGTGACCCAGGTGCACTGGGAGACTCTGGCCCTTTTAGGCCTGGTCTTTTCAGGTACTCACTTAGAGGGAGGCAACACCCATTCAGTGAATATTCCTCTTTAAGAAATAGTCAAGGAATGGCCCCTTTAATGAGCAAAAGAAAAAAATAATAAAATCAAGCTGGAAGGGAAAGGGAAACAGTTACTATTGATAATCACTGTAAGCCAGGAGGGTCCAAAGTACAGTCATTAAAGTAGAGCTTGAGTGGGACCTGTTATCCAATCTATGGGCTTCAGGTTTTGGGAAAGACACGAGAGGAAGGAAGGAAGGAAGGAAGGAAGGAAGGAAGGAAGGAAGGAAGGAAGGAAGGAAGGAAGGAAGGAAGGAAGGAAGGAAAGGGAAGGGAAGGAAAGGAAAAAAGAAAGAAAGACATTAAGCCAGTAAACTCCAAGTTAACTGGGCAGCCTCTGGCCTTCCAAATTTACCTTCCTTTGGAGAGGAGAAGGAAAGGGAGGGAGAGACAGAAGGGAAAGGATGAGCTGAGTTACCCAGCTAGCTGGGTCCCAACTTGGGAAGCTTGGTCTACTCACAGTCTGTGTTTGTCCTTTGTTTTTGAAGAAGACTATGACATCAGAGAAATGATGACATGACTTGCACTTGACTTTGTTTTGAGTGAGGAAGGGCTGTGCAAGGTAACCAACCTCACTTTCTCCTCCTGAGCCATCTGGATCCAGTGACCAGATATTCAAAGGGGCAGCTAGGTGGTGCAGTAGAAAGAGCAGACAGGAAGAACTGAGTTCAAATCTGGTTTTGGACACACTTACTACTATATGACCTTGGGCAAGTCACTTAACCTTGTTTGCCTTGGTTTCCTCCTCTGTAAAATGGAAATAATAGCATATATCTCCTAAGGTTTCTATGAGGATAAAATTAGATAATTGTAAAGCACACTGCAAACTTTTAAGTGCTATATAAATGTAAGCTATTATTATCATGGGAAAACTTTAGCTCTAATAAAAAACACAACAAAATGTTTATACAAAGAAAGTAAAGGAAATAGACAAGATTTATAATATACAAGTCCCTAGATACATGAAAGCTTCTTGGTCTAGAAAAGAAGACTTTCTAATTTAAAAAGCTCTTGCATGAATAAAATTGATGAAGATACAACTTAAAATGAAACAGAACAGGAAAAAATATGTATCAAATATCACTGATAGAAGTCTGACTTTAAAATATATAAGGAACTAACACAAACAGGTAATATCAAGTGTCATTCCTCATACTTTGACTACATTGGTAATCAGAGGTCATGAACAGTTTTCGAAAGAAGTGTAATCTATAAATGACCATGTGCTTCAAATCACTAATAGTAAATGAAGTGAAAATTAAAACAATTCTGAGATTTCACTTTACACTATACAAACTGGCAAAAAAGACAAAAGATGGGGAGAGAGAAAATCAAGGCAAGACTGATGCACTACTGGTAGTGGAATCACTTGGGATATGAGTTTAGAATGATGCAAGAAAAGTGACTGAACTGCTCATAGTCTTTAACTCAGCATTCACACTGTTGGGCATATACCCCAGGGAAGTCAAAGATAGAAACAAAGGTCCAGTTAGTCTTTGAGAAGTGGAAATAAAGTAGGTGTTCTGAAACTGGGGAATAGCTGGAAAAAATATTGCATATAAATATAATGAAATATTCTAAGAAGTAAAGAAAATGAAGAATTCAGAGAAACATAAGATGTGTATGAAATTATAAAGAGAAAAACAATACACAATGACCCCAACAATATAAATTAAAAGATCACTAAAAGAAAGTTTAGCTCTAAGTAATTAAAAAAATCAATGAAGGTCCCAGAAAATAGATCATGAAATATACTATCCCCCAGAAGCAGAAAGGTAGAGGACTGCTAGGCCAAACTGGCACACACTGCTATATGCGATCATTTTATCAGATGGTTTTGTTTACTTATTTTAATCACAATAGAATTTCAATTTGACAGTGGGTAGAGAGTGTTGAAATGGCAACGATTTAAAGACAAAAGACACAAATAAAATTTTAGTCCTTCTATGTGCTTGTGACATTGACTCTCTATAACTCCTTCCTAGGAGGTTGGGCATAAGGTTAGGAGGTGAGGGGAGGGTGTGTTGCTTGCACTAGAAACTAAAAAGTTATTTCATTAAAATATGTATTCCTAATCATAATATTTCTCTGTGTGGTACAGGTTATATATATTTTGCTCCTAAGGACAGGAGAATAGAAACAGGCTTTGAGGTACTACATATGAATGATATACACTGACTCCTAAATTTCATAGTAGAAGACACATAAATATTAGCATCATAAATTGCTATGCTACTGTCTATTATGCAAATGGTTCTCTATTTAAAATCTGCACAAGAGAAGCATTAATCTTAAGGTTTTGCCCCTAAATCAGGAGTTCTTCACCTGTGTGTGTGTGTGTGTGTGTTTATGTGTGTGTGATAGACTCTTCTGAACATCTAGTGAAGCATATAGACCTCTTCTTAGGAAAAAAAATTCAAATGCATAAAGTACATGGAATTTTAGAGGTGGTAAGCAGCTTGAGAGATGATGGACTTAAAGCTGCAAGTGATCTGGGGTCATTCAGTCAGACTCCCTCATTTTAAGATGAAGACACTGAACCTCAGAAAAGTTATTACTTGCCCAAAGCCCTGTAGGCAGCAAGTGGCAAAGCCAAGGTTTCAACACAAGACATCTGGCTCCAAACCCTGTGCTTTCCCCTGTGCTACACTGTATTCCATCTATTTGAGTCTCATTGAAGCTTGTGATCACAGAGTTAAAGCTGGACAAGACTTCAGATACCACTTGGTTAAACCTCTTCCTTTTATAGATAAAATAAGTGAGACCCAGAGACCTTGCTATCCAGATCACACAGGCATTAGGTAGTGGAGGTGGGATTAAAAACCAGGTCCCTGACTTGAAATCCAGCATATTTTGCACTGTACCACCCTGCCTCAAAATTTGATCTTTAATTGTGGCATGAAAACCTCCCTCCCTTTACCCCATTAAAGAAATTTCAAGTATCAATGAGTAGGTGGGAGGGGTGCTTTTTTTTTTTTTTTTTTTTGGATAGAGTCCAGAAATAATATGAAGTAGTTGTTATGGGTGAGAGCCCAAAATATGGCTGGGCAGATAGGGCTTTGCCTCAGGCATAGACATGGTATGTTTGAGGGTAGGGATAGTGTAGACTGCTCTCAAGGAACAGCAATATCTGTTCTGTCAACCAGCTTTCTTACCTACCCTCATGCTACCACATTCAGGGTGGACTGCCCTATGCTGCCTGGCCTGTGTGCTCAGGATGCCAGGGATCAGTCCAGGATCTGAATAGGAGTCAGCAGCAAAGCCAATGCATCAGCTGCCATCTCCTCCCTCCTTCCATAGTTAAAAATCAGTTCTAGTTCTCATTTCCTCAGTTCTATCTTTCCACTGTGACCCCCTGGAACACTTCAATTCTAAATTTCATATTTCTTCCATCTTATGATGCTCACTGAAGAAGAAACCCTACCTCTTGGCCCCCTCTCTAAGGCTGACTTTTCTTTCTTTCACACTCACTGACACACAAGGCCAGAAAGAAGAGATGAAATGGTCCATCCTTCCTCACAGTATTTTTATTCCCTTCTTATGCCATTACCAGCGCTCCTTTAAAATTTATTCTTTCCAGATAGCTGTTGTCACCTATTGACTCCCAGGTCACTCTCATTTTTCATAACCCACTCCCAACCTTCTGTATTCAAATACAGAATTCCTAGTTATGGTTCCAGCTGTTGAAGCTGGTGGTTTCTTAATACAAAATACAATGAGATGCATATTGTTTCCAAAGAATGGCTTTTGGAAAGTCTTAGTAGGACATCATTCTCTCAGAATATTAAACCATGAATAATTTTATTTTTGTTTGACCTTTCAGAGGGTTTTCCTACTACCAAAAAATCAGCTCAAAGTACTTGATAGTAACTATCAAACCAATCTCTCCAATGCCCTTCTAAATTTGAAAGGGAGCCAGTACTAGCCCCATTTTAAAGAAGGTTAAACTGAGGTGAGACCTATCCAATAATTAGACCAAGGTCACTCACTGAGTCAGGGAGAGAGCTATGCATAGAAGCCAAATCTCCTGATACCCAGCCTTACAAGTCTCACCACCAGACCGTACTACACTCCATGACCTACTTGCTCTAAGTTTTGTAGTTTCTTCTCCTGAATGCCCTCAGGGCTTTGCTTAATGGTTATATAAATCAACTTCAAATTTTAAAAAATTAAATATCAAATTTTTGCTTTATGGAAGTTAATAAAAGTGGTTAAAATGCTAGTTAAGAAGAAGACACTTCCATCAATCCCCTTAACACCCAGGAGAAAAAAATGCATGTGTACATTATATTGAAAATATGAGTACCTTGGATTTCAGGTCTCATTTAGTCTCTTGCATATAGTACAGTTCACTATACTGAACAAGAAATAACTAGTATTCTATTAAAAAAACCAGGCTTTGTTTAGCAGATATTAGTCTATTTTGTCTTTCTTAATGTTCTACCAATATAAAAGTCACAAAGAAACATCCAACTTTGGAGAAAATTCCACACTTTTGCTTTCAAAGTTTCATAAAATTCATAAAATATTCCTTCATATGTCAATGGATGTAATACATTGAAAATATAGGTAAAAAGACCAGAAACCATAACTTTAAAAATAATCCCTGAACTATACAATTATTTTTAGGTTTGATGAAAGGAAAATTTCCTAACTTTCTACTTTAGTAAAGTGATAGTATGCTTGATTTTGACCTCTAATGCATAGAAAAGTAAAGTAACTTGTATAAGGCTACAGAGGCAGTTTAATGGCAATGGTGGGAATCATTCCCCAGTTTTCTGTAGTTATATTCAGTACTCTTCACAATGAACCATACAATCATGGGGTTAATATTTGTTCTTTTAAAAGTTGCTTTTCAAAGTAACTGGAGAAAAAACCCATAAGCTCTAGCAAAAATAAACTTTCTACCAAATTATAAGGTTATTACTTGGAAATGAATTTAAATGTTAATGCCCTTTCAAAGAAGTACTTGCTTCTCCTGGATAATTTACTCCAAATTTTAGGTCTCATCAATGTGCACAGAATTTTTGTTTTCCTCCTAAAAAGACATCTTAGAAAACTTTTTGTGCTAAGTCCCTTAAAATTAATATTAGAGAACTTACTTTTTATAAAACAGATCTGTTCTTAGACATTTTATAGGTCAAAAATCTGAACAGTCACTGCCAAAATAAACTACCTGATAAACGACTTCTCACTAACCCTTATCAGCCATGATTCATATTACCATAAGTATCCTAACAGCTTCTGACTACCACTGTAGACCATCTATTTATTTTTATATAAATAGTTGTAATGCAGGTCTGACATGGGGGCAGATCTTCTCAGCTTGCTTAGGTGACAAGATGCCAGGGAACAACTGTGAGCTGGTCCAGTTATTCTAGAAAGCAATTTGGAACTATACCTCAGAGGCTATTAAACTGTGCATATCATTAGACCCAGTGATACCAAATCATATTTATATCCCCAAAGAGATAAAATAATGAGGGGAAGGACTTATCTCATATATAGAAAAATATTTATAGCAGCTTTTTGTGGTGGCAAAGAACTGGAAACTGAGGGGGTATGTATTAATTGGGGAATGATTTAACATGCAATGGTATATTACTATGAAGGAATACTATTGTTCTATAAGAAATGATGAAAGGGACTGTGATAGGACCAGGGTTTTCCTGCTTCAGCTTCCTTTCCCATCCCCCTCCCCCCAAAAAACAACAAACCAACACAGAGGTAGACTTAGGACAAATCTGCCTGTGGGATTTAATTGGCTCCAGTTTCCATTTGCAATTTCGTGATTATCTAAAAAGTCCCAGCCACAAGAAGTCTGGGTCTAAGACCATGAGTCTTTAGATTTCCTGATGATCTGCTAACTAGATGTTTCCATATGGAGATGAGGGGGCTACAACCAGAGAAGGTAAATGCCCCTGTATCCTTGCTACATGTCCTTTTTTTTTGTGGGTTCATCCTTCGTTGCCCAAGAAGACCATGCCATCAGAGAAATAATGACATGACTTGCACTTGACTTTGTTTTGAGTGAGGGAGGGCTGTGCAGGTCATCAGCCTCACTTCTTCTCCAGAGCCATGTGAATCCAGCGACCAGATATTCATCAGGATGACTGGAGATGACCCAGAATGAGGCAATTGGGGTTAAATGACTTTCCCAAGGTCACACAGCTAGTGAGTAACAAGTGTCTGAGGTGAAATTTGAACTCAGGTCCTCCTGACTCTGGCACTGGTGCTCTATCCACTGCACCACCTAGCTGCCCCAGCATGTCCTTACTGTGTTAGGATAAAGTAAAGCTCCTTTTGTAAATGTTCAACGAGTTGGAATTGCTTCGTTTTGTCCCCAAACCTAACACCAGTTCTGGCATTAGAGCTGTTCCTTCAACACAGACAGTTTCAGAGAAAGCAAGGAAGACTGTTATGAGTTGATGCAGAGGAAAGTGAATAGAACTAGAACAATTTATACAATAATATTATTATAAAAACAAACTCTGTAAGGCTTTAGAACTCTGATCAACATAATGACCAACCACAATCCCAGAGGACACGTGATAAATGAAACATACTACCTACTTACTGAGAGACAGATGACAGACCTAGGTTGAAAACCAAGACATTTTTTGTTTTGATATGGCCCATGGGGGAATTGTCTTACTTGACGATACATGTTTGTAACAGGGGGGTTGTTTTCTTTCTTTCTCAAAGGAAGGGGAGAGTTGTTGGAATGGGGAAAAGGTACTTTTTTGTTGATTGAAAAAATAAAAATATAAATTTAATATTAATAAAAAGAAATTTCAAGTTGAATCAAACAAGAAACAAAAAGCTCACGCAGCTTTAAAATACGAATGACAGAACAATCATATAAGGTGACTGAACTCTAGCTTCTCTGAAAAACTGGAAAAAGGCAAGACTGCCAAATCAGAGCTAGTGATCTACTAGTGTAGACTCAAGGGTTTGAGTTTGAATGTAGGGATCAAACTGAATCAACGGATGAAGGAAATACTTACAAATACCCTGGTCTTCTTCAGGCAAGACACATCATACATAAAGCTATCAAGGAAAAAAACTGTGGCTAAATGTTAAGAAATTCACTGGCATCCTAAAATTAAAGCTTAATACAAAGAACATATTTAAAGTGATTAGCATATAACCAACTTCAATTTTAGTGTATACTTTTGGAACTACAAAATGGACTATAACAGATTTGGAAGATAAACCTTAAAAACCCCATACAATATTAACAAAACACAAGGCTTATTTCCCTAAATCAACTATAAAAAGATTAACACTTCCTCATCAAAAAGGTAGATATTCTCAAGCACAAGTCAGAGTTAAAAACAACAGCAACACAAAACATCAGACATATTTTTGGAACAAGCAGATATCACTCCACTAAACAATAGTATAGCTGATAACAGAGTAAATCCCACTGGATTTGTCAATAAAATGAGAGTTTTTTTCCAGAACTTAGGAATGTTTTTAATAAAGGTTGATATCTTAAATATTCATAATCTCTAAATTGATTGAAATAAAAAGATTTCAAAATACAGAGACCTAGCAGAGCAAATTATAATCATTCTTATCATCCTGATTGCTACTAGAATTGTACTTGGGATGTTTTTGGTGAAGCTAAAGAAAGATAAGCTTATATCCAAGTATGTTTATTTGCCAGTAGATTAGTACACAGGACATAAAACATTAAAGAATAATAAACAGGAAAGCAATTTGTCCCAGAGGTATTTCTGAGTTCCATCAAGCAAAAGGAGAAGAATGCTTTTTCTCTAATGATAAGGACAATAATAAAATGTAAAAAGGGAACAACAGAAGCACAGTAGTAACTTGCTCCTACATCATTTCTACCTCAAATGCCATAAAAAAGTGAGAATGAGATGAATAATAGTGTCTTACATTTTACTGAACTACTAATTGCACAGCACCTCAACGCACGTTAATGTTGACTGAAATCTCACAACAGCCCTGTGAGATATATAGGGTATGTATTAAATTCACATTTTGGAGATGATGAAACTGAGAATCAGAAACGTTGAATAACTTGTCCAAAGTCATACAGGCTTCCTGATTCCTACCACATCATGTTTCCTCTGAATGAAGCAATTAATTCCTCAAATAAGTATGCTAAGTAGCATACGGATAGAGCACTGGGCCTGGAATCTGGAAGACCTGTGTTCAAATCTAACCTCTGACATTTACTAGCCATGTGACCCTGAACAAGTCACTTTACCCTGTTTGCCTCAGTTTCCTCATTTGTAAAATGAGTTAGAGAAGGAAATGGCAAACCAGTCTAGTATCTTTGCCAAGAAAACTCAAATATAGGGTCACAAAGAGTTGGACACGACTGAAATGACTGAACAACAAAAAATAAAACTATCCTAGATAATTTCAAACCCAAGCATTCATTGTATTCTTTAATATGTGCTAAGAATGCTCTCTGATTTTTCCAATTCAAAGAATTCTAATTTTACTAGCTGAATAACAAGAAGTCTCAATTTTAACTAAACAGCCTGGATTTTTCACACATATTTGTTTACTGAGAAAACAGGCCCCATTCACCATGAGCTCTTTTCTCCCCTCTTTCTATCTCAAAATTCTTTATCATCTTTCCTCATTCCTTCCTCTTTTACTTCAGTCTCTGATGAAGGGTGCCCTTCTCTTTACCACAGCTAATCCTTCTACTTGTATCTTTGATCTCCTCCCCTTCATCTCTTCCCTCTGACAGATTAATCTTGCAATTAATCCTTTATAATTGTCAATCTTCCCCTATATACATAGACTAATTTCCTACTGCCTACAAGCACATGTAGGTCTTTCCCACCTATAATCTCTTGAATCCTATGCCTTGCTTCAGTTTTACAGCCAAACTCCCAGGAAAAGTTACCTATACTAATTGTCTCTATTGCTTATTCTCTCATTCTTTTCACCACCTTGCAGACTTTAGCTCAGTTAAAACTACCCTTCAAAGTTACCAATGATTTCTTAATTGACAAATCCAATTGCATTGTCTAAATCCACATTCTTTTTTACTTTATTGTACACTGGACACTGCTAACTGCCTTCTCCTCTGTTTCCTTCATCACTGCTCTCTCTTGGCTCTCTTCCTTCTTCTGACCATTCCTTCTCAAGCTCCATTGCTGGATCATTGTTCATATCATGCCCACTAATGGAATGTACTCCAAAGCTCTATCACAGACTTTCTTCTTTCTATAAAGTGTTCTCTGAGCATCTCATCATCTCTCACAAATTCAATGTTCATCTTCATGGAAATGATTTCCAGATTTGTTGTCCTACCTTAATCTTTCTTATGAGCATACTTCCCATACCAATTATCTATTCTTATCTCCCAACCATAAGCATCTCAGATTTAAAGATAAGCATAGAACCTGTGATTTAATTTTCACAAGAAACTCCTAGGAAAGGAAACTGACTTTGTCAATGCACTTTCCAACCCACACTCAATAAAAATCAGTGGCTTTTGAACTCCTTCAGGATAAAATATAAAATCCTCTGTTTGGTATTCAAAGTTCTTCATAACCTTGCTGGGCTCCACTCCCCGCCCTTCCTACCTTTCTAGTCTTCAACCATACTCCCTACTAGTGGCATTGGACTTCTGGCTGGTCCACAAACTCCATCTCAGTTTGGGGCATTCTCTCTAGCTGTCCCCAATACCTGGAATACTCTCCTTCTGCACCTCTGCTTGCTGGTTTCCCTAGCTCTCTTTAAGTCCCAAGTAAAACCTCATCTTCTACAGGAAACCTTTGTCAATCCCTCTTAATTCCATGCCTTCCCTCTTTCAATAATCTCCTGTTTGGCTAGTAAATAGCTTGCCAGTACAAATTTGTTTGCATGTTATTTCCCCAACAGATTGTGAGATCTTTGAGGGCAGGGTCTACATTTTTTGCCTCTTTTGTATACCCAATGTTTAGCACAGTGTAAGTGGCACATAGAAGGTGTTTAATAAATGTTTACTGATGAACTGATTGACTTCTCTGCCACCTCTAGTCTCAAAGAATTACCAACAATCCTGAAAAGTAACATGTCCAGGATTACTCAGCCAGTGTGTCAGATTGTCTTGGTTTTGAAGCCTCCTCTTCATGTATTATGCCATGTTGCCTCAAACTTAATGTGTCCAGAATAGAATTCATTATATTTCTCCTGAACACACACCTTTTCTAAAATTCCCTATTTCTGATGAGAAGTCACTATCCTTCCAGTCACACCATTTCACAACCTTAGAGTCATCCTTGGCTATGCAATGTCTCTCATCCCTCCATATGCAATCACTTGCCAATGCTTAATCAATTTTACTTTCCCAACATCTCTTGCATCTACTTCCCTTCTTCCACATATAGAACTTCCAATCTAGTTCAATTTCTCATCACTCTCATCTGGACTATACAATCATATCTGAATTGAGTTCCCTCCTTCAGGTCTATCCCCTCTCCAGTCCATCTTCCACCCTACTACTAAAGAGACACTAATATGGCACAAGTCTGACTTTCTCACTGTCCTGCTCAAAAAGCTTCAATTAGTCTCTGTTGTTTCCAGAATAAAATACAAACTATTCTGCTTGGTATTTAAAGCTTTTGACAATCTAGCTCAATACCACCTTTCTTGACTTATAGTACTGACCCTTTACAGACACTAAATTCTCATCTAACGTGCTACCTGATGTCCTACATGTATACAATAATTTTTCTCCAATCTTCATGCCTTTGTACATGCTGGTTTTTATGCCTTGGATGCACTTCCTCTTCATCTAAGCTCCTTCTAACTCCTTCAAAGTTCAGTTTAACACCCATTTCTCACATAAGTCCATTCCTGATACCCCTGAGGACTAGTGTGTCCTCTACTGAAATCACTTTGGTTTTATTTACATCCATATGTGTTGTTTTCCCTAATCAAACAATAGTTTCTTAAGAGTGGAATCTGCTTTGGCACTTAAATATTTGTGGATTAAGTGGTTGGTTCCATGACAACCTCCCTGAACAT
The DNA here is from genome assembly GCF_028372415.1 of Notamacropus eugenii. Lineage (NCBI taxonomy): Eukaryota > Metazoa > Chordata > Mammalia > Diprotodontia > Macropodidae > Notamacropus > Notamacropus eugenii. Next base: position 248,089,085 of record NC_092874.1, on the reverse strand, counting down.
CAGCTCAGAGTTATCATGAGAAAGGATCCAGGGCTTCACTGGATCTATGATCTCATCAATCCTGTGCAACTTTTACCCTTGAGCTCTGAGAAGTCACTACAGAAGATTTCATCCCGAATGGTGGAATCTACACTTTCTTGACAATGATAGCTATTGATGGAGCAGGAGAGCTATCAATGGGTTAACCCTGATTCTTGCTACATGACCAACCCATTTTTTTTTCTGGTTAGACATTTCACTGATAACACTCATTATACTTCATCTCCTTTATAATTCCTCATACGTTATGTACTGCAGCCTCCTCACATATATAATATCCCTCTGCATAGGCCTTTGGGTGATCCTCTACTTCAATTATTTAGAGATTTAGTATTTGAGGATTTGCAGGCATACAACACCAGAAGAGGGATGATGTTAAGAGTAGTGCTTTTCATAGGGAGAAGTTTGGGGTCATTAAAAGATTGACATAATTTTATTAAAGTATTTTAACCCATCCTACTCTCCTGTTCAATTCAAACCTTAAGACACTATATAAATGTGAGTTGTGATTATGATGGTGATATAATTGCAAACTCCCTGAAGTCAAAATCAGTGTCATATTTTATCTTTGTACCCTTAGAATCCAGTAAATAATAGAAGATTAAGTAAATATTCACTGAATAAATTACTGCTGCTATTGAGATTATTAAATACTTAAGTGTTTTAATAGTTATTTTTTAATGGAGAATAACAGTTCATTAACCTACTGGAAGGTTGAGTGCTTGAAGCATGAGGTAACAAATAAGGTATTACAACTCATTATCCAAAATGTAAGCAAAGAACTTAAGAGGACACCAATAACTTTTAGTTCTGAGATTCCAGATTTAACTCTATAAAATGACAGACATCACAAATGCCATCAAGCAACTGCCTGAGTTCAGATTCTGTCCTAGATTAGGAGGTCTGGATTGAGGAGGAATTAATGGTTCTCCTATATTCTGAAGTAGTTCTGAGATGTTTTGACCTGGCCTAGAGCTTCTTAGATCAATGTTTTGTAAAATCAGGAAGTTGAGATGGATACTAGAAATTTAGGCTATCCTCTTCACTTTACAAATGAGAAATCTGAGATTCTGAGAGGTTTCAGAGGCATAATCGATTGTAGAAACAGGACCAGAATCATGTCCCTTACTCCTGTTGCAGTACTCTTTTACCCTGTATGGTCTGGTGGTCCCCTCTGTCAGCCTTCAAGTGGCTTCATTATGTTCACGGTATATTAGAAATCCTAGATTAAACTGAATGATTGGGACAGGCCAGGAACTAAACTACCTTGCTTTGCTGCTGTTGTTCAGTTCTCCTTGTGACCCCATCTGGGGTTTTCTTGGAAAAGATACTTGCTACTTTGGTCTCCAGCTCATTTTATAGATGAGGAAATTGAGGCAAACAGTGAAGTGTTTTGCCCAGGATCACACAGCTACTAATTGTTTGAGGCTGGATTTGAACTCAGGTCTTCCTGATTCCAGGTCTGATACTCTATCCACTATACCATCTAGCTGAACCCCACAGGTCTTGACCAGGAATAAGGAGACATTATGATAGGGAGAGGGGACAGAGAAGTTTGCCAGTCTATTGAGCTCTAGTGGATTCACCTTTGAAATAAATTTTCTTTATATTCAATGGGATAACAGGTCAGGATGCTATTGTCATTTGAGGACGTTTTCCTCAATTACACTGACTACGTAAGAAAAACATTTTCACTCTTCACACAAGTAAAGAACATCTGTAAATTATGCCAGAACTCAGCACTGATGTCTAAAGTTAGCAGTGGGAAGAAACTGCACTTGGCAGCAAGGATAAGTTAATACTGGTTATGATAAAAATATTGGCTGCTGTCCTGGCACTCACCCTACCCTAAATCAGGGAATTGGAAGGGAACCAATCTGGCTGCTGTTTACAAGACACAAAGCCAATCCCTAACAGTGTCCATATTGGGAAGATTGACAGATAGCTCAGTGTCTCACTCTCTTGTATAAAAAATGTAAACAGTAGAGGGGTCTTCCTCTAAAACAACTGATACCGGAAAAGTGGGGAGCAAATTATTACCAAACTGATTTTTACTGTGGGCATGTCTGTTCAGAAAGGTAGTCGCTGGTAAGGAGAAGAGGTCCTCCTTTCCTTAGAGGTTGTATTTTCTTAAAGACAATTTTTTCTGGTCCTTACTCTATGAAAGATCTAAAAGTTCAGAAAAAACATCCTTTATTCCTAGGTAATTCATTCTTAAACTTAAATACCAGTACTCTCCACTTTTCTACCTTGCTTTTATCACAAGCTTCCTTGGATCAGTTATGTATGCAATTCTTAATCCTTCATTAGAGTTCCTTGAGGGCTGGAACTGCTCTGTTTTTCCATCTTTGTAACCTCAGGGCTTAACATAGTACCTCGTATGCAACAGGAGCTTCCTAAACGTTCGTTGAATTTAGCTGAATTGAATTACCCTGTTAGGGAGAGCTTCTTTATAGAGAAATCACATCTAAAGAGCTCTTGCTACAACTCTGCCAATTTATCTTGGTTCTACTCTCAATAGTGGTAAAAAGAAGATGATTCTTGTGTGTGTGTTTATGTATACATACACACATCAACAAAAGATATACACATATATTGTATATACATAATACATTAGATACAAACATACATTATATACAAACATATAGAATAGATGGTGGTGGTTGTCCTTTGTTCTTGAAGAAGACCAAAATGACATCACTATGTTGGGATCCAGGTTCAGCCTATCCAACTGTACATATACATACATATCTATCTATGTCTATATATAACTATATATACACACATAATGTATATACATAAATACATGTACAAAAGAGCCACCTTTTACTATGTGTGTATGTATATACATACATACACACACACACACACACACACACACACACACACACACACACACACACACACACACACACTTTCCCTGGCCCCCACAGTTGTACTCCTTTGGACTGGCCTCCAATATGACCTCAAGATTTCTCATCATCAGGAAACTCATCATCCTGCCAGACTTCATCAGTTTTGGTACAGCTTTAAGTACTTTCTGCCCCTCTGATTAGAAGGCTAGAGGATAGAGAAAAGAATTCCTCATAAAATCTCCATGTGAAGAGGGTTTCTAGGCCATCCACCTTTTTATTTCCCAGCACTTGTACTCCTTTGAACTAGATTCTATCATGCCCTACCTTGGGCACATTTTCACCCTCCCCCCATTCCTTTCAGCTTCTTTTTTGTGTGTTGTCTTTCCCCATGAGATTATTAGTTCCTTGAGGGCAAGGACTATTTTTTCAGATTTATATATCCAAAGCTTAGCATACTTAAAAATGTTTATTGGCTGACTCTACATTTCCTATATCATGCAACAATTACTGATCTTTATTTTTTTAAATGCCATCTAAAGGAGAAAATAATTCTGTTCTTTGGATATATTGCTTTATAGCAATGCTTGTGCTAGGGGGAAAATAATGTGAGTTAGGTAAAATTTGCCTTAGACAGTTCCTAAACCCCAATCTCTTTAGGATCCTCATGCGACACTTAGTAGGTAAGAGTGGAACAGGAGAAAGAGTGGTAGATTTAGGTTAAAAAATTCTGGGTTCCAGTTCTGGCTCTGACACTTGTTCACTGTGTGATCAAGGTAGCCAAGCTCTCTGGGTCATAGATCTGAGTATAAGACATATGAAAGGACTGGCTTAGTTGGTCCTTAGGATCCCTTGTAGCTCTACATTTGTAAGTGTATAAGTACTTCTTTCCTAAAAGTGTATTCCCTAAGCTACTGGGGGTATAGATGTCCTAACTATGTATTCTCACTCTGCCTCACCCAGGCCCAGTCTACGCAAAGAGACATCTCATTCAAATTTAATTCAATAAACACTTATTAAGTACCTACTCTGTGCCAGGCACAAGTATACAAAAGAAGTGAAAAAATAGCTCTCAACCTCAAGGAGCTTACAATCTAATGGAACATACAGGTACAATCTGTTGTCTTTCTCTGAAGCTTTGTCATGGTTATTTTCCCTCCTCCATCTCTTGCCCCCTACTTAAATTAATCTCAAAGTCAGATTCCTGTTCCTTTAGATATTACCTAATCTGATCAACTAGCTTCTGATAAATGAAAGTTAAAAGGTAACTGAATGATTCTGACTCATTTCCAAAGTAATAAGTGTGATGATCTTCTGGAGACAATGCTTGTCATAGAGTGAATTTTAGGGCAGCTTTGTAGAAAGTAGGGTACTTGGTTACACCAGTAGGGAATATAAGAACACCTTATCATTCCAAGAAACGAGCTGTTCAGCACAAATGAACTGCCCAAATAACTAGAAAAGCACAAACATCCTTTTAAGAGAGAAAATGAATATTATATATGAATATAATGTGTTGGGTAGCTAGGTGAGGAAATGGATAGAATTGGAGTCAAGAGAATTTTAGTTTGGGGGCGGAGCTAAGATGGTAGAGTAGAAACATCGACCTACAGAAGCTTCTCCACATAGTCCATAACACACCTGTAAAAAATGACTCTAAACAAATTCTAGAGCAGCAGGAGCCACAAAATGACAGAGTGAAAGAGATTTCCAGCACAAGACAGCCTGGAAGGCTGACAGGAAAAGTTGATCGCACTGGCGCAGAGCAGAGTGCAGCTCAGCATGGGCCACATGACCCAGCAGGGACAGATGGGAACAGGCTTCAGGGAGCCACCAGCAGCAGTTCCCACATTACTAAACTCACAAATGCCACAGACAGCTTCAAAGGTCAGTTAGAAAGCCTTTTCATCTGGGTGAGAAGGGAACTTGGTCTGGCCCTGCCAGCAGCAGTCGCAGCAGCAGTGTCCATTTTTCAAGCCCTCTGCCCAAAGCCCCTGAGGGAACTGAGCAGCTGATCTGAATCTCGGCCCTGGGTGGCAGCCCTGCCCTCCTCCTAAAGCCCCTGGGGGAACTGAGCAGGGGATCTGAATCTCAGACCTGAGCTGGGCCCTGGGAGCCCTCTACCTAAAGCTCTGGGGTGGGGAGGAATGTTGGTGGTGGAGTTGGAGACAGTTGTGGAGAGGAAAGTCTACTAGCAGATTCTAGGTAGAAAAGCTTTTGATTGCTCCCAGACCAGTGCACAGGTCAGGCGAGGAGTAAACTCCTCTCCCTTGATTGTACCACCTTGGAGGAACTGAGAACTTACAGGTCCCTAGAGTATACCCTCCTCTTGACAAAGGACTCAAAAGTCAAGTGACTGGCTGGGAAAATGCTCAAAAAAGGGAAAAAAATGAGACTATAGAATGTTACTTTCTTGGTGAACAGGTGTTTTTTTCCATCCTTTCAGATGAGGAAGAACAAAGCATAGCATCAGAGGAAGTCAAGGCTTCTACATCCAAAACCTCCAAAATAAATATTCAATGGTCTTAGGCTATGGAGGAGCTCAAAAACAATTTTGAAAATCAAGTGGGAGAGGTGAAGGGAAGATTGGGAAGAGAAATGAGAGTGATGCAAGAAAGTCATGAAAAGCAAGTCAACAACTTTCTAAAGGAGACCCAAGAAAGTGCTGAAGAGAATGGAACCTTTAAAAATAGGCTAACTCAATTGGCAAAAGAAGTCCAAAAAGCCAATGAGGAGAAGAATGCTTTAAAAAGTAGAATTAGCCAAATAGAAAAGGAGGTCCAAAAGCTCACTAAAGGAAATAGTTCTTTAAAAATTAGAATAGAGCAGATGGAAGCTCATGACTTTATGAGAAACGAAGAAATTATAAAACAAAACCAAAAGAATGAAGAAATGGAAGACAATGCGAAACATCTCATTGAAAAAACAACTGACCTGGAAAATAGATCCATGAGAGACAATTTAAAAATTATGAGACTACTGAAAGCCATGATCAAAAAAAGGGCCTAGACATCATCTTTCATTAAATTATCAAGGAAAACTGTCCTGATATTCTAGAACTAGAGGGCAAAATAAATATTGAAAGAATCCACCAATCACCTCCTGAAAGAGATCCAAAAAGAAAAACTTCTAGGAATATTGTAGCCAAATTCCAGAGTTCCCAGGTCGAGAAAATATTGCAAGCAGCTAGAAAGAAACAATTCAAGTATTATGGAAATACAATCAGGATAACACAAGATCTAGCAGCTTCTACATTAAGGGATCAAAGGACTTGGAATATGATATTCCAGAAGTCAAAGGAACTAGGATTAAAACCAAGAATCACCTACCCAGCAAAACTGAGTATAATACCTCAGGGGAAAAAATGGTCATTCAATGAAATCGAGGACTTTCAAGTATTCTTGATGAAAAGACCAGAATCAAATAGAATATCTGACTTTCAAACACAAGAATCAAGAGAAACACGAAAAGGTAAACAGGACAGGGAACTCATAAAGGAGTTACTAAAGTTGAATTGATTACATTCCTACATGGAAAGATAATATTTGTAACTCTTGAGACTTTTCTCAATATTTGGGTAGTTGGAGGGATTACACACACACACACACACACACACACACACACAGCACAGAGTAAGTTGAATAAGAAGGGATGATATCTAAAAAAATAAAATGAAGTGGTGAGAGAGGAATATAATGGGAGGAAAAAGGGAGAAATGGAAATGGGGCAAATTATCTCTCATAAAAGAGGCAAGAAAAAGCTTTTTCAATGGAGTGGAAAAGAGAGGAGGTGAGAGGGAAAAAGTGAAACTTACTCTCTTGACATTTGGCTTAAAGAGGGAATAACATGCTCACTCACTTTGGTATTAAAATCTATCTTACACTACAGGAAAGTAGGGGAGAAGGGTACAAGTGAGGTGGGGGGGATGATGGGGGGGATGACAGAAGGGAGGGCAAATGAGAAGAGGGAGTAATTATAAGTAAACACTTTTGAGGAGGGACAAGGTAAAAAAAGAGAACAGAATAAATGGGGGGCAGGATAGAATGGAGGGAAATATAGTTAGTCTTACACAACATGACTATTACGGAAGTCTTTTGCAAAACTACACATATATAGCCTACATTGAATTGCTTGCCTTCTCAGTGGGGATGAGTGAGGAGGGAGGAAGGGAGAGAAGTTGGAACTCAAAGTTTAAGGAATGAATGCTGAGAATTGTTTTTGCATACTACTGGGAAATAAGAAATACAGGTAATGGGGTATAGAAATCTATCTAGCCCTACAAGAAAAAAGAGAAGATGGGGATAAGGGGAGAGAGGGGTGTGATAGAAGGGAGGGCATATTGAGAGAAGGGGTAATCACAGCACAAGGCATTATGGGGTGGGGGGAAGGGAGAGACAGGGAAAAAATTTAGAACTCAAAGTTTTGTGGAAATGAATGTTGAAAACTAAAAATAAATAAACATTTTAAAAAAGAGAGAGAATTTGAGTTCATCTAGCCTGAAACACTTACTAGCTATGTGACCCGGGGCAAATCGCTTAACCCTCTTTGCCTTAGTTTCCTCATTTGTAAAATGAGGTGAAGAAGGAAATGGCAAAGCACTCCAGTATATCTGCCAAAAAACCCTCATGAAAAGTAAGACATGATTGAAACAACTGAACCATATAATATGTATGTACATATGATGTGCATACAATGCAACAAATCTTGCTGTGACTTTGTAAGCAGTTTTCTGACATTTAATGTTTTCTTGATTACCCAGGGCAATCATTATTTGTCAACATTGGTTAATGTTCTATGCAATGTAACAGTAATGACTTTGGAATTTGCTGAAATATAAGGCAATTTGCCCTTTTACTAAATGGTCCTGGGCAGTTGGAGTTTTTGTTGTTTTTTTTCTTTGAGTTCTTGTGCTTTTGATAATTTTTCTGCCTCCTTACTCATCCATCAGATTGTCAGCTGTCACTTCTTACTGCTGTCAATATGTCTACCCTAGCAGACTTCCTTTCTAATTTGCTGCTTCTAATGTAAATTTCCAACTGAACACAAGTTTTTGTTTTTAAATGAGATTGCTTTCTTGATCCCCACTGTTTAGCACAGTATCTTGTTCTGTATGAAGGATCTGTGATTTCAGTGTAGGAAGTCTTGCTATGGGAATTTTCTCCATCATTCACGATTAGTCTCTAACTACATAGATAAGCCCAGGGAACCTAAAGATTAATTGCCTTGCCCAGGGTCACACAATTAGTGTTAGGATGGAATCTGAATCATGGTCTTCCTGATTCTAAGTCTAATCAACCAATAAATCAATGAGCATTTATTCAACATCTATCCTGTGACAGGCACTGTGCTAAGTGGTAAAGATACAAAGACAATGACGAAATAGACTCTGCCTTCAAAAATCCTATATTCTAATAGGAGAGATAACATGAATATATATAGGTATATTCAAGACACATACAAAATAGATAAAAGGTGACCTTAGAGGGGAAGGAACTAGCAGCTGCGTGGACTGGAAAAGGTCTCCTGCAGGTGGTTCTTAAACTGAGCTTTGAAGGAAGCTAGGGAGTCCAAGCAATGGTGAGGAGGGAGAGCATACCAAGTTTCAAGAACGACCACCATACAGGCAGAGAAAAAGAAAATGGAGGATCCTGTGGGAAGAACAGGGAGTCAGCACAGATGGCCCATATAGTATGTAAATGGGAGTCGTGTCTAAGAAGGCTGGAAAGGCCAGAGCAATGGAATAGGAGAGAGACCTGCAGCAAGCAAACTACAGCAATAGTCCAGGAGTGAGCAGCTGTTCATTTTCCATAGCTACTTATCACCTGAAATGTCCGTCTTCAACTTAAAGCACTGCAAACTACCAATCTCAAAGTTTTTAGGCTCTTGGTGTAATGTTAATTAAGGTAATGAGAGTTAAAGATCTTCCCCACCCATAGATGGACCAGCCCACTAAGGGAAATTTGATTAGGAGAGATTTGTTTTGTAGGAAGGCCCACACCTTTTGTTAATCTCTAATAAGGCACTGATTCTCAAGGGTTGTGATGCCTTCTAGCTCTGAAAAGTGTATATATACTCTGAGGTGAGGTTTTGTTTTGGGGTTTACTCTTGGAAGTGTTTGTTTGGCCAGAGGAGACTCTGAGTAGCCTCAAAGGAGTCCCCCAGCTTTGAAAATGCAGATGTTGGAACTTTTCTCTCTGTTAACTATGTATGTATGTAATGGTCAGACAGTTAGATCTGTTGGTTGATCTGTGATGTATGTATTGCTTATAGTCAGAGTTGGAAGCCCTGTCTGCTGATCTTTATTTCTCTGTATTTTCTCTGAAGTTCAGGGTACTGACTTTTCCCCTGAACTAAGTGAATGATATATGTGCTTGATTAAAGTAGATTGTTGACCCCTCAAAAGTTGCTTTTCTTTTAGAAAAGCAGATCTAAGAACCTGTACAGAGGGCTTCCTGTGTATGCCAGGGTCCTTGCTAATACACTTCCCCAGAACTTCAAAATCCCTTGAGATGTTTTATAGCAGGGATTCTTAAAGGTGACAGGGAACCACTGGAGTTTACTGAGTGGCAGAGTGGGGAGGGACTGACTGGCACTGGCTACATTTTCTTCTTTTCCCTATCTTGATGCCTTGGTGAATCAATTGAATTCCACACGACACAATCAAATCCCTCATCCCCTTGTCCTCTCCTCAATCATGCTTTGTCAACCACCAACTTTGGATAACTCTCATCATCTGCCACCTTCACTTTTATTCACATGCTGCTGAAGAAAGCTTGAGATCATGAAACTGTAGTGATTGGGAGGCTTGCACCAACATGAAACATAAGTAAACCAGAGTTTTAGTCGCTCGTTAGCCAAGAAGTTCTTGAAAAGTCACACCTCTGGGGATCCCTGCACTGGCATCTCTGCGAGTTACCAGCACGTCACTGTATAAAGCAGGAACTTCATAAAGCAGGTAACTATAGAAAGACAGGCCTGTATAAAGGTTGAAATTCATGGGCTACAGCTAAGAAAAATCTGAAAACTCTTCTTAACATTAACAGCCCTTTTTCAGTTGATCTTTTGGACTAAAAAATCAAGACAAGAAAAAGACCATGTGATCTGAAGATGACTATTAATTTATCCTATTTTTTGGAGGATTTCCTTAAACTTCTTTCTTATTTATAGTAAGGTTGTAAAAAGCTTTGTTATTTGCTTCCAGGTAATGGATGATACCTCTATCTGGTTTGGTTGATTTCAGTATCAAATATGGTATAAAAGAACATTTATTCAAATGATCATCATAATGCTACTTGGTCAGGAGTCAGCTTCTAATGTAGTTTATATAATATAAATATGAAAGCCAGGATGACTGTATTTTCCTAGGAGGCCAAATCCTTGAAGTGAAATATTAGACAAGGTGGTTGTTTTGTTGTTTTTTTTTCTCCCCTGGAAGTTGGATGGTTTATGTTCTGAGAATGACTCAGTAATTAGGTAACAACACTTTTACTTTGGTAGGCTAAATAACAGTTAAAGTTGTAGGCTAGCCAAAAAAGGGTCAATCTTTAAGTAATAAATGCCAGTTTTTAAGAAGGTTCATACTGAATTAGAAACAAGAAATACTTGAAGGTTTCTAAGAAATTACATTAAGAGCTCCTGAGCAACAAATATCTGGTACTAGGCATAAACATTTAAATGACAACTATTTTTCTTTAGATCTTTTGTCAATTCAACTAAAAAGTAGGTGGGGAGGTACAAAGTAACTGTAAGCCAAGGGTATTTATTATTGCATCTCTGTGATTTCAGATGTTATGGGACATGCTGGACAAACAAGGCAAATAAAGCAACCTACTCTTCCACCCTAAATAACCATACATATCAGAGTTATGGCACTTCAGAATGTCAGAACCCTGTAAAGAAGACTCCTCCCCAAGAATGGTCTACAGTTCAGCTGTGAGTGCTATGACCCCTCACACTAGGATGTTTCTTTATAGGCATTATGATCATTCTTGGAACTGAATTTGACAGCCAGGAAAATCAAATTCTGCATCTTTTAGATGGCACGCTCAATAAATTTGGAGATGATGCCAAGTTGGGAAGGAAGACGCACTAATACACTGGACAATAGCAAAAATCCAAAAAGATATTAGCTGATGAGAGCATTGGACTCAATCTAATAACATGAAATTGAGATAAATGTAAAGTCTTAAAAATGGATTAAGAAATCAAATTAACAAGTAGTTTCTGGAGGTGTATGGTTGTTAGATAGCCCATGGGGGTGCTAGTAAAACTGTCCTGTGATATTCAGCACTGACCAAGTCAAAGGAATTTCCTAAATCTCTTCCCCCTGACTTGAATAAAAGGGCAGAAGGACATTGGTAGCCAGGTTATTATCATACCAGGCACCTTGCTAAGTACTTTAGTTTTGATGTGGGATTCTAGGAGGCAGACTGCCGAGGGAAGGGGCATTGTGAGCTCTTAGAGTCAGTATCAATATGAGCATTTATAGCAACCTCTGTGTCAGTCATAAAGGGTAGAGTTGAATGGAAACCTTCTGAATTACCCAGGCTATCCCATGTAGCTAATTCTAAACAATCCAGTTCTAGGAAGTGCGAAACCATTTTCATCATTAGTGATGGAGATAAAGGAGACTACTTTCCTATACCAGCTTCTTTTATAATAACCCTGTGTGGCCAGTGAGGAGTGAACTCTAGAGAGCTTAGAGTGAACTACAGGGAGCTAAACAAAGTTGCCATACTGATCTTTGTGGCTATTCCTGATTTGTCACAGTGGTGGACTAAATAGCTCAGGCTCTGGCTAAGTAGTACAGAATTCTTGATCTTAACAATGCGTTTTCCTCTATTCCTGTGGCTGAGACTGGTCAAGTACAACTCACTTTCACCTAGGAAAGTGTTCAGTTTGCCTTCATTATCCTTCTCCAGAACAACTTGGACTCTTCCTCAGACTACGACAGTCTGGTGGAATTAAAAGAGGCCCATTTTCTGAGGCACCATGTCCACTTTAGAATAGATTGCAATCTATAACAAGATCGTATGAGGAATAAGGAGTAGGAGACCCACCCTATGAAAATTCTGGATCAGACCACTCAGTTTAGTGTCAGAGAATTTAATGAAGAGGGAAAACCAAAATGCTTTCAGACTTGATGTAAACTACTGATATTCTTTAGCAGAGCAAGCACTAGTAGTAGCCTAGGGCTTAGCAGAGCGAGCAATAATGCAAGCTGAAATAGAGTGGGCAGCGTCAAGGACACCAGCAGAAGTAACAGTGTGGAGCTGGTAGAATGAGCAATGATACTGATCCCATGGACTGGGCAGCTTTATGGGTACTAGCAAGGTGTGCTATTGCCAACAGTATCCATGAGGTAGCTAAGCTGTGCAGTGGATAGAGTGCCAGATCTGGAGAAGACTTCTCTTCTTCCAGAGTTCAAATTCAGCCTCAGACACTTATTGTGTGACCCTGGGCAAGTCATTTAAACCTGCTTGCCTCAGTTTCCTCATCTGTAAAAATTAGCTAGAGAAGAAAATGGCAAACCAGTCTTTGCCAAGGGAACCCAATAGGGGTTCTGACCCCAAAAGGGATCACAAAGAATCAGACACAACTGAAAAACAATTAGACAACAATAATATTCATGAACAAGTTGTGACTCTGCCAGAGGCTGAAGTCTTTAGTTCCAGCATTGATGCCCACCCTCTTCCACTAGCCCAATGACACTCCTTGTACCAGTCTTGTATGGTCCTCAATCTACCTATTATCAGTAAACTACTAGTCCATTTCCTCCAACTAAGGGGAAAGGGATTACTCCTATTAACAGCTTCATCATCATATCCCTGACTGTTGGGGTTAGATGTTCCACCTCTAAGATACAATATCTGCAATTGGCACCACCCTAGAAGGGAAAGAGCTCTCTAGTCCAGTGGTTTCTTGTTTCTGGCCTCCTAAAAGACTAATCCAATAAGCATAAATGGCTTTTACATACAGTTCTGGTTAATTCTTTTCACCTCTTCCTCATTCCATCTTCTCTGTAGCATTGGACAGATCTCAAAGTCTCTACCTGAGAAAATGACTCATTACCTCAATTGGCAGATCTCTTTTCCCCACATGAAGTTCAGAAAATGCCTTCATAGATAGGGATTGGGGAACCAAGGAGTGGACTTACTGGAAGTGTCTCAATTTTTAATGATTTGGTTAACTTATCTTTGCATAATTATGGTCAACAAGAATTTACTTGGAGAATAGGAGATCTTAGCCAACCTGGTGGCAGTCTTGAGTTCCTGGATAAAAGTAAAGGGGAGTTTTTATTTAGCTCCCAAAGAAGGAGGTAGCCCTTCAGTAGAGGACTCCAAAGAGCAAAGAACTGGTCTCATCTCCCTGTGTGACCCTGAAGAAAGGAAAGTTCTAAATGGTGGGCCAAGGAATGAGTGAACAGTGCTATGGGGCAAATCAGGTCCTGGGGACAAGTTGTATGCAAGGCTTATGACCTTTTAGCTATCTACTTATAGATAAGTCTGACTGGTGATGAAGATTATTAGTGGCTGTGCCAGAGGTATAAACATCTGAGGTATGGACCCAATATCTCTAGCAGCTCTTGCCCATTATCTCTGCTTTGTACTGGGGGCTGTGGACTGTTCAATTATCACTCTCCTTATGTAGACTAGATTCTTTCACAAGGCCATTACATTGTCTGCTGTTATAATTTTTCTTTTATTTGCACTAAGCTCCCTAGCCTATTGCTGCCTGTTCAAGACTTTCTATATCCCCAAGGTTTGGGTTGCCTAGTGGTGGCTCTAGGACAATTTAAGTGATTAAAGGGCCCTTTGAAGGACTTGTGGGAACTTGCCACCAATAGCCATGATGTGGTCCAAGTAGCATCCATTAAAGCTAGGCTAAACTAATTTAGTTTAAGAGGCAAGGAAGCCATTATCAAGATTTGTTTAGTCTGAAGGATGTGTATCTCTAAACCTGGAGTTCTTAACCTTTGTGTATTACAGTCTGTTAAAGTCTATGGACCCCCTTTCAAACTAATGTTTTCAAATGTATAAAATACATAGAATTACAAAGGAAACTATATTGAAATAAAATTATCCAAATATTTACAAAATAAATTTTAAGACTCTAGGTTAAGAATCTCTGCGTTAGGGCTTGAATCTTAGGTGTTCTATATGAACTGACATACCTCTTTTATTGGGTCACTAGGTAGCACAGTATGTAAAGCAAGGGATCTGGAATCAGGAAGACTCAGATACTAACTAGTTATGTGAACCTGGGCAAGTGTAATCGTAATTTAAATGGAAAGATCTTTCCCATTCATTAATAGGGCCATGTGACCTGCTTAAATCACATGGAAACCTAAGTCACTTGTGGTGGGAGAAGCTTGCTGAATGGGTGGAACAGGATGAGTAGAGCAGAGCTGGGAGGAAGTTAGTGAGAGCAGTTAGGGCAGAGAAGAGAAAGGATACAGACAGGCACAGCTTGTGAGTGTTTGTTTGTGGGAAGGGCCCAGCAGGGGGCGGGGGGAAGCCTTGGGAATGGCTCTAGTGATAATGTGTATTGACTTCTTGGTGATTAGGATGGATTTGGCTTTCTGGTGTCTGAATAAATGTTTTTCTTCTGCCTTCTGTATGGAGAGTCCGTTACACTTTGTGATTCAAAACTATGCTGGAGAAAGAGGAGGGGGAAAGAGAAGAACAAGAACAAGAAGAACAACAAGGAGAAGAAAAGAAGGAGAAGGAGGAGATGGAGAAGAAGAAGAAGAAGAAGCACTGAAACATTTTTTTCAGTGCACAGAGAGAAAGGTCAGAGGGAGATAGGACAGCTTTAAAGCTGTATTGAATTTTCTTTTGCACTTAGAAACAAGCTGTACTGATTAAAGATATATGCTTTAATATATAAACTTTTTCGGTTCTTTTTTGCATATGAAAATGTTCATGTTTGCTGGTATTTGTCAAGTTCAAAATAACAAAAAATAAAAACTGTTAAAACTAATTTTTGCCAGAATGCTGTCTAGCTTATCCAGTAACTTTCATCAAAATTGGTCCTTTAATAGGGTTTTCAAAGTGCTTTGCTGACATCATCTCATTTGACTCTTGTAACTTTGTTTGACTGTTACTGGTTTGTATATCCCTAATAGATTCAATCATCAACTTTTCCATCCTTACTTTTTTTCATAATTTTCCTTAAGATTGTGGAAGCATATTTTTAAAAGACTCTTTTTCAGTTTCTCTAGAAATATCAAGGAATACTATTTCTCTAGCCTAAAATCCTTTTTAAACTTTTCCCTTTAGGGAAGTGGGGAAAACAAAGGTTAGAGCCTTCTTATGAAAGTGAGTAGTGGCAGGGAAGGGAGTGATATGGATCTGAGACAGCAGAGTAATAGGAAAAGTGCAGTGAGCTTCCACCCACAAACTCCTCCAAATAGGGCTAGAAAACGCACCAAACAGCATCCTGAAGGGGATATTCAGAAAGTCACAGTGAGTCATTAGTCTGGCCCAGCCTAGCATAGCAAGATAGACAGGGAGGTCTTCAGATACTGAGACTGGGATGGGTAGGGTCAGGAGCACTTAAGTATGAGTACCCTGGAGCCCAGGGAGAGCCTGTGCACTAGGGATACAGGTATCCTCACACTCAGAATGTACCAGCCTCTGACCCATAATTGAGGAGAGGTACAAAATAGCAGCTCTGTTGTCCACCACCCAGTTCTGGATAAGGAATTTGTACAGAGTTCTGGGATCAGATGGCCCTGGGCTAGGTATGGAGAAACGAAGATTTTCAGAAGCCAGCAGCAGCAGCAATGATGTGGCTCACACTCCTGGGGAAGCAGGGTCTCATTTCTAGCATTTAGCCCAGACTTCAAAGGAATAACCAAAATAGAAAACCAGACCAAAGTGGAGTCTCCAGTTCTGCTGCTCTGAGAAAACAGCTTTCCAGCTGACTGACAGAAGCTGAGCTCTACAGCACTTTACTAGTGCTCAGATCCAACCCAGGTAAGCTAAGAAAACCACAACAGAACCAGCCCAGATCTTCCCTCCAGAAGTGTGTTGTTGTTCTATGTCTGACTCTTCAAGACCACATGGACCATAGTACACCAGGCCCTTCCATTCTCCATATCTCCAGAGGTCTGTCCAAGTTTATGTTCATTGTTTCCATAATACTATGTATCCATCTCCTCTGCTATCTTTTTGCCTTCAATCTTTCTCATCATCAAGGTCTTTTCTAATGAGTCCCCTCTTCTCATCATGTGACTAAAGTATTTAAACTTCAGCTTCTGTATTCAACCTTCCAGCAAAAAATCTGAATTATTTTTAAGTATTGACTAATTTGATCTCCTTGCTGTCCAAAGGACTGTCAAAAGTCCTTACTATCACAATTCCAAAGTATCAATTTTGCAACACTAAGTTTTCGTAATAGTTCAGTTCTTAAAGTCATACATCGCTACTGAAAAAAAAAACAGCTTTGATTGTATAAACCTTTGTCAGAAAGGTGATATCTCTGCTTTTTAGTATGCTGTCCAGATTTGCCATAGCTTTTCTTCCAAAGAGGAGCATCATTTAATTTCATGGCTGCAGTTATCATCTGTAGTGATCTTTGAGCCCGAGAATAATAAATGTGACACTGCCTCCCTTTCTTCTCCCTCTATTTGCTGGGAAGTAATGGGATCAGTTTTTAAGATCTTAGTTTTTTTAATGTTTAACTTCAAGTCAGTTTTTATACTGTCCTCTTTCACCCTCATCAAGAGGCTTGATTCCTTTTCACTTTCTTCCATAAGAGTAGTATCACCTGCATATGTGAAATTGTTGATTTTTCTCCTGGCAACCTTAATTCTGGCTTTGGATTCATCCAGCCTGCCATTTCACATGATATAAAATATAAATTAAATAAATAAGGTGATAACTAACAGCCTTGTCATATTCCTTTTCCAATCTTAAACCAACAAGTTCCCTGTTCAGTTATAACTATTGCTTCTTGGACCATATATAGGTTACTCAGGAGACAAGTAGGATGATCCAGTACTCCCATCTCTTTGAGGATTTGGCCACATTTTGATTCACACAGTTAAATTCTTTATTGTAGTCAATGAAGCAGAAGTAGATTTTTTTCTGGAACACTCTACTTTCCCCATAGTTCAGTGAATATTGGCAATTTGGTCTCTAGTTCCTCTGCCTCTTTGAAAATCAGACTGCTCTTCTGGTAATTTTTGGTTGACATATTGCTGATGCCTAGCTTGCAGACTCTTAAGCATAACCTTACTGGCATGTGAAATGAACACAATTGTTTGATAATTTGAACATTCCTTCACATTGCCCTTCTTTAGGATTGGGACATAAACTGACCTTTTCAATCCAGTGGCCATTTTTGTGTTTTCCAAATTTGCTGGAATGTTGTGCAAATCACTTTAGCAGGAGCATCTTTTAGGGTTTTAAATAGCTCAATTGGAATCCTTTCACCTCCACTAGCCTTATTGCAAGCAATGCTTTCTAAGGCCCATTTGACTTCATTCTCTAGGATGCTTGGCTCTAGATCACACCATCATGGTTATCAGTGATGTTAAAAATTTTTCTTGTATAGTTCTTTTGTGTATTCTTGCCACCTCTTCTTAACTTCTTCTGCTTCAGATCAATCACTACCATTTTTGTCTTTTATCATGCCCATTTTTGCATGAAACTTTTCCTTGATATCTCTAATTTTAGATCATTTGTCTTTCCCATTCTATTATTTTCTTCTATTTCTTTGCATTACTCATTTAGGAAAATCTTTTTATCTCTCCCTGCTATTCTTTGGAATTCTGCATTTAGTTGGCAGCCCTAATATCAATTCTCAGGTCAAGAAAAACACTGCAAACTAGCCAAACTGGCTTTCTCTCAGTTCCTTGTGCAAAAAACTCCATTTCCTCTCTCCATTATTTCCCACTGGCCATCCTCCATGCCTGAAAGGCATTTACTCCTCAACTCCATCTCAAAGAACCTCTTTGGTCATTCAAAACAAAGCTCCAAAATCCCTCAGATCCCAAGGTTGTCCCTTTATAAACGTCTCTGCATTTACATGTATTTAATTTCCTTATATTTATTTTACATACAATTTAAATCTTTTTCTCCCCATTTAGAAATTACGTTCTTTGAGAGTAGAGATTTTTTCATGCATACTTATATTCCTCAGCAACTAGCACACTACCTGATACATAATAGGGGCTTACCAAATATATGTTGGCTGATTTATTGATTACAATTGGAAGGAATACTCAAATCAATAAGTTCCCACAACCACCATATTATTAGAGTAAAACTGGAATAGCTTTTTAAAGCTGCCATGATTAGGATCCTAGGATTTTTAGACTTGTAAAGGATCTTCAAAGACTACAATCACTTCATTTCCCAGATGAAAAAATGGAAACCCGGAGAAGTTAAATCTTTTGCCCAATGTCACCTAAGTAGTAACTGGCAGATAAGGGATTCAAACTCTTGTTTGCTACACTGATTAACAT
The DNA here is from genome assembly GCF_028372415.1 of Notamacropus eugenii. Lineage (NCBI taxonomy): Eukaryota > Metazoa > Chordata > Mammalia > Diprotodontia > Macropodidae > Notamacropus > Notamacropus eugenii. The sequence continues at coordinate 248,070,719 of NC_092874.1, read as the reverse complement.
TTAACTTGCAATTAACTAAAATCCCCAAGGCTTTTTCATATGATTAGCTGTTAACTCATATTCTCCCATGCTCACAACACAATCATGTACTTATGAAGTTGACTGTTTGAATCTATATGCAGGACTAAACATTTGATTTTTCTTCAATTCAATCTTGTTAGCTCAGGCCCATTCTTCTAGGCTTTCAAGATCTTTTAGAACCTAGTTCTATCAATCAAGCAAGTAATATACATTTATTAAGGGCCTACTTATGCCAAGGACTGTGCTAAGCTCTGGGGAAAACTTTGTGACCTCATTTGGGGTTTTCTTGGCAAAAGTATTGGAGTAGTTTGCTATTTCCTCCTACAGTTCAGTTTACAAATAAGGAAACTAAGGTAAACAAAAGACTTCCCAGGGTCATACAGCTAGGAAGTATCTGAGGCCAGATTTGAATTCACAAAGATGAGTCTTCCTGACTCCAGGACTAGCTAGCACTCTTATCTACACCACTCAACTGCCCAAACAAGCTATATATAGGATAAATTGGAAATAATGAAGAGAGAGAAGGCATTTGAGTTGACATATTGAGAAAGGAAGGCTTCCCATAGAAGATGAATTTTAATTAGGACTTAAAGGAAGGCAGGGAAGCCAGTAGGTGGAGAAGAGGAGGGAGAGCTTTCTAGACATGAGGGACAGTCAGAAAAATGCCCAGAGATGAGAAGTGGAGTGTTGTATGTGGAACAGCAAGGAAGCCGATGTGAATGAATTGAAGAATACACAGTAGGTGTAGGAAGATGGGAAAAGCAGAAGGGATCTAGGTTATGCAAGACTTTGACCACCAAGTAGAGGATTTTGTATTCTCTCAGAACTTTGGAAACTTCCTTTTCCAGAAGCTGGTGAGAGCTGAGAATAAACAAGGAAAGTGTAGGTGTTTTCATTTGCAACTATTTCTGGATCGAAGTGGTTTGGATGAAAGTGATATGGTCCTGAGGGACTTGACTGTGGGAGCCAAGACTTCTTGGGGGAAGAGAATCCATGAGAGATTATGGCAACAAATACAAATCTACAACCCTGGTGATAGAGGACAGTAGAGAGCAGAAACAACTGGGCGGGAGTGGTAAGCAGAAGTAGGTATAATCTGGAGCATAGACAATGGGTATCTGTTGGTGAGGGGCTTATTCCAGGTGCTTCTCTTCTGTCCCCTTGCATTCCACAGTGCCTAGGAAGAGAGATCAGCCTTGCTCTCTCCCTCTGTGGCTAAGTCAGACCTCTTTGGAAGTGTTGTTTTGGGCCTAAATCTGTTTTAATTCTTATGCTATTAAAACTGTGGCTAACTATTAAACTGTGTTAGGAGTACTCGGATCCACAATTAAGGGGTTGATTTGGAAAAACCAGCAGATTGAAAACTGCTGTACTGACAGTATCTTCTAGCTGAGAGCTCATAGCCTAAGAAAAAATTTACTGATTTATTTGAACAATGTCCCAATTTAGAAAGAAAATGCTTTCACTTTAATCTCTCTTTGCCACAAGGCTGGGTCTGAAAGAAAATTACTCTCCTAGAAGAGCTGGGGAAACTTCTAGAGAGAAAGCCATGTTCCAAGAGAGGAGTTCATCCCAGGAAAACCTCACCCATAAAAAGGTGGGAGAGGGTAAAATAACTGGAAAACTCAGCCTGCCTGTTTACCACCCTAGCAATCACTGGAACACTTTGTATCTTCTGATGCCTAATATGTCTTTGTTCATGTTACTGACTGGACCAGAGCCAAGGACCAAGATCTTGCAAACAATTAAAGAACTTCTTTCTCATTTATATCAATTTGTTCATTAATCAACATTCTTTGAATATAGCTGTTGAATCAGCTACGAGTACATTTTGAATCCTGCTTTGGACACACACCCAGGGCAAATAATTTATACTCTCTCAACCTCAGTTTCTCCTCTGTTAAATAGAAATAATTACATCATTCTGAATGTGTTCTTCCTTCTGAGCTTTGACTTAGGATACCATCATAGCTTTCTCTAGCCCTGTGCTTGATGTGTCTTGTCTGGAGGAGATGCATGTATTTGCAAATATCATCTTTGTCTATTGGTTCAATCTGATCTCGGCATTCAAACTCAAAAGCCTTCACTTTTTCTTTGGCATGAGTTCAAATGCCATTTTGACATTACTTGACCCAATTTACATGAGAGTGGGAAATTAGTATGTTTTTAGGTAAAATCATATGACTTGATGTTATCTATGTACATCAACTGATTAATATTATGTGTCAATGTGACTTCCCTTTGAGTTGAAATCCATACTCAGTTTAATTCAAAAGAGATTGTGATGGATAGGACTGACCTAAATCATAACAGGCTTAAAATGTCTCTATGAAAAGTGTTACATTTTAAAATATATAATTTGTTCTTGACATTACGGTGCTGTTGGTGTGCTGTTATTGCTATTAATACTTTAACTGGACCTGTAATTTCAGCAGTATAGGCAGCTTCAAGTGATGAACTCCTTCTACCAAGGCAAACCAACTCCTTCTGTACAACTGATAATCTTAGAGGTTCTCCTGGAGCATGAAGAGATTAGGTGATTTGCTGAGGATCACAGAACTAATGTGTGTCAGATGCGGGACTTGAAACTAGATTGCTTTGGCTCTGAAGCATAGTCTCTATCATACCATGCAGTCTGTCTCTTATTGTTCATGATTGATATTATTACTATGACTGCTGTTGTAATTATCATATAAAAACTATTATTTTCATTTTGTTTAATGCAGTTCAGATAGAAGCAGTCCTGAAGCAAGTCATTCTCTTGTTCCTATTCATTTCCCATGGCTTGGAGATTATGAGAATTTGGTATGGTGACATCTGTTAAAAAAATAAAAAGATTGTTCTCAGGTTGTACGTTCTATGGGTGATCGTGGGCAACAGTTTGATATACAATACTTTTATCGTTTATTAAGCAAGGTCTCAAGTGTATATTGAGGTCTGTATTTTTAATACAGGTATTTGTTGTCTGTCAATTCATGAAAGATAGTGAGCTTCTAATGTTAAATCTAGCCATTGGGTCATAATTTGGTAGTGCTAAATTGTTGCTGCCTGCGATAATGTATAGTTCTAGTTTCCTTACATAGTAGACATTGGTCATTACTGTTTTATTATTATATAATTAACAAGCCCACATTTCTTTATTTCACACACAAAGATGTCATAAGAGACTATCAAGTACCCATCTGAAACTGAGATGAATTTATATCTACAGCATTCCCTTAATCTGCCAGACGATCCATTAAAAAAGAAAATGAAATTAGTTTGGCATAACTATTTTTAGTGAAACTATTAGCCAGGTTCTATCCTAGAATCTACCCTAGAATTTTTTGAGGGATTGATGTTAAGCTTGATAATCTCTATTTTCCTATATCCACCTATTTCTACTTTGGAACAAGTATTTTTAAGCACTCACACACTGGGTGCCAGGCACTATAAAATCAGGGCATTGGCTCTCTCTGAACTTCTGGCACTCCTTCTGTTCTCCATGATTCCCAAAAGATTATCAAAGGCAGTTCTGCAATCACAGCCACAAGTTCTTTAAAAATACTTGGATATGTTTCATCTGGCCTGGAGCATCTAACTTAGATAAAATAGATATGTACTCTCTTACTATTCCAATAAATGGGTGTGCAAGGCTGAGGGGACAGCTGAGAATACATGATGATGATGATAACTAACATTTATGTAGCACTTGAAGGTCTGCAAAGTGCTTTATGAATATCTCAGATAGTTTTTATCATGAGTAATGGATCCTTACAGAGGTCAAATATATGACAGGGATCACTCTCTAGACCAGAGGTCTGAACTTTTTTGTATCATGGATCTCTTCTCAGAATAAACATTTTAAAAGCATAAGATACATAGGATTACAAAGGAAACCAATTATATTGAAATATAGTTGTCAACTATTAAAAAATATTTTTAAAAAACAAATTCATGGTCCTTAGGTTAAGAACCCCTGATTTAGATCACATAATGCACCAAAGTGAAACAACAGATTTTAACTGTAAAAGTAAGAAGTAACTGGAAATTTTCATAGAATCATAGAACCCAAAATTTGAAAGACATATGAAAGGTCATCTAATCCATACTATACCTGATTCCATAAAAGCCCCAAGAAATGATTATCCAGCTTTTGGTTGAATAGGGGAACCTGATAATTTCATAACTATGGAGAGTTATAACTGACAAAAAGTTTCTCCTTGCGTAAAGTATAAATCTAGCCACACATAACCATTTTAATATTTTGAAGTTGATTTTTTTAACCAAAATGGAACACTATATCCCTATTAGATGACATCTTAATAGAAATCAACATTCTAGGCTATTGAGATCTTTTTTGAATTATAACTTTGTCATCTAATATTTTAGTTATCTTTCACAACTTTTGTCACCTGCAGATGTGACAAGTATGCCTTTTATACCTTCATCCAAACCATAAAAATATTAAATAAATTAGGACTAAGGAAAATTCCTTGGATCACTCTCTTAGAACCTCCTCCAAGTTGACGGAAAGTCATTAATGGTTATCCTTTGGGTCCAGTTCAGCCATTTTTCAGTCTGTCTAGCTCTTTGAGACCCCATTTAGAGTTTTCTTGGTAAAGAGATTGGAGTGGTTTGCCATTTCCTTCTCCAGCTCACTTTATATATGGGGTAACTGAGGCAAACAGGATTAAGTGACTTGTCCAGGTTCACAGAGCTAGTGAATGTCTGAGGCTAAATTTGAACTTGGGAAGATGAGTCTTCCTGACTCCAGACCCAACACTCTTATCTACTGTGCTATAAATTGGATGAACCACATGTCCTCCTTAGTTAGACAAACATCACAAATCTCAGATTGGATAACCGAGGTCTCTAGGTTCTTTAAAAAAAGCACTTGAGAGTAATGGACTGTTTCAGTTTTTGAATTTGTACCCCCCAGCAACTAACATAGTTCTTGGTACATTGTAGGTACTTAATAATGATTGTGAGGCACTCTAGAAACCTTCAGGATGACATGATTTTCCAGATATAATATATGCCCTTAAGTTTCTCTCAAGATATTACACAGTAATTGAATAACGTTAACAAAGCTAATGCCCAATGACTTTTGGTCTCATTCTAAAATATTACTCCTGTGTATCTGGAGGGTAAAGGGACTAAATCCTATGTAGTGAAGAAATGTGGAACACAAAGTGCTCTTAGCAGAATTCTCTTATTTGAGGGAGAATACAAATAGGGCTTAGGACACAGTTAAGATTAAACTGTCGGCCATTTATATTAGATGGAGTATGAAGAAGGTATCACACTGAGTGTACCTCACTCACCCTTTTTCTTTAATTTTCCCTGATTCAGGGTACATGTATGACTATGTCCAATACTTTTATCCTTAGATACTGGAAACACTAAAATGTAACTTTCAAGGTACCTGTCATTTTCATTTTATCAACCAGTTGTTCCTTCTATAGTGGTCAGAATTCATTCCTTTAAGATAAATCTCAGAAAATCATATCAAATAACTTTTGTAATTACAGGTCTTACCTACTGTGATTATTACCAGGAACTGCCTGGTCTCACTGTCCCACTACATCTAGGTGAACCTCCTTATATCCCTTTATGTGTTCATACCTTCTTACACTCTGAAACTAGTTTTTGTCCTGAATAACAAGGATGTAAGGAACTCTTTACTCAGAGAGTGATTAGATCAGTATTAAATGTCTTTCTTATTACTATTGGCATTCCTCTTTGTTTCTCCCTGTACTGGCACCTTCGCGTGGAGTCCTGATCTTTTATACTTGTTGGTTTATCCTTTTCCTGATTGCTAATTTCCTCTGTCTCCTGACATATGTGCTTTTCCTACTTCCTATATGTTAATTCTGCTTTTGACTCTGTGTGTAGTCTCACTTCAGTCTGTGCTTGCTCTGCTAGCCATTTGCCTGCTCTCTCACCAGTCCATGGCCCACACACCCTGTGTTCAGTGTAGAGGAATCACATTCTAGGAAGGACATTGGTAAGTTAGAGAAGAGACCAAACAGAACAGTGAAACACCCTCAGATAAGCCACATGCACATTAGTTGAGGGAATTGGAGATATTTGGCTTAAAGTAAGAATCACATGATCCTTCTTTAGAACATATGAAAGTTGTCATGGGGAAACGATATTAAAATTGTTCTACCTGGTCCCATGAGGGATGGCAAGAACTTTCAGTTTTTCTAGCTTTCATGTCTTTTGTGAGATCCAGTTCCATGTCACCAATTGCCTGCTGGGTATTTCCATTTCAAACTCAGTATATCCCACACCAAATTCATTTGCCTTTTCCCCATGTCTCTTCTTAACTTCTCTTTGTCTTTCAAGAGAACCATCATTCTTTCAGTCACCAGGTTCACAATCTGGCAGTCCTTGATTCTTTGCTCTCCCTTACTCTCCATACCCAAGACTGGTTAGTGTTGTCCATTCTACCCCCAGAGCCTCTCCAGTAAGCCCTTCTCTTCTTTCCACTTCCATAGTCACCACCTTAACTCAAGTCCTATTCAACTGATGAGGGGAATAAGGAGAATACAACAGAGAGGACTAATTCAGGAGCCTTCTAATTGGTCTCCATTCAGCCTAACCCACTCTCCACAGAGCTGCACACTGATGTTCCTAAAGCACAGGTCTGATCCTGTCACTCTCTGCTAGAGATACAGCAGTGCTTGTGGGATAAAACACAGACTCCTCCATTTGGCATTTCAAGTCCTTCACAATCTGGCTTTACCCTAATTTTCCATGGTGATAACATATTACTCCTTACACTCTGTACCTTCCAGCCAAACTGGTCTGCTTACTGTTCTCCATATTCAGGCTCCACACCTTGGCACAGGCTGCCATCTCTTGAGCTTGGAATGCTCTCCCTCCTCCCCCAGCTGCCACCTCCTGCAAGAGGCATTTCCTGATTCCCACAGCTGTCAGTGCTCATCCTCTGCCTGAAATGACTTCCTATTCATTTTGTATTTACTTATCTGTGCACGTATTATTAAGTAAACTTATTTAGGGCAGGGATAGTATAATTTTTATCTTTGGATTCATTCCAAGCACTTGATACAGTATCACACAGTGGACACCTAATAAACATTTGTTAAATTTGACCTAGGAGTAGTCAATTAATCAATAAATCTATCAGTTGACAAGCATTTATGAAGCACTTCCTTTGTGCCAGGCACTGTGCTGGGTGCTGGAGATACAAAAACTGAAAAAATCCTAATACTCAAGGAGCTCACATCGTAACAAGAAAGACCAGTACATAGGTAAGTATATAAAGAATAAATATAAGCTAATGAAAAAAAGAGTTAAATACAGGGGGGATATGGAGAGTAGGGACTGGTGAATGGGAGAAGCAAGAAAAATTTCCTGTAGAAGGTGGAAGGGTGGCATTCTAAGAGGCAGAGGTGAAAAGGAAGTAAGTTACAGGTATGGGATGTACCCAGTGCCAAGACTGGAGATCGAGAACTGTGAATGAAAATTCACTGAGGAAATGCAGTTGGGAGAGACCAGTTAGGAGAACTCTGCAATAATCCTGGAAAATGCAATGAGGACCTGAACTAAAGTGACGGTTGTGTGAGTAGAGAGAAGGGGTTGAATGCTGGAGCTATTGTAGAAGTAGAAATTACAAAATTAGGCAACGGACTATATATATAGACTGAGGGAGAATGAGCAGTTTAAGATGATGTCAAGGTTATGAACCTAGGAAAATGAAAGAAAGGTGGTACTTCTGACAGAAAAGGGAAGTGGAGAAGATGGAGAGGAGGCAATGTCTAATAGGCAATTGGTGAAGTGCAAATGAAACTGGGGCTCTGACTGGATATATAGATCTATGAGCCATCTGCAGAAAGATGACTTGAGAGGTATGAATCTTTCAAATGAGAGAAAAGAGGGGAGAGGGAGTGAAAGGAAGAGGGAGAGAGTGAAAGCAAGAGAGAGAAGGAAGAGGAGAGGTAGGGGAGGGAAAGAGAAAAGAGGAGAGGAGAGGAGTGAAGAGGAGAGGAGAGGAGAGGACAATAAGAGAATGAGGTCTAGGCTAGGAGTCATAGTTCAAGAAAGGCAAATTTTGGCTCAGTGTTAAGACAAAATTTCTAACTGCAGTTACTCAAAAGCAGAATGAGCTACCTCAAAAGATACTGGGTTTCTCTTTACAGGAGGTCTCAGTCAAAGACTGAATAATCACTGGTTTGGTTATATTGTATTGTAGAGGGGGCTGTTGTTCAGGCATGGACCAGATGACTTCTGAGTTCCCTTCCAACTCTGACATTCTGCGATTCTATGAACATTCATTGTGCTCTCACAAGGCAGTTATGAAGGTTTTGTAAACCTTAAGGTGATATCTAAATATGAGCTATTATATAATAAATAATAATCTATAATGAATATATGTTATATTGAATATATTATATTATATATTGTTATATTGAATGTTGTGAGGTCCTCTAGATCTAGATCAAAATAATACTAATAATATAATAAATATGACCTATAAAGTATTCATTTTATCACAGAGTTAAGATCTTAAACCTAACCTAATCCAACCACTTCATTTTATAAAGGAAGAAAATGAGATCCTAGGTGGCCTGGTTGATTAATGACAGTGCTATTACAAGAGCCTGTAATCTCCAGATTTCGGTGTTCTTTTCCTCACAGTACAATGCCTACCTCTCGTTGGCACTATGGTCCTTTACTCTATGTGTAAACCAACATTTACTGAGACCCTATCAGAGCAGAAAAGTTTTGAAGCTAGCTAAAGCTAAGTCCTTTTAGCCTTCTGATGTGAACGTGGATTTCAAGGAAAACTGTTACCAAACACTCTCTTCTTACGACAGAATTCAGCCTAGCTTTCATTTCTCATTTATTGATGTTGCCAGACTGTGGAGCACTAGAGTAGAGACCATCTCTCTTCTCCCAAAAGTGCCTTTTCATTTTGCAGTCACATTATGCCTACAGAAAAGAACATGCTCTGACCTGGAATAGTAAGAAATAGAAGCTATTTAAGAAGCTAATATATTTCACTCACTGTAGATCTGATCCACAGGAAAATATTTCTATTTCTTAAGGAATATCAGTTTCTTATAATGAAACATTTAACCTCCTCAAAAAGAAAATGTGAATTCTTTCCAGACAGAAATTGATCACTTTTGCATCACTAGACAAACTTTTTCCAATAGAATGGAAAGCACTGCTTCCCAGACAAAAAAGAATAGTTTCTGTCAAGGCTTTCCTAATAGAATTATTTACAAAATAAATAATTATAAATTATTTTCAATTATTTTCACATATTTTCAATTATTGTAAAATTATAAGGGGTATGATGAAATTTTTCAGAAAGACTTTAATAATATTCATTGTGATCAGAGATCTTAGATTGAGAGCTAGTTAACTGGGCCCTCAGTTTTATGTTCAGACCCTGAGTTTCAGAACATAAGGCAACTTCTCTGAAGTTACACAAGTAGTAAGCATCAGTCAAGATTTTAATGAAGGTCCTCTTGACCTTCAACGTGATATTTGGTGATCTTTCTACTACAGAACAAAATCAAAATAAATAATAAAGCATTTTATTTATATTATAGTAGTAGTAGTTATACTGGTAATAGCATTGATAGTGGTAGTGGAAATAATAGTAAGCAGTAATATAATGATTTTAGATTTGAAAAATGCTTATGAGATAATATCTCATGTTATCCTCACAACAACACTTAGAGGTAAGTACTATTATTATATCTATTTTATAGTTGGGAAAATTGAGGAAACCTATGGTTAAGTGACCTGTCCAGAGTTACAGAGACTAAATGTCTGAAGCTGGATTTGATTTTAGGTCTTCCTGACTCCAGGGCCACCTGGTGCTCTATACATCAGGTGTATAAATGACCTAGTTGTCTAAACTGATTCATGCTAATAATGAAAATAATATTTTATCAAGTATACATAATTACCATTAAATTCTTAAACCAATATAGATTATCCAAGCAGAACATTAACTCTGGCAGTTCCTTCTATGCTGGAAAAATTTCAAATATGAGTGCAATGACAGATCACATTTATTATCTAAGGAGCAGTCCAGCTAAATTCCAAGGTTCGTTACCATGTTGGTCATAGGACAATGACTCTTTCAACTGATGCAGCTCTTAATGATGGTATGCCCAGTTAAGGAGAGTCTAAGATCTGTGTCACTGAGCAGAATACTCACCCTAACAAAATCAAGTTGCTTGGAGCACCACTGAAGTAAGGGAGGACAGAATCTATATGGGCACAAACAATATCAGGGATGAAAGAACAGGTAATAGAAATGTTCAGACTGGAACACATCAATGTGAACTTACCTCTGATACTGATTAAAATAGCAAGTGAATGGCTGAGAACCAACTTCATCTTCCCAGTACTGTTGCCAAGTCATGACACTTTCCAAATTCTTCTGATTTTCTCTTTCGCAAGGAGGGATATATGAGCACTGGCAAAACAGAATGTAAGAAGTAGAATTAGCACCTTGCATGATATTACAAGATGTGGAGAAGATCCAAACTTTTACTAGAGAGGGAATGCAACAAATATAGTGGATCTAATTAATTTTAGTTATCATAAAAAATAAATTTTATTTTAAAATTCCAATTTAAAGCAATTATAGAAATGCACATCATGTCCATTAATTTATAGGAATAAAGGCACTACCATGAACAACTGACAAAAATATAATAGAAAAACAAAAATCCATACTCTCTGAAATGTAGAGTTCAGATAGCGATCTTGGGCAAATCCCTTCTTCCTAGACATTAATGAGAAAACTAGATTAGAAGACCCCTAAATGCCTTCTAGCTCTAAATCTATGGTTCTATCTATCTATCTGGGGACTATCAGCCAGGGATGGAGACAAAATAAGTTCAACCCCATCCATTTTTCCTCTCTAAGGACCATCAAATATTCTTATATGTCACCCTTTCTGCACATCATCCTTCACATACACTCTTTAAGTACACAGCCACACTCATATTCCTATTTTTTTTTCCTGTCTTATTAGACCTTCTAATCAGTAGAATACTATTTCACAGTGGAATATTCTCTATAGTCTATAGGAAGATACTTGTTCTCTGAATATATAATCTCAAGGGATTTTTTCAAAACATATCTCTAGACATTTTTCTAGACATATCTCTAATAAAGTATGCTCTCTGAAAGCATTCCACATCATCCCCTACCAGTTTCTCCTTCACTCTGATCTCATAAAGAGACAGACCTTCTCCTTACTCCTCCTCCTCTACTTGGATCCTTCATTGCAACCTCACCAGGCTTCTCCAGCAGATTGCCCGTACTACCATTCCCACTAATTATTAGCTCCTTCGTGGATGACTATAAATATGTTCATGGAGCTCCCTCATCCTTAAAAAGTCTTACTTGCATATACCATAATTTGTTCAGTCATTCTCAATTAATAAATGCCTCCCAAGTTTCCAGTTCTTTGCCACTACAAAAAAAAGAGTTGCTAGAAATATTTTTGTTTATATAGCTTCTTTTCTCTTTTATTAATCTCTGGAGCATAGGTATAGTAGGTGTACTGCTGGATCAAAGGATATGTAGAGTATGGTAGGTAACTTTTGGAGTATATTTCCCAATTACTTTACAAAATGGCTGGAATAATTCACAACCTCAACAATAGTTCATTAATATGTCTATATTCCCACAGCCCCTCAACATTTGTCATTTTCTTTCTTGGTCAGTTGCCAATCTGATGAGTGTGAGATCGCTTTAATTTTCATTTCTCTAATTATTAGTAATTTGTAGTATTTTTTTTCATATGACTATTGATAGCTCGAATCTCTTCCTTTCAAAACTGTCTATATCCTTTTTGATGGGGTCTATCCCTTTCTAACTCTGTTGCAAGTATAAATAAGGAAAGTGAGAATAAATGCCATTTGTACAGATTTTACCAAGCAAACATGTAGACATGTTTATACTGAGCACCCACAATGTATGAAACGCTCTATAGTGCTGTGCACATTGAGATTTCAAAAGAGATAAATGAAATATGATTCTTTCCCTTAAAACGTTCACAGATTTAGAGGGTTATAAAGTCGAGGCTCCAACATAGCACCTTCTTAGTTCAGATTCAATGCTGGGATGAAATGAAGTACTCACAAGCCACTTCACACTTAACAAAAAACAAAGTAGGTTTGCCCCAAAACAGCAAGAATACACAATTACACAATAGCACTAGTCATCCATCAAGTCTTAGAAGTACAGAGTCTGCATATCTGGGACTTTTATGTCCCTAGATGACCAGGAAGCCAGAGCCAATCAGGTCCTGGGAGCAACTTTATCCTATCAACATACCACTCCTTAGTGGCAAGGTCCTAAGGATAGACTGGAGTAGTGGTGTCAAACTCAAAATTGAAATGTAACCCTGTGGGCCTCACATTGACTTAGAAAAATCACAAATTAGTATTGTCTATATTGTATTTTTAATTATATTGCTAAACATTTCCCAATTACATTTTAATCTATTTTGGACCACATTTGGGAATTTCGCAGGTTCTAGAGGACATTGCACTCTTTTTTTTTTTTTTGATAGAATTCTATTTTTTAAAAATTTATTTTCAGTGTTCCACAATCACTACCATACAACCTAGATTTTTTCTTTCCCTCCCTCCCTCTCCCCCATTTTCCTCCTGCCTCCCTGAGATAGCATACAATTTTATATTGGTTCTACACATACATTCCTATTAAATACATTTTCACCATAGTCATGTTGCATAGAAGAATTAAAATGAATGGGAGAAATCACATAACAAACCAAAACGTAATACAAAAGAAAATGATCTGCTACAATCTGCTATTGAATTCCATAGTTCTTTCTCTGGATGTGGAAGGCATTTTGCCTTAAAAGGCCATTGGGAATTTTTCAAGTCCTTGCATTGCAATGAAGTTCTAAGTCTACCAGAAAAAATCCTCACACACTGTGATTGTTGCAACGTACAAAGTTCTCCTGGTTCTGCTCCTTTCGCTCAGCATCAGATCATATAAATCTTTCCAGGCCTTTCTGAAGTCTTCCTGTTCGTCATTTCTTATAGCGCAATAGTATTCCATTACATTCATATACCACAACTTGTTCATCCATTCCCCAGTTGATGGGCATCCCCTCGATTTTCAGTTCTTGCTCACCACAAAGAGAGCTGCTATAAATATTTTTGTACATGGGGGACCCTCTCCCATTTTTATGATCTCTTTGGGATACAGTCCTAGAAGTGATATTGCTGGGTCAAAGGGTATGCACATTTTTGAAGCCCTTTGGGCATAGTTCCAAATTGCTCTCCAAAATGATTGGATCACCTCACAGCTCCACCAACAATGAATTAGTGTTCCAACTCTCTCACATCTTCTCCAACATTTATCATCTTCCTATTTTGTCATGTTAGCCAAACTGATAGGTGTAATGTGGTACCTCAGAGTTGTTTTGATTTGCAACTCTCTAATCAATAGTGATTGAGAGCATTTTTTCCTATGACTGTAGATATCTTTAATTTCTTCCTCTGAAAATTGCCTGTTCATGTTCTTTGACCATTTATCAATTGAGGAATGACCTGAATTCGGACATTGCACTCTTTAAATGCCTATAAAGCTTTTTATTGGGCAGTACAAAAGATGAAAAGGAGGAAAGAGGAAGTCTCCTTCTCCACACAATGTGATAAATACATACCCATTATAGCTAAATATCAATAACTTCACCTATGAGAAAGCAAATGACCTCCCAGCAATAGTACCTCTTGTTTCCCCAAGTCCTTTCTGGGAAGTTCTCTGAATCATCTCAGAGGAAAGGAAGCCATCCAAATGGGTTACTTCTTGGCCTGAGCTACTTCTTCAGGGTATAAGGAGCCTTCTGAAGAGGCAAGGACCTTGAAACCAGGGCATCTCTGCACTAGGGAAGGAAGTACTAAGGAGTCTCAAACAGAATTCTGTTCAAAAACAGAGTTTTCTTATCAGATAAGTCATCCTAAAGACAGAATCCAAGAAATCATTAGACAACAACTCTTGCCCTTTCCATAGTCACATTGATTTGTCACAGATGAGACTTCTGGGATGTAAGATATATGACCTGGGCAGATACATGATGATATAGTTGTTGATCAACAGGGGCAAAACTCTTGCCCTAAAATAAGAGAGTGTCTGTCTGGGAAAGACTGAGAGCCACTTGGGTTAGAAATAGCTGTCTTGCTCTTAGAGTGATCATATGGTCCTATGGCTAGCACAGCATGGTATCACCACCCAAATGTCCAGATTGAAACTGGCTTCACTTCTCACCATTTGTTCTTCTTGTAATGCTTCCAACCTGGTTATTTAGCACATATATCTCTAATGAGTGCTAACATGTCCCACTAATAACTGATTAAGGTAGGAAACATTGGCAAAATTCCTCCATTGGTCCTGACCTCAAAGGGGAAAGAGTCTTTGTCTGTCTAGAGCTATGCTCTTCAGGCCACTTGGCCAGACACACAGACACACAAATACTCTGCCTAAAATATGTGGTAGTATGAGGGAAAATTTAGGTAACCTTGGAGAAGGATGACAAAGACATATTGGACTCCTTCCCAGGCGAAGGAAACTGTTCCTGACTAGTTTTTACCCACAGGAATAGAGAGGGAAAAAAACATTGGCAAGACTGACAGACCCATACCACTCAACCTGGGTCAACTCCCTGTAATCCACTGTAATCCCTCCAGAGATGAAGATCAGCAACTTGCCTGTCTTGTAAATCTCATACAATTAGTTGCACAAGGCAGTGAGAGGTTAAATGCCTTGTCCAAGGTGACATGGTAGTATGCATGAGAGGTAGGACTTGAACCTTTTCTCACTGCATCATGTTACCTCTCAACTTTAAAATACTCTCCCAAATTTCTTAAGATAACATAGTACTGAAAATAAAACACATTTGCTTTTGCATCTCAGAGGTGGCTCTTCAACACATGTATAAAGGAAGTTGAATGGTGGTGGGAAAAGGAGGGTCTAGACACGGTAGGAGGAGCAAGAAGTACTGCAACACTTGCTCCAAGAGAAGCATGATGGGGGTAAAGAAGGGTCTGGATTCCACAGAAGGTTCAGCCAGTGATAGAAAAGAGGGTCAGCTCTTCAGTATCAATTGGACAAATCCAGGCCTCCATGTGGACAGGAAGATGGGAAGGAGCACAATAGGACATTGGCATAGATTTTTATTGCTTCCTGAGGAAGCTTTACTGATGTGAATCAATTGCCAAAATTAGGACTCCCCCCAAAAGACTAGAAACCCACCTTGGCTAGCAACCTTATAATATCTATTGTTTTAGACAGGATTCTGGAGAGACATTGTGAGGAAGTTTAATTCTATTGATGCAAATAGTAGCCCAGCATGGAAGGAGGAAGGGAGAGGAATTGGACCCATGATTTCATTTGTACAGAGAACTTCTGTTCAGGAAACTCTTCCAACAATGCAAGAAGCAAACCTACTCAGCAGCTTAGAGTCTTAGTTGCCCAAAGCACTGAGAAATTAAAGAATTTACTCAGGTACACACAATGAGTATATACATATACATACATACATACATATATATATATATATATATATATATAATATACACACATACGTGTATATATATATACATATATATATACACATACGTATATATATATATACATGTATATATATATACATGTATATACATACACACACACACACACATATACATGTTAGAGATGGGCCTCAAATCCAGATCTATCTGGCTTTGAGGCTAGGTCTCTACTCTTTACAACTGAGAGAATCACAGAGGTAATCTAAGGAGTACCTAAACAGGCCTTGGTCTAAAGGGGTCAAGGTCTCCCATTGCATCCTGGGCCATCTCCAGTCATCCTGATGAATATCTGGTCACTAGATCTAGACGGCTCAGGAGGAAAAAGTGAGGCTGGTGACGGTGCACAGCCCTCCCTCACTCAAAACAAAGTCAAGTGCAAGTCATATCATCGTTTCTCTGATGGCATGGTCTTCTTTGACAACGGACAAACACAACAACAACAACAATTTCCTTGTTTTGTCCAAGCTCCTCCAAAACTTTTTGATGTCTATCCTTGCCTGCTTTGTAGGTCACAAATAGTGATTTACAACTTGTTGTTACCTTTATACATCCATAATTTGGGAACAAAACTTGAATTATACATTTCCTGAGTGTTCTAAGCCTTTTGTAGAAAGACACCTGAAAATAAATGCCATGGTATATCCATAAGCACTCCAACATACACAGGTTCTTAGATTTGCATTCATAAAAGGAAAGCAACTTTCAAGGGGTTTAACAATCACTTTAATCAAACACATGTATCATTCCTTTAACCAAGCACATATATCATTCATTTAGTTCAGGGAGCCAGCACCCTGAATTTCAAAGAAAATATAGAGAGGTTAAAAAAATCAAAAGACATGACTTCCTCTGCCTGAATTCAGCAGACAATTGGATCCCAACTGTCTGACCATAGTTGCCAGAGAGAGAAGCACCACCATGACATCTGGGTTCTCAAAGCCAAGGGGCTCCTTAACAGCTTCCCAGAGTCCTTGTCTGGCACTCAAACCTTCTTACCAAAAACCAAGTTCCAAAGTAAAACCTCAACTTAGAGTATTTTTACCATTTTTTAGAGCCAGAGGGCATCACAACTCTTTGACCCAGTGCTTCACTGTAAAAAAACAAAAGGTACTTGGGACCCTCTTACAAAACAGTTCCCCTAATCAAGCTTCCCACAATGGGCAGGCCCATCAATGAATGGGAAAGATAATGAATCACATTAAAATAATTAACAATACAAATACACTGTTTCTAGTTATAGAAGTCTTGTTTCTGTACTTTACTCCTTCTAAAGACTCTTGATTGATAAAGGCAAGATTCAATCAGAGGAACTTGATTATACTAAAATAAAAACAGCAAAACATCCTATTTTGATTGCCATCACACATGGTAGTAAAGCATAGTAGAAAAGACTAGTGTGAATCAAAATGCCATATTACTAGCAAGTAAATTCTCTGTCACTAATCTTCCTGAACTGGAATGAGAACTGTGTCTCTTTTGAAAAAATTGAGAAAGGCTCCTGCTGCAAAGGGGTGAGGTGACATATTATGTTCATTTTTTTCCTAGTACATTCTCTGAAAGGTGGATTAAGAATTTTTTGGCTAGCCTTTGGGCCCTTATTTGGCTAGGTGGTCAGTCTCTGGTGCCATCAATGCAATTTCAGTCAGGCTTATTTATGGCCACATTGTCCTTACTTGTCGAGGACAATAAGGATTTTTCTCAGGAAAAAGTTCTTCATTTTATATCTAACCTTTCTTGCTTTTCATTTGGCAATGACCACATTTATTAAATTTTGATCACATTAGTATCATGGTAGTACATCTATAAAAGCTTGACTGAATGAAATTTAAGGAAATCATTGCCTTAAAAAAAGTCATGTGGGAAGTATGTAACTTTGTATTCTAAATGAGTGTTTTAAAATATTCTGAATATGCATTAGTGAACAAAGCTAATTCTTTCAAGTAAGTACACTTGGATAACATAAAGTAAGTTTTTAGGGAGTTTAATTAAGCAAGATATAACTGTCATTTGAGGCAGAAGAGTTGAGTGATGGGTTCACATGTTCATTTTTTAAAAATCTGAATCTAATAAGTTTCAGAATGCAATCTCTTCTCCTCTGAAGCTCATTCTATCAAAACTTATTGCCTAATACCAAACATGGTGGTTGTTGTCTACTAGTCTCTGAATCATTCTTCCACCTTTTTCATGGAGTTGAAAATTTGGCTCAGTCTTTTTCTTTGACCCCAATTTCTTTCTTTATATTAGGGTATTTGAATAAGCATGTTGATGCTACCTCAAATACCCTAACCTCCTTCTTCCTCAATTTACTAATTTCCTACATCCTACACTTTCATTCCCCTTCAGCCATAGGCAAAGATGGTCACATGCTAGATCTCACCATCACCCATGAGTATTCTACTTCCACAATTGCAAAGTCTGACATTCCTTAGATTGAGAGCTCCTTCAGGGCAGGGATTGTCTTTTGCCTTTCTTTGTAGCCCTAGTTCTGGGCACAGTGCTTGTCATATAGTAGGGGGCTTAAAAAATTCTTAGTGACTGACTCATCTCATCCTTCCATCTATTCCTATGCCTTATACCACCTAAATGTATTCTTAATTTTCCCCATGACCTCCAAACCCTCCAGCAGGTCTGTACTTTCTCAGTCCGTTATTCCTGTCCTGATGTCACTATTCTCCCTTTTCAGTTTCAGCCCTATTGTTAACATGTTCAATTCCAATCTGTCCTCAAACTCTTGCCCCTTTATTGCATTATCATTTATTCTAACTCATTAAATTAATACTCAGTCTCTCTCCTGAGTTCTAGATTCACATCCCATGTCACAACCGCTTATCGGACATTTCAAAATGGATGTCCCAAAGATCTCAAATTCAACATTTCTAAAACAAAACATCTTTCCTCCAAAACCTACTTTTCTTCTGAACCTTCCTATTTCTATTAAGAGCACAAGTTTGGTATTATCTCTGATTTTTCACTCACCCACATCTCATCTACCCAATTGGCTGAAAAACCTTGCCATTTCTGCTTTGAATCTGTCTTCTCCTCACTACTCACAAAGTCACCACCTTGGCTCAGGCCTTCGTCACTTTTCTTCAGGGCTACTACAATGGCCTCCTAATTGGGACCCTGCCTGATTTTCTGCACTCTGGTTCATCTATCCCATAGCTGCTAAAATGATTTTTCTAAAACATAAATCTGACCATGTCACTCTCTCTTCAATAAACTGCACAGCCTCTTTATTGCTTCTTAGAGAACATAAAAAATTCTTTTGGTTAGCTTGCCTGCCACATGGTAGCCCCTTAAAAATGTTTATTAGTTGATTGATTAAAATCCTTTACTGCCTGGCCCAACCCACTTTTACAATCTCATTATAAACTATTTTCCTTTTTGTATTTAATTATCTAGTACAACTGGTGGTCTAGCTGTCCTCACGCAAGGCACTTATTTCCTATCTCTGTGTCCATCCCCATGTCTGAAATGTATTCTCTCCTCAACTCTACCTGAGAATTCCTTATTTCCTTCATGATTCAGCTCCAGCACTACCTTGCACACGAAGCATTTCTGGATCCCTCCAACTACTAGTTTCCTCCCTCCCTTAAACTAACATTCATTTTGCATTTATTCAATATATACTTCCATACTCTGCATATTGTGTCCTCAAATAATATTTAAACTCCTTGAGAAAAAGAACTCTTTTGGTCAGTTAGCAAACCCCTATTGAGTACTTACTATAAAAAAGGCATTGTGAAAATATAACAGAATGATAATCCCTAGTCTTGAGGAGTTCACCCTAGAACAGGAAGGCAACATATCTAAACAAGTTGAAAAGGAAGAGGAGGTACCCAATTCCTGGTCATAACAGACAAATTAAGTTAGAAATGCACTGTGGGAATGAATGGGACATAGCTGCCTTCCTTAAAGTTCTTGAAGGAACTACTAAATCAGAGGGTGAGGCTGCAGTGTGTGAATTTCAGGACTGTAGTAAGCTTCTGGAACTATGAGGTTTCTGGGGCATGGTGAAGGAAGCCAGGAGTACAGCCTAGAAAGGAATACATGCTTCATTTTTGTCTTTGTATTTCTAGAACCTAGCTGTAATAAAAGTAGGCATTTATTAATTATGCTTGTTTCTTGATTGGATGATTTCATCAGTCATAGTAAAACTGCCTCAATTATATGCCTTATCATTTCACTTTTTATTTCTCCTGACTTGGTGTTTTTATCTTTGTTTTATTCAGTTAGTAACCTGATTATACATAGATAATAGTTTCAGAAAAAAAATCTCACACATTGGGGAGCAGCCGTTTTCTGTCTGTTAAAATATAATCATTTTCACTTTTGTGATATTATTTGGTGCTTATCACATCCAATGTCTCTTTATTCTTCTCAAAGTATTCATGATATATAGACATGACATTTCTATATAGTCTAAAAGACTTTGATCTCTCTCATTTCTTGCTTCCAAACCATATTTTCAAAGATATTTTGTGCTATCCTTCCCAGTCAGCCCTTTGCAACGAAGTTTTCAAGTCTCAAAGGGTATGTTGCTTTAATATTTAGGGTTTCATAAAATTCTTCATAGAATTTCTCTATTTTCTGCAATAGATCTTGGGGCATAACAGGAACAGTTATTTTCATGGGGATCTTTTGGCAAATGTTTATGATAAACAGTGTAACATGAAATGACCAAGTGTCCCATGAAATATTTCTTGTTGTCTCCGGATGCACAATAAAACCAACCAGTTCCTTTATTTGCCTCTCCAAAGGAGAATATGTGAGCCAGCCTTCCACTTAGCTGCAACTTCCTTTTGTCTTTAGATTTCGATAACAGAGAGAATATAAATGTTGATATGGTTTAATTCCTCTAGTAGTATTTCTATCTATTGGTCATATAAGTGAGTATAATTTTATATTTTTCTTTGTTTTATGGGGTGCAGTCAAGTAATTCATTACTAAGTAACATACCTACTGGCACAGCGTAGGCATTTAATAAATATTTATTGATTGACTGACTGAAGCTGAACTCCTCATAACTGGGCACTGTACAAGCCATAGCAGCATTTTTTTTAAAGGCAACCATGGTATCATGATGAAAACTTGCCAAAAGTCTTACCTTGATGCTCTCTTGCAGTACAGAGGTAATCCTAACTTCCTGAAGGTTATTCTGATACAACATGAATTCTGACATGTTTGATAAAATTTGACCATGAAATAAAATTCTATTTTAAGGATATAAACAGGCTAATATAAAACTTTATGATAAAAGATTAGTTATCATTGTCTTCTTATCAACCTATCCCTAAAAGTGAAAGCCTAACAGTTATGTCTTTTTGAAAATATATTCTAACACTTCTCAAAGCAGGAACACTTCTATACAAGTAAGAATTTTGAATCCCTGAAATCTTTAAATGCCACATATTGATGCTGTTAATTTTCTACTCAATTGTTCTGTGAAATCAAATAAACATTAGCTCAAAAACATTGAAGGACAAGGTCCTAGAAATTAGCCAAAGTTAAGCAGCAATGCAGTGAAATACCACATGGATTTGGAAGATAAACTGGATCCGCAGTGGGGAAGCTGCAATCTCAAGGTCACACATGGCCTTCTATGTCCTCATGTGTGGCCATTTGACTGAATCCAAACTTCACAGAAAAAAATCCCATTACGTGTTATTTTCTTCAGCAATTTTTTGGGTCTCCTTTAGCAAGCTGTTGACTCACTTTTCATGATTTTCTTGCATCGCTGTCATTTCTCATCAAAATCTTTCCTCCACCTCTCTTGATTTTCAAAATCTTTTTGAGCTCTTCCACGGCCTGAGACCACTGCAAATTTATTTTGGAAGTTTGGGATGAAGAAGCCTTGACTTTGATGTCTTCTTCTGATGGTAAGCATTGTTCTTCCTCATCTGAAAATCCTGAAGAAAATAACATCTTTAAAAACAGACTAGTGGGGAGTGGAGCCAAAATGGAGGAGTAGAAAGACATATATACTCTACCGTTTCCCCCACAGCCCACAAAATACCTGTAAAAAAAATGACTCAACAAATTCTAGAGCAGCAGAAGCCACAGAACAACAGAGTGAAAGAGATTTCCAGCCAAAGGGAACCTGAAAGGCCAGCAGGAAAGGTCTATCCCACAGGATGCTGAGCTGAGTGGAGCCCAGCCCTGGCCGCATGGCATGGGGAGGAACAGGACTGAAACAGGCCTCCAGGACAGAATCCCCAGAAGGGAGGGTCCCAGATCCCTCAACCCACAAGACACAAAGAAAGCTTCAAAAGTCAGTGTGAGAGGGCTTTCCCAGCTGGGTGAGAAGGGAACAGGGTGCCCCTAGCACCGGCTCCAGGTGAGAAGGGAACAGGGTGCCCCTAGCACCGGCTCCAGCTGGTGGCAGAGGTGGTGGCAGCAGCAACAGCTGTGGGCAGCAGGTGGCTACAGTGACCACAGAAGCAGCCTGGGTCCATTATCCCAGCGGTTCAACTTAAAGTCTCTGGGGGAATTGACCCCGCCCCCACCCAAAGCCCCTGGGGGAATCAAGCAGCTGATATGAATCTCAGCCCTGAGCACAGTCCTGGGGGGAGGAGGAGTACTAAGATCCTCCTCTTGACAAGGAATTCAGAAGTCAAGTAACTGGCTGGGAAAATGCCCAAAAAAGGGAAAAAAAATAAGACCATAGAAGGTTACTTTCTTGGTGAACAGGTATCTCCTTCCACCCTTTCGGATGAGGAAGAAAAATACATACTGTCAGAGGAAGTCAAGGCTTCTGCTTCCAGTACCTCCAAAATGAATATGAATTGGGCTTAGGCCATAGAAGAACTTGAAAAGCATGTCAGCAGCCTGCTAAAGGAGAACTAAAAAAATGCTGAGGAAAATAGCACCTTTAAAAACAGGCTAACTCAATTGGAAAAAGAGGTCCAAAAAGCCAATGAGGAGAAGAAGGCTTTAAAAAGCAGAATTAGCCAAATGGAAAAGGAGGTTCAAAAGTTCATTGAACAAAATAGTTCTTTAAAAATGAGAGTGGAGTTCAGGTAAGCTAATGACTATAGCATAAACCAAGAAGTTACAAAACAAAACAAAAAGACTGAAAAAAATAAAAGAATGTGAAACACCTCATCCAGGAGTGACAAGTTAAAATTTTTAAAACAGACTAACCCAAATGGCAAAAGAGGTCCAAGAAGCCAATGAGGAGATGAATGCTTTAAAAAGCAGAATTAGCCAAATGAAAAAGAAGGTTCAAAAGCTCACTGAAGAAAATAGTTCTTTAAAAATTAGAATGGAACAGATGGAAGCTAATGATTTTATGAAAAACCAAGAAATTACAAAGCAAAACCAAAAGAATGAAAAAATTGAAGACATGAAATGTCTCATTGGAAAAACAATTGACAAGAAAAACAGATCTAGGAGGGACAATTTAAAAATTATGAAAAAAAGCCATGATGAAAAAAGAGCCTAGACACCATTTTCCATGAAATCATCAAGGAAAACTGCCCTGATATTCCAGAACCAGAGGGTAAAATAAATATTTAAAGAATCCACCAATCACCTCCTAAAAGAGACCCAAAAAGAGAAACTCCTAGGAATATTGTGGCCAAATTTCAGAGTTCCAAAGTCAAGGAGAAAATACTGCAAGCAACTAGAGAGAAACAATTCAAGTATTGTGGAAATACAATCAGGATAACACAAGATCTAGCAGGTTCCACATTAAGGGATCAAAGGACTTGGAATATGATATTCCAGAAGTCAAAGGAACTAGGATTAAAACTAAGAATCACCTACCCAGCAAAACTGAGTATAATACTTCAGGGGGTAAAATGGTCATTCAATGAAATTTCAAGCATTCTTGATGAAAAGACCAGAGCTGAATAGAAAATTTAACTTTCAAACACAAGAATCAAGAGAAGCATGAAAAGGTAAACAGGAAAGGGAACTCATAAAGGACTTAAAGTTGAACCACTTATATTCCATTTCCATGGAAAGATAATATTTGTAACTCTTGAGACTTTTCTCAGTATTTGGGTAGTTGGAGGGATTACATAGATATAGACAGAGAACACAGGGTGAGTTGAATAAGAAGGGATGATACTTAAAAAAAAATTAAGGGGTGAGAAGGGAATATATAGGGAGAAGAAAGGGAGAAATGGAATGGGGCAAATTATCTCTCATAAAAGAGGCAAGAAAAAAGCTTTTTCAATGGAGTGGAAAAGGGAGGAGGTGAGAGGGAAAAAGTGAAGCTTACTCTCTTGACATTTGGCTTAAGGAAGCAATAACATGCTCACTCACTTTGGTATTAAAATCTATCTTACACTACAGGAAAGTAGGGGAGAAGGGTACAAGTGAGGTGGGGAGGATGACAGAAGGGAGAGCAAATGGGAAGAGGGAGTAATTATAAGTAAACACTTTTGAGGAGAGACAAGGTAAAAAAAGAGAACAGAATAAATGGTGGGTAGGATAGAATGGAGGGAAATCTAGTGACTATATGACTATAGTGACATGACTATTATGGAAGTCTTTTGCAATACTACACATATATAGCCTATATAGAATTGCTGGCCTTCTCAGTGGGGACAGGTGGAGAGGGAGGGAGAGAAACTGGAACTCAAAGTTTAAGGAATGCATGCAACTGGGAAATAAGAAATACAGGTAATGGGGTATAGAAATCTATCTAGCCCTACAAGAAAAGAGAGATGAGGATAAGGGAAGGGAGGGGTGTGGTAGAAGAGAGGACAAATTGGGGGAAGGGGTAATCAGAATGCAAGGTGTCAGGGTGGGGGAGGGGAGAGATGGGGAGAAAATTTGGAACTCAAAATCTTGTGGAAATGAATGTTGAAAAATAAAAATAAATATTTTTTTTAAAAAAGCAATTATCAGTTTTAGGCATTTTAAAATAACTATCAAAAGCTCTACTTTAAAAGTTCAAAGCAATGTTTGAATATTAACTACATGTCCTCCTAAAGTGACTGGTATGGTAGCTGTTATAGGCCTGACAAAATAAACCCAGTTTAAATACAGTTAAGCTCATTACCAATTTTTTTCATGTCTCAGTGCTATGATCTATGATGTGATCAGTGAGTTAACTCCTTCTAATAGTCCAGATTACAATTTATTTCGGACAACATTCTATGCAATCCTTGTCAGTCCACCACAGGAAATCTTTCATAGGTGATCTTCTAGCCACCTAATGTTCTAGGGAACTTTCCCTGGCTCATCT
The DNA here is from genome assembly GCF_028372415.1 of Notamacropus eugenii. NCBI lineage: Eukaryota > Metazoa > Chordata > Mammalia > Diprotodontia > Macropodidae > Notamacropus > Notamacropus eugenii. The sequence goes on along the minus strand of NC_092874.1, from coordinate 248,045,909 downwards.
GACACCGTGTGGATGCCAGTGGAGCACATAAGATTGTTTCCCTGTTAATCTGTGTCCTCACTACTCCTTTTCCAGTTAGCTATGTCTCTGATGAAACTCTTTATGACACTTTACCTGTTAATTCTTCATTAGTATGTGTTGCTACCTACTCCCAAAGGATAACTCTGTTGTCCTTTATTAGGTCACCTGCAATCTTAATTCTTCAAAAGTGTTTACCTAATTCTTTTCAGAGTTTATGAAAAATTCTCAGTATTCAATTTGTTGAAAGAGTTGAAGAGGTGTAATTAATTTGACTACTACTAACTTGAATTTATGTAAACTCACTGTGGGACAGTCACATTAAAAATACAATAGTTTATTTGGATTCCCTTCCAACGATTTTCTCTGTCAATTGATACTCATGTTGATCACTTTGAAAATCTAATCTAAATTGTGAGTTAATTCAAAGGAAATTAATTTTCATAATGACAAAAGAAAATACTTTAGTCATTTTTGCTTCAGTAGGAAGAAGTAGAAAAAACCCACTTCAATACACTGCAATTTGAAGGACTCAAAGGGAACTTCAAACCTTTATCTTTTATCATGGAATCATCCCTAGAGATCATTTAATACAGTTTCTTCAATTTATAGATGAAAAAAAATGAGGTGCTGAGAAGTTAAGTGACCTGCCCAAGGCCACACAAATAATCAGCAAAGGTACTTAGGTCAAAACATTATCATCACAAAGAGCCATTTCTAATTTCTGGGTCTATTTTCTCATCTTTAAAAGATGGGGCTGATCTAGAATAGAGATTGCTAATGTCCATTCTAGCTTTACAATTTTGTGATGGGGCATCTAGGCAGTGCAGTGGATAGAGTACCAGTGCAGGAGTCAGGAGGACCTGAGTTCAAATCTCACCTCAGACACTTGACACTCCCTGTGTGACCTTGGGCAAGTCACTTAACCACACCTGCCTCATCCTGGATCATCTCCAGTCATCCTGATGAATATCTGGTCACTGGATTCAGATGGCTCTGGAGCAGGAGTGAGGCTGGTGACCTGCACAGCATTTCCCTCACTCAAAAGAAAGTGCAAGTCATGTCATTATTTCTCTGATAGCATGGTCTTCTTCAGTAATGAAGGATGAACACACACAATTCTGTGATATCAGATATGGTCTCTACCTTCCAGGCACTTAGTTGAGGCAGGGCATATACATAAAAAAAAAATAATAGTATAAAATTGCATGGGTTTACTACCAAATGAATGGCATAGACAACAAATGCTACAGGAATTCAAAAGAAGTTATTTCGGAGGGCCAGGGGATGATCCTCAAAGAAAATCAATCAGTGAGAATTTTTCATGCATTTACTATATGTCAGGTACTGTGATCAGCATTAGGGACATAAAGACAAAAGTGAAAGTCCCTGGCCTCAAAGCACTTACACTCTAACAAAGGAAATGTACATTTATAATTATATACAGAATATGTGCAAAATGAATACAAAGTATTTTGGGGATAAAGATACTAGCAGCTGGGAGGATCTGGCTTTATGTGGAAGGTGGTTCTCTGAGCTAAGTTGTGAAGGAAACCAGAGATTCCAAGAGATGCAGATGAGGTGGAAGCATATACCTCACATGGAGAACAGCCAGGAGAAAGACAGAAATGGGAAATGGAGCATCATGTGTGAAAAACAGCAAGTAGGCCAATGTGGATAGATTGAAGAGTTTGGGGGTGCGGGTTGGGGAAGAGGAGAGTAGATGTGCAAGGCTGAAAAGGATCCAGGTTTTGAAGAACTTTAAATCTTAAACAGGGAAGTTTATATTCTAATTCTAAATCTATAATCTTATGAAAATCTATAATGGCACAAATATGATTCATATTTATAAAATATTTTGAGGTTTCCAAAGGAACTATCTTAGTAGATAATTGAAATAGTTCAACAAGAATATAAAAGAAGGAACACATGGGAGAGACATTCCAACTCTTTGATATTAAGACAGCATGGCAACATGGTGTGGATGCTGGATGTGGAATCAAGAGAATCTAGGTTTGAATCTCATCTCTGCTACCTACAAACAGCATCCTTGAGTAAATTACCTTACTTCCCTATTTCTCAATTTTTTCATTTGTAAAATGAGAATAAACAAGATGATCTCTGAGGTCCTTTCAAGCTCTAATCTGTCACTTTATAAGTGTTCAAGCATGATTTTAAAATTCTGAATCTAGGTTTCCATTGATAAAAATAACATAGATTGGAAAGAAAACATTTTGTGGGAAAAGGAAATAGTGAGTTCTGTTGGTGCCAATAGAATTGAAAAAGGTAAACATAAGAACATTGAAATCAATATTCATTCATTCAACAAATATTTGTTGATAATCTAGTATGTGTAAGGTACTACACTAAGTACTACAGGAGATATAAAGATATAAATGAATTTAAGATTTTTACAAAATGGTTTTCAAGTATAGTTCATTATTGCTTTGGCAAATAATATATTTTGATGGGATATAACAGAACAATTAAATTGATTATATAGATGACCCATGATTAACCTTCTATTTTCTAGTAGTTAAGGGAATTAGTCCCTGTTCTAATTTTTCCTACTGAAAATACCATGATATCAATATAAATTGTTTTACTATGACATTGTTGGATGGGAAATAACTAGCAAATAAAACCAGGACCTGGGTCTAGGTTCCTTAGAACATTTATTCTGCTGCATCAGAAATGTCACAGAAGGCACAAATCTCTGTCTGATAGTCTTGCACTTGTACTTAGGAATGGAAAGTCTCCCACGATCCACGTTGTCAGACTCTGTTACTCGAGCAAGCAATAAAACAAAATAAATGATTTAAATTCACTTATTTACAGAAATATTATTCACAAAAGGAAATTGTTTCATCTAGAAAATGGTTTGCAGTCAAGAATACTGCTATTAATGAGCTTAAGGAAGGATAGGTTTACTTCTGCCAAAAACAAAATGTGAAAACTCAAAGGACAACTTTTTCATGAATTGGTTTAGCAGAATTAGTACATGACCTACAAGTAACCCAGGTAAAGAATAGCTTAGCATATTTGTAATATTGGAGACTATTCTGTTCATGATTTTGCTGTGAGTAAGTAGAGTTTAATCAGAGGATAAATGTACTATTTATCTAGGCACTCAAATGAAATGAAATTCTACAAAAAGAACTATAAAATGTGTAAAACTTGAAGTAACTAAAACTTTAATTGTTCACTTATTAACTATACATTCTAAGTAGATAAAATATGTTACTGCACTGACAATATAATAAAATCTTTGCAAACTTCATGACAATGGTTGAAACATAAATGCATTCTTTCTTCAAATGAAACTACAAACAAGGTATGTGTACATGACAAATCAGTGTTGACAATAAATATTCATTTATTTAATCATTACTTATAGAAGTATATTTTAAAGAGGTCAAGATGTAATCTAATAATAATATCACAAAGTAATTAAATCAATGTACTTTATGGTTCATAATGTAATTAGATTATATTAAGAATCACTAGATCACTATTAAAGAAACAAAATTTAGTATGTTATTCTTTAAGAAACATATTTTTTTCTGGGAGCTTTTCAAATGATGATGACTTCTATACATTCCACCTAATTCTACCTAAAGATCAAAGTTAAAGAGGGGTGTGGTAAAGTTATAAATTTATTTCTAAAGCCTATACAAATCTGAAGGTAGGTCTTTTCAACAGACTAGTAGTTTCTTGTGATAATTCAACAAATGTTTTATAAAGCTATTTTACAAAGCAAAACAAAATTATTTGGTATACTCAATTTTTAAAATAAGATCAGTATAACTCTATAATTCTTTTCCTAAAACAATAAAGATTTGAAAAGGTATTGAGACAGGAAATTTTGGCCATCTTGGGGAACCACAACCTGAAATTCCAATCGAAAGCCTGAGTCAGAGATTTTAGGTTCCCCTTGAGTTAAACACAGTACATGTGAGCCCCAGAGGCAGTTGTTTGTTGTATTGAGTGTTGTCAATAGAACTAAACAATCTCTCTGGGTAGTTGGTAGAAGGAGAGGGAAGAAAGTTTTGGTGGGTTATTATAAATGAGAGTTCTTGAAGATCTCTTATCTTTATCTGTCCTTTGACCTAAATTGCACAGAATCCCCTTTAGTCATTTTACCTTTCTTTCCCATCCCTTACTGTATTTTCTATCCTCTTCATAGTACTTTTAGTATATTACTCTTCCTCCTAATTCTTCTAAAGTTTTAATAATAGGTAGCATTTATATAGTGTTTGAAGATTTGAAAAGCATTTCACATGTTAACTTATTTGATCCTCACAACCACCCTGTGATATAGGTGTTGTTATTATCTTTATTTTTACAGATGAAGAAACTCGAGGCACAGAGAGATTTGCCATGGCTCACACAGCCAAGACAATAAGGCAATTTGAACTCAGATCTTCCTAACTCCAAATCTCCAAGCTCCATTCACTGGACCACTTAGCTGCAGGTATTCTGTAGACAGAAGAGCACTTAAATATTTGTCTTTATTCAAATATAATTCACTGTACTCTCAATTATCTGTGTTTGTGGAGGGAAGCAGTAGTATAAACAATCTAAAAGATTTAGGAAAAAATCAGAAACCATTTTTCTTCAACTTTGGAATACTTTATTTGATTTTCACCGCAACTTAATTTTTCAATTATGTTTTTTAAAAATTAATGTTAAAATGCATTTATACCCCCTAAGCATATACTAGCTCAATGGCCCCAGGAAATAACTCAGAATAATGTTATCACAAGGATGGCAAAGGGAAAGATTGCAAGAGTTAATGTCTACAGATAACAGAAGGTTAATTCTAACATTGCATTTGATAAAGGAATCACTTCTGTTCCAGTTTTCTTGTCTGAAAAAGCAATAAAAGCAAGAATCAAAATAGAAGCTGATAATTAAGTCTAACAGAATTAAAATTCCTTTAAAAGTCAGATCAACTAGAAATAAAATTTATTCACTAGTGTTTTTAGTAATACATGATTCTGATGTTATATTATTTTCTTGTTATATGGTGTTATATATTCGGTATCATATGGTGTTATATATTTGATGTTATATGTTCTTTGTAATATTTCCAAAACTTCCTGACTTCCACTGCAATTAACAAAATGATCTGTAGAGTTGGGGACTGGGGAGAAGATGAAAAAAATTCTTCAAATCTTGGTTTAATTTTTTTGAGTGATGGTTTACTAAATTTTGCTTCTGGTGAGGATGGGTAATAAAGAAGAAAGATATCTTGGGTTCCTGGGAGTCTAGGCTGTTTTTGGAGGTAGGGATACTCCCTACATGTTCTGGAAAGGAAATGCAAGGGGGGGGGGGGCTGGGGGTTAGGGAGTTTCAGATAGAGGTCATTGGAGAAAAGTGAAAAAATAAAAAAGTGGATTAGAGAAGGAGAAATTTTGGGAAGGAAGTATTTCTTTCTTGGTGAGAAGGGTAATTGGGAATATTAACTTATATGGTTTGACTCTAGGCAAATAATTTAATCTCTCAGTGCCTTAGAGACAATGATTTTAAATGGCAGAACAAGAGGTGACCCAAATAGGTAGAGGAAGTTCCTTATTAGGAGCTCTCTAATACCAATGAAATAACAGGTCAGTGATTTTAAAAAAAGTAATTCTTATCTAAACATTTTGCTTCTGTACTTGGCACTGCCACAATATATTTACTTGTCATATTTTTCTATCAATAGTGGCCCATACTAATCTGAAATAGAAAGACTGCAGCCACATATAAATTTGTATTCTATTAATATTGCAAATTATTAACAATTTGGATGAAGTTCCCCTAGTAGAAATGCTGGCTGGCGGAGATTTGATGAAGTTTTGACTAAGATGCTGTACTTCAACCTTCAATGTCCCTTATTTTTCACCCAAATGTGTGGGCATAGGTATCTATGTATGCATATGTATATATACGTATATACTCATACATGCACACACATATATACATCAGATATATGCATTTTTCCTAGACCTATTTCTTGAATTCTATTACAGCTTTTTAAAAATGTTATTTTGCCCAGGTACTCCTTCAAGATCTATCCTGCCAGCATCAGAATTGGCACTCTTAAGAAACAGACTCTTGGCATATGAAATCAAATCTAAGTATTACATAAAGTATTTGCTTCCAAGTGATTTTAAATCTATCTACTAATGCTTCTTTTTTTCTTCTGCCAGAATTTTCAAAACTTGCTTTGAGATTCTGAACAAGGTATTTTACAGGGCTTAGTAATTTGTACTTCTGTCTTAAAATATTAGCAATAGGTAGAGCTGTATGGCTTGTTACTATATGAGAAATTCTCTCTAAACGATAACAGAGCTTCCCTGATTTTTTAAGTGAAGCTACCATGAAATAGACGTTCTTCTTAGTTCTGAAATTCTAGGATCTTATGATTCACTATTACTCTTCTGGCCCTTTTTTTTGGTTTGGTTCACCCTTAAAAATGATGTTTTTAATACTTTGATTATCTGAAAATTATTTTTATACAATGCAGCATTAAGCAGGTTAAGTTGTGATACTTATCTTTAAGACATCATTACTTCCTGGCAAGTTCAAAAATTATGTTTCCTCTAACCTCTTATGGAATTTTGCTTTGTTTCTGAAATCTACCTTTCTAACTCAAAGTGAAGAAATCATTTAGAAACAAAGACTTCTGGGTTAAATAAGCTCCTTTACATCTCAAACCACAAGCTTAAAGTTTAATGCAAGAGCTTTCACAGGCCATGGGTAAGGTTCCTGTATAGTACAAATTTAACTGTATGGTTTTTAATACATAATGGAACCACCTCTCAAAATTCTCTTTACTAATGAAAGATAACTAGTGAAAATATCAACACAAGTGGAACACTGTTTCTTTAAACGGAGAAGAGAAAAATTCAAGCTGGTAGTTTAAACTGATAGACCTTAATTTTGGTTCCCATCATGAATCCTCTCCGACTCTCTCCCCTTTAATCCTGGAGCTAAGCATCAGGAAGAATCAGAAAAAAACCTGAGTACTTTTGCCGAGATCCCTCCTTTACTTTGCTATGTACGAAGCAAGAAAGAAAACAGAAGGAGAAAGTCTTTCTGGTAGCCCCAGGGGAGAGGCAAAAACTCAATTAATTCCCAGACTAAGGACAGCATTTTGTGAGCAGATCGCCCTACCAGTTTTCCTAGTATAAACTGAATGTCAACTCCTCCATTAGAGTGCAGGTCCTAATTCTTTGTACGGAATCCTAGCACAGAGCCTGGCATATAGAGGGCACTTAATGAGTGCTTGTGGAGTTACTGGTTTTTTCAATAAAGCAGAAGTTGAAGGGAAGCTGTCATCTGACCCTATTTGTCTCCCTGAACTGTTCCATTCTCCGCATTCCGGCACAGCGCTAGGCACTTTTTCGGTTAGGCAGGGACAGCAGCCTTCGTGTGACCAGACAGATTTGTCTCAGACACCCCACTTCGGGAGCTGACCCCTCTCCCCCGGCGCCACGATTCAGGACCTCTCCCTGCAGGCTTTCGTGGATAGCTCCCCCCGCCGCGCGCTCCGCGGTCTGTCCGCGGTCTGTCCGAGGACAGCGGGACCCGGGCCGGAGGAACGGGGACCCCCTCACGGGGGTGGGGGCCCAGCGGCTGCCTCGGCTGCGGGGCTTCCGCCGGGAGGAAAGAAAAGTTAACTTTGACGCCTAACGTGTGCTGCTTCTCCGCGGGCCGCCGCTGCCTCTCACGGGTGCGGGGCTCACGAGCAGGGAGGCCGCCTGGTGCGGGCGGCAGCCCCGCCAAGCTCCGGGGAGAAGACGAGCGGGCGGCGGGGCTGCGGCGGCGGCTGGGGCTCCGGCTCCGGCCCCGGCTCCGAGGGCCCCGGCTCCGAGGGCCCCGGCCCCGGGGGCCCCGGGGGGCAGCCTCCCGCCCCCGCCCTGCCTACCTTGGGGTTGGTCAGCAGCTGGTGCTCGTCGCGGTGCAGCAGCGCCCGGGAGTGGGACTCGGAGTTGTTGACGTAGACCTGGACGCAGGGGTACTGCGAGGTGCCGCGGCAGTCGGCGCCACAGGTGAAGGTGCACTCGAACACCTCGGCGATCTGCTGCACCGACAGCACCGTGCAGTTGGCCGCCTTGGCTTGCAGGTCCTGCAGGGCGGGACTGAGCCAGCAGAAGCCGAAGATGAAGAGCGACACGATGCCCGAGATGATGAGGAACAAGCCGAGCCGGATGCTTTTGTCCTCCGCTTCCGTGTACTCGTAAGCCACCCTGATCTTCGCCATCGCCCCCGACGCCCCGCGAGCGCGAGCGCCTTCCTCCTCCTCCTCCTCCTCCCCCTCCCCTCCCCCCTCCCCTTCTCCCGAGCAGCCCGACAGCCTCCGGCGGGAGGAGCAGCCACCACGAGACAGGAGGGGAGTGGGAGGTGAGGGGGAAGAGAGAGAACAAAGGGAGAGAGCCGGGCTCCTGCCAGCAGGAGCGCCCGCCGCCCCCGGGCCGGCCGAGCCCCCGCGTGGGAGCCCCCTGCGCTCCGCGCGGTTCCGGGGCCAGACTGGAGGAGCCCGAGGCGGCGGCGCAGCCCGGCGCGCGCCCTGCCCCTCCTCTCCCCTCCCCCGCCCCTCGCGGGGTGTTTCCCATCCCTCCTCCCCCCTCCCAGCCCAGATCGAGGCTGCCCGGTGCTGGGGCTGGGGGGGAGGGAGGGCTGGAGGGGGTTAAGGGCCGACCCTGCAGAGGGAGCGCCCCCCCTGCTGGGGTCTGAGGCAGGGAGGCTGCGCCCTCACTCTCCCCTTCCTCCCTCCCTGGAGGCGCTGGTTTATACTTTATAATAGTGTCCAAGGGGTCTGGACTGGGGGGAAACAATAGGGGGAGGGGGGCGGAGAGAGTCTAGAACCCCAGCGCCGGAGAGCGCCTCTGAAGCAGAGGCTGAGAGAGGAGGAGGGAAGAGACCCCCGAGCCCTCGAAGGCTCCTCACACTTCGCGAAGAGAGACCTGGCGACCGAGAAAGCGCGCCCGGAACTGTCCAATCCGGAGCAGCCATCAAGCTTTCCCGCCCCCTCCCACCTCCCCATCCCCTAGGTCTCGGGGAGTAACGGTCCCGGCGCGCTCTGGCTCCGCCCCCCGCCCCGCCCCCGAGGACGTTCTAAACTGCCGCGGTCTGCGCAGGCTCGCGCGTCCCTGGCCCACGCGGTCGGGCCGGCGGCTGAGCCCCGAGCCCTGAGGGTGCTGCTGGACCAGGGTCGGCATAGAATGAGTGGGCCGGGACTCTTCTCAGCACCTCGTTTTGCGGTGGAGTGTGGGGAGTGTGGGCCCCTCTGCTGGCGGAAACGAAATCATTGTAGCCGCCCGGAGCTCAGGGATGTCCCAGCAGACAAACTAGCGTCCCCTCGGGGCGCCGGAAGGTCGGGACCTGCGGGAAGCGGGGGACGGGGCTCCCAGGCCCCTGATTTGTGTCTCTTGGGCGACCCCACGTCTTCAGCCGCTGAGACACCCCCGGGGCTGCTGGATTCAGCGCCCCCGAGACGCCGGGACCTGCAGGCGCACTCTGCGGGGAGGAGGGTCGTTTGTCCAGCTCCGTTCTCGCCGCCCTCACCCCGAGCCTTCCTCTGGTGGGACGGTTCTGTTCTGTTTTGTTCTGTTCTGCTTCTCCAGAAGAGCCTGTGCTGTACCGGAGAGAATGCCGGACTCGGAGCCAGAAGGTCTGCGCTCAGAAACTTGGCTCGTCCGGCGCTAGCCAGCCGTGTGATGTTTGGAGAAGCACAGCCTCCCTCTGGGGTCCCTTCCCCATCCTCCCCATCCTCCCCTGCCCCATGTGCTGCCTCTAAGTCTTCTTTTTTCTGCTCTGTAACCACCACCATTTATTTGTCTTTGTGATGAGTCAGGTTCTCCTAACAAATAAAGATTCAAGTTAGGTCCTGACCGTCGTCCAGAGGCGTCCTCCTCAGACAGCCATACCCAACATCCTTGCATAGACAATGATATTTTTTCTTGATCTGCTGCCCCAAATGACACATGTACGTGGAATTTCTTTTTATTATCATTTGTTACATTTCGTATGTTGCAATTTGAGTCATGATGGTCCTTGGCATTTTGTTTTGTGGCTCTCGACTTTTACCGAGGATTTCTCACTCTTCCGAGAGATGGGCACCGGAATTCTCCTTGAGCCCTCCACGTTTACAGCAGCTCTAATCTCTTTGAAGTTGCAAGAAAGATTCAGGCATAAAGCAGCCTTTTTCCCTAAATGCAAAGCAAGTTGCATGGTAGTGAATTGGAAGATGACAAATGATAAATTAAGAAAAGACATGCGGCTCAGTTCTCATTTTTCTTAGTTTTTTCCCCCTGCTCAGAACGACCTATGCACGGAAAGTGGTTCCCTGGCTGTCAGGGAATTGATAGCCAAGGTAAATGAGGACCTAGTGGGAGAGCACCTAGTTGCCCTTGATGAATTCAAGTGGATGCCCAGATGAAGTACATCCTCAGGTATTGAAATAACTGGCAGCTATGTTGGCCAAGCCACTGTCAGTGCTGTCTGAAAGGTCACAGGAAGAGGTAGAAGTTCTGCAGGGTTCAGTTTTCAAAAAGGGAAAAAGAACAGTATCACAAACTAGGCAATTTTAGAGAAAATACTGGAATGGGTGATTGAAGAAGTAGTGAACATCAAGAAAAGGAAGTTGGCAAAACCATGTCTCACTCATAGATACCTAGATTTTAGCCAAGCAATCAACCAAGAAGCATTAAGGGCCTGTTGTGCGGCAGGTGTTGGGGATATAGAGGAGCTTGAATTCTGTTGAGGGAAGGCAGCATGTATGTTTATAAGCATGTATTTTCTATATACACATACATAAATACATAAAAGGTAGTTTATGGAGGGAGGACAGTAGCAGGTGAGAGAACAGGAAAGACTTGACCTAACTTGAACTAGCTCATAATGCAAGTACGGGATTCTGGGAGGCCTACATGAGAAGGGAGAGCATTCTAGGCATGGGGGAAGGTCAGTCAAGAGATGAAGGGTATGAGGAAGAGCAAGAATGCCAGTTTGGTCTGGCTGTTAAGGACAGGAATGGCAATGATGCAGATGAGTGGAGTAAGGCCAGGTTCTGAAGGGTTAAAAAGCCAAACTTCATCCTCAAGGCAATCAGAAGTCATGGGACCTTGCATAGGGAAATGACTCAGGTTAGACTTTGGCTTTAGGAAAATAACTTTGGCAGGTGTGTGGAGTGTGGATTGGAGTGGGGAGAGACTTAAAAAAGGGAGACCAATTAGGAGGCTACTGCAATCATCCTGGATAGAGGAAATTGGGGCCTGAATTAAGGAGTTTTATAAAGCATTTTTTGCTGTTCTTATGAGAGAGATGGAGAGAAATAGACTAGAAAAAATAATATAATTAAATGGATTTGGAAACTGGTTAGACTCAAGGCTAGACTCAAATATTATTAATGATTCAAAGTCATCTTGGCAGGAGGTTTCCAGTAGAGGCCCCAGGGACCTTTAGAGTTGGTCCTGAGCATTTGAAAATTTTTATCGTGACTGATAAGGTACCCTTGTTACCTAGTGGCATACTTATCACCTTGGGCAGTGACTGGAAGGAAAGCTTATCCCACTAGAGGTCCTGGACTATTTTGGGCTGAATGATGAAATTGTAATGTAAGATGAAATTCAGTAGGCATAAATGTAAAGTGTTACCTTTGGCTCATATAATCAGTTTGTTAAGTATAGGATAAAGGAAGCATGGCTAGACAGCTATTTGTCTTGAAAAAAGATCCATGGATTTTGGTGGACTGCAAACTCAGAATGAGTCAGCAGTGCAAGAAAGCAGCTAAAAAGCCTAATTTGATCTTGGGCAAATAAGAAAGATCTTGGCCTCCAGGACTAAGGAGGATGCCAATGATAGTCCTTCTGTCCTCTGCCCTGCTCAGCCCACATCTGTAGTGATGTTCAGTTCTTGGCACTATAATTTAAGAAGGCCATTGAAAAAGAGAAGACTTAAGAGGCATGATAGCTGCTGTTTTCAAGTATTTGAAGGGCTGTTGTGGAGGCTAGATTAGATTTGTTCTGTTTGGGCCCTGGGGCAGATCCAAAAAAATTAGTGGAAGTTGCAGAGAAGCAATTTAGGCTTGATATCAGGAAAAAAATCTTCCTAATTATTAGAACTGTTAAGAATTGGAACAGACTGCTTTGGGATGTTTTTGGTGCATTCACCCATTGGAGACCTTTGAATGGTCTTGAATGACCACTGAACTGGTATGTTTTAGTGGGGATTCTCTTCAGGTACAGGTCGGACTGTGTCATTTCTAAATTCTGTGACCCCAAATTTTTTTTCTGAATGAATTGTCTTGGAAAATCACCTTTGTTGGTATCATAGTCCTTTGTGATAAACCCCTTTTGTGCTATGAAAGTAGCTCTTCTTTCCTCAATGTATTCGGTTCTCAGTCTTTGTAGGAAGCAATGTTTGTGGGGGGAGCACAAGAATCAGGAAGACCTAGGTTCAGATTCCACCCGTAGACAATTCATAGCTGTCTGACCTTAGGAAAGATGTTTTACCTCTCTCTGCCCCAGTTTTCTCATATATCAAATGGGGAAAAAAATAGTACCTACCTTAACTGGGCTCTTAGGAGGAGATCAAATGAGATCAATTCAAAGTAGATCTTTACTCATTAAGGGATTTAATTCTCTTTCCTTTCTAGGAATGAATAAAGCAAAATAATTAATTACCATTTAATTTCCACAAAGAGGGTAACTGACCTAAAATGTCAAATCCTCTTCTTTCAATAATCCTTTTTATATATACTATTATTTCTCTTCAAGAAAGTGAAGGCACTTTTAGGATATTTACTCAGGGAGACACAATATTGTACGTAGAGGGAAAAAAGGTTATCCTTTTTCCAAATAAGGAATGATTATATATTGTTCAGGGTTTAATTACTGAGTATTATATTAAGTACTAGAATACTTTTACTAAAGGCTTTTTTTAAGTTTAGGGAACTAATTGATTAGTAAGATTCATTAAAAACACCTAGAACTTTTATGAGGTCATATGAGGCAAATCTTTTTCTCTAAGTTGTGGACAACATTGTTGATTACCCTGTGATTCTAAGGCTCAGGTATGGTTATCACCATTACATTCTTTTTGTTTCACCCCTTCAGTGTGATTTGTTAGTTTGTTTATTAAATACCTGCTACGTGCCAGGTACTGTGTTAAGTGCTGGGGATACAAAAAGAGACAAAAGACAGCCCTTGACCTCCAGGAACTCAGTCTAATCAGGGAGACAAAACCAAAACAACTATGTAAAAACAAAATATATGTAGCATAAGTAGGAAATAACCAGGGAAGGTATTAGATTTAAGAGATTAGGAAAGACTTCTTCTAGTTAGGAAGCAGAGATGAGGTAGGAGAGTATTCTACAAACCATGGGATTCAGCCACAGAAAACGCCTGAAGTCTAGAGAGGGAGGGTCTTGTTCAAGAACAACAAGAAGGCTAATCTACTCAGTGGTTCTTTCAGGTCAGGGGCCACAGCTTATCTATCTGTTTCTCAGCCCTTAGCAAATAGATGCTTGATACACTTAAATGTATGTTTTTCTTAATAAACATTAAATGACTTAACGCTTAAAATCACTGAAGCTGTCACCCTTCAGCCTTCTGTTTCCTCCACCTTTCACCTTCCTTTTTGGTCTTATATTTTTATTGCTTATCCTTAGATCTTCTTTAATATCTTTATATTACATTTGTAATCATTTAAGTTGGTTAGTGTTTAGTTAATGCAAGCGACTTAACATTTAAATCAGTTTCTGTTTCGAATCAATGTATAATTGGGCCAGAATTGTTATAGTAATATTTTTGAAATATCCTAGTTCTTATTTCTTTGAATTTTTTGTTTTTTCCTCATGGAAGTCACTCAGTTTCCAAAAACAGATTTTCATTAGAACTCAGTGGTTCCCAAATAGGGAATAGGTGCTTGGGAATCCCCTGGCTCTGGAACAGTTTAGCATGAGGTTATTCTCTAAAGCAGTTTTTCCCTCTGCCCTTAAGTGGCATTATAATGGAACCCAGTGCTTTTCTACACTAAAACTAAATAGAGATAACATAGATTAAAAACGAACAAAATCAGCTTGGAACTACTGACCTCTCAGCAAAGTTTCTGATTTGGTTTATCAAACAAAATTGCTAATTTGCCTTTGCTAATTCATATTTTCAGTGGAATCATTGCCAAGTCAAGAAGGTATTTGCTTCATTAAACACAAGCCTGCAATGTTAAAGTCTCATTAGAACATTACTCTTCATAATTTGCTCTTTTCTTTAGTGTTCTCCTACAGAAGAGTACAGCAGCTGACGATAAGTCTACAATTCATAATGTCAAAAAAAAAAATGAAAGTAGGAAGTCAGTTGCAGGATTACAAAAGGAATTCCCATTGAGAAAGGGAAAGATGGTGTAGGGAAGAATTGTAGATTATTTTGGTATACTGGTATTAGAAAGGAGTTTAGGTACATTAGAAAAGTTGTTGGTAAAGAATTAATAAAATGGCACCTTTATGGGTTTTTTGTTTCTGGTAATGAAAAATGTTTTGGCTTATACTACATGCATAATTCAAATAAATGGAAAACAAAGAAATATTGTCTCATCAACATTTCCAGGTAAAATTGAGCTTCTGATTAGGATTTAGCTCCTTCTTGTGAATGGTAGATTGCATAGGAACAAGTGAAATATTTGAATGATATTATCCACCCATTCTGTACCACTGAACTTCTGGAGTGATACTCAGTATCAAGACTTTAAATAGATGATATGAAAGTGACAGTGATAAAGAGTTCATATAAATAAAAGGGGAAGTTAATTTGTATCAAACTTTTCCTTTTCTTTCTCCACCCCAGCTCCCCACCCCCAAATAGCTGTGTTTTCATTTTGTCCTTCGTTGCCGAAGAAGAAGACCATGCCATCAGACAAATAATAACATAACTTGCACTTGATTTTGTTTTGAGTGAGGGAGGGATGTGCAGGTCACGAACCTCACTTCTCCTCCAGAGCCATCTGAATTCAGTGACCAGATATTCATCAGGATGACTGGAGATGACCCAGGATGAGGCAGTTGGGGTTAAATGACTGGCCCAAGGTCACACAGCTAGTGAGTGTCAAGTGTCTGAGGTGAGATTTGAACTCAGGTCCTCCTGACTCCTGTACTGGTGCTCTATCCATTGCACCACCTAGCTACCCTAGATTTATGGGAGAAGAGATTTCAAGAAATTTAAAAAAAAAAGACAAAGGGTATTCCATGGCCTAAAATCACAAGAGGAAAATTGCTCCAAGATGGGCAGAATACAAAAGCACCATGTTGTGACAACAAAAATACAAAGGATTCTGATGATGAAGAAAAAGAGGGTCTAAAGAGACCACATGGAGGTACTGAGAACTCAGAGTTTTAAAAGACTGTAGAGAAGATAGGAGGAGAGAGAACAGGTTAAACACAAGAAAGAATGGGTTGTAAGAACACTAAAGTTCACAAGTAGCTGAAGCTTTGCAGGTACAGAGCTCAAGAAGGAACAGGATCACTCCTCAGAAGGTTTTCATTTCACAGGCCTTTTTAATCATTGCTGTAACATTTTTTTTTTAAACAAATACTAAAAACTGTCTCCAGGTATTTTTACTTATTTTAACCATTATTCAAAGCTCATAGTGTTTTTTTAAAAAGCAAAAACAATACGTACCTTTATTTTTCAATATCATCTGACAAGAAAAGCAAAATACAAGTTTTCATTTTTTTTGTTTCAGCAAATTGTACTAGATGTTCTATTTTAATCATAGAAAATTTTAATTTTGAATCTTCCCAATTCTGGTTACCTTTTAGATCTTGACAGTTATATATAGCATACATAAATTTCCAGCATACCGATTCCTAGGAACTGGGTCTTCTTGCATTGTTATTGGTGTGTGCTTTCCTGTATTTGTTGTACCTGAACAAATGGCCTGCATGTGTCATTAAGAAGAAATCTTCCAAGTTGTTTATTTTTTAACTTTTTCATAAATGTCATCATTAACATAGAGGACTTGATATAACAAAGCAACAACTTCCTGCCATTTCTAGCCATATAGCTAGAAAGAGCCATGTTGCTTAAATGAAGATTACATAGAGCATTTCTTCATTTTCAAAGTCAAGAATGACAATGTTAGGATGCCTGTTAAACACTTTAAAGCATCTGTGATGTCATCATTGTAGGTCCCCTTTGTTACAATTATAAGGAAATTATGCTTTTAAGTTAATGTGTTTATAATTTATAAAATATTGAGGCTTTAAAACTAGGCAGGCAGTTAAGTTTGGTGTCCTATGTTAATAAGTTCATAATAATCTGCAAACTAAGTTTACTTGATTTTTGCCAGCCCATGTAACTCAGCTCTACATTTAGTCTTCCAAGTTAAGTGCACTTCCAGGAACCAAAAATATGTATCATTCTTCACTGATTTGATTCCTTACCTTATACTAGGTACACAATAAACACTTAATAGCTAGGAACTAGTTTTGAACAAAATAATGGAAGCTGACTTAAGGGAGCTAAGAAACAGCAGCCCCCTCCTGGCCTTCTGCCCAGATTCTTCTTGCAAACCCCCTTCCTCACAGAGACTAGACAACCTATAGTTCAGATGCGGAACATCAACCTAAGCAGTTGTTTATATGGCAGAAGGGTAGGTAATAGGATCAGAGGATTTGGAACTGAAAGGAACCTTGGAAGCCATCTAGGCCTTCTCCCCCTACAAATGAGAAAATTGAGTCATGGAGAAGTGAAGGGACTTTCTAGAAGGCCTCTGACACTAAGTCTTTTTGCTTAAGTAATTTTTTTTGTATTTTTCTGTTCCATAAAAATCCTTCAGAAAACTTTAAGAGCTGGAAAGGACCTAAAAGATTGTGTAGCCCAACTTCATTCATTTACAAGTGAGGTAACTAAAGCAAAAGTAATTTGAGTCTTGTTTGGTGTCACACAGCTAGTTAAATGTTTGGATTTCAAAGGACTACCTCTTAGCATAAGACTGCACACAGTGTCCCTAGACAGCAACAAGGAAGGGGGGAGATCTTGAAAGTAAGAGTGAGTAAAGATAAACCACAATACTAAAAGCTAATTCTAGCTTCAGTTTCTTTATCTAAAAGGGCAGAGTTGGACAAGATGAACAAAAAGGTTGTTTCTGGCTCTTAAAAAAAAAGTTATCCATATGAGAGAGCCAGCATGGTTGTGTGGATAGCTGACCTCAGAACCTGGAAGCTGAAGCATGGGTTCAAGTTCTATGTCTTGAAGTAGTGGCTAATTGGGCAAGTCACGTAACCCAGTCTGAATGCTAGAGAAATTACAAATTGCAGAAAAAAGTGCTAATCCAAAGTAGTGAGTTTCCTCATCCTGGATGTACCCTATGTTAATTGAATCACACAGAATCCTTATTTTCAGGGCAATCTGACTGATCCAGAGACTTTATACACAAATAACAGGAAATTTCCCCAAGCTGAGATTTTATATTGCTTATTATTAATGCCAGCATATATATTGAACTACATGATTTATCTTCATATCCAAGAGCATAGATTCTAAATAATGTCTATATCCACTTATTTAATATATTAATATGAAATGTACATAGATATACTATCAGAATGCATATATAAACCTTGTTTGACTTTTGAAGAGCAATAGAGGTATACAAGTAACTTTTTAATTGGATATAACTATCTGATTAGTTTTAAAGACTATTATGAAAATATTCCTTAACTTTTCCTTAACAAGAAATATTCAACAGTTCACTTTTCCCTTGTAAAACAGCTTGCCTGCCATGCAACTGAGTTACATATGGTACTTCAAGCCACATCTTAAAAATAAATGTTCACTATGTAACAGATTTAAAGGTAGCTTCAAAACTAAACATACTGGCTGCCCCAAATCTTTTTATTTTTGTACAGAGGGAGAATGGAGCATAAAACCACATTATGTCATTTCCTCATGTAAGTTTTTGTTGATCTATATAGTTCTTCAAAATAATCTTAAATTTTTAATGGTCATAAATCCTTTGTTAGGAAACTAACAAGACAGGCTGAAACATTGAGATAGTACTGTCCTTAGGCTTAAATCATATTTGTTTTCAAAAACTTTGGAGATATTTTTACATATTACCAATTTTTCCTATATCCCACTGGAATAGATTGATGAATTATAAAATTGTCTTAAATTAAAATCAGGAACATCCCAGGTATCATTGAAATATACCCCAAACCACTTTTTGCCATCAGTCTAGTGACACAAACTATAAAGCATTGGGTTGGATGGTCATTTCTGAAAATTATCAACCACCTCCGATGCAATATGGTATGATGTACATAATATCTTAAAAAGCATCAAGTACCTTCACTCGTTTTTAACTACCCATAAAAGATAAAAATAAAACTGATTTTGTTTTCTGAACAAATGTGGAAAAGTTGTTACTTCATAGTCACGTACATTTTCTCATTAAGTAGGTGTGCAATGGCTGTCATTAAGATCTGAAATGTAAAAAGAAAAACCCATAAAAATAAGTACATTAATTGTATTAAAAAAAAATGGATGGATTTGTGATCTCATGGATACCTCTTTTAGCTATTTGTATTTCAACCCAACAGTGTCCTACCATAAATCTGATACAGAGGATCTGTCCAGCTTGATGGGGCCTATCTCTTAAATCTGGTTTAACAGAGCTCTACTTGTGAAACTGGAAGAAATATTATAGGGCATAAAACATTTTTAAGCATCCTGTATTAACTCTATAATTAATTCGAAAGCTATTTGCCTACAATTCTGCAAGGCCAAAATAAACATACCTAACTGGATAAAAGAAAACAATTTCAGTTAATGGAGGTAGCATGAATGAATGCTGGCTTCGTAAGCATGACCTGAGTTGAGACTTGAATCTTGGCCCCATCACTTGATTCTGGTAGTCTTGGGCAGGTCATTCACATGCAAAAGGATGTTGCGGGTTACATGTTCCTCAAAGTCCAATCTTCAGGCTAAAAATATTTTAAACAACTAAAAACATTTTTGCTTGATAATTCTGCATTTTACCCAAAAGAGCAGTTATTCCCAATATGCCTATAATTAAATAGCTGCCCAATTTTGCTTTATAACATGAAAACAACATACTATTAAAACCAAGTACCTATAGAGAAGGTAAATGAACCTTTGTCGCAGATGTGACAACAATCTTGGTAATGCTCTGGTCAGACTTCCCTAGGGGTTGATTTCTCTGGCTATAGCCTTTACAGTGGATCCTCTAGAACAAGCTCTCAAGTTTTTGTCATGGACCCCACTTGGTAGTTCCATTTGGTGAAGTATATAGAGCCCTTCTAAAAATAATACTTTTATAGTAATCTTGATAATCCGACTACTGATTCTATGTTAAGACCATAGCTAAAAGAGGCCTACTTATTAAAATTGTAAATTTCCAATTTCTAATTTTAAGATGATGGTGGTTCATATATGGGAGAAGGGGAGATGCTTTTAAAAATTACTAATCTTGGAGTCAGAAGACCTCCGTTTAAGTAATAGTTGCACTATTTACTAGCGCTCTGCCTCAATTTCATTTTTAAAATGGGTTAAAGCCCTCTACAAATCTTTAAACAGAGGTTCTTTACCTTTTTGTGTCATAAAAGTTTTTTTTTTTTTGCAGTCCAGTGAAGCCTTTGAGCCTCTCAGAATGTTTTAAATATATGAAACAAAATAATATGGGATTATAAACCAACTGTATTGAAATACATTTATAAATTTTTAAATAAATTCATGGGCCCAGTTTTAAGAAGTTTTGTCTTAAAACCGGATGTAATTTTGCACTTTATTTCACTCTTTTAATCTTCAAGGATTAAAGACTTTCTTAAAAATGTTGCCCATTCTCTGCCTTTTGATTTGAAAAGAAGCAGAACAAGGATCTTGGTCTCTGTTTCATGACTTAAGTTAGTATTAAAAGGAATAAGCAATTTTAAACAACAATAAAATAGCTGTAGAATCCATTCTTACATATATATATATAAACATATACACACATTTATACATACATATATATACACCTATGTGTGTATGCACATGCACACATATATTATACACATATTGTAAACATATACACACACATACCTAAAAGTAGTTTGATGCTTGGGAGTACATTTTTTTCAAATCCACTAATTGTATCATAGTGAATTCAGCGCTATAATACTATGATAGTACCTGAATCTCAGAATCAGGTAGTCTAACCTCTCACCTGGTGGAAGAATGCTAGTAATGGCCCCTTACCTTTTCAACTTTCTTATACCTTACTTCCCCACATATTCCACCATCCAGCTACACTGGTTACATTTGCTGTCCCTTGAACATGACACATTCTCTTGAGTATATTTTCACAAACTATTCTCCACACCTGAAATTCTTTCTCACCTGGTTTCACTGGCCTACTCCTAGACGTATCTCACATCTCCACTTCTGCAGGGGGGCCTTTCCCAGTCCCTCCTACTGCTAGAACCCTAAGATCTTTTCATATATATATATCTTTTATGTATGTAGTTATATGCATGTTGCCTCTGTTGGAATGTGAACTCCTGCAGGCAGGGACTGGGTTTTCTGTGTGTGTGTGTGTGTGTGTGTGTGTGTGTGTGTGGGCACATTTGTATCAGCAGCATATTTCTTGGCACACAGTGCTTATTAATAAATGCATATTGTTCATGGAAAGGAACTCAACTTATAAGGCCACCTACCTATTTGACACCCATTATATGAAGTTTTCTCTCCATACATTGAGGAGCCGTAGTATGCTCCCTTTTAATGTAAAGCAGCATGGTACAGAGGAATGAACATATCCCACCTTTGATATACTGTGTATGATCCTGTGTAAGACATTTAACATCTCAGAGATTTCGTTTCTTTACCTGTAAAATAAGGGGGTTAGACTAGATGGCATTTGAGGTCCTTTCTAACTCTATATCCAGATGACCCTAATGCTTTCTGAAGCAGTTAAGATATATACACTCTTTCCTTCCTAATAGCCCTTTAAACACTTGCAGATAATCTGTTATTAGTCAAATAACAGTCAAAAACCCCCACAAGTTCAGATCCAGTCATAATATATAAGCTGTGAAACCCTGGGCAGTTACCTAACCCCAGGCTGCTTCAGTTTCCTCACCTATAAGACAAAGGTAATAATAATGGCACCTACCTCCCAGGTTGTTGTGAGGAACAAAGCAGATAAATGTAACCATTTAGCTTAGTACTTGACACAAAGTAAGCTCTATATAAATGTCATCTGTTGTTAGGTGTGACATTTCTTGTTCATTCAAATGTTGTTCATTTAATATTTCCTAGAGCCATCACTATTACAGTCATCCTCCTCTGGGTGACCCTGAAGTGATATTTTTGCAATTTGCAATCACTGCAAATTTTGCCCAACCAATAATACAATAGGACCATTTACTTCTGAGATCTGAGCTTGAGAAGTAGAACCTTTGGTTAAAGAATCTTTGAAGGATATCAATGAAACTAGTAAATGCTTGTCCGAAGGGCCCCAGGGAAATCAAATACCTGGAATAAAGGGAGATTGGGGAATTATGAGTAAATTAAACTTATTCATACTGAAACCTTTTAAAATTCCAAGTGTTACCTCCCTAGTCATATATTACATTATACCTATGCTCCACGGAACGAACACTGGTCTGCAACCTCTTCATTTTCAAGATGAAGAAATAACAATAATGTGAAAGGGTTTGACTTGTCCAAGATCATAGAGACTGATGACAAAACGAGAACTCAGGGGCAGGGAACCTGTGGCCTCAAAGTCCTATGTGGCCTCAAGTCTGGGCCTCTGAATCCAAACTTCACAGAACAAATCCCCTTAATCAAAGCATTTGTTCTGTAAAACTTGGACTTAGTCAAAACGCAGAGCACAAGAATGTAGAAGGCCACAGGTTCTCCACCCCTGACTGGTTCTTCCCCTGGACCAGGCTCCCTTTCCTATATTTATATGTACAGTTTAGCATTGTGAGTTTTTGAGTAGCTTCATTATACTTTGCTCTTATTGAGCTCTCCTGATCAACTCAAATTCCTGTGGTCTCTGCCCCACTTCTCTCTTCCAGGGACTCTTATCAAACTAGGTTTCTCCACCTCAACCCCCACGTTAAAAGTTATCCAATTGATTTTCTAAACCTAATGGTGAGACTTACATTTATCCTATAAACTATTATTACCTTGGTTTCTGCTCAACCTGTCAGATAAATGTTCATTTTAAACCTATTATCTATTCTATTAGCCATACCTTCTAGCTTTAAGTCACTGGAACATTTGGTAAGCAAGCCTTGAGTACCTTCATCTAAAGCACTGAATGAGGCAAGGCCAAGGACGGAGTCTTGTGGCATGCTTCTAGAGAACTCTCTCCAGGATGACATCTACCCCATAATGAACAACACTCTTGGTATGTGTGATCTGATTCCCTGAAGCCTGTTTTATTGGCCCCTGTTTATCCAGGTCCCCCTGACATACAAAGCAACCATGGATAATTAAGTAGAGTAAATGTAGTTGTCTTGTATGATTACCGAAGTAATGTTTGTGCTACTAAGCAAACAAGGAATGTTTCTTTAAAAACCTTGTTCTGCTTTACCATCCTATGTTCAGTTGCCAAACTTAGGTTTTGGGATGGGGCAGAGAGGGAAGTACAACAAGGAAGAGGAGGAGGAGGAGGAGGAGGAGGGGGAGGGACTTAGTGTTTTATAGTGTCACAAAGGAGGAGAAGATGGGGAAAACACCAAGCTTTGAGGTTTCTTTAAAATGCAGACAAAAAAATTAAAGTGAAATTATTACCCAAGTCAATAAATTATTTTAAAGTACAAATATTGCATTCATTTTATTCTTAAATAGAGCCTATTACTTTGGCTTTTTTTTTCAAATTAAAGGCATTTTCAGGGACAGAAGGAGTAAAGTGTGTTCAACATTGTATGTTCTACTTAAAAGTATCCCAAGTAATTATTTTAAAAGAAAAGAATAATCCTTAGTTTTGGCATGCCATAGAGATTTAGTTATGCAATGTCACACTTCTGGAAATAGTTTGATAAATGCAGTAAAACAAAGGCTATTATAGCGTATTAATTTTAGGTTCAAGGGAGTTATTATTGTAGTTAGAATATTTTAGAAAAAAATCTAGATTTAGAATCAAAATTTGTTTTTAATACATATTCATATATTTTAAAATTAAAGAGATTTTAATAGAATTAAACCTAATAATGTGGCATGTATAATAATTAAAATCAACTTTGATGCATCTGCTGCCACAGATATATGGTTATTCAAATGTGCTCCCTAAACAAGGAATGTAGTAACTAACAATTACAGATTTTCAATGGTTTAAAAGAAACATAACCTGAATTTTATGTCAAGGCTAGTATTCTCTTTTGAACTTTCTATTTTCTAAAATTTTAGTTGCTTTTAAGTGTTTAATTTTTAAAAGAAGGAACCCCCCCCTAAGATTCTATTAAATTAGAAAATGGCATAAGAAAATATGTATATGGTGGTAAGATAAGAAAAAAAAATTTTTTTCCTGACACACATGCATTATACTGAGTGTCCCAAAAGTCTTAGTGTGGTTTTAAGCTTTAAAAGCTTAAGTGTAAAACTTCACTGACTTGGGACACTCTGTATATGTTGGTTCCTCTGAAATCTATTAAATATTTTTAAAGATTTTGTACTATCAAAATTAAGATTTAAGATAAAATTTTTCCAGTAGTGAAAGTTATGGCTTCTGAACGTTCTATTTTGTATGGAGAAAAACAAAGATCTTATATTGCTCTATGTGTCCAATCTGGTTTTGGATGCCATGTAGAAATTTTATTTTTAAATGAATTAAATATATTCTGCATAAATGTAGTCTTGATTTTTTTTAAAAGTGGTTGTCTAGGATTGCACTAAATTTCATTAAGTCTGTGAAGATCGTTTGTATCATAGGCAAAACTGACGTTAGATTTTAAGTATGAATTAACTTTTCTGCCATGAAGGTGCTTTGGTTTAAAAAAAGGAATTAATTGATATATATTATGTTCATTTTCTCTATCTCAAGATACATACAGAAATGTTGAAGTTAAGTTGCTATAACTGGTACATAAACACAGCAATGTTATTATTAATTTCAAAACATTTGATGACAACAAACTGTTTTCCACATAGAAAAATAGATTAAAACCTAGAATTAAAAAAATAAACTCATTGTTTTGCTGTCTTTTTCTTGCTTTGGTAACTTTAGTCTTTAAGCATTTAAAAATATATCTTTGGATGGAAAAGAACTCATAACAGGATAAATTGTGAAATCACACAGTGAAATCGAAGAGTTAATTTTCTCATGATTTTGTTTAGGTTTCTAAGAACTTGTGAATAAAAACCTCTTATCTATGAATAACAATGGTATTTTAAAGTGGCAAAATATCAGCTTGAAAGTAAATTGTGACTATTTAAGATATTAAAAGGGAACTATTTTGATAAGCCCCTAAGAGTATTCAGGATATTTATGGTGCTACAATAATCCATATTTTTTCCATGTTTTACATTTTATTCTTCTGGTTATACTAAGACTTTATTTTTGACCTACATGTGAAATGGTATATGATTTCATTAAGTTGTCAGCAGTTAAAAGACTTCCTTTTAAGTCTCTTAACTGCTGTACAGCATGATGTTTTACTTCAACAGGTATTCTTTTTCTCCATTTTTTCATTGCTGAAGAAATGACTTCACAAGTCTCAAATCAAAGTCCACACTGCAGTGAGGAGAGCTTTTCTACTTTATTACAAAGAGAAGAAGCCTTTATGTGGTCAGAAAATACAAGATTGATCTTTTTTTTTTTCTCTTCCTATGAAACGCTGCTGTTCAAACAGCCAGAGTGAATTGTCTCAGTTCACTTCTTTAAGTCCCATCACATTCACTTGGGTATGGATGTCCTTGGCTGCTGAAAATCTGGCCCTTTAGTGCACAGGGCGACAAAGGAGTCCCCTGACCAGCAGTTCCAGAATGTCCCGTTTTCATATATTGCATCCATGCACACCTCCTAAAAATGAGGTACAGCAGGGCAAACATTTTCCAAAATAGATGTCATATATATAATATATACACATTCGTACATACATACCTTTATTCATGTGATGTCCAAAAATTTAAAAAAAATGTACACATTTATTACAAAATCGTAACAAAGACTGGACAGTGTTTTGCTCATTCTGGAAAGATGAAGCTCAGTAATAACACAACCCTAGAAACCATCCAGAGGTTGTGGCCATATCTTTCTTCTAAACAGTCAGATATTCTTGCATTTAAGCTTGGCGAAAAACTGCCTTTCAAAAACAGAAGGGAGAAGTAAAATGAAGGAAGCAGACCTTGCTCATCTTTCCAAATGAAATACGAGAAGGATCTTCACATAAAAATGCACAAACATTTTTTTTTATTACCAATAGTGCTACAATGAACAATGCAAATTTTGTTGTCTAATTTTTTGGGGTTTTTTGTTTTTTTTTCTGGGTTTTTTTTTTCTTTTTTACATTTTGGAAACTATGTGGTAAACTTTGTCAGTGTACTTTTTTGTCATTTCAGATCAATGTCTGCTGTCCAAAAAAAATGGAAAAATTCAGACCCTGCTCAAACTAGAGAAAAACAATTACAAATTTAGTTGTTGGGCAGCACATAATTAGTAAGGCAGGACCTCAAATGGTGACCCTTTGCATGAGCCAATTGCCAGATCCTCAAGGAATTAAAACCAGGGTGCCTGAGCCACATCAGTTCTGCAGTTATGTTGAGTATTGTGCTGAGACAGCCATACCCCAAGAAAAGGGAAGTCTTTAGAAGGCTTGCTGAGCAGGGTTGTAGTTGAAGGATGATGGCAGATGAGGCCTTTCTTCTAATTTGTCATATTCCAGAAGGAACTCCTATAACAGAAAAAAATTAAATGTTTAGAAGATTTTATAAGGTCCTCTTGAATGCATCTTTTTGCCAAAACTGTACTTCTAGCTACACACACACACACACACACACACACACACACACACACACACACACACACACACACACACACACAAAATATACACCTACAGCCAGATACTATTCTTTTCTAAGTAAAATGCTGCACTGCAGAGAGGTCAGGTATACAATACATGATGAATAAAGGAAAAAACAATGCGAAGTTGGGCCTTTGTTGCCCAGCAATATGCATATGGTAAGACCTACTTCTTTGTTTCAATAGGGAAGCATCCAAAACGTAACTGAACATAACTTAAAGATTCCTAGCCCCACACTTGAAAGAGTAGTTTAAGATTCAGAGCACTGCAATAACAATACAGAAGAGTTGACTTGCTTGCAGTATTTTAACTGTCAAAGTGCTGAATGTCTATTTAAATTACTATAAACTTTAAAGAGAATATTAAATGACTCCTTTCAAAGTATGGGAAGTCACCTCTTCA
Organism: Notamacropus eugenii; assembly: GCF_028372415.1. Taxonomy (NCBI): domain Eukaryota; kingdom Metazoa; phylum Chordata; class Mammalia; order Diprotodontia; family Macropodidae; genus Notamacropus; species Notamacropus eugenii. Next base: position 248,019,469 of record NC_092874.1, on the reverse strand, counting down.
ATGTGCTTTAAATCTAGACCTTTTAAACAATATGGCCAAGCATTGTAGCCTGTTTTTATTATGCAGAAAAGAAAATTAGGAATTCTGTTGTTTGAATTTGGTTAATTTATACCAACCTATTATTAAACTGCATTAAAGTCTTAACAATTAGGGGGACACCTAAGGTTTTCTTGGTGATGTAAAAAAAAAAAAAATGAAGCCACCTTCATAATAAGTGCCTTATTATCAAGATGTGACTGAGGAAAACCTGACTTAGGGTATCTTATCTCTAGATCTGCTTTTGATTGAACTCTCCCAGTACCTTAAAAGTTTAAATGTTCCTTTAGGCAGGGAAACATTAACTAAAATTAAAACCACTAAACTGTTTTCCAGTTTGCTGACAAATGTTTAAAAACAAGTTTTACTGTGGTAAATTTCATCAGAAAATTTATATCCATAATCTGGTTAAGGTAATGAAGACACAGAGACAACATTACACTATTTGCTTAACAGTGAACACTAGAAACAGTAGAATAATTCATGTTATATTCATCTCCCTAAGAACTGACAGAACTTTAAAATTAATTTGCCATAAATTTTAGAGTCTGGTTAGCTAAATCTGTGTTGGAATAAATAAGTCAGTTCAGTTTTTCCATTCTCAAAGAAGATCTGTTTAAATTCTATGCATGAAACCTATATGAGATTCTGGTATTTTAAGTCAATCTCATCTTGCATATATACATCTTTAATTATGTTATTTATAAGGGGATTCTTTAAGTTCAGTTTCCCTAAATATCTTTAGTTTTCACCCTTTTAGTTCTGGATCAAAGTACCTAACAAAAGACCTAAAAGGTCTGTTTTTCATGATCATAAGAATTCTTGAAAATGGGCCACAAGCTTAAGGACTTAAAAGGGGGGCACAGCAGCAGAGGATTCAGCATTTCACTGCTTAGAGTTGTTAGGCCTATATTCCCTTAATATTCTCCCAATAACTGAGTAATTACAAAATCATTACCATCATTACAACATCAAAAGAAAGGCTTTTTATTGAATTATACACAGGAATAATCCATCCTCAGTTGTAAAAACTTCTGTAAGAAGGGTAGGCTTGGTGATAAATTGCAATAAAATAACACATATTTAGACAAAGGAGTAAAACAAAGGGGATACACTGGTACCACTAAATAAAATAGAGTAAGTCATTTCAATAGGAAGCGCTACAATAGGCACAGCAAAAAGAGGCATGAAAGTATGAGCCTGAAAGAGTCAACTGCTTGAGTGTTTTGAAAAACCTGATTTTCAAATAACTTTCCCTTGTGACAGAAATTATTCTTAACTTAAATGATATGGGTCATATATCCTATTTGAATTATCACAAAAATTTAAAAATATTGGAAGCCTAAGTATTAATCTGTATAAAAAACCTCAAGTTTCTTAAGAGTATTAGGAATAAGGACTTGATAATAAAAGTTTCTCCAGATGGATAAACTTATCACACTTTACTCCAAAATGCATTTGTGCAGATGTCAGGTCCAGCCCTAAAAGAAACAGAGCTCTTTTTCTAAGATCTGGAGATTATTTAGTACCCACCAACCCTATCACTTCACACAGGCTAGAGAGAATTTGTCCACTGTAAGAGAGAATGTCCTGTCTAGTATAATTTCTTGTTAAGTTATAAAACAAGAATAATAACACTTTCTTTCTCGTTAAACTTGTTAGTAATGGAGAAAGGGAAAATGCATTTATTAAGTACCTACAATGTGCTGGGCACTGTGCAAATATCACATTTGATCCTCCATTCAGTAACAACTTCCAAGGAGTTCAGAGTATTTTATATAAGTTCTCCTTGATAATTATAACTGTAACGCCCCCAACTTTACAGACAAAAGCTGACTTGGTTGATGTGACAGCATTTCTAATTTCCTAGGCATGAGTATGCTTATCAGTGCCTGCTCTGTGATCACTGGCTGCATCAGTCTTCTGGTTCCTAAGGCAGTTTCCCTGAGAACATCTCATTTCTTTTAAATATTAAATACAAGCCAACAAGAAAAGTTTAATTGTTGGATATGTCTAAATGTTTAAATTTGCATAGTTCTGGGATGCATATATGTTAAGGTGAACAAATGAAGTCACTGTTAATCTAATGCAAAGTAAAAGTAAATGATCATACCATTAAAAAGAATTGTTAAAAAAAAAAAAAAAGAATTATGTTGCATGTTCCTAATGCAACTACTTTACAATAGATTTCCAAAGCAATGGACAAAACTGCACTTTACGTGATTCTCTTTCTTTTACCCCACTGCACAGCTCAAGTTTTGTAAAGGAAATAAATTATTAGAATTATAGGATCACATGGTTCACAGTGGCCCTTGAAGATCATCAAATCTAATCTTTGCCAAAATCATGACTCCCCTTCTCCAAGATCCCCTTTCTAGTGCATGGGGGTTCAGTACTTCCTCCCACCCCAAAAGTGGGAGGGAAGTGCTCCTATAATATCTGGAGGCAGCTCCATTGCAGGAAGATCTTTCCCTCAGCTCTGCAGCCAATTTTTCTTCAAAGGCCAAGCAAGATAAGTCCATTAACTTTTCCATATGTAAAAAAATGATTCAAACATGGGAAAAAATTGAGATAAATTAAAGAAAAACAATGGAAACCTTTTTTTTTTTTAAAGTGTTTACCTGACTGAGGAATTTCTTCCACAGGAGAATGAAATCTTAATTTTATGATAAAAAACTTGATGTGGACAACTGAAATATAGATAATTGAAGCCAATTTCCCACCCCACCCCAAAATAATTATATACTTATCAAAGAAGAAAAATATTCTTTAGGCCTAAACTGCACAATTACCTGTACATTTTTTATTTCACTTTTTAATAACTTCTCAATTTTATTTTATATAATAACTTTACTTTCAAGAAAAGTATATGTAATATAAGTACTGAGAAAAATGTTTCAAAAAAGACAGTAGAGAAGCTCTGTAAATGCTAGTAAATGATATAATTTTATGTATTTTAAAGCTGTCAGTAATCATTCTTTTGATATGAAAATATGTTCAACTGTGTTTGAATAGAAAAATGAAAATAACTCGTGGTAGAAATGGTAATTCACGTGACTGTAGTAAAGACTGTCTAAAATCTCAAAATAAGAATTACATAGCTGAATATCATTTTATATTTTTACATACATTTTTAAAATACTTTAACAAACTGTCTTAAGAATGATTTGTTATTTAAAAAATAAAAAGACAACCTTTGTTTCATATTTGTTATTTATTTGTGGGACTGATCCCTCTATTCACCCTGCTTTTTCAAAACGAATGGCTATGGTTGATATCATTTGCTAATTATATTTTCATCCCTAATTACCACTGACATTTTAGTATTTTCCTATTTCTCATTTATACAGCTTTAAGGAAAGCTGAAAAGTGAACAATATTGTCACTACAAGTTTTCTTAACAAAATTTTCTGAATGATGATACAGATAACGAAACTGAGACCATACCATATTATCTTTAAATGTCCGTGTGCCTCTGTGGATGAAAGAAAATGAAACAACTCTTGATGTCGCTGCATTCAGAAAACTTGGTATGTTCTCCCCAAGTCGGCCCAAAATGCCATGTCTCCACTTTTGTTTTTACGTTTACATCCAAATTGACTCTACTCATTAAGTTTCTTTCATTGTCAATATGCAGCACCATTTTTTTTAAGAAGTCTAGGAGCAATCCCAGTGTACAATGAACTTATTTTTGTTACTTAAAGTGAAGGGAAAGAAAATTCTTTTTCATATGAATGAAAACTACTTGCTATTTAATTTTTTAATTCAAATAAGTATTACCTAATTAGTAAGTATTAACTAAAACATGAATTTACTTGATCTATCCTACATGTTCCTTCAAAAATATTTTCTGGAGCTTTACATAACAAGAAATAAAGACACCTGTGGGGTCAATTAGATGCACTATAAACACCTTTATTAGATGACCTCCCAACTCATCCTGTGTGAATTTGGTAATACAATCAATCAATAGCAAACATTACAATAATATGGTTGTAGTGGTGGAATAATAAAGAATGCACCTGCAAATCATAAGAACATAAAGAAACTGGTATGATGCAATACATTCTAAAAGAATCCAAAAACCATATGAATTAATATAATTTTGTGGGGGAAATCACATTAAGCACCCACAGAAAATTTGGGCAACTAATCCTCTCTGGGACAAAGACACACGTTTGAGCACTGGCCTGAATACTTCTACCCTGGCTACACTAAAGGAACATCCATAAACAAAGGACCACTTATTTGGAGGTTCTTCTTTTGGATTTATCTTTCTAATTTCAAGGCAAACAGTTCTCATAAAACATAGTACCTGAAAATATCTTCAATTTTGCTCCAAGATACAGAGTTGATTCTATCCTCATCCTAGCACAAATGCGCCATAGGTGTTATAAGTAATGAGATGAAACTTCACCTCTGATATGGAGAGAAACGAATCCTGAGACTCACTCTCAGAATCATCAATGAAATCTGCATTCAGGAAAATCCTGAATTTTGGGTAGCAGTATATATTCTCTAACCTTTCATATGATCCTGGATACAAGAGTGTACCTAGCATTGAAAGCAAGACAGTTTTGAAGTTGGTACAAGAAGAAGATATGATATCTGGGACAGTAAGTACCTTCCTATAGATTTTATTAGGAAAACCCATAGTGGTGTTTGTTGTTTATTTTGTTTTGAGAAATCATATGCTCATTTCTCGAACATGCTAGGTTTTACCTATACTTCATGCTTCTGGATTAATCTAATTTCCTTTTTTAAAAACAGTTGTCAAAGACTTAACAACTTTCACTGGAATGCATAAAATGTTGATGTGTAAAAAATATATGTATGTATTACTTTTAGTTAAATCTCATATTTGTTTAAGTAATAATATAAGAATACATGACTTTGGGATTGCAAGAGGGTATCTTTATTTTACAATTCAGTAGTCACAAATATATATATATATATATACATATATATATTTCAAATGTCACAAGGGCTTGGGCAAAAATTACAAATCTCTTTACTATGGTCAATAATTTTCCTAACTATTAATGAAATAAATAGTTTCAGGACGCCCTCTTGGTGTCTAAAATCAAGTCACGCAAGGAAGTGGAGACAAAAGATTTGCTAAGTATCTGGCACATTACTGGAATGGATGTATTGGTACGTATACATAAACAGATAAACAAAGAGGTTTAATAAAAAAGTTTAAATTTATACATTTACACATTTGCATAAGGAAAAAAATATACCTTAGCTACTTTCCTCCAGTTAAGACAGTCAAAGAAGTAATATGTTCCCCTCTCGTACGTATTGGTTTTCATTGCTGGCTCCATGCCTGGTGCCCTGGTAATCCATACTCGTTCTTCTTTGTGATATCTCCAATCTCGGTTAAAACTTTTAAAAGAAAAAGAAAATTGATATTTTTCTTGTTAACAATTTTTTATATATTTTACTTAAACATGTAAATTCTTTTAGAACTTTTCTAAGAAAAGCATTAGCTTACAGACATGAATAAAAATGCATAATCAAATTTGCTTCACCTAATCAGTTTGCTTTATTAATCATACCCTTTCTGTATTATGTATAAGAAGGCAATTTCATAGTATTTTTTGTTAGGAAAAAAATTTTTTTTACTCAATTATAGATCCCTTTCATTGAACAAAAGGTCATTTTATTGCTAATGAAAATGAGAAACACAAAAAGAAAAAAAACTTGAAAGTAAAACTAAATATTTACCAGATAATTTAGGAATTTTTTTTCTTTTACCCAACTGTATTTTTGATTATCAATTTTAATAACTAGTTGTCTTTATTGACTACCTACATGCAAAACACCGTGCTAGGTATTGGTGATGCAAACATAAAAAATGAAAATAATCCCTGTCCTTAAGGGGCTTCTATAATATTCTAAATGCATTTATATAAATACATACAAAATAAGTTTCTTGAAAGACCTATGCTACAGGAATCCATCAACAAGCATTTCTTATGTGCTTATGATTTTCTAGGCACTACAGATAAGTGATAAGCACCAGAACTAACTAGGGTAGTGACTAGGTTATGAAAGATGCCAAGAGATATTTGGATAGATTTACTTAGTAACTGATTATATCAACTATTTCTAAATATAACATATAATATATAACTTATATATTATCATATATAATAAATATATTTTCATGATTTGCAATTGCTGTGTAAAATTATAAAAACAGAATGACTAAAAATGTCCACGGATGACAGTTCTAAGACAACTGAATTAATTTTCATTTGTGTTATGAAACCTAAATTGGCATAAGTTAAAAGATAAATTAATTTGACCCTACAAAATTCATTTGAGAACTTAAAATCCAATAACTTTCAAAAACAATAAAAAAAAATTCCCAGAAGATTAAAATGGGCACTTGGGGAAGAATTTTAATGTATTTTTGGTATAGAATTTGCTTTTAGAAAAGAAATAAAATAGGATAAGTAGGATTTTTCAGACTCCACTACAGAAAACAGAAAGCAAAGAAGTGATAATGGAGAAAGTTGTAAAATGGGATCTGCTGTTTAGGTAAAATAACAAGAGAGTAGTAAGAGGCTTATTCAAAAGATCTGGGGACAGGGAGAAGAACTTGCTTTCTTAGGAAATCTGGGGAAAAATATAAATATTCCTCAGCTCAGGCAGTAAATGCTAAAGTAACCAATTTCATTTCCCTTAGAAAAAGTTTTCACTAAAATTAATAGTAGTCCATGATGCCTAATACACTCTAAATAAATATCTAAGAAACTGAAACTCCTAAATCTAATTACCTTTGTTTTTTTGGTAGTTAGGGCAAAATGCTAATATAGTTACCATGGAAGTCCAGCAGTAACAGAAGGTGCAGCCAACTTAGGGGCAAAGGACATTAATTAAAAGCTTTACTTAGGTAGATATAGGAATATTGGGCAAATAACATAAATTATTCCAGGAAATAAATGGGACTATTTGTTTTATACTAGCTACCATTCAATATGGCCAAGAGAATGCTAACAATGAGAATTACCCAGTTTAAAAAATCCAATCTTTTCAAACATGTTAAAGCCTCACTCACTCACCCTTTACCTTTGATGCATGTTTAAGATTTTTGTTTCCATTGTCCTTTAAACAATCTACTGTTTACTCACTTTTTCTGACGTTTACTATATAACTACTAAATTACTCAAAATATAATGAAAGTAAAAGTCTTAAAGATAAAAAAAGTAAAATGACATATTGTAAAAGGCCTGAGAGGACATGAACTTAAAAATATGGATGGGTAGACATGAATGACAGCAGAACTAAATGAATCAAAAGATTTGATCATTTTGATTGATTACCAATACATTTACATAGTTTCAGAAGCAACAGAAGAACTTTCCTTTGTAGTGGGCAGGCCCAATAGAAAAGCAAGGACTTAATGGATCCTTGCTGACTTCTTCACACTAGTCTTCATGAAATACATTAACTGGATCCACTTAAATCTTCTGGTCAAACTGATTCTCTAACAAATGGTTGAGCTATACATTATGCTAATTTCAACTTGAAATTCAGGCTGCAGGTCATTTTAAAAATAAAGCTTTATAATTCACAACTATACAGTAGCATACTATTATTCACATAATTTAAATATAATTTACTTGGTACAATCACTAAACTACATATTTTGGGGGAATTTATTATTTCTTTCAAAAAATAAACTAGCCACCACTATTTAAAGTACTATGTTTTAAAATTCCCAGTGACTATATGACTCTTGTATGACACAAAAGTGATCAAATATTTTGAACATACAGCTCTACTGCTGCTAAAAGCTGTAATACGTCTCCTCCATTCATGTAGTAGAGATAGAATAGTAGATCTTCTCCATATCGGCCCAGTTTTATTGCAGCCAGCTATAAAAGAAGAATATTCAAATAAAAATCAAGAACATAAAACAAGTATAAGAGTGCAAATATAAAAACACCATTTTGAAAATGAGAACATAAGACCACTTTTAACTTTGCAGCATGTTATAAACTGATTACAAAGAACTACAATTTTAAAATAACTTTTTTGCTTACAAGGGTTATAAGCACCACCCGCCCACAAATACTTATACTTTGCCTGACTCATGCAATGGTTTTCAAACTTTTTTTTCACTTTTTCACTTAAACAAAATTTTGAACTGATGAAGTAAAATCTTTAAGACTTTAAGAAAATTTGCTATTACTACTGGAACCAAATAATGAAGCAAATTTTATTTATTTATTGGCTGAGAAGTGGTACGGAATGCGGAGATGGGAGGGAAGAGAAAGAAAGGAGGTCCAGAATTACAATTTTAAGAAGCAAATGCCCAGGGTGAAAATTCTCTCAACTGCTACAGTTCAGCAACAATTTTATTCCCTACCACACTGGTGAGTTTACTGGGCTACTAATAGGCTGTGACATCCCCACATTTAGCATGTGTCAGAATCAGGACCTGAACCCAGTACTTCCTGACACAGAGGCTAGACTTGCATTTATTTAACCACACTGCCTTCTCAATTTAAAATACACAAAATAATATACTTTCAAGTCAGCTTTATTTAAAATCTAGTAATATTAAAAACAGCTTACTTAGCAGGGATATTGATGTTTGCTATACTTTCTATAGGAATACTGGATGTGATGGCTAACACATTGTAAGACATCTAATAATTTTCTTTTTTTTTATATAAACCAGTAACAGGAACAATCTTTTTATTTTGGAATATTGTTTATTTTAAAATTTTCGGTTCTGTTTTTAACTGTTCTGCATTGTGCTGTAAATGCTGTTGTAATTCTGCTAGATGAGAGATGATGAGGTCACCAAGTAAAACAGAAGAGAGAGAAGAGAACCCAAGACAGAGGGGTTTGGAGGACAAGCATAGTAATGAAGCACGGCATGAATGAAGATCAAGAAAACCAAGAGAAAAAAGACTATCATGAAGGGTCAATGGCAGTGTCTAAGGCTGTGGAAAGGTCAAGAAGGATAAGGGGTTCAGAAATTAGATTCAGCAACTAAGAGATCACTGGTAACTCTGGGGAAAAGTTTTAATTTAATGAAGAGGCTGGAAACCGGACTGCAGATTTAAGAAGAAAGTGAGAGGAAAGGAGATGGAACCATTAATTACAGAAGATTTTCTCAAGTAATTTAGTAACAAAAGGGAGGAGACATATGACAACACATAGTAGGAAAGAATGGCTAAAGTGAAAATACTTTGAGGATGAGGAAGATATAGGCTTCTTTGTAGGCAGTAGGGATGATAGAGGAACTGATCTGCTAGAAAAGATGGGATGGAAATGGGATGTATATAAAGGGTTTGCCTTGGCAACAAAGGCCACCTCCTTCACTTGAGACAAAGTGATAAAGTGGAGATGATGCTGGAAGGCAGCAGAGTAATTTGAGATGAGAACAATGAGGAGGGAATAAGAGGGAACTCTCAGCAAAAAGTTTCATTTTTTTTTCCAGTGAAATATGAGGCAAGGTTGTCAGATGGGAAGATCAGGACAGGGGAGATGGGATTAATTAGAGAAGTGTAAAAAAGGGATTAATTAGAGAAGTGTAAAAAAGGATTGCCTTGCCATAGTGAGGGCCCAGTTGAAAACAGCAAGACAAATTTGTGGTACATTCAACATGATTCTGTGATTTTCTGTAGCCTGGTTCAGTAGCATGTGAATAAGTGGAAAGGTGGTGGGAATAATCCAAGGCTAAGGTTGGGCAGGGCAAGATCAGTCAGAGGATAAGGGATAAAGAGACTGGAGAACAGAGGACAGTTTCCAGTTGAATTGGTTCACTAAGGGATCAAGATGAGGAAGGGAGGAGAATATAACCAGTGTAGGGATAATGGCCTGAGGAAAAACTGAGGGGCCCAGGCATTGGGGGTCACAGTGAGAATAAAGAACAGGTTTTAGAGTGGGTAAGGTAAGGCAGAGGGAGAGGTGGAATGAGAACAAATTGTGATCAGAGAAGGCAATTTCAGATAATGGCAAGGTGAGTGAATTCCTACCTTGGTGTATAGTTGAGGTGGGGTAGAAGAGTAAGCTTAGGGAAGTAAGTTGAACTAGGAGATTAGGGATACTGAAGTCCCCTACTATAAGAGCAGGAGTTAGGAGAGGAAAGATAAGACAGGGAGTCAGGCACTGAACTCACAGAGCAAAGAAGAGTGTCCTGAAGATAACTGCTACCAGAATCTGGACCCAGTGGTAAAGAGATTGAGTGAAACTTAAAGGAGAGGTTACTGTGTGATAGTGGTAAAGGGAGAACCTGGAAGTGGCAATGGGGAGTAAAGAGTATTCCAGAGGATATGAGTGAAGGTACAATCTGAAAAGATGAACATGAAAGCTGCGCCATCAGGAGGGAGTCAGATCTCAGTGAATGCAAGAAGAGAGATGGAGAAAGGAAAAGATTTAAATGAAAGCAGGCTTGTTTCCTAAGGAGGACCAGGTGACTTAGGAGGTCTCTTTCAACTCTAGATCTGTGTGGAGAATGTCAACAAACTAGAGTGTAGATGAAAGAGAACAAATGTGCTGGATATGAAAAATAAAAGACGAGGGTCATTACTAGAGATAATTGTTAGTGATGAAGGGTCCAAGATTTATGCGTACCATCCATTTTGAAGCAGCCCTTTTGCCTAGTAATCAAAGGCTCTTACAATCTGGTGCCATCTTACTTTTCCAGCTTTATCTCATTTCTACTCCCTAAGCTTGTACTCTCCATTGTTTTCTCACTTTTGCTCATATTCCTCTTAAACCTTAAGACCTTACCTCACCCACTTTGCCTATTTAATTCCTCCCCATCCTTTAAAACCCAACTCAAATACTATAAAATGTACCAGACTCTTTGGCTGACGACTTCCCCATAGCACTCATAGTATTTTGCTTCATGCCTCTCTATTTATGTTATCAAGTAAAATTCTACATTCTAATTAATCTGTATTTATATTTATTCCCATCCCAGCCTATATACTCCATGAGGGCAATGGCATATCACCTATAAATCAATAACAATTATTTGTTGGAAGAAATAGTTTGAAAACTAGGATCAGTTTCTTTGCCAGTTAATGATTTTAATACATTTGACTCAACTGGCTTTCACAAAATTAGAGAATTTTGAAATCTACTTAAAATAAGTCCTCAACAGTTAACACATTTGTTCCCACTTAAATGCCTATCACTTAGTTTCAAAGAATTTTCCCCACTATGCTATTCTATTGTTAAAAAGTCTAACACAGTACTTTTTAGTGACCTCCTCCTCCCCATATTTCTGCTTATATTGGTTAAAAAGAATTAATTCAATTTTATATTCTCTATTGTTGAAATTAAAAAAAAATTTCTTCTTAGAAATTGTTTAGATCTTTGATGTTAAGATTTGTTTTATAAGTAGACTTAGAAGAAAACTGCATATAATGAGATGAGAGAAAATGTATTTCACAACTCAATGTTTAAGCATATGACATCCACTGGAGAAAATTTTTCAATGAAAGGGGCAAAGACTGCTACATTTGTGTGCATACTGGCAAAGGTAATGCCAGTATGCTGTCACTGACTGCACCGGAGAGCAGAATATCAGTATCTACACATAATATTGGGTCACCAAGAAACCATTTGGATGTATAAAGGGGAAAAAAAGGAACATGAGGAGATTAAATAGAATTTTACATAATTAAAAAAGACAAATTTTGAAATGCAGCATTAAAAACTGTAAGAAATGTTTCAGTTGTCACATAATTAAACTTACGTTAAGGAGAAGAAAAACATACTCACCTTATCTCTAATGTGAATGTTCGTTAAGTACTCAGATGGAACGTGGAAGTCTATATAATAAAAAAGGGGGGGGTGCTGATTACCTACTTATCTACAGATATTGGGGGTAAAATTGAGGGGACAAGTTTTAATGTGAATAGATTCCCCTACCTATGTCTTGAGGTCGACAAGGTGAAGATGCCCAGGGTGATGCAAATTTGGGATAGAGATTTCTGAACAGGAAAACAAAAATTACTATGAAGTTAGTAAAATTTTCCTCAAAAAAAAAAAAAAAATATATATATATATATATATATATATATATATCTATCTGTCACGAAGGATTTAGTAATACCATAATTATCAAATTTTTGGGAAAAGATACTACACAATAATTATCTATAAAAGGTCCTTAATATCTCTGGCACTAAGTTCCACTGCCGCAATTTGAAGGATTTTTATTTTATGAATTAAATCAAAGATACAAGCTTCCTCCAATTGCTGACTGATGAAATAAATAGCAGAAGCAAAAATTAATAAAGTAAAAATCAGAACAACATAAAGGGATATTTTTTCCCTTTTATATATTAACCCTAGACATGTAATGAATACAAAATAGCCTCTGAAGGTATAGGTCAGATTTGAAAATTTCTTTTATTTTTTCCTTGGGGCGGGGGATGGGGGAGGAGAAGAGAGCAGAAATTATATAACAATTTACAAATGAAGAACTTAGTTACAAATGAGGCTTAATCTCTGTATACTTTGCCTACTTTTATAATCAAAACAATTTTCCACCTTTTATGGGGTAACTTCACCAGTAATTCACTCAAGCATTATGATTCCCCTTCTACTTTTAGCATGTTTCTTTAAGTATTTTGCCAAACTAAATATGGGACAACTGATGTCTTAGTTTTATTATAAAAGGACTAATACTGTAGAAATAGCACAATTCTCACAGTTTTAGTTAACAAAGTGCTGTAATTTTTCAAAAGTCAATTTAAAACAGTAATTATCTAGTGGAAGGACAAATCCCATACTGTTAAATTAAGACTTCTGGATTACAAATAGGACTCCAAATTAAAATACTTAAAGGATTGATGGATTAAGCAATTATCTGGGCATATGACAAGTAGGTATTTGGTAGAGGCACTTCAGTTTAAAAAAAGATAGTATTTTCTAAAAGTTTATAAAAAGATATAGAATGTTGATGTATCAAAGAAAAATGAATGAGTACATCTTATTTGAAAGGACAATTACAAAGCTACCGTAATGCCCACAGGGAACACTATAAATTGCTAGTTTGAGGGAAAGCTTACACAATGCTATAGCTACACCAATGACTTTCTTCAAAATGTATGGGGTTATTTTTACCGAAAAGAAAATTTGAATTTCACTGACAGTACATTTCAACGTTTAACTTAGAAGACAGTTTTACTCTCTTTTTTTTTTTACTTAGCATATAGCCAAAATGAAAAGCAACATAGCTATTTTAAAATGATTTTGTTTACCGAGAAAACAGACTTACTCAGGAGAGTTGAGATTGAGGCCTAGTGTTGTTAAGTCACTTCCTAATGCAAGATGTACCATTCCTGGGTCTGTCTCTGCCGCTCTAATAAACGTCAGCAGGCCAATCATTCCAAATTGGTCCGTCACCATCCCTTGAGGAATGTTAGTAACCCGACCTAGATGAGAACACCACATTGACTTTACTTTTAAGGAAAAGAAGTAATGAAAATATGTTGAAAAAGGTGTTAAACTGTCTCGTCTATAGGCCCACCATCAGGTAACACCTGGATCCCTTTTTTCTGCTGGTTGTTGTTTTGTGTTGTTGAACTTTTGTCTCCAGGGAATTTAGGTCCATCTGTACTTGAAGATGTCTTACCAGATGTATTCAAATTCTAAAACAAGAAAGAATTTTTCAAAAGTGAATGTAAAGTTGGCTATCTGTAAACACTCTCGATGTCACATATTTAACAAACCTTCATTATGTAAATGGAATCACAACTTAAAAATATCTGTAAATCACATTTAATTTAGTGGAAAGTTAATATCTCTTCCAAAAGCTATAACATTCTATTCCATCTCTGAAAACCTCTAGAACTCAGGTTCTTAACCTTTAATGGACTCCTTGAAATCTATCCATGGACATCCGGTTAAGAATCTCTGTTCTGAAGTCTCCAGGGCACCCCTTAAAACAGCCAAACAAACTTAGAATTAAGTTTTTTTTAAAGTACAAGGCTATAATTGATAGTCACATTTCTCTGTAAAGTCAAGAAGCTAAAAAAAATTATGTGGATAGCTTTATGTTTGGGAGAACTTTAAATACAATTTTATAAAGGCTCTCCATCAGAAAAAAACCCAAATCATCTAACGTTTTCCATAAACAATCACTACTACTGCTTAGAATATGTGATTTCTTAAATGGTTCTTAATCTCCTTATGCTTTTATCTGTAATAATAAATATTATTTTCAGTGAAAGAGATACTTCATAAAATGTGAACAAAATAGGCATGTTGGGTAAACCAGAAATAGGAAGCCTATTTCCTTGAATCAACACAAGAATAGAAACGGTAGAAAGAGTCTTCAAAGAGAAAATTCATTCCAGAAAAATATAGCTCCTTAGGAGGTAATATTTCAAACATCAATGGCTCCAGGTGACAGGGACTATAATAAAATTCTAAATTAACTCTGAGAATATCAACAACAATTTGCAAACTGATAGAAATAGAGAATAACAACATCTTCTGATGAATTGTTTTCTACATTACTAAGAGTTTACCTATTAAGAGTATTTTAAGGGTAGCAGTTTTGTAATAATATATATTCATATAATATATGCATACACACATATATTTAATATATGACTTCAAAATGCCAAATATAGTTAGAAAAGAATAGCCACTTACAAAACAAATTTAAATAATGATTTATAATTACTTACAGATTTACTGTCCTCATTACTCGTTGTTGGATCTTTATAGCTGGAGCCTGGCAATGCTGGAAAATCTTCATTGTGTATTGAAAAGTCCTGGGATTGCTCACTTGCTGGTTTTGTTACCATTCCAACTAGATAATGAAAACAGAATTACAGATGTTTTAAAAAATCCTGATGACCAACATTTTGCTATATATTATTATATTTTAACTTTCCTTATGCTAATAAAATGGATCATATATGTATATTTAGAAATATCTGTGCTTTTAAGAACAAGGCATAAATATGGATTTCTTTATAAATTTAATATTTAGAATCTTGCTACAAAAATGTTTTATTTTAATGTTGGCCTATCTCTTAATATCTTTCTCTATAAAATAATACAAGGGAGGAGAGTGGTAGCATTATAGCACTAGTTCAGTGCCATATTACAGGTGCTTAATATTATCTGATATCAGCAACAGTAGCAGTAATTCTTTTATTTAAAAAACTTGCTTTCTTTAAAATGTTAACTAGATAATATACACACTAGTTAGCTTTCAAACACAAATGCATAAAGTAATTTTAAAAAGAACATGCCAGTATTCTACTTGAAAATGACTTACAGGGTGGGAAAATTGCAATCAATTATATAACAACTCCACATTATTTCAGATTTCTTGTGGACTCCATGTTCTAGATGTATAACATGCAAGAACTGGGAAGTAATCCTCCCACTATACTTGGCATTGGTCAGGCCCTTAATAGAGTACAGGGTCCAGTTTGGGGCTCCACAATTCAAGTAGGATATGGAGAAACTGGAGATGGTCCAAGGAGAACAACGGAAATGATTAAAGGGATGAAAAATTGGACCTATGAGGAAAGGTTAAAGACATTAGAGTCTGAATTAAAATTTAGCTAGCTAGGTACTCAACTTCCTGGGCAGATCAATTCTCCTTATTTATGGAACACTGTTTTGTATACTTCCTATTATGAAAAAGATATTTCCCTGTTTCATGACCTGGAGGCCCTACAAATCCTTCTTGGTTAGAAAACTTAAAGGACTTTGCTGTTAAGATGAGAGCCTAACCTTTTAAGTAAGTTATCTCTACTCATGATCTACATCAAAAATTTCCAAGGATGTAAATTTTCCAAGTGTACAAAAGAACTCACACCACACGTGCGATTATTACCTGCCTATCAGTTCTATGTAGATTAACTATAAATTACAATATTGGGCTAGTTTCAATTTTAACTCTTCAACTCTGTCATTCCGTAATTTTGCTTTTCAATGACATATGAACAGGGGGTTATAGGAGACTGAATTATATACCTCAGTTACACTGGTAGCTACTAAAAGTTCATATATGCCCTTTGGCAATTCACTTAACCTCTTCTGGACCTCCCTTTTCTTGTCTGGGGAAAGAGGAGATGACTACATTGATTACGTTAGATGTTTTCTAAGGTCTACTGCAGCTGAGACTCTATGTTTCTAATCTACACAGACTACAAAATAACTTCCTGCACCAGGAGAATGATTTTAAGACAGTTATTCACTCGCAGTCAAAGCTCACACATGACAGTCCATCTTCTTTCTCCCTTCCTTTCTTTGCCTCCTGCTTGGAATGTACTCTTTTGCTCACCTCAATCACAGAGAACCCCGTTAAGAAGAAGCTCAAGCATCACCTTCTCCATAAATTCTTTCCTAATTTCCTCCAATTTCTAGTGCTTTCCCTCCCAAACTGTCCTGTTTAATTTACTGTAGATTATATTTATGCACAGACACTTCTTACCCCCCTTATCACAAGCACCTTTCAAGCAGGAATGGTTTAATTTTTTCATTTGTATCCCTGGCACCTAGTACAGTGCCTGGCCATTAGTAAGCACTTATTAACTGATTAACATTAAATATCTTCTCTGGGAAAATACTTCAAATATTTGTGTAAGACAGAGCAAAGAGAAGACAGTGGTGATTAAGGTCAACTGAGGACTGAAGAAAACTGTGCCTGTATAGGTCTTTAGAGAATTCCTGTGGAATGTCTATGCCTCACTGACTATATCTTCACATTTCAAAATTCTGAACCAAATATAATCAATGAGATGTCTTTTAAAAACATTTTAAATACATTGCCTTTCTATATTAATAATTCTAATCAACTGAAATACACTCACTGAAATTTCTTTTGATTTGCCAATTTAACGGTCCTCCCCCACTTCTCCCAGGCTTACCATAAGGAGCTCTTCCAGCTAAGGGGTTTATTAATGGAGTTGGGTTACCGCTTCCTTCCCTTCTGTTTCGATCTGCTAGTGCTGGAAAATCTGAAAGGTCCAATCCTGTTACATTTTCACTTCCATCTAAACAATAACAAAATACATATGTTATAAATCTTTGCACTTATGTAAAATCTCATGATTTTAAGTAACTATATAATAAAAACCCAAATAGCACTATCATTTTTGCATGGACATTATTTGAAACATTGTACTAGCCTTCATCATTACCCATCTAAGCACAATGCTGGGTAGAGAAGATGTTTTTGTGCTTACAAAAAAGGTGGTGATGGTGGTGGTGGGGGTTTGATTTCACATCTTTAGATGTTAATAAAATACTATTTCAAAAAAAGAAAAAGTTATCTAACACAAAACATTTTGACCTATGACAAATTCCTAAAACGATGAACTAACCATTTAGTAAAGGATACTTGGAAAATATCCTAAAATTGTAGTTTTGAGGTAGTAAGATAATTGTGGAAAATTTAAGTAGTACTATTACTTACGCTACTCAAAAAGGACAATTTGTTTGAAAACTGCACCAAAGTAAAAAATAATTATTTTCTTCTTAGATTTAAAATGGATACTTTCAGGGTGATGCTACAGATAAAAATTCTTAACCAGCTGAATTACCAAAGTTCACTTTTCTTTCAAAGTGACAATGTCTTACTTTAAATTCAGAACTATGGATCTACTTATAATTAACTAAGGTGACAAAGTAATAAAAATATAGGAGGATTAAAAAGGGGGAATGCAGTATGGATGGCATGCATTCTTTTATAGAATTCATCTGTTCTGTTATTTCAGAACTTGGAGGATCTATGACTTTGTGGGTGTGCATACTCATTTTACCAAAGCAGATCACAATCCTGCTATAGATAAAATTTCAGATAATTGCCATGAGTGAAAAATGTTATCACCTTATGGTCACCCTAGAGATAAATCTCTCAGAAGGTAAATATTTTGGACTACAGCTTGACATTCTAATTTTTTCCTGGGCCTGTAACTGATGATCTGTTCAGTGCACTCTGCATGTAGAAACTCTTTACAATGATGAAAATCATCAACTCCTCCATACTTCCAACATCAGCCCTCTATTCACTATACCATGATGATGCCTCTCTTAAAAAAGCTTAAGTAATTTTTCAAAAACAAGTAATGGAGGTATAATAGATCACACAGTAAGACAGATTTCTTTGTACTAGTTAGTTGACAAAAAAAAAGAACCTATCATTTTAGTTATACATCATTTTTGTAGCATAAATCGTACCATGAGACTTAGTTCAAATAAATATTTGAAAGTTATTCCAAAATTTTACAGTACTTTACATTATTCATAGATTTCTAGTATATTATAAACTGTATAAAACTGCACATACATATTAATCCCCAAATCTCACATTTCAATATTTTTATTTTTCAAAGAATTTTACTATTCTCATTTAAAAGAAATTATTCTTGTATAAAGTATTTTCTAAAAGTTTTATTATAATATGTTATATATATTATTATAAAAAGTTAACTCATTCTACCTCTTCCTGCTCAAGCTAAAACCACCTCATGTCTGTTTCTAAGTCTATCTCACCCACTATTTTCTTACCTTTCCCCTATTTCAATTTATTTCAACCTTAACTTAAATTTTTCTCCCTCCTTTTTTTTTTTTGCTCCTAGTTAGAGGAACAGTTAGAGATCAGCTCAAGTCTGAGGTTTCTGCCTTTGCCTTCCATTAGAGGCAAATTGGAGTCAGTGTATCCTGTTACTAAACTGTCTATTACACAGTAAAAGATATGGTTAACATCAGACAAACAATTTTCAATGTAATCCAATTTTATTTTTCTTTCAATAACTGTAGTAAGATTCAGCTTATGAAAACTTAAAAATTATACAACATGATCAGGTGTCGATGTTTTGCAAACTTCTTATAGCTTTTTGAAAACTGTTTTCCTGCAGTCATGGTGGGGAAAGCAGCTTCTGAAGGGCAATGGTTTCTGATATGGAAGAGATCTTTAATTGTGCTGATAATATGGTTAGCCAAAAGCTGTTCATATAGTATTGTAATTTACATATTATAAAACATAGCAGATAGCAAACATAATATATATATATATATACTATGTAGCTAAATAGCATCTCTCTACTTCTATTAAATAATTGGTAACATCCAAACATTAAGTCCAGTTCATAACGTTTGAAATACTGTGTATTAAGAGGAACAACCCAAATCACTTTATGCTTCAATAATGCAGAATATTTTTTCTTTTAGGCTACTGTTTATGGAAGAAGCTTACCTGTTCCATTAAAAATGTTACTTGATAGAGAGTTATTCATTCCAAATGCCTGATTCCTGTTCATTCCAAATCCAGACATACTAGGTACACAGAAAACAGTTTTAGATATAATGTAAGAAGACTAATTGTCAGCTGAGAAAAAAACAAGTGCATATTCTTGATTTCCTTGTTTCAGATTATATCACCTTTGGGAACTGATATCAATCTTATTTTATTAAATTCAATTTTTATTCTGCTTTAATTTGTCTGATTTGTTATAATCAACCAGATGAAAAACTAGGTTTTTTTTTTTCTTAAAGATTTTAATGAATAAAGTAAACATAAGAATGAAACAGAATGTGGTCAATATCCTGAGAGAATAAATACAGCTCAATAGTTTTACTTTAAGATTAGTTGATTTAATACTGGTTTTCTATGGCTGCATTTTGCTGTGCTATACAGAATATTATCATCAATGAATTAAAAGTGTTTTATAATATATCACTTCATTCATAACAACACTGATCTTCCAGGCTAAATGGTAAATTCTGTGAAAACACAAGCCAAATTTTCAATTATTTTATTATCTCCAATCTATTCACATATGCAATTAATACTCAAAATGTGTGTTGAATCATATCTTTTTAAAGCATGCTTGTAAATTTTTTAAGGCTCAAAGGCATGTTCTTGAAAATTACTATAAAACTGAATCTAAAGAAAATTAGGTTATAGATGTGTTTTCAATACTTCAAAAATCTGGGGTTTCATCAGTGTTCTATCTACCTTGATCATAAGTACTCTGAAACTTATAGGCAGTCTTAAAGAGCTATGATGCCCTCAGCTGAAAACTCACAATCTGTGATGATGAATCTCTCTAAACTTAATTATAGTAGTCTCAATTTAACAGGTATATAGCCTATCATTCAGAGCCTTTCCGGTTTAGTAGGACTTGCCAAAGGTTACATTCTAATAATACAGCCTTCAAAAACATAAGGTACCCTCATAAGGCATCAAAAAGGAGGCCTTGAGACTACAAATAACTAAAAACTGTAATTAAAAAAAATGCAAATCCTATGTTGACAATGTATTCCTTAAGACTATTTGTGTTAACAGTGATCAGATGATCCACTGGTTTTCTAGCCAGTATTGAGAAAATGTTGATTATAATGTAGAACGAAAACAGGGTTTCTTTTAATCTATAATTGTGAGGTTAAAGGGAAGTAAAAATGCTTACAAAACATGCTGCTAGACTATTACACACTGGAAGGAAGCAAGCCAATGGAAGATTTTGAAAGATTGGTTCAAACTGGTAATGCAAGGTATATTCAAACACAACTGTTTCATAGATGAGAAAAGCTGTTAATAAATATATTAAATAATTCAAGTGGCATTTCCGAGCCTTGTATCTGACATTTAGAAGTTGTTTATACAAAAGGCCAAAACATCCAAATATATTTTTAATGACAAATAATAAATAAAAATAACATGGGATGTGCTGCTGGAGATAGCTTGAACTGGCTCTGAAGTCTGTTGCTAAATTTCTGATGTGAGCATATATTGCTCAGAAATAGGCAAACATTACAATTCAGGGCTTGATTTATTTGCTGTCTAGATTTAAGTGATGGAGAAAATGCTGATAATGGAAATTAAACTTAAAATGTCACATGGACATTTTTTTCCAGAGTGAACTGTTAACCATTTACCAGCACACTCTTAATAACAGCTAGCAATTATATAGCACTTTTAGATCTATAGAACACTTTACAGATGTATCTCATTTGTTCTGCATTAAAACCCTGGGAGTAGTAGGGAGAAGTAGGCACTATTTCGGATTTTGCTGATGAGGAAACTGAGGCACAGAACTAGCTAAGTGTCTGTAGCAAGATCTGAACTCAGGTCTTGTTGACTCCAAGTCCAGCACTCTTAATAACTCTGCTATCTGTGAATTCCTCAACATGAAAAACAATTTAGTAGGATGAGCTAAAACAAGTACAAAGACAAACTGATACAAATTACAATATAAGTACAAAAGCACATACCCCTTTGGGTATGAGATTAGATGAAATACTATAAGTAAAAAGACTGCAAAGAGGTGACAGCATATAAAATACTAGATAGCAATAAATTACAACAGGATTGACTATAAGACTAAAAGTATAAATAACAGCAACTTGTAGAATGAAGAATCAAGAGAAACTGTGCTAATTACCTAGAAATAGCTGAAGTATTTATAGAGCACAAACAAAAGAGAAAGTGGGATAAAATGTGATCATGTCAAGGCCTTCTGAAATTCTTCATCCCAAAGTTCCCTACACCAATTTTTTTACAAACATTGATCAATCAATACTTAACAAAGTACTACCGTTTTAAGAAAGTTTCATCTTATTGACTGGACACAACTAAATTGTCCAAACTAGGAAACCATTTCAAGGTGGGTAAGTAGCTTTACTGCTCCCTTCTGCGATTATGAAAATGAAAGTGCCAATATCATCACCCATTTTCTCCCTCCAAAACAGAATTTTGTTTGATTGACACAAACCTGGTCTTAAAAGACAAAAACAAAACTAAAAAACTTCCATCTTCAGGAAGCTGACAGTTCCCCAAAGCAGAACTTCATACAGAGACATTTGGTAATGAAAAATTCACTTTCACATCATGTCATCCTAAGATAGATATGGCATACCCCATTTACTGGTGAAGCAAAGCCTTGAAGAAATGACTCGTCTAATTTGCCAAAGCTAGGCAGTAGTAAACCTGGAATCCTCATCTTTTTAAGAGGACTAGAAGGCTGGTTTGAAAATCACCAATTTTCTTAAATCACATGCTGTGTTAAACAGAAAGTGCAAGACTTGTGGTAACACAGGTTTTAATAAAGAAAAAACTTACCAGCAAAATTTACCTGATGAAACCCAGCAACCCAGCCATGATTCTAATTTATGATGATATATGATGGTAATCAATACCAATTATTTTGAACCAGATCTGTGATGTCACTGGTATACAGGACTCATGGTGCATAAACACCTCTACCAATACAGAATGGTACTTGCTGTGCAAAGGAGAGACTTGGGGAGTTGAACAGGGCACTGAGTTTAAATGACGAGGTGTATGTCAGAGGCAGGGCATAACTCTAGGTCTGTCTTCCTGACTCTAAGGTCAACTCTCTTTGCTGTGGTACTTCTCCTTATAGCTACAAGTTGAAGCTTTCTTTGTGTAATAAGGTTTTATCATTCAATTATTTTTAAGTTTACAAAAACAATACAGAAAACTCTAAGAGATAGAGAATCAAGAATAATTCTTGGAGTCAGGATAGTTTGAGTTCAACTAAATGCTCCAGGAAGCTCATTAAGAAGCTAAGATTCAGAGCAGCTGTCAATCTGCATCAGTAGAGGGTTCCCCCCTCACTGGGAGTGAATGAAGTCACAGGTCCAATTTAAAAGTAAGATAGAATACTTAAATATATCTCCTAAAAACTGGTAAGCTACTGAAATAGCTCCTTCCATTCCTAGTATTGTAAAGGCAGTAACTGCTCTAGCTACTCTTTCTTTCTTCTCAATCAGGACACCAGGATAGATCAATTTAACAAGTCTCTCTGATTGAGGCCCTTGGCACCTGGTGCTCTCACAGCTCATGCCTGTCAAATTTCAACCATAGATTACTCCCACTATCTGTACTTTCCCTCCTACTCAGGTGATGTTACACAGACCTGGAGGAAATCAAAAAACTATGCTGACTGGGTATGCTATAAATTCATGCCAGCTGATTTCAGGCAAGTCCTTGCTATAGCTCAGTAATTCTACTACCCTCAATTGATTTTCCATTCCACTAACGATAAATGCGTTCCCAAACCCTTTTTCTTCTTCTCAATACTCACATTTTATCTATGGAGGGCCTTTGTTTCATATTTCACTGAAAAACTGAGGCCATTTGCCAGGCACTCACTCTTTTCTCTTCCTTCTTATCTCATATCCTCTGACATCATGTCCCACACAATCGCCTTTCACTCCAATCTCCTTTCACTCCAATCTCCTTCTGCTTGCTAAGGCCAACTCCTCTACAGGTGGAATCAATATTCCATTCCTTTCCATCTTCTCCAGTAGATTAAACTGTCTCTATCAGCACCTTCAGTGTCTCTAAAATCTTCAACCTTTCCCAGTGTCTCAGCCCCCAATCTGCTTCCTACAAACATGCCCAACTCTCCATCATCCTTTAAAAAACAAACAAAAAACTTTCACTAGATTCTGAAAAGCCTGTCAGTTACTGACCTACATCTTTTCTCCCCGTGTCAGCTAAACTTCTTGACAAAGTCATCTACACTAGAGGCTTTCACTTTCTTCTCATTTGTCTTTAAAAACCCTCCACAATATGGCTCCCTACCTCATCATTCAACTGAAATGGCTTTCTCTAAAGTTACCAATGATCTCTTTTCTGTACAACATTGGCTACCTTCTTCTATGTAGTTTCTCCCTTTTGGATTTTTGTGGCTTGTTAACTCTGAGTATCCTTCAAAGCTCTTGTCTTGGCCATACTTTTCTTTCTATATTCTCTCACTTGATGATTTAACTCTCAATAACACTAACTCTCATGGGTTCCATTATCATGTTTAGACAGATGACTGCCAGATCTCTGTTTTGAGCTCTAGTTCCTCTTTAGGAAATGCGTGTTGGACATTTTGAGCTCAGATTTCCTATAGGCATCTCAAACTCAATATGTCTAAGACAGAACTTACTATCTTTTCTCTCAAACTCTCTCATCTTTTGAAATTTTCTATTATTTGTCCAGAAAACCATAAGCCTCACCCAAGTTCAAAACCTCAGCGACATCCTTAATCCCTCTTTTCTGTTTACCACACATATCCAATCAGCTGGGCAATTCCATTATTTCTTTCCTTAGCACATCTCTCATTGATGTATGCTCTCTTCTCATACAGTAACCAGTTAGTGCAGATGTTCTTGACTGTAGCAACAGCCTTCTAACAATAATAATCAACATGACCATGTCATTCTCTGTTCAATAAACTCTACTGGCTCCTTATTATTCCTAAGACCAATGACAAATTTCTTTTGTTAGTAATTCAGAGTCCTTTATAATTGAGCCCCTTCTTACCTTTCTAATCTGTTTACATTCTATTCCTTTCCACACACTCTAACCAGATAAGCCCAACTGATCATCACACAAACACTTCATCTCCTACTTCCATGCCTTTTTGCAATGGCTTTTCCTCAAGCCTAAAATGCTCTTTGTCCCAACATCCGTTGTTAGGATACTGGGCATTAAGACTCCACTCTGGTACTCTCTCCTTTAAGAGGCCTTTCCTGGTCTCCCTAAGCTGCTAGGATCATCTTCTCTAAAATTACTTTCCCTTTATTATATATTTATCTTGAACAGTCTGATTTAGATATGTTGTTTCCTCCCATTAGAATGTAAGCTCCTTGAAGGGAAGAGACTTTTAAAAATTTATTTTCTTTTTATTCCCAGCACTTACCACAGTACCTGGTACATAGTACTCAATTAATAATGCTTGTTGTGGTTATAAAAGTGGATATTTTAATGTAACTAAGCAATCTTCCACAACCCCTAGCCCTCTTGAAAAAAAAAATAAACCTTAAGGCCAGGAAGTTTGGGCAGAACTGAGATGGAAAAAAAATGAAATCTCTGACCTCAAGTACGAGATGATGTACCATCATGAATTCATGGATAAAGAGTTGAGGATATGAGCAGAGTAGTCAACATGAATAGCAATGCTGGCAAGAAGCCAAAACATAAACAGAAAGATAATTTCTATACATGCAGTATAATCTGATTGAGCTTACCTGTTCACAGTAAAAGGCTGTCTAGAGGGCTGCTGCTTTGGCATACATATTATGCTTGGCGAGCTTCTGTTCGGGCTACCTAACCCTGAACTGCTCATGCTATTTGTCCTGCTGGCAATTCCAATGCCCTGACCAACCTGGGAGTGGTTGATCATATTCCTAGGATTCATAGGTAATATACCCCTGAAAAAGAAATTGTTTATAAAAGATGGAGTCTTGAGAATCCCTCATTAAATTTCTAAACCAAATATCTGTGTCATAATCTAGATCTCCAGTGTATTTTTTAAAACAATATCATTCATATTTACTAAACTCTTCATATACTTTCTCTAGGTACTGGTGGAAGAACAGGTAAATCACATTAGGAATTAGTGGAAGACAAAACATAAAATGCCATTAATTATAAATAATGGGAGAGAATACTATGATGTGAAACACCTGAGAATACGACCTTTTCTAAAGTTAAAGCATATGTTCTTACTCTTTGTTAATAAATGGCAAACTACAAACTTGGAAAGTGACATGTACTCTTAAACCCAATCACTCCAACCTTATCTTTTTTGGGAGGAAGGTACAAATTGAGGAAGTGGGAACGAAGGGAAGATATTTGTTAGAATCACTAAGGTGTCAAAACAAAATGAAGGAATGAATCTTGTAGCATCAAATTTCTTTTAAAAAGAATTATGTTCATTCTAATTTCTTAATAGTATGCACACTACTCATTCTTTTTGACCTTACATTTATAAGGAAAGATATATTATGGAAATATTTCACCCTACTACAATACAAATATTTAAATTAAGTGAAAGTATAAAGATAGTACATCAATTCCCTGCCTCAATGAAAAGCACTGAACCAGAAAAAAAGGTGTTTCCTTCTTTTTTAAAAATAAAAACAAAGTTATTTATATTACATATCTACAGGTCTGCAGGTATATAAATAGACTGTCTTTTTCATAAAGTAAGATAATAAACATAGATCTAGCCATACCACTACATAAAGATATAAAGATATAGATTTTAAAGAAAAATTTGAGATTACTAATAAATACCTGCTTGGAGATGGAGGCGTGTGAAGTGACATTGTTGGTACCCCTGTTGTTGGCGTGACGTGGCTTGGTAACTGAGTGCCTTGTGATAAGCTGCGATTTAACTGAGGGGTATTGTTGCTCATTCCCCTCATTGGAAGGCCTAGTGTACCTATTAAAATTATAGGAGGGAAACAGAACCAATTTTGAAATATTCTAAAATATACCATTAAGAAATTACAAAATTACAGCTTTCTAATTATGTAACTTTAACTTCTCTGAATGGCATCTTTAAAGAAATTTTCTACCTCAAGATATTCTCTAATCTATAAGATTTTAAACATGGAGGTTAGTTACACATATTTTTGGTACTATAACATTCAATTAAGAAGATTAATGTGTCCATGGTTTGACAATAGATTTACGTGCTTTGTTAAAGTCCACGGACCAATATTTGGATTTATTTTATTAAGATCAATTGTGCAACGTTAATGCTTTATTTAGAATCCATTTCTATTAAGCTCTTTAACTGCCAACTTAAAGCATCAGTTACTTTGTAAGGAAGTTTAATTTTGTTTAGTTTATATTTTTTTAATTTTAATGACTTTTACTGGTATGTGAAACATGATAAGATTTAAAGAAAATATTTCCATTTAGAGAATATATTCACAAATAAGAAATTATGCTGACAAAGGTTAACCAAAAAAGTTACATGACACCATTGGGACTTGTCTACCAAAAATTTTTTAAAGGATTTCCATTCATTTCAGAGCTTTGATACTAATTGATCCAATGTTGATCTAATATCAAGGATTGAAGTGTTTTAAATGAGTGAATTTCTCAGAAAAGTTTAACATTCATGAACTAAAACACAGTAAGTTGGTCAAGCTTTGATGGTAACTGTTCTAAAACAGGAGATATGGAAAAATATTTAACCTTTTTTCTTCATAGCTCAGAGATATGCTTCTCTCCTCCATAAAATTGGGCTTTCCAGTTTTGAACTACAGAGTTAGAAGGGACCTTATAGCTAGCGGAGTTCAGGCACTTCATGGAACAAATGAGGAAAGTACTTCCATGCCTGCTTTTAATGATACTTTCTCAAAAAGACCTTTTAATTTGCAGCTTTTAATCTGCTATGAATGGGCAGGAAAAGCAGGTCACAAGAATTCAAAGCTGGAAGGGACTTTGGAGATTATCTAATTTTATAAATGATGAGCCCAGAAAACTCAAGTGAGCTGCACAGCATGTGAGAGTCAGAATCCAAGCTTAGGTCTCCTGAGATCTAACACTTACTCTCTCTACAACACCCCAGAAATCATTCTATGTTAATTACACCCATATGTCTGACTGCTGTCTCTGAGTTCACAGAGAAAAGATCTGTATGATGAACATCAAAAATGCCCATCTCTACAGTCTAGATTTATAGATACTTCAGTACTTAAAAGATCTATGCATTCGGCTGTGATTTCATCCACGTTGGAGAGTGTTCTAGATGGTTCAGGAAATTTGTGCAAAACAGTTAAGGGAAATAGCATGAATGAAGGAAACTGGCCAATGATCCTCAATTCTCTCATCTTAACTGTAAAATCACCTTTCTTATTCTCAAAACCAAGCAACATTTCACTGATTCAAGAACCATTAGTTGCTTTTTTTTAAGGATGTGAAAAGGTGATAAGAAATATATATTGAGTCACCACAGCCCTAAGTGAGAAATTAATGAATTAAGATACCACAAGAATGCTGTTGTGCACAGGGACTCATATCTTCAAGGTTCTCTTTGAGAGTAACCAGAAGGGTGCTTCTCCACATACTATGAATGGAAAGGTGAGTTAATTTTTCATTCTCTGGCATGATGAAGTACTATTTCTCAATTCCTGTATCACAACCTTTTGCAATACAAACAATGCTGATTTGTTATATAGGAAGCTGGTAAGCTTAAAATTCAGGCAGCAAAACTCCTTGATTTCTATGGACTAAATAACCATAGTTGTCATAATGTATATACATGGAGCTTAGCAGTGTTTAATTTAGAAATAAAAAACCATGGGCAAGTTGACCCTTTGTTATATACCACTTCTGGGGAGTGCACAATGCCCTGTGAAGCCTGAGGCCATAAGACTATTAATGAGGCAACAGAAGGCTAGACTGGAAAGGAAAAGCCCAAAGAAGCAACGTAAAAAGTGTGTGCTTCTCCAAGTTTACATTCCTCTCTATTCTAACAGAACCTCTCCCAGGTCACCTCAATTCCTCTTCTTGCTTTCTATAGTAGAGGTTCTTAAAACTTCTGTGTATGCAATTTGGCAAAGCCCATGGACCCTTCCTCATTATGTCTATTGTCTACATTAATAACTGAAGGAAATGTTAAATTATAATTAGAAGTTACTGAAAACGAAGGTGTTATTTTTTCCAGTTCAAGTTCATAACCCCTCACCCCTTAATCCCTGCCTGCCCTCAACCCACCCCCCCAAATCTATCCATGGACACTGTAGACTCTAGGTTAAGAAGCCCTGCTGTATACACCATTTTATCCTAAAAATGTAATTTTCATTGTAGGTGTCCCAATGAGATTTATTTCTTATCCTCCTTGGCCTGGAAGTGGAATCACAGAATGTTATAGGTCAAAGGTACCTAAAAGAAAGATCATCTAGTTCATTTCCTTTTATAGATGAAGTAACTGACACAGGTTTAGGGACTTGCCCAAGGACTTCCCCAAGGTCACAATTAAAGGCAGAACAAAAATTAAAACCAAGGTTTCCTGACTTAAAATTTAATGCTCTTTCCACTAACCATGGATAACACAAATTGCAGAGTGGTGTGGATACAAAACTATGGCCCCATTTCTTTTTTAAAGCCCAATTCAAATACTACCACTCCTCTCCCAAATAATACTTCTCCCTGAAGCCTTCCCTAATCCCTGGAATAAAC
The DNA here is from genome assembly GCF_028372415.1 of Notamacropus eugenii. Lineage (NCBI taxonomy): Eukaryota > Metazoa > Chordata > Mammalia > Diprotodontia > Macropodidae > Notamacropus > Notamacropus eugenii. The sequence goes on along the minus strand of NC_092874.1, from coordinate 247,990,476 downwards.
AATAACTTCCTTAATCAGCAGAATGATATGCTGACATCTTTCTCTCTGTCATAAAGTTTAACTTATATTCTTCCTGTTCCTTCCCTTGTCCTCATGCTCACTTTTCTTCCTTGTCTTCTTCCTCATTTGTTTCTGCTCTCTCACTTGTTTTATTCTCTTTTCTCTTCTTCCTTTCTCCATCTTTTTCACTGTAGTCAAATATATGCCTTTAATAAAACCTGCTATGTCTACCCTCCCGACTTCTACAATATTAACCTACAGTTGTTTAATTTTTTTCATGGTGACCATTTCTCCCAAATACATTTCATGGTTTGCTATAAAAGAGAATATCAGAAAAATTAAGGACTTGAGAAATATCAAATCAAAGAATTTCTCACACCAGTCTTTTAAGAAAGGAAGATCTAAACACAACAAAACATTTAGCCAACTATAAGTTGGCACACTTTGTTCAGTTTATTATTTGTGCTAAAAGTCAAAGAAGATGGCATGAATAAAGAAAATGTACAAATAATCTGCATTATTCTTACTTTAACATTCAATATTCACCATTCTCCCTCCCCAGAACAATTAACATTTAAATGATGTCCACTTCAGGCTAGAGAACAGGCTAACTAGTTTGAAAAAGAAAAAAAAAAAGGTCAGAAAAATCTGAAACAGAAAGGAAAATATGAATGGAATATTTCCAAATGAGACAACCAGCCTTCAGATATTTCATAATATCCCAATTAATCTCAAAGCTCTATATAAGATTTGATATTAGGAAACAAATTGTTTTTACTCATTTACTGAACTGTCATAGCTGATCCATCTCTCCTACAACTACAATCGTAGTTCAGGACCTCTCACTTTGCTTCCTGGCATTCCTGCCTTAAATCTCACAACTCCAGTTCAGTCTAAACGCTGTGCCAAAGTAAGGCAGATCTGACCTTGTCACTCCATGACTAAATCCAATCCAGTGGCTACCCGAGAAATGTCTCTCAGGTGAAATACAAACTTCTTTAGCTTGAAATGCTCCCCAAAACACGACCCGATTTTTACCCCTCTCAGTGCCCATTACTCCCCTTCCCACACTTTGTGGTACAGACAAACTGCATCACTTCTTTCTGTCCCTCACAAAGAACGCTCTATCTTCCACTCTGCAAGGGCCATTCTCCATGGTAGAAATTCACTCACAGGAAGGAATCCTGTCCACTTCATAGCAACTCTTCTCCTTCAAGCCACAGCTCAAGAACCATCTTCTGCATGAAATCTTTTTCCTGATGTCCCCAGCTATAATTATCTTCAGTGCCTGGTACATAGTAGGTGTTTAATAAATCTATCCTTTTTTATTACTTTGTATTTAACTATTTTGTGTTTCTCTGTATTTATTCTGCACTAACCCACATATGAACTTCTTGTCTTCTTCCACTAAAATGTAACCTCCCTACAAGTAGGGACTGTTTCATTTTTTAAAATTTGTAACCCTAGTGCTTACCACAGTTCCTGGCACATAGCAAACATATAACAAATGCTTACTGATTGATTTATTAAACTGGAGTTTCAAAGACACACTTGATTTAGTGTTTATTTAATCAGAAAGGATCATTGCAAACCTTTTATTTTCTATTATGTTCACACCAAACAACAGTCTTATTAACAAAGTCAGCACATATCTTGGGAGTGTGATAACTAAATAGGTGAAAACAGAAGTATTTTGTCACTGGAAAATTAGTATAATAAAAATCAATTCAACAATCCTTTATTTTGTATCTACTAAGAATGGAGCCAAAATGGAGGTCACAGTCTAATGTCATATTAGTAGAAGGATAGGAGATTATAACTATAGTGCACAAAAGGACATAATCAGAAAGGCATTAAATCTGATGGCTGTTCTGTAATGTTAATCCTCCTTGACTTCTTTGAGGCAGTTGACACTACTAATCACCCTTGCCTCCTAGATACTCTCCTATCTGAGTTTTCCTGACTGTGGCTTTCTTGATTATCTTCCCACCTGTCTTTCAAAGCTGCTCCATCTCTCTCTGTCTCTCTCTTTCCCTCTCTCTCTCCTTATCAGCAAACTACCCATCTAGTCATCATCTTGCTATAGATGACTCCCAAATATTATGAAAGAGTTTAAGTAATATCTGCTGCCATGACTGTCAGTCAGCATTGGCTGAGAGCTAAAAAAATTAGGGTTTCTTTCCCTTAATCACGTAGCTAGGGGGATCTTTAAATATAAAGACAAAGTAGCAAGACCCCACTGCTATGGAGTACATAAAGATTTCTGACTATTGTAGGTACACTACATAACCCATTTTGCTTAATGGATCTGAAAGATTATTATTACAACATTATAACTTGTAAGAAAAGGTTGAGTAACAAGAAAGAAAGAAGGAGAATGATTTAGGAATATCTGAAGGATGTAAGAATTTTATAAAGTAAAAAAGGAGAAACAAAGGGGGATGCTGAAGTTGGTAAGATGGGAAAGGAAGTTGAATATGACAACTCTGTGGCAGTTGACACAGCTGGGAAGAGAGAAGAAGCAGCCACATAAAAGCACTAAGGACTGAGTACTTTGCTTACACAAAGTATGGAGAGCAGGAGAGAGTTTGCAGTGACATGCAAAGAGTGATAATTCTCTTTCTACAAGAGCCAAGTATTTGTCATCTATGGTTGAAGTTTAGCACAGAACTCTACCTAGAAGAGAAGGTAAAGGGGCACAAAAAAAATCTCTCCATTCTCCAGTGTACAAAGACACACTTCTTTCTTTTTTAAAGAAGGTACTGAATTAGAAAACAAACAAAACAAACCCAAAAAAGGATTTGCAAAGACAAGAAAATTCTAACCTGTGTCACAAGACTAAAAACTGAGAGAAAATAAAGAAAAAGATGACAGATCATCTGATCTATGTAGAAGATGTATAGCTCTTGTTAAAGAGAACATAGACCCTCTAAGAAGGAAGCTTGTTATGTAAGAAATATTGATATAGATCTAAAAGAACCTCTAGTTAAGCGATTATTTTGATGACTAAGAGGCAATTAGATAACTACAGTGGTCTCCAGATTAACTGGGACAAAGAAATATAATTAAATTTATTTACATATAATAAACCTTACAACTTTCTACATCTTTAAAAAATGCTAAATATACAATATGTCCCTCTTCTGCGGCAATCACTTGTTTTACACAATTTGGCACTGAGTTAACACATTCTTGAGTTCATCATGAGACCACATATCACACTGGAGAAAGTGAACCTTTGAAGAACAGTCCATTTTTCCAAGTCTGGCCTTGATCATATAGCCAAATAGTTTTCAACAGAGTTTAAATAAAGCAATCAATGCATGTTTATCTCCATCTTCTGGATAAATTTCTGGGCATGTTGCAATATTCTATGTGCACAGGGGATTTCTGTAATTCTTGAATGATTCTGTTTTTCAGTATATCAATAAATTTATAAGCAGTGGCACTACTTCAATAGACACAAGAATCCCAGGGGGTCAAATGAAAATTTTAAAAATTTCCAATTTTTTTTTTTTTGGTGGCTGTTTTACAATCTGATAAGGATGTTCAGATCTTAAAAGATCACCTTGGTACAACCTTGAAAGAAAAAATAAGCTTCATCAGTTTCACTGTAAAAATACCTTTTTTTCCAATCTTCAGCATTCTAGACTTCGTACATCTTGCTCACACAAAACATTTTTTCTTCATACCAAATGTTTTTGTTTTTAATAAATGTGTCTTCTCACTGTGTTCTTTCAACTTCAAGAAAACTACTCCATATTCTGAAGATCTCTGTTTTCTGAAGATTAATTAGGCTGTTTTGCAGGAAGTTTGTCAGTTCTTGCACTGTTTTTTGTTTCTAAACGTGTTCCATATGACTGGTTCTTTTTCATGTAGACGTGAATGATCCTTGAAATGTCTGACTTCCCCACACCAACAAATGCTTCAATATCTCTAACAGTCACTGAAGTGTGCTCTTTAAGAGCCACAACTTCTGCAGGTGTTCTTGTGGTAATATCCATTCTTCTAAACTACAGAATTAAAAACATAACAAGATTTGTATAGCATAAAATCCAAATTGAATACTCATCTGACAGAGAACTACAACTGGAGAACCAGCTCAATTCATTTTCAACTGATCTGATACTATGAATTAGCCTAGTATCAGCAGAAGTAAACACTCAAGGCCACTAATGTCACAAAGTGAAAGCATAACATAATCAGTTTATTCCAAGTAATTTCCATCTGACCATATTTGTTAATTTCACTACAGTAACACAGAGGTTTCCTATACCCTGTGCAGGTGTGCAGAACAGGTAAGGAGGTAAAAGAGCGCCTACAAGCCCCTAAAAAGTTCCAGTCACAAAGCTCAGATGAACTGCCTTTCTTACTACTAAAAGAACTAGTAAATGGGGTAGCTGGTCACTGTCAATGGCTTTTGAAAGATCATGGTAAAAAAATTAGAGGTACCACTGGAATGAATGGGGTAAATTCTTCCCAAAAGGAAAGAGGAGTCAGTAAACTACAGGCTAGTGACCTTGATTTTGATTCCTAGAAAAATCTAGATTATACTATTAAAATGAAGGCAAATGAATACCCAGGAAAGGAAGTAATTACAAAAAGCCAAGATGACATTCATCGAGAACAGTTCATATCAGACTATTTCCCTTTCTTTTGGGGTGGGGGGAGGGGGGCATTTTCAGACTGGCAGATGAGGAAACAATCATAGAAAACACCTTACCTAAATGTGAGGAAAGCCTCTGACAACTCGCAGAAGATACAAATGTAGATTAGAAACCTTAAATCAGATGGATTCAGAAGTAGCTACATGGTTGGCACCCAAGAGGAGGTCTTACCAGTTTATTGTCAGATTTGCAGAACTATATTTTGCCCTTTGCTTTTAACCATTTTTTTAGTATATTTACCAAATTGATAAATTATAAACAGAGAAAATTAGCTAATATGTTGGGTGAAAGAATCAGGATCCAAAAAAGAATCAGACTTCTTTTGCTGGGTCTACAGAGCTGAACTAGGAACAATGGGTACAAGAGAGAGTGGCAAAGTTAAGCTCCATGCAAGGAAATGCTTAACAGTAAGAGCTATCCGAAAGTGGAATGGGCTGCCTCAGAGGGTAGTGGCACCTTCCCACTTGCAGCTATTCTTATTGACCACTGCTGGATATATTGTTACGGGGATTCTTATTATTCAGTTTGAACTAGTCTTGGGGTTCCATCCAACTCTGAAATTCTATGAATTTTAATGACACATCACTGGTTATGTGACAAGAGCAGAGTTATACTTTCAATTAAAAATCAATAGTTGTTAGTTAAATATTAATAAATATCTCAATAAAATGATTCAAATCATAAGTGAACATTTTTAAAACAATGTAACAACACTTTGATAAAAGTAAAAGATTTACAAATGAATCAAAGTAACAGTATAATGTTTTATTATTTAATGAACTCTTTGGAAAGCCTGACATTTGTCTCCTTTCATCATTGCTGCTGTCTTCATAATCATCTCATACCAAGTATCTCTGACTTCTCCCTTAGAGACATATATCACAATTTCCAGAGGTTCATATTTATTTCAGTATCTTATTTTTAAATGAACTTTTATGATATACAAAACTCCCTAACTTATTTCTCCCTTCAGTCTCTAGGATATCTTCCACATGGATAAAAGTTCTCTTGCATAATGGTCATTTCTAACAATAAGTTACACATTTTTTGTTCATGATTTCCACATATCTCACCCTACAGTTTCTTCAAAATTCCCTGGTGGATGCTACTTTGTTCTAGTCATCATTTATAGCCAGTTTGTTCAATCTATTTCTAGTTGAGAAGATAATATAGGAATTAAAGCTTCTTTGTTTTCCTCAGTAAGGACAAAAGCAAAAAACTCATTTAGTTTTTAAGTTCCCTTTCTTTTTATTCCTGAATGTATCTTTGTACCTCAGGGATCAAATGGCATCTCTGATTTTATAGCTGGCTCCCTCCTATTATCATTGGCTTTAGAGTCAATATTCTAAAATGCGCCTCCAGTTTTTTTGGGGTTTGCCCAGTTTGTATTTTGACAAGAACTATCACAAGTCTTCCTCATTTAAATAATTCTTTTCATCTCTTCTCTTTATCATTTGAGGGAGAGGGCAACTTTCAACTAGACTACCATCATTAAGGGGCAAGAGAAGAGGGTGACAACTCCTGAAACAAGGATTATGTAAAGAGTAAAGGGTCTTGAGCTGGAGGATAAGAATCACTCCCATAAAAGAGATGTAAGGGATGTTAGCAAAGCTGAGGAAATAAAGAGGTAGGGCAATCCAAAACAAAATGAGATGCAGCACAGCTGTAGAAAGGGGTACTTGACTTTGAAATTTAACAGTCCTGGGTTTGAATCTCATCTCCAGTGTTCACTAGCTGCATAATCATGCATAATTTAACCTTCTGTCACTGGAGTTTCCTCAATTACAAAATAGAGACAATAAGATCTGCACCACCTAATTCATAGGGTGCTGGAAGGAAAAATCACACTGCAAACTTTAAAGCCTTATGTAACTATGTCGTTGACAAAGTGAATTAACCAATAATCAGGTTAGTCTGGAGAATAAGAGCCTACATGGGAATTGCTATTTAACTGGATGATAATGACTGTTTCTTTGAGGAAAGGACTGAGGTAGTAAGATAAGATAGAAGCTATCATTTTAAAAGGAGGAAGAAAATAATTTTTTTAATTTTCTAACTCTAGCTTTTATAGAATTGGTCTTTTTTTTTCTGTAAAAATGCTTCTAAAAAGCAGTGAAAAGACAGAGGGTCTACTATTCAAACTTATGTTTCACAGATAACACTTTAAAAGTATGTACATCCATTTTATATATCTTGATGATGTGAGAACCACAAGTTTTCAAGATCTCTCTAAATTTTCTTTTTTGTTGTGGACAACAACAAACAAATTTTTCAATGCACAAAAAATAGGAGAAAAGATTGTATAAGAAAATGAACTATTTACATACGATTTATTTTTTAAATGTATATAATTTAACGATGCAACAAAATTTCTGTATTTGTGTTCCCTCTGAACTATTTTATCTTTACGCATTAAAAAATGTCTTATTGACACTCTTTTACAAACGTTTAGCACTGCACACCAGGCCTTCTCTTCCCAATAGTCAAGCAAGACAAATCAACAAATCGGTCATGTCTCAGAATGCATGTCTGATTCTGTAACTCTAATTCATCACATCTCTGTCAAGAGATGGGGGTTTATTTCATTACCAGTCTTTTGAAGTCATGATTGATTACTATTAAACAGATATTTTTCTTTTTACAATTTGTGTGACAACCTGGTTCAACAGTAAAGAAAATGCAATTTACTAATTTAATTTCAAATAGAAATCATATTTTCTCCTAATGAATATGAATTTAATGCCAAGTTTAAAACCTATGTATATGAGTACAGTAACTGGACCAAAAAGAAAGAAGATGGGATAACAAAGATTGTGAAAATATTTGTATTTTATCCTCAAATTACAGTAGTAACAATACAGATAAAACCTGACAATTTATTAAAATTGTTTCTAAATTTACCATCTTACTCATAAGACCCTAATACCTGCTGAAAAGACAACTGGTCAAGCAATAATCACTAATTACCCCCTTTGCAATGCCTCGTTTTATTTGGACGGTCACCCACAAAGTAAAAGTCTATCTGGAACACATGGTAAGGAGAGAAGATATTTAGCTGTAGCAACTACAGTAATCATTCAACAACTTTTTTTTTTGGTTATAACTGTGATATGTTAATGACATCTTTAAAAAATTTAAATAACACTTTAAAGATGTTTCTTGATTTCTTTTTTAATATATAATTTTTTCACATTTTTATTTATATCTTATTTATATTTATTTTATATTTATCAGATATTATCAGCCATTCCAAAAACAGATATGTTACTTAGTAAGCTATTTCAGGTAAAACATGCATAATTATAATCTCATGAAGTGGCAATAGCTGTGAGGAAGACAGGTTTGAATAGGTTAGAATTACAAAATATTTTAAAAGAACAAAACATGTAATTGCAGAAAAAGAACTGATACCAACTGGAACTCCTGAATTCTAATCCAGAATATAGCCATGAGCAAGTCAAAAAAACTAACTGGGCCTCAGTTTTCCCATCTATATAATAAATGAAGTGGACTATAAGGTCCATCTCTTTCAGTACTACAAACGACAGAGTAATACTATGGCAACTAATATGGAGTTGTGCTAAAGAAAAGTGTTATTTTTAATCTAGCTAAAGCTGTATGAAAGTTCAATAAAATGGGAAATACTATTTTTATAAAGTAACATTATTTTTAGTATGAAATTGCATTCTATTAAAATACCTGTAAGTTATCTTAAGTAATATTCTGGCAAACTTGTTTATGCTAACTTTTCTTAGCAAATTATTTTTCAAAGCTACTGAAATGGTAAAATTTAATATGATCCACGTGCAAAAATCATTCTAAATGAGCAAATTATGAATTAATGAGGTTGCATAAGAACGCATATGAAAAAGACTGAAAGGGTCTACTCTTTTGAAATTCCCCATTAATGCACATATAGGTAGCTCTATCTTTATTTGAAAGGGAACCCCGAAATAAATGCAAATTCTTACTTTGTTGCCCGTATAAACTTGCCCCAAACTGAGACAGCTGACCTGATGTTGATGGTGATGCCAGCATCTAGAAACAAATTAATTATATTAGAGTATAAAGAGCTATACACAACACTCAATGAACTTATTAGACTTTAGTAATGTGACAAATGTTTTATATGCTACGACAAGTGTAATTCACTCTTATAGCTCTCAAAGTGCTCATAAGATATTAAGAACATAAAAGCATAAAATATAAACAATTTTTAAAATTTATTAAATTGGATATTTCTTAGGTACATAAGTAGATAAAGTCAAACTGTAAAAATGAAATTAGTTTTCTGTAAGTATGGAATTTTTAAAGTTGTACTAAACTATTACATTATACTGAATATACATTTTAAAACATATTCTCAGGAAGTTTTGAATCCAATAAATTCTTTAAAAAAAATACAGGAGTGTAGTATCCATATGATATTAAAACAGATTACAAATCCATGAGAAAGTATCTAGCTAGACTGTTTTATATACTTACAGGTTCACTTAATCATTATTTAGTAATAACAGAAAAGTTTCCTTTATATTAATCAATTATTACTTGTATTAATCGATTATAGGCGTATTTCAAATGACTTTCAAAGTAGTTATAGTATTCATATTAGGAGGAAAGTGGTCAAAATATTAAGAATGAATAATTACATATATGGAAATTTGGGTTCTTTTAGGACTTACTTCTAAAATTCTCAGAGTCAAACCATTAAAACAAAGAGGTAAATACTTTCTGTCTACCCACTGCTTTTTAAGAGACATGCTACTTTGAAGAACACTCATCCTCCACAAGATCTATCTAAATCAATCAATTTAACATATATAAGAAAATTTTATTCCAAAGCCAAAATTTTGTGAAAAGACTGAAAACAAGGATCCATGATTTAACTAAAAGACATTAAAAATTATTTGAAATTTAATGATCTAGAATTTTAAAATACCAAGTCCAAATTTCAAAGAACTACCAAAAAAAAAGTAACAGAATAGATGATTACACCAAACACTGATAACACTTGCATTTTTCCAATTCAATTTAATTCAACAAACTATATAAAGTTATACTATTAAGTCTGTTATCTGTGCAAAGTACAGTGAGCCAAAAGCTGGTTCTAAGCTGGATACTACATTAAGTAAGATAAACAGACATAAAGCATTAATGGGCAGAGGGGGCAGAGACAAACACTGAAATGATTATAAAATAATGAAAAAGCCAGCACAAGAACAAGAGCCATGCCCTTTAATAAATACAGGTAAAGAATATACAGAGTGGACTGTGTGTGCTTGTTATCCTTTGAGGTGAACAAATTAAAGTTATTAGATAGAAAGGCCACTGTGTTGATTTCACTCAATAACAAAAAGATTCCAGCCACAAGTGTGATTTTTAAGAGGTCTCAGAAAAAAAGAAAAACAGAATCTGTTAATTAAAAACAGGTATTCCATGATAACTATAAGGTCAATGATAATTACAAAGATCCAGAATTATGGAAGGAAGAACATCATATCCAACTACAGTTTTGACAATGTACTTTTCTAATGTGACATAATAAAATTACAATTAGATATTTCCTCTCTACTCAATCAAGGTGTTCAACAATTTGACTTTATCCTGTCTTTCCAGTCTTATCTTTCACAATTCTCCTACAAAAGCCATTATTCACCAGCTAAATTGGACTATTCATTTATAGTACTTAGGCTGCTCCTCCCCGCCGCCTGTTATTTTGCCCAGGACATTGCTCCACCTCAAATGTCCTACGAGCAATTTGCAGTTCTACACACAATTAAATAGCCACACTTTCTAAAAACATATATTCCAGAGGGACACGGCCAAAAGTTTTACCTTCCTCCTCTAAACTGCTCTGTTTCCAACCTGGGTTTACCCCTTTTCAGGTAGTCAAGTGTGCACCACCCCCCCCCCCACTCACCATTTTGATGCCAACTTAGTATGGACATTCAATGAGCTTTAGCGTCAGTGCAGCTCAGAACATCAAAGCTCAAATGATCCATCAGCTTCTGCCCCTCCAACAGCAAGAATTACAGGCATACACCACCATTTAGAAGAAGCATCTTTAAAATATATTTTTGCATAAAATCACAGGTTTTGGTTACCTATCTAATGCACATTCCATTCTGTATGCATAACAAATTTATAAATGTCTTTAACCTGAGAAATTACAGATAAGGTAACATCAAAAGAACAAAACTGTCTTCAAAGAAATATTAGATTTCAAAAAGTGTATGTTAATGCTAAAGGATGAAATCTACAAACTGAGGTGACCTGCAGTCTACATACTGTCTATCTTTCCCTCTCATTTCCCTTAGGAATAGACTGCTCACAGCTAGCACTGCCGAAGTCCACTTAATATTTTCTAATGGTTGCAGAGGGAACAGCTCAATCATTTCACAGCTGAACATTCCCAAATATGAGAAATACTACTTAAAGGTAATGGTTTTGCCCTAACAAATCTTCGGTAAACAAAACAGCTAAATGTAAAAGAAATGTTCCTGACTATAATTGTTACAAACTGAAATGGGTATAAAGCTACTGCATCATCTTTAAAAATAGGAGACAGTTTTATTTATGTGCAATAGATTTAAAGTCAATATGGTATCCTAGATAATCTCTCATGATAATTATGTAAATCTATATAAATTCTATGTAAATTACATAACTAAAATGAAATCTAACTTATAAACGAAAATTGCCTAAAAAGGAGTAAAAAATCATGGAAAATAACACAAATAAGTTAAGAAACACTAGAAACAGGAAAAGGTGTAAAGGGGAAGAAAAAAATTAATGTAAGGGCATGTAATTTTATGAATGAGATAAAAGAACTGTCACTTGTATTCAAGTTACAATAGTTATATATGATTAATATAAAGAAGTGAGTTTTTTCATTAAAATGCTACTTTTTACTGCAGAGCTACATAACAGTGTAGGAGAAGTTTGAAGGAAATACTAAAATATTAGTTATCAAAAAAGTCCCTACGGCAAATTGTCATGTCTCAGTTACCTTGACTCAATCAATTAGTGCAACTGAAGAGACAGTTAATGGCAAAGAAGATCCAGTAGTGGGCAAATTTTAAACATCTGGCTCCAACTTATTTTGCCAACTTTATTTCATACTACTCCTCTTAATATAGTCTAAGTCTGGGACATAGTATATTGCTCTTAATTTGTGCTCTCGTATGATCCCCTCCTATCTCCCTGTCTTGACTCACATGGACTCCTCTGCAACCCCACCTGTCCTCCACTCTGAGGTCCAATTTTGGTGCTACCAGCTTCATGAAGTTTTCATCTGAAGGTTATATCTCCCTCCTTCAGGTTTCATACGCTTTGTCTAAACCTCACCTTTCATGTATCCATACTATTTTGGATCTCATTTATTTGTATAAATCTCTTATTCTGCCTCACCCCAAACAGACTACAAGGTCTTCAAGGACAGCATTTGTATCTCATTTTATCTTTGCTACTGCTGGCACTTAGTATAACATCTTATACAGGGTAGGCCCTTTAGAGGCAGGAGAGTAGTGGGGAGTAGTGGGTAGCACTGGTGTGGAAGTGAAGACCCAGGTGTCTCAGACACTTATTAACTATGTGAACCTAATCAACTACTTTAATCTTTCTGGATCCTCAAACTCTTCATCTATAAAATGGTATAAAAACAGGTAACCCTGTTATGTAGTAACTATATAAAATGATAAATAATCCTAACCCTAATTTTGAGATTCAACTTGATAGTCTCTAAGATCTCATCACACCATGTATCTATGATCCTTATAAATGGTTGCTAAATTGAATTTTATTGAAAAAAAAAGTGGTTTTCAATTTTCTTCAATATATGCCTGGGAATCACAAGCTCCGGAGAGTGAGTCATGTAGACTGGTAACTTCGAACCCATGGGCCTTAGCAGTTACACCCCTAACATTTTATTTTTAACAAATAATGAACTTGAGCCCAGAAAGGTTAAAAGGGCACATTTGTACAACTAGATAGAAAGAAGTCACTCCTAGAACCCAGGTCTCCTAACTTGAGTCCAGTGACTACTACACTCTATTCAGAGATTTTGTTGGTTTGTTTTAGGAGGGTTAGGGTGGGTGGGAACTAATTAAAGGGAGTTTGGTATTCACAAATTACTATACCTGAAAACCCTCAAGTGCTCAAAGAACCTGGCAAAGAAAGGAAATGTGTACAAGATTAAGGGACAGATAATAAAAATCTTCTAGAGATTTCTCAAAATTTATAAATTTAATGATGAAATTAATTATATTATTCAAATAAAAATGATGAAAATATGGACAGTTCTTTAACATAATCATTCCAGTAACTTGTCTCTTGTGAGTTTTATTGGAACCTTTTAATTTTTTCAGCTGATTTCACTTTTTTGAAGACAATGAAAATTTAGACAGGCATCAATACAATGAAATATAAAACCAGCTTACAACTTTGTATTATTTTAAATGATGAAAGCTCTAAATATTATATGTACTATAATTAAAGAACTGATATTCTCCAAGGGAATAAAAAGAAATTCTGCAAAGGAAAAAAGATACTTGAGGATGAATACAGAACTCAAAAGAGGGGCCAATGGAAATATTCACCTACTCTATTAACTTTTCATTAGTAATCTAATAAGCACAAACTGTTATTAAGAATTATTTCACAAATAATTCCAAAACAGTGTTTACCAAGCTAGCTACCCCACAAGCAGTCTGGATGAGTTGATTATAGAATAGGCTATTCTTTCAGTAGTAGCGACTTCAGAAGCTTCATCATTGACAAATGCTATATTGGGTATACACATAGTACAATGTAGTAATGAGCCTCAGATTTGAAGTCAAATCACTTGGGTTCAAATTTAAGCTCTACCATTTCCAAGGCAGGGAGGGCACCCCTGGTCAAACAAACCCCTTTCCTTCCCTGAGTTACAGTGTCTTCATCTAAAGACTTTCAGAAGCCTTTTAATCCAAATCCCTCATTTTACCAGCTAGAAAACTTGAAGCCTGGAGAGGTCAAATGACATTTCCAAGGTTACACAGATAACACTGGTAGAAACAGAACTGGAATGAAGTTCTTCTAGCTCCAAACATACAGTGAATGATCTTTCCACTGTACCACATAGCTTCTCATAGCAAATAATGTTTTTTTTTCAAGGGCAAAAAAAGTTTGAGAACTGTCAGCTCAAAACCTATCACACCTGAAATGCATGTAGAGACCTATTAAAGTCAATAATAAAAAAATGACATTTAAATGTCATTAAATGTCCCTAAAATAGTCTCTAAGCATTTCAGGATGTAATAAGTTATATAAAAGACAAAAACAAAATTAAAAGTGTTCCCTGATAATGCAATTTGCTGATATCTCACCAAAATATCATGTGGCTTCTGAATGAAATAATTCAAAAGGAATAAGTACATTCAGTTTATTACTTGTAAAAATATGAATGTAGTATCTGCAACACAGGACAGATAATGAAACCACTACGTCCCAAGATCAGAGTGCTAACATGGAAGAGCAATAAAGACTCATAAATATGGAATGAAGGAATAGTCTATTTTGGATATATGATATAGAATACTTAAGTGCTTTGAAAATCAATAAGAATTATGTGTATATATTGTTTGTGGCAAGGAAAAGGAAGACAATCCAAGACATGAACAGTAGTATTTCAAATTAAACTCTCACCATAAAGGAAGACCTGACAGCCAGGGTGCTATATTATGGGATCCCTGGGGGAAAATGACCATTTCACCTAAGAGTTTGTGATTTAAAAAAAAAAAAAAAAAAAAAAAGAAGCAAAATTGGGAATAGTCTTGCAAGGATGCCAGATCTGGGAGAGAAATATCGAAACATTAATTGAAAGAATTGGTAGAGCAGAAATAACAGAATATAGAAGTAGCTGGTATTGAAGGAGGAGCTTCAGTAGACAGGTCTATTAATAATACACTGGCTGTCAGTGGAGTTGTTATTTGCCCAGCCACTCTGAAAAGCAATTTGGAATTATGCTTTATGAAGTAACAAAAATGGCCATATCAACTGTTAAGCATATATTCCCAAGATGTCAATTATAGGGGAAAGGGCCCACATATAAAAAATATTGAAAGCAATACTTTCTGTACTAACAAAGAACAGGAAACTAAGCAGATAACCAACTACTTAGGAATGGACAAACTGTGGTACAGAGATATAATTTAATACTACTGGACCATAAGAAATGCATATGGAGCATTCAGAGAATTATGAGAAGACTTATTTGAACCAAATCTAATCTGATGAAGGGTGAAGAAAACTGAACTAGTAAAACAATACACACAATTACTACTACTACTACATTGTAAAAGTAAAGAAGAATAAAATAAAACAATATCCTTTCAGCTGACAGTCAATAATCATTTAATAAGCACTTACTTTGGGCTAGGCACAATGCAAAGCACCAAGGATACAAAAAAAGGCAAAAATGTGGTGACTTCCCTCAAGGAACTCACATTCTAATGGGGCAGAAATGTTAGTAACTAGGTACATACAAAATTTAGCGAGAGGAGGGAAGGTAATTTGAAAGTGGAAGGCATTAGCAGATATAGACAGTGAAAGTAGAAGGCAGTTCCAAAGAGAAGACACTAGAAATTGAGAGGGCTGGGAAAGGCTTCCAACAAAAGGCAAGATTTGAGCTGAGACTTGAAGGAACTGAGGGAAGTCACAAGGCGAAGGTGAGGAGTGGGGAACAGTACAAGAATGGAAGAGGGTCAATGCAAAGCCACAGGTGGGAGCTGGGAGTGCTGTGTATGAGGAACAGCAAAGAGATCACCACTGTTTGATCACAGAGTACACAGAAGGGAGTAAACTGTAAAAAGACTAGAAAGTCAGCAAGGTGTAAGTTTGTAAAGAGCTGTAAATGACATGGGATTTTAAATTTAATTCTTGAGGTAACGGGAAGTCAATGTAGTTTACTGAATAGGGGAGTAACCAGGTCAGACTTGCACTTCAGGAGTACCATGTTAGTAGCTGAATGGGGCTTGGATTAGAGTGGGTAGACACTGGGGGAAGGAAGATCAGTTAGAAGATTATCACAACAGTCCAGAAAAGAGGTAGCAAGGACTAATACTAGTACATTAGCTACGTGAGTGGAGAAAAGGGGATGGACATGAGAGATATTGTAAAGATAGACATTATAAGATTTGACTGCATATGAAGCCTAAGTGTGAGTAAGGAGATGAGCATGACACTGAGCTTGCCAAGCTCAGTAACTTGGGCACACAGCGGGAATACATGCTCAGAAGCAAGAGAAAAATTTCAAAGAGGGAAGAGTTTTGGGAGAAATAAAATGTTGTGTTTTGGATTTGAATCTGAGACTCCACTTGGTGATGTAGGACTAGGGCCCAGGAGAGAGAGAGAGAGAGAGATGATGAATTACTAGCATAGACAAGATTTTCTAATTTATGAGAGAATTACCAAGAGAAAGAGTATAGAGAAAAAAGAAGGCCCAGGACAAGAGCCTTGAGAAACATTCAAAGGTAGTAAGCATAACAAGGATGAAGATCCAGCAACAGACTAGGAGTAGTCAGAAAGGTAGGAGAGTCACAAAACCTCAGAAAGGATAGAATATCTAGGAAGAGAAGGTGATCATTCAGAGAAGGTGACAAATGCTGCAGGAGTCAAAAAGGGCGAGAATTAGGAAAAGACCATAGATTTGCCAATGAGGAGATTAAAGGTAACTTTCTAAGGATCCATTTTAGTTGAATGATAAATTTAGAAAGCAGAATTCACAGGGTTAGAACCAAGTGGGAGGAAAGTGAAGGCATCTAGCGGAGACAACTTTATCAAGGAGTTTAGCCAAAAAACAGAGAGGAGAGGAAAGATGAATTAATGCTATGGGGTGGACAAAATGATGAGAACAGATGGAAAGGAGCCCCTCTGTCTGGAGATCCAGACAAATAACATATTAAAATACTAGGAAAAAATGCCAGATATGAATACTGAGCCACTGTCAGTAATTGCAGAGAATAGTAGACATATCAGAGGATTAGAGAATGGCTAATATTCTGCTTAAAAAAAATAAAGAAAAACATTCTCTGAAGAATTAAGCAATGA
Organism: Notamacropus eugenii; assembly: GCF_028372415.1. Taxonomy (NCBI): domain Eukaryota; kingdom Metazoa; phylum Chordata; class Mammalia; order Diprotodontia; family Macropodidae; genus Notamacropus; species Notamacropus eugenii. Next base: position 247,973,725 of record NC_092874.1, on the reverse strand, counting down.
GACTAACATCCCATTCTTGTGAATATGTAGAAAAGGAAAGTGATAACACAAAAAGCCAGAACGGAAATTCATCAAAGTAGGTCATATCAGACTAATGTGTTTTCCTTTTTTGACAGGGTAGCAAAGACTGGTAGAACAAAGGAATACTACCATTAAAAAAACAAAAAAACATTAAAAACTGGACATTTCCATATACAAAGAACCAAAAAAGGAAAATTGTATTACCTAATTTGTTTTAATTTAGTTTGTTCGTATTAAGTTTACTCCAATAGTACCCATGGTTTACTGTTCTCTCTGAATTCCATTCTGCTCTCTTCTGTACATTTATTAGATGTTTCACTGGTGCACTTTTCCTTTCTTTTTTTGTCATCACTGTTACTTCCTCTCTTTCACCCTCTCAATTTCTCCAAAAACAAAACCTTTCCTTGCCCCATTATATGAACAGTCAAGCAAAACAATCCACACATGTCTGGAAATGTATATCTAGTTTGCAACCTTAGTCCTTCCTCTCTCTGCCATTCCTCAGTTTAATCAGTTTAAGTCAGGATTGGTAGCTTCATTAATCAAGGTACTTAACTGTTTAAAAGCTGTTTTTCTTTACAATACTGTTTCAGTCATTATTATTTTTGTATTTCCCTCTATCTTATCCTCTTATACTTTTTCCTCTCCTCTGATCCTTCTTTCTTCACAAAGAAGGTAGTGAAAAAGAAGGAAAGTGATCAACACTAGTAATTTTTAATTGAAGAAGTCTGTTCCAACTCCTTCCTGTATCCAATTCAGACCAGGACCACTAATTCTTATACATATTTTCCCCCCTTTTAATCAACCCTTTATGATCTATCCTCTGAAGCTGAAGCTTCATTTCCTCTAGGGTTGTGCTGGAGCCAGCATGAACTGGCTTTAGAGCTGATTGCCAAATTTTCAGCATGAGTACCTCAAAATTGCCCAATACTACAAATCAAAGCTTGATTTATTGTTTTTTTGGTTTAGACTTATGAAAATGATGGGAAAATGTTGCTGATGCAGATTAAGTGTGTCGTGTATATAATGTATATTTATTTTTCAGAGATCCAGTCGTTAAACACTTACCAGCATACGCCTGATTCCCTCCATACTCCAATATCTTTTTAAACTCTCTTCTCCTTTTTCCTTCTCCCAACCCTGCCAGGCCTGCTTCCTTGTTGAGTTTTAATATACTTCTGCACCAAACTTGGCAATATTTTCAATTTTTTTTTTTCGGGTTCAGTCAAGATACTTGTTCTCCTCACCATTTCCTCTATGTTTATACATTCTTCTTTTATATCCCAGTTATGAGAAATAAGTTCCACTTTCTTCTTCCTCATTTCTTCACTAACATAATGCTTTTTCCCTCCATTATCTCCTCTTGACCTCTTTTCCAGATTAGTTGTTTCTGACTGTTGATACCTTACTATCTTCTATTTTTTTCAACATTTTTACTGTTCTAACATTTTCTTGAAGCCATTTAGTCCTGTTTGTTCTATGTAGCTTTCTGGCTTGTAAGATTTTTATTCTCTTTCCAATTTTTTCCTCAATAGCTATAACTTCATTTTTCTTAAATCTCTTGCTTCAATCTTCCCAGCTACTTTTAGAGTCCCTGTGGCCAGGTCATTATTTTCTCTGGGATTCCACTTGTACTTGTTATGCAGTTAATCTCTTCTTCTGCGTTAACCTCTTGGATTTCTCTTAGCAAACAGTATTTCTTCATTATGTTTTATGTTTTCTTCTTTTTGCTTCTATGTCCAGACTCAGTTTCTGAATTAGGCCTTTGGGTGAGGTCCTCTCCTGCTTTCTTGGACTGAGTAAGCAGCCAATGTTTCGTCTTGTCATTTCTGTGGTCAGAATACTGCTGTCATTTAAGTTCTGGCTCTACCCTCTACCCTCCTCTGACTTAGTCCCTGCCTTTTAGCCCCATCTCTCAGTAGCAATGCAGGTGATGAATGCAGCTTTCTCTGTCTCTTTCTCCTTACACAATCCCCAAGAGGGAGTGTACTGTATTCCCTGCTATGGCTTTGACAGACTCCAATCAGGTCAGAGCTTGTACCTTAAGCATCCTTCAAGGATTTCAAGACTTGAGCCCCCTATCTTTGGGCCTACCTATCTCCTGCTGTGGATCTAAATGCTTAAAAGATGTGCACTGCCTGGCCACTTCCATCACTGAGCTGAGTGATCTATGGGGGCTAGCCTTCCCTGCTGCTTAGATCTAGCTGGCTTTAGACCTTGATTACAGGAGCTCATACTGGCTTCTGCCTCCCTGACATTTCCCTGCTCAGAATACCTACCCATATTGCAGACCCTTTGGGATTAGAATCAGTGCAGGCACTCTAACACATCCTCTGAGTGCCAGTAGTCTCCTGGTCTTCTTATAAAGTAGGCTTAAGACTGAAGAAAGAGGCTTACTGCTATCTGTCTCTATGGTCACCAGTCACTGCTCTCTGTGATGCTCACTTAGATAAATGCTGAAATATATGTAGGAGAACTGGGTTCCTCTATAGCCTTTCATGTTGAATTCTAACCACAAGTTATTATGGTTAAGCTAAAACTGGAACAAAGCATTTCACAAAATCTCCTTTGATATTCTAGTGAAAAGTCTGGATAGATGTAAGCTTGACAATAGTAAGATTAGATGAATTATGATGAGATCTCCATGATGTTTAAACATTTTTACAATGACTACTATATAGGTCTATGCCTATATCCCAGGTTCATCCCTTTTTCCCCCCTGCAACTGTATGTCTGCAGAACATATTAATAATGCCTATTTTTCCTTCACAGTCATTTTCCACCTACTCCCTTCTGACTGAACCACTGATTGTGACAGAGAAAAACAAGAAGCAAGAGCATTTAGTGTAAAAACTGTATCTGACAACATAAAAATGCTCACCTAGTATAGGCCCTTATATCAATACAGATAAAATACTTTTCAAATTTTTAGGTGACAAAAAGCTGGGAGAAATAGATAATGCATTAGCTGACAAAATCAGGACTAAAAAAAGATCTTGAGAGACTATAACATTGGGCCAAATTTACTGAGGTAAAATTTTTTCTTGGTCTGACTAGAGATTCACTGGTGGCGGGCATGCTCAGGAAGTAAGCCCTCTCTGGTGAAGAAACTACCAAACTATCAATGCACATTAGGCAGCTCTCTGAGACTACATATTGCACAGCTCAAACTAAAAGGCATAAATACAACATCCTACACTTGGGTTCAAAAAATCAGCTTCAGGCAAGAGTTATATGGATAGAAAGTAATCTTCTGAAAAAAGATATAGGGGTTTTAGTGAACTGTAAGGTGAATAAATCAGCAGTGCCTTACAATAGACAAAAAAGCTAATGCGATCTTATACTGCATTATAAGAGGTACAGTGTCCTGATCAAGGGGAAAAGAGCTTGACCAGATTAAATCTGAAATATTCAATTTAGTTCTGGACTAGTAAGCTCAAGGCCAGGCAATGCACACCTTTTAGCATTTGAAGCCACAGCAAGAGACAAGGAAGACTCAATGACAGGGGGCTTAAGTCTTAAAATCCTTGAAGGGTATCTAAGGTACAATCTCTAACCTGACTGGGGCCTGTTAGAGCCATTTCAGGGAATATAATCCATTCTCCCTGAAGGATTTGCAAGGAGACAGAAGACTGCAGTCAATACCTCCCAAGAAAAGGAGCTAAAAGCCAGAGAGATGAAGGGACTTAAGATCATGCCATATGAAGATCAGACAATCTAAAATCAGGAAGAGATCTCAGGTACTACCTCATTCAACCATACCTAGAAAAAGAACAACAACCCCCTGAAATAGACATCTATTGATGGGATAGGCAATGCTTGGGCAATGGAAGACTTAGGAGGATATGTCAGTTATCTAGCTATATCTTTTTAAAAGAGAGAGAACAGACCCATTCTTTCTGGTCCAAGAGGATGTAAGTAGAACCAATGGGTTCACAATTTAAAGAGAAACATTTAAGTCAGATAAAAGGAAAAACATCAGAACAATAAGAACTGTCTAAAAGGAGAAAAGAGTACCTAAGTAGGAAGTAGATTCCCAGTGACCAAAGGACTTCAAACAATGGCCTGAAAACTATGTCATGTATGATTCAGAGGGGACTGCTATTTATTTAAAGGTTAGATTAAATGATCTGAGATTCCTTGCCAATTCTGAAATCTTGTAATATGAAGAGATTCTACAACAGGTTATTTCCAGATCAAGAGATGGAATGAAAATGGCACACCCTGGGGAATGATGAAAAAATTGGTCTTAGTATTTTGAAGACTACATGAAGTAAGATTTCCCTGAACTTCCCTAAAAGAGAAAAAAATGAAACAGTCCCTGCCTTCAAGGACCTTCTACTGTAAGAACAATTTGCATCCTGGGCCATCTCCAGTCATCCTGATGAATATCAGGCCACTGGATCCAGATGGTTCAGGAGAAGGAAGTGAGGCTGGTGACCTTGCACAGCCCTCCCTCATTCAAATCAAAGTCAACTGCAAGTCATGTCATCATCTTGATATCCCAGTCCTCTTTGAGAATGAAGGACAAACACAACAACAACTGGAAGACCACAAATACAAAGGTTAGTAATGCAAAGTGCAGACAAATTTTACAAAGAGAGCACTAAAAAGTGAGAAGAAGACGTATTTCAAGAGGTAGAGATAAAGGAGTGCATTCCAAACTTGAGAACCACATGCAAAAAACATAGCAGTGGGAGACAGTCTGCTCAGGGTGACTGGGAGGAAATGGGAGAAAGGTCAGCAGTGAGCACATCAAGGGCAGTTTCTTCCCCAGCGCTCACTATAGTGCTTGACACACAGTAGACACTTAATACATATTTAGTGGATTGAACTGAAAATTTACTTTGTGGTATGGAAGATGAAAGAGAGGGTAGAGACCATAAGGCAGACTAATTAGAAAGTCACTACAGTGGAACTTCATGAGTTCAAATCCAGGTTCTGCTTTCCCGTGTGTGTGTGTGTGTGTGTGTGTGTGTGTGTGTGTGTGTGTGTGTGTGTGTGTGTATGTTTCTTATTGCTTCCTCTAGGTGTGGTTTGTGAGGTGGCTAGGTGGCACAGTGGATAGAATACCTGGCATGGAGTCAGGAAGACCTGAGTTCAAATCCAGCCTCAGACATTTATTAACTACCTGTCTTTCCTCATAGAAGTCAAACAGAAAAAGTTGGGTCTAACTGGAGAGGGTCATCAATGCTGTCAATATCTACAGAGATTACAAAGAATTTGGACTTACAAAAGACCAATGGATTTTAGCAGTTAGGTAGTTTTAACTGAGCAGGGGGAGTGCAACCCAAATGCAAGTGATTCAGAAAAGGAAGATGAGGATATGAAGGGAGTTAGTAGTGTAGGTGATGACCATTTCTGGAAGTCTGCCAAAGAAATGAAAGATGACAGCATGAGGCAATGGAAAAGTCAAATTAAGATTTTTTTTGTTTTAAAGACGGAGAGAATAGATACCATGAAGAAGCCAGGGAATACAAAGAGATTAAGGATGGGACAACAGAGAGAATTGTGAGGACAAGCTTCCAGAAGAGATTAGAGAAGCACAGGTTGGAAAGTTGGCTTTGCAAAGAAATGGGCTACCTCTTAATGAGAGGTAGAAAAAAAGGACTGTGGAATGACAGGGTAGGGTGTGAAGCATGGAGGAAAATGAAGTTCAGGGTGGAAGAGGAAGTGGGATAGAATATTCAAGGAGGGAGGAGGATTGGAATAGATATTACACAAATTGTGATAAAGAACCAGTCATTGAAGTAAAATTACACTGTGGCAATGAAGGCCTAAGTAACAGAAACTGGCCAGTTGGCATAGTTATGTAGCTTTCTCTAAAGGAGTTTTCAACATACTATGCATGGCTGAAGTGATCAACTACTGAGTCAAGACTTTGAAGAGAATGAAGTGAGCCCATAGCAGAGGTAACAAACTGGGAGAATGGAGAATAAGGGGAGAGTTCATCAAGGGCAATGAGAGAACAAACAGGTTTAGGAGAAGTGGATCAGAGGAGAAGACTGAAAGATAAGAGATTTGGGTTGGAGAGAAGAATTTTGTAGTAACGTATGAAAGAAGTAAAATTGTTACAGATGATGAGATTAAAATGTGATCATCCAAATGTGACTGAAAGATGGAAGTAATGGAAGTTTTAAGAAGATGATGAACTAGGAAGACTCTTTGCACAAACCCAACCTCCATGCCCCTATCCCCAAGGAGAAGGGATGTCACCAAGGCCAATTCACTCTTGACTTGGGAGGAATAGGTAGATAGCAGGAGCCCAACTCCACCCTACCCAACCCAAAGGACCTCTGAACTTACCCTGAAAACCCTAGATCAAAAGAAAAGGAGAAAAGGTTCACTGCTCCTGGTCTTTGCCTCCACGAAGACTGGGCATTACTATTCATCTGCTCTAAATAATAATACTATTGATATTACAAGCTAGGAAACTTCCTCCACCTGTTATTCTCCCTACCCTTGTATTCATTATTAGTTACCTAGGAGGAAGCTATTTTTAACCCCAAACTCCCTTTCTCTCATCTCCATCTTTGCCTTGACCCTACTCCATCCATGTCTCATCCAATTCAGCCCATTGTTTTCATTCCATAGTCTTCATTCTGGAACAGTTCTGAGCCCTCACTGCCACAAGACAATCATTTGTCAACTCCCTAATTATCTCAATACCACACTCTCCATGATGGCTTTTCCAAATTTTTCTATTCCTCCTAAGTTCTCCTATGTTTTTTTCCCCTCATCCTCTGAGCTCAGAATGTTGCTTAATATTTTACCGAAAACATTTAGGTCATTTGCTGAGAGCTAGATCCCTCTTTTACCTCTTCAACTCACATCACTCAGATGCTTTCTGCCACTATCTCCTCCTTTACCAACACATGGAGGCAAATTCCTTTACATTAACAAGTGATCTCATTCCATCTTGTCTTCTCCATCAGATTTCCCTCTTTATCACACCTATTATCCTTAATTCATTATTCTTCTCAAGGAGTTCAGTACTTGACTCACTGTCTCTCTTCCCCAACTCCTGCCCTTGACTTGGAGCACTTAAAACAGTCAGGTTGATTTTTCCTAAAATATCCTCACCTCCCAGTTCCTTAAGTTCCTCAAATTCTACTACAGGCTTTTTACACTGTACCTCAGCTACACAAAAAACTGGTAACATCCTAGATCTCACCTATCCCATAGTGAAATATAAGAGCTTTTACCTCCTAGATATAAAAATTCTGACAATCCTCTTATCTGAGAAGTGATCTCTTACTATGCCATATCCTTTCTAAACCTATTCTTCCTCCCTCCACACCTCAAAGTCATCACCTATTGTTGACCTCATTATAGCTAAACCCTAGAGTTAAACAATTCATCTCCTTACTCTCCTCTAACCTCAAATACCACTACTCACCCTTTTCAAACTCAAACCCTGAATTATCCCCACCATCTATTTATTTTGGGCCTATTCACATGCTCCTGAATAAAGCTGAAGGAAATCACAAAACCATGCTGGATTTAGCAGACTACAAATATCCAAGCTCAACTGGGCCCTTGCTGCAAAGGCAATGATTTTGTGACTCTAACTTCTGCTTTATCTCATACCCCAGAGAAGCTATTAAGAACTTTCTCTTTCAGGTGTGGAGCCTAGATGGTGGAGAAAAGGCAGCAACTTGCCCGAGCTCTCCCCAAAACCCTTCCAAATACCTTTATATAATACCATAAAACAATCTGGAGCAGCAGAACCCATAAAAAGACAGAGTTAAATGAAGTGTCCAGCCAAACACAATTTACAAGGTCAGCAGGAAAGATTTACTGCACCTGGGTGAGTAGTGGAGCACAATCCAAAGCAGGCCACAGTAAGCACAGACCCAGCCCCAGGAAATCAGGAGCAGGCCTTGGGAATCACTGAATCAACGGCATCTGCTTCCAGAGCTCTCAGCCCACAGAAAATAAGGGAGTTGAATAAGTGTTACAAAGAGATCACAAGGGTAGTTCTTTACTAGTACTGACGCAAGACTGTCACTTTGCCCATACTCTGATTCTGGTTCCCAGTCCTGGTTGGCAGTCCTAGGGTGAGAAGGAGCACTAGCATGTCAGAGCTTGAAGCCACAGAGGAACAGGAACCCTGGTCACAGTTCCAGGGAAGAAAAGAGTGCTTGTGGTGGCTCACACACCAGAACACAGGTCAAGAGAGTAGTAAACACTTCTCAGATCATAGTACCCTGGAAGAAATGAAAACTTACAGGTCCCTAGAAGTATCTGAAAATGGCTGCACAAAACCCCTGACACCTCAGACAGTGCATCCTCCTCCCTACTTTAATGAAGTGTTAACAGTCAAGAAAAAGGCTTGGAGAAAGATCAAACAACAGAAAAAAAAAATTAACCATAGAAAGCTATTACAGTGACAAGGAAGATCAAAACACACACTCAGAAGAAGACAACAAAGTCAAAGCTCCTACATCTAAAGTTTCCAAGAAAAATATGAATTGGTCTCAGGCTAGGGAAGAGCTAGGATTTTGAAAACCAAGTAAGAGAGGGAGAGGAAAAGTTGGGAGAAGAAATTAAAGTGATGCTAGAAAATCAGGAGAAATAAGTCAACAGCTTGCTAGAGAAACAAAAAATAATGAAGAAAATAACATCTTAAATAATAGACTTGGGTAAATGGTAAAAGAGGTACACAAAAGCCATTGAGAAGAATACTGTAAAAAGCAGAACTGGCCAAATGGAAAAAAGGTATGAAAATTAACTGAAGAAAAAAAAAACTCCTTAAAAAGTAGAATTCGCCAAATGGAAAAGGAGATACAAAAGGAGGTACAAAAGGAGGTACTGAAGAAAATAATTCCTTAAAAATTAGAATGGAGCAAATGGAAGCTAATGACTTTATAAGAAATCAAGAAACAATAAAAGAAAACCAAAAGAATGAAAAAAATAGAAGACAATTTGAAATATCTTACTGGAAAAACAATTGACCTAGAAAACAGATCCAGGAGAGGGAAATTAAAAATTACTGGATTACCTGAAAGTTATAATAAAAAAAAGTCTAGACATCATGTTTCAAGATATTCTCAAGAAAAACTGCCCTGATATTCTAGAAACAAAAGGTAAAATAGAAATTGAAAGAATTCACCAATAACCTCCTGAAAGAGATCCCAAAATGAAAACTCACAGGAATATTACAGCAAAATTCCAGAGCTCCCAGATCAAGGAAGAAATATTGCAAGCAGTCAGAGATAACACAAGATTTAGCAGTGTCTACATTAAGAATCAGAAAGCTTGCAATATGATATTCCAGGGGGCAAAGCAACTAGGATTACAACCAACAATCACCTACCCAGCAAATCTGAGTATTTTCTTTCAGGGGAAAAAAATGGAAATTCAATGAAACAGAGGATTTTCCAGCATTCTTGATGAAAAGGCCCACGCTGAATAGAAAATGTGACTTTCAAATACAAGACTCAAGAGAAACATAAAAAGGTTAAACAGGAAAAGGAAATCATAAAGGACTGAATAAGGTAAAACTGTTTACATTACTCCATGGGAAGATGATACTTGAAACTCATAAGAACTTTCTCATTATTAAGGCAGTTACAAGGAGTAGACAGAGGGTAGAGGTATGAACTGAATATGAAGGGATGATATCTAAAAAAATAAAATTAAGGAGAGAAGAATGTATTAGGAGAAAAGGAGAGATAGAATAGGATAAATTTCCATAAAAAGGCAAGAAAAAGTTTTTACAGTAGAGGGGAAGAGTGGGAAGGTGAGGAGGAGTGAGTGAACCTTATTCTCATCAGAATTGGCTCATAGAGGGAATAACACTGAACTCAACTGGGCATAGAAATCTATCTTAACCTAGAGAAGAGTAGGTTTCCATATGAAAAAATGCTCTAAATCAACTGTTAATTGAAGAATTGCAAATTAAAGCAATTCTGAGGTACTATCCCACACCTATTAGATTGGCTAATAGGACAGAAAAGGAAAATGAAAAATTTTGGAGGGGATGTGGGAAAAATAAGACATTAATGCACCATTGGTGGAGTTGTGAACTGATTCAACCATTCTGTACAGCAATTTGGAACTATGTCCAAAGGGCTATAAAACCACGTATACCCTTTGACCTAGCAATACCACTGGCATATCTTTATCCTGAAAGAGATTAAAAAAAAAACCTATATATCCAAAAATATTTTTCATAGCTCTTTTCTGGTGGCAAAGAATTGGAAATTGAAGGGATGCCTATCAATTGGGGAATGGCTTAACAAATTATGATATGTGACTATGATGGAATACTATTGTGTTATAAGAAATGATGAGCAGGATGTTCTCAGAAAAACCTAGAAAGACTTATGTGAGATGATGCAAAGTGAAATCTACTCTGTACAAAGTAACAGCAATATTGTAAGATGATCAGTGGTGAATGACATAGCTATTCTCAGCAATATAATAATCCAAGACAACTATGAAAGACTTATGATGAAAAATGCTATCCATCCCCAACGAACGGATGGTGTCTGAATACAGATTGAAGCATACTTTTTTTACTTTATTTTTCTTGATGTTTTGTTTGGGTTTTTTATTTTTGGTCTAAGTTTTCTTTCACAACATGACTAATAAGGAAATGTTTTGCATGACTATTCATGTGTACCCTATATCGAATTGTTTGCCTTCTCAATGAGGGGAAGGAGGAAGGGAGAGAGTTTAGAACTCAAAGTTTTAAAAAAGAATGCTAAAAATTGTTTTTACATGTAACTGGGGAAAAATAAAATATTAATTTTTTTTAAAGCCATTCTCTTCAAACCTCCCATACCCTCGCCCAACCACATCCATTACAGCTAAGGACCTGATTCCTATTTACTGAAAAATTTAAGGCGTTTATTAAAGTACTCCTCATCCTGTCTATATTCCTGCTCCTCAGTCTCCTTATCCCCTAGCCATAGGTGTTTCTCAAGGCTCAGTTGTGGGCATTCTTCTCTCTTTACACTCTTTCTCATCAGCTCCCATGGTTTTGATTATCATCTCTATGTAGATATCTCTAAGACCTACATATCCAGACCTAGAGTGTCTCCTGAGCTTCAGTCTTGTATCATCAAATGCCTATTCAGAATTTCAAAAAACATTGCAGACAACTCCAAGTCACCACGTCAAAAATAGAACTCATTTTCATTCGCTTCAAAGATGGCCCTCTACTGAACCTCCCTATTTCAATTAAGGGTATCACCATTCTTCAAGTCTCTATGGTTCACAACTTCCCCTTTAGGCCAAAAATCCTAATCCCTTTTCATCCCACATTTCTAATCAGATGCCACATCTTCTTTCTACATCCACATTTCTCAAATCCAACCTCTTTTTTCTATTCACATGGCCACAAACTTAGATCAGGCCTTTGTTCCCTCTTGCCTGTGCTACTTCAATGGCCTCCTAATTGGCATTCCTTCCTCTCTCTTCTCACTTTAATCCACCCTCTCTATATCAGGCGCCAAACTCTGAGTGTAGGCAGAAATAGATTAAAATGAAATTGAAAAATATTTAACAACATAAATAATGTTAAGTTGAGGTTTTCTAGGTCAACATGCAGCTTACAGAGAGCTGCTTCTATTTGAGTTTGACACCAGGGCTCTACAGAGCTGCCAAAGGCATTCTCCTTAAGACTATCTCTGACCACATCAACCTACTCTCCTCACTTGGCTCAGTTAACGTTAATGAAAACACTTCACAGCTTACCCTGAACAACCTTTCTAGTGTCATTATACATTACTCCCCTTCACAGACTAACCAAACTTGCCTCTCCACAAGTATAACACTCCTATCTTGGTGTTTCTGTAGTGGCTATTCCCCATGCCTAGAATGCCCTTGCTTCTCACCTCTATTTTCCAGAATTCTTTACTTCCTTCAAGCCACACATACCTCAAAAATCATCAAAGATTTGTCTGACATCTTCGCCAAATGCTAGTATCCTTCCTCCTTAATTACTTTATATTTAACTACCTTGCATTTTTTTTTAAAGATATGGCATATGTTTATTCAGTTTATACTTTTATATTGAGAAGCACTACTGGGTAGTGGATACAGCTAGCCTCTCAGCTGAGAAGTGGTTTCAAGTCCCACCTCTGACTGCAGAGCTGTAGGACAGGATAAGGAATAAGTTATTTACCCTCTCAATGCCTTGGCAAACTACTTTGGACTGTAAATCTCAGTAAAGGGAACTCAACTCCATAGTTAGAAGTTCTTCATTAGAAATTTACCATCATAACAAAATCACAGGTCTAGTGAGTGAGAGTGAGAGAGTGTGAGAGAGAGAGAGAGAGAGAGAGAGGCAGGGAGGGAAGGGGTGGGGAAGAGAGAGAGAGAGACAGAGACAGAGAGAGAGAAAGAGAGAGACAGAAGTGTCTGTGTATGTGGTCTTCGCCAGATAGAAATGTAAGCTCCTTGAAAGCAAAGACTTTTATTTTCTCTTTGAATCCTTCACATGTAGCCTATCAACTGGCATATAGTAGGTGCTTTCTAAAAATACTTCTGGGCTGATTCAAGAGGACAAGAGTGTTTACTGAAGTTTATCAAGTATGAATGAAGTCATGGCTTGTAGCAGAAAGGAAGACACTAAGCTTCTTAACAAAAGAAGGAGAATGAAGTAGAGTCCCATTAATGATGATGACAAGGAGCAGGAGCAAGAGATAAAGATAGATGGTGTGAATCTCAAAGGATAAAAGATTGCTAAGTGATGGTGAATAAGGGAAGTGAAGTGGGAGTAAGGAAGAAGGAAACCTAGTACTCATGTTGAACCAGTACTTTAGGGAACAGAAGAGAAGCAGCTCCCTATTCTAGATGGGTAGCCAAGGATTCACTATCTTCTATGGAAACTTTTACATTTTCTAGAGAAACACACTGAATAAGCTTCCAAGTGTAAGCCCTAATAAATAACATTTCAGTAGCATAATGTTTTGTAAATATGATCCTACTATTTTCTACTATGAAGCAGAATTTGTCAATATAAATGTTGATTCATTTAGAAAACCAAAAATATGGCAGTGTTCTGAAATTAGAAAATGAGCATAAATTCACTTCTAGATAGTCTACAAAAACTTTGGACTGACACTTTAATTAGCAAAAACCAAGAGAACTTATTAACTTACATCTTTTTCTGACCGATGTGGAAACATCGAAGACTGGCTGTAGTACATGTTTTCATCATGGTAGTCACTGTCGACCCCCTCTACAAACTTCTTTCTTGAAGCACCAAACATGCTGTTTGTCACCTAAAGAGAAAAGTTATTTTAGGGAAAAAATAATATTTTGAGCAACACCCAGTAACACCTAACTTCTGTGAGAGACTGGTTTGACAGAGAAGATGGAAAATTAAGGGACAACTGATATGCTACACAAGAAACCAAACTGTGGTCAAGGGCAAAACAGAGTGATACTAGATGAGATCACAAATTTGTTTGTAAGAAATGTAGCATCTTGGTCACTGGTGATGAGAACAGTCACATTATCTTAAACACCACCTTTCTATTCAAAGAACTATATCTACCCTGTTCTTATGTAAAATTACAATTAAAAATCTTAACTGAATACATATTGTGACTTTCCTTTGAGTTAAGCTATTTTATTCCTCCTGAAAGTTGTAACTACATATACTTTTTAATTTTACAATATTGTCTCTAAACACTCAAAAATGCCATGTGAGCTTATTGAAAGTACTTATACTTTATACCAACTTTACGGATTCATATTCCATTTGAATTTCTACATAGCCTATGAAACCCAAATATTTAACCATCTGTGTTTTACAGAGAAACAATAATCCTATTTCATTCTTTACAAAATATTGTATTTCATTTGCTCTTCACAACATCCCTGTGAGGCTGGTAGCAAAGGTGGTAGAAAAGTGTTATCTCCATTTTACAGATAAAAAAAAAACCCACAGACCTCGAGTACTTAAATGATTTGCCCAAAATTAGTTGTGATTATAAGTAAAAATAGGATCATGTGATTTGAAATTTAAGAGATGAATTATTCCAATTCCTATGGACAAATAAACTTAGGCCTACAGAAGGGAAGTGATTTGCCCAGTCACCTAAACAGTATGCAGAAGAAGAATCTGAATCTCAGTTTTCAAACTTCAAATCCAGCACATTAAGAAACTTGAACTCAGAGGTGGTTTAAATGGTACCTCAAATTAAGTCCAAACAGTACAATACTCAATAAACTGTGGTGTTAACACTGACAGTTAAATTCTATGCCTCAGTTCCTTAGCAATCAAATGAACTACTTTCTTATTTTTTTTAAAAAATTACATTAAATTCTCAACTTCACAACAGAATGTCATGGTCAATCTCCTACATTGTGCGGAATGAATAAATGGATGGTTTCATTGCTTTATTTTTTGAGGCAAAAGTTTAGAATATCAGAATAAATTTGTTCCAAGTAAATCTGAAAACACATTTCACAGCAAAATACAATTAATTTCTTAAAAATCTAAAATTTTAAAGTATCAAGACCTTGTCTTTGTTATATCTGTTCATGTAAAAAGGAGGCCACTGTGTGCTATTCAAGTCAATGACAGATAATATTGAATAACAGCTCTCAAGAGGAGGCAGTTAAGAAGGGAAGCAATTTTAAGAGTGTGTGGTACATATATGTATACACATCCAAGATTTTTTTTTTCAAAACATCCATGACAAAATTTATCATGTGTTCTACAAGTTGGGAGCCTTAAATATGTGAGATAGCATGATTTGTAAAGTCTGATGAAACTCCATTTAAGCCCTACATGAAATCATTAAAAATCATGCATATATGTATGAGAAATGTAATCTAATCAACACAATTTGGCAATACTTGCAGTAAAAATCCAATTCTCTGTTCTTTATCAAACTGAAAGCACTCAATTCAATTAATTCAAATGGACCCCAAAATTAATTCAAAATTTTATCCTACCATCTTTAAAACTAAAACATCAGGATGAATAATATTGGAGCTAGAATGAGTGGGACTTTAGAGAAATAAAAAATATTTGTTGAGTGTATTCTTTCCTACAGTCCTTTCCTGGTGACTCATTCTAGGTTGTTCTGGGTACACAAAGGCTATATGATGTATATCAAATTGACAGGATTTTTGAATAAGTTCAACAGATTCTTTTCTTAAAAGATCAACTAATAAATAAATATTTATTAAGCACCTATTATGCATCAATACTGTGCTAAGTGTGGAGATGTATACTAGTACAAAAAACCAATCTTTATTCACTAGGAGCTGCCATTCTAATGGAAAAGATAAGTAAACATAAATACACATATGTATATATAACAAAGTTATTAAAAAATATATACAAACTAGTTAAATTTTATTGTTGTTGGAGGGAAAACACTAGTAGTCCAGAGCGTTAAGAAAGACTTCCTTTAGAAAATGAGATCTATGAGAAGGCCATAAGAAAGAAATGAACTTCAGGGATGTGGGACAACCAATCCTAAACGACACCAACAGGAGATGGCATGTTATGGTGAGAGACAAAGAAAAGGTTGGTTTGGTTGAATTGAACAGTCCATGAGGAGGACTAATAGGCACTGTGTGTGGAGAAGTTAGAGCCAGGTTGTGAAAATCTCTGAAACTAAAGAGGAGTTTATGTTTTATCCTAGAAACAATATGAAGTCAATGGAGTTAAGTAAGTTAAATAAGCAGGGGAGACATATGGGCATATCTGTATTTAAGGAAAATTATTTTAGCATCAATATTCAGGATGCAGTGAGTTAAGACAGGATTAATTAGAAAGCTGTTGCAATCATCTGGGAGAGGGGTAATGAAGGTCTGACAAAAGGTAGTAGCTGTGTAAGTGGAGAGAAGGGGTCACAAGTGAGAGAGAGAGAAGCTGTGAAAGTAAAAATGACAAGATCTGGCAACTTATTGAATATATAAAGTGAGGACCAGTAGGGAAGTAGAGGATAATATCAAGAAAGGAGAATGGTAACTGAAAGAAAAGTTTAAAAGAGAGGAAGATTTAGAGGAAAAGCCAACTCTGTTGAGTTTGAAATGTCTCCAAGACATTCAGTGTTATTTAGTTGAAATGTCCAATAAGAAACTGGTGATGCAGGACTAAAGCATATGCACGGAGATGCTAATTAAACTCACAGGAACTGATCAGGTAACCAAAGTACTAATACAAAAATCCACAAATCTCCGGGGGGGGGGGGGGGGGGGGGGGGGGGGAGAGGAAGGGGGAACACCATGCTACAAACTTTAAAATACTTGGTAATTAAATTTAACAATTCTAATGTCAACTCCTGACAGCAAATAAAATAAAGACATTCAAATATAAGGAAAAAGAAATTTGAATAATACAACATCATTCTACACACCATAAATCATAGGAGGGAATGAAATATGTTCTGAAAAGCAAAGGAGCTCAATATGCAACCCAAGGTGACATACTCTGCAAACCTGGTCCTAACCACAGAGGAAAAAAGATTTGGTTCAAGTACCATCTTCTGCATGAAGCTCTTCCTATACTTCAACTGCTAGTGCCCTTCCTCCCAAAACATCTTGTATTTAACTTTTTTGTATATATTTGTATTGATTATTTTATATTAATTTTCTACATATCTGTATATGTCATTTGTTGTCTCCTTCATTAGTATGTAAGCTCCTTCTGATTAGGGATTGATTCATTCTCTGTACTTATACTCTTGGAACTAATACAGTGACAAGAATAAAGTAGGTATTTAATAAAAAATACTTGTTGATTGCTGATTGATTAGTTGGTAAGGGTTTGAACTAAAAGAGAGGTACAGAGAAGGCAAGGAAGGGTTACTAAAGACATTTTAAAGGAAAATTCTACCTAGAAGTAGGAAATGAAAGAGGGCTAATGCCAAGGTTTTAAGTCTGGTTAACTGGGAGAGTATGAGAAATTGAGGGGATGTCTATCAACTGGGGAATGGCTAAACAAGTTGTAGTATATGAATGTAATGGAAATCTACTGTACTGTAAGAAATGATGAAAGGGCAGATTTCTGAAAAACCTGGAAAGACTCACATAAATTGATGCTGAGTGAAGTGAACAGAACCAAGAGAAAGAACATTGTACAAAGTAAAAGAAACATTGCGTGATGACCAACTTTGACAGACTTAGCTCTTCTTGGCAATACAAAGATCCAAAACAATCTCATGGGACTCATGATATAAAATGCCATCCACATTCAGAGAAAGAACTATGGAGTCTAAATGCAGAGCAAAGCAGACTATTTTCTCCTTTCTTCTTTCTTGTTTTTCTGGTTTTGTTCTCATTCTTTCTTTCACAACATGAGTAATGTGGAAATACGTTTAATATGATTGTACACGTATAGCCTCTATCAGACTGCATGCTATCTTGGGGAGGAGAGAGGGAAGGAAGAGGGGAGAAAAATTTGGAACTCAAAGTCTTGTAAAAGTGGATGTTTAAAACTATCTTTGCATGTAATTTGAAAAAATAAAATACTATTAAGTAGGGGAAAAAACTGGACAGTATGAATCTTGTACCAAAAAGGTGAGAAAAACTAGAGGGGTGGGAGGTGGGGAAGGGATGAGAAGGTAAGCTTTTTGTTGGGTTTTTCTTCCAGTCAACAATAAACACTGGATAGTATAGGACATTCCATTTTTTTAGTGGATTTAGAGTTACAAGACCTGGATTCAAATCCCAGTTTTGCTACCTTTGTGACCTTCACTTAGCTTTAAAAAAAAAATTAATGAGGTTTAACTATTTAGTCAATGAGGTCTCTTCTAAAGCCTGTGATCCTATGTCCTTCCATTCCTTCTCTCTACCAATGATTTATGTATCTGGGTTGGTCTCAATCTATCACAACCAATCCATCTTTGGTGACTTCAATATTCACATACTGATGACTCTTTTGCCACTTTGGACTATATTCACTGACCTCAACTCTCTTGACTTCTTTGTCTGCATTCTACCTCATCCACCCACTGTTTAGACCTCAAACTACTCTATCTTCAAGTTGAAAAACTCTGATATTTCTCTTTCTGATCTGAATTTTCCTTTCCTCCTCCAATTCCCATATCCTTACTTCTCCTAAATTCAGGGAGGCAGAGGGCATTACTGTGTAATGCAGAACCTGGAATCATCAAGACTGAATCTGAATCTCACCTCAGACATGAACTTACTGTGAAACCCAGTGAAGAATCTCATAACTTCACTGAGCTTCACTTCAGTTTCTTCATCTCTAAAATGAGCGATTTATATAAGATCTCAAGATCCTTCCAAGCTCTAAATATATGACACTTTGAAGGCCCCCTGGTCTCCTAATCCATCTATAACATTGTTTTCACTTCATTTTCTTCCCTTACCAGCAGAGTAAAATATTTCAGCATATCCTTCACGGATATTCTTTTGACAATTGGATACATTCTCAATTAAAGTATATAAAGCAAAACATAAAGGACTTTATAAATGTCTATTCTTCTATTGTCAGCTTTGAGTCACTTCTACCAACTGCCTTCTCTATTCCTACTCAGAAACCAAGAGATACCAAAGGAAGACAAAATTGTATTGATGAGGTCCACAAAGTTAACTTCAAGGGGACTCTTTCCTCACAAAAATCCTTTTAGTCCTTTCTGATTAACTATATCATACTCAGTTGCTGCAACAGCTTCTTTTTTCAAGCCACCAATTTTGTCCCACTCTATTATAATTTCTCTCAGCGTGTAACTTTAACTACCACTTAGATTCTAACCTGACTTACCATAGCCATGTGTCTTCTTTCACTATCTAGAACTTGACTGTGGTTCTCATTTATCCTCTCCTTCTACCCTCCTGCTTCGGAGATGTGAAGCTCCTTCTCTGTGCCAAAGCTCCGCTAAGCATTAGTATCCTTGATTCTACTTCCTCTGGAACTCTGTTTCAACGATCTTTCTCTCCTGCTCATCCTCAATTTGTCCCTCTTTCTTATCTACTGAAATGTTCTGGTTTCTCTGTATCAATTGTGTAGCTGCGGCAGAAGCAACAGCATCTTGCCTTTACCATGAAACTTCTTGGGCACTCCCCTTCATGGGTTGCATGATGGTGCCCCCTTCTTTCTCTTCCTTCCCATCTAACCATTCCTATTTTGCTCATTTGTGTAAGGGGAGATAGAGAGTTCTTAGAGTACTTAAGATAATGGCATTCTTGTCTTTCTCATGAGCTGCAGTGCTTATTGCACTTGGTAACCCTAACACTGTAGTTGTTCAACTTCACAGGCTACTTTTACACCATTCTCACACAGTTCTATACCCTATTAGTGCCTCTCACTAATTCACTGCGGTAGCCCAAGTCTATCCAACACACATAGATTAAAAAGGCACATTTACCTTAAAACTGTATTAAACTGCCCAGATACACAGGAACAGTTGATCATGGAGACTTAGCTATACTTTGTGTCTTTGGGGCTGTCTTACCAAAGGATTCCTCTCTATTGTCTATGCCTGGAGAGCTATGCATGAATTTTTTCTGTAGTATACAGGTACAACTTTTTCTATAGTGATGCTAAAAAGAATTAAGTAAGAATTCACCTTTGAAATATAGAGGCACATTCCTGAAGGCTCTTGGCCCCCCTATAGTCTACATAAATGATTCTGAGGGAATGGGGCAGTATCAGAAAAGACAGCCTTTAGAATGGAATACTTGAGTCAGGAAACAATGTTTCACAATGTAACTATGTGAACTTAAGGCAGCTGCATAAAGAACTGAAACACTGGGACACCAAGTCAGTGTCCAGAGAGGCCCAGGATCTTGTCTCCTGGTCAAGTACTGATATCTTGCCCCATAAAGCCATTCTTCTGCAATAAGTTTACCAATTCTGCCTTAAATCGTTAGATTCTGGTATGCTCTAAAATGCTAAACTTTCTCTGATTTGTTTTATAGGTTTTTTTGGTTTCCTACTGAGACCCAGAACAATTCTTTCCTGGTGTTTAATATCCCAACTGTTGCTGATTCACTCCTGTGGGCTACAGCCCCCTCCCAAGTTTAGAATTCCCTCTCTGCATATCCATCTACTTAAATTTTCCTCTTCCTTCAAAAGGCAGCACTAGAAAGCAATAAACGCCATCACAATCTTTGACCAATGTCCTACCATTAACAGTGACTTAATGGACCAGTTTAATGTATTCACACCAAACTAGCCCTCTAAGGAATATAATATCTAACCAGAATACAAATATTCAACAATGGAAAAGAACCCAAGGAATTTTTCTTTTAAATGATAGTGTATGAAGCTGAAGAAATGCAGAGGCAGATGTTCCACACTGTGAAGATTCCTTCTATTTTATTTTATATGTTCTAAGATGCTACTTCTTCCCTAAAATCTCAGGACTTCAGCAGGAAGAAATTTTAATGACCATCTCATGTAAAATCCAATACCTTCCAGGCTGCCTAATCCTTTTGTGGGCAGTTCTAATTAATAAACAAACAAAAAAAAAATTACATTAAGCCTAAATTTGTCTCTTTGAAAATACCATCAATTGTTCCTGATTCTGCCCTTTTTAATCAAGCAAACTAATCCCCTAGATGAGAACCATTTGAAAACCTGAAGATGGCTTATCATGCTTCACATAACTTCCCTGATGCCCAGTCTTATCCTCTTTAGGCTCAATATCCTCAGTTACTTCAACTAATCTTCATATATCATATGACAGGAATCATCCTGGCTCCATCATCCTGGCTGCCCTCATTTGGACACTGGCACACTTTACGAATGTTCTTTTAGAAATGTGGCACCCACAACCTGTCAGATGTCATCTGGGCAGAGTAAAATGTACAACAATTATCGTCTCCATATTCCTTCAAGCTACGCCTCTCTTAATGCCTATTCGTTTTCTTAGCTTCCCCTACTATACACTGTTGAATCATGAAGGGTTTGCAATTCATTAAAACCTCTAGATCTTTTGTGAACCAACTCAACCAAGCTTCTCACATTTTGAACTTCTGAAACTGATTTTGGGGCACTTCTCCTTTTTTATGACACTTAATCATTAAAATCTACTCTATGGGTGTCTAGTCACAAAATCAGTTCCAAATCCATCCTTTTCAATCCATCAGCCACCATTTATTACACGGCTCCTATGTGCTAAGTGCTGGGAATTCAAAGACAAAAACAAATAGCTCCTGCCATTAAGAAGCATACATTTTTAATAATACATACAATATACATAAATATTACACACAAATACATGCATTATTAATTGCAATAATTAATTATTTTTAATTAACTTTATATAATATATAATTTAATTAATAATACATACAAAAATAAGCATATACTACAAATAAAATGCAAGACAAAAGGGGAGTGAGAAAAGGTCGTCACAGGAAGAGAACAGATTCAGGGGTAGGCAATGAGTATAAAGGAAAAGAGAAAAAAAGATAGATAGTGTCATGTTTAAAGAACAATAAGAAGGTGAAGCTGGTTAAACCACAGAATGTAGGAAGGAGAAAATGTGTAACATGGTTGGTAAGGTTGTTTGGAGCCAAACAAAGGATCTTAATGTCTGAAGCTAGTGGAAGTCACCAGAATTTATTGAGAAGGGGAGTGATATGATTCAGACATACACCTGAAGAAAACTGCTCTGGCAGCTGTGTGAAAAAGAGGGACCAGAGAAGGGAGACATCTGAGACAAGGAGACCAATAAGTGGGCTATTGCAATAGTCCAAGCAAGATGAGATGAGGCCCAAATTAAAGTGGTACAAGTGTGATTACACACAGTTTTTGACATGTTGAATTTGAGATGTCTATGGGATGGAAGGGAGGGAGAAAAGGAGGGTGGATATATGTATTAAGGGCTTACTATGTGCAAAGCACTGTGTTAAGTGCCCAGGTTACAAAGAGAAAAAGAAAAAAGTCCTTGTCCTCAAGGAGTTCACATTCTAATAAGGGGAAACAACACAAGAGAAGGTTTCAGCTGCAAGTCACATGGAAAGACTCAGTGGCAGGGTATAGTGGCAAAGTACAGAGTGATGCATCATCATTAATGTCCTCTCCATAGATAAAGCCAGATACAATGAGCCATCTGACAGTGTCAAACTTTCTTATTAGAGTCTTCAGTACTTGTGACCACTGAGGATACAGGGGTTGCAGAGGATTCCAGGGTGGCATCAATACATGGATTGCTTCCCTAGAAAATGTGAGGGCTGGGCTAGAAACAAAGCAGTGGTAAGTTGGGGGAAGAGGGAAAGGGAGCATTGCCACCGCATAAGATCTTGCTTACCTTCCCTTTAGTAGTGGTTGGTTAGTAGTTGGCATTTGTGGTTGAAGGGAAAGTGGCTCTCTTTCTCCATAGAGCTTTTGAGACAAGGAGGAAAACAGAGCTGCTGCTATTCTTAGGGATTCTGGGTTGAGTGTCCTGGATTGTCTCCAAAGAAGACTATAGGGAAGCTGGGGCAATGATATGATGTACCTGGTACATGCTACCTCCTATGTTTCCCTCATTATTAATTACTCCTTCAGCAAGCCTGGATTGCCTAGGCTGAAATATCAAATAGGTGATGGAAGATGCAGGATTGGAGTTCAGGAAAGAAACTAGAGTTGGATATACAGCTGGAGGGGGGGTGGGCGGGAAGGGGGAAGGAAGCATTTATATAGAGAGAATCATCAACACATGAGTTGATGAAGCTACCAATACAGAAAGTACAGAGATACAAGATAGCACAAGAGCCTTGAGGAAGAACCATGATTACAGGGTATAATATAGATGATCAGTCAGAGAATCAGGAGACAGCGTTATGAAAAACCAGAGGAAAACAGTGGAAAAGGATGGTCACCAGTGTCAAATACTGCATAGTTTAAGAAGGATAAGAACAGAGAAAAGGACATCAGAACCGACAATTAAGAGATCATTGGAAGCATTGTAAAGAGCAGTTTCAGTGGAGTGATGAGATTGGAAGCTAGAAGGTAAAAGAGATAAACTGGAGATACTTTTTTCCAGAAGTTGGAGAAACTTTGTCCAATGCTTTATGCAACTTAAGTAAACTACAGGCATAGTCTTTCCTTGCCCTAATAGTCTACGAACTCCAAAAATCAGTCTAGTTCATCATGACAGGAACTTAATCACTCTTGCTCAGTGATCAGAGCCTCACTTTCTAGATCTTGGCAAAATATTCTTTCATAGTACAAGCTAGAGATTTGTCAGGATTTGGAGGAAAGCTCACTGATCTGCAGTTTGATGACTCTACTTTCTTTCCTTTGTGGGGACATTTGGAGGACCTTTGTTCTCCCCTAACCCTGTGGGAGTGTTTTTGGTCCTGAATCTCTTAAAGACCGACAGCAGGAGCTCAGGAATCACATTCACCAGTTCTTTTCAGTACCTAGAAATTCAGTTCCTCTTGGTCAGGTGACTTGAACTTACCAAGGTTCCCCCTTTCTATTTCTTTATCTTTGACTACTGTTTCCTATTAGCCATTTTTGCTTTGACCTTTCCAGGTCAATGATCGTTCACTTTGGCCAAGAAAAAAGAACCAGAATAAGACCAGAATGGCTTTGCCTTTGCTTGTCATTATCACATCTATCCAAAGCTTCATTGCTTCATAATCCTTTCACCCTCTCCTTTTCTCCCCTACTGCAATACACCATTGCTACATATACTATTTACTTGCATCAGTGATATCATTCCACTTAAAAATGTTCTATGATTCCTATTTCCTAACAGATAAGATCAAGTCTTCACTTCTTTTTATTAGTTAAGATCTAAAATGGTAACCTAGGTGGTGCGGAGGATAAAGTGCTGGAATCAGGAAAACCCATCTTCATGAGTTCAAATCTGGCCTCAGACATTTATTTATCAGCTGTGTGACCCTGGGCAAGTTACTTAACCCTGCCTGCCTCAGCTTCCTCTTCGGGTAAAATGAGCTGGAGAAGAAAATAGTAACCATTCCAGTAGCTTTGTCACTAAGACCCTAAATGAGGTAATCAAGAGTTGGACACAGCTCAAAAAAGACTAAAGAAAAGAAACAAAACAGTGGCCCACCAGTAAAGGAAAAGCAAGCTCTCATATGTGAATGTAACAGACTGTGTTGTAAGAAATAATGATCATGAGAAAGAAGTATAAGAAAATTATGGACCAGATTCATAATTTATAAATCAAGTAGAAATAAAACTAAAAGATTCCAAGGCTAAGTCATAAGCTCATAGATCTAAAGTTGGAAGTGACTTAGAAGGCCATCTAATTCAACTCATTCTTTATACAATAAGAAAACTGAAGATCAGCAAGGTTAAATGATTCACCCAAAATCCCCCAGGTCATAAATAGCAATACCAGAATTTGTCTTTACTCTCTTCTAGTTAGGTTGAAAACATCCAATAGGTATCCCTTCTGGAAAATCAGTTCATGCAAATTCCTTGAATTCAATCTTCAAGGAATTCTACGAAAGAGAGAGCAAAGATGAGCTTCCCGACAACGTGATTCTTCCTGAGCACCCAGAGCATCTCAGTAAAGATCTCCCCTGCCTAAGTTTCAATCCCCATTACCAACTACCTACAAGTAGTTTCTACCTTCATGAATGTCTACCAATATTTTAAAACTCAAGATTTCTAAAAATTCACAGCCACAACAAAACTATATCATCTTCCTGACTTCCCAATCTCAAGAACTGTCTCCAACTCCAACCCCCTGTCTTCTTATCAAAACAACTGCCACTTCTTTCACAACGTTTTTCCTCTTCATTCATACCATTACAGTTCAAATTCAGGCCCTTATCATGTCATACCTATACTATTTCAAACAGTCTCCTGATTGCTTTGTTTATATCATTCCCTTTCATCATAGTCTGTGATATCTTTGTACTACTCACCTGCTAAATAATCTTCCAGGGTGCTCTTGAGCTGGCATTAAAAGATCTGTACAATTAGAAGCAAGGTTAACTCCAGCTTCATCTCCCATTCTTCAGCAAGATGAATCTGGCTAAATCATACTTCTCACCTCTAAGCCTTCCCTCTGTCTAGAACAAATCTAACCCACCAAAATCCTGATTTACTCAATGAATAAAAAAAAAAAATCATACCAATAATCAATAAAAATTTCTTATTAAATTTTTTCCAAAAATGGAAAAAAAATGATGATTTCCTATAAATGATAGGTGAGTATATGTTAAAAAAATGTTAGATACTAACACATAATACTAAATATTTCCTTCCATGTTCAGATGGATATACAATCAATATTCTCTGGAGCAGTTCTTCAAATGATAGTGAGTTTTTATCTGTACTATTATCCAGTCCACACTTTCTCCATCTTGTTTAAAACACATACATACATAATATGAGTATGGATTAAGCTAAATGAAAACTTAAATTTCTTCCAACTATGTAATTCCAACATGTAGTTGGATTCCAACATGTAGTTCTTATTTAGGAAATTACATAATTACTTATGAAGGAGAACATTTCATCTTGTTTAATTAAACAAATAATATAGGATTATATGGAACAGTATTTATCAGAATGTAGTAAATGGTGCTCATAATTAAATATTAACTTTTATCCAGTAATCAAATTATGTCCAAAAGGTTTTTTCCCATAATATTTTACTGAATTTTATTATTTGAAGTAGCTAAGCAAACATCAATCAATCAATAAGCATTTACATGGCATTCTCACTGGCTGTCCCCTATGTCTGGAATGCTCTCTTCGCTTATCTCTGCCTTCCAGCGTCCCTGGCTTCCCTAAAGTCTCAGTTAAAAGTTCTATGTCCTTCAAAAAGCTTTTCCTAGACCCCTTTCATTTCAGTACTTTCTGAGATTATCTCAAATTTATCCTGCATATATCTTGTTTGCACATGGTGATTTGCATGTTGTCTCCCCACTTAGACTGTGAGCTCCCTGAGAACAGAAACTGTCTTTTGACTTTCTCTGAATCACCAGTGCAGTGCCTGGCACATGCCTTCACCTAATAAATGCCTATTGACTTATATTTATTGTATGAACACTAATCAAAATCATCTGCCCCTCATCTTTTATGTACTTAAAAAATTTAAATGCACATGAAACTGTTGGGAGGAATATAAAGAAGCATTATAAAATCATGCAAATCTTCAAATTTCGTCTTCTTGGTTCCTATCAAGAAACTAGCTATCACACAATATTATTACCTAGATCTCCCAATGCTTTATCTCTCACAAAATTGATAACCATGTTTTCTATGTCAATATCCAAATCACTGCCAAAAACGGTGGACGAGCTAAAATCCTGAGTCATAATACTAAACGTTTCCTCTCACATTCAGATGGGTATACAATCAATATTTTCTGGAGCAGTTGTTCAAATGGTAGTGAGTTTTCATCTGCACTATTAGCGAGTCCACACTTTCTCCATCTTATTTAAAACACACACAACACAAACGCATGTGTGTGCGCACACAGGGAGAATAGATTTTTTTAAAAATTGGATCTGTGATTTCATTGGTATAGAGAACTCCCAGTGAAGAAACTGTCTGGATCAATATAAATCAGCAATTGATCTTCATATTTAAGTTTTAAACATGGTGAGTTTAGTTGACTTGTACAGGATCACACAACCAGTACGTGTCAGATAAAACTTGAATCTCACTTCTAAGACCATTTTTCAACCAATTATTCCATGCTGCTTCTCATGGACAAAAAAAAAAAAAAGGATGAATATTAAAAAGCAGAGGTAATAAAAAATATTCATTTCACTAATTTCAACATTATTCTGTAAGAGCAACCAATAATTAGGAAAAAACCTAGACTCAAATATTAGTATTCTACTTTTGCATTTCACGAGACAGAACCAAAAACAGCCACTTGTAAATGATATACAAGAATCTTATATGGTATCAAACAGGCCTGCACAACCTGCAGCCCACCAAAGGATTTTGGGAGACCAGCAAAAAATTTAGAAGATGCTTTCCTCTACATTTTTCACAGGCTGCCCAAAACTCTTGCAAGCAGGCCCCAAATCCTTGTACATCTGCTCTAAAAGAAGGAAAATTAGCGTAAATAAACTCAAGTTACCTGAAGTTTATATATTCCAATTCAATTTTATACAACAAGCAGTCATTTTGTATTCTTTCATGGATAAAGTCTAACCAACAGGAACCAAAATAATCTTGTTAACATAAAATGAGGAAGCAAAACCAACAAGATGAAACTTACAGGACCTAAATTACATTGTTTGAACATTTTTATTAACGCAACGGTTTCCCAACAATCCAGTGTGAACTGAAGTTAAAAACTTTAAAAGGACCCATCAAGTAATAGGTAGAAGAGACACAAATGTTTATAATTTGAACTGTGAGAGCACTATTTTAACTTGAATGTTGAGATATTGGGGTTTATCTTCCTATTCCATACTCATGAGTGGATTGATTGGTCATTTCATGACAACACTGAAGGAAATGATTAATTTTGGCAAATGATACAATACAAAAAAATTCAACATATCTGTAATTTGTGTTTTGTTATCTTGAAATAAAACAGTTTAAACAATGAAACTTATCTTTGAAAATAACACTAGTTAACATTTACATAGTGTTTTAACAGTTTTTGTACAGGTGGCAGTGTGCATTGAGTGGACTTAGGAAGACCTGAGTTTAAATTCTGCTCAGACAAATGAGATAATCCATATAAAAACTTTGAAACCTTAAAGAGGCATATTATCTCATTTGAGCATCACAACAATGTTGTCAGGAGACATTATTATTCCCATGTAACAAATGAGAAAACTGAGCCTAAAAAGGGTTAAGAAATTAGTCACAGCTATTAAGTGACTTAGGCAGGACTCTAAACTCAGGTCTTCTTGATTCCAAGGCCAGCACTCCATCCACTACAAAACCTAGCACTTTGTGTTTAAAAAAGCACTCATCTGACTCTGACAAAGGGTTGTGTGACATAAATTATATAATCATTTTACAGGTGATGAAATTAATGTTCAGAAAATTTTAACGACTTGCGAAAGATCCCATCATTCTACAGAGAAGTTTTCAGGACGAATTTCTTATGGGAAAAATGGTTCAGTTCATTCTACTCACCTTAAATTAAATTAATGCTATACACATAACAAACATTCAAATGTTTATTGAAATAAAAACTGAAGATTTCTAGAAAAGACAGATGCCTAAATGGTACCCACCCAATCCCACATCTCTCCTATCGAATAATAATCCAAAAATCAAATGAGAAAGCGTTATTATTTGCTCCATCCTAGAACAACACAAAGTCAGTCAGCACAGTACAGCCTTCAAAACAACCAGAGATGGGCTAGCAACACATATACCCTGCAAATATATGTCTCCACAGGCAGCAAGAGTAGAGGGCTCTTCTGAGAAAGCCTCAGGGTGTGCAGAAAGTTCACAGTGAGGGGGGAGGAGGTATCTTGGAAGCTCCCAAGGAATGGAAGTTGGCCAAGGAACTCAGTTGGTTCTAGAGGATCTGAGGTTGCTATTACCTTTCCTGAGATTCCAAGGAGGGCTCTAAAGATCTAGCATTTTGAAATCTCAAAAATCCCAAGGAGTCAAACATTGAAAGGAAGAGATCAGCCCAGGAACAAAGGGTAAATTCAAGTAAGGCTCATCATCCCAATCAAAAGGGCAAGTGGAGGTAAAGGACATATCCCTGCACAAAGCCCAATTCAGGAATGACAGCTAGAGAGATGAGTAGATCAAAGAAAACATCAAAATTCAAAAATTATCAAAATGTATCAAAAATTACTGAAGAAGAGTTAACAATTTCAGGAAAAGACACTAAGGAAAAAATTAATTTTCCACAAGAATTACATGACTATGAAAAAAAAAAAGCAAGAGATTTAACAAAAGGAAAGAAAAAAAGAAAAACCCTAGGGCAAAGAATTAGAAGGAGCCTGAAGAGCTTAGAAGAAAAAGTAGTAAACCCCACCAAAGAAATAGACTCCTTTAGAAAGAAGTAGTAAAATAAAAACAAGACCAAAAATATAAAATAAGATTTCTGATATATATACACATATATATAAAAGCAAGTGACTGGGAAAAGAGGTCAAGGAAAGATAATTTCAGACTCAGTGGACTCCCTGAAAACCACAATTAAAATAAGATGACTATGAAAACAACAACAAAGCCTTGGTCATTATTTTTCAAAACATTATACATGAGAATTGCCCAAGTCTAATGAACCAGTGGGCAAAGTAAAAACAGAAAGAATTCACCAATGGTATCCTGAATAGAATCTCAAAAAATAAAGTCAAAATTTAGAGCTCCTACATCAAAGAAAAAAGTACTGCCAAGCAACTGGAAAGCAATATAAGTACCCAGAAATTATAGTCAGGATCACACAAGATTTGGCAGCTTCAACTATAAATGTAAGATCTAAGAATACAATATTCCAAATGGCAAAAGATACAGGTTTATAACCAAGACAAATTTTCTCTAAAACCAAATGTAATCCCACAGGAGGGAAAAATGGATCTTTAATGGAATGGAAGATTTTAAACACTTCTGATGAAAAAACAAACAAGGCTAAGTAGGAATTCTGTGATACAAATACAAGAGTCAAGAGAAATCTAGAAAGATAGATTTACTGAGCAAATGGAGGGAGATACATGATGAGAAAGTACTAATATTTTACCAAAGAAAAAAAGCAAATGTCCTTATCAGAACCTCAATATTTTCAAAGGGTACTGAGGAAATCAAATCAGAAGAATACAAGTCTTGGGGGTGGATTCTTTTCTGAGGGATAGAGATTTATTAAGTGCCTATTTGCCAGTCACTGACTGCTTTACAAATATTATTTCTTTTGATTCTCATAATAACCCTGTGAAGAAGGGAGAATAAAAAAAATACATTAGGGTAGGAAAGAGCAAAGAGGGGGTAAAACTTGCTATTTCTCATAATTAGGGTACATGAGAAAAAAACAAAGGCCGAGGCAAGGGTGGGAAGAGTGGGTATCACATTTTTATATGAAACGGAAACAACACTGAACATAACAACTTACACATGGGTCACAATCCCCAACCTTCCTCCTTTCCCTCCCCTTACACAGTTTGGTATAGAAAAATATCAAACTAACAGGGAAATAGGTGAGAATGGGGGTAGCAAAAGAGGTTAAAAATCACTTGAAAAATCCTTTCCTCCCTCCTCAAATCTCTCACAGCTTCCTTTCCCTCCACCCTCTGAGCTGAGAACCTTGCCTAATGTTTTATTGAAAAAAAAAAAATGAGGTCACTTGCTGAGAACTAGTTCCCTCTTCTTCCCTCCTCCTCAATTCACATCACTCAGATGCTTTCTGTCACTACCTCTTCCCTCACTGGTTTCACATGAAGTGGCTCTTCTCCCTGACAATTGCTTTGCATGTACAAATAATACCATTCCATCTTGTCTTCTCCCCCTGTACCACTCCTACTTTCTTATCTACAATTTCTCCCTGTCTATAGCCTACAAACTCAGAGATGTCTGCCCAACCTCAAAAATCCCATGTTTGATCAATCCAACTCTACTACTTATTCTATATCTCACCTCCTCAATTTTAATTAGCCTTTTCTCAATCCTTATCCTTCTTGACTTTTCTGAAGTTTCTGACACCATCAATCACACTTCTCCCTGCTTGTATCTTTTCTCTAGGTTTTTGTGAAACTGTTCTCTTGCTTTTCCTCCTGTCTCCTAGACTGCTCCTTTTCAGTATCCTTTAGTGGATCCTCATCCAATTCACTCCTACTAAGCACTAGCATCCCCCACATTTCTCTTGATGATTTCATCAGTTCCCACGGATTTAACTATTATCTACTATGCTGATAATTTCCAGATCTATGGCTCTTCAAACTTCCAACCTGATGTCTCCAGTTATACATTGGATATTCTATGGATGACCCACAGAATTATACATGTAATAAGCCTTCCCTGCTTTCGTACATCCAATTACCAAGATTTCATCCTAGACTCCTCCTCACTCTCTCACCGCCCTCCCCCCAGATCCAATCTGTTGCCAACTCCTGTGGGGTCTGCCTTTTCAACATTTCTCTCCTGTAACACAGTTGCCACCCTGGTGCCACCAACTCACCTGGACTACTGTTGAGTTCCCTGCCTAAAGTCTCTCTTCACTCTAATCTATCTTCCATTCAATTATCAAATCGATCTTGATAAAGCACAATTCTGAAACATGTCACCACCATTTTCAATCAATTTCAATGATTCTCTACTGATTCCTACTTGACAGCCCTGCCCAGCCTGCCCCTCCCCCCATTCCAGCCTTCTTTGACTCTTCCTTTATTCCCCTTCCCCATACTCTGCAGCCAGATGACCCTGGCGTCCTTATTCATTGAATCACTCTGTCCATTTCCCTAATGTGAACATTTTCACTGGCTGCCCACATTCCTAGGATTTTCTCCTGCCTCATTTCCCATCGCCCATGGCTTCTCTGGCTGCCTTCAAGTCCTAGCTAAAACTTCTCCCACAGAAAGCCTTTCCTAATCACCCTGAATTATAGCACCTCCCCTCTGCTGATTACCTCTAATTTGGTCCTGAATACATCCTGTTTTTTACATAGTTGTTTACATACTGTTTTCCACATTAGACAGTAAGCTCTGCGAAAGCAAGCATTTCTTTTCCCCCACTCTTTGTATCCCTGGAACTTAGCACACTGCATGGAACATAGGTTCTAGTGATGCCTACTGAAAGACGAAGCAAATTTCCTATTCCTGAAGCGAGTACTGGAACCTAAGGAGGTAAATTAGATTAACTCCTAGATAATTAGAAAATGGCTGAACAAATTGTGGTATATGGCAGTAATGGAATATAACTCCCCCTTTAAAAAAATGACAAAAGAGATGACTTCAGAAAATCTTGGGCAGCATTGACTGGCACCGAGTAAAATGAGCAGAAGCACAGGAACAACATACACAAAGACAACAACAACATAAACAAAAACAACACTGAAAGGCTTAAGAACTCTGATCAGCACAGTAACTAACCATGTCTCCAAAGGACCTATCATGAAGCATAGGGGCAGCTGGGTAGTGCAGTGGATAGAGCACCAGGGCAGGAGTCAGGAGGGCTTAAATTCAAATCTCACCTCAGACACTTGACACCCACTAGCTGTGTGACCTTGGGCAAGTCACTTAACCCCAACTGCCTCATCCTGGGTCATCTCCAGTCATCCTGATGAATACCTGGTCACTGGATCCAGATGGCTCTGGAGGAGAAGTGAGGCTGGTGACCTGCACAGCCCTCCCTCACTCAAAACAAAGTCAAGTGCAAGTCATGTCATCATTTCTCTGATGGCATGGCCCTCTTCGAAAACAAAGGACAAACATAACAATAAAAATCACCTTTACTTAAATATAAATTGTGCTTAAAATAAGGAAAAATATAACAAGAAAAAAAAGAACTACTACAAAAGCAACAAGAAAAAAAATCACCAAAAAGATCCTCAAAAGGATGGCAGATAAAGGAGAAAGGAACATATAAAGAAAATTAGACACTGAAGAAATGAATGCACCAGATACTCTGAAAGAAAATAACTGGTTTTGGACTGTAAATTTTCAATAAGGCTTGACATTTTAATTAGTTTATACTCACAGAATCAAAATGAATCTAGTTTACCAAAATAGTTATTATAAGCATTTTGATCTGAAGTCTGTTACTATCCACATCCTCTTTCTATAGTCTAACTATAAACATCTTGAAAAATTGTTTAAGCAAAACATTGTATTTTATATTCACATGCTACCTTTCCTTCTCAATAAATATAACACAGTATAAGAAGACACAGAAAGTAACATTTCCAGTTGCTTTGTTTAATTGTTGAAGCAGTGACAAAAAATTATTTTAAAATATAGGAACAATACAATCTTACAATTTAATCTTTCTTTAATGATTCTTTGATGATCATAATTCTGAATATCAATTCTAATTGTACAGTACTCAAGATGTAATGAGAAACTAATCTAAAAATATACTGACTCTTAGAAAAACCTGAAAGGAGTTTGACTTTTCAAAAACTACTTCCCTATGTCAATTTATATTTTTCACTGGTTCTTAACACATATATTCCGTAAAAAAAAAAATCTCTTGATTAATGGAAGGTTCCAGTTAATCAAGACTTGACTATAAAAATGCCTCAAACTTTGCCAATCCACACAACAAAAATAAACAAAATTTTACAATTTCCTTCTGAAGTTTTAATCCAGTCAGTCATTAATTAGTAAACTCAGCTTTACCATCAATGTCAATGCAGAGACTATGAAATGCATATGGAGAAGAAAAAAAAAAGATCTATATTTCTTTGTTCTGCTTTCTAATGAGATCTCCAGAAATGTATTACAATGAAAAGCAGAAACTGCCTACACATAAGCTTTTCACAACTCATTTCGTTTCCTTCTGTCTCCACACTGAACTAAGTACCACCTAATCTTCAAATACAACCTACTTTTCAATGACTTATCCATACCTATCTTCTCTAGTACTCCATACCACCCAAAATTTTACTGTTAAATTCCTTCACAAATCAGAATTCATTTGACTTACAATGGAAAGGAATAAGGCACAAAATGCCATCCAAGTCTATCCTTTTCACTTCAGTACTTAATTATATTTAGCAAAGAAAACTGAAATGCTTTAACCTGATGATAAAATTTTATTAAAACAGAACTCTGAAAACTGACACAATCAAAAATACTAATTAAATTTAAAAATCCACAATAATCCAGGTGGTCTCTTCTTTATTTATTGTCTTGCACCCTAACGTATTCATTTCTCTTGCTCTCCCCTAAGAATGGGGGAAAAAAGTAACAGTTTATGCCTGTGCATATGATACAAGTAAATCCGAAGAGGCAGAGTTATCACTCTTCCAAGCAAGAAAAGCATACAGAATCACAGTCTTTAGAACTTGAAGGCCTTTAATCATCCTCTTTTTTGACAGTCTGGAATGAATACTTACTTCCTTTACCCCTTAAATGCTCAGTTTAG
This sequence comes from Notamacropus eugenii, assembly GCF_028372415.1. NCBI lineage: Eukaryota > Metazoa > Chordata > Mammalia > Diprotodontia > Macropodidae > Notamacropus > Notamacropus eugenii. Next base: position 247,939,827 of record NC_092874.1, on the reverse strand, counting down.
GTGTGGTACTTCTCTGATCCCACTCATTTACTAGTACTCTTTCCCTATTTAATTTGTATTATTAAGCTCTTTCTGTGTACTTAATTTATGGCCCAAGTACTTCAAAAGGTCCTAGAGAGAAAATTTCATTTATCTTTTCATTCCAAGTACCTGATGGTATGAATGTTAAAGATACTTAATAAATGTTTGTCAAATGGAGACTTCTTGACTTTACAGAAGAGAAAACTGAAGCCCAGAGAAGTGATTTTTCTTGGATCACAACATGTTAAGTCCAGTTCACCAGAATCTAAATAGAAGGCTCTCCTGAGCCCCCTAGAAACCATAAATTCATTATAACTGAGTTGTGCCATTTCTAGGCACAATGAAAATCAGAAATACCCAGTCAATTAGGCAAGCATTCATTAAGCACTACTATAGTTATTTGGAGCTTCTTTGGAATAAGAGTACCTAAATGCCTCAAAGAGTTTATGGTTTTAGGAAAGTACATACCCTCTGCACTAATGCAGAACATCATCATTTTATACCTTAGTATGAGATTTTCATAAATTATATGGCTTAAAAAATTTATCACCCAGTGAACAACCTGGGGCAAATTTAATTAGGTTTATCATCCGACAGTTTGCTACGTGCTAGATGATTATGCATCAGTTTCTGAAAACTTATAAACTGGACTGTATATATAATAGATGCCTTCATTAGCAAATGATTTCCTGATTGTCCTGTTGTCTTCCACCTTCAGAAAATGGACTACCTAAATCGGAGATTATTTCTGACCTCCCAATGAGAATTTATATTAAGGTTTATACATATAAATAATTAAATTATTCTTACACATTCATATGAAAGAAGAGGCAAAAGTCTGGAAGGACATGGAATTCTGTTTTTAAGACTGTATAGACAATACCAATTAATTTAAGTGTAATTTAACAGGATTTCTTTCTTATATCTGGTAGAATACAATAAAATACTTAGTTGCTTTTCAACTGTATTACATGTAAAAGACATTAAGTGAGGCATAAGAGACAGAGGGTCAGTCTTGCGGTAAGTAAAGGGCTCAAGCCTTCCCTCAGACACAAGTGAGGTCTCTGGCTACCTCCTAGTAGGTGAGTTACAGGTCTGTATTGGGAAGGAGAACTCTCCCAGTGAGGACTAAAATCACCATCACCACCTCCCCCAAATTAAAGAAAATGTATGTAATGTATGCAAAATGTATGAATGTAAAAATGTAAAAAAATTAAAGGTATAATAAAAATGTCAGCGTTTTATGGTAATCCTCATTTAAAGAAAAAAAATAAACATGAGTTTCTTTAATTAAATCATCCTACTACTTTACACATATAAGCTCAATAAAATATCACTGAATGACTCACCACATAAATGAATGATTATGAATTTCACTCTTTCAAGGCACATATTGTTTTTAACTCTTTCTTGATATCCCTACAACTAGCACACTGTACAGTTCAATATATTTGCTGTAAAATGATTTTAACTGTTTATGGCAAATTTCACCTTCAAATGCATTTGATGTGTCATGGCACTTCTAGTTTTACATGATCATTACACTTTTTCATCATATTCTTACTAAAGCTATCATTATTTTTAATAGAATTACTACCATATAATTTTATTTTATAACTTCATTTTTATATGTATTTTTAAATTTTAGTAGTTATAATTATAAATTATTTATTTTTATGGTTATTGTGTTTATTATTTATAATATCATTTTAATCTTGGACTAAATTTCAATATATTAAAGCAACAACTGATATTACCCACTGGTAATTACATATATCAAAAAAAGATTATGTTTAGGAAATTTATTGAATAAAAGCAGCAAGGTTTAAGGAGTTAACTCTGGAATAGTTAGCAGCAGTAAAATGAGGGGGTATTCAATCCTGTCTTAAACACATAATAGTTATGTGACCCCTGAAAACTAATTTCACCTATCATCTGAAAAATAGGAACAAAAAATCACTGCCTTCCTCATGATGTTTTGAGGCTCCAATGACCTAACATACATGTGAAAAGTCCCTTGGTAAAATACTACATAAGCTATATAATTAAAATTACTTTTAAAACAATGTTTTCTGAAGCATATATAATACCTGATTTATGTTTTCTGAGACACAGACACAAGAGCAGAAAATGTCTGAAAGTTTTAAAAATTTGTCTGTCAGTGAACCTAAGAAAAACTCAAAAATGACTGGTATAGCAATATATAGAATCTTATACACTTGCAGGTATTTGATGAAAGTTGAATTGAACTAAATCAGAAGCAGTATCAGAATAGCTACTAAACTTTATCAGCATAAAATACTTGCAGAAAAAAATCTGACTATAATCAGAGACAGCCAAAGGCCATAATACTCTGCAAGACAGTTAACAATAACTTCCATTCAGACAGACAGATAGATAGATAAATGTATGTGTGTGTGTGTGCATGTGTATCTAATACATGAGGCAGCTTCTAGTACAAATATGGTAATCTTCTTTTTACAATTGAGAAAACAGAAGATTAGGGAGAAAAAGTGAAATCCCTGTAAGATGGTTAATAAGTGGCAAAGCCAGAAAAATAACCCTGACATTAGGATCATGAATACAGTGATGATACTGTGTTAATGCTATTACTGCCTTTAGGACAAGAGGTCATTAGTAAGAAGCATAGCCTAGATCTACCAAATATCCTCTACATTCCAAAAAGATTTAAAACTTGTCAAATCCGATTCATACCAGAAAAGTCAAGAAAAAGTTACAGTGAGTAATTTTTAAAGCTCAGGATGGCTTAAGGAGATAAGCAGAGAGTTCTACCAGCATTGGGACAGGGTCTGGTTCACAGCCCATGTGCATGCAGGGAGTGAAAGAGCACTGACACTGGGCATCAGGGCAGGAATCACCTACGTAGGAAAAAATCCCAGGGGATTCCAAAACCAGGGTAAGAGTGCTGCAATAGGTCCCATCTGGCAGCTCTGTCACTTACTATCCAGTTACAAGTCGAATTGAGGATGCAGTCATGGAGGGGTCATGGAGAGTGACAGTCACTAGAGGGTCCTAGCTTTGTACTGAGCAAGGAACAAGCTTGGATGCAAACAGCAGACTGTGGTTCTTATCTCAAGAAGCATGGTTCTAGTCTCCAGCCCTAAGTAGATGTCTGTAGTGAAATAACTGGGCAAGAGTCTAGGGGAAATTATCTACAAAGACCTGTTTGTTTCCTTATGACCATTTGCAGTAAGATATAAGAGAGCTTAGAAAGTAAGCACTTTTTCACATATGGCAAAATTTGAGATCTTTCTCATTATTTTAGGATTCTCTCCTCTTTGAAATATCCAAAGAAAATCCAACAGCTATTTATTCTAACTCTACTTTCTTAACCATCATGGCTATACTTCCTCACACCATATGTTCAAGCATATATACACATATACAAACTATACACCTTTTGTAAAAAATGATTTTGAGATGTCATATGGATGTGATCTATCGTCCTTAAAAATTATCACAGTACAATAGCAAAGTTATTTTTGGTATGTAATAGATTTTTCCCTCCCCTCCACAAAAATAAAGAATTTTTTCTCCCAAAATTTTCTCCAAAAGAGAACAGGGGGGAAACATTTCTTCTTCCATGACTTCTAAGCAAGGATTAGTTGAAAAAATGCTTCATTTTGAAAAAAAGGATCAAAGTTGGAATCTTAGCTCTACTACTTGCTAGCCTATGGCTTTAGACAAATGATTTTCACCTGTCTGAATCTCAGTTTCCTTGCCTGTTTAAAACATGGACAATAATACTAGCCATCTCATGGGACTGTTATGAGGAAAATACTTTGTCCTTAAAGTACTAAGAAGTGTGGTAATATTATAGTATCATTATTCATTATTATAACTAATGAGAAAACTCTGGACTACAGAATTCCAGTGCTGACTGTGGCTGTATCTGATCTTCAGTTATTCTACCTAGCTGAGTATCAGTTTCTACATCCAAAAAATGAGGGGGTCTAGAAGATTTCTGAGGTCCCTTCCAGCTCTAAAATTCTATTATGCTATGAATAATTTCAGGAATTTTATAACTATATAGGAAACAGGCCAGAACCAAGGAAAGGGAAAGTGAAATGCCAGGCTAAAGAAGAGACCAAGCAGGAAAAAACAACCCCTCCCAAACTGTATCTCCCATATACTTACCTTTGTAACTTCTTTCACCACTTGCAGATCTGGACATTGGAAAGCACACATCTGGAGGATGAAGCAAAGAAGCAGAAACTGAGGGGTGAGCCATGGCACTAGCCAGACACACCAGAGGTGCCCCTGATTTAACATGTAACAAAGATGGCATTGGAACACTGACATAAAACTCCCAACACATGGGTTAGAAAGGTATTTACCAAAACTTTATAAATTATAGGATTCTAATTTTTAGAAAAAAATATTTAAATGATTTTGTAAACATCTCAACATACAATTCCTCATTATAACTGCTTAATTTTTCTGCTACTCCCAACTTCTGTAACCACCTCCGTGACAAATGTGCTTAGTAGAGGAAGGGCAAACCTGACAAACGTTTAAGTAGACTATGCTCTGAAATATTTTGCCTATTCCTAGTATGCTTTACTGGCTCTCCTCTCCATACCTTATCATTCATTCATTTATGAAACTTTTATTAAGCTCCTGCTATATATGTAAAGACTAGATGGAGCACTGAGACAGCACGAAGTACAGATAGAATCACTTATCAACATCCCTGTAGAGGGTACTCCTAATTTCACAGAAGTTTAACCTCTGAACTCCCTACCAACTCAGGTCTTGTAATTTTATAACTTGGTTTTATCACATATCCTACAAAAATTGAAATTTTATTATTTCATAATAAATATTACTGTATTGCTGAATAACAATGCAGGCGTAGAAAATACATATTGTACACTTTCAGATTTTGTAACAATACTAGAAAATCAAATGATGACTTAACCACTTTGTTAACCAAAGATCACTGAAGGAAATAGTCTGTCATTTAATATCTCCTATTCATTATCGTGAATAATCTTTAGGTATCATTAAAGATGATATTTAAACATACTGCTTTACACAAGCAAACATTTTAATTTATTACTTCAGTTATAAATATGAAATGTGTTTTTAAAAGGAAACAATTCCAGTAAGATCAAAAGAAGCTTGAGACTTTTTTTTGGTACAAGCCTATCACAAATAATCGTTTTTTACTTCACTTTACTTTCACTTCAAACTTTTTATTTTAAAGAGATAAAATGTGTGACTCAATACATATAAAATATTACAGAGCTAAAAATGCTAATCATATTATCTCTGATCTCAACCTAATTATTTAAAATGTATAAACTTCTAGAAACAAAAACACAATTTGAGAATTGGGGGTGAACCATGCATAGCACTAGTCAGACACAACATGTGGCATGGATGACAATAAAGTACTACCACAAAACTCAAATGAATGACTTGAAAACTAAACATTTAACAATTAAGTGAATCTTCTAACTTCTAAATGTGTGATACAGAATTAGTTAATTTGTAGCCACATTTGCAGCCACCATGAACAATTAATGAAGAGTCATATCACCATAATAGATCTTGTACATTATAGATAGTAAATAATATACCAACAGAGAAATCTGAATTCTCATAGAAATGCAGAAAGCAATAGTGCCAGAGAGCTGAATACTTAATTATCAATTTTCTGAATGATACACTAACTACCAATGGCAAAAATTTTAATTTTCCTCTTCACAGATGATCCTGTAACACACTTCAACTCTACTTATTTCCTAACTATCCTTTCTAATTCTTAACTTTATCATCAAGGCTACTATGCCCATTAAAGTTTTCTGCGTTTAAGTATCCTTTTTAAGGAAATAAGCCTAATCAAGGTTTCTCTGCACTGTTCCATCATTTCTCCCTCTGCCCATTTTCAGTAAGTTCCATGGCTCCTACTTTCATGGATTCACATTACATGTTATTTTCCAAAATTCTCTAAATGGGCAAATTTTCTCAATGAATAAGTGAATAGATAAATAACTGGTTTCCCAATGTTAGGTCCTAATCAGTGAATTTTTGCTAGAAATTTGTTATTCCTTTATAGTTTCTCTTCTGCTTTCCTCCTTTCCTTGATTTATTCATTTCTCATTTTGTCTTTACCTTCCTCACAATATGTTAAAATAGGTACTTCTATTCCTTTAAACTCTCTCTTAGGACAGCCATAATCATTCTCTGAGCTTCAACTATATTTCTTCCACTAAAATGACTCCCAAATTCATGTTTCTAATTCAGTTCTAGGTTATGATATGGTATCTCTAACAGTTTGTGATTACCAAACTCAATATCCAGAATTAAGTTTATTTTTCTCCCTAAAACTATTCTTCTTTATCTTAAATTTTTGTGATGCAACATTCATACAGTATTTCATATTAACACTGGTATAAGCTAAAATTTTACATGGGAAGTAGGAGGAATGAGAAGCTCTCAAGATTGAAATTCTAAAGAAATAAAGAGAAAATGTTCATAAGGAGAAAAATGTGCATTTATCTAACAAGACCAATATGGATATATAGGGATTTCATCAACCGACATGCTAAAAAAAAAAAAAACCAAAACAACAACAAAAGAAACTTGTACAGAAAACAGAGGCAAAAGCAGGTAACAAAAAAAGTACATAAAATATAGCACATTGCTATAATAACAGCCACTAAAACTCAGAGTGGGCTGAACGAGGCTGGGAAATAAAGCTTTTTTAAAGGGAGACAGGTGGGCAATGCAGGGCATTCTTGTTTGTTTCAACAGGCGAAGAGGAAAGTCAAAAACTGCTCCTCAGGTTGAATGTCTCAAAGTCCTGTCAGTAAGCTTTTAAAAATAATGGAGGGCAAGAACATTTCAGGACTACAATGAGAAAATACTACAATTTTCCAAAAACAAAAGATTGGATTCAGCAAACTGTACATCAGTGACCTTGTGTTAGATTCCTGGCCACACGCCATAAACTATAATCATCATTATTATTATTAAAAGGATGAGTAGCAGTGATCAAAAGTGTTAGCACAACTCTGGCCAGAAAAGGTGATGCCACAATCACTTTACTACCTTTTTGGAAAGGATTACCAACCTAGCAGATCTGAGAAATAAATACCATTTGTGTAGGTTTTACAAAGTCTCCTAAGCATTTCTTACAGGAAAGATGCAAGTAAACTTGTAAACGAGATAATATTTGGCTAGTGGATTCACAAATGAACGGATGGCAAAACTCAACAACACTTAAATAACGATTCAGTAAGAGCCTGAAACAAAGTCTCTTGTGCAGTGCCACAGAGATCTATGTTGGACCCACACTACTTAATATTTTTATCAGTTTCTCAGTTGTAGATGCAATGCTTATCAAATTTAATGCTGAAAAATCTCCAAGGCATAGCTAACAAACTAGATAGAGCTCAGGATGCAAGACAAAAATAAAAACCTCAAAAGGCCAGAGTATTGGATTAAACTGAATAAGATGATATTTAGTGAGTAGGTTTTCCTCTCACTGAAAAATCTTCTGGTAAAGGCTAGTCTTATCAGGAATTTTATAGACTTAATTTTGCAAGATGCTTTATAAAGGAGACTTTCATTCACATATAGGTTGTTACTCAGTTCAGAGATTCTGTGGCCTCAGGTGGGGAAAACTCCTCCTTTATCATTTATAGTTATTCCCTTATGAAACCCAGTCAATTCTATCTTCACACCACCTCTTTCATCTATCACCACTGTAACCAATCTTAACACAAGCCCTACCGCTATCCACCTAGATTATTTCACTAGTTTCTAATAATAATTCCAGCCTCCACTCTTTCTTCTTTTTCTAATTCATCCTTCAAACTGTTGTTAGATATTACCTCTAGGCAGAGATCTGGTCATGTCATTCTACTCAATATGAATAAGTATCTCTCAACTGCCTACCAAATAAAGTTCAAATTTCAATGTGGAAAATTTAAGTTTCTTGATAATCTGGTGTCACTAGCTTTTCTAACTTCTCCTATCTTTACTACTCACACTACCTTACACTTCATGTGCCTTTCAGACTTTGCTTATGCATCTCTCTGTGCCTGGAAGGTTTCCTTGAATTAGATTTAAATTCCAACATGGTCTCTAGATAAAGTCTCTATGATCTTCTCCCACCGCCAACCTTCTACTCAGAGTTGAGATCAATCTCTCCTACATCGGAACATCATGAATTTATTTTTAATTCCTTCTTTATCATCTGCAAGAAATATCAACAAATATAAACATTTCAACATTAAAAAAGAACAGAAAAAGGGCTGTATATAAAACAGTGAATCTGTATTTCATATAGATTTGTTAAAGTGCATTTTTTTTAAATTAACATGATCAGCACTGTCCTGTTTGTTAGTGTTTCCATCTGAGCTTTTTTCTACATTTTTCAGTGTAATCTTTTAAGTATATGCCCTTATTATGCAATATTTTGTACTGGTTATCTGTTCACATATATTCTCCTATTCAACTATAAGTACCTTGAAATCCCTAGTCCTTTCTTCTTGCTCTTTTCTCTTTCCTTTGCCCTCTCCTTACAGAGGTATCCTGTAGAATTAAAAGCTATAAAGTGTTACTATGACTATAGCAATGGACAACTCAGAAATGCAATTAAGGTAATGACCTTGACTTTTTTTCTTATACCTGAAAAGCTATGAGGCATGTGAATCTTCAGTGGCTATCTATCACACACTTTAGACACTATTCCAACCAAACGGGCCTGCAAGCTGCTCCTTAAACACAAGCACTTCCCCCTTCACTCTCTGGGCCCTTGGACATGCTACTGCCCATTTGTGGAATATGTTACACACCTCATCAATGTCCATCTGAATCCTGAGCTCCCTTTGAATCTCTTTTCAGGTGCCACTTGCTATAGGAAACCTTTCCCGATTCCCCTGGTATGCCCTCTCCTCAAATCACATTAGACTTATATATCTGTGAACATGCTGCACCCCTCCCCCTCTAATAGAATGAAAACTCTTGTAAAGTAGGTAAGGATAGCTTTGCTTTGGACCTTGAATCCTCAGCATCTACTACTAGCACATCACCCAACAAGTAGTAGTAAATGCCTAACAACTGCTTCTCCAATAAAATTAATGTTATATGCAATAAAATAGGACAAATAAAGTTTGAACTTAAAAAAATTAAATACTAATAAGCAATCTACATTGATAAAAATAAAAAGACTACTTAAAAACTGAACTACATTATGAGAACTGAAACAAGTATCCTAAAACTGGAAATATATAGAATTAAAGAATTCTAAAAGTTAACTGGGATCTCTAGCCTATAGCTTAAAAGTGATACAAAGAAAGAGAAGACACCAAAGGAGAGATTAATAAAATTGAAATTAAGAAAACTATTGAACTAATAAATAAAACTAAGAGTTGGTTTTATGAAAAAAACAATAAAATTGATAAACCCTTTGGTCAATTTCATTAAAAAAGAGAAGAAAGCCAAATTACCAATATCAAAAATGAAAAAGGTAAACTCACCTCCAATGAGGAAATTTAAAACAATAATTAGAAATTACTGTGCCCAACTGTCTGCCCGTAAATTTGACAATCTAAATGAGATGGATGAATATTTCAAAAAAATATAAATTGCCCAGATTAATAGACAAGGAAGTTGAATTCTTAAATAATTCTATCTCAGAAAAAGCAATTGAACAAGCCATCAATGAACTTCCTAGGAAACAATCTTCAGGGCCAGATGGATTTACAAGTGAATTCTATCAAACATTTAAAGAACAATTAATTCCAATACTATATAGACCATTTGGGAAAATTGGTGAAGAAGGAGTTTCATCAGATTCTTTTTTATGATACAAATATAGTTCTGCTACCTAAACCAGGAAGAGTCAAAACAGAGAAAGAAAATTATAGACCAATTCCTCTAATGAATATAGATGCAAAAATTTTAAATAACATATTAGCAAAAAGAATACAGCAATTTATCACGAGATTGATACATTATGATCAGGTAGGATTTACACCAGGAATGCAGGGCTGGTTCAATATTGGGAAAACTATCAGCATTACTGATCATACCAACAACAAAACTAACAGAAACCACATGATTATCTCAATAGATGCAGAAAAAGCCTTTGACCCATTCTTATTGAAAACACTGGAAAGCATTGGAATAAATGGAGCCTTTCATAAAATAATAAGCAGTATCTACCTAAAACCATCAGCAAGCATTATATGTAATGAGGATAAGCTGGATGGATTTCCAATAATAAGAGGGAAGAAACAAGGATGTCCATTATCACCACTGTTACTCAATGTGATTCTAGAAATGTTAGCTTTAGCAATAAGAGAAGAAAAAGAAACTGAAGGAATTAGAATAGGCAAAGACGAAACTAAGTTATCATTCTTTGCAGATGATATGATGATCTACTTAGAGAATCCCAGAGAGTCAAGTAAAAAATTACTTGAAATAATAAACAACTCTGGCAAATTGTAGGTTACAAAAATAAACCCATATAAATCACCTGTATTTTTATATATTACTAACAAAGCCCAACAGCAAGAGATATAAAGAGAAATCCCATTTAAAGCTACAGTAGACACTATAAAATATCTGGGAGTCTATCTGCCAAAACAAACCCAGGGACTATGTGAACACAATTACAAAACACTTTTCATGCAAATAAAGTCAGATCTAAGTAAGTGGAAAAATATCAGTTGCTCATGGGTAGGCAGAGCTAACATAATAAAAATGACAATCCTACCTATATTAATTTACCTATTCAATGCCGTACTAATCAAACTACCAGATAATTATTTTCTAGAGCTAGAAAAAATAATATCAAAATTCATTTGTAACAACAAAAGGTCTGGAATATCAAGGAAATTAATGAAAAGAAATTCTAGGGAAGATGGCCTAGCCCTACCAGATCTCAATTTGTATTATAAAGCAAAAGTCATCAAAACCACTTGGTACTGGCTAAGAAATAGAGGGGTAGACCAGTGGAATAGATTAGATACTCAAGATACAGTAGTCAATAAATACAGCAATCTACTGTTTGATAAACCACAAGAATAAAGTCCAAATGGATACATGGATCTAGGTATAAAGACTGATACTATAAACAAATGAGGGGAGCAATGAATAGTGTATTTGTCAGATTTATGGAGAATGGAGAAATTTTTGACTAAACAAGAGATAGAGAACATTACGAAGTGCAAAATGGATAATTTTGATTACCCTAAATTGAAAAGCTTTTGCACAAACTCAATGCAATCAAGATTAGGAGGGAAGCAGAAAACTGGGAAAGAATTTTTGCAACTAGTGGCTATGATAAAGACATCATTTCTAAAATATATAGAGAACTGAGTCAAATGTACAAGAATACAAGTCATTCCTCAATTGATAATTGGTCAAAGGACATGAACAGGGAGTTTTCAGAGGAAGAAATTAAAGCTCTCTATAGTCATATGAAAAAATGTTCTAAATCATTATTGATTAGAGAGATGAAAATCAAAAAAACTCTGAGGTACCACATTACATCTATCAGATTGGCTAACATGACAAAACAGGAATACAATAAATGTTGGAGAAGATGTGGGAGAGTTGGAACACTAATTCATTGTTGGTGGAGCTGTGAGCTGATCCAACCATTCTGGAGAGCAATTTGGAACTATGCCCAAAGGGCTACAAAAATGTGCATACCCTTTGACCCAGCAATACCACTTTTAGGACTGTATCCCAAAGAGATCATAAAAATGGGAAAGGGTCCCACATGAAGAAAAAATATTTATAGCAGCTCTTTTTGTGGTGACCAAAAACTGGAAATCAAGGGGATGCCCATCAACTGGGGAATGGATGAACAAGTTGTGGTATATGAATGTAATAGAATAGTATTGTGCTATAAGAAATGATGAACAGGAAGACTTCAGAGAGACTCACTGATGCTGAGTGAAAGGAGCAGAACCAGGAGTACTCTGTACATAGTAAGAACCTCAGTGTACAAGTAATTTTTTTGATAGACTTAGCCCTTCACAGCAATGCAGGGACCTAAAAAATTCCCAATGGACTCGAGGCTAAATGCCTTCCACATCCAGAGAAAAAACTATGGAATTGGATCGCAGAATGAAGCAGACCATTTTTTCTTGTGTTATGTTTTGTTTTGTTTTCATGGTTTCTCCCATTCATTTTAATTCTTAATTTAATTTAATTTAATGCAACATGACTAAAGTGAAAATGTAGTTAATAAGTATGTATGTGTGGAATCTACATAAGATTGTACGCCATCTTGGGGAGGGAAGAAGGAGGAAGGGGGAAAAAAATGTAAGATATATCGAAGTGATTGTAAAAAACTGAAAACAAATAAATTAATTAAAAAAAGAAACAGAGGATATATGATCATCATAGGTTCACAGAAATTTAGAGGTGAAAGGGATATTTGTGGTTATCTAGGCCAACCCCTTATTTTTACAAGGAAACCAGACCCCAAAGAAAGCTAAATAGCCTGCATATATGATTAGTGTTCAAGCCAGGACTAGACCATGGTCTCTAGATATGAAACTTATTAATTCAATCAATATTTTCTTTAAAACAAATAGAATTCTGCCCACACAAAGCAAAATTTCTCAATCACTGCCATTTTGTCTTCCTAAAATTAGATTTGTTGGCAGCCCACTGAAAAATATCTGGTAGTCAAGGGTGGTGGAAGGAGATAGGAGACAAGGAGACTGAAGAAAACATTTATGTTTTGAATTTTTTTGTTTTATGGTACCTTAAGCAAATAAGGGGAAATGTGTTACTTTGAAGCTCATGATGCATAATTAGTATTTTCCAGGTTAGCTTAATGGAAAGAGGACCTACCTGCGTGGAGGAACACCTTGGTTTAAGTCCCACCTCTGACATTTAATGACAGAAACATGGGACAAGTTAACAAACTTCTAATCCCATCAGCAATTTTTTAAAGATTAAGTTCTAATTTGCCGAGGAGTTGCAGAACTGCATTGATACAGAGTTATCATATACTGATCACAACCATCACAAGACTGTACATTTAAAAAAGGGTAGTATGCAAAAGATGTACAAATGTACAATACTCCATCAGCTCACTAAACTGCCAACTAATGAATGCCTTACCCACTGCTGAAAGGAATTAGTGAGGAGAGTGTATAATAGAGGAATTCTATAACATGGTAAAAGGAAAATGCCTTTGCATCCCTACAGGCTGAAACAAGTCTTTCCTTTCTTTTCAGGATGGTTACTGGCTGTGGGACCCTGAGAAAGACATTTTACTCTCAGGGCCTAAGGCAGCTCTCCAAGTCTCAAAGGTGTGGACTAGAGCAAGTACAGAGAGTCCTGCCCAACCCGAGCAGAGGGGGTTTCCTTACTTGGGAGCTCCGTCCCTGTAACAATGAAATCAAAAGTGCTAACAACCACTGTCCCTTCAGGCTGATGATCCTCAGATATTAATAGTCCACTTTTGAAAAACTGGCCAGTCTAATGCTGTTGACCCTCATCATTAAGGTAATTCATAACTTTGGGTCCTCTTGAATGAAGGTACACTCCTTAAAATAGAATTACTAAAAAAAGGAACCCATTTCTATTTAACATATAGTGGGAGGAAATTTCTTTTTTTAATCTCAGCCACACTGGTTCTGGCCTATGATGAGAATTTCTCAAAACTACAATGAGAATTGTGGAAAGCCAAACTCAAACAAAAAAAAAGTTGTTCTTAAAGAGAAAAATGTGATACAAGGCGTAAAGTAAGAGGGAGTGAGGGGGTACCCTTTCTCATTCATTGCTGATGGAAAAGAAAAACTTTTTCTATTCAAACTTCAATGATGCTGACTAAAGATTCACAGAGACACCTACTCATACAAATACACAATGTAATGATGAACTTAGTATTTTTATTCTGAACTTATTTTTGTCATAATAACTAGTTGAAAGTATTATATTTATTATTTGCTTTTTAACTTTCTGTAATACAAAACTTGACAGCATGCCCCTACTTTTCAAAATCTATTCCCCTACTATATAATACTCCAAAGAAACTAATCAGGTTCACCACTTTTGAGAATAAAAGGTTTGAAGAAGATGGTCACTTATATAGTATCTTACACATTTCAGACAAATGTCTCCTAAAACCATCAATATATCCTTCTATAGGACAGAATTCTACAACCTGTACAATTGTCAGCACTCTGGGAATATTCTCCATTCTTCTTCCTGTTGTTATTTTTTTTCAAACACCAAACATTAATTTGTTAAGTTTTAAGTTATTAAGTTCTTACCACTTGCCAGGCACTGAGCTAGGTACTGGAGATTTTAAAGACAAAAATGAAGCAATCTGACTTCAAAGACTTTGCATGCCACTGAGGAAGATGACATGTAAAGCATACACAAAATATGTACAAAATAACCATAAGCTAAAGGGGGTGGGCAGCAGTAGCAGCTAGAAAGATCCATAGGGGGAAAGGCTCATGTACAAGGTGGTATTTTAGCTGACTTCCGAAGGAAAGAAGGGGTTTCCTTGGAAAAGGAAAAAGAGAAGGGGTACATTTTAGGCATGGATATGGTAGAGGGAATGCTGTATGTGATGTATAGCAACAATTCTGTTAGGCTAGACCAAAGCATCTGTGAAAGGCAGTATACATATAAAAAGATAGGAAAGGCAGGCAAGAGCCGTGTTGTAAAACGCAGCTACGTGATGCAGCAGATGGAATACTGGACCTGGAGTTAGGAACCCTTGAGTTCAAATCTAGCATCAGACATTTAATAGGTATGTGACCCTGCGCAAGTCACTTAACAGAGACAGAGGTCTCAGATCTCTGTGACCTCTTAGACAGAGGTCTGCCTCAGTTTCTTCAACTGTGAGATGGAGGTAATAATAGTACCTACATCCCTTAGTTGTTGTGAGGATCAAATGAGATATTTATAAGTGCTTAGCATAATGCCTGGCACATAGTATATACTTAATAAATAAATGCGCCTTTTCTTCTCCTCACAAGAACCTGTATCTTCTCCTCTGCTAGCCTTAAACACCAAACAGATAAGTTTGTGTGGGATCCTAAGGAGTTTACTGATGAGAGGATAACTTTGATGGCTGTATTAAGGATGAACTGGCATAGAATCTTGGGAGAGGTCTATGTGAGAAGTAATGAGGCCCTGAAATAGGATAGGAGCCATGTCAGTGGACAGTAAGGAAGAGATATTAGAGAGCTCGTAGTAGAACTGGCAAGACTTGGAAGCTGGCTGGATATGAGGGATGAGGGTAAAAGAAGATTTAGGGATGATTCTGAGGCTGAACCTAGCTGACTGAAAAAAAAAAGTAATGACCATGATAGAAACTAGGAAGTTCAGAAGAGGGACAGTATATATATTAAGTGCTTACTATGTAACAGGCACTTGAATACAAATAGAAAAGTGAGACAGAATCTTCCAAACCTCAGCAATTTTTCCAATCAAAGGGTCATCCCACCTAAACCACAGTCACAGTTTGCAAAACTTGATGTCTCTCCTTTCATAAACTGTCTTTTTAAAGTCCAATGGAACTGGGCTAAAATATGTATCTAAAAGATAGAATCCAGTATAAAATATACTCTACCAAAGCATTTTTGAATGTGAAGCTTCAAGTTATATTTTTTAAAACAAATAATATTCTGTCTTAACAATTCTGCATCTGAAAAGTGACAAATTTCACTTAAAATGGGGTATGATATAACCCAATATTTTATACTTTTTTTTATATATGCTATACATGCAAGATAATTTTATTCTATTCCAAACTGTGGGAGTTCCCAGCACATATAAACAGCATCACTATTCAGGTTTAAACTAGTCCATATATTTTATGGATGATATTATGCCATGGGTATGTGCCTCAGATTCACTTTAATACTTAAACAACAGTAGCAGCTGATTATTTCAAGTATATTTTAGTGCTATACCTCAAATTCAAAACAGAAGAGAACAGTAATTTTAGCCAAAAGGTGTGATATGTAGAACAGAATTTTCCAACAAATTTAAGTGACTTATTTATTTGAAAATAATGGCACCATAACAATGGAGTATGTAAATAAGGAATAAAGGGGTATGTCAATAAAGACTAAGAAGAAACTTTAATTTCTAAGTGCCTATTCCTAAAAGTGTTACTTCTTTATTAGTTTTTTTCATAGGCATAATGCTTTTTATGACAAATTCAAATACTTGTGGGACTAATTAATCATTCTGCTAAAATAATTAACTTGTAAGTAGAAATTATCCATTTCTCCTATCAGTATGGAAAACTGTCTGTACAGTTGTACAGTCCAAGTTAATTGTAGTACAGTTGTTCTATGGTCTGAAACAAACAAATGTATGCGTCTCGCGTTTTATTTAGTCACCACACATTCGCAGAAACCCTAGAGGGCTAATCCTGGCTTGAGGCACCTTGAGAAAGTTGCCTCATGCAGCAAACATTATTGGAAATGGTTATAAAGCAGAAGCAAATAAGAAAGGATTCTGTTACGGAAGTCTGTAAGGAGCCTACTCCAGCATCCTGTTGCCAGGGCAACTGAAGATACAAAGTCTCAATTTAATCTTTCTTAAAAGTCATATACATAAATTAAATCATGGAATTCTAGAACTGGAAGGGACTTAAAGACAACATTATGCTTTGTTTAATTTAACCAGTTTTAATTTAACTAAGGCTTAGTGGTTAACTTGTTTAAAAGTATACTAATAGTGTTAGTTTTATTATCATAACACCTCAATTTTATTTCAATTTATAATTCATAAATACTTTCTTCAAAACAATCCTGTGGGGCAGGTAATGAAAACAGTAGTATATTCATTTTTCAGATAAAGAAATTGAGGTTAAGAAGATAAGTGACTTGCCCAAGGTTCCAACACTAGGAAACAAAAAGGAGAGACTTGAACGCAAGTCTCCTCAATTCAAATTAAGTTTCCTTTCCATTTTATAATGCTACCTTATTTAAACCTTCTATCCCTTATTTTCTCATTTCTACTTCCTAAGGAAGAAAAGGAACAAATGGACTAAAACAGATCATTCAAAATCCAACAGACAGAAATGGTACTCTAGCCTACTGTTATACCAGTTCAATTTCTTGAATCACAGGGTAATAACATTTCAGATCTGAGAGGAAACTTGGAGATCACACTTTGTAACTCCCTACATTTACAGATGAGGCAATTAATTCCACATAAATTAACTAATTTGTCCTTGGTCATATAACTATTAGAAGAGTAAGGATTAAAACCTCTTCAATCTCAGACCAGTGATGATCTCTCCTCCACTGTTCACTATTCAAACTATTCAATCTCATACTAGAGACAGGGGAGAGGAGGGGAGGGGAGGAGAAGACAGGAGGAAAAGGAAGAGATATAGGCATATGCCCCCCCCTTCCTTTTTATCATTCTTGTAACTCATTACTTTATTTTAAGTGCATCTAAAGCAAGGGATCTTAACCAAGGGACTAATTTCCAAAAATATTTTAATAAACATATTTCAATGTAATTAGTTTCCCTTGTAATCCTATATATTTTACATTGTGCGTTTTAAAGTATTATTATGAAATGTGGTCTATGGGTTTTGCTAGATTAACAAGTTCATTATACAAAAAAGGTTAAAAGTCACTAATCTAGAATCTAGAGTAAAATAAAGACAGAGGGGGAAGTTGTAATAGTCAGAAAGGGGAGAAAGAAATGGAGAGGAAGAGCCTCACATTTAAATCAGAGTACTAACTGAATTCTTTTGGACTGCTGATAAAGGAAGACACTATGTAAAATGGAGCATCTTGGAAAAAATACTCAAAGACCACTTATTTTTTTAAATTTCAACCAAGTGATAGTTTCCTCAATTAACTTTCAATGAAATGCTTTCTTAAAAAAGCTATTATATAGATATTTAATTTATTCTTAAAACAACCCTAATGGTTGGATATGAGAAGATGTATTATTGACTGGCTTGATGAAGGAGAGAACAAGTAGAAGAACTGCAGGTACAGTAAGCTATTGGCCAAGTCAACACAATAAAAATGCCCCAACAACTAAACAAATATTGTATCGAACTGTCAAACTCTTCACTTACTTTTTTCTTATCTGACATCTTCCATTTTTGTCAAAATTTCCATTAAAATATTTCCAAAACTTGAATATAAGAGTACAGTTTCAATCTCACCAAAATTTTTTTGGAAAAGAGCTGTTGATTCATTATTACCAGCCATGTAACAATACTTTTGTACACAGAGCAGAATAATATTTGGGGTAGATTATATATCAAAAAAACTAAAATTTAGAATCTGGTTCTAAAGGAGAATCCTTAATGACATATTACAAGCAACATCCTGATATGAAAAAAATTATATAATTCTTTCATTCATCTAACATAGTATGCAAATTATTTAAATACAATCACAATTTTTCAAACTGATTCACATCTAATTTAATCATTCTGACTAACACATAGCTAAACAATTTTACGAAAGTGACCATGGAAAAAGGGAAAAAAAATATGATCTTACCTGGTAGTTTCTTTTCTCAGATAATGTATGTCCATCAGTCCTCACCATAGAGTCGTGTCCTTTCCTCACAGTACTGGAGGCAATCAAACAGAACTGTCACTCAAGGGTCGTGTCACAGGAAGGACCGCCCACCAACTTCTCCCTCTAGAGTGGAATTATCCAAAAGCCGTCAAAATTACTAACATGTAGAAAATAAGAACAGTAGCAAAAATATCCAATATCATACATAAAAAACAAAATGAGAAAAACTAAAAACAGAACCTTTTCGTATTACATCTTAACAGATTCCCCTTTTGTAAACTTGGGAATGGCAGGACTGACTGGCAGGCATGCTTTATCTGAAACAAGAAATTATCAGGTATGAAAAACTTCCCTCTTTCTCCAACTAAAACTATCTGCCAGAACTTTCTAAAAGGAAGTAGTCCATAGTGAAAGAAAATGGGACAAACAAAAAGTATGCCCCCACCTACTTACTTTTTTAATAAACACTCTCCTGTCAAATTCAGAAGCTTCTCATAATGACTGAAGGTGAAGCCAAAACAAACGAAACATCTTTTAAGTTGATGACCAGTCAATGTCTTTTCCAAAGCTGGCTTTTCTCATAGTCTACTAAGAAGCAACTTCTCTAAAGTAAGAAGTTCTACTTCTTTGCAACTAAAACTTGTGAAATTTTAGCTCACTATACTAAAAAAGTAGCATTTTTTTCAATGAACAGAATGCAAATAAAGATGAACATTCACAATGCTATCAACACTTGTATACATCCCTTCAATCTTCATTTATAATGCTGAATGCATGCATAATATGTATTAATTATACATGCACACATGCATATCTGTATACATATATCTATACATGTGTATAGATATATAGATGTAAACATATAACAGCTTAAAAGGCAGTCTTGGCCTCTTAATTAAAAAGAGATGGCAACCTTGAATTTCCATGGAGTGTATAGTACTGAAAGTACTGTGGCTATTCAGAAATCATTCAATTTAGATATAATAATCACCAGAAAAATAACTGACAGTAAAAGTGATAGGTTCAAGAATTCAAAATGAAGAGTTGCAAGGATTTAAAAGCATGATGATATGTTTCCTTGCCAAAAGTTTTCTCATCTAAGTCAATTTTAACAAAACCGCTAAAGTTGAGGTATGTAGTACCAAATTGTTATCTACTAGAAATCAAAAGAATTTATAAAATGGATGTTGAGCATTAGGAAATGTGGGAGATCTAAAGCATTTTCTTCAGGTTTTGTTATGGTTTTCCCCAGCCACTCAGTAAAAGCTTCTCATAGTCTCAACCACTCTTTTAAAATAGTTTCTCTCCTAAATAATGAATTCATTGTCTATTAATGCTGACAGTACATCCTGACCAGTTTGACTTTTGAACTTTAACACAAGAATCATTTTGAAGATGGAATATATAAGCACATTAACTTAGATTCTGTTGGCACACTTTTTTTAACTGTTTTGTCCAGCTTATCATAAGCTGTTGGATAGACAACTTAAGGTATTTGTTCTTTGTACATGTGTGCACCTGCCTGCATGTCTGTACATGTGTACATCAGTAAAAATGTTAGCCCCAAAATTAAACAGGAGGAGAGTGGGCTGAATTGTGTTCAGGAAATTGCAATGACACTTTAAATGAGCCCAAACTTCATCCCAGAAACAAAGGCTTATCTTTTTAATAGCAATATTATCCTGGGTAGTTTTATTGCTGAACAATATTAAATGCAACAGAAGATTTAAAAACTATTACCAAGAGAAAGCAGTAGAGAAACAAATGGTAGCTGTGAGCCAGCTGCAACATGAAACAAATGGAAAATTTCAAAGAACAGAAAGAAACAAAAGATGGACTAGGGCTAGTGAACTGGGTAGGGTGAGGGTTGATAGTTTAACAATCAGAAGGCTCCCCAGCAAGCTCCACATCATGATGTCAGGAGAAAGTAAGGATGCCTTCCAGAGAGGATCTCTTGTGGCAAATTTATGGAAGAACTTAGGCAAGAATAAAGTAGGATGGACAAAGAGGGAACATTCAAATTGATGAGAACACACATCTATTGAGTATTGTAATTGTATCTACCATAAACTGTGAAATCTTTGATCTATGAGATAAACTTGACCAGCCAATAAACATTTATTAAGCTCCTACAATGTGCCAGAAAGTCAGAGCAATCAAATGGAAGAGACAACATGCAAATAACCACGTACAAAGTTATATACAGGATAAACTGGAGAAAATCAAGAGGGAAAATACTAGTTAAGGAAGATCAGAAAAGGCTTCCTGTAGAAGGATGAATTTTACCTGGAATCTGAAGTGAGCCAGAAAAAAGACAGAAGGGGAGAGAATTCTAAGCATTAGGGGACAGCTTGTGAGAGCCAGTAATAAAATGATTAAAGTAACTTTCAACAAGAAGTGATATGATGAAAAGACAGTACAAACAGATAGCAAGTTAGTCCCAGAGTTAAATAGGAGAGTGGGCTGGATTGTCTTAAGGAAAGTGCAATGCTACTTTGAAGTGGTTTCACTCTAAAGAAATTTTTTTGAAAGCATCAGAAACTACAGCATGTTAGGAAAAAAAAAAAAAAACTACTGATTTCCTCTGAAGGGAGATCATCCAGAAAATTCTTATGTTGTCCTTATGAAAATCATACAGTTCTATTAAAATTACATAATTCCATGTGAAACTGGGTCAAAACCTTAAAAAGAGTGCATAGTTATTTTCAATCTATCCTGATTCCTAAGATGCATTTTTAATTGAAATTGTAAGATATTCTTTCTCCTCAAATTTGACTGTCATCTTTTGAGGGTTTGAGTGAACTATTTCTCCAATATATTCAGCTCTAGAGCAGAAGTTTGTCATTAAGAATATTCATAATGACTGATTAGTCATTAAGAATATTCGAATGGAGCCTTCACAGTGAATTCTCTGGATCTACAAAGAATAAGTCCAGTATAAAGACACAAAGAAAAATGATTATTACAAATGTTAGGCAACCAAGAAAAACAAGCTGTGATAACAATTTATCTTAATCTCAATTTAAATTTTTATGACTGTCAGTGAAGGGTGGGGAATAAGTATTACTATAGTATCTTCTATGTTCTAGGCACCATCCTAAACACTTTACAAATATTACCTCATTTGATCCTCACAATAACCCTGTGAGGAAGAAGGTATTATTATCCCTATTTTAGAGTTAAGGAAACTGAATTAACTGGAGGTTAAGAAGTGATTTGCCCAGGGTCACTAAAGTACTAATATCTAAGGGCACATCTGAACTCAGGTCTTCCAGATTCCATCATACTCTATTCACAGCTATCTCTAAACTGTCAAAACAAACTCTGCAGAGACTTCATATGCAATTATTTATTTCTGGAATTCTATATTATTAAAAATACTGCTTTACTATCAATCTATTCCCAGTAAGGAAGTCTTAAAATTAAAGGAAAGCACAGAATTTTGGTAATTTATAAGGAAAGATGATTTTTTTCTCTTTAAAGTATCTGATCACTGATTTCCTAATGATGCATATAAGGAAAATAAATTCATATCCATGTTTTGTTTATAGATATATATTTTAAATTTTACATAAAATAATATTGAACTCTTTTACCTTTTATCTCATTAACATCATCATACAAAATCACATTAAGTTCTACAAAAAATATAATAAAGTTTTCATTATAATTAAGTATAAAATATTATATTAATGATCATTTAAAATTGTTCTGTCAGTTGAATCTTCTAGTTCCTGGAGTGAAAGAGTTAAAAAAAAAAAAAAACTCCTTTCTAGGGAATTTCTAATTTTGGTCCAAAATGGGATATTAATTCATTTTTTTCTTAGAATATCTTGAATTATTTTCTACCTTAGGGATTCACTCAATGACCCCACACACATACTTGTTCCATTGGGAAACCAAAACTTGTGGTCTACCCTGCATTCTCCTCTAGGTGATCTCATTAAGTTTCCATGGATTCAACTATCATGTCAGTGCAGATAAGGCCCAGATCTATACATCCAGCATTAAGTCTATTTTCTCCTGAACCCCAGTTCCAAATTGCCAATTACATCCTACATATTTTCACAGGCACATCAAATTCAACACAGTCAAAATAAAGCTTAACTTTTTCCCAAATATTTTTCCTTCTTATTAACTTTCATATTTTGATTGAGGGCATATTGTCTTTCCAGTCACCCAGACTGGTACCTTTAGAGTTATACCCAATTCTTCCCTCTTCCTATCTCACTCTTCATAGCCAATCAGTTGACAAGTTTTGTTAACTCTACCACAATATGACGTCTCACATCACTGACCTCTATACTTACACAACCACCAACTACTCTGGTTCAGAAACTCATCATCTCTCATCTGAACTTTAATAAGTTTCCTAATTAGTCTTTCCATCTCATTTCCAATCTCATTCCTCTCCAATCCATCCTCCATTTAGTTGATAAATTGATATTCCTGAAGCAAAGATCCCTTTTGCCTCTAGGAAAAAAGAAAAAAAAAAGAAAATCCTCTTTTTGACTTTTAAAGCCCTTTATAAATTGGCTCCATTTTACCTTTTCAGGAACATTATTTAATTTTCTTCAGTTCAGCCAAACAGGCCAACTGGTAGTTTCCCCATCTAAGACACACTGTTTCTCTTCTACATGCCTTTGCAGAGTATACCAACCAAGCCTAGACCTCACTCCCTACTCACTTCAGGGAATCCTCAGCTTCCTCCAAAATTCAGCTCTACAGGTAGATCAACATGCTGCAGCAGGGGGTGAGCAATGAACTGAAAAGTCAAAACCCTGAGCTGAAATCCCAGCTCTGCTGCTTACTTTTTCTATAACTGTTTCTACAGTCACTTCGCCTCTGGACCTCAGTTTCTTCATCTTTAAAATAAGGGGACTGAACTCAATAATCTATATTTAAGCACTATCTTCTAGTACTAAGATAGATTTCCCCTCACCACCAAGGGATAAGTAATCTCTCCTTCAAATTATATCTACTTTTCACATATTTGGTATTTCTTTTTCTATGTTACATCATTTTTTACCCAATTAAATGCAAGCTCCTTGAAGGCAAGATCTGTTTTTTTATAACATAACAAGGTAGGTAAAACAAAAAAGCAAACACTTGTTGAATTCGACTACTAATCACAACCACAATTTACAAAATAAACGAGTAACCATTTCCTATATGCCAACTTATTTTCTGTAAAGTTGAAAAAAAACAAAAAAGAAGTTAGTTTAGTTTCCATTCCTTTTTCAACTGTAGCAAAAAAGTTCTTCAGCAACTCATGTTTTTAAGACACCCTTTGGATACAAAATCAAGGAACAGATCTTTTGTGAAGATGAATGACGATGAAGAGAATAAAATAAGCTAATTAGATTAAGGCTTTTTACATTGTTTTTTCACACAATCCTCCAAGTCAGACATTCCTAATCTCATTTGTGTCCCTCTTTGTCAGTCTAAGGTCTAAGGACTACTAAGAATAAAAATTCATAAAACATACAAAGTCACAAAAAAGCCAACCACTGAAAAAAGAATTTTAAAAAAATTTTAAAAAACAAGTGCTAGAAAAAAAAAAGAAATCTTTTTTCATAATTAGATGGTAATCTCCTATAAGGCAGGGAACATGCCTGCTCTCTATCATGTGAAGCTTCATAAAATAGGGAACAAAAAGTTCATTTATATAGAAAATGATGATTATTTTTCTACTTTCTCTGAACTAAGGTTTTAGGTACCTACTCTTTTTGTTAAGAAAATATTCTGTGGGTCATTCTCATAAGACTGTTGAAATAAAGATGTAATCCTTGGAGATCTTGGATATAACTCACCTCATGTGAGTTGCACTTTCCCAGAGACTGCTACAATAAAATATTTTATGCTATAAAAGATTCTTGAATCAATGTTTTACTACAAGTAAGACAATGAACTAAGAACTTAATCAACCAAAATATTACTCTGTTTTCTAGAAACATCTACTTAAGACTTGAAGATAGTTATATTGCCAAAGGAAATGAATAGTTCTCCAAAGAAAAAGAGCAAAAGCTTAAAAACTATATGAAAGACTGCTCCAAATCACTAACAATACAGGAACTGGTAATCAAAGAAACACCTAGGTTTTACCTCAAACCCCAAAGTGACAAACGACAAAAATGGAAATAGTTAAAATTGGAGGAGCTGCACTGAAAGAGGCACACTAGCATACAATGTTGGTGAGACTGTAGCTACTGGTCCACTCATTATGGAATATAATTTAGAATGCAACCAGGATGTCTAAAACCCAAGTAGAGACAACCACAGGTAGTAATATTCTCTCAAGGAGGTGAAAGATATAAAAGTCCCAAAACAGTCTTCTGTGGAAACAAAGAACTAGAAGCAATGTAGGAAGATGGAGAAATAATTAAACAAACTGTAGTACAGAGTGTGATGGAATATTATTATCATAATAAATGAATTCATAGAAGCATGGGAAGACTTGCATGAACTGAAATAAAGTGAAGTAAGCAGAACTAGGAAAATAACATACACCATGATTAAAAAAAAAGTAAATAATAAAGGTGCCACAATAACAAAAATAAAATGCAAATGCTGGGCAAATATGACAAAACCGGGCCCAAGAAAAGGCTTGAGAATCCACCACCCTCTCTTTTTTCATATAAGCAGGGGTTGGGAGATAAATTGGGTCCAGATTATGGATATGAAATAGCGTATGTACCATCAGATACAATTACTGTGCTGTCTGGCTTAACCAAACTACTCTTTTTTGAGTCCTTTTTCACTCTTTGTCACAAAGGATGACTGGCTGGGTCAGGGACAAAAAGGAATGGATATATTCAAAAATGAAGATGATCAAATACAAAAGACAGCAATTTTTAAATCTTAAGGGGAAAAAAGAAAGCAATTGATAATGCTCTGAAAGTGAGCTAGCCTTACCGACTAACTGGAAGTCAGATGGCAACAAAAAAAGATTTTTTTAATACACATCATAATACCTATAAATGTTAATGTACCTGATGAAAGCTTTTCAAATTATGAAACAAAAAAAATTGATATAGATTACCATTAATACAATCTCACAATTAAAGGCTTTGGTTTCAAATTTCTTTGTTGTTCAAATTTCAAATTTCTTTCTAAATTTGACTTGCCTGCTTCATGTTATCTTTGCCCTAAAACTATGAAAAGTCTCACATCCAAATAAAGCAATTTTTTTCTTTAAATATCAAACTTAAAACAACAAACCAAAACTGACTAATAATTTATTTTTAAATTTATATAGTCTACTGTTAGAAAATTTTACTTGGCAGAGGAAAGAAAAATAAAAAGACACAAGACTGAGTTAACTAGCAATGATCTAGAGAACAATGTGCTAGTCCTTCCTTACCGAAGAAGACCATGCCATCAGAGAAATGATGACATGACTTGCACTTGACTTTGTTTTGAGCGAGGGAGGGCTGTGCAGGTCACCAGTCTCACTTCTCCTCCAGAGCCATCTGAATCCAGTGACCAGATATTCATCAGGATGAGGCAGTTGGGGTTAAGTGACTTGCCCAAGGTAACACAGCTAATGAGTGTCAAGTGTCTGTGGTGAGATTTGAACTCAGGTCCTCCTGACTCCTTCACTGGTGCTCTATCCACTGCACCACCTAGCTGCCCTGTCTAGAGAACAAAGACAAATCTTAAAAGAGAACCCTGGCCTGTTCTCTTTATGATGAAGCGTGAATGGTCAGACTAAAGGGTCTTCTTGAGGATATTTTTGAGAACCAGTAGTCTTTGGTTAAAGGTGATGAGAGTCTCGACAATGATGCTAGCTAGCCCTTAAGTGGAGAGAAGGGGAAGCATGTCAGGGATATTGTAGCAGTAGAATCAACAAGACTTGGTAATGGACTGGATATGTGAGATGGGAGAGTGAAGAACGGAGGATGACGCCAGTGTTGCAAAGATGAGTGACCAGAAAGATAGTGATACCCTTATCAGAAACAGCAAAATTAAGAAGGATGTGTTTGGAGGTATAGTCTTATTTTGAATATGTTGAGGTTGAAATGCCTAAAAATATTCAGTTCAAAACATCCAATTTGAAGTCATGTATACAGAGATGATTGCTGAACACACGCAATCTAATTAGGTCACCAGGAAGCCGTAAAATAGGGTTCATAAACTTTTTAAAATATTTCTGACAAATATATAAAATTGGTTTCTTTAGTAATCCTACATATTTTATGTATTTAAAGACATTCTGAGAAGGGGTCCACGGGTTTTATCAGACTGCCAAAGCACTCTATTATACACACACAAAAAGGTTAAGAATCCAGAGTATAGGTAAAGATGAGGACCCTGGAGAAAGCCTTGGGTATATACACCTTTGGTGTTTGAAATACAGATATTGATAAGGTAAAAGTGAAAGCAAGCAATTAGGTAGATTAAGAGAGAATAGCATCTGAAAGAGTTGTCAACAGTGTCAAAAGCAGTGGAGACATCAATAAAGATGAGAAAATTTACTAACGTAAACGCCTGACAGAGTATCTCTGAGAACTTTGGGCAAATCACTTTAACTTTCTTCCACCTCAGTTTCCTCTTCAACAAAAGTAGCAGGTTGAAAGAGATAGCCACAGTGATCCCCATCGGCCCTGGAGATCCAGTAAGAATACAAAGCCATGTCCTCTGGGCAGAATGACTCTAAGCTCGTTAAGGGCACTTTGTTGTTGTATTCCTATTGTCTAGCACAACACAGGGCAGCATATGGTTTAAATAAATTCTCCTTGAATAACATATGGTTGTATCAACAAGATTATGAGTAATGCTGTTAGTTTATTTCTATATGGAGAAAACTATCAGAAAAGATTTATGTGTAAGTAATGGAACTACCAGTTAAGTCAAAAATTAAAATGAAACTTAAAACTCAGAAGTATACAACTTAAATCCTGCCCAAATCCTGTCTAATTAAGCATCCAAAAATACTGAATAAGAAACTCTACTGATTAAAATGTATACATGTCAATTTTCGGAAAATAACTGTTCCTGAAAATTTATAAAAATCTAGGCATTTTGAAGTAATTTTTGTTGTTGAGTTGTTTTATCAGTTGCATCTGACTCTGTGACCCCAACTGGAGTTTCCTTGGCAAGGATACTGGGGGGGGAGGGGGAGGCACCAAGTTGCCATTTCCTTCTCCACCTCATTTTACAGATGAAGAGCTGAGGCAAACAGGGTTAAGTGACTTGCCCACGGTCACACAGGCCAGATTTGAATTCAGGAAGAGGAATCTTACTGCCTATGGGCTAAGGACTCTGCACTATGCCACCTAGCTGTCCCTTCTGAAGGCATTCCAGAATAAATACATTAAAAACATTTTTTTGAAAAAATGAAAATATACAGTATTTATTATTACAGTACTCATTAGAAAGTCATAAAGATGAAAGGGATTTTTTAAGGAGAGTAGGGACCAAAAGCCTAAAAGTATTTCCTTCTTTCACTTAGACTCCACTTTTAGGGGGAAAATCAAGTCATTGGGGAAAGGGGAAAAGATTAATGTTTTTGCCACAATTTTTGCAGATTGGTTTCCCCCCCCCCAGGCCTTCTTCACATAACACATAAAATGAAATTTTAACATTAAATTAGCTGCTATTCGAAAGGAGGGTATTGGGATTGAAGTTGAAGCAATAATCTATTCTTTTTCAAATATATCAAATTAAACATTATGTGCAAGATACTGTGCTAGAAATTGAGGACATAAAGACATACTACTCAAACTAAAAGAAGGGAGGCATACGGCCAAAATGCTCTGCTATATGAGAGGGCTGAGAATATGGGCAAATACCATAACCCAAGTGGTCCCCTTCATTATATACTAAACTTACTATGTTAATCAGTCAGCATTTAAGTTATCCCACGTTTAAGATACAGTATATGGTGATGTGACTTCCATAGAATGAGGCATGGTAGTCTTACTCTATATTTCACAGCAGGAATAACATTTTCTCAGATAGTTCATGTCTAAGATTTGAGTGACTATCTCCTTGCAAAATGACAATCATCATTCTTCCTCCCCCTAACCCCTCCAAATCAGGTACCCTTTCACAATCTATCCACTATCATGATAATAATACCACACCCTTCCGTCTACAGCTTTATCTGCCCCTATCTTCACCACCAAACCTGGTAGTCATCTATACCACCTACTTTGTCCTTTCTATCTAATATGCAAACAGACTAACCTTACCCAAACGGGAGTGCAGTATCTCACTTCCTAGTGATGAGTTTATGGTGGCATGCTTTTGCCCAAAAAGGTGGGGGGAAGTAAGGTGATAAACATGTGTTGGACAGGTATGTGTCAAGCACTGTGCTAATAAGTGCTTTACAAACATTAACTTATGTAATCCTCACAACTCTTCCAGGTAGGGTGAGACAATAATAAGCTTAAATGCCTTTAGTGTTCTGGGAGAAAGAACCAGGAAGTACTCCCTCTGTTGTTGCCCATGAACTAGACAGCCTTCCTTTCAGAAGATCTCAACCAAAGTAGCCCTTCCCTAACTCTAGAGTTGTTGTTTAGTCCTTTGTTTTCAAAGAGGACCAATGAAAAGGGGAGAAGAGGAAACTTATGATAAAAAGTAGTTATCACTGTGTCTGGTATACAATAACTAGCAGATATTTGTTATTTATTCTTCATTTTTGAAGAGGATCAATGACATCACAGGAGATATCTTGACTTGCAAGTGAACTGGATTTAAGTGAGACAGAGTTGCCCAAATTTATCAGCTTCATTCTCTGCTTCTGAGTCATCAAAGTCCAAAGGCAAGACAAAAGTCAAGACAGCTGGTAATGGCCCCAGATGTCCTTGGTATCGTTGATGTCTGACTAAGTTCTAAGTACTTCACACAGAGCCTGCTTCAGCCATTTTCGTGGCTGATGGAAATTATTCTCATCAGCCTATTCCATTGGGAAAGTCTTTACATGCTTGGGGTAGACATGTCCTTAACTCAGTGATGAGTTTGAGGTCTATCAGTTACCATTAGTTAATGGGTACACCCTGGACCACTATACATGCTACAGCTTTTTGGAGACACAGGTGAAAGTGAACACCAAAGCGAGATGAGCAGCCCTGAAAAGAGTTTACAAGCCCTTATGCCAGAAGTGCAAGTACTCCCTGAACACCCCACACAATCTTTACTCTACTAGCATTATCAATCACTGACAAGTGTCTGGCTCAGTACTCCCTGGTCTCCCCAAGACAAGGAAAGGAACTACTTATAGGACACCCCTGGGTCCTGATAAACTGAATCCAGCTAACTCAACTGAAAAGCTTTAGATTCTGAAACAACCAGCCCAACAAAGTTAATCCCTAACTTCTTCCCCATACAGATTCTACATTCCTAATCCTCATTATTCTCTCATATATTAGTGGTTCCAATGCTATGGGTGTGTTTTGTGTCCACAGTTTTGCAGTGTTTTATTTTTTTAAAACCCATGACTTATATGCAGAAAAAATATTCTGAAAATTAATCTTCACAGAAAAGTAACTTTCTGAATTCTGGCTACATATTTCTTTTGTACACTCAGAACTGTCTGAGAAAACTACAAAAATGATTACTGCCACGTTTATCTATAAAAGAGGGGTTTTCTGCATCTATGGCTTTGTGAAACGTAAATAACAAAGCCAGCTGCACATGGAATCAGATCTAGGGCAACTGTGAGCATTTCATCCAGCTTTCCAATCTCTAAATCTGTTATAAACCATCACCTACCATTTCCTTAAATGATGTAGCATAATAAATAGGTAAACATGCAATCTGTGGATTAAATGTCTCAAATGTAAATGCTGCTATGATTATTAAAATTTAAAATTCACCAAAAAACATTTCTGGATTCAGAGTAGTTTTGTCACGAATTTTCTTGATGAAATAGCTATCGTTATACAGAGATCTGCAAATTTGAAATTTAAAAAACAAGTCTCCATATTTAGAAAGATTAGGAACTGGTATCCTATACTATAGTCTCTTCTTCCCACCTTGGCACATGCCATTTAAAATGTATTTATTCAGCAACTTTTATGTGCTAGGTATCAAGGATACAAACACAGAAGTAATACAAGACACGCATATAAATAAAACAAATACAAGACATATGAAAAACAAATACAATTGTTAAGGAAGGGAAGAAGAACTCTAATGACTGGGGAGAATCAAGAAAGGCTTTCTGAAGGAGACAGCACTTGAACAAAGTATTGACAGTAACCAGGAATTCCAGGAGGCTGAGGAAGAAAATATGCTACTTCAGGCATAGGGGACAGCCTTTTCAAAGGCAGAGAAGCCAGAGATGAAAGGAGTCTAGAATATAATATAGAAGACTGTAGAGATAGGCCAGAACCAGAGAGTGAAGTGCTTTGAATGCCATAGAGAAGAGTTTCTCTTTTATTCTAGCAGAAATGGGAAACCACCAAAGCCACTTGAGCCAGGAAGTGATGACAGCCTTCTCTATGAATCAAATTCTACCAACTTCAAACTGGCAACTTTAGAAGTGTCAGCATCAGCTCTTCTGAGAATAAATTGCTTCCAAGGGTTCCATTAAATCAAGATAACAAAAGAGTTAGTCAATCTGTAAACATTTACTAAGCACCTATTCAGTGCCATTACTGTGTTAAAACACTGGTGACACAAAGAAAGGCAACAAAGTCTTGCCTCTCAAGGAGCTAACAGTCTAAGAGTGGAGATAAAATGCAAACACTATGTATGAAGAAGCTACATACAGGGTAAGTCAGAAATAATCAAAAGAGGGACGAAATTAGAATTAAGGCGGAGTTGGACAGGTTTCCTGGAGAAGGTAGTATTTTCACTGAAATTTGAAAGAAAGTAGAGAAGCCAAAAGGTGGAAATGAAGAGGGAAGACTTCCAGGCACAGGAGACTGCCAGAGAAAAATGCCCAAACAGGAGAGTCTTGCTGGATGAACAGCAAGGAAGTTGGTGGCACCTGATCACAGAGTATGGGCCATGTGGAGGTACTGGAGTTTGAGTAGGGGGTCATCTAGTCACACCTGTGTTTTAGAAGATTGTTTTCACTTTGACAGCTGAATCCAAGATGGCCTAGAATGGGGACAGACAAGATGTGTGGCAAGATGGTAATTAATCATTTCAAGCAATAAGATACAAGATGTAAAGATTATAATCCTCAAAACACAAGAAAATAAAAACTATTCTGACTTTAAAAAATAACTTCCTATGTAATTGATTCTTTTTCTTTTGTTCTGAACTTTAGCTGACTAATCACTCTAAGAAGGATACCATTCAGATTACTGACGACTATTCTGGAAAGCAGAATTTTATTTTTCATGTGAAAGCAAGTTAAAACAATTGAAAATAACAAAATTTAGGAATTAAGGGAACATAATATTACTAGAACTTAAACTATATTATAAATCAGTAATACACTATTTGATACTGGTGTTCAAAAACAAGATAACTAAATTAGTACAACAGACTAGATAAGTAAGGACCAGCAAAAATCAGAGGTTGGGTGGTTGATAAATTCACAAGTAAGTGTGTATATGTGCATACCAAGGCATTCCAGTTTGAACTGTTAGGAAAAATGGAAAGTAGCTTTGCTGAAATTAGGTTTCGACTAACACCTGACACTATATATATATATATATATATATATATGACAATAAGCTCCAAGTGGATACATATTTTCCATATAAATGTTACATTAAAAAAAATTATAGGAAAAGTTATGCCCTTTCACAACTGTAACTGGAAGTGAATTCTTAACTTAAATTTCATAAAATTAAAAAGTTTCCTATTTAAAACATTAGTAAACGAAGGAAGAAAACAAGTATTTATTAAGCACCCATGTGTCAGACAAATGTGACTCCTGGAAGGTGGCTGCAATTATTACCCCCATTCTGTAGTTGAAGAAACCAAAGTAAACAAAGGTTAACAGCATCAGTTATTAGGCAACATATAAACTCAAGTCTTATTTTACTTCAGCTCCAGAACAGTATTCACTGTGCCACCTAGTTGCCTAAAACCAGAAAGAGCTTTAAAGTAAGACTAAAGAGAGAAATGGTAGCATGAATATCATTTATAAAACTCTGGTACTCAAGGTATGTTAAGTAACTGACATAAATATATAAGATCAAGTACTATTCCTTAACTGACAAATAGTCGATTGATACGCGTAAATAGTTATCAAAATAAACGAATGACTATATGAATACATGCTCGAAAATACTGACAAGAGAAATGCAAAAACTACACTGCACAAAATGCCAAAAATGACCTCCCAAAAGCCAACACTGGAGGGACTATGTGCATGCAATGCTACTGGAGCTGTGAACTGATTCACAGTTTGGATGCTATAAGGTCAGAATTATACTCTCTCCTGGCAGAAAATGGTTCCTACAGAACCTCTGAACCACAGATTTCACTACTGGGCTTCCACCACAAAGAAGTCAAAGACAGAACTGCAGATCCGCTTGTGTCTCTCTCCTGAACAATAAACTTCAATGGCCTCTTTTGCCTTTATAAACAAATATAAATTCTATTTATATTATCACAAGATCAGAAACTCAGAGCCAGAAGGAACTTCCAACACCATCTCATCTATCTTCCTCATCTTACAGATGAACAAACTAAAGCCCAAGGAGGTTAAGCGATCTGCCCAAGGTCATAAAAGTAACCAGAAGCAGGATCTCAACTTAAGCCTTTGATTCCAGGTGCTATAACAAGTATCTTTCTTTTGAAAGTTCTTCTGGGCCCCAAACAAACTGGTCATCCTTTCAGTTTTTCACAATACAGCATTCCATCTCTTGTCTCTGTGACTGTGCACTGAGCATCTCCATGCCTGAAATGTGAACTCCATTCCTCCATCTTTGCCTCAGGGAATCTTTATTTCCTTTAAGAAAGAGCTCAAGTCTCCCCTTCTTTCTACATGAAGGCTGCCCTGATATTCTCCAACTGCTAGCTGCCTGTTCTGTTTTATTACCATGTATTTATCTGTATTTATTCTCTTCATATTCATTTTCTTTGTGTATGTCTATAAACAATATGTGCAGAAATGTGTACACATACATACCACACATATACATGTGTGTGTTCGTCCTTCATTGCCAAAGAAGACCATGACATCAGAGAAATGATGACATGACTTGCACTTGACTTTGTTTTGAGTGAGGGAGGGCTGTGCAAGGTCACCAGCCTCACTTCGACTCCAGAGTCATCTGAATCCAGTGACCAGATATTCATCAGGATGAGGCAGTTGGCGTTAAGTGACTTACCCAAGGTCACACAGCTAGTGAGTGTCAAGTGTCTGAGGTGAGATTTGAACTCAGGTCCTCCTGAGTCCTTCATTGTGTGTATTTGTATCCTCAGCATTTCAGACAGTGCCTAGAATACATCAGGTGCTTAAAAATCCATGCTCATTAACTGATTCTCTCTCTCTGTGTCTCTCTGTCTCTCTCATCTGTCTCTGCCTCATTCTTCCTAAACCTGTCTTTTATTCTGACTCTGACCTCACTGCCTCTAACCCCTCCATTCTGGCCTTATTTTACTCTCTTCATCAGGACATCAGAGTTTCCCAGTTCAGCTAGGGACTCTCAACCCTTAAATACTTCACCCCCCATCTTTCTATCACCTTTCTTATACTATGATTCCTCAACCCTGAAATGCCTTTATTTGCCTCCTTAAGGTTTCTCCACCACACCCTCAATATTTAGCACAATGCCCTGCACACAGTAGGTACTTAATAAATGCTTACTGACTGCCTTATTTCTATTCCCAAGCTGCTGAATACTGCTAGACAGAATCATGAAACGATGTCAACTGGATGCACTACAAATTCATGTTATTTAATGTTTATCTGGCTACCACGACTGCATAGCAATCCTTTTATTCTCCCTTGACTATCCGACCCCAAAACACTTTCCTCAAGAGAGCTAGAATAACATAGTGTGTGTGTGTGTGTGTGTGTGTGTGTGTGTGTGTGTGAGAGAGAGAGAGAGAAAGAGAGAGAGAGAGAGAGAGAGAGAGAGAGAGAGAGAGAGAGAGGACAGGGGACAGGGGACAGGGGAGAGGGGAGAGGGGAGAGAGGAGATTCGATGGACCTGATCTTGTGGGTCAGAAGGCCTGGGCCCAAAGCCTGTTTCTGCTATTGGCTAGTTACTTGACTTCCATGGACCTCAGTTTTCCCATCTGTAAAAGAAGGGGGTTGAAACAGAAGACCTCTAAGGTCCTATACAGTGTTTAATATAGATCTTATGCTCCCTCCATATTACCTATAATACCTTCTCTCACAGATTACCTCATCTACACTGGGAGCATTTACATTTTTTCTACTACACACTCAAAAATTCTCTACATCTTCCATGACCTCTTCTCTTTTGATACAGTGTCTGAGTGAGGGGTCCTCCTTTTGACCAAGTCTAACCCCTCTACTTGTGCCCCTATCTCATCCTTTCTTTGTCTTTTAGAAGCCTGCCCCTTTGATCATTCTATCTGTTTCTCTCATCTTCAATCTGTTCCTATCTATTGGCTCTTCCCCAACTGCCAAAAAATATGTCCAGGACTTACTTATTCTTTTAAAACCTTCCTTTGATCCTGTCATCCCTCTAAGCTATCATTCTGTGTGTCTCTCTGTCTCTCTGTCTCCCTTTGTCTGTCTATCTGTCTCTCTCTCTCCCTCCCCTCTCACTATCTACCCAAATCTCAACCCCCTGGACTCTGATTTCACTACCCTGCATCTCCCTCTTTTTGGCTTCTATACAGTTTCTTACACTGACCCCCAATCTCCTGCATACTCTCACTTCATGGAGCTTCTATGACATTGTTCTCTTAGGAGAGAGAACACTGTATGTTGTATATTTTAGTTCCCTTCTGCTCCCATCTCTCTTGCCTTCTTTTAAAACTGTACTCTCTTGGCTCTCCCTGAAGGTTTCTATCCACTTCTCAGTTTTATGTGGTATTTTTCATCTACTGCCTTGCTACATGTGGCTGTCCCCTAAGATTATCCTGAGATGGCTTCTCTTTTATCTCTACTCTATCATCTTTGGCATTATCGCCTGCTTCCCTGGGTTCAATTACAATCTCTATGCAGATGGCTTCAAATTCATTACATATAACCCTAATCTCTCTTGAATTCCAGTTCAAAATCTCTGATTTCCTACAGGACATATTTACTTGAATTTCCAATCAGCATCTTAAACTCAACATGTCCAAAATGAAAATCATTATCTTCCTTCAAAACCTGCCAATTTTCTAAACTTTCCTATTTCAAACTGAGTAATTTATTAAACACCAACTATGTATTAAGCACTGGAAATACAAAGATAAAGGGGAAACAGCCTCTGATATCAAGGAGCTTACATTCTAATAAGGGGAGCCAACACATCAAGGAGGGACTTGCCTTCAGGGCAGATGAAAAAGGTATGTGGTCCAAACCATCCAGTGGTCTGGCAGACGTTGGGGGAAACAATGGCTGGCCAGATGAGAGTGCCCAATTAATGACTGCTCAGAAGGTGGGTAGTGAGCTTTAGAGATAGACTGTAGCTTACTTCAGTCAAATGTACAGATAATGGGGACAGCAACCTGCTAATAGGAATAGAACAGAGGGCACTGGGATGGTCCTGGTTGTCCACTACATCTGCTCCTGTTCTACCTGGTTGCTCAAGCAGCCTAGTACTATATTTCCATTACAGAAATCACCAACCTACTAGTCCTCCAAGTCTGTAATCTCAGACTCATCCCTGCTTTTTCCTTCTCTTTCAGCAGCACCATTTCTAATCATATGCTGAGTCCTTTCAATTTGACTCCAAAACATATCTTGCACCCTTCCCCTGATCTCCATTCACAGGACCATCTCACTAATTCAGATCTAATCACTTCTTACCACATCTAGGGTAACAACCACATCTAGGGTAACAACATTCAACTTGGTCTCCTTAAATTCATCTGTTTTCTAATGTCCTCCAGCTTCCAAAAATCCTCTTGAAGCACATGTCTACCATGTCATTCTCCTGCTCAAAATAAATAAATAAATAACTGCTCCCTATTGCCTCCAGGGTTAAATAAAAACTCTTTACCTTGGCATGAGACCTTCCAAAATCAAGCCCCTCTCTATCATTATTTAACATTATTCTCTTTTATACAGTCTACATTTCAAATTCTATTGCTGGCTATTCCCCAATCAACACTCCATCAATGAATGTCATGAGAGAAAAGGTGGGATGAAGGCATGATGAGACATTAACCTCTTATTTAACACCAACACATCTGACTCCCAAAATCAGGCAATCATAATTCCAAAACAATTTTTAAATCCACAGTAATAAACAATACCTGGTACAAAGTAAATGCTAAATAAATGATAAGTGTTTGCTGTATTAGGAACTTAGATATTACTCTCAGCATTGCCACCTCTTTGAATCTGCTTCCTCATTTGTAAAACATGGCGTCAAATTTGATGATTTCTTCTCTAAAATTCAATTATACTTCTACAACATGTCCTGTTCATCATGATAATAAAAACTATATGGAAACTCCCAAGTCTAAACTTCACTGACTGGCCAAGCAGTGAGAACTGATTTACAGATGAAGCAAATATCACTAGGAATCTTTTAAAGAGCTATGTAATTAATGTTAGATATATAAGTACAAAACTGAAGTAAATGAGTTCTAAAGATTCCTAGGTACTTAGTCATTAATTTTAAATAATACTGAGTTCTTTAAGATACTGTATGGGCTAGACCAGTGATTACAAGGTATTACTGTTTTGTTTTAAATCATTCAAATCAACAAGTTTTCTGGTCCTTGTGAAATCATTTGTTGTTATGTACATATATGCCCCCAAAAGTTTTGGCTCAAAGAGTCAGCAACTCGTTGTAGATATCAGCACAAGGAATAAAATAAATATAACTGAAATAAAATAAATATAACTGAAACAATTCAGTTTTAGGACCTGACAAAATAGTTTGGTGGAAGTAATGTTGAAATTACAACATTAGTAAAAAATCAGATTTTCTAAATATTTTAATTTTTTCATCTCATTTTTTTCTTTTAAAACTTTTAAAAAGCCAGTTTAGGATATTTATGACATTGTTTGACATAGTTATTCTTCTATAAAATTCCATTAAACTAAAACTTTATAAGTTGAAATAATTCTACTACCCAGTTATGAAAGTTAGTTGATACCCCACTGCACTCGATTTAATCAGGTCTGTGTATAACACTCAGCTTTTCATTTGAATTGGTGAAGCAAATATTAATATTTCTGTTTTCTTCAAGTTAAGAGTTAAAGTAAGTATAACAAAC
The DNA here is from genome assembly GCF_028372415.1 of Notamacropus eugenii. Taxonomy (NCBI): domain Eukaryota; kingdom Metazoa; phylum Chordata; class Mammalia; order Diprotodontia; family Macropodidae; genus Notamacropus; species Notamacropus eugenii. Next base: position 247,902,001 of record NC_092874.1, on the reverse strand, counting down.
AGTAGTTGTAGAGTCTTGAAAGCTGATTTTCTAGAGTCTAAAAGGGAAGATCATAAGCTAAGTATAAGCATGGCTTCCACTGAAAAACCAAGCCATCGTAGAAACCATATAATAAATAATTTAACATTACCTCTCTGGTTCTATTCAACAGAAATCACACCATTCAACCAACGAACATTTATTAAGTACCTACTACGTTCTAGGCCCTGTTCTATCCATTGAGAATACAAGCATAAAAACTAGGAAACAATTCCTAGTAAGAGAGCTTACATTCATATAGACAGACAGACAGATATACTATAAATATATAGTGAATAAATTTAAATATATTCAAGGTAATTAAATACAAGATAGTTTTAGAGGAAGGGAATTAGCAATTGGGAGAAACAGAAATGCTTCATTTGGTGCCTTTATGAGATTCCATGGGTTTAATTACTAAACTGATTAATCAGGAAATCAGTTGATTCATATAATGAACTATATAAATGATTCAAAAATTACATGAGATCAATATTTTCAGGAAATAGATTTAGTTTATTCTTTGGATTTATCCATTCTTGTTAATGGCACAATTAAATACAATAAGATGTCATAAAAAGTATATTCATATTAGTCATTCATCAGGGGAAAAGGGCCCCCAGGGCAGCCATCTTTTATCTCACCAGACTGCACTGCTCTGAACTTCATCATACCCCAAGATGGGTACCCCTCCACCCTTTTCAGCTTCTTTATATGTATTGTCTTCCCTCATTAGCTCATGAACTCCTTTGACTTCCTTCGTATCCACAGCACTTAGTATAGTACTGTCACATAGCAGACATTTAATGTTTACTGACTATTGACTGCAATAAATAAGCACAGTGAAGTAAAATAAATAAGTTATCCCTTCTACATAACAACTTTCCCCCACAGTTTCATGAGTTGGAATAAGAAATTAAACGGGAATTTGGGGGTGTTTTGTGGAAGATACAGACACACAAGGGTTAGCAGATGACACAGAGAAAAGATTTAGAAACTCAGAAATGTATAAAATATGTGTATAGTATTGTATATTATACCATAATAATTCAGACTTCTTCTCTGGTATGAAGAGAGGGCCAAAAAATTTAAATGGATTTTCCAGATAACTCCCTCAATGTGAAAAGGAAAACTATATACACAGTGGTCATGTCCTAAATGTAACTTTCTGCACCTTGCATCTTTCACACCTTACTATCAGCAGGTGGGTACCATGCTTCATCAACAGCCCAATGCAAACTTGGTTGAGCACTGATTTGACTGGAGTTCTTAAGTATTTCAAGGCTATTTTTCTTTTCAGTGTATAAACTGATTTTCTGTTTCTGTTCACGCTGGATCTTTTCATATTTCCCAGGAATTCTCTGAAATCATCCCTTTAATCATTTGCTGCAGCAATATTCCATTACATCAACGCCTCACAAATTATATTCATCGAATCCTCAACTGATGAGCACTCTCTTAAATTCCAAGTTCTTTGCTTCCCCTCCCTTTTAGTCCCCCCTTCGGAATGAGAAGTTAGTTTTGCTTATAACAATGCACTCATTATTACATATCCATTTCATCCTCCTCTCCATTTCGCCACTTTTTTCTCTGTTGAATTTAACTTATTTGTACATTAAATTGTTTGTGTGAGTGTGTTTGTGTGGATTCTAAATCCCTCTTTGTTTATTTCAAAGAATGAGATTCAAACAACAGCCATGCCTCCATCCCTTCCTACATGTTATATGTTCTTCTTCTCACATATCCCAATTATGAGAAATAGCAAATTCTACCTCCTTCTTTAACCATTCTCTACCAGTATATTCCTTGTACTCTTCCCTTCCCTTTCTCTACTTAAAACCTTCAGTACAGAATCAATCAATAAACATTAATTAAGCATCTACTAAAAATCTGGCACTGTGCTAAGCACTGGGGATACAAAAAGAGGTAAAAGACCATCTCTGAGCTCAAAAAGCTTAAGGGGAGGACAACATGCAAGCAAATATATAGAAAGTAAGTTGTACTGGATAAACAGGAACTAATTAAAAGAAAGCACTGGAATTAAGGGAGATTAGGGGAGGCTTTCTCGTTGAAGGTACAATTCTAGTAAAGACTAAAAGAAAACCAAAAACGTAAGTAGGTGGAGAGTACTCCAGGAATAAAGGACAGCTAGAAAAAAACTCCCAGAGCCTAGAGATGGAGTGTCTTGTTTGTGTCACTGGATCAAAGAATGCATATTGTTGTTGTCGGGGAGTAAAGTGTAAAGAAGACTAGAAAAATAAAGAGACTACGATATGAAAGGCTTTGAATGCCAAATAGAGCATTCTGTATGTGCTCCTAGAGGCAACTGGAAGCAACTGGAGTCTAGTGGCAGGGGGAGTCCCCTAACCCCACCCCACTGAAGAAACATGATCAGCTCTGCATTTTAGGAAAATCATGTTACTGGCTGAATTGAGAATAGATCCGAGTTGGGAGAGCCTTAAGGCAAGTAGACCCACCAGCATTGGAGAGATGGTGCACTGGTGAAACTTAACGACCTTGGCAATTGCTTGGCTATGGGGAATGAGCCATAATAACGACTCCAAGGTAATTCCTGGATTGAGAGCCTGATGGACTGAGAAGATGAAGTTGCTCTCTACAGTACAGAGATGGTAATTAAATCCTTAGGAGCTGATAAGATCACCAAAAGAAACAGAGAGAGAGGAGAAGAGGGCCCAGGACAGAGCCCTAAGGGACAACTATGGTTGAAGACATGATATGGAGGGACAGGTCTGACAGGTAGGAGAAAACCAGGAGAGAATGGTGTTCCAAAAAGCTAGGGACCACCAGGGCATTCTGTTCTTATTCAACTTCATTAATAACCTTTGGAGACACAAAGACTTCTGAAGGGACACTATTTTCTTCATCCCCTCTACATCATCATATAGTTTCTTTCAATTACTCAAATAAGTTTACCTTTCCAGGTTTCTCTTGATTCTTGGAGTTGTATTTTAAAATTGCTATTTAGCTCTGGTCTTTTCATCAGAAATACTTGGAAGTCCTCTATGCCTTCAAGAATACATTTTGCCTCCTGTAAGATTTTACTCAGCCTACTGGGATAAGTTGGTCTTGATTTTAAGCCCCGTATCATTTGCTATAACTAGAATACTGTATCCCAAGAGCTATAATTTGTTGTTGTTTATAATAAAATGTTAGTGGAGTACAGGAGAATATGCTCTTATGATCCTGACTGTGGCTCTTTAATACCTAAACTCCTTTCTGGATGTTTGCAATATTTTTTCTTTGATGTAGAAACTCTGGATTTAGAAGGGGAATGGTGAATTTTTTCTATCTTCACTTTCTGCTCTGATATAAATCTGTGCAGTTTTCATTGATAATATCTTGAAATAAAGAATGTGGTCTTTTTTTAATATCAAAGTTTAAATTCTTTCAGATATTTTGTTTACTTCTGTTCTTACCAATTTTTTTTGGTTTTATTCCAAAATTTATTGCTCCCTCATACAATCACTGATTTCTGATCTATTTTAATTTTCAGGCAATCTATTAGTTAAAGTAAGGTTTATCACTAGTTCTGTTCTAGGCGATTTATTCTCCTTCCAGTTCTTTCCTTCAGAGTTTCCACAACTTTTTATTTCTTCCATTTCTTCTAGGTATGCATGTAGTCCTTATGGAAAATCCAATTTTTTCTTTTCTTTTTACTCTGACCTTCTAGGTTGAATTTTTGGGCTTCTCTAGATCTAGAATAATTCTTTATAGTGGTCAGTGTACCTCTGTGAACTCATTTCTCTAGCCTTAGTTCCTGAATTGGGTTATTGTGCCACTGCCAAGTTCTACTTCCTGCTGTACTTTTGGGTAAGAATGACCAGCCCCAGATCATCTCAACCTAGTCTCCTACACTGACCTCCACCAGATAATATTAGACCTTTCCACTGGATATTTTGTGTTCAGAGTTCTGTATCTTCAGGGCCCTCTAAGGCATCTCAGGTCAGAGTGGGAGGAAAATAGAAACCCATTACTGTTTTCTTCCAAGACACCCAGCATGGATTTATGACCATTCTTGGGCTTCCTCCTGGGAGTCCTTCACTCATTTCCTCAGACACAAAGCCTTACAAATATCTCTGTTCACACTGAAGGCTACCAGCTTGTTTGCCTAATTGTAGGCACTGGCTTTGCTGGAGGCTTCCTCCCCAGGCTTCTGGCTGGCTTCTTGTGCAATTCTGGAGTGGAAGTAATCACTTATTTCTGGATCACTATTTGGCCAGGTGAGATTTTGGGGGGCTTTTGCTGGAGAAGATCTATGGAAACTGATCTGCCTGCCTCCATTCAGGAAAGTATCTTGGCCAGAAGTTCTAACCCTGCCACTATCTCATCCCTTTTGGAATCTTATCCTACCACAGACTTTCAAAGCTGAGAAGGGACTGCAACTACACACATTCCCATGTATACATGGGGGGAGGGGGATGGCAGGAGTCCTCTCTACAATATATGCAATAAATGGTCATCCAGACTTTGCTTAAAGATTTCCAATAATACATTCACAATAAGGATTGCACACCTTGTAGGGCAGTCCATTCCACTTCTGGATATCTCTAATTACTGGTAAATTTTTACTTGTATCAAGTCTTACTTTGCCTCTCCTTGCTCCCATTTCTGTATCCTTGGGCAAAGCAGAACAAGTCTCATTCTCACTCATATGATGGTGATTCAAAGACAGTTTCTCCAGTTCCTTCAACCAATATGGTCTGTCACTGCCCTGTTAAGTCCCTTCTGGACACTACTGCTTATTCTTAAATTGTGGTAGCCAAAACTGAATGCACTAGCACAAATGTGGAATGACTAGGGCAAAGTATGAACAAAACTGTCATGTTATAACAAGACAGCATGTCCTAGTGGACAGAACAATGACTTCAGAATCAAGAATACCTGGGTTCAAATCCTACTTCTAATACATACTGAATATGTGACCCTCGGCAAATCACTTAATGTATCAATGACTGTAAATTCTTGAGAAGTTAATCTGCCTTGGTAGAAGAGTTCCATAAACAAAAGAAATCACAAGTCTAGCACCTCTCCCTACTCTGTCAGCTCCATAATCCTAGATAGCATGCTTCTCAACAGAAGATGGTTGCATTAGGTTTCTTGCCTACCATTTAAACTACAGACTTATCTTAAACCAGTGCTCCACTAAAAATCCCAGATCTTCTTCAAAATTAAAATGATAGCTATGCCTCTCTTATCTTGTATTTGTGAAGTTAATCTTTTAAAAACTCAAGCCTAAGATTTCTATTAGCCTTATTATATACAGGTCAATGTTCTAGCGACTGTCAAGACGAGCATGTCAAGATCTTTCTAAATTCCGACTATCACTTGATGAGTTAACTCTCCCTCCCAGGTTTTGTGACATTTACAAATTTTATAAATACAGAAACTAGGCTTTATCCAACTCACTGAGAAAAAAAAAGTTGAAGATGATCTCCCCAATGCTGAATATCTTCCAAGTTGAAATCAAATCATTAACTTTAATATACCACTATTAGTTGTTTGTAGCATGCATTAACTATACAAAGTGCAGAGATCTCTCAGGCTTTCCCAAGACTATGAAGCCTTAGTAAAGGAATCTGTTTGACTCTGTATTCACTCTCTTTATTTCTGATTCTCTTCTCTACAGTCAAAGAAGCTGCTGTTCATAACCTCAGTTGCCATTTCTGACCATCACCACCTTCACTAAAGAATTTTGCCACTCTCCCTCCTTATATTTCTCTGATCATTCTCTTAAACCAGGGTTGGGGAGCCTGTGGCCTCAAGGCCACACGTGATCCTCTAGGTCCTCAAGTGCAGTGCTTTGACTGAATCCAAATGTCACAGGACAAATCCCCTTAATAAAAGGATTTGTTCTGTAAAACTTGGATTCAGTCAAAAGACCCCACCCAAGAACCTAGAAGGCGGCCACTTGGGGCCTCGAGCCTGCAGGTTCCCCACAAATGTCTGAGACATTTAAATCTGTACACACAGGAGCTGACCTTTGATAGATATCACTAAGCAACCCAATCACAACGGTGTATCTGATATCATCTGTGATAAATGAAGTTTCACATACTGTAATTTCACCCACTGTTATAAAGGTTAAGAGTGATGATCTAGCAAAGGAGACTTAGAAGGAGCTGTCATACAGACAGGAAGGGCCTAAGGGAAAACAGAGAAAGTGTCACTAAAGCCCAGAGAGGAAAGAGTACATACAAGAGTGGCCAATGATATCATGAGTGGGAAACAGGTCATAAAGGATGAAGACTAAGAAAAGACCATCAGATTTGGCATTTAAGAAATCATTGGTAACTTCTGGAGAGAACAGTTTTAACTGAGTGAGAAGGCTGCAAGCCAGACTGCAAAGATTTGAAGATTGACAAGAAATTCAAAACAATGAACACAGACTTTTTCTAACAGTATGAATAAAAATGGGAGCAAAAAAGTAGGATGATAGATTGAGGAAACTGGGATCTGATTAAGATTTTTGAGATACTTTTACATTTGAAGGCAGTGGAGAACAAACCAACAGATAAAGGTTAAAGATTGGAGAGGAAGGATGATTGAGGTGGCAATATGCTGGAGAAGACTGGATGGGATGGGACCATCCATCATCATCAAGGGTAAATTTAGAGGGTTAGGCCTTGGCAAGGGGAAGGACCATCTCATTACAAGAAACTGGAAGAAAAGAGAGAGTAGGAGTTTGGGGATAAAGGGAGGAGAACAGGGAGGCTCAAATGATACGGACTCAATTATCTGAGTAAAATAAGAGGTCTGGTTCTCAGCTGACAGAGTAGTGAGAAAGACAAGAGTTTTTGTGGCAAGAAATAGGGAATCAATTAGGGAGCTATAAAAGGATTGCCTTGTTACCAGGAGGAACCCATTGTAGTTGGATAACAAATTTATAGTGCACTCAGAATGCTTGTGAGCACTCACGAAGGCTCAGAAGAGGTAGCCAGTAGAAGTAATTCAGATCAGAAATTTTAGGATTAGCAGCAACATAACAAGGTAAGAGGGATTTGAGTGTAGAGAGAAGGGTGTGGAGCCACATCTGTTAAATCTGGGTTAAGATTGAGAAAGAAGGAAAGAAAAGACAGGAACTGGAAGAACTAGAGGTCACAATGAGGGGGAAGAATCAGGTCCAAGAGAGGTGAGGCAAAGGCAAAGATGGAATGATAAATTCTGGTCAGATTGAGTTTCTGAGTAAGGAAGTGAACATCTGTAGATTATAATGTATGTAAAGATCTATATACACTAGACTAAATATACCAGAAAGTAGACTATCTTCTTACTGAAGCTGCCTTATAATAAATTCTTATAAATAATAACATACTATTATAATATCCTAATAATAAATAATAACAATACAATACTACCAAGTACCTTCCCGCACTCTGATACAGCCAGCCTGGCCTCTCTTTGCCACACACATCTCCATGTCTCAAGTGAAATAATATGTGTAAAGCACTTAGCACAATATCTGGCATACATTTTGCAGGGTCCATCCTCTCATTACTGGAATGTACTCCCTCCTCACTTAGGTCTCATCAAATCCCTTACTTCCTTAAAGATGTAATTCAAGCACCACCTGTGACCTGAAGCTTTTTTAGATTTCAACTGCAAACGTCCTCCCTATCCACCATTTAACAACCTTGTATTTACTTGGAACATACCTTAATGCATACTTGTGGTCTATCAAGAAAAAATGTAAGCTCCTTGAGAGTAAGGAGTGCTTTACTCTTTGTCTTTGTGTCCTTCGCCTAACATAAGTACTCACTGAGTGCTTAAAATTGTGTTATTTTAGGAATATATTCATGTGAACTGAGATAAAAGAAAATGACATTCATGGATAAAATACTTCATGTCTAATTATCACAGAATAAATTCATCCTTTCTTCTAAATATGCTGTTGTGATGGCACTATATTGCAGAAAGAATAAGTTGGATTTTTAAATTATGTTTTCTTAATTTCAATTTTATATTTAATACTCAAAAAATGTAGAAGACATTCTTTGATGAATAGCAGCAATATTGAAACATCATTAGCAGGAAAAATCTATTATGACAAGACAGACACAAAAGCAGCTACCAAGTAGCTGTGGAATTGGACATAAATTTTTCCTGATCTACAAAATGGGTTGAATCTTCAAAAGGTACCTGGTTCAATTCTGTTTGGTCCATCAATCATTAAGCCCCTACTGTGGCCAGAGCTAGCATAAGGTGCCTGAAGAAATTCAAAGTTTAGACAAATAACACAATTCTTTTATTAGGGGCAATACAGTTTTAGAAAAAAAACGCAGAACAGTACATGAGAAAAAGAACAAAGGCATAAACTAAATGTTCTAAGGTCCAAGGTGAAAGAGGATCTGAAGTGTCCTGTACAGTGCATGTGCACAGTACTGTAAAGGATAAAAATAGGCATTTATTGAATGCTTAAAATGTAACAGGTAGTGGGCTAGGCAGGGGGATTACAAATACAAAGATGAAACAATCACTACTCTCAAGCTGGTGTTACTGTGAGAGAGAAAATAATAAGTATAGTAGTTATAGAGACCAGAGGAGAAAGGGATAGAGCCTGGAGCAATGATTTCAATTGAGTAAAGAAGAGGGAAGTAGAGGGGAAGGTCTCCTGTACCAGTATTTACCAATGCAAGTCAGCTCCATTTCAGTAACTAATAGTCTCAAGGGGCTGACTAACTGGTGTCAAACTCAAATATAAAGATGATTCTAAGACAATCTGTGTGTCTTAGAAAACCACAAATTAACATTATCTATGTTGTATTGTTTTTTATTAATTTTTGCAAAACATTTCCCAATTACATTTTAATCTGACTGGATCCCGCTTGAAGTTTTTGTGGGCTGCATGACCTGGAGTCCTGAGTTTGTTACCTGAGGCCTAGAGCGCTAAGAAGTGAAATGACTAGCCCACAGTCACACAGCACAGGAGCAGAACTCACATCTTCATGGTTTGAGCTAGATACACTAAAATTTTAATCTCCATATTACCTGTTTCTTTAAGTACAATGAGTCAACACAAAAAATAACTATTTCTGTCTAACAGCTGACTCTAATAGCTTTTGTGCCATCATCACTACCAGGATATATATTCCACATATATACAGGTTATTCCTTATATTCCTCACATAACTCCCACTACATAATCAATCTTTTCACCCAAAATATCGAGTTCATTGCTCTAAAGGGAACAAAATTTGGACTATAACTTCAATCACTTTTCTTTCTGTCTCCCACAATGGGGACAAATGCCTTGATTTTCCCAGGATTCTATGGAAGAGAAAGAGACACCAAAACTATGGCAAGCTATAATAAAATCAACCTACTATATTTTATTTTCTTAGGGTAGGGTTGGGTAAAAAAAAAAAAAAGCCCAAATTTCCCAGGAGAGTACTACTTCTTTTAATGAAAAGGATGATTTACAATGGCACATTTCTTTGTATAGAAAATTCACCACAGGTAGAAATAATCAAAGAATCCTTTGTCAAGAATGTCATAAAGAGGACACTTGGTCTGGTATGTGTTTGACTACATTAGTCTCTGAGGTTCCCAGGGAATCTACGAGGGTCTAGGGAACAATAATAAATGCTAACATTTATACACTGCTTTAATATTTCCACTATCTCAGTTGGTTCTTCAACTCAACTAATTCCACAAATGTTAAGTATCTTTTTATGTGCAAGAGCAGCACAAAGGTAGGCACTGGGGATGCAAAAAAACTTAATCCAAAAATACTACTGCCTAAGAAACTGCAAAGTGAAGCTAAAGGCAATATCTCTATTTACTGATGAGGAAACTGAGGATCCAACAAGTAACTCACTCTTCGTCATTTATCTAAACTTCAAAGGTCCAAATAAAAACACAGGCCTCCCACGACTGTAAGAGGAATGCTCTTTCCACTATACCTGGGAAAAACAGCCAAACTGCGAGGTTAGGAAGGGGAAGGAAGGATTCTGAGAGAATATATCTGACAGTAAATCCTAAGCCAGTGCTTGACCCAAATGCCTGAAACAAGACTAGGACAGGAATACAAAATAATCTGGCCTCCAGGATCTCCCAGAAAGAGTCCTCTGGTTCATCAAGGCTGAGAGGAGGAATAATTGAGGGAGAAATATTATTGATAGAAGAATTCAGGGCCTATCTCTCCAAAATATCACCATACTTATCCAATGCTGCACCCCCCCATGCCAGGAATGCTCTGCCTCCTTATCTCGACTTTCCAGCTTCCTTCAAACTTTAAAGTCCCCCCCCCCCCCATAAGAAGTCTCTCCAAGTGCCTCTTAATCTTGATGCTTTCCCTCCGAGATTATCTCCAAGTTACCCAGCACATTTGTTTCTACATAGTTGTTTGCATGTTGTCTCTTCCTTTCCTTAGACAGTGAGCCCCTTCAGTCAGTCAATAAATATTACATCAACTCTGCTATAACCAATATATATGTTTTCAAAAAGCATAGAATTATGAAAAAATCACACAATGAAAACCACAGAGTTTATGGGGAAATAGATTTAGGATTATACAATGCTTAAAAATTTTTTCAACCAACACCTTAAAAAATAGACAAGAATTAAACGAAAACGACAGCACATGTTAAATGGTTAGGAAATACATAAATACTACAATAAATAATGGCCATATCTGCAGCCTTAACCCCAAACTGCAGGAGCAGGTTGGGCAGGCCACAATTGAGGGCCTCCTGCCAGAAGCCACAGGGAAAGCAGTAGAGGCAAGAGGAGGAAGGAGGTAGGAAGCAGCCCTTCTTCGCTCACAGCTACTACTGTGTCGGGGAGTATTACAAAAGACTAGGCATGAGGTAATGAAGGCCTGAAGGCCTGAATTAAGATGGTAGCAGTGTCAAGAGAGAAGAGAGCACTTTCAAGAGATATTTACAAAGGTAAAATCAACAGGCACTGGCCACACTTTGGGTGAGGAGGGAGGGAGGGATTGGAGATAATAAGTTCAGTCTTAGACATATTGATTTTAAGATGTCTACAGGATATATATACAGTTTGAGATGTCCAGAAGGCAGCTGGAGATATGAAACTGGAGATTAGTAGAGAAGTCAGGGCAAGACAAGTAGATCTGAGAATTATCACCTTAAAAATGATAACTGAACCCATGGGAGTTGATGAGATCACCAAATGAAAGACTACAGAAGGAGAAGAAGAAGATCCAGGTCACGGGAACCCTGAGGGATACCCATGGTAACTGAGCATAATCTGAGTGAAGATCTGGTAAAGATGAATGAGGAAAAATCAGATAGGACCTAGAGAGAAGAGAATATAAAGGAGAAAAAAGCTACTGACTATGTCAAAGGCTACAGAGAAATCAAGAAGGATGAACTTTGAGGAAAGGTCATAAATTTGGCAATTATAAGAGCCTATCTTAACCTCTTGCCTATCTTTGTATCTCCAGTGCTTAGTACACAGTTTGGGTTAAATAAATGCTAGATGACTGACTAGTGGACAATGCTAAAGCTTCTGAGAAAGACGAAACTTCATTCACACTAAGTGTGTATCAGTCAATCAACAAGTACAGTGGACTGATATGGAGATAAAAAGATTTTAGAAAGGACCTTAAGAATTTCCCAAGCCCTGCATTTTTTTGAATAAGGAAACTGAAACCAAGAGAGATTAAATGTTAAGAGGCTTGCCTTAAATAAGAACAAAAATTCAATTTAAACCCAGGTTCTATAACTCTAAATCCAGTCTTTTTTCCCCTAAAACAGATCCTTTCCTATTTTTAATAAGGGTGAGGAGAACCAGAGTTAACAAGGACAGAAGAGTTTCAAGTAAGAGCCTTACAATTCTGTCAAGGACCACCCTTTTATGTCAGAAAGGACATTAAGAAACTACAGAGAGATGTTCCTGTCACAGTTTTAAACAGGATTCAGCTTGATTAAGATTTATGAAGTTTTTTTGTTATTGTAAAACATACTGTTTAGAGAAGGGGGGATACAGCAGGGAAGGGAGGGAGAGGGGTTAAGAGAATGAAATGGAGAGACAGGGATTAGGAGAGAGAGAAGAGAGAGAAGGGTAAAGGGGAGAGGAAGTGAAGCAGAGGGCTCATTCCCCCCAAAAATATTCATAAATTCAAGCATAAATGTATAGTGTAGTCTGTTCTCTACCCAACACACCATTCCACCATCCTCCTACCTTTGCCCATTCCTCTTGGGTTCCCAGCTATGGTGAGCATAACAAAAGCTCTCATAGACCTTATAGGATGTCAGACTAGAAAGAAAACTTAGAAGAATAATCCCATTAAAAAAGAAAATGCAGGAAATATTACATGGTATTTCAAATATGGCATAAAGGAAAGAGTACTAGCTCCAAAACCAGAGTATCTGGGTTCAAATTCTATCACAAGCCTATAGACTCCTTCTCAGAATAATGACTTTTTCCTACACTCAGAATTGAAGAAAATGCTAAGTTTCACTTATAGGCTAGTGAAAATAACTGCAGTTTTTTTTTTTCCTGTCCAAGTTCACAAAGCCCCTAGCCAGAAACTCCTTTAAGAGTCCTTGGACTCAGTCCCTTCCAAATCAAGATCTACAGTCTATGGCTGCCTAATAATTTATTATATTTTTGAAATAAAACTACTCTGAATCTAGTATAATATTTCTTGGAGGAAATAAATGACCAGAAATGTAAAATTCTAGAATTTTAAATCAAAATCTGGCTTCTTTATTTAAATTTATGTGATCCCACTTCAGTCAACATATTTATTTTATTAAGTACGTACTGTGTACTATGTATGCACTGTGCAAAGCATTAAGATAAAGCTGAAGAGTCCTTGACGTCAGGAAGCTTACATACTGGGAAGAACATGTACATATAGTTGTATGTATACAAGAGATATAATACCTAATAATAATTAACATTTTATAGCACTTTAGGGTTTGCAAGGGACCTTTCCATTTATTATCTCATAAAAGAAGATACATGATATTCTTAAAAAGGAAGGCACTAGCCACTGGGGGAGGACCAGGAAAAAAGGCCTTCTTCTTAAAGTGACACTTGAGCTGACTCAAAGCAAGCCAGGAATTCTAAGCAACAGTAGTGAGGAGGCAATGCGTTTCAGGCATGGGTGACAACTAATATAAATTCACAGAGATGGGGGATGGAGTGCAGTGTGTGGTAAAGAGCAAGTAGATCATTAGGGCTGGACTACTGTGTAAGAGGAACAGAAAAGAAAAAGAGGCTGGGTTGTAAAAAGTTTTAAATGACAAATAGAACAGTTTATACATATTTGAACCTAGAAGTGACAGGAAGCCATTAGAGGTCATTGAATAGGGGAGTGATATGATCAGATCCTTGAGAAAAATCATTTTGGCAGCTTGGTGGAGTGTAGAGTTTAGTGGAGAGAAGACTAAAGCTGGCAGAGATCTTAGAAACTACAATTGTCCACATGATAGGCGAGAAGGGCCTGAACTAAGATGGAGACTATGTGAGAAATGTAGAGGGGAAAAAAAGATTGAGGAACTGATTTAAGAAGTAGGGTGTGAGAGTGACAAGTCAAGAATTACACCAGAGTTATGAATCCAGGTGATGAGGACAATGGAACCCTCAACAAGAACAAAGAAACTCCAGTTTTGGAGGAAAGGATGAGTTCTGGTTTGGACATGCTAGTAAGTTTGAGAAGACTATAAAACATCCATTTTACAACATATATTTGTGATATAGGACTGAAGCTCAGGACATTAGGCATGAATATATAAGATGTGGGAACTATCGATATAGAAATGATAACTGAATGCATGGAAGCTGATGAGCTCAGCAAATAATAATGTAGAAAAAAAGAAGAAAAAAGGCCCAGGACAAAATATCAGTGCACAGTCGTATTTAGTGGATACAGGGATAAAGACCCAGCAAAGAAAACTAGAAGCACTTAAATAGCTTGGAAAAGAACCAAGAGAAGGCAATGTCACAAAAACCTAGAGAGGAGACAGACATTTGATCAGCAGTGTCAAATTCCTACCACCGTTTACATTTTTTAATTTTAAAAAGAGGAAATGACAGTAGCAAAGCAAGGGCCCAGAAATAGAAATGGAAAGCAAGAAGTATTCCAACACTTGCTCCCAGGCTTATGAATGGCTGGAGGGGGTAAGAAGTAATAAAAGGTAATGGAAAACATGATGAGTAATGTGGTTTCCTCAAAAAAGCCAGGTTTGGGTTGGTAGGAAGAGGTAGGAATATGAGAGCAAGAGGTCAGGATAAAAGAGAACTTACTGACAAAATGGAAATCTTTAAAGGACACAACAGAAAGAATGGATAGAGAACAGCTATTTAAGGAGTGGGGTAAAGAATTTGACCTGGGAATTACTGCAAACTGGATTCTAGTCCTACCATTGACATTTACAAGCCATGCTATTACAGGCAAGACATTTTATAAATGAGTCTCAATTTCCTTATTTGTAAAACAGGGCAAACAGTACCTGCATAGCTAGTTCACAGGCTTGCTGTGAAGCTCAAACACAATGATGTCAAACCTTAAAGCTGCTGCTGCTGTTTATCCTTCATTTTTGAAGAGGTCCAATGACATATGGGGTGACGTCTTGCCTTGTACATGAATTGGATTCAAGCCCTATATAAATGTCAGCTATTTCTGACCATTAAAACACTATTAAAAAACACTGACCATTTTCCTGTTTAGAGCATTAGAGCACACCAAATTGGTTATCTTTTAAACAATAAGCAAGAGGAAACTTAATGGGATGAACTTCACTGAAGGACAATTTTGACTGAGAAAAATTAGTATTTAACAAGCACGAGCAAGCACAAGAATTTTGGGGAAAATTTCTCAGAATTATAGGTCAAAATTATTTCTATAAATTGGGAATATTTCTTAATGGTAACCCTAAGGAAGATATGCAAACATTACTAAAAAGAAGACAGAAATACATTACCAACTGATCTCTGTCCTCGTTTCAGTAGGATCTGCCAATGTCTACCAGGGGTATCACAGAAGGGGCAACAAGAAGAAGTGTTCTTCCCTGTTGTTCAATTCTCCATAAGTAAAAAAGAAGAGCTGGTGTTCTGTGCCTCCATGAGAAGAGAAAAGAGGACAAGAATGAAAGCAAGGCTCCTCTGGGGAGCTCTAAATCATTAAGCCTGACTACTACCTTCCTGACTGGTCCAGACCCACCATCCTAGGCAAGTAAGCAATTAGTGAATATTGCCAGAAGCTGTGCCAATTGCCCTGAAGGCATGCCAAGCTCTATGCCAGTCCTGAGAGTTAAGAGAAGAAAAACCTCCCCCTCCTCAAGAAGGGCTGGGGGAAAGGGCCTACACTACTGACAACAGAATATCACTTCCTCAAACCAATCACATAGCTCATGTAGAGGCCCACTTTCCTGAGATATGTTCTGAATGGTACAGCTGAGGGGGAAGGGCAAGTTATCATGCCTCCTCACCATCACAATCCCTCCCAAACAGCTAAAAGCCAACAGCATCAGCTGATAATTACAACATTCCTGGAGGAGGAGGCCCTCCTAACAATTTAAGACGATAGAAATTAGGGAATCTAGGAGTGAGATAAACTATTAGCCAAACAGGCAGAGTGAGTACACACTAGAGAGAAACTTAAGTCAGCCCAAGGTCTAAGCTGCTTCTAACCGAGGCAGGTGGCTTTGACTCCAGGACCAAATAAATAAAACAAAGAGACCAAAAGACAAGCTAATCTTTTGGGACAGGGTGCCACCCATTCATAAGGCAGGCTCTGAATATGATGGCTGGGGTTCTAAAGAAGTACTATATCTATAAGCGGACAATGGAGATGGAAGTTAGGAATCTGTCAAACTGTCCTGCCAACAACCTGATTGGTTTGTTGCTGTCAGAAGTCGGAGGCTTGGGGAAACATGCTCCCTATGTCTTCAATCACACCTGTATAGATAAGTTGTTGGACCTCCACAAAGATTTCCAGTAAGTGACCTGTGAGTGGCTGTCACACTCCTAACACCAATCCTACTCCCAAGGTAACAGGAATCATGTGAGTACTTATCATCCCACCTCTACCAGTTGTTTATCCATATTCTTGATTGAAATTATGACAGGTTTTGGATGATGTATATTTTATAAGTACTAAAATTAAGCCACTATGCATGTAGGACATATCAACTTCATTTCCTGACTTAAAAACACTTACAATGAAGTATAGATTTGTGCATATTATGTGTCTCTCCCCTGTGAATCTAGCAACCAGACTGTTCGAGACCCAGAGGACCACTGGGTCATTAGGAAGAGAACTGTCTGAGCTAATACTTCACCCCTTTTCCTTTTCCTGTCCCCTTACTTTTTCCATTTAACTGCTCACAATTCAGTTAATTCTACCTCAAACTCTCAGATGTAGAAATAAATGATATATGTAAAGAACTTAAAGACAAAATAAATGTCAGCTATGATAATGAAACAACAGAGTCAGTCAGACTCAAAATCAAATGCTGCCTCAGACATGTTAGTTATGTAACCAAGGGCAAATCACTTAAACTTTCAAAGCCCCTAAGCAATTATCTAAATTACAGAAGAGTTGGCAATCTCTGATCAGAGGAAGATGTCTCCAAACAAGATGTCTCCCTATACCAAAGAAATCTCAAGCTGAAAATGACAGCAAGTACAGGGACTGCTGCTGCTACCACCCTTTATTCCTCTCATCTTTTCAATGACCAGCTACACAGACAGTCATCCTGGGCTAAACAGTTACATAGCGACATAGAGATGGATGGGCAGAGATGAATCCACATTTATCAACCACTTGCTATGTGCTAGGAAAATATACTGAGCTTTAGGTATACAAGTATACACAAGCAAGCTAGTACTTGCCCTCAAGGAATTTATAATCTAATAGAAGACAACATATTAAAAGGAAATTGGAAAAGAAAAAGGGGAAGTGTATATTTACATGGAGGTATAAGAGTGATGGTCAAGGAACTGAAGTAGAGGCTTGCTTTTGGACAAGATAACGCAAAAGCTCACCTATCAGAACCTAGACTCCCAGGGTTCAGAGTACAAGATTACACGGGGATAGGGGGAAAAGGGTATTGGGAGAAGAGGAAGATAAGGATGGTACCCAGGAAGTGGTAATGGAGACCTGGTTCCAAGCAAGATAAAACAAAATTTCACCTATTAAGCATCTGGCATCTCAGAGATCTGAATCCTGAGTTTGGAGAGAAGAGAATGACGATCATGGCAGAAATTTAGGCAGTAGACAGTTGGGAAATAAGTCAGGTTGGAATTCTGCTATTACACTTTTCTAGTTATATATCAGTCATAAAATGCTGCATAAATGGATAGTTAAATATTTAGTCTTCCAAGACGTCTTAAGGCCTGCACTGGTAGAATTGGAATTTTTTTTTTTTTTGTAACAATCCATGAAAGATAGTGAGCTTCTGATGTCTAATTCCGATCACCAGGTAACGTCTTACTAAGTATTTATTTAGAAGGTGCTAAATTTTTTATGCTGTAACAACATGTTGCATGGTTTCTACCCTTTCCTTTCATATCAATACTGACTACTAAGCCTAAGTTCTTTAACAATAGTTGTTGTCAAGACTTTTTGTGCTCCCACTTGGGGTTTTCTTGGCAGAGGTAATGGAATGCACTGCGATTGCCTTCTCCAGCTCATTCAACAAATAAGGAAATTGAGGCAAATAGGATAAAGTGACTTGCCCAGGGTAACATCATTAGTAAGTGCCTGAGGCCAAATGTGAACTTGGAAAGAGTTTTCCTGACTCCAAGTCTGACCCTCTATCCACTGTACCACCTAGCTGCCCATCTTTAGCTAAATCCCCCCTATAATTTCTGGTGGCAATGACTTGTTCCTGAATTGCCATCATAAATTCTTTTTTTTTTTTTAATTAAATTTATTTTTAGTTTTCAACATTCACTTCCACAAAATTTTGAATTTCTAATTTTCTCCCCATCCATCCCTCTCCCCACTCCAGGACAGTGTGTATTCTGGTTACCCTTTCTTCCAATCTGTACTCCCTTCTATCACTACCACCACCCTTATCCCCCCCTTCCCTTATATTTTCCTGTAGGACAAGAGAGATTTCTATACCCCACTGCCTATACAACTTATTTCCCAGGTGCAAGCAAAAACAATTTTTAGCATTCATTTTTAAAGCTTTGAGTTCCACATTATCTCCCTTCTGCCCTCCCTACCCAGCCTTCATTGAGAAAGCAAGCAATTAGATATAGGTTATACATGTGTAGTCATGCAAAACACTCATGTTGTGAAAGACAAACTGCATTTCCCTCTACTCCGTCCCGTCCTCCATCTATTCTATTGTCTCCTTTAACCTGTCCCTCTACAAAAGTGTTTGCTTCTGATTACCCCTTCCCCCAAACTGCTGTCCCTTCCCTTATTCCCTTCCCCCCTACTTTCCTATAGGGGAAGATAAACTTCCATATCCAATTGAGTGTGTATGTTATTCCCTCATGAAGTCAAATCTGATTAAAGTAGGGCTCACTTATTCCCTCTCACCTTCCTCCTCTTCCCCTCCATTGTAAAAAGCTCTTTCTTGCCTCTTTTATTTGAGATAATATACTACATTCTACCTCTCCCTTTCTCTTTCTCTCCAGTACATTTCTCTCAATATTTAATTGTATTTTTTAGGTATCATCCCTTTATATTCAGCTCACCCTGTGCCCCCCCCTTCATATATGTGTGTGTGCATGTGTATATCATGCACACACACACATACATACACACACACACGCACACACACACATATATACTCTCTTCAACTACCCTAATACTGAGAAAAGTCTCATGAGTTACAAATATCATCTTTCCATGGAGGAATGTAAATAGTTCAACTTTATTAATTCCCTTATGGTTTCTCTTTCCTGTTTACCTTTTCATGCTTCTCTTGATTCTTATATTTGAAATCAGATTTGAATCAGATTTTCAGCTCTGGTCTTTTCAACAAGAATGTTTGGACTTCCTCTATTTCATTGAAGTTCCATTTTTTCCCTTAAGTATTTATACTCAGTTTTGCTGGGAAGGTGATTCTTGGTTTTAATTCTAACTCCTTTGACCTCTGGGATATCATATTCCAAGATCTTTGATCCCTTGATGTAGAAGCTGCCAAATCTTGTGTTATCCTGATTGTGTTTCCACAATACTTGAATTGTTTCTTTCTGGCTGCTTGTAATATTTTCTCCTTAACCTGGAACTCTGGAATGTGGCTACAATATTCCTAGGAGTTTTCCTTTTGGGATCTCTTTCAGGAGGTGGTCAGTAGATTCTTTCCATTTCTATTTTACCCTCTGGTTCTAGAATATCAGGGCAATTTTCCTTGATAATTTCTTGAAAGATGATGTCTAGGCTCTTTCCATGATCATGGTTTTGAGGTAGTCCAATAATTTTTAAATTATCTTTCCTGGATCCGTTTTCTAGGTAAGTTGTTTTTCCAGTGAGAATCTTCACATTGTCTTCTATTTTTTCATTCTTTTGGTTTTGTTTTGTAATTTCTTGATTTCTCATAAAGTCATTAGCTTTCATTTGCTCCACTGTAATTTCAAAGGAATTATTTTCTTCAGTGAGCTTTTGGACCTTTCTTTTCATTTGGCCCATTCTACTTTTTTAAGGCATTCTTCTCCTCTTTTGCCATTTAGGTTAATCTAATTTTAAATGTTTTTCTTCAGCATTTTTCTGAGTCTCCTTTAGCAAGCTGTTGACTTTTTTTTTATGATTTTCCTGCATCACTCTCATTTCTCTTCTCAGTTTTTCCTCTATTTCTCTTACTTGATTTACAAAATCCTTTTTGAGCTCTTCTGTGGCCTGAGACCAATTCATGTTTTTTTGGAGGCTCTGGATGTAGGATCCTCAACTTTGTTGTCTTCTGGTTGCATCTCTTGATCTTCCTCATCAACAATGACATAAGAAAATACTGTTTCGTCAAGAAAGTGAGAGTCTATAGTCTGTTTTTTTCTCTCCCATTTACTCATCTTCCCAGCCAATCACTTGACTTTTGAGATCTTTGTTAAGTAGAGCGTTCCAGAAGCAGCAGTAGCCTTGGCAGTGGCTGCCACTGCCCTGGGGTTGGAGCTGGACCATGTGCTCCTCTCAGCCTGGTGAGAAATCCTTTACCACTGACCTTGACCTTCTAAGCTGTCTTTGGCATTTTTGAGTTCAGAAGTCTGGAAACCACCACAGCCACCAGCGATTCAGTCTCCTAAGGCCTGCTTCAGCTCCATCCACACCAGAGCAACCCATGCCAAACTGCACTCTACTCCCAGCCCAGTGCAACAGACCCTTCCTGTCAGTCTTCCAGATTGCTTTGGTTTGGAAATTTGCTTCAGTCTGTCATTTTGTGGCTTCTGCTGCTCTAGGATTTGTTTAGAGTCAATTTTTTTTTATTTTTCATTTTTAACACAGTTCATATCACTTAACACTATTCCAGCTTTTGGTCAGGTGATATTTCTTTTTAAAGCATTTACAATATAGAACACAAATGGATTTTTTTTTAACATTAACCAACTGAGATACAAATAATAACTTTGTATGCTAACTTCATAAGCTCTTGACCTAATTGTCTTCACACTATTACTAAGAATTAAAGGACTCTAACTTAATGTTGCTGGTCTAAAGTCCTAAGCCTTAACAGCTTAATTTTAGACTTGACCTTGGATGTTCCCCAACCAACAATCTATAATTTAATAGATCTGGTATTAAGCTTACAAACCTTTAGTCTACAGGAAATTACCACTAAGAGTAAGGACATTGCAGGGAAACAATATCTCCCCAACTTCCTGTCAGTTCCAGGCAGGAGTAGATTGTCAACATGCATTCAGTGAGGCTTAAAGTCTGCCAGGTGTCAGTGGAGAAACTGAGTCAGGAGAATCTTACCTCAGCCCAGGCTGAACAGCTGCTCTCCCACCCTTCCCATGAGATCAGCTTTTTCAGTTCATACCAGCATCTCACAGGCTTACTGGCATCATGGATTGGAGGCTCAGACAGCCTTTCTTGCTATCCATACCTGGAGTTAGACTCAGAAGGACAGTCACTTAATAGTCCCACAGCATCTTAAAATAGCAAGTTCCAATAACCAGGTTTCAGATATGACTGTAATTTCACATTAACTAAGGAACATCTTTTGAGGCAAGTCATAAGTGGCTTACATGCCTTTCTATACCTGTTCTAGTTCCTGCCTAAATAACAATCATAAAATCAAATTTACCATTAAAACTTTAACTTTTCCATCAATGCCAAATTTTACCCCAAGTTACCTGCCTCTAGGAGACTTAGACTAAAATTCATTTCCCCAAAATAAAAATGTCTCTGATTTAGTCTCAGTAATTAAATCAGTCAATTGTTTTAATACTAGTTGCTTTTACATCACTTTGTAACATGTCCAGTTTTTCTCCCTATCTCTCCCCTCCCCCGCTCCCTAATACCTTGCATTCTGATGACCCCTTCCCTCAATAAGCCTTCCCTTCTATCACACCCCACCCTTCCCTTATCCCCATGTACTACTCTCTTTTCTTGTAGGGTAAGATAAATTTCTATACCCCATTACCTGTGTTTCTTATTTCCTGGTTATATGCAATAATAATTCTCAACATTCTTTTCTAATACTTTGAATTCCACCTTCTTTCTGTCCATCCCTCCCTCCATCCCCACTGAGAAGGCAAGCAATTCAATACAGGCTAAATATGTGTCATTTTGCAAAACACTTCCATAATAATCATGCTGTATAATACTAACTATATTGCCCCCTATCCTAGTCTATCCCACCTTATTTTTTTATTCCCTCATTTGACCTTGTCCCTTCCTAAAAGTGTTTATTTCTAGTGACTCCCTTCTCCCATTTGCCCTCCCTTCTATCATTCCCCTCACTCCACCTGTCGCCTCCTCCCCTACTTTCCTGTAGTATAAGGTAGATTTTCATACCAAATTTAGTGAGCATGGTATTCCCTCCTTAAGCCATATGTAGAGAGAGTAGCTTCACTTTTCCTCTCTCCCCTTCTACCTTTTTTCCTCCATTGAACAAGATTTTTCTTTATCTCTTACAGAGACTTATAGCCTGCCCCAATCCATTTCTCCCTTTCTTCTCCCAGTATTTTCCTCCCTCACCCCTTAATTTTTATTTTATATATATTTTTTGTGGATATCATCTCTTCTGATTCAACACAGCCTGCACTCTGTCTATATGTGTGTGTGTATGTACAATCCCTCCACCTACTCAAATGCTGAGAAGAGTCTCAAGAGTTATAAATAGTTTTCTTTCCATGTAGGAAAGTAAATAGTTCAGCTTTAGAAAGTCTTTTATGATTTCTCTTTCCTGTTTACCTTTTCAAGCTTCTCTTCATTCTTGTGTTTGAAAGTCACACTTTCTATACAGTTCTGGATGAATGCTTGACAGTCCTCTTTATCACTGAATGACCATTTATTCCCTTGAAGTATCACACTCAGTTTTGCTGGGTAGGTGATTCTTGGTTTTAATCCCCGTTCCTTTGACTTCTGGAATATCCTATTCCAAGCCCTTCCATCCTTTAACATTGAAGCTGCCAGATCCTGTGTTGTCCTGTTGTATTTCCACAATACTAGAATTGTTTCTTTCTAGCTGCTTGCAGTATTTTCTCCTTGACCTTGAAACTCTGAAATTTGGCCCCAATATTCCTAGGAGTTTCTCTTTTCGGGTCTCTTTCAGGAGGTGATCAGTGGATTCTTTCAAAATTTATTTTGCCCTCTGGTTCCAGAATATCAGGACAGTTTTCCTCGATAATTTCATGGAAGATAATGTCTAGGCTTCTTTTTTGATCATGGCTTTCAGGCAGTCCCATAATTTTTAAATTGTCTCTCCTGGATCTATTTTGCAGGTCAGTTGTTTTTCCAATGAGACGTTTCACATCAGCTTCTATTTTTTCAAACTTTTGGTTTTGTTTTCTAACTGCTTGGTTTATCTCATAGTCATTCATTTCCCTGAACTCAATTCTCTTTCAGAGAACTATTTTGTTCAGTGAGCTTTTGAACCTTCTCCTCCATTTGGCTAATTCTGCTTTTTAATGCCTCCTTCTCCTCATTGGCTTTTTGGACCTCTTTTTCCACCTGGAGTTAGCCTCTTTTTAAAGGTGTTATTTTCCTCAGCATTTTTCTGCTTTTCCTTTAGCAAGCTGCTAACTCGCTTTTCCCGCTCTTCTATTGTCTGAGCTCAATTTAAGTTCATTTTGGAGGCCCTGGAGGCAGAGGTCTTAACTTCCTGTGACAGTAAGCCTTGTTCTTCCTCATCTGAAAGGATGGGAGGAGACACCTGTTCACCAAGAAAGTAACCTTCTATGGTCTTACTTTTTTCCCCTTTTTTTGAGCATTTTCCCAGCCAGTTACTTGACTTCTGAATTCTTTGTCAAGAGATAAGACTCAGCTGCTCAGTTACCCTGGGTTTTGGGTAGGGGCAGGCTGTCACTCAGGGCTGGGGTTTATATCAGGTGCTCCCTACCACCAGAGCTGAGCTGCCTGAACAAAGGATTAGGGTTGCTTCCCGGCCCCATAGCTGCCTAGAGTCTGCTGCAGAGGCTTCTGCTGTCACCTGGGGCTATTGCTAGAGAAACCCCTTCCTCTCTCACCCAGCTTGGAAAGCCCTCCCCCACTGATCTTTGGAGCTTTCTGTGTTGCTTGTAGGTTGAGGTATCTGGGACCTTCTCTGCTAGGAACTCTGCACTGAGGTCTGTTCAGGTCCTGTTCCTCCCAGTGCTGCATGGCCAGGGCTGTGCTCCACTCGGCTCAGTGTCCTGTGAGATAGACCTTTCCTGTCAGTCTTCCAGGTTACCTTTGGCTGGAAACCTCTTTCTCTCTGTTGTTCTGTGGCTTCTGCTGCTCCAGACTTTGTTGAGAGTCATTTTTACAGGTATTTTGTGGGCTATGGGGGAAGTGCTAGAGTATATGCAACTTTCTACTCCACCATCTTAGCTCCGCCCCCCTAGTGTCATTTTTTACAGGTTTTTTGAGGGGTCTGTGGGGAAAGCTCAAGTAGGTCACTGCTTCTACTCTGCTATCTTGGCTCCCCATAAATTCTTCCACTCCTACAAACAATTTTGTATGAATTGGCTGAATGTTCAATGCTTCTTTGTCGATATACTGGCTAAATTTATTCAGATGTTTCCTGAAAATGAACTTTGGATTCCATTCTGGGACATTTAGCCATTCAGCAGCTGGGCCTGGAGATAAACTATTTACAAATTGCATTCAACAAATCAAATAACATGTGCCTATTATTGCTCTTTACTTTTATTCAGGAAAATGGTGCCTCCTTATTCCAAAAGTACTTCTGTTTTCAACCCTTTTCACATGTACTATAATAATGTCCATCATGTTTTTCATCCATTTTTTGGGAAGTATTGATATTTTTATACATGCCCTAGGGAGATAGTGTCTACGTTTTTTCAATATTTAAGTTTTTGTTAGGTTACTTTATTGGACCTACTGTCTATTTTATATATGTAAATTAAGACTAGTATTATGCCCCAAACTGATCAAGTCAACAAGTATGCATTAACTTGTACCAGGCACTGTGCTAAGTGCAAGGGATACAAAGAAAGGTCAAAAGTCTCTACTCTCAAGGAACTCACAGTCTACTACAGAGGTTCCCAAAGTGAGTGATACTGAACCTTCGGGGATGCTGGTACAATGCTGGGGGGCCCCAGTAGTAGCCTCAGGGGTGTTGAATAAAAATAAGGGGGCAGTGGAAACACAAGAAGAGAAAAATATTTTGAAAAACCATTCATTCATCTGTTATGTAACAATATTAAAGTTATAATGATTATATTATTTTCCAAATATACAAAATGCAAGCTATAACTGATCTGTGGTCAAGTCTGCCAATTGGGCTTAACAAGTAAGTGCTGGCACACGTTGCTGGGAAGTCCAGCATGCATCAGCAGGAATATGTGCATATAATGAACTATTTACAACATAATATTATATTGTTACATGACACAATATTGCATCATCAAAATCAAAGCAGGAATAAAACCATACATTTACAAAAAAAATATTAAATTTGAGATGCATCATTTAAAAAAATTATTGTTTTTGAAATGACAGCATTTTTTTTAATAAACAAAGTAGATTTCCAGGGGGATGCCAAGTAGTTTTTTTTAAAGGGGGTGGTAGGCCAAATAAGTTTGGGAACATCTGGTCTACTGGAAAGACGGAACAGTGAAAAGTAGTACAGCTCGGTTCTTTCACAAATCTCCTCCATCAGGGACCAAGGAAAAGTATTAGTTTGAGTAGTGATAAGAAATCCAATGATGAACTACAATGAGTGCTTTATTACAACACAGGTCAGCATAGGGAGAGAGTCATAGGTCTGTGGCTACTGCTGAAAGGGTCCAACTAGGAAGTCCTGTAGACCAGGGATGAGACCTGCATCTGCATACCAGGGCAGATACTGGGGAGCAGGGACGAGATTGAAGCTGTGTCACTCTTACACAACTGGATAGTGAAGCCTTCCAACTACAAGACAGGAAGGGAGCCTGCAGCTGTGTATAAAGAGAGGAAAGAAGGTCTAGGCTGTGTTGCTCTCACTGTGACTGGCTCTTCCCTACAGACCAGGGACTGAAGGGACCCAGCAGAGAGGAGCACAGAAGGTTCATGGTCTAGCCTACAGGTATGCGGCTTTGATCTCAAACCAGAGTCACTGAGCCTGAAATAGTGTACCAGGGCAGGAAGAGCTACCAAGCCTGCAAATTAATTGTCTTTGAATAGGGAGAACCTCCCAACTTTTTGACAAGGACTGAAGCCAACAGCAGTCTGCTAGAGCTCCAATCAAAGGCAAGACTGCAGCTGAATCACCCAGACCTAAAAAGAGTCAGAAGCCTGCAAAACTAAGACTGGAAGGGCAACGAGATCAGACCAAACTTTAGACTAGACCACTTAGAGGGCTGAAAGTTTGTAGGCAGCTGACCTGAGCCAACTTTGGCTCATTTGAGGAACACAGGGCTCAACCTCTGGAGGAAGCAATGACAACAGCCTAGATAAGATATATCAGGAACAAACAGGATCCTACCATTTCCATCAGAAGTGAAGAGAGACTGGCTCTAACACAAAATCCCAATTCAGGACAGCTAAAAAAAAAATTGAGTAACCAAAGGAAAAGACTGGTATTGTAGGTTAATTGTTTAAATATGGTCTCTGCATGTGGCTTTGACTTCAGGATATCAGCAGCTCCCTAAACATAATCAGCCACTGACTTCTCTTATCTTTATGCCTGAAGTCTCTTCCCTCAAGACCAACATATTTGTAGATATCCCCTTCATTCATTGATGCAATGTGACCTCTAGATTCAAGCTTAAAGCCCTCAGAATTTATCTTTCCTGGAATACATGAAGAATTTTACAGTTAAGATCAAGTGACATTTTGATATCACTGAAGAAACATTCAATGAGATGAAGGAACTGTTACATAGAGAATTTTTGGTGAAGACATGTAATTTGATGTTATCT
This sequence comes from Notamacropus eugenii, assembly GCF_028372415.1. NCBI lineage: Eukaryota > Metazoa > Chordata > Mammalia > Diprotodontia > Macropodidae > Notamacropus > Notamacropus eugenii. The sequence continues at coordinate 247,875,526 of NC_092874.1, read as the reverse complement.
GTGTACATTAAATGATGAATAAGATATTCAGTTGGCTGTCCTCTAATTTGGAAGCCATAGTTGGTTCTATTTAAGAGGGATGATCATCAATTTAAAGACAGTAAGCACCACAAAGGATTTAAATTGTATCCCTGAAAAATGTTGAGTTTTATATCAACTTTCCTGATACTGCATGTGGCATGTTCTCAATAAAGAAGAATTTTCCATGTGGACATAAAATAGTTCAGCACTTCCAAATCTGGGTCAATTTGATATATTTGTGATAATCAGCAAAGGCTGTAAGATATGGCACCAGTTTATTCAATAATTACTGAATCAATAATATATTATTCCTTACAACCTTAGAACTTTTTAGCAAACTCTTTTTTTCCCTCAGCTTTTTTTCAATAGTGTCCAGAGGAGAACTGCTATTGGAACAAGTTGTTAGCTAATATTCTTCTATGTTTAATATTCCATGCACCAAGGATAAAATAACTACTTTCTGTATTTGTATAAAATATTAAAAGTCCATTCTCTGTAGGCTTACTGAAAGCATTTTCAGTATAATTAATCATCAATCCTCTTTTTCTTTCCTTTCTCTAGGAATGAGTTAGTCAAGACTGACAGCACTGCCTCAGAATGGAGTTTCTCAGTATAGGGTGGGATTCAGTTTTCATTTGTTTAGACCAGTAGTCTTCCAAGTAAGTGGCCCTGCACATTCAGTGAGTGATGGAAAAAATCCTAAGGGGGCTGTGACAGGACAAGGGGTAACTAATTAAGAGATTAGAATGTGGGTCATATACCGTCCAACTAATAATAGTCATGGAACCTACTCTAACTCAATTGGCAACACCTCTCCCCCCGCCCCCATCGACCAACACTATTGTTCAACTCTCCTTCATGAACTCCGCCTCCTTCTACCACTTAATTCCTATAACAGTACAAATCCCTCCCTTTCTTCTCAGGGCAGTTGTAACTTAACCAAAACCCCCAAACCTTCAACAGTAGTGATATAGGCAAAATTACCCTAACCCTACTCCCATAATTTCCAGCTGATTCAGGATTCACTCAACAGGCTCCTCACTTTTGGACAGTGACTAGTAAGATTACTGCTTCCTCCTTTTCATTTTCAGTGGAGCAAAGAGTACCACACAATGAGCAGGTATAAAAGGATCATAAGATTACACTATCATAAATAAATCTAGAACTGAAATGGATGACCTCAGAAACTATTTGGTCCAACTACCTGTCAGACATCTCAAAATAGATGTTCTATAAGCACCTCAAACCCAACATATCCAAAATAGAAGTCATTATCTTTTCCTAAAAACATGTCTCCCCTCTTCTAAACTTTGCTATCACTGTCATGGGCACCACCCAGGCTGGCAACCTCACTGTTACCCTCATATCATCACTCTCACTCCACCCTATATATCATTATCAAATTACCCATTATCTATTACCCATAATCCATTACCAAAATTTGTTTCTACCTTCACAACTTCTCTTGAATATGTTCCCTTGTCTCCACTCATCCAGGCCCCACCTCAGTTCAGGGTTTTACACCTCTTGCCTGAACTACTGCAATGGATTTGTAATTGGTTTTCCTACCTACAGTTTTCCCCTACCCCAATTAATCCCCCACACTGCTGGCAAAGTGATTTCCCTAAAGCACTGATCTGCCAATGTTACCAACCTTACTCAATAAAATCCAGAGGCTTGCTCTAACCTCCAGAATCAAATATAAAGTCCTATTTCACATTTAAAGCTGTGGAAAAATACTGACTACCACCAACCCTCGCCTGGCTTTAGGTTAGAAAACATTAGGATATTATTTTCATCTGATGCCCTTAGTCTAATATGAATGAAACATTTATCAGCCTTTAACTATCAATCCCCAAAGATGAAATCTTTCTTATCAAAAGCCTAATCAGTTTGTAAACAGAGGTCCAGTCAGTCCAGGAAGTACTTCACTAAGTCATCAAAGTAATGATCTAAGAGAAGAAGTAGCTGATTAAAATCAGTGAAAATGAGTTATCTCTTGAGTTTACCTTTGAGCACCTGTAAAGAAGAATCCTCAGAAGGAGTTAAAGGAGGATTGAATGGTGAGGAAATGTTTCTCCAGTATGCCCGGACATTTTAAATCTCTCCTGTTCTGTTTGATGAATCAAACCTGTCAAATGAACTTTCTTTAAGAATACAACTAAACAATTTGTCATTTCAAAATGGCTTAGCAGAGAGAGTTTGCAGAAGCAGGATGAATGTCCTTTTGGACTTCCTAAGAGATGCCTGGAATCAGAATTTAATTAATAAAATTGTATCTGACCAGATTCTGCCCAAGTATTTTTCTTCCATAAAGCTCTTCACAACCTGGTTCCTTCCTCCTTTCCACTATTCTTCCACATTACTTCCCTTCTTATAGTCTATGATCTAACTACCTTAGCCAATTTGTTGTTCCTCAAACAATACTTTTATCTTTCATGACATCTCATCTCCCATCTCAGCTGCTATGCACTGGCAGTCCCTCTGGAATGTTCTTCCTTCTCACCTCAGCCTGCCTCATTTAAGGCTCAGTTCAAATCTCACTTTGTGTAAGATACCTTTCCTAGTTCCCCTACCACCCCACCAGCTGCTACCAGCTTTCACTGAGATTATATTCTGTCTACTCTGTGTATAATGGTCAGATCCATTAGAATGTGAGCTCTTTGAGAATAGGACTGTTTTTGCCTCTTATTTATATATCTGACACTTAATGCAGCACCTGGTAGATAGTAAATAATGTTTCCTGACTTATTGTCTGACTAGTCCAACACCCTCTTTTATAGATGAGGAAATTTAAGCCCAGTTAAGTTAAATGAGTTACCTAAGGTCACACAGCTCAGTGGGGATGTGTACAGAGCACTGGGTTTGGAATCAGGAAGACTCATCTTCATGAGTTCAAATCCAGCTTCAGACAATTACTAGTTTTGTGGCATGTCACTTCACCCTGTTTGCTTCAGTTCCTCGTTTGTTAAATAAGCTGGAAAGGAAATAACAAACTAGTATTTTTGCCAAGAACACCCCAAAAAATGGATTCCAGAAGAAGCAGGCATGCCAAACCAACTCAACAACAAGGCCACACATTTCGTATCAATGGTAGGATTTGAACCCAGGTCCATTCTAGAGCAAGTACTCTTTCCAATGGCATACAATTGGCATAAGATTCACTCCTAGTTGAGGTTATCACTACTTCCTACATACTTCCTACTCTTCATATCCAATCATCTGCCAAGTCCCATAATTCTGCCTCAACAACATCTCTAGCATCCATCTACCTCTCTCCACTCACAAAGTCATCACCCTCGTTTAGGTTCTCATCATCTATCACTTGGACAAGCACAACAATTTCTTAATTGTTCTCTGCTTCAGGTCTCTGCTCTCCAATACAATTTCCAGACAAGACCTATGATTTCAATGGAATAGGGACTTCAGATGAGGATACTCAAGGTCAGCACTTTCTCTGCAACTTACACTTCTAGGGTGCTGCTGCTGTCTAGCATGCACAACTCTGAATAGAATAGTGCATGTATAACATTTTAAAATAACATGGGTATGAATACATATGTGTGTATATATATGCATGTACATGTGTATATGTGTATATACACACACATGTATATATGTATTTAGAGGAACAGAGAGAGAATATGCTCAATTTCTTTTAGTTAAAGAGGTACACAGTCAAAAAAAGTTTGGAGACCACTGGTCTAGATTGATAAGCAATTGGAACTGATCCATCTTGGACAGCACTATCCCTCAAAAATGAGCTGGGCCCAGCACTTAACAAGAGGAGAATGGCCTGGATTTCTCCATAAAACAAAGGCTCATCTCTTTAATAGCACTACTGTTCTAGTGATAATCTACATAAAGAAAGACCAAAGTTTGCAAATAATTAAAAGTGAAGGTCATCCAAAGGGCAATAGAGAGACATGGTAGAAGTATACTACAACATACTGTCAATCAAGAACTGCACAAGAAGAGTGGTTTAAAGATTGCCATCAGAGATAAGTTACTAGAAAAGTATGCTAGTTATGTGACAAGAGAAGAAAATAGATGGAATAGCCTATAGGTGACCCTGGTATCTACTCAAAGCCAAGAGAACTAGAAGAATGTATCTATCATACTGGATGAAGCCCCCATGGAGCATGTATTGGAGGACACTGAGAAGATTCAAATAGAATGAAAAGGTATGGCTAGGTTGCAATCTGTATTGATTGAGGTATTGAAGTTATTGCGGTATCTAAGCATTATGGACTGATACTGGTTAGAGTGGTATGTTAGCGGTATTATGTTCCAGTAGTGGTATTAAACCCCAATGTTTAATTTTCTCTCACCCCAAAGCCAAGTAAGATTTAAGAACAGCTTATTATTATATGTAATGATAAATAAGATTTTCCTTAGTGGACAAACAAAATGTCTTTTGCTACAATACACATGATAATGGCAGTCAATTATTTTTCTGAAGATGGATTTTTATTGAATACTACATTGGCCAACAGACAGGAGTCTGAGCAAATTTAAATTTCTATAGATCTCAGTTTCCTCATCTACAAAATAAAGGAATTAGACTAAATGATCTCTAAGGCTCTTTCCAAAGGTAAACGAATAATACTCTATGATGTTTTCTATGAATGAGAATTGCCTAATCTTCTTTAGATCCATGACTTCAAGAGAACTAAGTTCATTTACAAGCATGTATCACAGGTCTTTTTAAACTCCACACAGCACTAAATGTTGACTGGATTTTTATATACTATCCTATCTAATTATGCATCTTCTTCTTGTTCAATAACAACAACAAAACTGTTTCTAGTTAAAACAAGTAACTGATACATAGCAATTTCAAGGTGTGAGGCCTCAGGTGAGGTAGAAACATCACTAAGTGCAGTCAGACAGAACTGAACCTCAAAAAGGAAGAGGACATAAAGGATGAGAAAGGACCAAGCCTTCCAAATATCATCCACAATAGTTCCTGAAAATTCCTGCTAACTGGTGCTGAACAACAATGCCCTTCTCCCTCCCCCATTTCACTGTCTCTCCTAGAACAGACTGCTCCCTACCCCACTGAAAAGGATGTGTGCCCACTTATACTCATTCCAACAACCTATAGACACCCTCCAACCTTCCTGCACCACACACCCCCTTCATCTGCCTTTCATCATAAGAAAGCCAGGAAATTCCATTCCACTCCAGCCATTAGAACCAATTCCCGATTCTCAATAATGGTGAGTTGCTCCCCTCTCAGATCCCCACTCTACATGTCGATGTATCCCTAAGGATTCCTGGGCCTTGCTGCATGGCCTTCCCCAATTAAAATGTGAATTCCTTGAGAGGTATTGTCTTTTCTAATTGTGCACAGGGTTTGGCACATAGTGAAAAACTTAATGCTTTCTTCATTCATTCATTCATTTAATGATCTGACTATGTGTCTCCCTAATGCAAATTTTCTGAGTCAACTTCTGTACCAAAGAGCTGGACAAATAAATAAATAATCAATAATCAAATAAATAAGCAAATAAATTGCTTTTGCTCCTCATTTTTGCCCTTCTTCCCTCAGATGTATCCAAGACAAACACAATATCCATCAAATTAAATTAAAATGTAATTGGTTTGGGTGGCAAAGACCAAAGTGTGACCAAACTTAAACCAATAAAACCTGGGGCTGGAGTAGGCCAAAGATATTCCTAAGAATAAGTAATAAAAGAATATTAACTTGACAAAAAACAAGCAAACTGAATAAATACATTCACAAATGAATTTGTGCTTCAACAATTAAAACTTTACATCAAAACAAAGCATATCCAAGCTACATGTCTTAAATCTAACTTTTAAAATATTTCACTATGACTTTTTAATGAGACGTATAAGTTTCTCTGAAGAGTCAAAAATATTACCTATGTAAATACAAATGTAGAAAAGTTTTGCAAGAGTACAAACAACAAACATTCACCAAAAAATAGATGAATCATCTAATGATTAATCCTATTTCCTGTTCACTTCTTTTATGCCTTCTAGTTTATTGCTGAAACGTTTTTCAGTCATGTTCAATTCTTCAAGAATCATTTGGGGTTTTCTTGGCAAATGCACTGGAGTGGTTTTGTCATTTCCTTCTCCAGCTCATTTTATAGATAAGGAAACTAAGGCAAACAGGGTGAAGTGACTTGCCCAGGGTCACTGAACAAGTTAAGAGTCTGAAGTCAGATTTAAACTACTCAGGAAAATGAGTCTCCCTTACTCCAGGCCTGGCACTCTATCCACTGCCCCGCTTTCCAGTTACCTTAACCCAATAAACTGCATGTTATCTCCCCTAGCTATGGCTCTAATAGAAGGCATAGCACATGATCATATAATAATCACTTAAAATATCTTATTTGATCCTCACCAAAATTCTGTATTGTTTCTATTTATGAGAAAACCAAGGCTAGGACAGATTAAGTACCTTGTCCATGGCCACACAGCAATAGCTGGATCTATGCTTCACAACTCTAAATCCACTATTTTATACTGATTTCTAAAATGCTTTTAAAATCTTTAAAATTTCTTAGTAGTCTTCTACCATTATTCATAGATCTTAGGTGATGGAAAAGACCTTATAAAACCACATATTCCAACCTCTCTCAATTTTAAAGATAAAAGAAAAAAAAAACCTCTAGTCATTTATAAAGTGCTGGACCTAATTTACTCTTTCTGTTTAGTTATAATTATTTAAATATCCTTTACTGGGTCCTGCTAGAAATAAGATTTGTCCATTATGCTTGTCATGATGAATAAAAAATATCAGTATGCCTCTCACTAACATGTTACAATATACTGACCTAGATGTTTTTAATGTAATAAAATCTGTGAATAAATGCACATATGTACATACAGATACATACACACACACACGCACTCAGTAAACATAAAATGTGAACATGCATGTCCTTACCACTAAGTCAAAAAAAAGTCTGTGATTATCCCATCCTATTTTCTCCTATCCCTTACTTAGTAACTAAAGTTTTTGCAGTTTATTTTAACTCACACTAATATTCACTCATATACACAACTTTTAAAAATTTTGTCCAAGAGATCATAAAAATGGGAAAGGGTCCCACATGTACAAAAATATTTATAGCAGCACTCTATGTAGTTGCCAAAAACTGGAAGTCAAGGGGATGTCCATCAATTGGGGAATGGCTGAATAAATTATGGTATATGAATGTAATGGAGTACTATTGTGCCATAAGAAATGATGAACAAGAAGACTTCAGAGAGGCCTGGAAGGACTTATATGACCTGATGCTGAGTGAAAGGAGCAGAACCAGGAGAACTTTGTGCACAGCAACGACCACAGTGTGCGAGAGTTTTTTCTGGTAGACTTGGAATTTTGTAATAACGCAAAAACTTCTTATGCAAAAAAAAAAAAAAAAAAAATCCCAAAGGTGGTTCTCAAGGCAAAATGCCTTCCACACTCAGACAAAGAAATATGGAAGTCATTCACAAAATGTAGCAGATCATGTTTGTGTATGTGTATGTGTTTGTGTATCATGTTTTGAGTTGTTATATGATTTCTTTCATTTATTTTAGTCTGACTACATAGCATGACTATAGTGAAAATATACTCAATAGGAAAGTATATGTAGAACCTATACAGAATTGTATGCAGTCGTGGGGAGGGAGGGGGGTAGTGGAGGGTAGGTGTGGGGGGGATAAAATCTCAATTGTATGGCAGTGATTATTAAACATTAAAAAATAATAATTTAAAAAAAAATTTTGTGAAGGTAACTTACACAAAAGGTTAGACAGAGAACTTTGTAACAATAACAACACTGCAATTCAATGTCTTATTCCTGGTAAGGTTCAGTCTAATTTATTTCAGATTTCATCATCCTATTATTTTTTCAAATGAATTTTGTCCATCTTCTCCACCAACAGATTGAAACAAGAATGATTCCCAAATTGTGCTCTAAAGTAACTCCAGAGGTCAATACAATGTCCCATGAGAAATTTCGATGTTAGTAATATTTTCCTATAAAAGATTAAATTACATTGTGTGGTCTGAGCACTTACTACATTCAATATTTTCTGTCCAAAAATGAGCTTGATTTCTTCCATTCTGTTACAAAATCTCTCCATTCCCCTATTTATATTCTAAGTATCTCAGACCTTAATTTATAGGAATCATCAATAAAATGCCAAGGCCAAAAGTATTCATAGACAAATTAGTCTGGGAAACATATCCACAAGTCCTCTATTCTAGATTCATGGAGAATGAATTCAAGTGGACCTTAGGAAGCACTGCTAACAGCAAGGTTAGTGGAGGTGACGGAATTCCAGCTGAACTATTTAAAATCCTAAAAGATGATGCTATTAAAGTGCCATACTCAATATGCCAGCAAGTTTGAAAAGCTCAACAGTGGCCACTGGATCAGAAAAGATTAGAAGGGTAATGCCAAAGAATGTTCAAACTATCAAACAATTGCACTCACTTCACAAACCAGCAAGGTTATACTTAAAGATTCTGCAAAGTAGGTTTTAGCAATATGTGAACCAAGAAATATTAGAAAAGCAAGCTGGTTTTCAAAGAGACAGAGGAACTTGAGACCAAATTGCTAACATTCACTGAATTGTGGAGAAAACAAGGGAGTTCTAGAAAACATTTACTTTTGCTTCATTGACTACATTAAAGCTTTGACTGTGTGAATCACAAAAATATGTGGCAAGTCCTCAAAGAAATGGGAGTACCAGATCATCTTACTTTTTCTCCTAAGGAACATGTATACAGGTCAAGAAGCAACAGTTCAAATCTAACACTGAACAACTGATTGATTTAAGATGGGAAAAGGAGTATGACAAGGCTCTATATACTCTCAACATATTTATTTAACTTGTATGCAGAGTACATCATGTAAAATGGCACAATGAATGAAATCAAAAGCCAGAATTAAGGTTGCCATGAGAAATATCAACAATCTCACATATTCAAACAATAGCACTCTGATGACGGAAAATGAAGCATTAAGAAGTCTCTTGATAATGGTGAAAGAGGAGAGTATAAAAGCTGGCTTGAAACATCAAAAAAAAGTTAAGACCCTGAAAACTAGTCTCATCACTCCTTGGCATACAGAGGGAGAAGAAATGGAAGCAGTGTCAGATTTATTATTCTTGGACTCAAAGATCACTGCAGCCATGACAACGCTTGCTCCTCAGAAGGAAATCTATGGCAAATCAGGACAGCATCCTCAGAAGCGGAGATTTTACTTTGCTGTCAAAGCTTCATACATGGTTTTTCCAGTACCAATGTAATGGCTATGAGAACTGAACTATTAGGAAAGCTGAGCACCATGGAAGTGAGACTTTTGTATTGTGGTGCTGGAGAAGACTTTTGACAGGCCCCTGGAGGAGATCAAATCAGTCAAGACAAGTAATAATAATACAATACTAATAAGTAACCATCACAATAATATAAGTAATAGTAATACAAGTAATTCAGGGTATTCACTGAAAGGTCAAATACTTAGCTTCTTTGGTCATATAATATGAAATCAGAACTCACTGGAAAAGACCTTGCTATTGGAAAAGACTGAAGGCAAAGGACTAAGGGAAGACAGAGAATGAGATGTATAGATAGTGAGTGTCATGGAAACAATGAACATGAACTTGGACAGATTTTGAGAGATGCTGGAGGACAGAAGGGCCTGGTGTGCTATGGTCCACGAGGTCATGAAGAGTCAGACATGACTGAACAACCAAACAACAAAGAAACAGAAAAACAGAGATTAAGCACTGATGACTCAGAAACTCAAAGATTTTGACAAACCTCCCCCCTTTTTTTTGGTAAGCTACTTAATTTAAAATTCATTTTGTTTTGCAAGGAAAGCTATTTTTCTTTTTACTGAACACAAAAGTCAAACAAGTCATTAAGATGCGCTATACTGTATTTTACCAAAATCTGTTTACAGAAAAAAATCAGTGTTTATTTATTGATATTTTATATCATTTCTCATTTTTGCAAAGAGCCAGGGCATCCCAGCATCTAAGATGTTGATCCAGATAAAAGCCCCTCTGCTCAGCTTTCAAAGTTCTCCACAACGTCCTGGATCCAATCTATCTTTCCAGTCTCACTGAATATTACTCCTTCTCTCTGCTTCTCTGGGATCCAATCAAACACACAACACTCCATCTTCTCATCTCTATGCCTCTGCATTGACGATTTCATATACCAGGACACACTTCCTTCTTCCCTGAGCCTCAGAGTCTCTCTCTTCCTTTCAGACACATCTCAGGAACACTCCTCTTCATGAAATCTTTCCTGATCCTCAAAACTATTTGTTTTTTCTCTCCCAAACTGCCTTGTATTTAACAGTTTTGTATGTCTTTGTATTTATTCACTATATATTTATGTTGTATATGAACTTGTTACCTCTTCCATCAGATGTCAGTTCTCTGAGAAGCAATGTTTTTATGATTTGTATTTGTCTCTCCAATTCCTCACACAGTGCCCCAGCTTATTATATAGACACTTCATAAAAGCTGGTTGACTGAGGAAATTAATCACAGGAGTCAGAATGAAGCAGATGGGAATCTCACTGTATTCTTCTCTTCCAGACCACATCTGGAATATCATATTCAGTTATGAGGGTTATATCAAACCAATGACAGAAGCAGAACACATCAACCTAAGAGTGGTCAAAACAGTGAGAGGACTAGAGAAGCTACAATATGGACTGGCTGAAAGAGCTAATGAAGAGAAGACGTGGGCAGAATATGATGACTGTCCAGTGTTTGAAGGCCTGTCCTGGGGAACAAGGATTACACTTGTTCTGCTAATCTCTGGAGGGCAGTACCAGAAGTAATTGATTTAAGATGCATAGAGGTAGGTAAAGGGTTATATAAGAAAATACATCATAATAAACAGAGTTCACCAAAAGTGGAACTGACTGGCATATGATATGGGGGGTGGGTATTCCTTCAGTGGAGGACTTCAAGCAAAGGAGAGAAAAACACTTATTAGTTATATTGCAGGTACTGGGTGGAGGAGTTAGTTCCTTCCACTCTGAGGTTCTATGATTCTAGTCACAGAATCAGGATAAGAGCCTAGTCTTCTGACTCTCAGTCCAAGATACTTCCCACTACTTTTGGCTTCTTATTTCTGCATGAAAACTATTTTGTGCACCTAAGCATGGAATTGATTCTCCTCCCTTCATTTCTTATATAGTGAAATTCTCTTTCTTCATTGCCCAGCTCAGATGTCACCTCCGCCATGATGCTTTCCCTCTCCTAATTCCATTCAAAAAAATATTCATTTATCATTTTATTATAAGCAAAGCACACTGTTGAAAGTACTAAGGTCACAAAGACAAAAAAGAAATGGTCCCTTTCCTTACAATCTACTGGAGGAAACATGTACCTAGAAAATCAAATAGGTAACACAGACACATACAAAGTCATTTCCAGCGAGAGATCATCATTAGCAACTTGGGGGTCAGGATAAGATTCCTACAACACTTGAAACTAAAGATCCTCTAAGACAAAAGTAAGAGGAGAGTGCATTCTAGGGACATGTGGAGGATGGAGAAGAGAAAAACTGTGGAACTTCAGGGACACCAAGCAGGAGGCTATTCTAATAACAGTTTGGGTCAGAGGTAACAGGATTATAGGATTATAAATCTAGAGCTGAAAGGGACCTTAGAGGCTATCAAATCTAATCTCCATTCTCTGAATGACAAAAGTGAAATACAGAGCTTAAGTGACTTTCCCAGGATCACACATCTCAGGGGACCAGAACCTCAATGTTCTTAACTCCAAGGTGAGTGCCCTATCTACTACCTGATGATGAGAGCATTAGGTAGGTTACATGAATGGCTGAAGCTTTCTTTAACCTCTCACCTTAACCTTTTTAATTAATCATATTCTAATTAGCATTAGGTTCCTATGTTAATTTATATTAGCCTCTCAGTGACTCATAAATTTCATTTAGGCAAGGACTGTTATTTTTCACTGTGTCCCAAGGACTTAGTTTAGTGCTTTGCACATAGTAGGCACTGAATCACTGTTAACCTGAAATGAACCTGAGACTATAGCTAAATACTACTATTTTGATTCTAAAACTGTTGATTAAGGACTGTAGGGGACTATCATTTTGGGAGAGAGATGCCTCTTGTCTTCTTTGGCAGATCTGGTGAAGCCTAATGAACCCTTCTGAGAATAATGTTTTAGATGCATAAAATAAAATATATATGACTACAAAGGAAACAAATTATATTGAAATATAGTTATCAAAAATTAAATAAATAGGTTCATGGGACTCTGACTAAGAACTCCTACTCTACACATTCTGCCCAGCATATGCTTTTTAATAGCAATCTGCCCAAATATGTTTCCAGTATTTGGCAAGATTGATTCCTACTGCTAATGCCCAAGGTATTTGAATAGTTAACTACATGGTCTTCACGTTGTTTGGGGGGTCCTGAGGGAGTGGTGTTAAGGGAAAAGGATAGAGGGAGGAAACTGGGAGGTGGGGAGGGAATCAGGATGTCTCTTTAGCCATTCATAATTCCCTAGGGAAAGGGCTCAATGAATGAATTCACTGTTCACTGAAGATGATCTAGATGATTTGGTGCAAGGGTTCTTAACATTTGATCTGTGAACATTTACAAAACATTTTGATAACTGCATTTCAATATAACTGGTTTCCTTTGTAACCCCATGTATTTAAAAACAGACACAGAGGTCAAAGAAGTCCAACACTCACTCTCTCTCTCTCTCTCTCTCTCTGTCTCTCTCTCTCTCTCTCTCTCTCTGTCTCTATCTGTCTGTCTGTCTGTCTGTCTCTCTCTCTCTCTCTGATTTAGAAGTGCCCAGATTTTCCATTTCCCTTTTTTCACTTTAAGGTTTCTGGTGTCCACCAGATAAACTATTAATAAACTATTGAGAAGTTGGTAGTTTCTGAAATACATCACTTTACATATATCATGATTCTCAAAACAACAAAACTCATCATTTGTGTACAGTTAGGAGGAGGTCACTTCTCTCCAAAGTCTACCCATATATAGGACTATGCCTTCAGTAGTGTAGAGCGCACACATTTATATTGAGTGTGCAGATTAGATACAGATCTACATTTAAAAAACACTTATTTCAGCTATTTAAAAGTTTGTGCAAAACACTATATTAGGTAGATTAAAAGATATTAACATGCTGTTCATAAAGAACCCCCCACTAGCTTGTAACTTCTAGAAGGGCAGGCATTATGCCTTCTTTCATCTTTGTTTCTCTTCCATCAAGCTCTGCCAATTAATCTAAAAGCACCTAAGTGCCAATTACACAATAATAAATAAATACAAATACTGTGCTGAATACAAATAAAAAACTAAGGCAGTCCCTGCCTTCAAGAAATTGATATCCTTCTGGGAAAGAATGTAATATGTTCACAGATAATTGTATAAAAAGTGATTTGCAGCCTAATACCTGAAGAATCAAGAATGACCACTTGAAAAAGGTGGCTTATCTATAGGCTGAGTCTGGAAGGAACCTAAGGGTTGCAAAAGGAAACGTATCGGGAAAGCAATATAGGAAATAAAGGAAGGTCCAGAGATAGAAAGTCATTTATTGAAAACAGGATATTAAAATAGTTTGAAGTACAGTGGGGAGAGAGCAGAAGCTCATGACAGAGCCCTAGATAAATCAAAGTATATCAGACTATACAAGAATAATGATCCTACAAAGGAGAATGAGAAAGATCTGTCACACAAACAACCTGGAGAGAAGAGCAGTCACAAAAACCTAGGGAGGGGTTTTCAGGAAGCCAGCAATATCTGACACTGCACAAGAGGTCAAAAAGGATAAGGACTAAAAACAGGTCACTGGAACTAAAGATCAAGTCAACAAGAATTTGCTTACTGCCTACTATGTGTCAGGCACTGCAAAGAAAGGTTTTTTAAAGCTATCACTGGTGACCTCAGAGAGCACAGTTTCAACTGTGGTATAATGGAAACCAGATTGCAAGAAACTGAGAAATGAGTAGGAGGTAAGAACGCAGAAGCAAGAAAGCACAGACAGCTTTTTCTAAGTTGGTCTATGACAGGTAGGAGAGATACAGAAAGATAGCTTGAGCTGATGGTAGGATCAAGTGAAAGTTTTTTAATGATGAGGGAAAGCTGAGCATATTTGAGGGTGGAAGATAAGGAGAGGTTGCTAGCTAGGGAAAGAACAGGGCCAGAAGTTGAAGTGTTGATCTTAGCAAGGAAAAGGAACACCTTACCCTACAGCTCAGAACAAAGTAAAAGAAAACGGGTGATAATGGAGAGGTAAAACTGGGGAAAATAGAGAACTCCCTATGGATGCATCAATTTTACTGAAAATGAAGGGATGAGGCCCACACTATGAGGGAAGGATCGTTTACTCTCAGAATTTGAAAGTTATGGATCATTATAAATATGGAAGAGAAATGGTGATTATGGGTATGGTGATCAAAGGCATGATCATCCATCTGTGTACAAGGCTGAGGTGGAGCATTGGTGTAGATCAGAAGTGTCAATCAAACACACAACTCTCCACACTCCCCTAGTGCTCCAGAACCAAATTAAAATATAACTGGGAAATATTTTTAAAAAATAAAAATACAATAAAACATAATGTTAATGTGAAGCTAATACGCAAAGTTAATAATGTGAAGTTAACATGTGGCCTGAAGAGATCCTTATATATGACTTAGTGGCCCTATTTGAGCTACATAGCCCAAAGGATAGAACAGAGCCTAAGAGTCAGTAGGACCTAAATTCTAGTCCAGTCATAGATACTTACTAGCTTTGTGATTCCAGGCAAGTCCACTTAACCTTTGCTCCTCTCACTTTCCTCAACTGTAAAATGAGAACAATAATGGAACCTCCCATAGCTGTTCCGAGGAACAAATGAGATAATATCTCTCAAGTGCTTAGCACAGTGCCTAGCACATAGTGGGCAGCTTAATTTTTTTTTTTCTGTTAAGGAATGTGATGAACTGGGAAGCAGGGGTATTTGCATGTAAACTGAAGTCCCTAAGTATCAAACAAGATGTTTATTGCATGAATGCTTAGGAAATGAACCAACCAGGTTAATTTAATTTTCAAGTTAATTTCCTCCACTAAAGTCCTATTCCAGGGCTCCATTATGGTGTGAAACGGCAATCGTGGATACTCACAGGCAACACCAATGTAGCATGAACACTGGATAACTCTACCAAGCTGGAAAGATTTTGAATACCAATTTTGGTGGCAGACTGTATGTCAATCATTCAAGAACCAGTTTCAGAAAAAGTCACAGTGAGGTGGGGAAGAAGGAATAAAGGGAGGGAGGTAACTGAGATACAGAAGCTCATGAGGCTGTCAATTAAGGCTCAGAGTAATACTAAATCACAGCTCTTGTGAATTATTGAATAGGTGAATTAACCAGAAAACTCTCCTGTTCATCCAGGTTCATTGCAAATACGTAATCAGTTGCCAACTCTTTATATATTCCATCTTCACAGTTCAAGCACTTATTCTTTCTTCTCCATTCACACAGTCTCTACTAGGTCCAGGCCTTCATTCCATTATATATGAACTATTGAGTTAACCTCCTAAATGAATTAGTCTCCCTGTCTCACACCTCTCCCCTCTCTAGTCCAAACAACTCCCAAAGGGATCTCTTCTCCCTACTCAACTAACTCTAATGGCTCCCTAATCACCTCTAGGATCAAATCTAACCTTTTGTTTGATACTGAAAGCCCTTCTCAAACTGATTTTAAACTACCTTTCTAAGCTCGTTACATACACTTACAAACTAGCCTCACTGCTGTTCTTCACACACGGCATTCCATTTCCTAGTTCCATGCCTTTGCTGTCCCCTATTCCTCATATGTATTCCTTCCTCATTTCTACCTCTCAAAGTCTCAAGCTTCCTACAGAGCTCAGCTCAGCTGAGCTACTACATGTGGAACTGGTGCCTTCCAAAACAAGATTACTTCGTATTTATTTTGGATACACTTATATATGTGTATCAAAGTATACATACAAGTCACTTATCACGCCTGATAGAATGGAAGTTCCTTCAGGACAAAGAGTGTTTCATTTTCATCTTTGTATGCCCATCACCTAGCAGAGTGCCTATAGTAGGTGCTTAATAAATGTTTGCTGACTGAATGATTGAAAATTCTACTAAATATAATATGCTTTCCTGCCTTAGTAAATAGAGTGAAAGGAATATAATGAAGTCAATCCCTTCGTTGGAAGTTTCAGCCTTCCCTCTACAAACCAGCCTCCACACAGCTGCCAAATTGATATTCCTAAAACATAGCTCTTTCCACTCTATCGCACTGCTTTTCTGTACAGGGTGTCCCCTCTGCCTGAAATAAACTCCTTCCTCTCTTCTCCCACCCAGAATCCCTAAATTCCCTCAAAACTCTCTCATGTGCCATTTGCTAATAAAAAGGCCATCCTGATCCACCACCACCTGATCCATCACCACTCCATCTCTACAGCCTTCCCACACATGATACTGTATATATTTTGTATTTACTTTTCTCCATACATATTGTTTCTCTCCCAACAAAATATAAGTGGTCAAATGACAATGGAATAACTGAAGAAACTGTAGTGCATAAAGATTAATGATTACAGTAAGAAAATATGACCATGAACCTTTTTTTAAAAAGGGAAGACATGTAGTTTATGCAAGTGAAGTAATAAGAACCAGGAAAACAATATAACAATGTAAACAAAAAGAACAAAGACATGAAACTGAATGTTCATTTATGAAGAAGCTTGACTGGGGAACTGAGAAAACATCCTTTTCTGTCTTCTTCTCAGGGGTAGAAGATTACAAATGTGAAATGCTGCAGATACTTTTGAGATGCAGTGGGTACGTCAGTAGATGTTGCTGACCTGTTTCCTTTTCTAAATTTTTTATTACAAGTGAGAGCAGAGGTGGTAGATACAATGAGAAATAAAGGTAGTATCAAAACAAACACGTCAATACTTTTTTTTTAAAGAATGTAAACTCTTCCAAGGCAGGAATTGTTTCATTTTTTGAAACATCCCTAGCATGTAGCACAGTGCCTCTCACTAGTGGGCATTTAATAAATGCTTGTTGATTGAATCAGAGCTATGTTACAATATTAATAGCTAACATGTATATAGCGCTTTACAATTTACAAAGCACTCCTGAGACAGATGGTGGTGTAGTGGAGAGAGAGCAAGGTCTGGAGTCAGGAAGACCTGAACTCAAATCCAGCTTCAGACACTTACTAGCTCTGTGACCATGGACAAGTTACTTAGCCTGATTCCTGAACTATAAAATGAGAATAATTACAGCACCCACTTCCCAGGGTTGCTGTGAGGATCACGAGATACTTGTAAAAAGTCTTAGACCAATGTTTGGCACATAGTAAATGCTATATAAATGCTTACTTATTTTCCCTTCTCCTCCTATGTTCACCATATACCTTGCCCTTGCCCCTTTGATTATCAGAACTTTTGACTGATTCATTGATACTGAATGATTTTGGGAGCCTTACAACATTATTGGGAGGTATGGGCCTTTAGCAGCAGTGATAGACTCAGAATTATTAAAAAATGCACTACACAGATGAAAAGAAGTCCTGTACTCCTAGTCCTGTGCAATTTTCATCCAAGACTTTCCCTAAATCTTCTAGAGAACTACCTAACACAACAGAGGCCTTCCTTTTCATGGATCCCAACCAGCACAGCCATTCAAGCAAAAAATTCAACAAATGTCAGATGTCAACTATGAATGAGTTACAAAGATGAAGAGTAACAATAATAATTTCTGACCTGAAGGAGCTTTCAAGGTCTAGGAGGAAAGATAAAAGACTTAAGACAAATAAACGCACACACACACACACACACACACACACACACAAGTACATAAATGCAGAGTAGAGGAACATACCTAGAGATGATAATTCCGTATCTCAACTCCCTAATGAATCAAGCACAGAATAACTGACTTTTCTCCATCATCCTTTTGTCCCATTATCATTCTCTATATGCTACCAGTACCTTTTAAGAGTTACACATGACCTTAATAGCTGATACATCTCCTCTCCAGGTGACGTAAACTCCATGGCTCTTTACTATAACTAGAATTAAATAAAGTTCCCCTTCCCCTGGCATTTAAGGCTCTTTACAATCTGACCCCAAATTACCTTTCCAGGCTTTATCACACCCTTTCAAACACTATATTCCAGTCAAACTGGCCTTCTTACTCTTCCTTCCATTTCCTATGGATGCCTTTGCAAAGGCTGTCTGTCCCTGTATTCCTGAGATGCATGCACTCCCTTCTCCCTTACACCTCTTAGAATCTCTATAATCTCCTTCACAGTTCAGCTTAAATGACCTCTCACATAAGGTTTTTGGTGATACTATCAGCTTCCAGGGCCTGCCCCCCAAAAATTATCTTACTTCTATTGTGAATATACTTATGTGTACATCTGAATAGTAGCAGTGTGATGGAGTAGATAGGGCTGGAAAGTCAGAAAGCCCTGGGTTCCAGACCTGCTTCTGAAGTCTACTAGTGGTATGACTCAGGCAAGTCATTTCACCTCTCAGTGTCCTGGGTGAGTTAATCTCAAAGTATGTAATACTAGGATGTCATTTGTCTGTTCAAATAGTCCTCCTTTTTCTGACTATATATCTCCATGAAGCTAGATGTCAGTCACAACAGACTGAAGAAGCAAATATGAGAATCCAGCTGTCTTCTCTTAAACCACACTTCAAAGAAATCTGCAAGAAATATGTAAAAACAATGCCATTCTCACCAGTTGTTTGGATTTTGGAAAAGAAAGGGTTTTTTCATTAAAATTTTATTTATGTTGGTATAAAATAGGTTATCATTTTTAAATGAATTACTATTTTTCAATTTATGCATTTTAATTTCTAATATGACAAATATCAATAGAAATAACCCTCATGAACAAAAAGCTCTTGGGATCCTCAACAATTTTAAAGAAACCAAAATTCACACATTAACATTATGTTGCATTCTATTTTTATTTATCTTGTTAAACATTTCCCAATTACATTTAATCTGGTTCTTGTGGTACTGTGAAGTTTTGGGGGCTACCTGGGGCTTTAAGCCTATAAGTTCAAATTCTGGTATAGAGGACTCTAAGATGAGGAAACTGAGTCTTACAATGTAATGGGACACCTTCTCTGCTTTTTATAATCTTTAGGACTGGGAAATTTTTAACAAGATAAGTAAAAATACAATAACAACATATATAATGCTAGTTTGTGGTTTTGTAAGTCAATATGCAGTCTGTAAGGATTCCTTTCTATTTGAATCTGACATTACTGACCAATACAAAAATCACTCCCTAGTCCCCAGCTTTTATACTATATATTATCTCTCAAGATCACTGTTAAGTTCCTTGTGGGAAGCAGCTGTTTCATTTTTGTCTTTGTATCCTCAGTCCCTAGAATTAATAACAGTACAATTATGGCTAGCATTTATATAACACTTTAAGGTTTGCAAAGTGCTTTTACTTTTACATCTATTATCTCATTTGATTCTCCCAGTAGAAGCTATTACTATTCCATTTTCAGCTAAGGGAAAATGAGACTGAGAGAGGTTTGGTGGCTTCCCCAGAGTCACACAGCTAGTAAGCATCTTGGCAAAATTTAAACTCAGACCTTCCTGATTCCAAACCTAATGTCCAATGCACTATGACCACTTAGCTGCCTACAGAACTACACCTGGCACATTGCGAACTGAGTTCAAATCATCAATGGCAATATGCCAGACTGCTTGCACATACTATGCATCTTTAAGTGACAAGATTAGATTCCAAATTCATTATTACACCAAGACACAGTCTCAAATTTTTGTTCTTGTAACTACTTGCAAAAAAGTTAATTTTTCTTATACAGTATTACTGACCACTCCAAAACTTCTAACATGAAGTGGTATTCCTTGAAAATGAAGGTAAGGAAAAAAAAAAAAATCAGTAAAATGTTGTGCAAATAGAAATGGCCTATTCTTTACTATTTTGTTTATTAACAGTGTCAAATTAAGATATTCTTACACTTGTACAAACACTGTAGTTCATCTGTGATATTAAAAATTATAATATTCACAAAAACGAAGTTTGATTATTGACTGAGCAAAGGAAATACACAAATATATATATATACATATATATATACACATATATATATGTGTGTATATACACACACACACAAAAGCATACCCAAATGTAAAATACAGGCTACTAGGCTTAGTGTTGAGAAAAGCTGAATCTAAGACTTATCTCTAACACTTCATGGATGTATGACCCTAAATAAGTCACAGACTCCCTGAACCTTGGTTCCCTCCTTTGTCAAATGAGGGGTTTGGACTAGAAATGCCTCCCACAGGTCTCTTCTAGTTCTAAATCAGCAATCCTAGGATCCCAATCTCTGAGTCTAAAAAGTTCCTTCCTCAGCATGTGAAATGTAAAATGGAAAGATAAGCAAGGTCCTGAGACATACTGTCTCATGTATACCAACAGAGGAACTAAGCTCTTCAGTATATGTAAGACCCCAAGGTGTTAAGTATTCTACACTCGTAGCAGAATAGGGACATTACCCTTGTAGAAGCAAACTTATACTAGAAAGGAGTCCAACAAAATTTTTAAACGGCTACATAAAAGTTCTATAAAATGGAATCAGATATACCTATACCATTAAATTTAAAATTTTAAAATTATAAATTAAAAACTTTATAATTATAAAATTTAAAAAGAAAATAATTAATGGTATGAGCAAAAACAATAGTCATAATAAGACACACACTAAAACAAACTGAATTTATTATGCTACAAAGTAGCAAGAGACATTCAAAAATACTGTTAACTACCAAGTATCCTTCTAAGCATGAATGTTAAGTTTTTCACTAAACTATTAAAAAATAAAAAGCCTACTTTGGGTCTATCCTTCTCTATTTCAATATGTTTTAGGTTTAATTTATTCCTTTAACCAAAAACTTAATATTCCTCATGCTGTTTCTGGAAAAGAATTAAAATTAATGAGGGTCACTTTAGGGACTTTCTTCACTTGAACTAACTGCAGGTTAACACTCAAAAAAAAAAATCGTACACTAATGTTCAAATGATCTTCCTAAGATATTTTACTAAAAAAGGGGGGGAGGGCAATCAAACACAGAAAACACAGCATATTTTTCTCCCAAATATTCTCTGGATTCCAACTTCAATGTCCCCATTTTTATATAACAACAATCTCCATTTATTATCTTAAATTCAGTCATCAACTCAGAAGCAGCCAATTATTAAGGCAGCTATAAGCAATCTTGCAAAAACCTGGGCTTCCTATAGGCAAAAATCACAGGAGTAGAAATCGTCTTCCTTACTAAATACATTTTTATTTTTAACCAGGCAATTAGATTTTTCTCCATATTATTTAAATTTTGGCAATGTAAACCAGCTACATGCCTCATTAGTTGCTGCCTAATGACAATATCTGGCAGAAAAATAATGTATATAACTTTAAAAATCTACTTGTTATTAATTTACAAGTTTTATGTCAGAAATGAACAACAATTATAGTAGCTAGCCTTTATATAATATTACAAGTTTGCAAGTACAATCTACAGCATAAACTGTGTCTCTCTGATATACTTCATACACAGAGGTGACACCAGAACTACAGGTTCCTTCTTGCAACGCCTCACCTCAATTCTAGGCACTAACTATATTAGGATGTGCAAAACAGTATGTCTCTATAAGGGAAGGTAGTATCCCAGGAGTAGAGACAAAAGTTGGAAGTTACCTTAGGAGTCATCAAGTCTAATCCTAATCCCCTTATTATATAAATGAGGAAACTTAAACCCATGGAAGGAAAAGGGTTTGACCAGAGTCACAGAAGGACATGGTAGCACCAGGATTCAAACCCAAAGCCCTTGAAGTTCAAGTCCAGGACTCTTCCCACTACACCAGAAGATCGTGACATAACTAGTTCCATTTTATTCCAATAACATACACCCTAAAAGGAACAAGCAGGTTTTGTATCCAAGTAATACTACTGATATAATTTTTACATTCAATTTCAGTCCCAAGTATCAAATACTCTTCATTCTTTCTTAGGGAAGCATAGTCTCCACTTTTTTGTACATTACATAAGGGCAAACAAAAACACTAACTTAAAAATGTATTTACTTCACAAATATCACAAGCACTAAAACATTTTAACAATATATTAAAAGAATTTAATATATGCAAATCTTAGTATCTGAAATATGTACCTTTCCTCCCACATATAACTTTACTAATATAGAGTACCGTAAAGTATTATGAATAACTTTGAACAGCACTTTGGTAACTAATTTTTATGGTTCTGAATTTATTTTATAATGACAATGTTAAGGTCCATATACATAATGATATAATAACGTGAAGCCTATATCTTAATATGAAACAAAACTGGCTACTCAAAACTTGAATGTACTACAAATATTATGTAACCATATTCTCTAATGGATCAGCATGCAAAAAATCCTATCTTTAGAGCATCCTAAAAGTATGAGTATGAAAAATGCACTGTTTATAATAAACAAAAGTTGCCATGTTACACAAAAATGGAAATGCTAAATCTATCTAATTAAGAATGTCCCTTAAAATTATGAAACAAAAGGTCTGGTAGTTTAAAAAAAAGTTTAAAAATATTAACTGTGATTATACCAGCAAAACTGTCATTTAAATTGTGCCCAAAATAAATCAATTTTTACTAGAGATACTACTCTAATATGGTACAAAATTTTCCCCCAAAACCACAGGATTCCACTACACACAAACCCTTTACTAATTTAAAAAGCATTTTTGTATATTTAAAATATGTTAAGCTAAAAATTGTAATTTTTTAAATGATATGTAATGTGCCAATGTTTGAAATTTCAAAAGATGAACAACTATAATGTTTATGTAATATATGCAGTACTATCTCAACAAGTAAATACCTGAATATTTACCTACAGACAGATGATAAAGCAGATCAATTTGACTGCTATTCATAAACAGATGAAAAAGGTAGAGAATCTGGGATTAAAACACAGGTCCTCCTCCCCAACTCCAAATGCCATGCTCAAAAAAAAAAAAAATTCACTGTATTTTTAATTCCCTTATATTCCCCATCCCTTTTAGGACCTCAGAAATTTTCACTGGATGTGAGTGGTGGGCTTTTTGTTTGGGTTTTTTTTATTGGACAAAAGATTCAATATACAGAAAAGGTACGAGAAACTGACAGTTTGAGAACCTTACCCAATGTCACACAACTGGTTAGCAACAGAGCTAGTGCTAGCTAGTATTAACTAACCTAGTCTGTTAACCCCTATTCCAATATTCCTTCTACTATGTCATAAAATTTAAAGATGAAATGTGAAAAAATTCAAATACATGTTGCTAGCCACATTTTGATAAATTTAGACTAAGTCAATATGTAAACTTGGTAGATGCCAAAATTGTTGTTTGCAGAGTTTTAAATATGCAAAATCATTTTCTACTAGATGTGACAAAAACCAAAAGTTCCACATCTCCAAACATCATTATGACTATAATACATAATCAGTTATTAAATTCTGCTGACTTGATGATACAAAGAAATGTTATTCCTACATTCAAATCAGAAAAAAAAATGTAATAAATTGATAAATTTAGATAGCACTTTAAGATCTGCAGAGCACTTTATATACATTAACTCATTTGATCTTCATAACCACCCTAGGAGACAGGTACTATTATAACTCCATTTTACAGATGAGGAAACTGTAGCCTAGACTGCTTATTTGACTTGCCCAAGATAGCACAACCAGGAAGTATCTGAGGCATATTTCAACTCAGGCTTTGTCAACTCCACATCCAGCACTCTAATCACACTACACCACCTGCCCCAGAAAAAGTGTCCTTCAAAACAACTTTGAAATAATCAGTTACAGATTGAGCACTAACTACGACTACCTATTCAGTAAGGCAGGACAATTAAGTTCCACTGTTTCTTTTATCACTGCTAATAAATAAATATTTATTTTGCAACCTATCTGCCTTCACTCAGGGAGATTTTTACTAAGGAAGGGTGCAGATAGGCCATTGCTGTTAGCAGAAAACAGTAACAAGTGACATTCATAAAGGGTTTTAAATTTTGCAAAGTGCGTTTTACAAACATGAACTGTTTCATGGCCCACAATGACTCTTGTGAGATAGATACTTAAGATAACATCCTCATTTATACAGATGAGGAAACGGAGGCTCAGCCATATTAAGCAGTTTGCCAATGTTCACTAGGAAATAACCAGAAACTGGATTCAAATCCATCTATTCATAACTCCAAATACAGTATTCTAAACACTATTAACCAATCAACAGGCATTTATTACATGATTACTGTAAACCAGGAAGGGGAGAAGAATGTAGGTGAAGAAACAAACACAAAAGTGAAATGATGCCTGTCCTCAAGAAACTTACATTCCATCTGGAGGATAAAACATTTCCCCAGCTACAAGCTATTATCAGCTATGCCATGCTATATAATAAAATTATCATTACCAAATTAATATTTACCTTTCATCAACTTTGCAGTTTTAAGTTACAGAAACAATGACTGAAAAAGATAAGCAAAAATTGTTTCAAATTATAAAAGCAGACAAAGTTGAAAAATGTAATATTGTCAGAATATGATTCTCATCACCCTCTATGTATAAGACTCTCTTAACCTCACTTGGTTTCCACGTATCTAAAAAAAAAA
Organism: Notamacropus eugenii; assembly: GCF_028372415.1. NCBI lineage: Eukaryota > Metazoa > Chordata > Mammalia > Diprotodontia > Macropodidae > Notamacropus > Notamacropus eugenii. Next base: position 247,850,762 of record NC_092874.1, on the reverse strand, counting down.
AGAAATCACAAGGATATTTTTTGTAAAGCACTACCAACTATACACTGCTATATAAATGTCCATTACAGTAATGACTCCTTTATTCAAGTCACTCGTGTAATAACTTCAACTACATTCATAGCCAAGAACACAGATGCAAATAAGATATGTGGACATGTCACAAAGTCCAAGTGGTAGAAGACGATGCTTTTTACTCCTAAGAAAACACCTCAACTCCTCCAATATACTCTTACCTTACAAACAAGTAGTAACTTGTGTGTAACCCAATTATGTTTTTCCAGTCCACAAATAAACAGATGGGGAAATTAAAATGGGAGAGAGGAAGGAATCAGGGGACTGTTGATGGCATGTGCGAAGAAAGTAACAAAGAGCAATAATATGGAAGAAATAAATAGGAAAAAACTATCAAAGGTCAAAGACTAAAAGCATAGTATTCTACCCAAAGTAGGACAGACAAATAACCTCAGTCAAATGACAAACACCTTAGTAATACCTGACCATACATATATATATAATCACTTCATTACAACAAAATACTGGTGTTTGCGATCGTAATCTTGAATTATCAAGGAAATGTTAAATTATACTTAGCATGCTTTATTTAGGAAGACAAGGAAGTAAAGGATTTATCTTTCAAATGTCATTCTCAAAATAAGTTTGAAATAAGTTTGAGCATTTGGAGCAGACATTCTTTACCTGGGGTTTGTAAAGTTTTTAAAAAGATGTTTTGATAACTGTATTGCAATATAGTTGGTTTCCTTTAAGATTCTATGTATTTTGTTTTATGAATTCAACAACATTATCCTGAAAAAGGATCCATAGCCTTCACTAAACTGCCAAAGGGTCCTATGACATATGAAAAGGTTAAGAACCCCTGATTTAGCTAGATGATTGCTTCTTGCTCCCTCATCTCACATTTCCAATTAAGATAGTGATAAGAAGGTTGTAGAGGATCCTATATCTTTGAAAAAAAAAGAAAAGAAAAGAAAACCAAAGATAACCTAAGTATGTTCCTCCATCCAGTCAGGAATTACGCTGAAAGAAAGCTAAAACCCAACAGAGAACAGAAAAAAGTTCACACTAAGGAAGTGAGTTCAAGTCATGGTAATCAGGCCTGAACCTGCAAGTGCTGAAAAAAGGATCCTTGCCAGGGAAAACATGATTAAATAATTTAGGGGGGGGAAAAAAATCAACAAACCCAGTAGATACACTATGGATTTAACGTGTCTGTGCGCATATTCCCAGATTAAAAAAAAAAAAAGGAACTCCACAAGTACATGAAGAGTCAGAAAAGATGTCTAGCCACAAGGACCACAAAAAATGGCTACAAAAAACGAAACTGATTTGAAAATGAAATTACAATTGAAATTAAAATGCCAGAGGAAAAAAACTGAAAGGAAAATAAATAATTTAGACTATAAGCCATGAAACTTGACTGAAGTACCAGGTTTCTTAGAAAACAATCAGAACCCAATAACTCCATGAGTTAAGAAATATTCGAACAAAATAAAGGGCTTAAAAAAAGATGTACAATATTTACTATGAAAAATTTACACATAAAACAAGAGAAAATTTAAGAAGCAACAGGCTCTCCGAAAGTCACAATCAAATAAAAACTCTGAATAACCTATTTCAAGAAAACTGACCAAATCCATTGAAATCAGAAGGCAAAGTAAAAAGAGAAAGAATTCACCATTTTACCTACTGAAAGAAATCTTAAACTGAAAACTCCCAGGAATGTTATAACCAAAACAGAGAGTCAATTTGAGACCTAAGACAAAAGGGAAAAAAATCAAGAATCTAAAAACAAGAGTACAAGTACTAAGGAAGGAATCACACTCAAGATTACACAAGACTATGTTGTAACTACTATAAAGGAGGGGGAAAAAATCTTAGAATACAACATTACAAAAGGCAAACGAGAAAGACTTACAACCAAATTACAACCAAGAATAATTTAAAAACTCAGTATAATCTTACTGGGTAAGGGAGAAAATGGATCTTTAATAAAGTAAAGGACTTTCAAGGATTCCCAATGAAAAAGCCAGAGCTGAAAAGAAACTGAAATGAAAACAAAGGTGTCAAGAGAAAAGTAGAAAGCAAAAAACTGTAATCAAAGTAGATGCCCATCATTGGGGAATAAACAAATTGTGGATGTAAAGGAATAATATTACTTTGTAGTAAGAAATAATAAGAAAACATTTAGAGAAGCCTAGTAAGACTTGAATGAATGACCTGATACAGAGAGCACACTAATATACTGCTGGTGGTATGATGAACTGGTCCAACCACTTAGGAAAATAATTTGGGATTATTCTAATAAAGTAACTAAAATGCCCAAATCCTTTGACCCAGAGATTTCATTGCCAGGCATGTATCTTGAGGAGGACAATGACAAAAAGAATCCACACATATAGCAAAACATTTATAGCAGCAACTTTTTTCAGTAGCCAAGAAGTGGAAACAAAGTAGATATATGTTGACTCAAAAACACTTAAGCAAGTCATGGTACACAAAGGCAATGAAATACTGCTTTAATCTAAGAAATGATAAGCATGACAAACAGATAAGCATGGAAAGACTTCCATGACACCTGATGGAAAATGAAATAAACAAAATCAAGAAAACAATATACACAATGAGAACAACAGAAACAACAACAAAATAATCAAAAATGAATACTGAGAGATTATGACTAAGTTTGGCCTCAAACACAAGGTGTGAGAAAACACATCCTCTTGCTTCTTTGCAGAGATGGTAAGACCACAGCTGTGCAGTGCATAATATATGCATTTCATATGAACATATAGGACTTTTTTTACAGTTTAGTTTTACTGAACTTTTTCCCTTCCTCTTTTTAATTCTTTATCGTGAAAAATAGCTTTTTGGATAGGGGTGGACAATACAAAAGGAAACGGGTAATACTTTAAAATATCAATAAAAATTTATGTTTAAAAAACTAACCAATGCTGAGTGAAATGTACAAGAACAGAAAAACAATACATGTATAATGATTACAACTTTGTAAAGGAAAACAACTATAAAAGACTTAAGAATTATGAACAATGCCATGACCAAAGAGGACACTAAAAGACTGATGATGAATAGTGCTTCCCATCTCTTAGGAGAGATGGATTAGAAGTGCAAAAATGAGACTTTTAGACAAAATGTGTATTTTGTTTTGATTTATTACCCTTATAGGAGGGGTGGAGAAATTTATTGGCAAAGATAGTGATAGTGATACCAAAAAAAGAAGAGCATGAATGAAATTTTTTAAAAAATCAGAGATGAAGCAGATAAGCAGAGCAGTTTTAGAATCACAATGAAGTGTATTAACATACTTTTAAAAAAGCAAGTAATACAGTTACAGTGTCATAGATAATCATTTTTTGTTCTCATCTACAGAAATGTTGTTTGTTGATGTACTCACATTCATAATAATAAAATAAAAAATGCAGAGATTCATCCTATAAGGGGCATTTCAAAGGCCACTTCCTCCATGAAGCTTTACCTTAGGTCACAAATGAGATAAGGATAGCTCTCTTCAGAACTCCCACAGCATCCCGATGCAATCTTCCTTATGATACTCATTATAGTCTACACCTCGTTAATAAACTTATTTGTGTACAAATCTTCAATTAGATCACTAAGATACTTGAGGAAAAAAACTTTGTTATGTTCATGTCTCCAAAGTTCAATAAATGTGTGCTAAATGAATAAATGAAATGATCTGAAAATAAAAGAAAGCTCTCCTATATTTATAGCCCCATTTCCTAACACTGTAAGATGAATAAATCATGCGTAGGGTAATATACTCTGATTTTTGCTAAGTTAAATGCTGACAACAAACGCTAGGAAAAAATAACCACGTCTTTACATACTTATATATCTATTGTCATCTCCTTCCCATAGAAAATAAGCTCCCTGAGATCAGGGAATATTTCATTTTTGTTTCTGTAGATCTATAGTATGGTGCCTGTAGCATACTAAGATATTTTATAAATATCTTAGTCAATCAACTATCACTGATGGAATGGCTGAACAAATTGTGGCACATGAATGTGTGAATAATTGCATCATAGGAAGCAACAAATATGAGGAAGTCAAAGAAACATGGGAAATCTTGTATTAACAGAAGAAGAATCAATAAAGCTGAACCACAAAAGCATATACAGTTACCACAATAAAGTACATGAAAACAACACTAAAACACAAAATCATATTATTCATAAAGACCAAAACTGCTCCTAGAAAACAAATATTGAAACAAACTTCTCTCTTCTTAATACAGAAGTTGGGAAGTACAGATATGGAATGCTGCATATGTTATCAGAAGCTTAGCTGTTTTCCTCTGTTACAAAGGAAAAATCAACTGGGGATGGAAAATCCAACATAAGCAATGTCATAAAAATAACTGGGTGTAACTATGATATAAGCAGCCATAAAACTTTTTTTAAAATGACAATCCAATGGATTTGATTCTACAGTGCGTATAGAACCTCATCAATATGTAAGGAAACTCTGTGTGTATTTAGCATTTCAAATCTGCTTCCTTCCTATTATGAGTGATACAGACAAGTTAAAACATATACACACAGACACATACAGACAGACAGACAGACAGACAGACAGACACACACACACACACACACACACAGAGTATGGTTTACATAATAGGGACTTCAAGGGGGTAACAAATCAAATTATGCCAAGCCAAAAAGAAAGCCAAACCAAAAGAGAAACAAGTGTTATTTAGAGATGGGAAGGCGATCAGTACCATCAAGGAAAAGTTGCAAAATGAATTAGAAATGTATTACCATAATGTTTTAACTGTCCGAAATATCATCAATTTGGCCACATCTGCTTCTAAAATCTATCTATAAATCTAGGAGGACTTGCAAGAACTGATGTTAAAGGAAGTGAACAAAACTAGAAGAACAATTTACATGACCACAACACTGTAAAGGAATACAACTGTGAAGGGCTTAAGAACTATGATCAACACAATGAACAATCATGACTCCAGAATACTGATGATGAATCATGATTCTCACCTCTTGACATAATGATAGGTATACAGGTAAAAATGAGGCACATGTTTTCAGATATTACCAATGTGTGATTTTGTTTTATGTGGTTATACTTGTTATAAGGAAGGACTTTCTTGGTGGTGTCAGAGAGGAAGAATTGGGGAATGTTGTGGGGAGAAATGATAGTGATTGTCTCCCCTACTCCCCCAAAAAGGGAATCAATGAATCACCTGAAAAACATAAAAACAGAAAAGAGTGGAAAGACAGAAAAGGACACATACAAGCTAAGCAATGTTGGAATTCATACTAAAAAAAGTAGTAAGTAGTACAGATTCACAATTCCATATACAGTTCTCTTTTTCTGTTCTGTGTAAAAATAAAAATAAAATTTATCTAGTATACATCACAAATCATCTTGAATTTAATTCCCAAATGTTATACCTAAAATAAGGTCTAGCTTTGGGAAATTTGTTTTGATGGTTCATTTGGATTCTCAATGGGAATAACCTTCTCATTGTAAAATAAATGTTATCAGGATTATATGTGATGAACATTCTAGTGCCACTTAGAATAACTCTGAACTCACCATTATCTTTTTTAATCTTGCTTCTTTGAATGAAAAATCATTAGACTTAGGTAACAACTAAAATCATAAACATATGTTGTGATCGTTCACTATCTAACACTTTATCACCATTTCTGTAACAGTCTTAAATGCCTATTTGGGTAAATAAAAATAATCTTCCAAAGTCTATTTTTAAATGAGAGATCATTAGAAAGTAGACGTGCTATAATCTAAATGACACAAAAGGCTGAACACATTTCAAAACACCAATACTACCACTTAACTTTTTTTTTAAGTGGTACAAAAGCCTTTTCCTGTCAGCACACATTATCTTCCAGACATAAAGTCTGCATTTAAATTTACTCATACATCTATATCATTATACATCTTTACATTATGCACTGTGCCATTAGATAATTTGTAAAGCATATTAACAAATACTAAATAGGGTCAACTTAAGACTTTCCATGAGTGGTGAAAAGCCGCAAAAAGTCACTGATATATATGTATTTACGCTTTACTTAGGGCCTAAGAATAAATTTGTTTTGATAACAGTATTTACTAAACAAATAAAAAGCAAAAAACCTGGGCTTCAGAAATACCTCTAAAGAAATCTATTCAAAAATCTCAAGTTATTTGCTTATTTCCATAAGAACATTTTCAGGTACATTAGGTCTTTAAACCTCCAAAGTATTTTTTTTAAGGTAAATTTTGAACGCTCAGGTTGTTCCAGGGTCCTAAAATAAAAAAAAAAAATAGGAGTTATAAGTTCATTAACTTTTCATGAATTCTACCCTATTGTGTTAGCACTCCATGAAAGAAAAATATCCTATATTATAAGTTGGTTATTACATTTTTAAACAGCAACTGAAGCATTATTAAAATGCTTTAAAAAGATAGTTCACTCCTATTTCTATGGTAACAAAAACACCATATATTGGTATGGCAATTTATAACTTAAAGAATATTTTCACATATCACCTCAATTGATCGTCACAAAATCTCTAAAATCTGGGTTAGGATATTATTTTACAGATTAAGAAACTGAGTCTCTCAGATTAAGTGGCTAGTCCAACTTCAGGGAATCCCAAAAAGCAGAAAAGGAGAGCCTAGAACCCAAGCTTCTGAATCCTGGTCCCATGTCCTTTCACTAAACTACACTATATTTCTAGCCTCATCTTTCCACCAGTCTGGTGAAACTCAAGTGGCATAGAAACTGAAAATAGAAAGGTTATATTGATTGGCTGAAAACATAGTAAACTCTCACCTCCCCCTCCCCCAGAAAAATCAGAAGTAGTTTACAGACATCTCTGAAAACAGTAGTCAGAATGAAAGGAGTCTGCCAAAAAATAATGCTTAAATTAACTTATTTACTGAAGCATCACAACAGATGTAAAAATATGAACTACAACTCACTTCCTGTTTCAAAATGGGAAGGAATTTACAGAAGTAATTATAAATAAGGTACCCTGAAAACCTGTTAAGAAATTAAAAGCAATTTTTAATAAAGTGAAATAATGAAACTGAAAATTAAACTAAACACTAACACTTGCACTATCTACTACCATTACTGAATCAATTCTTTATTTCATAAAAGAGAATTTCCAGTAAAAGTGAAAGGTAATCCTACAAAGGCTATGTTGAATTTAAACCTTTAGAGAACTTTCTTATGAATTTCAGCTGCAAAAAGAGTATTCTCCTCTTTCTCTGTTGGGTTCATTTAAGTCATTTCCAAATATACACTAAAGGTAACTGCTCCAGTAGAGTGGTACAACGTACAGAGTACACAAATGTTCTCCCTTCAACCATTAAAAAGAGCCACTTAAATGAAACTAAAACTCGAAAAATCAACCTTTCGTATTTATTCTTGATCAACTCTTCATATTAAGGTAGAGAGATGCCTTCAAATACTGCAAATGACACCTCTTTCATGTCACCACTTTTGGAGGATTTTGGCAATACTTATCATAAAACATAGCAAACTCTGTAACATACAAACTAAAATGGAACTGTGAAATCATTTGAGGAGTAAACCCCAGGAAAGAAGATTTAGAGTCTCAACTACGGTCTGTTTTTGTTCTTGTTTAAAAGCAAGCTAACAGTGGAACTCATTCCAGAACGTCTTGCAATGGCACCAGAAGTGTTCAACTCTAAGCCACCCTATGCAGGCCTTCTTCACCAGCAGATGCTTCTGCAGTTAGGAACCCAAGGACTTCACTTTCAGTCCTTTGTGCTGTGTAGTAAGGTACCTAAGTATAGGTATCTGGAGAATTAACTTGCACGAAACGCTCCGAGCAATCAAGAATGGGAACCAGAACGCTACTGTCGATCTCCATCTACTGGATGATGGGAAGTGGGGATGGCCCCTGGCACTTGCAGGACAAGGAGACTGACGGGACACCCGGGGCAGGGGTATTGGGGTGCATCTCCTACGGACAGCGGTAGGGTTGGTGCAGCAGTCCTCACGGGCCTCTTCGGAGTACAAAATCTAAAAGCCAAGGAATGCTTTTGCAAACAAACTTCCCATCGGAAGTTATCTGGAGGGGGAGGCGGGGTTGCAGGAGGCGGGGTCCTGGACCGGCCCCAGGGCCTCCATCGGATTCCCAGACTGGCCTCTCCCGTCCTCTTGGCTCTTTTTTGGCTGAAACTTTCAAGGGAGCCCGGAGCCCGGAGCCCGGAGCAGTCGGGGAGGCCCCGGCGGAAGTGGAAACGGACACGGCGGCAGCGGCGGCGGGAGCCCCTGGAGCGGGGCGCTGAGGCTCGGTGCGGGCGGGGGTCCGCGCTCCCTCGCTCGCTCGCCTTCGGGCTGCCCCGGGGAGGCCGAAGCATCATCCGTCCTGGCATCCCGGGCGCCCTCCCGTAACCTCCCCTCCCGCCGCGATCGTGCCCCCCTCCCGCTGCCCTCAGGCCCGGAGGCGACCCGAGCGAGGCCCGTTACCCACCCTCCGAGCCCCCCACGCTGCCTCCGGACACAAGCAGCAGCAGAAGAGCGGACGGACGACTGGGCCCGACACGGCGGCGGCGGCGGCGGCAGCGGCAGCGGCAGCGAGAGGAGATGGAGGCGGCGCCGGAGCGGAGCGGGACCCGGGCTGCCGAGTCGTCGCCGCCTCCTCCTCCTCCTCTTGTCGGGGCGGCAGCGGCAGCGGCAGCGGCGGCCCCCGCGGAGGTTCGTCCGCGCCAGCTGGCGGGCAGGCGCCTGGAGGAGCTGGGGAGCCGGGCTGCCTCCGCCGCTGCCGGATGGCCCAGGCCTGGGAGGCTCGGGAGCCGGAGCTGCCGCCGCCGCGGGCCGGATCGAGCGACGCTTTACGTCCCGTCCCCCCTCCCCACCCCCCACCCCGCTCCCTCCCTCCTCCCTCCCTCCACCGCCGCCGCCCCCCCTCCCCGCCCGCTCCGCTCTCTCTCCCTCTCTCGATTGGAGCCGAGACAAAAGCAACGGGAAGCGGCGGACCGGGACGCTGCCCACGGACCCCTGGCGCGACCGGACCGGCCCCGGAGCCTTCCCCCGCCTCGCGGGGACCCCGGATCCGCCGCCCCCGCCGCGCGCCCCGCCGCCAGACTTCCGAAAAATTGCCAAAAACTCACCGCATGAATTTTCTTGTCCCGCGGATCCAAGATGGCGACGTATCAACCGCGGAGGCTGCTGGGAGCAAGACCTTTACCCTTTGACCTCCGCCGTGACCCCCCCCCGCCGCTCGGGCTCAGCTCGGAGGGGGTGGCGGGTGGCAGGAGCTGCGGTTGTAGTGCTCCGGGACGGTACGGGCCGGAGGGGGTCTGTGGGTAGGGGGGGGAGTCGCCGTCGCGTGCCGCGGTGGGGTCGGGTGTGTGTGCGTGTGCGTGTGTGTGGAGAGGGGGAGGGGTGGCATCATCCCACGCGCGCGCACACACCGCCCCCCGCCGAGGCCGATGCCTCTCGCTCCCGCCTTCCTGGGCGGCCGCCGCCGCCGCCGCCTCTGCCGCCGCCTCTGCCGCCCGTGGCCGTTACAGCGAGCGCAGCGGGGGCCGCGCCGACTCCGCCGCTGCCGGCCGCTACCGCCCCCCGCGGGCAGGGCCGCGGAGCGCAGGGCGCCGTCGCTGCCTCCGCCGGGGCCCGCCTGCCGCCCCTCCTCCGCGTCGCCCGGGAGCTGGCCAAGCCGCGGGCCCTCCTCCGGTGCCCGGGCATCCTCCTCCCGGGCCTGCCAGCGCAGCGCCGGCCTCCTTCCCGAGTGAGTCTCCATTTCCTCCCCGGAGGGTGGCTTTTGCATCTCCTCTGCTGAAACCCTGCACCCCCACCCCAGGTTTGGCTTGGCTCTTACTTATTTATCTATTTTTGGACTGAGCGTGGGCTTTTTACAGCCCCCGGAGGTGAAGTGCCCGCCCACCCTGAACTGGAGTCCTCCCAGTACGACCTCGTTTGAATTAAAACAGTCTTACTCCGGTAAAAGTTCACGAGAGCCGGGCTTCCTAGAATCCTTGGAGCCTCCAGTATCATCCTAACCAGGTTCCATTGCAAGGGAAGGAAAAAGCATTTATTAAGCTCCTACTTTTTGTGTGTGTCACGCACACCATTTGGTAAAGCCTATAGATCTTATCTCAGAATAACAAGATTAGCCAACATTTATATAGTGCTTACTGTGTGCCAGATACTTTACAAATATGATCTCATTTGATCCTCGCAACAATCCTGCGAGGCAGGTGCAGTTATTATCCCCACTTTACACTTGAGGAAATTGAGACAGATTTAAAGTGACTTGTCCAGAGTTAGGAAGGCTGGATTTGAACTCAGGTCAGAAAAAAAAGTTCCCTTTTACTTTATCAGCAAGTGCTTATTAAGAACCTACTATGTGCCTGGCACAGTGCTCAGCTCTGGGGATACAAAGAGAGGCCAAATCAACCCCTGTTGTCTATACATATATTTTATAACTATATCGACACAGGCAAAACAGTTTAAAAGAAAACAATTTGGCATTATTTAGCACTGGGTTATCTCTCTGTTTTACAAAAAAGTTGGAAGTTAATTCCACAGTCAAGGATAGAAAGCTGGCCCTGGAGCCAGAAAGATCTGAATTCAAGTGCTGCTGCTGACACATACTGACTATGTGACTCTGGGATACAGAGATTAAAGATGTGATTGAAAGTCATTCACAAACATGGAGGAGGCATGCATAATTAAGCTGACGAAATTAAGCTCAAGCACTGTATATGTGCAGTGCCCCTCAATGCCATAGCCCCAGTAAATGTATGTATGGAAGATGGTTTGCTTTTAAAACATACAAATGGGTATGTGCCTCTTCCAACTCACCACAACCACTTCCTTGATTCTGTGACAGCATTGTAACTGCTAGTTCCTGTTTGCTGGTGAAGAAGGATTTAGGCCCTTGTTTACATAGTGCTCTAGGCTGCTCTTCAAGACTTTCTGGTGGAGGAAAGGTTCACCCATGCTTTGGTAAATGGTTGGTCTGAAATTGTTGTATTATAACTTCAGAGCTAGAAGAAGCCTTGGAGCCCATCGAGTCCATATCACAGGTTTTACAGATAAAGAAACAGGAGAGAGGTGAAATGATTTGCCCAGGTTTACATGCCTAGGATTTGAGCCCTAGTTGGTCTGATGCCCTCTCTACCATGGCATTCCACCTCTGGGAGTTCCTTAGATGGCACTACCCTCTAATCTCCATCTTTTGTTTTCCCTAGTTTCCTTCGTCTTTCTGCTTATATCTCATCTTGTACAGGTTACTTTCCCTTGATCACCCTCACTGCTGATGCATTCTGCTTTCAAATTACCTTCATCTACTCTGTATGTGTCTTCTATGTATCTACAGATTTACATGTTATCTTTCCAATTTGAATGTATGCTTCTTGAGGACAGGGACTATTTTTTTACCTTTCTTTTTATGTTCCTAGCACAAAATAAGTGTTTAATAAATGCTTGTTGAATGACTACCAACAAAATCACAAGTTTAGTCCTTATCCCTATTAATAGTTAAGTGCCTCCTATGTCCTGGGCACTAGACTTAGTGTTGGGGATACAGAGATAGACATGGCCATCCCTCTTCTCAATTCTCATTTCGTTCATTGACTTTATTAGTCAGTAGGAGAAACTGTAGAGATTACTATGAAACTTAAAATTTCATTTACCATAGTTTTATTCTTTATTTATTTTTAGTTTTCAACATTCATTTCCACAAGATTTTTAGTTCCAAATTTTCTCCCCATCTCTCCCCTCCCCCCATGTGCATTCTGATTACCCCTTCCCCCAGTCTGCCCTCTCTTCTATCACACTCCTCCCTTCCCTTATCTCCATCTTCTCTCTTTTCTTGTAGGGCAAGACAGATTTCTGTACCCTATTACCTGTATTTCCCAGTTACATGCAAAAACAGTTCTCAGCATTCGTTCCTAAGTCTTTGAGTTCCAGCTTCTCTTCCTTCCTCCCTCCCCACACATCCTCACTGCGAAAGCAAGCAATTCAGTATAGGCTATACAAGTGTAGTTAATGCAAAAGACTTCCGTAATAGTCACTTTGTGAAAGACTAACTATATTTCCCTCCATCCTATCTTGTCACCTATTCTGTTCTCTCTTTTGTCCTTGTCCCTCCCCGAAAGTGTTTACTTATAATTACTCCCTCCTCCCATTTGCCCTCCCTTCTATCATCCCCCCACACCCCACTTATCCCCTTCTCTCCTACTTTCCTGTAGTATAAGATAGATGTTCATGTCAAATTGAGTGTGCCAAATGTGATGAGAATAAGCTTCACTTTTTCCCTCTCACCTCCCCCCTTTTCCCCTCCACTGAAAAAGCTTTTTCTTGCCTCTTTTATGAGAGACAATTTGCCCCATTCCATTTTTCCCTTTCTCCTCCCAATATATTCCGCTCTCACCCCTTAATTTTATTTTTGTAGATATCATCCCCTCCCATTCAACTCACCCTGTACCCTCTTGTCTATATGTATATATCCCCTCCAACTACCCGAATACTGAGAAAAGTATTAAGAGTTACAAATATTATCTTTACATGTAGGAGTGTAAAGAGTTCAACTTTAGTAAGTCCCTTATTTCTCTTTCCTGTTTACCTTTTCATGCTTCTCTTGATTCTTGAGTTTGAAAGTCAGATTTTCTATTCAGCTCCGGTCTTTTCATCAAGAATGTTTGAAAGTCCTCTATTTCATTGAATAACCACTTTTTCCCCTGAAGTATTATACTCAGTTTTGCTGGATAAGTGTTTCTTTTAATCCTAGTTCCTTTGACTTCTGGAATATCATATTCCAAGCCCTTTGATCCCTTAATGTAGAAGCTGCTAGATCTTGTGTTATCCTGATTGTGTTTCCACAATACTTGAATTGTTTCTTTCTGGCTGCTTGCAATATTTTCTCCTTGACCTGGGAACTCTGGAATTTGGCTACAATATTCCTAGGATTTTTCTTTTCAGATCTCTTTCAGGAGGTGTTTGGTGGATTCTTTCATTACTTATTTTATCCTCTGGTTCTAGAATATCAGGGCAGCAGTTTTCCTTAATAATTTCATGAAGGATGATGTCTAGGCTCTTTTTTTCATCATGGCTTTCAGGTAGCCCCATTATTTTTAAATTTTCTCTCCTGGATCTATTTTCCTAGTTCAGTTGTTTTTCCGGTGAAATATTTCACATTGTCTTCAATTTTTTCATTCTTCTGGTTTTGTCTTGTAATTTCTTGGTTTCTCATGAAGTCATTAACTTCCATCTGCTCCATTCTAGTTTTTAAAGCATTATTTTCTTCTGTGAACTTTTGAATCTCCTTTTCCATTTGGCTAATTCTGCTTTTTAAAGCATTTTTCTCCTCATTGGCTTTTTGGACTTCTTTTACCATTTGGGTTAGTCTATTTTTTAAAGTATTATTTTCTTCAGCAATTTTTTGGGTCTCCTATAGCAAGCAGTTGACTCTTTTTTCATGATTTTCTTGCAGCACTCTCATTTCTCTTCCCAATTTTTGCTCTACTTCTCTTACTTGATTTTCAAAATCTTTTTAGAGCTCTTCCATGCCCTGAGACCAATTCATATTTTTCTTGGAGGCTTTGAATGGAGGAGCTTTGACTTTATTTTCTTCTGTTTGCATGCTTTGGTCTTCCTTGTCACCAAAGTAAGATTCTATAATCTCATTCTTTTTCCGAGTTTTGCTCATTTCCCCAGCCATTTACTTGACTTTTGAGCTCTTTGTTAAGGTAGACCTCTGCTTCCAGTGGGGGTGGGGGCTGTACTATCAGCAAATCGATTCCCCCACAATCTGTGGGCCTAGAGCTCCAGAAACAGTCGCTGTCTCAGCCCCTGCTGCTGCTCTGGCTGCTGAGGGTTCTTCTGCCCCCTTCTACCTCTGTCTCTCTGGGACTGGGGCCAGACCACTCCACTCTCCCACACTGATCCTACATGCTTTTTTCACTGACTTTCCAATTTGTCCTAGGCCTTTTGGGGTCTTGAAGTCTGGAAACTGCCACAGGTGCAAGAGATTCAGTCTCCCCAAGGTCTGCTCAATTCCCCTCTGTGCACTCGTGGCCCACACTGGCTTCTGCTTTGCTCCTAGTGTGGCATGATAGACACTTCCTAGCGACCTTCCAGGCTGTCATGGGCTAGAGATTTGTTTCACTCTGTCATTCTGTGGGTTCTGCAGTTCCAGAATTTGTTTAGAGCGATTTTTTAAAGATATTTGACTGGGCTTGGTGGGAGCACTTTAGAAAGTCCATGCTGTTACTCTGCCCCATAGTTTTATTCTTGCCCAAAACTCTCCTTTTCCGTGAAAGGCAGCCATTGTGGTACAGTTTGAAGTATCCGTTATTTAATGAATTCTTCACAAATCATAAGTACCAAAAGAAAAAATGAGAGACTGTTGATGCCAATAGATAAATGGTCAAAACATGAAACAATGAAAAAAATGAACAGACATTTCTCAAAAGAATTATAAACTGTTAACCATATGAAAAAATGTTCACTAAAAATAAAAGAAACACAAATGGATCAAACTCTGAAGTTTCATCTCATACCCAGCAAATTGGCAAAGATATCAAAATATGGGATATGGGAATTGTCATTTAGTCAAGCTAATGCGTTGTTGGTGGAGCTGTTAATTGGTGAAATTCCAAAAATTTGGAATTATGCTAAGAAAGTAACTAAAAACGCTAGTTTGTACTCTTTAACTGAGAAATTCAGATGACAGGTACAAAAAGGAAGGCTCTGTGTACACAAAAATATTTATAGCAGCACTTTTTATGACAGCAAAGAACTGGAAACAATGTAGATGTTCCTGGATTGGGAAATAGCTATACAAAGTGTAGTTCATGGATATAATGAAATACTGCTGAGCTGTATGAAATTGAACATGATGAATATAGAGAAGCATGGAAAGACTTGCATGAACTGGTGCAGAGTGAAGTAAGAGCCAGGAAAGCAATATACATGATAACTACAACAATGAGAATGGAAAGAGTGAACTTAAGACTATTGAAATTGAATGTTGCAAAATGAAAAGGAACAACTGGTGCCAAATGATACAGAGACCTGTGTTCCCCTCTCCCACCGTTTGCAAATTTCTAGTACTACAGGACTGGAATAATGCATACAATGTCAGTTATTTCTAATATTTTTATTTATTTTCCTGATCATTTTCTCTTCCTCTTTTTCTTTTAAAAAATCATTAAGGATGGCTCTCTGGGAGGTAGTATGGGAGTAATTCAGTGGGTATTCTAGTTGATGTAAAAACAAGGTTAATAAAAATTCTTTTTTTAAAGAGTAGGGGTGTTTGTGTGTATGTTATATATGTGTATACACGTGTGTGTATATACATACTGTTTTTAAACCCAAAATCACTTTGTATAACAAATACCTTCCTTTTCCTGGGAAAACAGTAATGATATAATTCCAAAGGGATGATGACATAGCAAATGGAAAAAGTTATGCCAGGTTATTCATTTATTTAAACAACTTTACTACCAGTTAACATTTTTACATAGGAAGAAAGGAGCAACTTATTTTTGTTCTGTACCCTATTTCTGAACAAATCTCATCTCTTCACCTCTTTTTGCCATATATTTTCCCTTGCCTAAAAGCCAAAGTGGGGATAGGTTTAGTGCTTTTTTTGTCAGTCTGATAGTGGCATTCATAGCCACTATGCCCAAGGGTACACATGACTATTTGTATACAGTAATATCTAACAGTTTTCTACATGTTCTGAGTACCACTGAATATGTTAAAGCTATCAAACTAAAATAATTAGTCATAGGATCTTAGACTGAGAACTCCAAGGCACCATAGAGATCATAGTATAACCCACTCAAAATCATAGATTTAGACTTGGAATACACCTTTAAAGTAACCTAGACCAATCCCCTTTTCTTACAGATAAGGAAATTGAGGCATGGAGATGTAAAGTGATTTGACCAAGGTTACAGTAATCAGGATTTAAATCTAGACTCCAGATCCAATCATAGACTCGTACTATAATACAGACAGAAGGTAAATCTTACTTGTCAGAGATACTCTTTTGAAAAACATGAATTTTTTTAAAATTATAGTAAAACTATGGGGGTGGGGGTAAGAAATAGGAAAAAAAATCTTGCAAAGCAGTTCAGAATGAACTTAAGGAGTTTTACAGTTTGTGTTTGGAATCCAAGCTGTTTGAACACATTTAAAAACCTACAAATATTTGGGGTGAAGAATAGAAAAAACCTTAATTATCATACAACCTACATATACGCACAGACACACTCACATTGGTAAGCGTTGGCTTCATTTTGGATAACTATAGAATAACTTTATATTATTCATCTGTTTATGATTATACAAGTAAACATGCCAGCTCAGTGGACAGTGATCAGCTAAATGACTTTAATTCCTGGAAGATTATGGAATATTTTATTGAGGGGATAGTTAGTGACCTTATTTTAAAAAAACAACAATAATCACAAAGAGCCAACATGGTTTTTTCAAGAATAGGTCACATCAGACTAACGTTTCCTTTTTTGACATGATTTTTGGGCAGATATGTAAGTAAAATGATACAGATACAGTTTACCCAGGCGTTAACAAAAGACATTATTTTCATGCTCTTTTTGTGGAAAAGAGGCATATATGCTAGATGATTCTATAATTAGATATATTCAGAACTGATAGAATAGCTGGATCAAAGAATCATCATTACGGATTCATTGTCATATTGGAAAGAGATCTCAGGTAGAGTGCCCATGGATCGCTTACTGGTCTTGTGTGTTTTTAACATTTTTATCAATGACTTAGAAAAAAGGCAGAGCTGAATGTTTATCCAATTTGCACATGACATATATCTGCATGGGATATCTAGCACATTGAAAAGCAGGACCCAAAATCATCTTAAAATGCTATAACATTGGGCCCCTTCTAATAGGATGAGCTTTGGAGTTCATACCTTAGGCCTTTGCTGACTTTGAACAATGATTGAACAAATGCAAAACCAGTTTACTTTCCGTATTTGGCTGGTCCCAGACCACTAGGCCATTTTTAACATCCCATCCGCCCAGGATATCTTGGCATATGCCTGTTTCTCTGCACTTGGACTGGTATCATCTTCACTTGACCTTCAGAATCCATGTCTCCAGTCTGAGAAAATTATTTGAAACTCCCACCCAGGGGCCAAGCCATCTTGATTGGGAATCAGGTGAATACAGTCTAGCCAATTTAGTCAACTCTATTAAACTGACCTCAAACCCAGACCATGCTTTATACCTCATCCAGCCATGCACCAAGACTATCTTGTCTCCTGTACTAATATGTTCCTCTATTTCCGCCTTCCTTGCTTTGCGCTTCTTGGTCTGGGCACTGTAATTAACCAAAGCTTTTGGAAGGGGGTGTCTTATGATCTTTCATTGATCTATGCACCACCACTGTGATTACCCCAAATCAAGACTCCCTTATCTGGCCACCACTATCCCAGAATGATTATCTTCTGTTTAACTTCTTGAGGTGAAGAATTAGTTCTCTTTTAGTTTTTGTATCCCCAGTACTTATTACCACAATGCCTATGAAATAGTGAATGAACGATAAAGCATTTTTAAGTATCTAAGTATATGTCAGGTCTATGATTCTTGTATTTCATGCTGGAATTTTTAAATTTCTTTTAAAATTCTCTTATCTAAAGAATTTTTTTCCAGTTCTCTCATGAGGGTTTTAATACATAATACATCGTCATAGCTAACTTTTTATAGCGCTTTAAAGTTTGAAAATCACTTTACATATATTACCTCATTTGATCCTCACAACAACCTTGTGAAGGAGATGTTTTTATAATCTCCAAAATCAACAAATTTAGTGACTTGACAGAGATCACGTAGCTAACAGGTGTCTAAGGCAAACTTCAACTTAGGTTTTCCTAACTCCAAGCCTACCATTCTAAACTCTTCACTACTGCTTTGCCTTCAGTGAGAACTGAATAAATACTTTATTATTCATTAATAGTGGGGGTTCTTGTTCAGGGTTGAGTGGGACTAGATGACCCCAGGACTTCCTTCCAACAATGACATTCTGTGTTCCCGTGATCCCACTCTTCTCTGCATCTTGTGCCTTCTCCAATCACCTGCTTATTATCTGGTTGCTGGACGCAGATGGCTCTGGAGGAGAAAGTGAGGCTGGTGACCTTGCACAGCCCTCACTTAAATCAGTCAGCTATAAGTCATATCATCTCCCTGATGTCGTGGTCCTCTTTGAGAATGAAGGACAAACCACACAACAACAATTCTCTTCCAGTTCTCCCATAGTCTAATGTTATTTGTAAGTAAGTCTGCCCTGAAAAACAAAACAGTTGGGTGATTGTAATGGCAGCACAACAACTCCCATTTATACTGCAAATCAATTCAAGAAGGGTTTGTTAAGCATTTAGTATGTATGAGACACACTCTAGTAGATGCTGGTGATACGAAGATGAATAAAAGTAGGCCCTCAAGGAACTTACATATTATAGGTACATATATACAAAATTAATTTCAACAGGTAGCAGATGGAAGCACTGTAATTGAATACTCAAGAAAGGCCTCTTGTGGTACTTGAGTTGAATCTTGAATAGAGCTAGGATTCTAAGAGTCTAAGGTGAGGAGGAAGAGCATTCCAAGCACAGAAGATAGCCTATTGGGGAGGGAGGGGGGTAGAAAGTAAAGAGGAGAGAAAGAAAATGTCACGCATGGGAAACACCAAATAAACCTTAAAGTTTACAAAGCACTTCTTAACAACCAACCTACAACGTACATAGGAACTATGAAAAGCCTCTTGTTACAAGAAAAAATGATAATTTTTTAACATGAAAGCATTTAAAGTACTCACATCTATGGTGGTGCTATGAAAAATAATATCAGAAAGATAACATTAATTTCTGTCTCCACCAAAAACACAAAATATGATCAAAATTGTTGTTCAGTTGCTTTTCAAGTTGTGTCTGATTCTTCATAACCCCATTTTGGGGTTGTCTTAGCAGAGGTACTAGAGTGGTCTTCCATTTCCTTCTCCAGCTCATTTTATAGATGAGGAAAATGGCAAATAGGGTTAAGTGATGTGCCTGCGGTCACACAGTTAATAAGTGTCTGAGGTCAAATTTGAATTCAAGAAGGTGAGTCTTCCTGACTCCAGGCCCAGCACCATATCCACTGTACCACATAGCTGCACCCAAGGTCAAAATAATGACCACAATAATAAGTCTGGGACACTTGTGAATTGGGCTGTGGTGACCCAGGTTAGCACTCTAGTCAGGGTAATGTAACTGCTCTTAAGAATCAACAAAGTAGAGTAGATGGCTTAGGGTTAAAGTCCAATCCTACCCAAAAACATCAGCTGGACATGGAGGATAAGGCAAGTCACACAGGAAGAAATCAGAAATGCCAATACCACACCTGTTAGAAAAAGCTTCACTGCACCTCCACTAAAGCATGACCATAAGCTCAAATTAGATGAAATAAAAAAATAAAGGAGCTATTAAAATCTGGAGAGGAGAAAGTTGAGGAACCTGAGGTCATTAAAAGTTTTCACTTAATAAAAACTAGGTGTTGTGTCTAGTAATAAAATAGTTGAGAAAAGCAGCACCTAAGTCCCAAGTGATTTTGAAAAGTTGGGCATATTTACTTTTTTTAATATAAGATTTAAATTTATTTATTTTTAGTTTTCAACATTCATTTCCATAAGATTTTGAGTTCCATATTTCCTCCCCATTTTTTCCCTCCCCTTTCCCCAACATAGCATGCATTCTCATTACCACTTCCCCATTCTGCCCTCCATCTTATCAACCCCCCTTATCCCTTACCCCTTTGCTTTATTGATGGACAAGACAGATTTCTATACCCATTGCCTGTATATCTTATTTCCAAGTTGCATGCAAAAACAATTTTTTAACATTTGTTTTTAAAACTTTGAGTTCCAAATTCTCTCCCTTCTTACCTCCCCACTCATCCCCATTGAAAAGGTAAACAATTCAATATAGGTTATGCATGTATAGTTATGCAAATCACTTTCATAATATAAATGTTATGAAAGACTAACTATATTTCCCTCCATCCTATTCTGTCCCTCAATTATTCTGTTTTCCCCTTTGACCATGTCCTTTTCTAAAGAGTTTGATTCTGACTACCCTGTCCCCCAATTTGCCTTCCCTTTTATCAACCCCGCTTATGTCCTTCCCCCCTACTTTCCTCTAAGGTGAGATACCCAATAGAGTGTGTATGTTATTCCCTCCATAAGCCAAATCTGATGAGAGTAAGGTTTACTCATTCCTTCTCACCTCTTTCCTCTTCCCCTCCATTTTAAAACCTTTCTCTTGCCTCTTTTATGTGAGATAATTTACCCCATTCTATCTCTACCTTTCTTCTCCCAGGATATTCCTCTCTCACCCCTTAATTTTATTTTTCATATTCAACTCACCCTGTGCTATCTATCTGTCTGTCTATCTGTCTGTCTGTCTGTCTATCTCCTCCAACTACCCTAATACTGAGAAAGGTCTCATGAGTTACAAATATCAGTTCAAAACAGCTCCACTTTAATAAATCTCTTATGATTTCTCTTTCCTGTTTAGCTTTTCATGCTTCTTTTGATTCTTGTATTTGAAAGTTACATTTTCTATTCAGCTCTGGTCTTTTCATCAAAATACTTGAAAGTCTTCTATTTCATTGAATGTCCATTTTTTCCCCTGAAGTATTATATTCAGTTTTGCTGAGAGGGTGATTCTTGGTTTTAATCCTTTGACCTTCGGAATATCATATTCCTATCCCTCCAATCCATTAATGTGGAAGTGGTGAGATCTTGTGTTATCCTGATTGTATTTCCACAATACTAAGATTATTTCTTTCTGGCTGCTTACAACATTTTCTCCTTGACCTGAGAATTCTGAAATTTGGTTACAATATTCCTAGGAGTTTTCCTTTTAGAATCTCTTTCCAGAGGTAATCAGTGGATTCTTTCCATTTCTATTTTACCCTCTAATTCTAGAACATCAGAGCAGTTTTCCTTGATAATTTCTTGAAAGATGATGTCTAGGCACTTTTTTTTTATCATGGCTTTCATGTAGTTCAATAATTTTTAAATGTTCTCTCCTGGATCTGTTTTCCCAATTCAGTGGTTTTTCTGATGAGATATTTCATATTGTCTTCTATTTTTTCATTCTTTTGGTTCTGTTTGATAATCTTGATTTCTCAAAAAGTCATTAGCTTTTATTTGTTCCATTCTAATTTTTAAGGAATTATTTTCATCAGTGAGCTTTTGGATCTCCTTTTCCATTTGGCTAGTTCTGTTTTTTTTGTTTTGTTTTGTTTCTTTTTAAGATTCCATCAATATTAATTTTTCACAAAGATCAGAACCCTACCTCTGATTTGTACAAGTTTAAAAACTGAATAAGGTCTTTAAGGTTATCTCATCTAAACTAATTTTCTTTTTTTTATTTAAATTTATTTAAGTTTTCAACATTCATTTCCACAAAATTTGGGGTTCCAAATTTTCTCCCCATTTCTCCCCTACCCCCACCCCAAAACGCCAAGCACTCTAATTGCCCCTATCACCAATCTGCCCTCCCTTCTAACATCCCTCCCTTCCCTTATCCCCATCTTCTCTTTTGTCCTGTAGGGCAAGATAACTTTCTATACCCCATTACCTGTATTTCTTATTTCCTAGTTGCAAGAACAATACTCAACAGTTGTTCCAGAAAAAACTCTCACACACTGTGGTTGTTGCTGTGCATAAAGTTCTCCTGGTTCTGCTCCTTTCACTCAGCATCAGGTCATATAAGTCCTTCCAGGCCTCTCTGAAGTCTTCTTGTTCATCATTTCTTATGGCACAATAGTACTCCATTACATTCATATACCATAATTTATTCAGCCATTCCCCAATTGATGGACATCCCCTTGACTTCCAGTTTTTGGCAACTACATAGAGTGCTGCTATAAATATTTTTGTACATGTGGGACCCTTTCCCATTTTTATGATCTCTTGGGGATATAGTCCTAGTAGCGATATTGCTGGGTCAAAGGGTATGCACATTTTTGTAGCCCTTTGGGCATAGTTCCAAATTGCTCTCCGGAATGGTTGGATGCGCTCGCAGCTCCACCAACAATGAATTAGTGTTCCAACTTTCCCACATTCTCTCCAGCATTTATCATTTTCTTGTTCTGTCATGTTTGCCAATCTTATAGGTGTGATGTGGTACCTCAGAGTTGTTTTGATTTGCATCTCTCTAATCAATAGTGATTTAGAGCATTTTTTCATATGATTATAGATAGCTTTAATTTCTTCCTCTGAAAATTGCCTGTTCATATCCTTTGACCATTTATCAATTGGGGAATGACTTGTATGATTATACATTTGGATCAGTTCTCTATATATTCTAGAAATGAGGCCTTTATCCCCGAGCTTAGCTGTAAAAATTCTTTCCCAATTTACTACATCCCTCCGGATTTTGGTTGCATTGGGTTTGGTTGTGCAAAAACTTCTCAGTTTAATGTAATCAAAGTTATCCATTTTGCATTTCATAATGCATTCTATCTCTCCTTTAGTAAAGAATTCTTCCCTTCTCCATAGATCTGATAAATACACTATTCCTTGCTTCTCCAGTTTATTCATGGTATCAATCTTTATACCTAAATCGGTAGTCCTAGATTTTCAAAGCTAAATCACAAGGTCTGTCTGGCTACCATCGTATAAAGGGTTAGACTACAGGTTGAGTGGTAGAATGAATGTCTCTTTTCTGAAGACCAACCTGCAGAAGTTTACAAAGAAAATTATTCCTTGAAGTCTAGACACCAGGTAATAACATCTTTGGGCTACCACCATAAAGGGCATCATTTAACATGTAGAGGAGCTATATTCTGTATCAATGGAGGGATTACCCACATCTATAGAACTTATTTAGAATAGTCAAATAAACTGTATTGTTCTAAATTGTCACTATGTAATAATTTATAGTTGCAAAACACTTTTATGTACATTCTCTCACTTGATCTTTACAATAGCCCCAAGATAAATATTATTATTCTCTATTTTACACATAGATTGGAACAAGTATACGTATGTATGTATACATGAGTATACATGTGTGTATACAGGAAATCCATGCTTTAGGCAATAGACTAATTTAGGTGTCTAGAGGCATGTAAGATACCAAAGACATGGGAAAATTCTTGGGCTTTATTAATCCACTCTCTTCCCTCTCACCAAAAAAAAAAAAGATGACTAAGAAAACAGTAACTACCAACCTATATGTCCTCTCCTTACCTACACAAAATACATCTTTATTAGAGATATCTGTATGTGAATTAAGGGTATGCTCAAGGAGGGCATTAGTAAATAAACAGGCTTTCACAAATAATATTTAACAATGGACCACATCTTTACCATCACAAATTGACTTAAAGATGTGAAGACTTTAATATCCTATTGTGCTCCTTGTCAGCTGTGAAAAAGCATTGGACTCCATAAAACAAAATATCACCTTCTATACTGTTTTGCAACCAGGTGTCAATATATATATTGAGATCATTTAATATGTCTTGGAAGATATAACAATAAAAATAACCTTGTTCTGTGACCTTCTGACAATAAACATCAGGTGAAGCATAAAATGAGGAAAGGAACACTTGCCAAAAGTATTTGTCATTGTGATGAAGAGATCCAGTACAGAGACCAGGTCAAAAAAATTCTCTGTGCATGGTGGAGGCTTCCAGATGCTCCTGTTTGCAAATGGCATTGTGTTGATTATGTCAAGCCCCAAGAACTGCAGAGTCTTCTAGAAGAAATCTGTATAATCATTCTGAGGCATTTAGTCCATCCACATAGGAAAGACCAAATGGATGAAGAGTATCTCTTGCCCAGGTTCCAACATAAATCAGAATAGACACTCTATCAGTATTATCTAGCAGTATGTGTGTCTGTGACAGACAAATAGAATATCAATTGAGTCCAGAGTTGAAAAGAAGAGTAGGCTATCTTACAGCACTTTTACTTACTCCAGGCTTCCCATAACAGCAAATGCCTAGCTTTTTGGTATAGACCAACCACTTCCTTCAAAGGACGAAAGATGAACGCCACAAAGAAGTCAATGGAAAGGAACAGGATATAGGTGAACAGGCATTATGCAACATATAACAATAAGATAGTAGTGAAGTATGGCATCAGTAAGTTGTATGACAGAAAGAAAAGATGGATTAGTCACATGGTGAGAACAAGAGATGACAGGGATGAACAGAGTGCTCCACTGGTACTCTCATGATAATTGGGACAGAGAAAGAGAGGGCTCCAGCGTATTGATTGGATTACCCCACTCCTATCCCATGGCAGACTTTTGGGAGAGGATGAAGAAATGTCCCAGAAGGAGGGATGAGCATGGATGAATCATGATCAATATCACTAGAAGAAACTTCAGAATCATTAAGATTATGGATCTGTTGGAATATTTGAGGACTTATAGATGGGGAAACTGAGTGATTAACCAAGGTCATACATTTAATAATTGTCATTAGAACTCAAATCCAGGTTTTCTGATTTGAGTTTTTGCAGAATTCTTTCCAGGACATAGCATTCAATCCAACTTCTTGTGAGCAGTAAACCGCCGTAAAATCAGCCAACAAGTATTTTTTTAGATTAAATAGCATTTATTGATGGCTTTTGTTTTATATCATTTAAATTTTTCCCTGTATCTCTCCCATCCTTTCTTCTAGAGAACCATCCCTTAGGTCAAAGAACTTTAAAAAAAAAGGAAAGAAAAGAAAAAAATCAGCAAAACATTTTCTCCCAAAATCTGACATTCAATGTGTCATACACATAGACTATCCCCCCCATCCCTTTTCTACAAAGGAATGGAGATATCTTATATTTCTGTGAGCCAAACTTATTTTTTGTAATTTTGCAGCATTCTTTTTTTATTGTTTTGTGGTTGTTCTTTCCATTTATATTATTTATATCATTATGATTATTATTTTCTTGGCTCTGTTTGCCTCACTTTATGTCAATTCACAAGTCTTTTCATATTTCCCTGTACTCATCATATCTATTATTTCTTACATCACACTAATATTCCATTACATTCATGTGCCACAATTTGTTTAACCACTCCCCAGCCAATGGACCCCTACTTTGTTTCACTGCCACAAAAAGTACTGCTATAAATATTTTTTACATGTAGAACTTTGCATTTTGTCAGTGTCTTCCTTAAACTAGCACTTAGGAAGCACCTAATATGTGTCAAGCACTCTTCTAAGTTCTGGGGATAAAAATACAAAGAGACAGTCTTTACCTCAAGGACCTGATATTCTGTGGGTTGTGGGAAGAAAGATATCACATCCCCAGCTAAGCCATGCTTCATCCATGGAGATTGGAGAGTGGGAGTGGGGGAAGGACATAGTATATCTTTGATTTCATTGGCATAGGGAGCTCCCAGTGTAGAAATTTTCTCTGCCAATTCAGATCTGTACCTGCTCTATGTAATCTTAGAAGTAATGTTTTTTGTCCAAGGTCATATAGTCAGTATGTATCAGAAGTGGGACTTTGAACCTACACCTTCCTGAGTCCAAGATTGGCTCTCTGTCCACTATACTATTCCATCTTTCTTGTGAATCTAGCATTACTAACTTAATTTTATCTGTCATCAACTTTATCATTTCCAAATCACAGAAATGAAGACTGAAAAATAGGTAAATAAAACCAATTCAAAAAAAATAGAAAATATTAACTCTATAAATGAGAATAAGACATAGAAATAGGTAGTTAAAATACACTATCTGTATGCATGGGTGTAAGGAAGATTTGGTCTCCTCTCACCTTACTTGATGTAGTCACCTGATGTAATCACAAATGATGAAGTGTTAATGTGTTAACATGGTATTAATATCCAGTTATCCCTTTATAAAGTTTGAATACCTCTCTGTCTCTCTCCATCTCTCTGTCTCTGTCTCTCTCTCTCTCTGTCTCTGTCTCTCTGTCTCTCTGTTTCTGTCTGTCTGTCTGTCTCTCTCTCTTTCTCACTCACTCAGAAGTAGCAAAATCATTAGATGGATAATGTTTGCCCATGACCCTGGGTGACCTTTAAAAGACAGTTCAATCAGTTTGAGCCAGTCAAAGAGGGAGCTAACTGCTGGGGAAGAACACAATTTTTTGCCTCTTGCTGGAGGAGGGAATTTTCTCTCTTCACCCCCCCTCCAACTGTACATGGCATCTAGCAATGGAATTACTATACTTACCCAAAAGGAAACACCCCATTCAACAGTCAGAGAATTGGTTTGAGACATGGTTGATGGAAAGCACTGTCTCCTGAAAGACTTGAATACAGAAAGTCAGTCACTTGAGATGGAAGCAGCTTCAAGGAACATGACCTCAGCAACAAAGATGAGAGCTGGGTATGGACTCAAGAGAGAGAGTTAGACTTGGCAACAGAATGAGCTTCAGAAGGGATGGGTAGCCTTGGTCACATGTATTCATTGTACATGTGCTGATCACTCTGTTTGTGCCCATTATTTTCAAGAGTGAATGCCATAGATATTAGTGGGAAAGTTTGCCATAGGTTTATTTTGGGGGCAGGGGGAGGGGAGAGGAAGGTTCTTAGTATTCTTACTATGTCTTTGCTTTGAGCAAATTGTATCTACTGGCTGTCACTTAATGGGAAGCATTCTAAAGGTGGGGTAGGAGATAGACCTCATGAGCTATTTTCTTTTAAGCAAAACTTTTAGACTTTTATGTCTTACAGAACCAAGTAGCCATCCTTTGGGTGACCCAACATACTTGCAAGTTAGGGTGAATAGCCCAAGGGAACACTGTAGGTGATAAGGGTGATAGAGGTGAAAACAAACTACTGTATGATGTTAGAAATGGGAAAATTATTACTATCAAGCTAGATTAGGGTTTATGGAAGAGGTTTTGAAGGAGGTTTTAAAGGCATTTGAGTGAGTTTTTAAAAGATGGGTAGAAATAAAACAGATGAAAGCGAGAATTAAAGATATTCTGGACATAGGAAATAATATTATGATAGTATTCAAAACCTAATAAGGGCAGGAAATTACATTGGGGGAGGGGTAGTAAATACTCTAATTTGGCTGGAATATAGCATTGGAGTATGTGGCATGAAAGTAGCATGAGATAAATCTGGAAAGAAGGGGAGATCAGATTGTAGAGGGCCTTCAATTTCAGAGAAAGGATTGTGAACCTGACTGGGTAAGTAGCAGAAAGCTACTGAAGTTTCTTAGCTGAGGAATGATAGCCTCAGATCCTAACAAGGATTATTATCCTGGCCATGGTATGTAATGGTTGGATTATCTGTGCTGTTCTGAGTAATATGGAAGATACAAATAAACACGATGTGGTCTCTGTCAAGAAGAGCTAGTCATATAACTTAATTAGTTTATTAGTAACGTTGGAGATGTGGCATATACAATCATTTTATGGACTTATGGGAATAAGAGCTGGCAGTAGCTATAGAGATTATCTAGTAAAACCCTACCATTTTATAGACTTGATTTATCAGTTCAACAAATCTTTCCTTCACTTCTCCAAAAGGAGACAGTGGTTTAAAGTAGAAGAAAACTTAAGAGTCCAATTCAACCTCATTTTACAGATGAATAGTTTTTAAAAAAAAGCTTGGAAAGGCTAAGGAAGTTGCGCAATATCACACAGCTAGTAAGCATCAGAGGTAGAATTTAAAGTCAGGTCTTCCTGACTTCATTCAGATCCAGCACTCTGTCCACTGTCACATTGCCTTTAAGTCATAAATACAAAAGAGATTTTCTTTTTCATTTTAAAGGCAATAAAGAAACACAACTGGATCTTGATTTGAGGTATGTGCAATTCATTTGCTACAACTTCACATATCATTGACAAAGCAATGTCAGAAGTAAAAAGGAGATTGCTATTTCAAGTAAATGATAAAATGGCATGGGGCTTGGAGGTAGTGGATTATTATAATCATATTGTAAAACTAATAAGTTGGATGCTTATTAAATTTGCTTAATTTGGAGGAAATCCAGACGTATTGGTGAACCAAATGTCATGGACAGTTTAGAAAGTGGTACATCTCATTTCTGGCATCATTTTGTCTTCTAACCTCGTGTTAATTTCCTAGTTTGAAATGCCTGAATATACCATGTGACTTCCACCAGCTCTCTAAAATCCTGTTCCATGACAATCTTAGCTAAATTGTAACCCTTCTTTACATTTTGAAGACAGGTTTACTTGTACATACAGACTTTAACTATTTCACCTTTCCATTTCCAAATTGCATTCTATTTCAATTTTAAAGAATATCATTGTTTTACTTGTTAAGTTCAAGTCTTCCAAAGCAATGAAACAGTTTTAAATAATACAGGTAAATGTCTTCATTGTAACTTTAGATATAGTATCATTCAGTTACAAGACCAAATGTATTAAACTTGTACACTTGGTAGAAGAGTTGACTAACACAGACTTTACGTGAAAATGATACATTTAAATAGCTTACTGAAGTGGAACAATTTGTATCTTCTCTGTTTTTCTTGACCAGATTTTCAACCCACAGTAACCTTTTCCTCCTCTGAATTTCAAGAGTACTTATTGCTTGGTACTTCTCACCTGAACTTACCATGTGCTGGCTTTTTTGGTTTTGTCTAAATAGTTGAACCAAAGAGAATGCAAAAGAATAATCATCCAAACTATGGGCAGCCCAACAGTCAGTACTGTAGGCATAAGGATGCAGTAGCATATTTCTAGTTGTGACTGGTTTCCACAAGCGATACCTTGAAACAGATGTGTCAAAAAGCCACATACTCCTGAGTTAGCCAGAACCAGTTTAAAATGCATTTGGGAAACATTTAATAAAACAGATAAAAGGACACAGATAATTGTAATATGTGGTTTTCTAAGTCAGTATGCTGCAACAGGTATTCTTATGTATGGTTTCTTGACCTACATTTCTATTTGCTTTGACCAGTGACTTAAAAGAATGAGTTGCCTAGGAAATAAATGTGTGTGTGTATGTGTGTGTGTGTGTGTGTGTGTATACACCTCCTTGTAGCAAGAGTGAAGGGATTGCAGACTTGACTGCTGCATCACATGTGACCCATAAAAAGTTAAAGGACCCCCTTTGGTAGATCCTCTTTAGAAAATGGGCATGGAGAAGACTCCCATAGGATTATCGATGGGTTATGGTATATTGAGGAAGTGCCTATTTGATAGGAATAACAGATGCTAGATCAGAGTCTCCATGGTCAGATCCCACTTCTGCCACTTACCTACCTGACCTTAGGCAAGTGGCTTAATCTCCCTGAGCCACAATTTTCTCATCTGTAAAATGAAGCTGAGACCCTTCCAGTTATGGAGCTACGATCTTAGAGTTGTTGAAGTACTAGATTGATTTTAGTTAATTTTCTTTTTTAAAAGTTTTATTTATTTTATTCTAAACTTAAGAAATAAAACAAGCACTTCTTTAACATAGTAGAAGTGGGGGGGGGGAGATGGTTTGTATGAAACTACAAATCTATTTTGTACAACTTGCCCTATTCCTTTTAAATATATAATAAAGTTATCATGTAACTTTCTTTTTTCTCCTTTTTCCATCTCCTCCTTCCCCCCAGAAGTGGCTACTATTAGATACAAATATGCATGTATACAAGTGTGTGTGTGTATAAAACCATTTTATACATACTTTATCCGTTCTGTCTCTGAATGCAGATAGTTTCTTCTTTCATATGTCCTTTGTTTGGGTTTTTATAATGGACAAAATGACTTAGTCATTTAACTTTCCCACCTTGATTGTAGGGCCTTTGAGGTCAACGAACCCATCTTTAGGTTTCTTTTGTATTTATACCACAATGCACATAGGGGTGTGTGTGTGTGTGTGTGTGTGTCTTTGTGTCTGTGTGTGCATATATACATGCATACATACATTTGCATCCACATGTGTGTATACGTGTATACTTAGACATATACATAATAAAACCCAGGCTTCTCTGGGCATGCTTAGATCACCAAACAGAAGTGCCCCACAGGCCTTTGGAACATGTCCAGATTACATAATAGGAGGCTTCTGCATCTTCTACTTCATGGGTAGGTATAGCCTTCTTTGACTGGCCACATAACCAAAACAAGTGGCATCCTTAAAACTGTTGAGACTGAAATGGTCACTCTTTGATGTGCTTTTTTGCTTGTACTCCTTCCTGCTGTGTCCAGAGAGTGAAGGATCACAGTACCCCCAGTAGCACAGATACCATGAACTGAATTGCAGAGAGGGTATCTTTTCCCCTTTCTGTTTCAGGTCCCAGGACCTTCGAGCTAGGATTTTAGGTAAGATGCCTGGCAGCTAGCCTGGCAGGAAAGCCAGGGATTGAGCCTGAGGAAGGGTGGTTTGGACTTGAAATTTAGGACTGTGCTATAAAGGAACCATGATCCTAATCCCCTTTCCCTCCCCAGAGACTAAGGTGGTATAGGGGAAAAGGGATTATTCCTCCCACACATTGAGGGGGTTGTAAATTTATATATTTGTGATTATAATTTTTGAAGTATTTTTTTTGTAAAAGTTAATCTGTTAATGGTAAATGGAACTGAAGTACAAAGGCCACCCCTCCTTCTTACACTTGGGGGAACACCATCTGTCTGAGCTGGAGCCATTTGTAGGGACCCAAACCTCTTTAAGGGAACCTGAGAACACTGGGGGAGGATTGAAATGTAATCTACCTGGCCTTCCAGTAGGACTACAGTAGTCTGCTAGTTTATACACGTATAGCACATATATGCAATGGCTCCCTTTAACTTCTCCCTTTTTATATATTTGTGCTTATATACATACATGTCTGTATGTATAAATACACATACATGCATGTGTGTACATGTGTCTGTGCATGCATGCGTAATGCATACATGTCTATGGGAGTTCAAGAGAGAGAATGAGTAGGGTAGAGTCACTTCTCCAGGCCTAGTTCTTGTCCCTGTAATTGACTGAGAGGTAGCATGGTAGTGGAGAAGGAGCTGGTATTGGTTCTGGGAAGAACAGGGTTCAGGATCAATTACAGTGTTAGAACATGAAGCTGCAAACAAAATACTGGTCTGAATGGATACAGGAAATTGTTCATGTCATTTCGTTGGCATAGGGGAAATGCCTTCCACTGTACTCCTCAACTCCTCTGCAACTTAGGGAATCTCAGTGCTGCCTGGAGCCCTGAGAACTTGTGACTTGCTTAGGGTCACACAACCACATATGTGTCAAAAAAAGAGGCAGGGTTTGAACTCGGGTCTTGTGACTCCAGAGACCAGCTTGCTATCCTCTGTGCCATGTTGCCTCTCAGAGTTAGTAGAGACTTTAGTCCTCTTGCAGCTGCTGTGATGAGGGTCTTCCTTCTATTGAACTGAAATTGGCTTCCTTTTAACTTGTTCTCAATTGGCCCCGGTTTTATCTGTAGAAAAAAAATTAAATCTTGTTTCTTATCTACATAACAGCTTTCAGATTTTTGAGTACAGATGTAATGTCCACCCTCAGTAATTTTTTCTCTCCCCTCAAACTTCCCAGATCTTTCAACTACCTCATATGCAATGGTTTAAAATCTCTTTACCATCTCTGTCATTCTCTTTCTGGGAACACTCAAGCATATTTAGCCTCTTAAAATATAATACCAAGAATTTACCTCAGATGAAGTCCTTGTGTTACAGAGTTCATTGAAACTGTCATCAGCGTCCTTCATTTGGATCTTATAATACTACTGGAGTAGATTTTATTAGAGCTGGGCGTTGTATTCCCCACTTACATAACCTAAAATGCTCCTTCATTTTGTATTTTGAAAAGCTGATTAAAAAAAACTAAGTGTATGAGGTTTTAAATATACATATATATCTATATCCACCTACCCATATCTATCTATATACATATGTGTATGTTGCCCATCATTCTATTGTGTTAAGATGTTTATTCTTATTCTTTCAGAATATTAGGTATCCCAGCAAATTAGCTATCCCACCAGGCTAATGTCACACACAAGTTTCAGTAGGCATATGGAAGTCATTGAAATGTTTTGAATAGAAAGGTGACATGATCCTATCTAAGAACAAGGAAGATAAGTTTGACAGCTGTGTGAAATAGGACTTGAAAGAGGGAAGAGAATGAAGAAGAGAAGACCTAGTTGCAGCGGTCCAGTTGGATAGTAATTATGTGCTTATAGTGATGGGAGCAGAAAGAAGGATAATTTGAAATAGATAAGAGAAATATTGTCAAGGTGTCTTCGACAGCATTTCATATCTGAATAGATGTAGAAAGTGAAGGAGAATGAAGAGTCAAAGAAAGCACCAACACTTTCAGCAACTGGCTCAAAAAATGATGGGACCAATGACAGAAATAGAGAATTCAGGACAGTGAGCAAGTTTAGAGAAAAGAAAATAAGGCTATTTTGAACACATTTGATCTAAGGTGCTGGTGGTACATCTAGGTAAAGATTTATGAGTTCAGGCAATTGGAGATGTGGATCTGAATCTTGGAAGAATGATCAGGGCTAAAGATATCAATCTGGGAGTCAGCTGCTTAGAGAATTTCTGGATACTGAAGGAGATTATCAAGTGTGACATGAGCAATATTTGCTTCATGTAGGTTGAACTCATTTCTCTACACTTCAGAGAAATTGTCCCCAGACTTAATTGGTCTGGGGGACTAAGACTGAAGCCACTGACAGGGTTTTCTGGCCACCTGGGACATAAAAGGCCCAGTCTAAGTAAAGGAAGCACTCCTCAGGTTTAACAGAATCATCCCTGCTGTTTCAGTTAACATGTCTTTCTAACTCATTGCTACCATTACTCGACAAATGTGGAGGCAAGACAGAAGCTGCATCCACCTAAACCAGGATTGTACCGTTATTGAATCACCTTTTAATTTTTAAGTAAGCTTCTTTTTACTGTGTGTTAATGTGTCTATGAGAGTTTCATTTTATTCCATGCCTTAGTCTGAACTACTAGATTGGTTTGATTTAGACCTGAACACCAAGGTCAAAGAGTATAGAGAGAGAACAGAAAAAGGTCAAGGACCAAATTTTAAGTGAAGGAGTTGCAAAGGGAAGGGGGAGCCAAAGAAGGAAAAATTATAGAAGTAGAAAATCAAGAGAGTCTGTCTTTTGGAACCTAAGGAAGAGAAGGTATCTAGAAGGAAATGGTGACCAGCAGTGTGAAATGCTACCAATAAGTCAGAGAATGAAGATGGAGAAAGAGGTTTTGAATATGGCAATGAGACAGTTATTGGTGACCTCTGAGAAGGCTATTTCAGTCATATGGTAGAGCAGGAAGTCTATGGGATTTGAGAAGTGAGTGATGAGGAAGTAGAAGCATTGATTGTAGACTAGGCTTATTTTTTTTTAAGTTTGGGGATAAAAGAGAAGAAAAAGGATGAGATTAAAGCACTTAGAAAATTGGTGATCACAGGTTTGAGGAGACCTGTGCATATTTGTAGGGAGATAGGGAGCCACTGAAAAGATGATTGTCCTTCATTCTCAAAGAGAAAGAAATGAAGTCACTATGTTAGAGTCAAGGTACAATGTGTCTGACTGTGTCTGATCAGACCAATATGAGTCCAGAATGCTCTCCCACAGATCAGACACAAATAGTCCATTGGACTATTTGAAATGGATTCCCTAACTTTGCCCATCTCACTTTTCTTTTGAGCTACTTCAGTTCTATTTTGCTCAGCCCCTTCTCTGATGACAGCACTCCATGCTGAGCAGTTCTGTGCCAGTGTCTCCCATGTCACACAATCAATTACAAAATTCTTGAGAGACCTGGAGAGTGTCTTTGTATTGCATCTTCTGACCACCATGTGAGCACTTGTGATGTGTGAGTTTCTCAAGGTAGTGGATTCAGTGTCGAGCCTAGTGTCAGAAAGACTTCTCTTCCTAAGTTCAAATCTGGCCTCAGACACTTATACCTGTGTGACCATGTGCAAATTGCTTAACTATGTTTACCTCAGTTCCTCATCTGTAAAATGAGCTGGAGAAGAAAAGGACTTCCTGAAATGAAAAGATAGACTGAAGGTACATTTTAAGGGCTAAATTGATAAAACTAGGTTTTGAGGGAGTTAGCATGGGATGACATCAATAATGACACAGGGGCATTAATGAAAAGCAGTAGGGATAACTTTATCTTCAGAAGTAGAAGGATATAACCAGAAAACTTCTCAATACTTCATTTTTTTTAAGTTTTTGCAATTTTTTTTTTGAAAATTTGAGGGGTGGTATAAAGAAATTGAAGATCTAATGTCAGATGTCCTGGTTCTTTTCATGAGGAGTAAGCTTATCTATTGCAGGTGTAGGTAAGTGATATCACTGGTGCTGGGGGTTTGAGGAACTAGAACTGGGTTTGAAATGGTCATTATGGGGAACTAGAGAACTAGTAAAGCCAGACAAGGAAACACACATTTAATAAATGTTTACTATATATGCCAGGGCACTGTGTTGGATTGCCAAATGATAGTAAGGGTCCACCCAGTTCACTGTTAAAAGTTGTGTATGGCTAGCTTTGAGAAGAGAAGACTAAGGAGAAATATGTCAGAGCGTATTGAAAATACAACAGCAACCTTGAGACAGAGATTTTCTCTTCATTTCAAGTGGCCCAGATGGATGGCCACTTTGTAGAAGAAAAATTCATGTTTTAGGTACTTGAAGACCTCTAAGGTACCTTTTAACTCAGGAATCTTATGATTCTGTGATGGCCTCAAAGCCTAATGGTAGTAGTGTTATGTAGTGTTACATACTATGTAGTGCTACGGAGAATATATTAGATTACAAGGATCTTAGCCTGATAGCCATACTGCTCCCAACCTGGTGTCCCAGGAGAGATCTCAAGGGGGTCTGTAAACTTGAATGGGAAAAATTAGATCTTTATTTTTACTAACATCTAATTTAAATTTAGCATTTTCTTTAATAATTTAAAAGTATTGTTCTGAGGAGTCTGTAGGCTTTACTAGACTACCAAAGGGATCCATGAAGCAGAGAGAGAGAGAGAGAGAGAGAGAGAGAGAGAGAGAGAGAGATTAAGAATCCCTGCTACAGAGGCAAAAAACAATAAACATAATGATTATAACAATGTAAATGGAAAAAAACCCCACCAACATGCATATGCACAAACATACACACACAAAAATCAAAAGTGAATGATTCATTATTTAAAAAAAATATGGCTCAAAAGAAGAGATATGAGAAGACACTCCAAACCTACCCCTTTTGCAGATGTGGAAGGCCCACAAGTATTACACATTGCATATATTTTGAGACTTTTCAAAGTACTGATCAGTTATGCTGATTTTCCCTCTTTTTCTTTCTTTTTTTGTCTTTAAAAATACTTTTTATCATATGAGATGGCTCTCTAGGAGGGTTGAGGAAGGATACAGGGGGAATTGATAATGTAAAAAATAAGACATCAATAAAATTCATTTCAAATAAAATTTAGTTATAGATATGAAAAAAGAACCACTATAGTATATGTGTCACCATAAACTATATATTCCATGTTACATATACATATACACATGTACATGTGTATATACATATGTATGTATAGTATGTATATCTACATATACACATATGTCTACATTTACCTGTGCTAATTTTGGCTTAATAATTAACCCCAAGAAAACACAGGTGCTCCATCAGCCACCACCAAAGCATCCATACGTGGAACCATCAGTTACAACAAATAGAGAAGTTCTGAATGCTGTGGATATGTTCACTTACCTTGGTAGTGTACTTTCCAGGGATGTACACATTGACAATGAGGTTGATGCACGCATTGCAAGAGCTAACTCAGTGTTTGGAAGGCTCTGAATTAAAGTTTTGGAGAGGACAGGTATTAGATTGACTACCAAACTGAAGGTCTACAGACCCGTTGTGCTGACCTTGTGGTTGTATGCCTGTGAAACATGGATAGTCTACCAGTGCCATGCCAAGAAACTGAATCACTTCCACTTAAACTGTCTTAGGAAGATTCTGAGGATCACCTGGCAGGATAAGGTACCAGACCCTGAAGTCCTTGCTCAAGCTGAACTGCCAAGTATTCAAACTATGCCTCAGAGAGCGTAACTCCAATGGGCAGGCCGCAATGTTTGAATGCAAAATGTATACTTGCCAAAAAGACTATTTTATGGAGAACTTGCATGGGGCAGGTGATCACATAGTAGTCAGAAGAAGCGATACAAGGACACTCTCAAGGTCTCTCTCAAGAGTTTTGGATTTGACTGTGCAACATGGGAGACACTGGCAAAGGACTGCTCAGCATGGCGTGCCCACATCAGAAAGGGTGCTGTGCTCTATGAACAAAGCAGCAAAGAGCTTGAGACAGCAAAAAGTAAATGTAGGATGTGCAAATTTGGGGTATCCACCCCAAATATTCACACAGACTATCTGTGCCTAATCTGTGGTAGAGCATTCCAAGCTCATGTTGGTCTGATCAGCCACAGTCAGACACACTGAAGCTTCACTTTATCATGGTGATATCATTTTGGTCCTCTTCAAGAACGAAGGACAACAACCAACCAACATATACATAGATGTCTACATTTACATATACACATATAATAATCATTATTTTCAATAGTCTTTATTTAGTCCAAGGGAGGAATATCATGGTATAGAGACACCTTCTTCGAGCAACTGTTCAAAATTTAGCCCGTGTACATATAAATAAGCATATTTACAGACATAATAGAATTGTGCACAAGTGACCTGGCTTGCAGTCTTTTCACCTCCATTCTTACCATAATCAACTGGGGCCTCAACATTTGTGTTGATGACATGAGGAGTATGGTAGTTTTTCCCAGGGATCATTTAAGATATTATTATATATAAGGAGAAGGTCAGCATGCCTATAGAAAAGAACAGCCCTCACATCACAGTGGCCCATTCTTAAGGATCAAAGAAAACAACTAGTAACTAGATAAAAATCAAAGCCACCAGTCCACAAGGAATTGATCCAGGGAGCTATACAGGAGAACATGGAATGAGTTCAGTAACAGTGGGACCAAAGCCTAGGGTGGGAGGAAGGAGAGTGAAGGTGAGAAAAATGAAAAATGCAAAGCCAAGCCAGGAGAACAATAAGAAGGAAGGAACATTAAGAAGACTTCAACTGGTGACTATTTGCTCCTCGTAATGAATCATCCTAAGATAACATCGTTTTATGGCAGTGTTGTTAACCATACTCTCTCCCACATGTTCAGCTGTAGACATTGCAGATGTAGGTTTAGATGCCAGACCTCCACCTAGAACATCTTTCTGGATCTCTGACTTGTTTCATGCAATATCATTGGTGGATGACTTGTATTGTTTGTGTATGCATATTTCTTCTTGCCTGTAGCTTTTCCAATCTGCTAGGTGCTGGAGGCAACTCTTATCATCTAGGCAAATCCAAGATCTCTCAGACTACATATTCCTTTTGTCTTCCCACAAGTAGAGGTAACAGTTGAGATTTGGAGAATTCAGCTCCATTTTCAGGATGAATGAGGATGCATAATGATGTGGGAATTCTAGGTAGTAGTCCAATGGGAATTACTTACCTGCATAACTGGGAAAGGATTTATTCTAGTCAACCACTTTCCCAGAAAGTCTGACATTTTGCTGGTTTGGAACAGCCAGGAGGACTTGAACTATGACTGGGAAGGACTTCCTGGAATTGTGATGTAGGTCAGCTTCCCATATATGTGCTGCTTTGGCTCACCATTCATTAGGGGTGGGGATAATCAGTCAAGGTAACTTCTGTCTTCCTTAAGCATTTGTCACTGGTTAGAACCACAGCTGGAGATATGAGCATTAGAAAGTATCTGGAATGGAAACCAAGTTTGCATTAAAGGGAGTACTTTCAGTGGATAAATGAATCAAGTTATTTTAATGGAATTCCTCTGTGGGGAAATTGAGCAAAGCATTAGTTTGGATAATATTGTGTGTAGCAGCTAAGATGTTGTTTAAGAGTCTGCCGAGTGGTTGTTCTTTGTCAATCAGATTATGGGCAACATATTATGAATTAATTCTTATCTGTAGGGCATAGAATATTGTAGTTCAAAACATAGGAGATAAACTACTGGGGTCCTCAATCAGAAGACAAAATAGGTTGGAAAGTGCTATGGAACTAGCTCATTTATTCTAGGAAAAGGTAGAATGAAATGGCAGTGAAAGGTCTTGCGTGCAATAGCAAATACTAATGGATAGCGTGTTGAAACTGGAATCAGGGAGACCTGTGTTCAAATCCAGCCTCAGGTACTTAATAACTGTATGACTCCTGAGCAAGTTTGTCTTTGTGCTTTTCAATTTCCTCATCTATAAAACAAAAGAGCTGGACTTGATGGCAGGTTCATTTCAGCTCTAAATCTGTGATGCATTTTGATTAGGATGTTTACGACCACCCGAATAAACTTCATGACTTCTGGGACAAAGCTTAGGGGGAGTCAGCAGGAGTCACAAGAAACTTCCAATTTCTTCTCAAGTTCTTGGCTTGATCAAAAACCTCATAGGACTGGACACGCTGGTAGTCATAATAGCCACCCAAACTCTCAAGTGATGGCATGCAGAATTTTTAACAGGCTCATATGACCAGTAATGGGAATCTTAAAGTAGAGATGGACACCAACTTTTGAGACTTTCTGAGGGAGGAGGTATGTGCAGACATAAAAGGAAGCACAGGAGCCCATCATATCTTGACTCTTCTTCAGGTAACAGAATCATGTCCCCTTAGAGTGTGAACAACTGGGCCCAGCTTCAGGTAGTTTGTGTCTGATGGTAGTGACTAGATTTAGTTGGTCTGACCAAGGCTGGGGAGCTGTAAGCTTTATTAGCACCTGCTGAGGATCCAATGAATATCTGAATTTTGGTTTATACAACAGTATTTTCTGAACACTAATTGCTGTGTCTTGTACAAAATGGCAAAATTATCTAAATAATAAATATTAATAAAAAATAAATCTAGTTAAACATATGTATGGATACATTTTATATATACTTTGGTGCATTGTATATATATATATATATATATATATATATATATATATATATATATATATATATATATATATATATATATATATATATATATATATATATATATATATATTTACATATGTACATGCACACAGAGTATTCCAAAAGTCTTAGAGTAGCTTTAAGCAATTAAAGTTTAAAATTGTACTAAGGCATATTTAGGACACATATATCCTGTGTCTGTGTGCCTGTATGCCTGTGTGCCATTGTGTCTGTATGTTGGCTTTAATTTTGGTTGAATTGACTCAGCAGTCTGAAGGTACAATAGATTTTTCATAGTTGATATAAAAGATGATGGAGGTACCCTGCTCCTCCAAGGTTCTATCTCCTTGTTCCAGATATGTCCTTCTTTCCAAGGAGATCTTCCATACAGTATAGCTTTTGTTTGCTGAGGTCAGCCTGTTGGAGAAGGCAAAAACATGGCGGGAGGGTGCTGTGAGAGGATTACAATGCACACTTCCCCCACTAGAACACTGGGTATGTCTTTCAAAACATAATTTTATTGTTGTCTTCTGGGTTTTTTTAAAAAACAACCTACATTTCTTATTGTATCCCTGTATCTACCCCTTCCTGAGAGCAGTCCTTTGTAATAAAGCATTTTAAAAGAAGAATTAAGGGATGGGGGAAAGTTCTACTAATCTAACCAACATATCAATA
The DNA here is from genome assembly GCF_028372415.1 of Notamacropus eugenii. Lineage (NCBI taxonomy): Eukaryota > Metazoa > Chordata > Mammalia > Diprotodontia > Macropodidae > Notamacropus > Notamacropus eugenii. Next base: position 247,811,084 of record NC_092874.1, on the reverse strand, counting down.
AATTCTATGCAGCATTCCACACTTATGGCCCCCATCTCTGTGAAAAAACCGTGTAGAGATATCTTTTCCTTTCACTTCTTTGGAACCAAGCTTGGTGATTATAATTTACAGTACTCAGGTTTTTTTAAATGTATATTTTTATATCTTTTGTTTTTACACCATCTAAATTTCCCCCCATATTCCTCTGTTTTCTCCTCCCAGAGAGCCATCCCTTATAACAAAGAACTTTAACAGAAAAAAAGAGGAAGAAGAAAAAAATTAGCAACATTTATCAATACATTGCAAAAATTTGGACATTTATGTTCCAAATCTGTGCTCTCCCCACCAATTCTGCAAAGGAGTAGTGGAGGCATCTTTTTATGTCTCTTCTTTGGGGCCAAATTTGTTCTTTGTAATTTTGCAATATTTGTTTTCAATTATTTTATAATTGTCCTATTTATTTCTATTTATTTATTTTATTATTATATTATTATATTTCTATTTATTTCAGTTTTTGTTGTGACTGTGATTTTATTGATTTTATTTATTTCACTTTGTATCAATTTATATGTTTTTCTGTGCTTCTCTGTATTCAGCATGTACACAGTATTCCATCATATTTCTGTACCATAACTTGTTTCATCGTTTCTAGTTGATAGGCATCTATATTGTTTCTAATTCTTTACTACCACAAAAAAAGAAAGTTGCTATAAATATTTTGGTGTGTATGTTTTCTTTTTGCCATTAACCTTCTTGGGGCAAATGTCAGCAGTGGAATCTCTTGGTTAAAGAGTATAAACATTTTAATTACTTTTTTAAGCATCATTTGAAATCACTTTCCAGAATGGTTGGACCAATTTACAGCTCTACCAATAGTGAATCTGTATGCCCAGTCTTTCCATAATCCTTCCAACTTTAATTATTCTTGTCTTCTGTTATCTTTGACATATTTGGCAGCTTTGGATGTATTAATCTCTGTTATGAAGAGTAAGGGTATAAGATGATTATGATGGGACATAAAGGAAAATATCATATGAACTCACTGAATGTACCTTTCTCTTCTGGTATTTCTGGAAATGCTTTGGAGAAATTTCAGGAGATTGGTGACAGCTCCTGTGCCCTAACTCATATGTAGATACCAAGCTGGAGAAATGGAAATCAAGGGAAATGTATGAAATTGTTGGGGCATATATTAGATAGGCAGGTAGTTGGACACTCAAGATAGATGACAGTGGCAATGTGAAAGTTATCAAGCTCATGGAGGAGTTACTACCTCCATTTCATCCTTACCCTCCCCCTTTTCTGCCTCTAGCTTTGAGAACAATAATAAAATAATTAACACTTGCCATCTTGGGAGAGAATTGTCAATCAATTACCGTGACTCCACTTATAATCTTGTAAATTCTCAGACCAAATCATCCTTCCCTGGCAACAACTGGCTATTTGTGTTGTATTCTTCCTTTAGGATATAAGCTCTTGGAAGAAACTATCTTGCTTCTTGTACTTGTGTCCTCAGCACTTTTCACAATTCCTAGAACATAGTAAGGAGATGACTGGGATGGAGAGCTGGATGGAATATAAAGTATGAAAGATGGATGTAAAGAATGATGATGTTCACAATGATGATGGAAACAACATGTCCCCATGGTTCCTTGCTCCTTCCTCAGGCAACCAAACTGGTGGCTGATTGTTTCTTGAACTGTAGGGAGTACCATTATAATTTTCCACAGTGGTACTGAGGAACTCACCAATGTCACTCATTAGGGAGCCATTCTATTATATTACAAGACATTCTTTCTAAGAGAGGAAGTGATCCAGCAGGCAGTCTAATCATTCAGGCATGATGGCATGTCTTGGCTCAAGCTGTCATGAGTTCCCATGGGTCTATGAAGTATTTTATTTGTTCATGAAATTCTGGGAGTTCCACTTCCACTATGCATTTGAGATTCTTTCTATGCTGGGACAGGAATGGATTTCTGCCTCATCCTGTTTCCAGTACTACTACATTATAGCTCTATGTATTGTTATCTTATCTTTCTATCATACTGTGAACTCCATGAGGACAGGGACTGCCATCTTTGTATTTTCCTCAGTACCTAAACCAGTGATTTGCACACAGCAAGCACTCACTATGTTTATTGCATTTTTATCATACTGTATTCATTCCTTTCCCACAGGGTTTTTGAGGTTTCCCCAGAACTTGGTGGTTTTTTTCCACTGCTTAGGAAATTTTATATCTATCTATCTATCTATCTATCTATCTATCTATCTATCTATCTATCATCTATCCTATCCTCCAGTCTCTTGCTGAGGGATCTGCTGTGTCATTCTGTTATTGTTAAGGTATATTTTATTTAGGTATGATGGAACAAGATTTTCATGTTCCTAGGTGTAGGAGGAAGTTGGACGGAATGTGTGTTAAGTGTAAGTGGGTGTAAAGTCATTCATCCTGGGGGGAGAGTGGGATTCATGTATTCATCTCACCTCACCTTTGCCTCTTGTAACCCCAGCTTTCTTTCAAAGTTTAGTCCAAATTGTCACTTCTTCTAAGGCCTTCCCTGAACCCCGCCACCTGTTAGTGCCTCCCCCAAATAACTTTGCATTTACTTATACATATTTGTGTTCATGTTGTCTCTCATAATAATAATAGCAGGTAGTATTTACAAAGCACTATAAGCTTTACAGAGCATTCTAAAATTATTTTATCCTCACAACAGCTGAAAGAAAGGTGTTATTATTACCATCATTTTACAGATGAGGAATCTGAGTAAGAGGTTAAGTAACTTGCCCAGGGTTATGTAGTTAGTAAAGACCCAAGGTAAGCTTCAAACTCAGCTCTTCCTAACTCTAAATCCAACACTGTCCATTACACCACCTGGAATAGAACTTCCTTGAGGGTATCAACTGTTTAATTATTTTCCTTTTGTATCTCTAGAGCCTGGAATATAGTAAAAGTGTCATTCTTTCAGCACATACGTCTGCTGCTTGCCTGGCATTATCCAAGGGTTTCAAATGCAAAGCCAAAAATAACAACAGTGACAACAACGATAGTGACATGCCCAGTCCTCACAGAGCTTACAGGCTACTTGTGGGGAGAGAGGGAAGCAATATGTGCATAGATAAAAACCAAATACAAATAAAGTAAATACACACTGATTTAGATGTGGAAGGCTTTAGCAACTAGGGAATCGGAATAGGCTTTGTTAGGAGGAAGCACTGAAGGAAGTTTCTTTAGGGGTGTGCTGACTTGGTCACATCTTAGACTTTACTCTCTTTTAAAAATATTATATCTTTTTCTAATTACATGTAAAAACAATTTTTAACATTCATTTTGTAAAATTTCAAATTCTCAGTTCTCTCCCTCCTTGCCCTTCCCCCTTCTTGAGAAGGAAAGCAATTTGATATGGATTATACATGTGTAGTCATGCAAAACATATTCCATATTAGACACGTTGCAAAAGAAAACAAAGACATCCCCCCAAAAAAACATTTATCAATTGGGGAATGGCTCATATTCTTATCAGTTTGACTCAGTTCTCTATATATTTGAGAAATGAGGCCTTTATCAGAGAAACTTCCCATAAAAATGTCCCCCCCAGTTTTCTGTTTTTCTTTTAATCTTGGCTGCATTGGCTTTGTTTGTGCAAAATCTTTTTAATTTAATGTAATCAAAATTATCCATTTTACTTCCTGTAATACTCTCTACCTCTTGTTTGGTCACAGATTCTTCCCTTATCCATAGTATGGTTGATGAATAAATGTTTGTTGAATTGAAGAGAAAAAAAGATCACTACTTATGTGACCTCAGATAATTCAGGATCTCTCTGGGCCTTAGTTTTCTTATCTGTAAAATGAAAGGATGTTAGACTGCATAGGTTCTAAGGTCCCTTTCAACTCAGAATCTATAAAATGAGGTCAGACTATATGACCTCTAAGGTCCATTCCAACTCAGTATTTACTGTCCTAAACTCTATAATCCCATGATTTAGCACAATTTGATAGGACCACCCTACTAATGATTGGACTGGTATTTATAGGCACTTGTAAACCAGGCTATGTAGATATGTTGCAGAGAACCATAGAGAATGAATACTTAAGTCAGTTCTACCCCATACAGACTCGGATATATGTCACATTGATACAAATATACATGAAAAAATTGTTGCTATCTAATAAAATTGTTTTTAAATGTTTATTCTTTTCTTTTCAAATGTATTTGTATCTTTTTTTACATTATATTTTCCCCAAAATATATCCCTTTCCCTTCTTCTACCCAGAGCTATCCCTTGCAGTAAAGGATATGGTATAGTAATAGTCTGTTACATCCATATACCACAATTTGGTTATTTCTCAACTGGTGGGCATCTAATCTGTTTGCAGTTTTTTTCTGCCACAAAATGTGCAGCTTTAATATTTGGGGGGAGTATATGGGACCTTTCTAGCTTTGACCTGCCTGGGGTATATGACTAGAAGTTGGATATTTGGGTCAAAGGAAATTCATATTTTAGGCACTTCCTTAATCTCATTCCAAAGGTCTTTTAATAACCTTTGGGAAATAACTTGGTGGTCTTAGTATAGTTCTTCTTAATAGAAGTGAATTATTACCAACTTGATTGGTTGACTCAAGGATCTTATTAACTTTGAAAACGTCATTGCCCTTTAAGATTCTCTGATGAGGTAGGACAAAAATCTACCCTGGCAAGTCGCCACAGAGTCCTTAGTTATTGATCTAATAGTTTTCATTGCTGTAGGTACTAGTTCACCAAGATGTTTGCTTTCGGATTCAGTGGAAGAAAGGTTCCTTACATTCATTCCCACCTTCTTTACCTTGTTCAGAAGATAATAAACTAGGTGTCTCATACTACAGGGTGTCCCAAAAGTCTTAGCTTTAAAATCTTAGCAGCCTTAAACTTTAATAGCTGAAAGCTTCAGACTTTTGAGACACCCTGTGATTACTTGATGAGGTGACAATTCCAAAATGGTTTTTATTTTAAACCTCCAAACAGGATTCCCATTCTTGAGGTAAGAGGCTAATAGCTATGAAGAGCTACTCCTTCACCTAGTCCCTCAGGCCAGGGACTGGATTAACTTTAAGGGTTTAAAAAATGCTTCCATGATTTTGATAGGTATATCAGGTTACATATGCAACTTACACTTGCATACCAGTGCAAAAAAACATGTACAAGCAAGTTATAATTACTTGATTTCCATACACAACTGGATGTACCTGAAAATTGGCAAGTGTTTTTGTTTGCTTTTAAATTAGGCACTAAGGAGAAAAAAAAACAGCTTTCACATGCAGTGAAGATAGAAAGGATAGCCCTCCTATCCTCCAATTCTTTGAAACAAAACATTTTTCCTCATGGTTAGTCAAATGTTTAATTCCTGACTCTTTATCAAAATAAAATAAATGTGCCTGCACATGTCTATTTTTGTCTTCAAGTTATGAGGACATTAGTATATACCTTTTCTCTTCCTGTAACTCCTGAGAAGTAGCAAGAAGTCTGAAACTAGAGTTTTATTCCAAAAGGGAATACAGGTGGGGACAGGGTGGAGAAGCACACCTATATTTAGGTTCTCTTAATGTTTGGCACCAGACTCCTGAAAATTTAACTCTTTAGTCAATGAGAATGGTATTTTGACCATGGAGAGACACTTGGCAAGCTAGGGCTTGTTTAATGCAACAGCTCATTGCAGGATTTCTCTGAAGAGATTCCAGATTTTCTGAAGCACCTGTGTGAATCATTCAGCTTTCCCTCAATGTATCTAAAAAAAAAAATGTGGCATTTAAAAAATCCAGCCCACTGACTGTCTTTTGTATTTTATAAAGCATTCTACGTTAAATTCTATGAAGATGAAGATTCAGTGAGTGAGGAATCTGGTTTTTGTCCTGGCCTCTGTCCCAGTTTGAGTGTCTACTGGTGTCAACCTATTCATAGGATTTAGAGCTGGCAGGGACTTCAGAGGTCATCCATTTCAACCTTTTTGTTTAACAAACTGAGGGAAAATATAGGCTAGAAATAGAGGTTAGGTAACTTGCCCAATGTTCTTCAAGTAATAAGTAGCAGAGTCAGGATTCCAATTCCAGTCATTTAATTTCAAATCCAGTATCCAAACCAGTGTCTAGGCCTCAAGATTGCTCTCCTTCAAATTCCCTTCAATTTCTCCCCAACTTTTCTTTTCAATATTCAACCTCTGGCCTGCTTCATTAGTCCAAGAACCTTCAAATCACCTACACAATTTTCTTCACCTTCTTATTTGACTCTTCCTCTCTTGGGTGGTTCCTCCCACAGTCTTCTCTCACTGAAGCAGGAAGTAGCTATGTCAGAAGCTCACTCTCTTTCATAAATGAACAGATGGAAAATGCCCATTCTGTGAGCTGAGACATCAAAGTACCCTTGAGAATTCAATGAGTAAATTGCATTGGAACTGGACCATTATCACAGATACAGCTGTTGTCTACATGTAACATTCATAGGATCACAGGCTCAGAGCCAGGGTCTTAACCTGAAATCTAAATTGTGTATATACATATACCTCTGTGGTTCAAACCCTCATCAAGTCTTGCATGGACTATTGCCATATCTCATAATTGGTATCCCTGCCTCAATTCCCACCCCGAAGCACACATACACACGCACACACACACACACACACACACACACACACACACACACTCTATCCTCCATACAGTTGACAAAGTGATTGTACTAGTATTTAGATCTAATCATGTCAGCACCCTTGCTCAATAAACTCAAGTGACTTCCTGTTATTTTCAAGATCAAATATAAAGTCCTTTGTTTGATATTTAAAGCTCCTCATAATATGCCCCTTGCCTACTTTTTCAGGCTTCTCATACTTTATTCCCTTTTGCACTCTCTATTATCCAGGCCTTATTGGTCTGCTTGCTGTTCTTTTATATAATATTCCATCTTCCATCTTTGGACCATTGCCCTGGCTTCCTTCAAATCCTGCCTTCTTCAGGAGAGCCTTTCTTGTCCTCTTGACTACTACATTCTTCTCTAATCTGCTCTGGATATATGTTATATGCTGAATATACTTATTCATATAGTATACTGCAAGCTAGAATATAAGGTCCTTGAAGGTAGAGACTTTTTTGCTTTCCTTTGTATCTCTATCGCTTGAGTAACTAAGGGGCACATTGATCAGACTGCTAGGCCTAGATTGAAGATCTGAGTTCAAACCCAGCCTTAGACACTTCCTAGCTGTGTGACCTTGGGCAAGTTGCTTGACCTGTCTGTCTCAATTTCCTCTACTTTGAAATGGGAATATTAGTAGCACCTGCCTTGTACAGTTGTTTTCAAGATCACATGAGATAATATTTGTAAAGCACTTAGCCCAGTGCCTGGCACATAGAAGGTGTTTCATAGATGCTTATCCCCTTCCCTGACTTAACATAGCTACTGACATGTAGTAAGTAGTTAATGTTTTTTGATTGATGGATAGATGAATTGGAAGATGGAAGGCTGGAGGATTGTTACACAGAGGAGAACAGAAAAGAAAAGGACAGCTGAATATTTAGAGTTTAAAAACTTATTTGAAGGAGGAGGGAGGTATGTTTAAGAGGAGGGAGCTGGATGCTCTGAGGAGGCAGGTGCTTGTTTAATAAAGAATAATAAAATAGTGCTACAGCTCTTAGTTAAGAGCTAATCCAGTAAGAGGCAGAGAAAGAATCAGAGTAGTAGTTGGTGATTGCCTGCTTAGGGGTACTGAGGCAGCTATTTGTTAACCTGATGACAATAATAGAGAGGTTTATTGTTTTCCTGGGGCAAGTATCTAAGATATAACAGAAAACCTCCTAAGACTTATCAAAACTTATGTCAATTACCTACTTCCATGCTTCCCAGGGGCACAAATGACAGTGCCTGAAGGAACCTGGAAAGTATTACCAATGACTCTGAAATCTTGAGCAAGAAACTGAAGACCAGTGAGGCACAGTCTGTCTTTTCCTCATTGTTGTCCATTCAAGGTGAAAGATAAAAAATTGATTTGGCAAGTGTATAGCTTGCTAAGAGTGTGGTGTCTGAGAAATGGGATTTGAGCATCTGCACCACAGCTTAAATAAAATAAAATAGGCACAGCAGGTTCCATTGGCATTGATGGAACGGATCTAACGAAGGTTAAAAATACATTTGCCAAGTATCTCACAAATCTAATTAAAAGGACATTAAGTTAAAAAAAAAAAGAGGAGAAGAAAACTGTGTGTGCGTATATCTACATCTATCATGGCTTTATTTATATCTATCTATATAGATTGTATAGCCTAATCTAGATACCATAGAAAACAGAGGGAAGGGAAAGGGAACAACAATTTATTGTGTCTAATATGTGCCAGGAACTGCGCCAAACTTTTTATGATCCTTACAACAGCCCTGAGAGGTGTTACTATGATTCTGATTTTATAGTTGAGGAAACTGAGGCAAACAGATTAAGTGACTGGCTGAAGATTGTATAGCTAGTAAGCACATGAGACTGAATTTGCACTCAGGTCTTCCTGACTCCAAATGTGGTGTTTGTACCACCTAGCAGCCTTAGCTAACATGAAGGAATAAGAAATAATGGTAAATATCCAAAAATTTATATTATAGGAGATAAAAATCCCCCCAAATGAGCAAGTAGTAAAGGCCCTGCTCCTAAATGTGTATAAACAGATGCCCAAAGTTGAAGTAACAAATAAGAGGAACTCAAAATGCAAGAAGGAAAATTTGATCTTTTAGGTATCACTGAGACTTGGTGGGATGAAACCATAGACGAAAACTGTAGATGAATACATATCCTTCAAAAAAAGATAGGATAGGCAAAAGAGTTGGGGGGGAGGGGAATAACATTGTGTATTTTAAAAGCATATTAATCTGAGGAAATCCAGAACTTCAAAGAAGGATGTATGGTGGAGAGCATTTGGATAGAGTTCCATGGAAAACAAAAGAGATTTTGTCATTGGAGTACAGTACAAACTACCTGGCCATTCCTCTTCAGGCTGTCCTCTGGTCTTCCTCTATCATGAGATCTTCATCCTAAACCTTACCTTAGCCCTGGACTTCACACATTGGGAGTACTCTCTGCTCCTGTGGCCTCTCACTGTCATTGGATAACTCATTCCAGAACCTCCATTTAAGGAAGACACCCAGATCAGCCATGTGGTGTTCTTTTCAGGCTGCTTACTATGCCCTAAGCCCAGTACTTTGTCTCCCCATCCCCTTCCCTTTTCAGCTTCCTTTTATGTGTTCTTTACTCCCCCATTAGAATGTAAGCTCCTTGAGGACAGGAACTGTTTCTCTTCCTGTTTGTGTTCTCAGTGCTTACCACTGGGCTTTGCACACAGTAAGTACTTAATAAGTGCTAGTTGACTGATTAGACACAAAGAAGAAACAGATGAGTTTGATGTTAAATCACAAGTCTGATACAGAGGCGTGATCTGGTAAATGATGAGGGACTTCAATTACCTAGATATCTGCTGAAGTTCCCTCTAATAAAAGGAGCAGCTAATAGCTTTTTGATTTTCCTTAATGATAATTTCACATTCAAAACACAGAGAAACCTCCAAAGAGAAATTCTATTCTTTATCTGATTCTTGTTAATAGGGAGGAACTGTTTGCTGGGCATAGAAATGATCAGGGCCCTGGAGAGGATGTGAATGATTTCTCCTAGAGTTTTTGATAAAAAGGAGAAAATCTAGGCAAAATCTGAGGTGTACCCTAGATTTGGGGAAGGCAGATTTAAAAGTCAGAAGAAGAATAGGGAGAAGCTCATGGACTGAAACTCTGCAGAAGTCAGCCCATGAATATGCTCAGGAAATGAGACACACACACACACACACACACATACACACACACACACACACACACATACACACACACACACACACACACACACACACACACACCAGTTCCAATGAGGAAGAAAAATGGGATTTGCCTGAAGAAACCAATGTAGAAACAGAGGAAATTCACAAACCAGTTGGGATTTTCAAAAGAAATATGCAGAAGTTGGAAGGTCAAGTGTCAGAGGATGAATCTAAGAGCATGGTATAATCCTATAAAAATGTGCCCAGAATGAACTGAGATTGGCAAAGGAAACTGGAAAAGAAAGGGCTTGTGGTTTTTTTAAAGCTATCCTGGGAGAAAAAGGATCAGTGCAAGGATAAGACCTTTGCCTGAAAAGGATAAGACAATGATGACTGACTAGTGACAGAAGGAAGAGCTGCTCAATTACAATTTTACATCTGTTTTCTCTGTCAAGAATGACCTTTGCCTCTCTCTTCTCCCTCGGCCCGGACAGAGGCAGCATGGGTAAGTGCCATGCTCTTCGTACTGCTAGAAAGCTCCAAAGCCACAGGAGAGACCAAAAGTGGCATGACAAGCAGTACAAGAAAACGCATTTGGGCACTGCCCTGAAGGCCAACCCGTTTGGAGGAGCTTCTCATGCCAAAGGGATAGTCTTGGAAAAAGTTGGTGTGGAAGCCAAACAGCCCAATTCTGCCATCAGGAAGTGTGTGAGAGTCCAACTGATTAAGAATGGCAAAAAAATCACTGCCTTTGTTCCCAACGTTGGCTGCTTGAACTTTATTGAGGAAAACGATGAAGTTTTGGTTCCTGGATTTGGTCAAAAAGGTCACGCTGTCGGTGATATTCCTGGAGTCCGATTCAAGGTTGTAAAAGTTGCAAATGTTTCTCTTCTGGCCTTGTACAAAAGGCAAGAAAGAAAGACCAAGATCATAAAAATTCTATGATGTCTTTGTCATAGTAAAAAAAAATTTCATGTAACAAATGTGTGTGGCTTTTTTTCTGCCCTTATAAGATGGTTCTTGTGAGTTAGTATATTTAGGTTATACTTGTCTTGCTTTAACTTTGTGGACAAAGCTATGATGTATACCAGTCAGCAAGCATTTTTTATTAATTGCCCATTACGTGTTGGGTGCTCAGGATACAGGTAGAACTGAAATAGCTTCTTCCCTCAAGCAGATTAAGTTCTCCTTGGGGAGATGATGATAGGATTCAAGCTAAACTTTTTTTTTTTTAAAAAAAACATTTAGATTAATTTTAAATTTTAAGTGGATATCAGACATTTCAACTGGATATTTTAATCTGCTTTCATCACAAATATTAGGGAGAAGTACCTCAAATAAAGCTAAAATATTTACTGGACTGTTTTGAATGGAAATACTCTTTAGTTTCAAGTCAGAAAGGCAATTCAAATCGAAATGCTTTACAACCAACATTTTTTTTTGTTAACAGATAAAGCAAATAATTTGTCAAAAGAAGGTGTGAGCTTAGCTGTGTATGATGTCAATGATTTTTATGTGTTGTACCTGCCTAGCACTTTTATTATAATACAGCCAAGATGGAAAAAAAAAAAGAATGACCTTTGTACAGGAAATGACAGGACAAAAATGGCTAATGGGGAGCTGATACATAAGGCAAGTAAAGCTAGAGTAAGAGAGCACCTCGTTGCCTTTGATAAATTCAAGTCACTGGACTTGGCCAAACTAAGTCCTCACATACTGAAAGAACTAGCAGGTGTGATTTCTGAGCCTGCTGTCAGTTATATCTGTAAGAGCACAGAAAATGGGAGCATCTCACAGCATTAAACAAGGACAAATTCCAAAAACTAGAAGAGGACAGAATCTGCAAAAGATGGGGCAATGAGTGTGACTTCTATTTCTTAGAACATTCTAGAATAGACTATTAAAGAGATGGTGGGTGACCATTTGGAAAGGGAAGCAGTGGTCACAAAGAGCCACAATGGTTTCACCAAGAGCAGCTCATGCTACACTAACCTTGTTTCCTTCACATAAAAAGAAAAGTATTATTAAACTAGCATATGAGAACAATACAGTGGATATAGGTTACCTAGGTTTTAGAAAATTTGTTAAAGTATCTTATACTATTCTTTTGGAAAAGTTAGAGAGATGTGGGCTAGATAACAATACAGTTAGATGGATTCATAACTAATTGGATTTATTGTTATTCTTTAGTCATTTCAGTTGTGTCTGACCCCATTTGGGGTTTTCTTGGCAAAGATACTGGAGTATTCCTTCTCCAGCTCATTTTACAGATAAGGAAACTGAGGCAAGTAGGGTTATGTGACCTGCTGTAACAGCAAGCACCCTAGCATGCCCAGAATGACCTGCTAGCACAGGTTGTTGGATCTGCTTTACTTAAAGGAAAGCAACTTTTAAGGGGTCAACAGTCTTTTTTAATTACATTCACTAGTTCAGGGGAAAAGTTAGCACCCTGAACATCAGATAAAATACAAGCAGATAAATTAGCATAAAGACCTACAGACAGGGCTCTGAGTGCCTGAGTCAAAGCAATATTGCCATACACTTTACATATGCCACTGGATTGAGAGAGCCTTTACATGTCAGCAGTCAAGGGGTCTGAACATGTGGCTACTCAGAATCTCGACCAGGGAATCACAAACTCCTTCTCATAAGCAAGCCCCCAAAGCAAAACCTCACCTCAAAGTATATACACATTTTTCAGAGCCAGAAGGCATCACAACCCTCGTGACTCAGTGTCTAATCAACTTAGTACCAAAAGATGTACAAACCTTCCTATAAGCAAACTTCCCCTAAGCAAGCTTCCCTTAATGGGCAATATGAGGCCTATTAATAGGTAGGGAAGATCTTAACATTACCATTACACTTGCCCAGGATCACATAGCTACTAAGTGTCAGAGGCCAGATTTGAACTCAGGTGATGAGTCTTCCTGACTCCATCCACTCAGCCACCTAGCTGTCTATAACTAATTGGATGGCTGGACTCAACGAGAATAATTTAATGTCAATACACCAGTAGTTCTAGTGGAGCATTCTAGGGGTCTGTGCTTGACTCTATGCTATATAATGTTGCTGTTGTTGCTATTAAATGACTGGCTTGGATAAAGGTATAGATGGAATCCTTATCTAATTTGTCAACAACCCAAAACCCAGAAGGATAAGTAACACAGTACATGACAGAGTCAGGATCAAAAAACATCTTGACAGATTAGAGCTCTGGGCTCTAAATGTTTTTGATTTTGCACCCTGTCAGTAAAAAAATTTTGCACATGGACCATCCCAAATACATATAATATACATCTACTATTATACTAACAATTATGTGTATCATAAAATTTATTCAAAATAAATACTAAAAAGGATGAGATAAAGATAAAATATTTAAGGATAAAATCCTTTTGATCTCATTAAATACTATTATTGATGATTATATTTTAGTGAGAGCAATGAAACTTAATATTTAAATATTAAATAATTTAAAATCTTAGTTCAACACTTAATGTGGTATAGTGATGTGAATGTCTGATTTCAAGTTCAGTTTATTTCACTATTTGGTTTTAATGACTGTATAGCTGAAAAAAATAACCTCATAAATATATATATATAGACCCCAACAGAAGAAGTGCATCATTGGCTACACTTTCCAAATTATGATAATCATTTTGCAATCCTATACATAAATTATGCAAAAGTTTTTGTGGAATTTCAGTTAGTAAATTTCCATTTTCCCTAATGGAAATTGTACTTATAAACTAATCAGAGGGTGTTACATTTTTGTATTTTTAACACTGAATTCAAAATCCTCTGAAGCTCTTCATTTGGAAACTTTTAAAACAAGTTACACAATTCGGTTAACTTTTTCAAGTGCACAGATGAGAATTTTCGCAGTTAACATATGTTTTCAGCTACCCAGAGAGGAGAGAGTAGCTAGGAGAACAGGGTATATTATAGTGTCAAATAATACAGAGAGGTCAATAAAGACGCAGATTAAGAAAATGCCATGAGATTTAGCGGTAAGAGATCATTGGTAACTGTGTGGAGATCAGTTTCAGTTGTGTGAAGGGTAAGAATAATGAAGAAGCTGAGAAAGTACAGCACTGGAGAGATGATAGTGCCCTCAAGGAAACAGGAAAGCTTGTAAAAAAAGGGTGGGTTGGAGGGAAAGGCTAACATAATGAGATCTGTGATTCATAACCCTGTGCTACTTACTGTTTCCCATAGAAAAAACTAAAAGTGTGTGTTTGGAGGTGTCTGATTTACCATCCACTGCCCCAGAACACAGAGTTCTGCTGAGGGCCACTTGCAGAAGCCAGGAGATGCTTTAGTTGGGTCAGCCAAAAGAGTGTGGGACATGGATTCAAGAAGACATGAATGAAAATCCTGACTTAGGTATTTACTAGCTGTGTGACCATGGGCAAGTCACTTAAGCTATGTCTCAGTTTCTTAACCTGTAAAATGGACAACATAATAGTACCTAACTCACAAGGTTGTTATAAGGATCAATTGAAATGATATATGCAAACTACTTTGAAAGCCTTGAAGTGCTATATAAATGCTATTATTGTTGTTTTTATTATTGTGGTTATTGTTATCATCACTATTTTATGGGGCAGAGTATGTGGGAAATTTTGCCTGTAAAATTACTTTAGCTGTCCAGTCCCAATTAGATTGTAATCACCCTGAGGAGCCAACACCAGGGACAATTGTGGGATAGGAGTGACTATGGAATTGTTGTTATAAGGAATAGATGGGGTGGTGTGGTTCATTGGAGGTCAGAACCTGATTAGCTATCACCAGAAGGGTGAAATATAACTCACATTCCCACTCTCTGATTGGTTGATCTCATGGTACTGACCACAGCCTCCCAAAAAGCTATGACCTCCACTTTGGTGGCCACTTGGGCTAGGGTACTGAGTTGAATATAATAAGATAAATTCAACATGGCCAATGAAAAATTTTAAACTTTAGTGTAAAGAAATCAACTCACAAGTACAAAATGAAGGTGACAAGGTTTGATGGCAGGTATTCTGAATAAGATCTGGGGAGTTTAATGGATTGTAGACTCAGTGAGTCACAATGTGATATATCAATCAAAAAAGTTGATTATGATCTTGGGATGTATCAAGAGAGGTATAATTTCCAGCAACAGGAAGACAATCATCCCAAAGTAGTCTTCCTTTGTCTGGAATATTGTGTTGAGTTCTGAGTACAACAGTTAGGGAGGATATTAATAAACTGGAGAGTATCCAGAGGAGAACAAGTAGGATAGTGAAGGAGTTTGGGTCTATGCCACATGAGGACTGAGTGTTAGAAATGCGGACATTTTATCCCTGAGGACAGAAGACTCAGAGATGACATGGAGACTTCTTCATTCTTTTCCAGGCTCCTCTTCTGACTCTCTGAACTTCTATCTCCACCATTCAGCAGCTGCCTTCTAGGCCTGGAACTCTGACACTGTGACTTTGTCATCATGGCAAATCCTTCCACCTCTGTGGTCCCTAACTCTGATTGGTTCATTCCTAGAACTTCTATTTCAAGGAGAGTTTCTGCATCAGCCATGCTCCCCCTTTCTTCTCCAGGATCAGCTCTGGACTTTTCAAAATTCTTTCTCCACCATGCCCTGTGAGGGTAGCTTCCTTGCCCCCATTTCCTGGTTTTTCATTTTCCTTTTATGTGTTGTCTTCCCTGATTACATTTGGAAGCTCCCTGAGGGTCAGAACTGTCTTTTATTTAAACTTATATATGTATTCCTAGTGCTTAGCACAGTGCCTGGCATAGAGTAAATGCTTAATAAGTCTCTGTGGACTGACAGTTGGCATTAAGCATTTGAAGGGCTGCTATGGAGACAGGATATTGGATTTCTTATTTTTGGTCTCCAGGCAAAACCAGGAGTTATAGGTATAAGACTCAAAGAAATTATTTTAGGCTTGATATTCTATCTTCTTGTAGCATTTGAATATGAAGGAGCACCATGAACTTCATCATCTTCCATGCTGATATAAAGGCATGAAAATGGGAAATGGAGCAGCATATACAAAGAACAGAAAAGAGACCAGAATAGCTGGATCATGAAGTGAATGGAAGGGAGTGATGTGTAAGAATCCTGGAAAGGTTAGGCAGGGACTAGTTGGGAAGAGTTGTAAATGCTAAACACAGGAGTTTATATATGATCTTTATATGATAGGAATTTTTCTCAGGTAGGTAGTAGGGACATGGCCAGATAGACCTATGCTTTCAGAAAATAATTTTAACAGCTACATAGAGGATGAATTGAAATGGAGAGTGACTTAAAGCAGGTATCCTAATTAAAAGGCTGTTACTGGGGCAACAAGGTGGCACAGTGAATAGAGCACTGATCCTGGAGTCAGGAGGACCTGAGTTCAAATTTGGTCTTAGACACTTAGTAGCTGTGTGATCCTGGGCAAGTCACTTAACCCCGATTGCCTCCCCCTAAAATATTTCTAAGCAAGAGGTGAGGAGGTCTGAACTAGGGTAGTGACAGTGTGAGTAAAAAGGAGATGAATGTGAGAGATGTTGTGAAGAAAGAAATGACAAGATTTGGCAACTGATTAAATAAATGGAGTAAATGAGAATAAGGAAAGGATGACAATGAAGTTACAAATGTTTGACTCGAGCAAATGTTGTCCTTAATAGAAGTTAGAAAGTTCAGAGGATGGGTGAATTTGAGAGGAAAAGAATGAGTTCTGTTTAAACATGTTGAGTTTAAAATATATAAAGACATAAAGTTCTAATTGTCCAATAGCAAGTTGGTGATGAAGAGTAGAAAGCAAGAGAGACTTGGAATATACCTAGAGATGATAATTGATCCCATGAGACCTGACAAAATCACGAAGTGAAAGAGAAGCATAGAGGTCCCAGGACAGAACTTTGGGGTGTGCCTGTAGTATAGTGGTCATGACATGGATGAAGACTGAGCAAAGTGTACTTAGAAAGACCAGTCAGACAAATGAGAGAATAACCTAGAAGGAAGATTGTCATCAAAACAGAAGAGGAGGCAGTGACCAAGAGGGAAAGGGGGTCTGCAGAGAGATAAATAAGAATGAAATTTAGAGAAGTACATTAGATTTGGTAATTAAGAAATCATTGATAACTTTGCAGAGGGTTCATTTGAATTATGAGGTTAGATGCCAGATTGCATAAGGTTTAGAGACTGAGAAGGGAGGAAATGGAGGCAGCAAGTGTAGACAGCTTTTTCAAGGAGTTTAGCCAAAAATGAAGGAGAGGTATAGGAAAATACCTAGTGGAAGCCAGTGAGGGTTGTGTTTTTTTGGTTTTTTGTCTTTTGTTTGTTTGTTTCTAGTAAGGATGGGGGAAATGGGTATGATTATATGGCAACAAGTAAGAATTCAGTAGAGAGGGAGATATTAAAGACTGTAAATATCTTGGCCAGAAAGTACAAATGGATGATGAGTTGGACTCAGAATTAAACAAGAGGAGAACACTTTGAGTCACTTTTTAGTATATTACAAAGCTCCTTTAGAGATCCCAAACTCCCAGAAACAAAGGTCTATCTTTTTAATATCATTATCTATGGGTGTTGTGTGGCACTGAGTCATAAAACACTATAGGAACTAAAAATTTCTGTAACCAGTTCCAAAGCTCATTGGTATGGTAGTCTTTCCTTATGGTAGGGATCAATGACTTGTAGCTGTATGAGGGGCGGAGGTGGAGTTGGCAAGAGTAGGAGTCTTCTTTGAATTTGCTTCAAGTCTTTGAGTTTTCTTCTAGTCACTTTGGGTTCTTCTGTCTTCCAGATACAAGAGAGAAGATGGAAGATACCAATCCCATTTCAGATTGCTGAAGGAAAAGGAAGAAGCAAGTATGAGAAGAGCTGGTAGTCTCCATCATGTCCCTATCCCCAGCTGATTTAGCTGATTTAGGAGAACTTCCCTAGGACTCTGTCTCTTTGTTGAGTTACCTCACTCTCTATGGGAGACCTTCTTCACTGTGTTGCCTTATATATTCACCTGTCTATACATTCCCTGATTTCTGTTAAGTTATTAAATTGGATTAATAGGTCTTTTTGCAAATTGCAGTCAAGTCTTAGATATAAAGGTTGGGGTCCTGTTTCTCCCTATTTAATTAAACAGTCATCAGAAATTAGTTTGAACCTGCAGACCACATCCCTTAGACTGAAGTATTTAAGAGAGCAGATAGATATAATCTCTAACCTAGTACTTTCTCTCTCTGGGGAAAATAGAGTGACAACCTCTAGCCCCAACTTCCTGCTTCTCCTCCTAGTAGGAAGTTAAAGTCACCTTGGAGAAGAAGCAAGAGATATCTATTCTGCCTCCCTTTGAGTCACACAATGACACCCTCATTCTACATGTAGGGGATATCCGTACACAAAGATAATAGAAATGCTCATGGGGCAGAGGTTTGAGCAGTTCTTAACATATAGCAAATAAGGAATTTTGAGAAGAACAAGAGTAATGGATGTCATCAGAAAAATGTATGATTTTTTTAAAAGTGGCCTGGGATCATTAAAGAGGGGATTAGTGACTCTGAAAAGGGAATCAATGATCACGAAGAACCAGAATGGCCTCATCAAGACATCTCATGTCAGACTAACCTCATTTTTCTAGCATCTGAGGGCAATGCTATAGATATGGCTTATCTTGATTTTTGTTTAACTATATCTATATAAACCATGCCTAAATTTTTAAGGTCAGAGCCCTCATGCTCCACTGGTATCTTTCTGATGTTGGGGGTAAATAAGGAAGTTCCTCTGGCATATTAGGTGGATTCCACATGGCAAACATATGAGAAGACCTAAAAAAGAGTCCTCCAGGAACAAGCAACATAGGTTATGATCTGCATTATAGACAGGAATGTGCACATCAGTGAACCTACACACCCATTTGAGAGTTTGGTTGTGGATATGGATGAGAGCTGTAAAAGATGAGCAGGTTTGGAGGGTTTTCAATCTGCGTCTTGGAGAAAACAGTCACATCAATGATGTTCCATTAGAGCAGCAGAGTGAGTATTGAAATATGATTAAATAAAAGATGTACTCTTTCCCTGCCCCTATCCTAAAAGTTATTTGCAGCAAACTCTGCACTTGCTGTTGCAGATAATTCTGCTTTAATTTAATTACATATTGAGAGTATTCTAAGACTGCATCTGTATTGTGCCAGAATGTCTGGATGAAAATGGAAAAATCCAGACTTTCATTTAAGGTGTTTCATCTGCATGTGTCTAAATAGGTGAACATTAGGTACCAGGTAGTCTATTATGTATGTCTATGATTCTTTTCAGTTTTCATTTGGGTGTTTTGTTATAGTGTTAACATAGTCTAAGCCAGAGAAAGCTTATCTGTGTGTCTGTGTATGTGTGCGCACACATATGCTATTGATTACCCTTTAAATCCTGTTCCCCCAACCCACTTCACTCTCTGCCAAACCCACGCACACTCTCCTGGACATGAGATTTAGGAACAGAATCAGATTTCTGAAGTATTGTTCATGAAGCATGTGAAGACTGATCCTATCCACGAAAAATATATGGGTAAAAAAACATAAGCTCATAAAACTAGTGAAGAGTAAAGATATATTGACTTGAATTTTAGATGATATTCTAGTAGTTGCCATCTTGAGCAGGTTATGTATATGATTTCCATAGCTATTAGCTGTTTCGTTTTTAAGCTGTTGCTCAAATGTAAAAACCATACATGATTTCTTTTGTCTTCCCGAGTCATTTCTCATATCTTTTGTTTTGTTCATTAGTTTTTTGGTCCTGTCCAATGCTTTGTGGCCCTGTTGGAGGTTTTCTTGGCAAAGATATTGAAATGGTTTGCCATTTCTTTCTCTAGTTCATTTTATAGATGAGAGAACTGAGGCAAACAAGGAGAAGTGAGTTGCTGAGGATCATACAGCTAGTAAGTGTCTGAAACTGGATTTCAACTCAGGAATAAGTCTTCCTGCCTTCAGGCACAGCACTCCATGCATTGTACCACCTCACTGCCCTTCTTATATCTAGACACCAACATTATTTTACCTTATCATGTTCCTTAAGTGTATTTTATACCTATCTTAGATGATTAACCTAGTTGCCTTTTACGAATTATTTTGTGGTCAACCTGTCAATATGACAACTTTAATATGCTCTGGATATCGGGGGGGCAGCAAATAATAGGCACAGTCAGTGATTTGGTCATTTAAATTCATCTGATGTTAGAGCAGGACAGAGACCTTAAAAGTCATCTATCCCAAAGATTTCTAATAATTTCTAGCGTTAGGATTCTCCTCACCTTCTTTCACTGTAGCTGTACTATTATTATCTATTGATTTAACAATACCTGTCAGCATCGTCTAGGAGAATGCACTAAGGCTCTCTTTTCAGAGGACCTAGGTCTAAAAGCACACGTTTCTCACTCCCTGTGTGACCTTCTGAAGGTCACCACTTCCCTGGGCCTTAGCTGTAGCTGGCCTTTGATGTACCTTCTAGCTCTAGAATTCTGATCGTAGGGTACGTAGAAAGCACCTCTGAATTATATCATGCTTTCAAATGAATTTTAATTTTACAAAGCTCAACAGCATCTACATACATTTAAAAAACAGCAATATATGTGTGAGACATAATTTATTCAGGCTTTGTTAAATAGAATAGTTTATTTACCGTTCTGAGGCATGCTGTGTATTTTGTTAGAGCTAAAGAAGCATTAAACCATCAGGCATATGCCTAGATTCGTAGAAAACTTTATTATTGGCAAATATTGTGTTGCTTATTTTTTTTGTTAAATACTATTGTGAAGGCAAAGTCCAAGTAGGAAGGAATCACCAGCACCAGTTGTTCTTTGTTCCCCCTTTCTCATTTGATTTCTCCCAGTTCCACAACCTCCCTGGCTAAGAGGGCCACTCACAGTCACCACTACATCTGACATCTGTGGATTTTATTCTCATATCTGTCCTAGACTCAAGTATAGGCAAATCCCATCCCCTACTACCCTTTAAGGTGGTGGACACAAGGGTGCATTTTGTTCCAAAAGACCTTTTGCTAGAGAAAAGAAGGAGAAGGAGTAGGAGAAAGAAAACAGAAACATAGAAATAGATAATGATACAGAGCACAGATTTCTCATCCCAATAATATCTGACAGTTATTTAATACTTAAAGATTTTCAAAACTCTTTACATAAATTTTCTCATTCAATCTTCTCAATAACCTTGTGACGTAGGTGTGTTAAATATATCTGAAGTAAGGGAGTGACATGGCCTAGTGCACAGATATGACAGTTTGGGAGACCTGAATTTGAATCTTACTTTATATACTTTATCTGAAAAGGAGGTCACTTAGCCACGTAGCTAGCATGAGGGGTGACTAATTGAAGCTTGAGTGCTGTACTGGTGCCCACAGAATGTTAAAAGATCCAATGAGAGGCCTCATGAACAAGAGAAAACATGAACAAGAGCAGCACAGGATGAAAAGCACAGGTTAGTGGTGGTCTGCCGTGATGGAGGTAATGCCTACATTGTTAAGATCGCAGAGCCCCTGAAATATTAAAGCTTTGAGGGGATGACTTCTTGGAAGAAATTATCTGTTATTTTTACCATATGTGCAGTAAAAGGTCATGGGCAGGGTAATATGGGAGAGTATATAGAATGCTGGACTTAGAGTCAGAAAGTCCTGGGTTCAAATCCCACCTGTTTACTAGCTTTGTGATCCTGGACAACTCACTTGGCCATTCTCAGCCTCAGTTTCCTCATCAGAAAAATAGAAATAATAATAGCACCTCCTCAGTAAGGTTGTTATGAGAATTAGGTCCAGCTTTTACTTGAACATTTCCATTTATGATAATATATATAAAGTCTTGTGGTATAAAAGGTGAAGAACTGGCCTCAAAACCAAGATTTCTGTTTAAGTCCTGCCTTCAAGACACCCTGGCTCTGTGACCCTGGGAAAGTCATTTAATGTCCTAGTACTATAGGCAACTAAGGCTAAGTTGTAGAGAAGATGCCATATTGCATTGGTAAAGGAAGTTTACCAATCAGAAAGTTTTGAGTTCAAATTGAAGCTTAGGCATTTATTGGGTGTGTGACCCTGGGCAAGTCACCTAAACATCTGTTTGCCTCAGTTTCCTCATGTGTAAAAAAAGGATAACAATAGTACCCACTTCCTAGGGTTCTCATAAGGATAAAATATGTGCAAAGAACTTAATACATCCCCTAGCACATAGTAAATACTATATAAATGCTAGCTATTCATTAACTTCCCCATGGTGATAAGAGGCAGGATTTGAATTCAGATGTCCTTTAACTTCAAAATCAATTCTTTTTCTAATGTACCATATTGCTTCTTAAAAACAAAATCCCACAAAATGGCATATATCTGTATAGTACTTTAAGGTTTGGAAAAGTGCTTTGATCCTAGCATCATTCAGGGGTGGGAACCTGCAGCCTCATGGTCACATATGGCCCTCTAGGTCCTCAACTGTGGCCCTTTGACTTAATCGAGAATTTGTTCTGTGAGGTTTGGATTCAGTCAAGAGGCCATACTTGAGACCCTAGAGGGCCACATGTGTCTACAAGGCCTCATGTTCCCCACCTCTGGTCTAGACTCAAATTGTGGAGATGGTGATGGTGGTGGTGATGGTGTTGTTATTGTTATAACAGCCTAGGGAGTAAATACACCTGGCTCCTTTTCCTCATCTTGACCCTGTAGCTGGGCAAAGCTAAACAGATGTGTAGCTTGAGGTATATTTAATTTGAGGCAAAACCCAGGAGTGCAGAGGACTTCAATCCTACCCCAAATCTACTTATTGATTTTTATCTCCACATTGGGACCTGCAGTTCTTACTTTCTGTCCCTGGGTCATGATGTCCTCATCTGTCTGGTAAGGAAAGCACTTCCCTGGCTATCTTCCAAGGTTCCTCTGGTGGACTTTAGGAATTCTACATTAACCTTGAAAAAGCCTTCTATCTTCCTTCCTGAGGGGCCCTATTGTGCTGGAGCCCTAAGAGTCACCCTGATCTATTTCTCTATGACATTTTTTTTTGTTTACTTGAAATGCATTCACTAGCTGGTTTTTAAAGCTAAATTTACCTCACCTGTTATTTTAAGATAGCATATGAGTCTACAGTCCTCAAGTAGAAATCTGGTCTTGTTGCTCTAACACTTATAATTTTTCCATGGTTTATCAAGCTACCTGATAAAAAATTCTTTAAGTTGGCATTGAAGGCTCTTTGTCTTCTGGCCTTGATCTACATTTCCAATTGTATCTTCCATGACTTTTCCTAAACATCATCAGTCAAACTGGACTCTAGAACATGCCCCCACACCTTCCCATCACCCCACCTTTGCTTGTGCTCTTTCCTCTGTTTGGAATGTCCGTCCCTACCACCTTTACTTTTGAAATCCTATCCATTCCTCATGGGTTCGCTGAAATGTTACTTTCTCTAAGAAACTTTCCCTCATCTTTCTAAGTTATCCTATCACAGAATCATAGACTATTAGCATTGGAAGGGAAAGGAAGGAATTAGTGGTCAATTTCTTGTCAGCAGTTCACAGTACCCCTGATAGATAGACCACTTAGTGATGTCTAGTAGATATCTTGAAAAACTGACTTGAATGGGGAAAAAACCCTCACTGAAGTAGAATGTATTTATCCTATTTTATGTATACATAAAGTTAACTTGAAGATATCATTTTTGAGGTAGTGATGATCCTTCAATATACTTAAAATTCTATGATTCCATTGGTATAAATACCCCCTCTCAGTGGTACACATTTCAATTTATTCATCTTATCCTGTGCAACTCTTGCCTATGCTCTCTTGAAAAATTCTCCACTGGTGGGGGACGTTGTAGGAAGGTCTCATCCGATGTGCTGGAAAGACCTCTTCTAGATCTTTTTACATTATAAGAGTACTAATGAAGCATATGAGCAATTCACCAGGTATCCCTCAATTGTTGTATGATAGGTATAACTTCCCTTTCTGGTCAGATATCTAGATCTTTGATGATACCTTTTTTGTGTATTCTTATCATTACTGTTATGCTACTGGTAACTTATAACCACTGTCTGTCTCTCCATTGGCCTTTGGGGAGCCCTCAATATTAATTTTTTGGAGATTACATAATTCATAGCCATACCACATATCTAGAAGGATACAGGTTTACAGATGTTAGCTTTAAGGAGACATTCTAAAGTGCTATGGATTTTTAAAATGAATTCAGATCCTTTTTATCCTCTTATTCAATTCTGGTCTCTTCATTCTATACCTGGAGTGACTATCCAAGATATACATACAGGTGGACCAGTTCTATGGACTGTCCATCCTACTGTATGATATATCAAATTGTAATATTTATAAGAAGTCTAGATTGTAAATTCCTTGAAGGTTAAGGACTTTGTCTTACTCATTTTCTTAAATTATCCTCTTTTCCTTTTCTCCAACAAGGCTCTCAGTAAATGCTCATTGAATTGTTGACCTAAAATGCAAGTATTCAGTGTCTAACATCATCTTTTTTCTTGTGTCTTTATTAAGCTGTGCAATATTCTCCCTTGTAAGTTAAATCATTACCAGTTCAAGCACTTGTTGTAGAGAATTTTTTCCTCTTGAAAATCATTTCCTGAGAGCAGAGTTGCTAAAATGCTCAATGTCTTTCTCTCTAGTGCCCATATTTAGTTGCTTTTCTACTTAAAGCCTCGTTGACCAACAATACAAAAGGATGAGAGAAGCAGCTTGGCATGAGAAAACCATTAGATTTGGAGATAGAGGACCTGGGTTTGAATCCAAATCACTTCGGGGGCAGGCTTCTTAATCTGTAAAAGTAGATAGAATATACAGTCTCTAAAGGCTTTGCTAAATGATATGAACCAATGAGATTTGTTTTGAGGGTTAAGCTCGGGGTGGGTTGGGACAGGAGAAGCCTACAGGCACATGGATGACTGCCTCCTTTTCTCAGATACAAGGGAAATGTGGAGGGATGGAGTGGAGGAAGGGGGACCATTCCTCCCTTAAGCCCAGGGACTGTGCGTTCCTTGAGGAAAGGTTTGTTGAAATGTGAGCAATTATATATTGTTGTTTTTATTCTTATTCCATAAGGAAGCGAAAGGAGCTTGATTAGAGGTCGTGACCTCTAATCAAATTAGCAGCAGGAGTGGACTGGGGAGTGAGTTGGGATTTCATTCTTGTTTGCACATGTGAGATTACCTGTCATATAGACTGGCCTTTAATACATGCTTTCAATTAATCATTGATCAACAAACATTTACTAAAGTCATCCTTGTTTATGGGAATACAAAGGCAAAAGTGATACATATGTGTATGTGTATATACATATATATATACATATATAAATAACAATATACAAAATTGATATAATTTTTAGGGAAAGACACTGGCATCTGAGGACATGGGGCTAAGGAATACTTCATGTAAAAAGAAGGTGATACTTGAATTGTACCTGGAAGAAAGTGAGGGATTCTAAGCGATAGAATAGAGGAGCCAGTGAATGCCAGCAAAGGGGAAGAATCGAAGAGGGGAAACGGAGTGTCACATGTGACGAACAATATGGCCAGTTTGGCTGGACCATAGTGTATATGAAGAGAAATAATGTGTAATATGTCTGGAAATATAGGATAGGACAAGGTTGAGGAGGGCTTTAAAAGCCAAACTGAGGAGTTAATATATGATTCTGGTGATAATAGGGAATCATTGGAGTTCATTGAATAGGGGAAAGACATAGAAATGTGTGTTATGGAAATCTCGTTGGACTGGAACGTGGAAGCTGAGTGGAAGATGATTGGAGCTGAGAGAGACTTGAGAAAGGGAGACTACTGTAATAGTCCAGGTGAGAGTTGGTGAGGACCTGAACTAGGATGGTGGCATTGTGGGTAAAGAGAAGGGATGGATGTGAGAAAGACTATGGATATAAAAATGACAAAATTTGGCTTTTGATCAGCTATGTGAGCTGAGTGAGAGTGAGGAGTTGAGGACAATTCCAAGGTTTCAAACCAGGGTGATCAGGAGGATAGTGCTTCCCCTCAACAGAAATAAAGAAATTTAAATGACCAGGTGGTTTCGCGGCAGGGGTAGGGGGGAAGCTGAGTTCTATTTCAGACATGTTGAGTTTGAAATTCCTACTCTATATCCAGTTTGAAATGTCTAATACTTAATTCATGAAACATGACTAGAGCTCCAGAGGGAGACTAGGGATGAATATACAGATCTGAAGTCATCCGTTTAGATATGACAAAACAATTGCGAGCCAATGAGGTCACCAAGAGCAGGTATACACAAGGAGATAAGAAGAGGTCCCAGAGTAGAGCCTTGGGGAACACCCACATTTAGGGAATAGGATATAGATAATGGTCCAGCAAAGCAGACTGAGGAGCTATCACAGAAGCAGAAAGAGAACAAAGATGGAACAGCTTCATGAAAAACCAGATTAGGGAGAGAATCCAGGAGGAGAAGGTGGGCATGAGTCAAATGCTGTAAGAAAGGGAATGAATGAATGAAGGCTGAAAGCTCAGTAGATGAGTATGTGGCAATTAAGAAATCATTGGTAATTCCACTTGAGTGATGATGTTGGAAGCCAGATTGTAAAGAGTTGAGAAGAGAGTGAGAGAAGAGTCATTGAGCATAGACGACATATTTCAGAAGTTTGACTGAAAAGGGGAGGAGCAGTACAGAATGTTAACTTGAGGGGATGGACGACCCTATGCAGGGTTGCTGAGGGTTCTTTAAAGCTAAACAAGGGTTGAGTACTTTTGTAGCCTTCAAATAAGGAACAAATAGATGGAGATGGGAGAAAAGGGAACAAGAGGAGGATTATTGTAGGTGCCATTTCCTGAAGAAGACAAGAGGGGAATGAAATCAAGGGTGCATGTAGTGGGTTTGGCCTTAATATTGAGGAGGGCCACCTCTTCATCAGAGTGTAATGATGACTGTTGTTTCAGCAGTAATTCTGAGTCAATCATGTTATGCTATACTATCTTAGAGGCAGCTAGGAGGAACAGTGGAAAAAACTTAGGCATATAGTCAGAAAGATCTGAGTTCAAATCTGGCTTCGGACGTTTACTAGCTATGTAATCCTGTGCAAGTCATTCAACCTCTGTCTGCTTCAGTTTCTCTAACTGTGAAATGGGGATAGTAACAACACCTACCTTCAGAGTAGATGTGAGGATCAAATGAGATAATGTTTGCAGAGTACTTAGCATGATGTTTGACATATAGGGGATGCTTAATATTTGTTTCCTTCCTTAGAGTTGGAAGGCCTTTACAGAACTGCCAGTAGATGATGGACTTTTTGAGGGCAGGGACTGATTTTTGTTTACTCTTTTTATCGTCAGTGCTTAGCACATTATAGGTGTCTAATAAACGCCTGTGGAATTAGACTGTGTCTATTCTAGCCTCTTCATTTTACAGATGAAGAAACTGAGACTCTAAAGTTTAAGTGATTTGCCCAAAACTAAACAGGTAATCAATACAAGAACAAGATTTAAAAGTGTCTCTTGATTTGCAGACCAGATCTCTTTCACCTGTATATCTTAAGGATTAAAACACAGAAGGTTGACTTCTTATAGGCTATAGCTCATATCGTTTTGTGTGAACTGAATGACCAGTTTACGAGAGGTGCAGGAAGTACTGGTCCTAAGGAAACTTAGTTCAAGCTTTCTTCTGGTTTTCTTCTCCTTCCCCTAAATCCAGGTATCCAGTACCTTCCCAGCTTCCCAGGAACCCTCCCTGTAATGCCTCACCCAGCTTTATCCTCTGTCGTAGATTTTAGCTTTCTTCTTCATAAAAACTTGACTGACATCTGTTCTATTGCCTTGAGGCTTCATCAGATGACTAGAGTGAAAGCTAATTTGTGCTAAGATGTTAGTGAATGATAATGACTTTAATGTGTTACTTTTTCCAGATGACATGTTTCAGTTCTTCAAGGATCTATAATATTAATGCTGTGGAGATTCCTCCACTGATACAGATTACAACTCCTCTGTAACTTAGATGTTCTTCAGGAGTTTCTATGGACAAAAAATTCTTTACACTGTTGTCCATATGGAGATGATCTTCTCCAAAGTAGGCTAAACTGGTCTGTGGACAATAGCTATATAGTCCATCATTGGCCTATATCCCAATTTTTCTAGTTTGGTGAGACTTTGATATACTCTTCTAGAGTTGTCTTTGAGATCCTAAGGTTATCATCAACCTCAGTGAGGATTCTGAGTAAGGTCTTTTACTTTAAGCCCCTATCCCAGAGGGATGACACTACAGGACTTTGAAGAACAAAGAAATATTTTGCAGTATATTGAGCCCCTCTAATCATGCCAGTTAGGTAAGTGGCTGCTTGTTTATTCTGCCTATTTATTCATTGTATACAAAAGTATCTGTAAGAGGTCAATGACCTGCTCAAGAAAGAAGTTCCATGAAAGCAGGGAGTATTTAATTTTTTTAAAATTTTTGTAGCTCCATAACCCATAATAGCTGCTTAATAGATGCTTGTGAAATGGACATAGCCTTAAAGGTGGAGTATTAGTTATATTTGGCAGCATAATCCTCTTATCACTTGGTAATTCCCTTTGCAACTGTCTTGTTTCCCATCTCGTGTATTTGTATGGGACTAGATTTGTTATTGCTGTTCAGTCATTTCAGTTATGTCCAACTCTTTGTGACCTCTTTTGGGGTTTTCTTGGCAAAGATACTGAAGTAGTTTGCCATTTTCTTCTCCAGCTCATTTTATAGATGAGGAAACTGAGGCAAGCAGGTTTAGGTGTCTTGCTCAGGGTCACATAGGTAGTAAGTATCTGAGACTGGATTTGAACTCAGATCTTCCAGTGCTCTATCCACTGTACCACTTAGGACAGAAGCCCAGCTAAATTCTGTCAGCATCTAGACCACAGTTCATAAATGTGGAGCCAGAGAACATGGGTTCAAATCTTTTACTGCCTGCATGGGCAAGTAACTTTCCATTTCTATAAAATGAAGATGTTGGAATAGGTCGGGAATTCTTAGCCTCATTTTGGATTATGGACCTCTTTGGCACTCTAGTGAAGCCTATGGACCCCTTCTCAGAAGTATATTTTTAAATGCAAAAAAAAAAAAAATCAATACATAAGATCACAAAGTAAATCAACTATATTGAAATGTTATCAAAATGCACATCTTTTAAAACTCACAGAACTTATACTAAGAAATCCTGGATTAAATGATTTCCATGGCACCTACTGACTCTGAAATCCTATAATTTTGTGCTCTTTTAAACAGCAATTGAACGTGAGGTACTTCTATATTTATTCAGCATCTCTGGCACTTGGCTTAGAATTTCCTCCAAGATACTTAAAAGCATGTTCAAGGCTTCTCTTCTAATGATTATTATACAGGTGCCAAATGAACCATTCATTGTAAGATTTTCGTAAGAAGAAAAAAGTCTCTTCCTCAAAGGCATTAAATTACTAGCTAGTGGAAAGGTGATTTGGGTAACTGCAAGGTTGTTTAGGTTTACTCTTCATTGCCACCTGCTGGTAAATGAAGTCAAATCTGGTTTGTCAGAAGGGTGAAAAGTCATTTCAAAATTCCAGGGGAAAGGACAAATAAATATCTTACTACATGGAAATTGTATGCCACTTATTGGACTCATTCTGGGAAATGATGAGTTGATCTTTTACAACTAGGAAATTCATTTAGAAAAAGATCTGTGAATACATACCATTTCAAAGGGCTTTACCCATGTTCTAGATTTCAATCTGCACATATTTACAAAGTACCTGTCATGCTAAGTACTGCTGGAGACTTTAGGGAATGCCAATAGGTTTAGGACATTTTAAGAAATGACCCTTGCCTTTAAGAAGCCAAGAATCCAGTTAGGGACACAAGAATAACACACTTGAAACAATCTAAGAATAATTTATTTTGTGGTATTGACTATAAGAAACCGAAACCACTTTCTTCTGAGGAGGGTAACTAAGCTGGTGGAGAGCCTCAAGATCGTGCCATGCTGGGTTTGTTGAAGAAATTGTCAATGCTTACCCTGAAGAGCGGAATATTTAATGAAGATGTGATTACTGTTTTCATACATTTGAAGGGGCTATCACATTGAAAAGCATTTATACGTATTCTGCTTGGCTTCAGAAAATGAAACTGAGGCCAATAGATTTATTTCTAAAAAAACGTTCTTAATTATTGGAGTAATTCAAAAGTGCAATGAGTGAAATGAGTCTTGTAGAGATCACTGACATTCCTCCCCAGGAGAAGTCTTCAAGGAAAGACTAGAAAGTCATGTGATGGGTATGTTACAGGGTGGATTCCACCTCAGCTGTGAGGAGGAATAGATAACTTTTGAGTTCTCTTCCA
Source organism: Notamacropus eugenii (assembly GCF_028372415.1). NCBI lineage: Eukaryota > Metazoa > Chordata > Mammalia > Diprotodontia > Macropodidae > Notamacropus > Notamacropus eugenii. The sequence continues at coordinate 247,780,990 of NC_092874.1, read as the reverse complement.
AGTCAGAAATTCCATGATCCTACTTCAGAGGAGAGAGAAATGAATGTGGATTGGAATGAATAGAGAAGATTCATGAAGACACCTCCTCTGAATTTAGCTGAAGTTCCTGCATACACAGAAATCATGGGATGACTCTTGGGACTCAGTTCTTAGCAAGGGGGTGACTTTGCCTTTCCAGTTTTGAAATCAGCTAGCTATCAGACATAAATGCAATGCATCAAAGAGTTTTCTGGGCATAAGCAAAGAAGTGTGAGAGACTAGGAATCTCAATGCCAATTCCTCATATTCATGTAGCAGTGTTTGGGGAAGGCTTCTCTCACAACTGCTTGAAGTCTTGTGCAAGGCACTCTCGGCCAGTAAGTGAAAAAGGCAGGACCAAGGGTGTGCTCACACTGGCTCTTGATGGGAATTGATCCATTCTCAGTATGGGCATTTACAACACAGTAGCTGGCAAACACTACAAATCAGTCATCTTGTTGATTGTCTCGACTTTAAAAAGTAATGGAGAAAATGTTAATAATTCAGATTAACTTTAAAAGTAAGTCCTGCGTATATTTTTGAGAATTGGTTGCTAAACCTTTTATAAGCATACCCCCAATAGGATTCAATCCCATTTCTTCCGAGTTAGGTCTATTATTCATTACATCCCAAAATTACCAAGTCTCTATCCGCTTTACACAATTATCCCCTGTTGGACTAAATAAAGCAGTGGCTCCTTCATATTTCCAGAGGCCCCTTTGGATTCCCAAACCATTTCTTAGAGAGCTCATCTGAAAAGTAACACCTAGTTCATTGAATTTCTCTGTGACTCCCCCAGGTCATTGCGTTTACTCACAGGCTGTGGCTGAGTTTCCTCAATCAATTTAAACACATTTCCTGGACAATATCATTCTTGTTCATCCAGTGACTTTCAAAGGACCTATCTCACTTAGTTCCAAGACTGATTCAGTGCTAGAGTCTAGACCTTGTTCACACCTACTTCACATCTGAGACTGACAAATTCAATTGAAAAGCCCATCTCTTTGTAATTATTGAGGTTGGGATATGGGATAGCCTTCAGTAGGAAGGGGTCAGGTTGCAAAGCGATTTAAATTTCAAACAGAAGAGTTTTTATTTGATCCTAGAGGTAACAGGTTGTCACCTGAGTTTCTTGTGTGTGTTGGGGGGGGGGGGATATGCTGTTACACATGATCAAACCTCTGCTTTGGTAAAAATCACTTTGATATCTATTTGGAGGATGGATTAAAGTGGGGCACCATCCTAGCAGAAGGAAGTCACTTCAAAACAAGGGCTACTTCACACTTTTTCCTCCTCCAAATATCTTTTATTTTTTATTTTATTATTTTTTATTATTTTGTTTTGTTACATTTGCATCCTCCAAATGTCTTTTATTTTTATAATTTATATTTTTATTATCCAAACATCAAAAAATCACTTATTAACCAACCTACTGGGAGTGAGCCTCTCCTTACTTTGGCTGATTCTTGGACAGCAGACATGGTTCATCATTAGGACAACACTTTGGGGAAATCATGTAACATTCTCCCTGTGCTCCATTTTTCTTATTTTCAAAATGAAAGGGTTAGAATGGATGACTTAAGACGTTCATTCTAGCTCTAGTTCTATGACCCTATGTCCTCTGATCTTCTGAGCTACTGACAATGTGTTTGTTTGCTGTCAATAAATATTATAAAATTAGGAACATTATTGTCTGCTACAGCTCACTTTTTAAGATACTTCACAGTAATTTTCATTTTTCCTTCTACTTTAAAATTTTTTTTTTCTTCAGTATTGCCTTACCTATGTCAGATACTTAAAAAAAATTGTTTGTTTTGAATTATTTGTTTTTGCGGGGGTGGAGTAAGTAAAGAACTGGGCAGAAAAAAAGCTGTTCTGATTGTGTATCTGAATATCTCTGGATCCAAAATCCAGACTCCTCACATAGCACACTCTTTTTTCCAAATCTATGCACTTGTACTAATTATACTAGAAGCTAGAATACTCTCTCTCCTCACTTCCCATCACGAGCTTCCTGAACTCCCTTCAAACTGCAGGAGGCCTTTCTGCCCCACCCCACTCCCAATCTCTCAGAGATTAACTTCCATTTATTCTGTACATATTTTGCTGTATCTAGTTACTTGCATGTTGCTTCCCTCATTAGAATGTCAACTCTCTGGAAGTCAGGATACTTTCTTTGTATATCTCCAGTGCACGTATTACATGCTTAGTAATGCTGGCTGACTTTTTTTATGTATAATTTTTATTATATTTTATTTATTTACATTTTATTAATGTTTTAATAAATTTATTTAATTTTAGTTTTCAACATTAACTTCCATAAGTTTTAAATTTTCTCTGCCTCTCACCCTTCTCCCCTCCCCAAGAGAGCATGCAATCTAATAGAGGCTCTATTAAACATAGTTTCCATTAGTCATGTTGTATAGAAGAATTAGAACAAATGGGAGGAACCATGAGAAAGAAAAAAACAAAACAAAACAAAAAAATGGAGCAAATAATATGCTTTGATTTGCATTCAGACTCCATATTTCTTTTTCTGGATGTGGATAGCATTTTCCATCATGAGTCTTTTGGAGTTGTTTTAGGTCCTTGTATTGCTGAGAAGAGCTAAGTCTATCAAAGTCAGTCATCACACAGTGTGGCTCTTACTGTGTACAGTGTTCTCCTGATTCTTCTCACTTCATTCAACATCATTTCATATGTCTTTTCAGGTTTTTCTGAAGTCTACCTGTTCATTATTTCTTATAGCACAATAGTATTCCATTACATTCGTGTACCACAACTTGTTCAGCCATTCCCCGGGTGATGGGCATCCCCTCAATTTCCAGTTCTTGGCCACCACAAAAAGAGCTGCCAAAATATTTTTGTACATGTGGGTCCTTTTCTCATTTTTATAATCTCTTTGGGATACAGACCTAGTAGTGGTATTGCTAGGTCAAAGGGTATGCACATTTCTGTAACCCTTTGGGCATAGTTCCAAATTGCTCTCCATAATGGCTGGATCAGTTCACAACTCCACCAAAAATGAATTATTGTTCCAATTTTCCCATATCTTCTCCAGCATTTATAATTTTCCTATTTGGTCATGTTAGTTTGGCTGACTTTTTAGCAGTTTTGGCAGAGGTTGTGTATGACTTGGCTATTCCTGGAGATGGGAATCACAACTTCTCTTTTCTCTTTTACCATCCCAGAGTCAACTTTTTAAGTAGACAGAATAAACAGAAGTTTTTAACATGAGTAACCTCTTTGCCCCTATCTAAACTATTAACTTTAAATTAGATTTAATCAGATTGCTTTTTTTCAGGGATAAAAAGCAGAGTTTATTCCTGTGCTTGTTCCCTTAATCTTTCCTCAACAACCTACTTCCAAGCTACTTTTCCAGCTATATTTTGCATGTATAATATAATGAAATCAGAGGACTTAGGTTCAAATCCCAGATCTAACCCTTATTACCCATAAGATATTAAGTCATTTAATAACTATAGGTGTGCTACACCATCAAACTGCTTTCTTAACATCTAGCACAAAGCTATGAATGGTTCATTTCCAGCCTCCTCTCTTCACTTACCATAACCCTGCTGGGGATTTTGTTTTTTAAACCAAGTAAATTTTTCATTTCAGATTAAGGCACTGTGAGGTGATAACATACAGCTTTTGATCATTAAATGGTAGTTTCCTTGCCTTTGGGAGAGGGAGATACGGCAAATTCTGTTCTAGGAAAAAAGTATCTTTGAGATTCTCCAAGCTTTGCTGCCTGCCGGCATTTTCCAGTCCTCATCCTCCAGAAATTTAATGGTCTCAGGTTATCCTAAACCATCCATTTTATCCCCATACCCTAACCGAAACTGGTATGATCTTGGGCCATTCGCTTTATTTCTAGGGATCTCAGTTTTCTCAACTGTGAAATGAAAGAATTAATTTGACCTCTGAGGTCATACTACCAGAGTGTTATTATAGATTACAGTAGACTTCCAATATTCTTGAGAAATATGTTCTAAAGGTATAAAGATTCATGGCTTTCTTGAGAGTACTGTACCTCTGGACTCCTGAAGACCAGATTCTGTCCTTCAGGAAGTCCAGCCCAAAGAGAGTCAGGCTTTTTTCATGTTTTTCTATCTCTTTCTTTTTGGGTTTGTTGGTAGCATACGAAAAAGCTGATGATTTGGTGGTACAATTTTATATTTTGCTATTGTTTCTATTAATTTTTGTTGAATTTCTAGGGCTTTCTAAATAAACATATTATGGGCAAAAGTGTTATTGTTGGCTCTTTTTTGCCTCTTCTTATTGCCTCAGGTCTTTTTCTGGTTATTGTCTTGTTTCTATAACTAACATTTCTAGAACAATATTAAATAATAGCAGTGATGGCGGATAGTCTTGCATTATATCTGATTTTATTGGAAATGCTTCTAGTATTTCTCTGCTACAGATAATGAATGCTAACTCTTGATTTTTGATAGATGCCATTTACCATATTAAGGGAAAGGTCCATTTATGCCTATGCTGTGTGTGTGTGTGTGTGTGCGTATTTAACATAAAAGCGTATTATATTTTGTCCAAAAGTTGTTGGGGTTTTTTTTTCTGAACCAAAGTTTGGAGTTGATGTTTACAGAAGACTTCAAATCTAGAGTACCTTTTCTAAGGGCTAACATGGGAAGGGGTGCCCCAATAAAATATTTCCAAATTTGAGATTCTGTAATTCTTCCCTTTTGCTTCCTAGCCTTATGGGGACTAGATTCAAATGATTGAAACTAAAGTTTTTACCCTTCTCTATTAATGCTAATATCCTACTTCAGTCACCGGAACATCTCTGAATTGCCAGTGCAGGAGACCAAATACGTCTTTGTTGATTTCCCATTTCCCTTGAGACATGGTGCCCCCACCTCCTGCCCAGTAGACACCCAATCCCTCCAAAAGTTTTATCACTTCCTGAAATTCTCCAACCAACCCACAGACCTGCTATGTAATGCTCCACATTCCCCCCTTAATCCTCTTCTCCATCTCAATTAAAAATGGCATTTTTCTGAACATTCACCAGCCCTCAGCCAAGTGTGAAGGGTTTGTCTGGCTTGGTAAGCCAAACTAAGGTGTGAATGAAGTTTAATCTTCCCAGGGGGCTTGTTTGCATTTTAAAAGAAGACCTTGTTAACCCAAATGCTTCTCTAATTGCTTAACCTCAGCACCCTAAGGACTATGGGACTTGACATGCAGCTGAAACTTTGTATTTGTTTTCAAATGTGAATTCTGTGAGAGCAGAGACTGAAGTTTTTGATTTGGATACACAGCTTTGCACATTGTTCACACTTAATAAATATTTTTAACTAATTCATTTATTCTAGTTGCTAGAGGGAGTTCTTTGTGAGCAGGGTCAAGATATATGTACCTCACCTAGTCTATTATCAACAAGTTAAAAATGTGGAGGCCACTGTAGTCATGAATCATCCACCTCTTGCTGCTAATTCATTTTTGTAAGGAGAACCCACATAGCTCAGGAAAAATAGAGTCATGGGCCGGAAACCTCGATCCTCTAGGGCCTCCTGGTGTTTACTAAATTTGAGGGAATGGGGTAGTGAGGTCTATGAGCAGGGCCCCTCAACTACCTGTAAGCAGTAAAAAGACAATGTACACGTGTGTGTTATGGTGAGAGCTGCTGCTTGTTAACTGTGATTATTGGGGGAGAGAGGGAGGCAAAGGAAAAGAAAGGAGATAGAAAAGAGGCACTAAAATGTAGAAATTACCAGCTTTGTTCTAATTGCACCTTGGAAGACCATAGTTCAAATCTAGCTTCAGACACTTCCTTAGCTGAGTGATCCTGGGTAAATCACTTAACTTCTTTGTGCCTCAGTTTCTTCATCTGTAAAATGGGGATAATGATGGCACCTACCTGTCAGGTGTTTTGAGGATGAAACGAGATAATATCTGTAATACGCTTTATATTATTTTCTCTTCCTTTTTTTCTTTTTTGTCTTCTTGTACAAAATGACTAAGATGAAAATGTTTTACAACATTGCACACATATAACCAATATCAGATTGCTTACCATCTCAGGGAAGGGGAGAGGGAAGAGAGGAAATAGAGGGATACAATTTGGAACTCCAAACTTTTTTAAAAATGTTAAAAAAAAATTGTTTTAACATGTAATTGGAGAAAGATAAATTTTTTTTTTTAAATGAAGTGCTTCCCAAACCTTAAAACACTATCCATATGCTGGCTGGCTGTAATTTATTATTAGGATTATTATTATTTTAAATTATTTCATACTACTGTAGGAACCTCTATCTCCCCCATCTCCCTTCTAAAAGAGCACAGCTATACTCTTAGTAACTATGTAACATCTATATAATACCTCTTAGTAGTTAGTATCCACTCATTGTTCTTAGAGTATTAGGATCATAGATGTAGAGCTAGAAGGGACCTCAGTGAACCATTTCATCCAACCCTTTCTTTTGCAGATGAGGAAACTGAGGCCCAGGGAGATTAAGTGATTTGCCCAAGGTTGGGCAAGTAGTAAGTATCAGGGATCCTGCACGATCAGGCAAAAAAACTATCTTTAATATAGTGAAAATAGTATCTCACTCTTGTGTAGCTCTTTTAAGGGTTGCCAGCATCTGTATAATCCTTTGAAGTTTGCAAAGTACTCAAGGTATTTCATTTTAACTTCACAATAACCCTGTGAGGCAGGGGCCATTATTATTCTCTTTTAACATATGAGTAAACTGAGAGAAACAGAGGCTAAATGACTTGCTCAGGGCCACACAGCTAATAAGTGTCTGAGGCTGAATTTGAACTCAGATCTGCCTCACTCCAAATCCATTACTCTCTCCACGATGGTGCCACCTTATTACCTAAGTTATCTATCATGTAACATTGTCTCTCTTCTACAGAAGTATTGTGTTCTAGCTCTGGTCTGTGTAGCAGCAGGCACCCTGACACATGTTAGATCTGCATTTCTAAAAGGAAAGCAGCTTTTGAGGGGTCAAAAATCTACTTTAATCACGTATACCAACAGAAAAAATACAGGCAGAGAAATAAAGACAAACAGGCTTCTGTCAGAGCATAAGCAATACATACATCACAGATCAACAGACAGATCCAACTGTCTGACCATTACATACATACATAGTTACCAGATGGAGAGGTCCATCTGGGTTTTCAAGGCCAGGACATGAGGTGGGGGGCTCCTTAACGGCTACCCAGAGTCTCATCTGACACAGGGATCTTTTTCCAAAGAGTAAACCCCAAAGCAAAACCTCACTTCAAAGTACCTATGCTCACTTTTCAGAGCCAGAGGGCATCACAACCCTGTGACCCAGTACCTCATTAGAAATTAACAAAAAGTGTGGGCTTTCTTACAAAACAAGCCTCTCCTAATCAAGCTTCCCTTAATGGGCTCCACCTGAAACCTATTAATGGGCAGGGAAGATCTTTAATGCCCACTAAAATTACAGTCTCCAAAAAGAAAATGTGCCAGCTACTTTTTTTTGGAGAAGTGGAGGACCATGGGTGTGGAACATTGCATAAACTGTCAGACTTGGTTGATGTTTCCGTTTTGCTGAACTGCTTTTTTTTCTTATTTTCAAATTCCTGCTACAAGGTGTGGTTTTCTGATTGAATGAGTGGGAATAGATTTGGAAGTGAAGGTGATATAAACACAGTAAGATAAAGATTTTTTAAAATTAAAAAATAATATTTGATTGTTATGAAAAGTGTTATGGTCTGAGGCTACTTACAACACTTAGATGAATAGTTCATCTCAAGTATTAAATTGTAGATTCATAGTTTTGGGGATTTCTACCTTCCATAGGAGGGATCATAGCTTAGGTAAGGACCATGGCGAGATAGTTGTGGAGTCTAATGGGACCTCAGAATCTAATAGTTTAACCTTTTATAGATCAAAGAACTGAGTTTTACTCAAATTCACCTGGGTACTAAGCATCAGAGATGATGAGACAGATAATCATATTCCTAGAATTTCTATTGCTATGCCAAGTTTTTGTTTTCCATTTTTATAGGCAGACATTGTGGTATATGGGGTAACTCTGACATATGTAACATATTTCACTGCATACTCATTGGAGATTTTATGACAAATTGTTTTTTAAAAAGTGGGGTGAACCATTATGTGAAACTTTAAAAACTGTGCTGATATTACTTGTCTAAAAGTTTCCATCAGTGTCACACTAACTTTTCGCTCACTGAAAACCATCTTTTCACAGTTATGTTTCCATGCGGTTTGGCAAACACAATCACTTTCAGTTTGAAGCCCACAGAATAGTTTTTATATACCCATAATCAGAAAGAAATACTCTGCATGTTAATGTATCACTGGTAGACGAACTATACAGTTTAGCTGGCAAGGGAAGATGCAAGTCTTACCATATCATGTGACTTAGTCATGGCAGCTTCACCTGCCCACCCACTTCCCTTAATCATCATTGGGTTAAGTGACAATACCATTAGTAGTTCTGCACCAGCTTTTGGGAATATACTGACAATGCATATGGGTTGAGAATTCTAGGTTGTGGCTTGCGATAGGAGAGAGAAAAGCATGTGCATTTGCCACTGGTGAATACATTGCTGTTCTGTTTACCTTTTAAGTGGCATAAGGAACAGAATTACACCATGGGACGATGACGTGATGAAAGGTTATAAACCAATTTTTGGATTGAGAAAATAGGTTGCGGTGATTATGCAGTGGCAACAATTATGCTGTGAAATATGGTTTTTTAAATGTTCAAAACATTTTAAAGTGTGATTTTATTAACTCTAAGAACCAATTTTTTTTCTTTTTAATCCAATGGAAATTTACTTTAGATCTAGCTTTGTTGGAATTAACCTATTTTGTTAAGTGAGAGATATATTCTTAGAACAGACTACATAAGGAAGGATCTAGGAAAATGAATAAAATGACAGCCTTAGAATATATTGCATTATACTTAATGTAACCAATTGATATTATATTTAATATAATGTAAATATAGGGATAAGGATAAGGCCTCAACCTATGATTTTATTGATATAGGGAACTTTCTCTACCAAATCAGGTTGACATCTTCTCTGAAACTTAAAGTCTTAAATAATTGCCTAGAGCACTAAATAATATAAATATATTTAGTATAATTATTTAAATTATAATTTAGATAAACTATAATTCTAATTCCAAATCAAACATCATATTTTGAAACTCCAGCAAATTTTGTATTCCTGCGCACTGGGGGGCTCTTTGAGAGGAGACCTGCTCTTAATATTCAGATACTCTTCAAAATTACCAGTGTAAATGGAAAAGAAGGAAATTACTTGAGAGAACTTACCAAGGTAGAATTGATAGAATTTTGCATCTGATTGGATGGGGCCGGATGGGGGTAGTGGTGGGAAGGTGAGTCAGAAATTCTGAGTTTTTTTTTTTTCATTTGTCTGGGCAAATGAATGGATCATGGTATGACCACCAGAATAAGGAGTATGAAAAGAAGGGCAGGTTGGAGAAAGATAGTGAATTCAGTTTTGGACATCTGAGGTGTGATGAGGTGGAGATTTCTAGTATGATTTAGAAATGTGGAACTTGTGCTCAGGGGAGAAGTCTGGACTCTGGGTATATAGATGTAGGAGTCATTTGCAGAGAGGTTATAATTTAAGCCATATGACTGGATTAGATCACCAAAGAAGTGAGTATTGAGAACAGATTTATAATGAGAATTGGAGAAGCAGAAGGTTTTTAAGCTCTAGTGTGACTAAGAAAAACTTGCCTATTTCAATATTCAAGCAAATCCACACAAATACTATACAAACCAGAAGGTAAACCAGAAGGGATTGTTAGGTATCCATTTTTGAGAGTCATTCTCCTACATCTCTATAGATGTATAAGTTCAGTCACATCACATTTTATTGTTTTTGGGGGGGAGGGGAAAGGGTTTAGATGATTATTTTAAAGTTTAATATAAAGATTGCTATTTTTCAAAGTTATATAGTCATTGTTGAGCTCAGTTAAATTCATTCAATTCAATTCAAATTCATTTAAAAGAGTTACTGAATTCTTTTCTTTTTCAAGGAGACTAGACCTATGATTTTATCAGTGTAATGAAGTCTCAAAGAAGAATTATACCAGTACAGGTTAGCACCTTCTCCACAACTTAAAATCTTCAAGTGTTGTCAGGAGCACTGAAAAGTAAATGACATGCTCAGAGTCACATAGCCAATGTATGTCAGAAGTGGGACTTACACTTGGGTTTTTCTTGACTCCAAGGCCAGCCTTCTATTTATTATACCAGGCTTCCTCTAGTTGCTTCCCACCCCCCACTCCGTTATAATATGATCATGGATGTAGGATTGTGGAGGTCATCCAGTTTAACTCCCTCATTTTAAAGATGAGGAAACTGAGGCACTAGAAGATTAGATGATCTGCTCAATGTCCCATATGCCATATGTAGCAGAGATGAAATTCTATCCAACCCTTTCCAGTATAGAAATGAATTTTTTAAAATGTACTAAATCTTCTGGCTGAGAATGCTCATTACTTCGATTTTAGAAACAGCCTCCTAACTTGCCTCCTCACTTCCATACTCTCTGCTGTCCTATCAGTCCTGCAAAACTCTTCTACATATGATTTTCTTTAAGCATCACTTGGAACTTTGCCCACTCAAGGAAATCCAAACTTAGGCTGACTTTTAAGGACTTGAAAGTTTGGAAAGTGATGTGGCATGAGGAGAGGATAGGGGGAAGAATGTGGCTTCTGGAGTCCCGGTGGGAAGGGGATAAACATTTATATAGAACCTACTACGTGACAGACACTGTGCAAAGAGCTTTACAAGTATCTCAGTTAAGAATCACAACAACCTTGAGAGGTATGTGCTGTTATTACCCCCATTTTACAGCTGAGGAAACTGAAGCAAACACAGGTTAAGTAATTTGCTCAGGGTCACACAGCTAGCAAGTGTCTGAGACCAGATTGGAACTCAAGTCTTCCTGACTCCAGGTCCAGTACTCCATCCACTGTGCCATCTGGCTGCCGAAAAACCTAATTATGGCATCTATTTCTTGTGTGCCCTTGGGTGAGTTCCCTTCTCTACCATTCACTTTTCTCATCTGTAACATAGAGGATTGAACCAGACGAGATCTGTTTATGTCCATTTTTCATAATCCAGTCCCAATGTCTGCCTTGTGCATAGCATTGGGCTACACCTGGGGGATATATAAAATTTGGCTAAGTCGCGCCCTCTGACCTAATGGAACACACAGTTTACCTTTTCATCTTTGCTTCCTGCTATTATGTTTTAAAAAAAAGGCTGAACCAAACTGAACTACTTGCAATTATCCCATATTTGTTTCACTTACACTGTCTCCATTCATTCAGTTCAACTCAGTAAATCCCTATCAGGAACCTACTATACTCGTACCAGTTCTTCTACAAAATGTCCTCTTATTGCCTCACCTCTCCCTATCATATAATCATTGGATCATACATTCTGAGCTTGAGGGAACTCACAGGGCACTGAATCCAACCTCATCATTTTTATAGTGAGGAAAAAAGAGCTGAGCAGGGATGAATTACTTGCCCAAGACCACATAGGTAGTAAGTGGCCTCACTGAAATTTGAATCCTATAATGCTGATTGTTATTGCAGAAAAACTCCCTAATTAAGCAAGCAAGCTAGCATTTTTAAAATGCCTACTATGGGCCAGTCCACTGTGCTAGGTCCTGGAGATTAAAAGACAAAAATGAAATGTTCCCAAGGGCAAATCTTGTTAAACTATGAAGAAAATTGGATTCTAAGGACCCTTACTTGGCTTATATTAATTGGACAAATAATATCATGTAAGAGGCCCTAAATTTTTTATCCTCATACTTAATGGTTAGAGACCACTGCCCCAGATTTGCCTTGTCTGAACTATCATCCTAACCAAGGCTATGATAAATCATCCCATTGAAACATATTTGTTTAATATCTCATCCTCCCAGAGCCCATTAACTACATGAAGAAATGAATCTTTATAAGGAGAGGTTTAGACAATTACTCTCCGGCAAAATGGATCAGTCTTATTAATAGCAGCCTTCTGGAAGCAATGACCTTACCTCTGTTGTCTAACATATTAGCCACTCAAATCATGGGAGTTATGAGTCACCTAAGAGCCCTGGGAGATAACTTTGCGTAAGTAGTTAGATAAATTGGTATACGTAGAGCTATCACCCAGCTACCAGCCTCAACACTCATTCTAAGGAAGCAAAGTTTTCAAATCAAAAAAGAATGAGGAATGACTGCAGTATAAGGACTCATCAAAGTCCAGACACCCCCATTGCAAATCCCACAGTGACCCAAGACAAGGCAAGGTCATAAGCCAAAAACAAGATCTTACAAAGTCAGATAGCAAAGGTTGGAAGAAAATATCTTAAATTAGTTAGATGGACATGGAATTCTTTAATTGCTAAATGAAAGGTACATACAGTGCTATAGATTTGGGCACCATAATAAGTACTGCATTTGCAATTTGGTGCTAATTGATTTTGACAGTCACTTCCAGCTATAGACATTGGATACTGACAAGCAAGAATGCTGCTAGCTATTTATGATAAGGTGTCCAGTGGAGGACCTAGGAGAGTAGGCATAAGGTCACCCTCTTCCATGTAACACTGAATTAGTTCTGTGGAATAAGGTAAACAGCATGCTAATGAAGTCCAGAGATGACCCTAAATTGCAAGGGAAGTATCAACACAAGTGAGGAGAGATGAATAAAAGTAAGAGGTCAAAAAAGTTAAATATGAGGGTGAGAAAGATACAATATTACTTGACTTGGGAGGAAAAACATTTTAACATGTGGGAGAGAATATGTGTTTGAGAATATCCAGTAGATGGGGAAGTTTTAGAAAACAGTCTAATGCTGAAAGATGTAACAATAAATGATAAGATCTGTAACCCAAGTCCCAAAGTCCATTGGTATGGGACTCAATGGTGGAGATCAATTTCTCAAGCCTGTGTGAGGGGTGGGGTGGAGTTGTTGAGAAAGACAGACACACAGACAGAGCCAGAGACAGAAAGACAGTGAAACAGAGAGAAGAGAGAGCTAGAAGCAGACAGACAAAGAATGAGATAGAGACCGAGCCACACAGAAAGAAGAGAGAACTAAAGACAGACAGAAAGGAGACAGGCGAAACCAAGAAAAATAGAGATACACCAAGAGGAAAGAGAGAAGCATTGGTGTCCATTAATGAGAAGAGAGTCCCATACCAATGAGAAATGGATCAGTAAGAGAAAAAGCTATGAACAGCTTTTGATATTAGGGACAGTGTGATATACTAGTTAGAAGGTTGATGTTAGATTGAAAAAAAACCTAGATTCCAATTCTGTCTTGAAAACTGACTGGCTGTGTGATAGTTGACAAATTACTTATAACCTTTCAGTTCCCCAGGCAATTCCTTAAGACCATAGGTTGCAGACATGGTATTAATCTTTATCAATGAAGGGAATTTTCACTGTGGGAGTTCCCCACATTGGTGAAATTGGAGATCTAGATTAAAAAGATTAAAAAGCTCTGGGTATATTGAACAGATACTCTCTGAAGGGTTGAATGAAATGTGAAATATACATTAAAACTCATTTTTTCATTGAAATTAGAGATATACTTCTACTGAAAAACATATAGGGATGGTTAGTAGAGCTGGGGAAATAGTGTCAAAGATGCTGTATAGAAGGAGCAGCATGAGAATGTTGACAATTGGTCTGCAGAGTCCATCATGACCTGTGATAAGAGCAGCAAAAGGAAAAGAAAGAGGGAGGAGTGGAACTGAGGCATAAGGGTTGCTTTTCCTACTCTCTTGTCTATGCTGTTGCCACACCTGGGAAAGACTGGTGAACTCTTATGAACTCAGAACAAAGCTGAGATCTTTCAGAGAGCAAACAGGTAGCAGTTATAAAATTACCAAAAAGCAGATGGGAAATCCAATTCCATTCCCAAGATTATAGTGTACTTTAGTGTTTAGATGTATTTATACTGATTTCCCCAGGGTCATGGAGAATTCTGGGAGTGGTAGTCCTAGAGATGGACAGTGTTCTCTCTGGTTCCATTTTGAAGTGTGAGCTGGGCTGGGTTTAAGTTGCATGAGGCTTAGTGACAAAGAGGCCAGAGTGGAGGAGAGAAAGAGAGAGAGAGAGAGAGACAGAGACAGAGAGACAGAGAGAAAGAGAGACAGAGAGACAGAGAGACAGAGACAGAGAGAGAAACAGAGAGACAAAGACAGAGAGAGGCTAAAGGTGGACAGAGAAGAACTCTGATGAAGAGAACAAGTGATCTCAAATGGATAGAACACAAATCCTATGAACAGGGGCTAAGAATGTATCGTTGAGGTGAATGTTCTAACAGAAAGTCAAATCCCCACTAAAAGGTAACTGAATTCTTTTTCTCTCAGAAGCTAAGGAAACCAATCAACTCTCTCCATCTCTTTTTAAAAAATGTATCTTCCTGCAAATATGATGCATTGACTACAAAATTTTCCTGTTCTTTTAACCTGTTTATAGTTTATGTTTTGTGTCTTTGGAAACATTTTCCCGTGACCCAAAATCTATTATCACTTGTAACTGCTTTGTGATGAATGTCATTATGTTAATTCTGTACGGGGAGGGCAAAATGGAGGACTCCAATGACTAAATGAAAATACATGGAAGTTCTCCAGAGATTTAAATTCTTTTACAAAATTTTAGTTTCTCCCTAACTTAGGGCTTCACAAAATGAGCTTCATGGTTATGCTTTTGTTAATTTTGTAAGCTCTTAAAATAATAGAGTGAGACAAAACTTAGGTCCTTCATTATTCTAACTAGTGCCTAATATAGCTATTAAATATGGACACCCCTGGGAAATTCCTGCCTCTGAAGAGGAGGGGCATAGACTAAGGGTAGGTCAAGTTCCTTGGGTCACCTAGTGGGAAGAGAAGAATGCCCACTACCTCTGGAGGCAGGGAGAGTTATTTGAAATTCCAACAGTGGGAGGAAAATGTTCTCATACATATAACCAAACAATGTTCCACATTGACATCTGCTGTTTATAATAGGAGTGTGGATTTAGAGGTTGAAAGAACTTTTGAAGTCATCTAGTCCAGTGGTGTCAAATTCAGATAGAAGCGGGGGCCATTAAATCACACACAAGGATCCATACTAGCTGCATGTTGATGTAAAAAATAACTTTTATATGTTTATTTATTTTTTTTTTTACAATTAATGACATTAACACATTATAATCAGATAGGAACTATATTTTAATCTTGTTTGAGCCCCACATAGGAATGTTGTGGGCTGCATGTGGCTGGCTGGCTGCATGTTTTACATCTCCTATGTAGTCTACCCTCTTCAGTTTATAGGCAAAGAAACTGATGCTCAGAGAGGTGAAATAGCAGCCCCAGGTTACACAGTGGCTGGCAGAGGCAGGATTTGAAGACAATTCTCTCCAAATGGACCATTTTTTCCTCACTGCAATTCAATTCAAATTCAATTACTATTTCTTAAGGTCCTTCTAGGTCTAAGTCATTGTCCTAGAAAGTAGAGATTCAAAGATGAAAAACTTCACAATTCTTGTCCTAATCTAATGAAAATATAACACACACACTTGTACATGCATACATATATATGTATATATGTGTGTATATGTGTATATATGGAGAGAGAGAGAGAATGCCAAGTAGGCTTTGCATTGCAGTCAAAGGGAAAGTCTGGACAAAGTGCTCTCAATTTGAGGAAGGAGTGATCATTTTCATCTGGGTAGGGGCAAAATGAGGATCAGAAAAGGCTCCACTGAGGAGGTGATACCTGAGCAGAACCTTGAAAGAAGAGAAAGATTTTGACAGACAAGAGATGAAGTAGAGACTCATTAGCGAGGGCAGACACAAAGTACATTTTGTTCCCTGTACACTGTGCAGCCATGGGAACTTCCAGTATAAAGTTGTCCAATTTAGATGGATTATAGAGCACCAGAATACAGGTAATTAAGAAGTGAATCTGGAAATGTGGATCAGAGTCAAATTATTGAAGATCTTAAATGCCACACTGGGGAATTTGTGTTTAATTCTGTAGGCCACCCACTTGACAAAGTTACAAGGAAGCTTATGTTCATTTTGTCCTTAAGTTTTATAACTTGGAGAGTCACATATCCCTCCAAGCAAATATAATATATAAACTCTTTCCCCTATTTTCAAAGTTATATTATGACTAAATTCCTACATTGGGTTTCTATGTAGAAATGAATTCACTTGGAAGTCTTACTCCATTGAAGCACTATATAAATGACATATTATTGTTATAAAAGAATGACAGTGACCTTACACATCTGACTGCAGAACTCAACTTCCCCTCCCTTCTCTTGGTCCACATCCAAAGTACGTTGGTAGCTTTTAAAGCACAGTAGAGTAATAAAAGAACTATAAAGTGATATTTAAATCCAAAGTTCACTCAGAAAGGTTAAAGGAACCAAATAGTTGAAACCTCACTAGGAAACAGCTAATAACCTACAAATGCTCTCAGGAAAGAAGAAATGTTATATTGCAAATATAAAAGAGGATTTAGGACCGGGGAAAAGGAAATATGATTTCTAATACAGAGGTATGATTTCTAATAAATAGCTGAGTTTAAAGGAAAAACTAGTCTTGCAAGTAGAATATTTCTGAAAATTAACAATGCAGAGCACTAAAGGACCTCTAAAGTTTTTTTGAACCCTAGAATTCTCTAAGTCTGAGATTGTATTTCCAGCAAGGAGAGAGTTGTTCTGTCATTTTTCAGTCATATCTAACCCTTTTTGAACCCATTTGGCAAAGATACTGGAGTGGTTTGCCATTTTCTTCTTCAGCTCTTTTTATGGAGAAGGAAACTGAGGCAGAGGGAAGTAACTTGTCCAGGGTCACACAGCTAGTAAGTGTCTGAGGACAGATTTGAACTCACAGAGATAAATCTTCCTGACTCCAGAACCAGCACCTCATCTACTGTGCCACCTAGATGCCCTAGCAAGAAGATAATACGGTCTAAATAGTAAATAGGCCCTGGATACTAGTATACTGTCAAGAATTAAACTCCAGTGACACAAACACAAAGGATTTCAGTGAGAAAGAAAAATAAAGCTGTTTAAGGAGATCGATATGAATGTTCAAGAAACTCATTGAATAAATTAGATTAAAAAAAGACATGTGGGTGTGGGTGGGTGTGCATGCGTGTGTATGTGACCTTGAGCAAGTCTCTTAATCCCAATTGCCTCCCTCCAAAAAGAGAAATATATAAATAATGTTGGTAATGGCAATTAGGTGAGTAAGAATACAAAAGAATGGCATTGTCCTGAAAAGCTGCTTCAGGAACACTAACTCTCCAAATGATTGAGGATCAGAATGAGTGGTAAAGGGGTGGGGGAAAGCTTTGTTTTAACAGTCTTGTTGGATTCAGGAGAAAGACTAAAAGAGAGTAAGACCATTGGTCAGGGTGGAGGATACAATAATAACAGACTATGGAGAGAAGGCAAAACTATTAAATTCTTAATTTGTGTTCTCAGAACAACTTGAGAAGAATAGAATGAAAATAGTTATCAGGAAATTGAAAGCCAAAAGAAGTGAGGAGATGATTAATAGAGATCTTCCCAACAGGTTCAGCTCCCGAGTCCTAGATTAGTGACATCCCAGGACAGTGGAATTACTGGCAGATGTGGCCCAATGGTTGGTGATTTTGGAAAGATCATGGAGAAGGGGAGAGCTCCCACAGGATTAAAAATAAGACCCTATCTTAATTTTTAAAAAAGAATGTAATAATAATGTAAATAACCCCAATAATAGTAAGCACTGATATAGGACTTTCAGTTTTGCAAAGCTCTTTATACAGGTAATCTCATTTGATCCTCACAACAATCCTATGCAAAAAATGATATTATTACCCCCATTTTAAAGATAAGGAAACTGAGACTGAGAGATATGGAGAACTGACCAGGCCAGAGTCACATAGCTAGTAAGTGTCTGAGGCAGTTTTCTAATTTGGGTCTTCTGTCTCCAAGGCCAGCAATCTATCTACTGAACTACTCTGTTTTCATTCTGATACTATTTATGTGACAACAGTAAGTTCCTTACTCTTTCTGGGCTCCAGCTTCATCATCTATAAAATGAGAAAGTTTTACTATCTAGTCTCTCAGGTTTTTTTCAGCTTATATGTTCCTGTAATTTTATGATTTTTTTACTTGACTTCCTGGTAAAATTGCAAAATGTTATTAAAGGAAAGATTTGTTAGAAATGGAAGCAATAGAGGGGCAGAGCCAAGATGGCAAAGTTAGAAAGATGCACATGCTATAGCTCTTCCCCCACAACCCATAAAATACCCATGAAGAAAGACTCTTAATGGATTCTGGAGCAGCAGAAGCCACAGAGTGACAGAGTGGAAGAGATTTCCAGCCCAGGGTGACTGGAAGAGCCAGCAGAAGGTGTCTGTCACTCTGGATGCAGAGCAGGACGCAGCCCAGCCTGGGCCACACTGTGCCTGTAGTAGCAGGTCTCAGGGGCAGAATCCCCAGCAGCAGAGGTTCACAGATCCCTCAGCCCACAGGTGCCAAAGGCAGCTTCAAAGGTCAATGAGAGGGCTTTTTCACCTCCATGACAAGGGAGTGGGGTCCTCCCTTAGCCTTGACCCCAGGCTGTAGGTGGTAGCAGCAGTAGCAGCAGCAGCAGCAGCAGTAGTGACTGGAGCATAAAGCTCCTGGGGGAATTGAACAGCTGATCTAAATCTCAGCCTCGAGTACAGTCCTGGGGCATGGTGGAGCTGGAAGGCCCTGAGGAGTAAACTTCTCTCCCTTGATTGTGCCACCTTGGAGGAACTGAGAACTTACAGGTCACCAGAGTATACCCTACTTTTGACAAAGGACCCAAAAGTCAAGTAACTGGTTGGGGAAATGCCCAAAAAAGGGAAAAAATATAAGACTATAGAAGGTTATTTTCTTGGTGAACAGGTATTCTCTCCCATCCTACATATATACACACACACACACACTCAGAGAGAGAGAGAGAGAGAGAGAGACAGAGAGACAGAGAGCACAGGGTGAGTTGAATAGGAAGGGATCATATCTAAAAAAAATGAAATTAAGGGGTGAGACAGGAATATATTGGGAGGAGAAAGGGAGAAATGAAATGGTACAAATCATCTCATAGAAGAAGCAAGAAAAAGCTTTTCCAATGGAGGGGGAAAAAGGGGAGGTGAGAGGGAAAAAGTGACGTTTACTCTCATCATATTTGGCTTAAGGAAGGAATAACATGCACACTCAATTTGGTATAAAAATCTATCTTACACTACAGGAAAGTAGGGGAGAAGGGGATAAGCAGGGTGGGGGGGAATGATGGAAGGGAGGGTAAATGGGAGGAGGGAGCAATTAGAAGCTAGCACTCTTGGGGAGGGACAAGGTCAAAAGAGAGAATAGAAGAAATGGGGGGTGGGATATGATAGAAGGAAATGTAGTTAGTCCTATACAACACGGGATATAGACATTTATCTTGCCCTACAGGACAAGAGAAAAGATGGGGATTAGGGAAGGGAGGAGTGTTAGTAGGGAGGGCACATTGGTGGAAGGGGCAATCAGAATGCAAGGTATTTTGGGGTGGGGGGAGGGAAGAGATGAGGAGAAAATTTGGAACTCAGGGTTTTATGGAAGTGAATGTTAAAAACTTAAATAAATAGATAAATTTTAAAAAAGAAAAGAAATAGAAGCAGTAATCATTCAAAGCCTACCATGAGTCAGTAGGTCACATTAGGCTAGCCTCATTTTGTTTCCTGACAGGCAGCTAGGTGGCCCAGTAGTTAGAGATCTGAGTTCAAATCCTGAAACTTGCTAGCTGTGTGACCTTTGTAAGTCACTTAACCATTGTTTATCTCAGTTTCCTCAAGTATAAAAAGGGGGTAATAATAATTCCTGAGGTTGTTGTGAGGATAAAATGAGATATTTATAAAGCACTTAACACAGTACCTGGTGCATAATTGCAGATACATTTATTATTCTTGTTCATGGGGTTCTTTGGATCACCAGGGAAATTGCATAGGCATCATATGTGCAGGTTTTAGGAATACCTTTGACAAAATCCTTAATAATAACCTTGTGTAAAAGACATGTGGTGGTACATTAGGTGAATTTAGAACTGGTTGAATAACCAGAACCCACAAGTAGTGATTAATGGTCTATGTCAACCTGGAGGGAGGTCCCTCCCTCCCTAGTGGAGAGTGCCAGGAATTTGTCCTTGCTATTCCGTGCAACATTTTAATCAGTGATTCGGAGAAAGGCAGGGTGTGATTATCACACCTGAAGATGTCATACATCTGCGCGAGGTATCTACCACATTATTCAACAGAATCAGGAAACAAACATATCCTGCCAAGTTAGAAAATTAAGCCACATTTAATAAAAAATGAAATTTAATAGAGAAAAAGTCATATACATGTTTTTTTAAATAAACAGTTCATGTGAAAAAGACATTTAAGGTTTTAATGGAATGCAACATCAATTTATATGAACATGGTAGCTAAAAAAAACCAACTTATTTCAATAGTTTGCATTGATATAAGCATGTTAAAATTGTATCTTGTTCTGGTCAGTATAGTCAATAAGTTTGTAAGTAACCAGTATAAAGGGGCAGTAGCAGGGAGTAAGATTGCAAAGGGGAACCTGGAAGTCACATACCAAGTATCTCAAAGATCAAAGGAACGTAATTTATAAATTGTTTCATATATTTATTTATTTTTAGTTTTCAACATTCACTTGCATAAGATTTTGAGTTCCAAACTTTCTCCCCATCTTTTCACTTCCCTCATTCCAAGATGGCATGTAATATGTAAAGAAGAATTAGAAGCAATGGGAGAAACTGCAAGAAAGAAGAAACAAAAGGAGAGAGAGAGAGAGAGAGAGAGAGAGAGAGAGAGAGAGAGAGAGAGAGAGAGAGAGAGAGAGAGAGAGAGAGAGAGAGCAAATAATATGTTTTGATCTGCATTCAGACTCCATTGTACTTTTTTCTGGATGTGGACAGCATTTTCCATCATGAGTCTCTTGGAGTTGTCTTAGATGCTTGCATTGCTAAGAAGTGCTAAGTCTATCAGTCAGTCATCCCACAATGTGACTGTTACTGTGCACAATGATCCCCTGGTTCTGCTCATTTCACTCAGCATCATCAGTTCATATAAGTCTTTCCAGGTTTTTCTGAAGTCTGCCTATTCATCATTTCTTATAGCACAATAGTATTTCATTACTTTCACAGACCATAACTTGTTAAATTATATATTAACCAAATTCATATCCTGGTCCTATATATTGAATCAACAGAAGTAATTTAGGCACTACTGTCAGGTCTTCTGGTTTTATGATATGTAAATCTCACACAAATTCCAGAGGTCCACAGTTCCACACCAGCAAAACATCAAAAAGGTGCTGATAATTTTGAGGTCACTTGGACATGTCAACTCTAAACTTTTACAGATAACTTTGAGATGATTTGGCTATGCCAATGAACTAACCCTAAGACAGCATAGATAAGTTAGTCTGTTCCTCCAAAAAAAAATCTTATAAAAAAGAACCTTAAACTCCTGTCCCACTCCCTCCTCACTCTTCCATCTCCATTGGATCCATGCTGCCTAGTGCACCCAACTCTAATCCATGATTATGTCCACGATTCTGTCTGACTTTCTTCCTTCTAATCCTCTTTCCATGCTACCTGACTCCTTTTACCCTTCCATCCTCTCCCATGCCACGTTCCCATGCACTCTGCCTTTGTACTTCTTTCTCATTTGTCTTGGTACCTTCTGTGCCTAAAGTATGATTAGAGCACAACTTTCTGCTGCCATCATGAACTTTCTCAAAAAGCTGCTTCTATTGCATAATTTTATAAATTCTCAATTCAGAGGCATAGCTCTTCTAAAGTATAATGGGAAACAACACAATGGTACAAAAGATCCCCTTCTTCAGACTAGGCATGGATGGAACACCCCCACTATCCTGAGAAGAGGATAGCTTCAAGGGAGAAGGTTGAATTTCACTAACAGATCACTGAGCTGTCCCCATTTAGCTTTCTCCCTGCCACCTGACCTGGCCTTCAGTTTACACCAACTTAAATCTCAACTTAAGGTTCCTTTATTTCTTTCCTCAGGAAGCAATTCCTCCTGTCCACCAATGACTGTATTATAATTATTAGCATTATGTGAGCTCACTCTTGAGTGAGGACAAAATACTGTCAGATTTTTTTAACAAGCTGTCTATGGCAGAAAAATCTAAAGGCTCCTGATTATACTAAAAACTTCCTGGGAAAGGATTCTAGAGAGGGAAAAATTGCAATAACAATTGGAAAAGACATAAGAGAAGCAATGCAGTGGAATAGAAAGAGTTGGATTTGTGAGTCAGACTCTTAGTTCAAATCCTGTCTGTCAGTTGTAATCTGGATGACTTTGGGCAGGTAACTAACATACCTTAGGCCTCAAGTTTTTCACCTATAAAAGCAGATGGACTGCCAACTTCTAGCTGTACAGTTGGAATCTTGAATTTCTGTGATCTGTTGAACTGGCTTCCCTGTGAGGTGAACTTGTTCATCTTTGCTAAGCAGCCACTTGGTTCAGATGATGCTTAGAGTCAACTGACCTGGTTCCTGACACCCTTGAGAATCTGATAGGTTAATTTATTGGGTAGCTAGAAATCTCTCAGGATTCTTGACTCAGTACAAGTTGCTTATCACCTTTTATCCCCCAAATTTTTGAACCAAAGTGGTTATTGTAGTGTCTAACCTAATGAGAAAGATAACTCAAAGCCAACATATCACAGAACATAGTTACCTACTGGACAATGCAGAGGACCATAGGTCATAAGGCTACTTCAGAACTCTAGCATGTGACCTTCTCAGGAACTTACCAAAACTTTTTACTTAGTCCTTGGAGCAGAGATTGGTAGCCAGTAAATCTGTCAACTCTAGCTCAGGCAGAGAGGACTGTGATAAGTATATGCCAGCTTCTTCTAGGTCATGAGTAGGCATGGACTACTGTATTCTAATATATCTATTTTTGGAGGACTTGACCATGCTCCTATGAGAGGTGGTGCGGTATAGTAGATACTGAACTAATCTAGAAGCCTGGAAGACCGGGGTTCAAATTCTGCCTTCGATAAACATTGACTATGTGATGCTCTCAGCCCTCTAGAGAAAAAGCACATATTTGTATGAGTATAGGGAGTTTTCTATAGGAGATATCCAGTTCCTATTCTCTCTTCAGAAAAATTAGTTCAAGAGTATGTGGCTACTGATCTTTCTGTAATCATCTGTATGTATACAACCAGTGTGTATATAATCATCATGGATATAACCAGTCCCAATTTGGGTTATAGTTGAAGCTGCATAGGATCCACTAATGCTTTTCAAGTTCATATGTCAAGAAATTATATCAAAATAACCCCTTGCTGCTGCAGTTCAGATGCTGTTGGGTTTGTACTGCCCTCTTTCCTCTTCATTCTCTTCCCCTTTGTCAGTTGTAAGATACCATTTTGGTGGTGGTAGACATCCCTGAACAAGTATACTGATTTCCTTCTCTGTACTTGGGCTTCCCAACTTGGCTGAGGCCACTCAACTATCTCTGAAGGAAATTTTGCTATTCCAAGGTCTTCCTTCTTATTTTACTTAGAATCAGGGTCACTGGGGTGAGGGGGGAAAGGGGACCCAAGATGGCAGAGTAGAAAGACATACATATACTAGCTCTTCCCACACAGCCCATAGTGGAGGAGATTTCCAGCCCAGGGTGACCTGAAAGGCCGACAGGAAATCTCTGTCGCAGCAGATGCAGAGCAGAGCCCAGCCCAGCCTTGGTCACACAGCATGGCTCTGGGAGGAGGATGCAAGCAGGCCTCAGGAGTGGAATCCCCAGTACCAGTAGCAGTGATTCACAGATCCCTCAACCCACAGGCACCAAAGGTCAGTGACAGGGTTTTTTCAGCTGGTTGAGAAGGGAGAAGGGCCTTCCCATAGCTCCAGCCTCAGGCAGCATCCTCAGAGGCCACATCAGGCAGGCAGCACCAGTTCCCACAGCAGCACCTATAGCAACCTGCATCCATTGTTGGATCGTAAAACCCCTGGGGACACTGAGCAGCATATTTTACCTCAGCCCTTTGTAGAGGCCCTGCAGCAGTTGATCTTTATCTCACACTGAATGGTGGTCCTGCCCCTGCAACTTATCTGAATCTCTGCCCCAGTGCTGCCTTGGCGGAACTGGCGGAGAGGTGGTTGTGAAGAAGAAACTCTATTAAGATTCTGGGCACAAAAATCCCAGACCAGTGTAGATGCTTGATTGTGCCACCTTGGAGGAACTGAGATCTTACAGATCCCCAGAGTATACCCTCCTCTTGACAAAGGACCCAAAAGTCAAGTAACTGGTTGGGAAAATGCCCAAAAAAAGGGAAAAAAATAAGACTATAGAAGGTTACTTTCTTGGTGAACAGATATCTTCTCTCATCTTTTCAGATGAGGAAGAATGATGCTTACCACCAGGGAAAGACATAAAAGTCAAGGCTTCTGTATCCCAGACATCCAAAATAAATATTCAATTGTCTCAGGCCATGGAGGAGCTCAAAAAGGATTTTGAAAATCAAGTAAGAGAGGTGGAGGAAAAATTGGGAAGAGAAATGAAACATGAAAAAAAATCATGAAAAGCAGGTCAACAACTTGCTAAAGGAGACCCAAAAAAAATGCTGAAGAAAATAACACCTTTAAAAATAGGCTAATTCAATTGGCAAAAGAGGTTCAAAAAGTCAATGAGGAGAAGAATGCTTTCAAAAGCAGAATTAGCCAAATGGAAAAGGAGGTTCAAAAGCTCACTGAAGAAAATAGTTCTTTCAAAATTAGAATGGAACAGATGGAGGCTAATGACTTTATGAGAAACCAAGAAATCACAAAACAAAACCAAAAGAATGAAAAAATGGAAGATAATGTGAAATATCTCACTGGAAAAACAACTGACCTGGAGAATAGATCCAGGAGAGACAATTTAAAAATTATGGGACTACCTGAAAGCCATGATCAGAAAAAGAGCCTAGACATCATCTTTCATGAAATTATCAAGGAAAACTGCTCTGAGATTCTAGAACCAGAGGGCAAAATAAGTATTCAAGGAATCCACAGATCACCACCTGAAAGAAATCCATAAAGAGAAACTCCTAGGAACATTGTGGCCAAATTCCAGAGTTCCCTGGTCAAGGAAAAATATTGCAAGGAGCTAGAAAGAAACAATTCAAGTATTGTGGAAATACAATCAGGATAACACAAGATCTAGCAGCTTCTACATTAAGGGATTGAAGGTCATGGAATATGATATTCCAGAAGTCAAAGGAACTAGGACTAAAACCAAGAATCACCTACCCAGCAAAACTGAGTATAATACTTCAGGGGAAAAAATGATCTTTCAATGAAATTGGGGACGTTCAAGCATTCTTGATGAAAAGATCAGAGCTGAAAAGAAAATTTTACTTTCAAACACAAGAATGAAGAGAAGCATGAAAAGGTAAACAGCAAAGAGAAGTCACAAGGGACTTACTAAAGTTGAACTGTTTACATTCCTGCATGGAAGGACAATATTTGTAACTTTTGAAACTTTTTTCAGTATCTGGGTAGTTGGTGGGATTACATACACACACACACACACAGAGCACAGGGTGAGTTGAATAGGATGGGATCATATCTAAAAAAATAAAATTAAGGGGTGAGAGAGGAATATATTGGGAGGAGAAAGGGAGAAATGAAATGGGGCAAATCATCTCTCATAAAAGAGGCAAGTAAAAGACTTTTCCATGGAGGGAAAAAGGAGGGAGGTGAGAGAGAAAACATGAAGCTTACTCTCATCACATTTGACTCAAGGAAGGAATAAAATGCACATTCATTTTGGTATGAAAGCCTATCTTATAATATAGGAAAGTGTGGGAGGAGGGGATAAGTAGGGTGGGGGGGGTGATGGAAGGGAGGACAATGGGAGGAGGGAGCAATTGGAAGTCAACACTCTTGGGGAGGGACAAAAGAGAGAACAGAAGAAATGGGGGACAGGATAGGATGGAGGGAAATATAGTTAGTCTTACACAACATGACTATTATGGAAGTCATTTGCAAAACTACACAGATATGGCCTATACTGAATTGCTTGCCTTCCAAGTAGGGATGGGTGGGGAGGGAAGAAGGAAGAGAAGTTGGAACTCAAAGTTTTAGAAACGATTGTTGAGTATTGTTCTTGCATACAACTGGGAAATAAGAAATACAGGTGATGGGGTATAGAAACTTATCTTGCCCTACAGGACAAAAGAGAAGATGTGGATGAGGGAAGGGAGGGATGTTAGAAAGGAGGGCTGATTGGTGATAGGGATAATTAGAATGCTCGGCGTTTTGGGGTGGGGGAGGGGAGAGATGGGGAGAAAATTTGGAACTCAAAATTTTGTGGAAATGAATGTTGAAAACAAATAAAAAAAATTTTTTTTAAATTAAAAAAAAAATCAGGGTCACTGATTCTGGACAGAACAATTCATAGCCATCCACTTAAAGGTTAATTTTTACCACGAATGTATTATTAATGGGAACTCCTTGCAATGGAAAGAGCACATAAATGAATCCTGGAATGTTAACTTCAGTGCTATACTTCCTACTGTCAAGATAAATAGGGAAATGATAGATTCAAAGAGAGCCAGCTTTAATCCCTAATATGCTGATAAGTGGGTAGACCCAAAGTAAGGACACAGGAGTCAACACTCAATGTGCATGCTATAGCATCACTAGAGGCTTTTCATTAATGGTATCATACAAAGGCAAAGTCACAGACTACCACCTCCAAAAATTGGTATTCTAGTGGTATGGATGACATCTATTCCATAGTTCCTCTTGATGATGGACCAACACCCACACATCCAAGTAGGTATGGGTGGAAGATGTATCCTACTGGAATAAAAGAAGAGAACTATGAGGCAAAAGGGTTTTCTAGAGCTACCTTGAATCTTGAACTTGATTGTAAAATTTTCAGCATGAGCATTTACATCTTAGAAATTAACAAACATTAAAAGTAGGGCTTTATTAAATTTTTGTTGTTGTTGAATACCTAGACTTAAGGAAAGGGTAGAGAAATTTTTTTTTTTAATAATGTAGATTTAACTTAAAAGTATATCTTGTATTTTTGGGGAACTGGCTCCTAACTATTTACCAGCAAGCCCCTGTCCAACGGTAAAGACTGAAAAAGGTAGCTTCCTATATCTTGTAGCACATTTTTCAAGATCACTGAAAGATCATTTTCAAATTTTAAAGATATATGAAAGAGAGAAAGACTCCAAAAGAATGAAGGTAGTCATAGATGATTTTGCTTTAAAGGGAAAAAAGAATTCAAACCAGAAGACATTAGCAACCACTGACCCATATGCTTACTTTCTTCTCATTATAAAATCTTTATGAGAACATTCCATGTGTTTTAAAGGTGTCCTTGATTAACATATAAGAAAGAAATGGACAGATTTGCACTGACAATTCACTACAGAAGACTATATCTTCAGAGTTACCTAACTGAGAAGATATAGGGAATGAAAACACTATTATGTCTTTTTTTTTATTACAAGAAATATTTGACTTAGAGCAAAATTCAACTGAAAGGATTTTCTCTAACAAGGTATCTCTCATTCATGTGTTAATACTGCAAATTAGTCAATCAATCAACAAGCACATTAAGTACTTGCTATGTGCCAGGTACTCTGCTAACTGCTGGGGGTAAAAAAAATAAAAAGAGTAAAAACAGGTGCTGATTAATGGTTTCTTGTCTTTATTCTGTGATCCTCTGAGAATCAGTATAAAGTGAGATGGGACCATCTCCAGTCATTTTGATGAATATCTGGTCACTGGATCCAGATGGTTCAGGAGGAGAAAGTGAGGTTGGTGACCTTGCACAGCCCTCACTCACTCAAAACAAAGTCAAGTGCAAGTCATGTGATCACTTTTCTGATGTCATGGGTCCTCTTTGAAAATGAAGGACAAATACAACCTGTGAGTGAGGACCCAGCTAGCTAGGTAACCCAGATCATCCTCTCCCTTCTGTCTCCCTCTCCCCTTTCTTTGGGGTTTACTGGCTAGATGTTTTAGGTGTTTCTTTCTACCTTCCTTCCTTCCTTCCTTCCTTCCTTCCTTCCTTCCTTCCTTCCTTCCTTCCTTTCTTCCTTCCTTCCTTCCTCATTCCCAAAACCTTAAATCTAGTGCACTCTGAAGCTCATAGGTTGGACAAGAGGTTCCTGCCCAAGCTCCACTTAATGGCTGACTTAGAGTGATCATCAATAGAAATAATTTCTCTTTCCCTCACAGTTTGATTTTGTAATTTTTTTTCTTTTTCTCATTAAAAGGGCCATTCCCTGACTATATATATATATATACACACACACACACACACACACACACACACACACATATAGATAAATTATTTATCTATATGTGTGTGTACACACACACACACACACACACACACATATATAATTTATTTATTTTCACTTTCATTCTTTTGGTTTTGTTTTATAATTTCTTGATTTCTCATAAAGTCATTAGCTTCCATCTGCTCCATTCTAATTTTTAAAGAACTATTTTCTTCAGTGAGTTTTTGAACCTCCTTTTCCATTTGGCTAATTCTGCTTTCTAAAGTATTCTTCTCCTCATTGACTTCTTGAACCTCGTTTGCCATTGGAGTTAGTCTATTTTTAAAGGTTTTATTTTCTTCAGCATTTCTTTGGGTCTCCTTTAGTAAGTTATTGACTCGCTTTTCATGATTTTGTTACATTACTCTCATTTCTCTTCTCAATTTTTCCACCATCTCTCTTACTTGATTTTCAAAATCCTTTTTGAGCTCTTTCATGGCCTGAGACCATTGCATTTTTTTGGGAGGTTTTGGATGTAGAAGCCTTGACTTATGATGGTATGCTTTGTTCTTCCTCACCCGAAAGGATGGAAGAACCAACTTTTCACCAAGAAAGTAACCTTCTATAGTCTTATTTTTCCCCTTTTTAGGCATTTTCACAGCCAGTTACTTGACTTTTGAGTCCTTTGTCAAGAGGATGGTATACTTTAAGGACCTGTAAGTTCTCAGTTCCTTCTAGGTAGCACAATCAAGGGAGAGGAGTTAACTCCTCTCCTGGCCTATGCTCTGATCTAGGAGCAACCACAAACTCTTTTCTGCCCTGGAACTGCAAGTAGGCTTCCCTCTCCAGAGCCTCCAGTAGCTCCCCCACACAATTGCTCCTCCTCACCCCAGGACCACCGCTCAGAACTGAGACCTAGATTGACTGTTCAATTCCCACAGGGTCTTTAGGCCAAGGGCTCCAAAAGTGGATGTTGCTGTTGCCCTGATGTCAAACTGCACACTCATCTCACCCAGGTGAAAGAGCTTTCTCAATGCCCTTTAAAGCTGTCTTTGGCATTTGTGGGTTCAGCAATCTGTGAACTGCAGCTGCTACCTGTGATTCTTGCCCTGAAGCCTGCTCCAGTCACATTTGTGCCATGCGGTCCATGCTGGGCTGTGCTCCACTCTGAACCTGGTACAAAAGAGCTTTCCTGTCATCCTTCCAGGCTGACTTGGGCTGGAAATCTCTTCACTCTGTCGTTTTGTAGTTTCTTCTACTCTAGAATTTGTTTAGAATTATTTTTTGCAGGTATTTTATGGATTATGGGAGCAGAGCTAGAGCAGTTCTGTCTTTCTACTCCACATATTGGCTCCACCCCCTTCTTGACTACTTCTTAAAGAGGCCTATTCACTCAATAAGTGTTACCTCCCTTGAAGTGAGTATGTCAAAAGGTCCAGCCTAAAAAGACCAAGATCTCCCAGGCATCCTGAGACATCTCCAGTCATCCTGATGAATATCTGGTCACTGGATCCAGATGGCTCAGGAGGAGAAAGTAATGCTGATGACCCTGCACATCCCTCCTTCACTCAAAACAAGGGTAAGTGCAAGTCATGTCATCATTTCTCTGATGTCATGGTCTTTGAAAATGAAGGACAAACACAACAACAATAAAGGGAGGCGTTAAGGAGAAAGACAATCTTATCAAATGTGATTTCCAGGATCACAAGGGATGACTGGTGTAGAGTCTAAATGAATGAGGGATTCCCTATAATGGTAAGGTTTTCCAAATGTTCTTTGTGGATGACATGACATAAACTGAATGTACCACAAGGCCTCTACAATGGGATCCACCACCACTCCTCAAAAGTGAGTGGTTTAAGGGTGGAGCCAAGAATGGCAGATTAGAGGCAGGAACCCAGCAAATTCTCCCAGTATTCTCTTCTAAAAAACTTTAAAATAACACTTCTAAGTCAAATTTTGGAGCAACAGAGCTAGCAAAAGATCAGGGTAAGACACTTTTCCAGCCTAGGACTAAAAACTTAGGAGGTTAGCAGGTGGGGTCTGTGACATCAGGTGGGGGCCAGCTCAGAGCACACCCTGTGGCAGCACCAGAGACTGGTCTTGGAAGCAGCTGTGGCAAAGGTAGCTACAGCTTTAAGAGTTCTCAAACCAGAAATGGCAAGGGGATCAAATGAGTGGTCAGAAAGAGATTACAGGAGACTCTTTACCATCACAAGGTGCAACTTGCACTGACTGGAAACTTCTGGCCATACGCAGTTGTGGGTCTCAGTTCCAGGGTGGAGAAGAGCACTTAGAATCAATGGATCACAAGGGAGCAGAAACCCTGTTCACAGTTAAGAGACAGAAAGCAGCTCTAGAGCTCATGTCTACAGGAAAGCAGGGGACGTGGCCATAATTCCCAGGTCAAGAGGAATGCTACCACTTGTAGCTATAGAGGAGTAGAGGTTCTTCCTGGGTGATTAGAAAATAGGAGAGCAGTGACCACATCTCTCTCTGGATGACATCACCTTGGAAACACCTAAAACTTGCAGACTTGCAAAACTAGCTTTGCAAATAGCTGCAAGAAAAAGTGTAAAGCTTGGAACAGTGCCTCCCCACCCCAAGGTGAATAGAGCCCAACTTTAACATAAAGTTTAAAGTCAAGAATAGGTTGGAAAATGAGAAAATAACAACAACAATAAAACCTTGCCTATAAAAAGCTACTATAGTTATCAGGGAAGACTAAGACACCAACTCAGAAGAAAATAGCAACATGAAAATGGTTACAACCAAGGTCTCAAAGAAAAAATTACTAATTTGATCCAAGCCCAACAAGAATTCCTGGAAGAGTTTTTAAAAAGAGATGAGTGGTAGAAGGTAAATTGGGAAAGGAAATGAGAGTGATATAAGAAAATTATAAAAATAGAATTAACATCTGGGGAAAAGGCCCAAAAAAGTATTGAAGAAAATGAGACCTTAAAAAACCAGAAATGACCTAATGGGAAAAGAAGTACAAAAATTCAGTGAAGAAAAGAATTGCTTCAAAAGCAAAATTGGTCAAATGGAAAAAAAGAGGTACAAAAGCTCACTGAAAAAAATAATTCCTTAAAAATTAGAATTGGGAAAGTGGAAGTTAACGACTTCATGAGACATCAAGAAAATAAGACAAACTTGAAAGAATGAAAAAAATAGAAGAAAATATGAATTGTCTCATTAGAAAAACAAATGACCTGGAAAATAGGTCAAGGAGAGATAATTTAAGAATTACTGAATTGCCTGAAAACCATGATCACAAAAAGATCCTAGATATCATATTTCAAGAAATTACAAAGAAAAAATGCCCTGATATCTTAGATCTAGGAGGTAAAATAGAAGTTGTAAGAATCCTGAAAAAAAGAAAGAGATCCAAAAATGAAAACTCCAGGAGTATTATAGACAAATTCCAGAGCTTTCAGGTCAAAGATAAAATACTTTAAGCATGTCAAAAGAAGTAATTCAAATATGGATCCACAGTAAGGATCATACAAATTTAGCAACTTCCACATTAAAGTAATGGAGGTCTTGGAATATGATCTTCTGGAAAGGAAGGGAGATTTCACATGTATAATTGATATTATATTGCTTGCCTTTTCAGTGGGTGAAGTAGGGACTGAATGGAGAAAGAGTTTTAGAACTCAAAAAAATTTTTTAAATGTTAAAAATAAATCAATAATGAATCTTTTTTTAAAAAAAAATAAGTAATTAGTTTAGCAATCCATGTAAGAAAAATCAAGTGGATGAATGAAGTAGGCTTTTGAGTTTGTTCATTAGTGTATTTATGTTGGATGGATATTTCAGATCAGCAATGAACTAAATCCAGATTGAATAGGAGGAGACTAGATTGCAACATTTGCAATAATTCCATGCCATTCTTCTTATAAAAGCCAATCTTTTCTTTTCTTTACTTTTCTTTTTAGCTAGGTCTCATCTAAACTTGAAGTGAAGGGACCATTCATGAACCTGACTCCAATACTGACAGGTATTGAAGCTTTGACCTGCTCCATTTTATTGACCTGGGCCTGTTGGCCCTTTCCTAGGCATCCAGATAGCCCTATGCTTCTGAGGGCTTTCCATATTGATGTTAGATAGTGAAGACAACTGGTTAGCTTTAGGCCTTCTCCAACTTACAACTCAGCCACCCCCATCAGTGGGTGTTACAGGAATGAGCCACCATATCTGATCCAAGCCTATCTTATTTAAACATTAGTATTTTCCCAGAAAAGCTATGTGGTTTTAAATCATGGAATGTCATTTTTAATGAATAAAAAATCATTTATTGAGCACTCACTA
The DNA here is from genome assembly GCF_028372415.1 of Notamacropus eugenii. NCBI lineage: Eukaryota > Metazoa > Chordata > Mammalia > Diprotodontia > Macropodidae > Notamacropus > Notamacropus eugenii. The sequence goes on along the minus strand of NC_092874.1, from coordinate 247,748,312 downwards.
TCATACAAAGCACTGTACTAAGCATTAGGAATACAAATAGAAAAGGAAGTCCTTGACTCAAGGAACTCCCACAAGAGAGACACAACACAGTCTTAGAAGAATCAAAATTGTAGATGGCTTTAGGGACAATAGAAAAATGTATGATGTATTTAAGTATGCTATGTATTCCCAATGATGAGGTACTATATCATCAAATGTATGAATGACAATAAAAGGAGGCAGGATGTTCATGTAGTGATATTGAAGAAAGATGGATGGACAGCCCAAGTGTTGCATTGATGTCAGTGAAATGATAAGAGGCCTTGAGAAAGGCTTCTAGCTTGCTGGGTGAATCCTCTATGGAGGATTGTGGGGTGCACATGGGGAAGATTTGCATGGGATAAGAAGGCACAAATGAATTGAGGTTTGCTCTGGTGGAGTGAGTCCTCACATCTATAAGATCAAAGATCCGTTGAAATGTCAGATTGTAAGTTGGGAAGGTACATGTTTGACAGAAGAGTCTCAGTTAAAACATTTAACATGTAATTCACATCCAAGCACCTGAGTCAACATCTAAAGATCTCTCAAAGTCATTGTTTTAGATGAGAACAAATGAATGTATGTTAAAGAGAAGTCAATTTTTTCCAGTATAAAGAATAATTTTCTAACAATTAAATTTATACAAAATGGAACTCCTGGTACTGAAAACAGTCAAACTGAGACTTACTAATTGCCTATCAGGAATGTTTTAGACAGGATTCCTACTTAAAGTTGGAGTTCAAAATAATGTCTGATTGTAGGATTCTGCATTTCTGTGAGGATGAGAAGCAGGACCCTGATTTTTAGGAACTACAGAGTTAAGATAACTAAAACTACAAACTCTGGTTGGTGTTTTCTAAAGAACTGCTTTCAGTTCATAACTCTTCTCAGCCAGTCTTTGTATTGGGTTCAGTCCTGAATTCAGCTCTTTTTAGTGTGGTCCACTGATTCCTTCAACTAAATTACTAGAGGGTTGATTGTAAGATCTTTTTCTGTAACCTCAAAGTGTCTTCATTAACTCCTTTAAAAGTCAGTGATTCTGTTGCAAAGAGTAATTTGAACTAAGGCTGTAATATTCAGACTCATGATGTCATAGACGTGAAATGATACAGACAAACCATTTTTTCCAATTTGTAATGCAGGCAACTCAAGGTAAAATGAATTCTCTAAGCATCTGACAAAATGATTATTTTGGATATTTTACTGCAAATACATCTTGCAAGACAGACAACTTGTCATGAACTTATTAATCTAGTAAATATATAATTGATTGAATGACTAATTAGTACTCTATCTCTTTAGTAGAATAAATTTAATTATTTTGGAAAATATTTAGTAGTACCATAAAACATTCCCATATGGCATGGCTGCAATCTAATCTACAACTGATGATTTTGTGAAATCAGTCTTTGTGTTGCAGACACTACAGATACATATGAATGAATAAATCTGTACAAAAAATGTGGCAATGGCAATAATTTTTAAATAGATCATTTTTAGATAATTTTTAAAATATGTGTCTAATTCTAGAGTTCTACCTAGGAATTATAGCCCCTGGGACAAATTCATTTCAGCTGGGGGCTAAGGGGGGGATGATGGATGGTGTGAAAGGCAGTGTCTAAGGCTTGACAGTTCCTTTGTGTTGATGAGGTCAATTCAAGACAGAAGTCATGGGAACAGAGGAGGTTAAGGAATCGGGAGGCCAGGATCTGTGAAGGGTGCTGGGGTTGGGATGGAGAAGAAGACAGTGAATCAAAAAAATAGCTAGCTAGCATTTATATAATGCCTTAAGGTTAGCAAAGTGTTTTACAAATATTATTTCACAACAACTTGAGAGGGAAATACTATTGTTATCTCCATTTCACAGAGGAGCAAACTGAGGCTGATAGGGGATTTACTTGGGTCACGTAGCTAATAGGTATCTGAAGCAGGACTTGTACTCGGGTCTTCCTGACTTCAACTCTAGTGTTCTATTCATTCAGCCACCTAACATGGTGAATAGGGGGAACTGGAAGTCCATATGCAGTAATAATAATAGTAATAGCTAACATTTATGTAGCTCTTTGAAGTACTTTATATATGTTATCTCATTTGAAACTTACAATAAATCTATGAGTCAGACACTATTGTTATTCCCATTTTACAAATGAATAAATTGAGGCTAAATGATGTCTCAAGGTCAGAGAGTCTTGAGTAAACTTGAAACAATGAGAGGTAGTTGCTGAGCAGTGGTGGTGGTAGAGGTGCTCTGAAAGTAACAGAGGAGAGCCAGGAGTCTGTCAACTCTTACTCCTGGCTGTAAGTATCAGGTGTGGGAGGAAAATTCAATCATAGGTGTGTCTTTAGTGTCTTTAGAAGAAAGCTAAGTTTCTATGAGCACCAGAAGATAGATAGAAGCTAAGAGGAAGAGAAAGACCTAGGATCATAGGATCATAGACACCCAGTTGCCAAGAACTTTGGAAGTCATCATTCCAATCTTTTTACTTTATAGGTGAGAATGCTGAGGTATAAGACATGAAGTGATTTGCTTTAGGTTTAATAGGTAGTAACTGCCAGAGACAGGATTTGAACTCAGATCCTTCCTGTGATTTTTTTTTTTTTTTAAAATCTAGCAATCTACAGTTATCTCTCCATACCATGACTTTCCCCACCATGGTTTCAATGTATGGTCAGCATAGGAAATTAAATGGAAATTTTGGGGAAGTTTTGAAGAAGCCACAGATGACACACAGAGGCCAGCAGATGACACAGAAAAAGTTTAGCAACTCAGAAATGCATGGTATATGTATAGTATTATATAATATCAACATATGTTATTTTTTAATACTGTAAACACCCCATAAAAGAAAAAGAAAAAATTCCAACTTCTTCTCTGGTATAAAGGGAGGGCTAAAAAAATCTTATATGGATTTTCCAGATCATGGGGATACTGTGCCCTGAACCCTAGTGATGTGGAAGAGATAACTGTATATTGTATCATAACAAGGAATGTTCTCAGAGAGCTCAGTAGAAATAGAGGGCAGAGAAGTAGAGTTACTGGTGCTGAGTTTCCTGTGTTGTGGTGGGATGGGATGTGGTCGATTTGGCCAGCAGAGATACTAATCCTTCCCAGCCAGTCTTACCCAGATCCCAAGGGATGGCCTCTCCAGGTTGGGAAGGTCATGAAGGTTGGAGATTTCAAGAATAAACTGGAAAGTGGGATGCAGCCAGGTAAGAGAGCTGGCTAGTCTCATCTTCTCTCTCTCCCCTGTCCTTTCCCTTCCTGGAGTGGCACATGTCTATGTCAACATGTAGGCCACAGATTGGATCTCACTGTTCCAGTTCCAAATATAATTTACATTATAGTCTATATCTAGAAAAAAACTGCTTTTTGCACCACAGGGGCTACAGCACTGCTTCACTCCCTGTTCTAAGGCTTTTGACTTGGACCAGGTTGTCATGGGATACTGCACCCTTAATGAGATAGGGTTCCCTGTTCTCACATTTGTTGGCTTGTTAAATCTACCATTCTGGTATTGCAGGGACAATTTTACTTATGGCTCACATCTGGGGCATCGCCAAGAAAGCAGAGAGTAAAAAGGTACTCATACAATATGAATCAGATCTGTGACAGGTAATTTATTCCTACATACAGAACAGGCTATATCAATCAGTCAGTCATCAAACATTATGTGTCAAACACCATACTAGGTACCAGGGGAGACAACACATATCTTTATAAGTATATGCAACATACCTATAAAGTAAATAAATACAAATATATACAAGGTAGTTAAATAAAAGGTAGTTTAGGAGGGAAAGTGGCAGAATTTTTGAGGATCAGGGATAGTGCCTGAGCTGTGTCTTAAAGACTGAGGGATTGAGGGAGTACGTTCCAGGCATATGGGATGGTCAGCACTAAGCAAGAGAGAAGGGAAGAGGGAGAATGGTGTGTGAGGAATGAGAAGGCCAGTTTGGCTGGATCCCAGAGCGCTGAAGAGTGAGTAATGTCCAATGAAGCTAGATTGTGGGCAGTTTTAAAAACTAATTTAGGAGCTTATATTTTATCCTAGGGGCATAGGAAAACCACTAAAGTTGATTGAGTAGGGAGTCACATGGTCAGATCTGTACTTCAGAAAAACAGAGTGTTAGTCAGTCAGCAGAGTGTAGTCTGGACTGGAGTAGGGAGAGAGGAGGTAGCAGCACCAATTAACAGGTTGTTGCAATAATAAAAGCAAGAGGTGAGGAAATCAAGGATTAAAGTGAAAGTTTTGTGAGTGGAGAGAATGAGTGGGTACAAGACAAAAGATCTACGAACATGCAATAGCAAAATAGGATTCAATATCTTCACTTATAAAATATTATATAATCTGCTGGGAGGCTGACACTTTAACTTCATCGAAATATAAAAGCAGTTAGTGAGATTGCTGGTTGGGCATTTAACATTCCCACTCAGTCCTGTTGTATCCTTGCACTTCAAACCTGAATCTCCCCTGGATGTCACATTCACCTGCTTCTGGAGTTAACTAGTCCTACGTCTGTCATAACCAACCACTTCTCTTATTGTACCCTGAACCTCTCAGCCTTTTGAATTCACAAGGCCACTTCCAAATCTGGACAAGTCTACCTTGAGAACTGTTTGGTTATCTACTCAGGAAAGGAAATAGAAAAAGAAAACAGATTTCCAGGGACAAGTTTGCTTAACTGAGTCCATGTTCCCACATGGGGATTGAAGATGAGGTAAGGTGAACGAGTGACCCTAATTCGTGACCCTTTCAGAAGAGTCTAGAGACAGAAGGCACTACTTCATCACACATGAGAATGATAATCAAAAGGAGTGAGCTGGAAGTGGTCAGCTCTTTAATTTATTTACTTTTTAAAATTTGTTTATTTATTTTTTAGTTTTAACATTCACTTCCAGGTGGTCAGCTCTTTTAACTGATTTAATGCCCCATTCCCCTGCCACTGTCATGGGGAAGGTGTTGACCAGGGCTTAGAAAGTCTTTTCATTGCTGGTTCGCAACCCCAAAACACCGATATGATCACCTGAACTAGGAATTTCAACAGTGGGCATGCTGCATTAGGATTAGGGTGGGGAAAGGTGCCGTATTTATGGATAATCCCTACTATGGTTAAATATTTGCTGTTTTTGGAAAATCCCGGGTTGAGATGAGGCATAGTGTTGCATACCTCTCATCCATAACAATAATAATAGTAAACAATAAATTTATAATGAACTCCATGTTTTGCACAGTGTTTTATGAATATTATCGCACTGGATTCTCACAACAACCCTGGGAGGTAGTGCTATTACAATACTCATTTTAGAAATCAGTAAATTGAAATAGAGGTTAAGTGACTTGCCCAGGGTCATATAGCTAGTAAGTTGTGTGAGGCAGAATTTGGACTTGGGTCTTCCTAACTCCAGATCCAGTGCTCTACCTACTTTACCACCTATCCAGCACTATGAAGGCTCAGGCTGGTGAACCTGGGAGTTCTGAGGTGTGCTAAACTAAGCCAAGTGTCCAATTAAGTCTAGCATCAATATAGCAGGCCCCTGAGAAGAGAGGTGTGTGTGCAAGAGCACCAAACTATCTAAGGAGGGATGCATCTAAATCAGAAAAATGGAGCACCTATGTCAATGGGCAGTGGGATCAAGCCCATGAGTAGTTATACTTCCAGCCTGGGTTGGAGAGGGAGACCAAATCTCAAAAAATGAAGGGGAAAAAAGGAAAGTATTAGGTTGGGTGCATTTAACACATTTGTCCATGTTTCAGTCTGGGGAGGTTACAATATTATCCTTGATATTTTGAAAAGTTTATCAGAGCTCATTATCTGCTTAGTGCTTTTTTTCTTCCTGCTTAGTACTTTTAAAAAGTCCTGTGCCAACTCAAGGAAATAGAGAAAAGGAAAACAAGCAAAACAGAAAACTGGAGTAAACAAACAACTAGCAAAAGGAAAAAAAAATTAAAAGGAAAAAAATAATTTAAAATCAAATTTCCCTTGTCAGAAGGATAGTCCCCAGTGAGTTCACAGAACATATGCACTTAAGAGATCACAGAGATTAGGGACCCAGAGTCCAGTGAATGTCATCCTCCTTCTACCTTCAGATAAGAAAGCAAACTTGTTGTCCTTATTCATGCATTTCAATTGTGCCTGACTGTGACTGCATTTGGAGATTTGTTTTTGTTTTTGTTTCACAAGGATACTGGAATGGTTTTCCATTTCCTTCTCGGGTTCATTTTACAGATGAGGAAACTGAGGCAAACAGGCCTAAGTGACATGTCCAGGGTCATACAGCTAGTAAGTGTCTGAGTTTGAACTTGAACTCAGGATGATGAGTCTTCCTGATTCCAAACCCAATGTTCTATTCTATTCTGTACCACCTAGCTGCCCCAGAAAGCAAATATCCTGGGTGAAAATTCTCCTATGGGTTCTTTCAGCACCTGGGATGATCCAACTGGAAGTCTGCAATAAATCTAAGTGTGCCTAAGTCTAATAATTCTAAGTATCCTTTCTACACTGGGCAAACCATTTTTTCCCCCAGGGATCCCTATGTAGATAATGAAATCCCATTGGATCCAGATAATGAGATCCCATTGGATCCAGATAATGAGATCCCATTGGAGACCCAGAGCAAAATTTTCACTCTGCATCAGAGTACCCCAAATATCCCCACTGGATCCCTGCCAAGGCACAGGCCAATCCACATGTTATTCCTAACCCATCCAATAATCTGATAAGAAAGGTTCAGGTCAAAAATGAAGGAAGATGAAATCAGGTGAACTTAGAATTGATTGGCTTCAGGTCCCCCAAATTCAGACAATCCCCTCCAATCTAATCTTGAGGCTGGAGTCTTTACACTTGTTCCCATGTGGTCATTGAAAGCAGGAACAACAACGGTAAGTGTGCCCCATGGGGGATAAAGTTCTCCCTCTCCTCATTCGTAAAGTATAATACTATATAATATAAGTATTAGGCAGCACAGAAGATAAAATGTATTTTAGGTCAAATACAATTGCACTATTTTATATACATATCACTTACTGAATACGTGCTTCAATGTACTTATCAATGATCTCACCAGCTTAAGGCTGTCTGCATCAGTGTTTTGCCATAGCCAGTTATAGTGTATGATTCTGGATTTTCCTCTAAATCAATTAATTCATTAAATGCCAGGCATTGTGCTAAATGCTTATGATTCAGGCACTGTTATTACCCCCATTTTACAGATGAGAAAACTGAGGCAAATAGAGGTTAAGTGACTTGGCTGGGGGTCACACAGCTAGGAAGTATATGAGGCTGGATTTTAATTTAGGTCTTCCTGATTTTAAGGTTGGTTCACTATCCTCTGTGTCTCTTAATAACTGGGAGCGGGAGAAGGATAGACTTGCAAAAGAAGGTGACACCTGAACTAAGCTTTGAAGGAAATTAGGGCTTATTAGAGGCAAAATCCTTCCAGGCTTGGGGTTTAGTCTTGGCAAAATCATGAGGTCAGGAGATGGAATGTCATGTAGGAGGAATAGGAAGGAGGCCAATTTAGTTGCAATAACCTAATAAAGTGGTGAAGGAGAGTACGTCATGTTCAATAATTCTGGAAAAGAAAGCTGGAAAGTTTCTCTGCTAAAGTCTCACCTTCCAGATATATAAGGAAACTGATTCAAATTTAGAAAACAAAGAGTCATTTCCCAATAACTAAAAGGATAGAAACAGGCAGTTCAAAAAAGAAGAAATCCAAGCTATCTCTAGCCATAATGCTCCAAATCATTAATAACTAGAGAAATGCAAATCAAAGCAACTCTGAGGTTTCACTCCCACCCATCAGACTGGCAAATTTGACAAAAGAGAAAAATGTCAAACATCAAGGCTGTGGGAAAAATAGGCAGATGAGTGTAGTGTTGATGGAGCTGTGAGTTGGTTCTGGCCATTCTGCACAGCAATGTGGAATTCTGCCTCAAAAGCTACTAAACTGTTATATCTTTGACCTGGCTATCTCACTACTGAGCCTATACCAAAGAAAGAGGAAAAAGATCTATAGGAATAGTAGCTCCTTTGATAGTAGTTTCAAACCAAAAACCAAAGAGCTGCTCTTCTATAGAGGAAAGCTAAATAAATTATGGTATATGAGGGTAGTATAATATTATTGTGCCATAAGAAATGATGAAATAGTTTCAAAGGAAAATGGGAGGACTTTTATGAACTGATGCTGAGTGAAGTGAGCCATAGACCAATTTATCATAGAAAAAAATAACTTTGAAAGACTTTAGAACTCTGATCAAGGCAATGATGAACCATGAGTCCAGATTGCTGAACAGGCCACTTACCTGCTGCCAGAGAAATAATGAACTTAAAAGGCAGAATGAGGCATACATTTTTTAACATAGCCAAAGTTGAAATTAAAGTGGTTTGCTGGACCATGCATATTTGTTATGAGGTTTCCATTTAGTTAATTAGTTAGTTATTACTTATTTGTTTTTCAACTGGGGAGCAGTCAGTGAGAAAGATAATAAATATTTAAATAAATAAGCAGACAAATAAAAGAAAGAAAGGCTGGAGCTTTATTGTGAAGAGCTTTTAAAGTCAAACAGTGGAGTTTGGGTCTTATTCTGGAGGCAATAGGGAGAGAATAGAGCTTTCTAAGGAGGGAAGCAAAATGGGTCTACATTAATTGGCATCTGTGTCAATGATGCATTGGAATGGGGAGAGATTTGAGGAAAGGAGATCAATTAGAAGGTTGTTGCAGTAGTCTAAATGAAAGGTGATGAATTTTCACAAGAATAGTGGCTCAGTAAATGGAGAGCATGGGATATACATAAATGATATATAGATGTTTATCGCAATATCTTTTTTATCCCATGTGTGTATATGACATCTCATATATACATATATGTCACATCTTTTGTATGTATGTATGTATATATATATAATACGGCACACATATAGGCTATATGTATATGTACATATATGAGACATACATATACATATACATATGTACATTAGAGATATTGTGAAGGTAAAAGCAAAAAAAATTGCTGCCAGATTATATATCTGAAGAAAGTGTGAGTAAGGAGCTGAAGATGACAATGAGGTTATGAGGCTGGATACCTAAAGATGGCAATTAAAAGGAAAGTCAGAAAGAAGGGAGGGTTTGGGGAGAGGGAATAAGAAATCTTGCTTTTGACATGTTTATTATGAGATATTCATTGAACATCCTATTTGAGATATCCAAAGAGGTATTTGGTGATGTGGGACTGGAGTTCAAGGGAAAGATTAGGGTAAGATCTGGAATCATTTCCAAAGAAATTATGTTTGAATTCATGGGGATTGATGAGATCACTAAGATCTCATAAGATCTATACTATCTTGATAGTATAGAGGAAAAAGAGAAGAGGGGCCAAGGACATAGCCTTGAGGAACACCATGGCTGGAGACATGAGCTGGATGTAGATCCAGCAAAGGATGCTGAGAGGGTACAATCAAATAGGAAGGAAGAGAACCAGGAAAGTACCAGTGTCACAAAAACCCAGAGCGTGTATGCAGAAAAAGAGGGGGATCAACAGTGTTAAAATCTGCAGAGAAGTCAAGAAGAATGAAGATTGAGAAACAGTTGTTAGAATTGGCCATTGAAAGATCATTGGTGACTTTGGAGAGAAAAGTTTCTGTTAATGATGATGTCAAAATCAAGATTGCAGAATTTAGGAGAGAGAGAAGGCGAAACATTAATTATAGATGGCTTTCTCAAGGAGTTTAGGAGGAGAGGGAAAATGTAGAATGGCAGCTAGTGTAGCAGGCTTGAAGAGGAATTACAAGGTTTGGAAAAGTTGATGTGGTGAGTGACATTAAAAAATGATTCAGTTCAGTCATTTTTCAGTTGTGTATGACTCTTGGTGTCCCCATCTGGGATTTTCTTGGCAAAGATATTGGAGTGGTTTGCCATTTCCTTTTCCAGCTCATTTGACAGGATGAGGAAACTGAGGGAAATAGGGTTAAGTGACTTGCCCAGGGTCACATAGCTAGGAAGTATCTGAGGTCAGATTTGAACGCAAGAAGATAGGTCTACTACTAGCACTTTACCCACTGCAACTGCCTACAGACAAATTGATTAGAGGTATAAAAGGATTATTTCACTACAGTGAAGACCAGTTGAAATTATGCAGCAAAAAAAAAAAAAAAAAAAGGTAGTGGTACCAGGAGTCATGGTTCCATGATTTTCTGCAGTTCCACTCAATATTATATGAATAGGAGAAAAGGAGGTAGACAATGACAATAATATAAAGTTGGGTTTTGGTAGGATCACGTGATTGGTAATAGGACAAGAAATTTGAGCATAGAAGATGGTGTAGAATTGAATAAGTTCACTCAGGGGTTGAAAAGGGGGAGGGAGGAATATGTAGCCAGTGTAGGGGGGTAATGGTCTATGAAAGAATTAAGAGATGAAAGGATTGGAGATCATGGTAAGGATGAAGAGCAGAGTTATGGCTCATAAGATATAGGGAAAAGTGGAATAATAAATGATTATAATTAGATGATAGAATTTCAGAGTTCATGATCATGGGAGTAGAACATTTGTGAATGATGATAAGATCAATGGTATAACCATTTCTGCATGTAGCTCAGCTGGAGTGGAGAGAGTGAGCTATGGAAATTGACTTGATTGAGGAATTGGGAAGTTAGGGGAGTTAAAGAAGCATCAATATGTATATTGAAGTTTCCTACAGAGCAGGAGGAAAAAGCCATGGGGAAAAGCCAGATATTGAACTCATTGAAGAAGGAAGGAGAATATCTTGGAGGATCAATAAATAATGGTCTTTTAGGATCTAGCTTGGGTGATAGATTTGGATGGCATAGACTTCAAATGAGAAGAAGCTGCTGAGTGACAGTATTAGAAAGAGAATCTGGAAGTGGCAATGGCGAGCAAGAAATACTCCAGTTTTTCCATCATGTTTGTAATGAGACTCAGACAAGTTAAGTGACTTCTCAAGTTCACAGAACTTGTAAACATCTGAGGTGAGATTTGAACCCCAGGGTTTTTCAACTCCAAATTCAGCCTTTATCCATTATGCTTACTGCCTCTCTCTATGGTATAAGGCAGCAGTTTTCAAACTTTTTGGTCTCAGGTCTTCTTTACACTCTTAAAAATTTTTGATGACCCTCTCAAAGACTTTTGTGTGTGTATGAGTCAATAAGCATTTATTAAATGCCTATTATGCACCAGGCACTAAATATATCAACATTTACCATAATAAAAATTAAAATGTCTTTGTATAATTATGAAAATAGTTTTGACCTCACAGACCTCCTGAAGGAGATTCAGGGACACTTCCCCTCCAGGGGTCCCTAGACCATACTTTAAGTACCCCTAACATAGAGAATGAAAAGAGTCCAGAAATGAACTTCCACAGGGAAGAAAGTTTTGGGTTTTTTCCTGCTTTTATAATACTGTATGGATGCCAGTTAAACATGTTGTCCATCTGTTGTGCCTCACTCTAACTGTATGATCATTTCAATTCCTTTTCTTGTCTTATTTGCCTCTGATATGGAATTTTTCCTTTCATACCAATCCTTACTACAGTTGGCTTCACTTTTTGGTTGCTAACAATTGTGGTTCTTCTGAGATCTTGCTGTCCCATAATTTATGGTTATGAAGCATCAGTGAAAACATTCTGTTTTTTTTAATGGGTTTTTATGGCAGTGACTTATGATTATTAGGACTGTTGTACCCGTTTCCCAAATGTAAACCATCCTATCCACCTATTGTCCTGAAAGAATGAAATCAGCTGATAATTTTTCATCCTTTGAGCAGCTTATTCATTTAAAGAATCTGACTCATTATATCTGGTTATTATGGATTCTTGGAAAGAAAGATGCTATGGTTAGTGTATATGCCCCCAAATTCTGCCCCAGGAAAAAGACTGCTTTTCACTGGCATCCTTACGTTGAGTGATACTAGATTGAAACACAATGAAATCAAAATGGTTTTGAATGCCCAGTTAATCACAATGGGAATAAAGTATATCATTGTCAGGTTCTGAGTAATGTTAATTGTCTAGCTCTGCCTGCTTAACAAAAGAGATAGTACGAACCTATTGAAAAACTATAACAATAAAAGGCTACAATTACTTTCCCCAAAGATTAGTTCTTCAGTTCAGTTCTAAAGGCAGGACATTTCATGTATGCAGATTGGAGGGAAAAAAAAAGTTATTTAAGAGGTAGAAAGGGTATATTTCATAGGCTTTTCAAAATGGTGCATTTTATAGGAAGTACCATTTTAATAAGGACATGGCATAGAAGTGGCAGATTTTGGGTGCCCATATCTTATTTTCTGCCACTAACATTCTGAAAATTTGGATACTAGGATAATAGGACACTGTGCCTTGTCCACTTAATACACAGAGAAGGCAGTTGGCAGAATAAATATTTGAAGTCAGAGGACTCCACTCCTTGTACAAATAACTAACAGGTCTCTTTCAAAATGGTTGATTTTCAAATTTATTTGAAGTGATTCACCACCAATAACTTAAATTATTATTTTATTAAATTAAACTATTATACTATGTTATGGAAATTCTTGTTCTATTCCATAAATCAAAAATAAAATGAATTTTTAAAAAAAACAGTTGATTTTAATAGTTAAAAAAAGTTAAATTTTAAATTTCTGATTATAGGCAGGGACGATCAGCTCCTTTTAAAAGATAAATCGGATTCTGAAAGCCCAGTCCTCATACATTTATCACATATTTGCATGGTGCTTCAAAATTCTCATTGCTCCGAAATATCTTTTTTCTATTGTGATGCCAACTTGCTCTCCTACTTGGTTTGAAATTACCATAAATTATCAAGAGGATAGTGCTAATGTGCAAGACAAAAAGATCTTGAGTATCATCTCTAGATTTTGTTAGTCTGACTTTGTGATTCCATTGGGGTTTTCTTGGCAAAGATACTGCAGTGGTTTGCCATTTCCTTCTCCAGCTCATTTTACAGATGAGGAAACTGAGGCAAACAAAGTGAACTTACTTGCCCAGGATCACACTGAGGTCAGACTTGAACTCAGGTAGGCAGATCTTCCAGACCCCAGGCCTGAAGCTCTATGCACTATGGTGCGACCTAGTTGCTTTATCTGTCTCCAGATAAACCTCTTTAAAATCTACATGTTTTAGCTAGAAATAAAGCAATCTGTCCAAAAGGGGAATGAACCACCTCTATGTATCTCTAAGTTTCCCCTCTTTGAAGTACAGACTGGACAACTAACTATGTGTTGCCTGTGTTATAGTTGGAATGCTTTTTGTATATAGTCTGGACCAGACAGCCTCTAAAATCCCTGCCAACTCAAATTCTGCAATGGGAAGCAGATGAGGGGTTAAGGAGAGTTAAAGAAAGTGGGTGGTATTTGTTCTAGCCTTTGTCATCAGAATGAAGTGATTTTGTGAATTGATTCATCAGATTAGTCACCCAGGCATAGAGACTTTTTAGTCTTTGGAGGATGAGACACAAGGCAGGTAAATTTGAAGAGGGTAGTAGGATCTGACGACTAACTCCTTTTCTCTCCAAGATCCTCTAATGTTCTACTTAAAAAGTTTTAATTCTGTCTATGTCCGACAGAAGGGAACTGTTTATCCAAAATGATTCCTAGTGGATGGTCAGTATTCTGCCCACTTCAAGTGACCTAGAAAAACACTGCTACATGAGGCTGCTCTTTTCCATGTATTTTGTCTCACACCTTAAATTACCTCCCCTAAATAGTCCTGTCCCTTATTTCAAGCTCAGTGGGTACTTTTCTGAAAAGGTAGAAGGATAAACACACATATTATGAGAATGATGATATATAGGCAAATTTTGTGTATTATCTGCAACCAGTTTTTAAAATGAAGCTTTTTTATCCTCCCAAATTAAAGGGATGGTGAGTGGAGCTGTGGAGCAATCAGTTGTTACAGCCTTTCCAGCAGCAATTCTATTATTAATTTGATTATTTTTCCCAGAGCAAGAAATGGAAAGGGAAATGGTACATGATGGAAGGGTAGATAAGGTGCTGGTGTTGGGCAGGCCCTAGTCCAAATGGGTTAGGTGAGGGTTCACTCACTTATGCACTCATCGGGCTGCTCAGCCCCAGGGTAGAGAGAGCATCAGAACTGAGGAGATTAACTCCCCCAAGGTGATGAGCCTTGGTCCTTTTGGGGAGGGGGCAACTTTAGTGGAGATGGTAAGATGCCTGGTAAGGCTCTGATTTCCTTATGGATAGCTAGATCACTGGCTAATCTTTTTCAGTAGGTTTCCTCATTGGAAGTGCCTACCCCAGTGAAATTACAAGTCAAAATATCCCCCACTCCAAATAATAATACATCACAATATATTTGATGACATGTATAGTCAATTAACTATTGATTCTCCTTTTTCTTAGTAAGTAGTATTAAGAAACATTGCTTGTAGCATTCTTTTATTTTTGTAAAACTGCAACTCACACTAATCCTAGTGAATATATGAAGATTCAGATTCAGATCTCTAAGGGCATCAAATATGAGAGACTGAGAGGATAATAGATTATTAAAATGTAGGCTTTATCTCCCTGTCTCCAATAATCATATAAAAAATTTAAACTAAAGGCTTAGTTCAAGGTTAAAAGTACAATGCACTGACTTTCAAAAGTGGATTATTATATTTGTTTAAAAAAACCCCTGTGTTTTCCCCCCTTTTTTGTCTATTGTGAATCTGAGATAGGGTATCCATTAATTTTCTTTTTACAAAAACAAAAACTAACTGTCTACTTCTGATAGTACAGTAGTTAAACAAAGGGGAGGTATTCTGGTACAATGGAAGAAGTGGTGCTTCTGAAATCAGAGTATGTGGGTTCAGATCCTGGCTCATTAGTTATTTATTAAGTGACATCCTTGGACAAATTGAAGCTAATGGGCTAAAATTCAATGGGGATAAATTTGAAGTCTTTCCGTACATTTCAGTACAAAAAGTGAGTTTCACAAGTATAAGTTAGAGGAGGCACGGTTAGACACCAGTTGTTCAGAAAAAGATCTGGGGGTCTCAGGCAAACTCAATGAATCAGTAATGTAATATGGCAGCCAAAAATGCTATTGCAATCTCAGATTGTATTGAGAAAGGCATGACTTCTAAGAATAGAGAGGGAATATTCCCTCTGTACTCTGCCCCTCTGTCTTATACCTCATCTCGAGTATTATTTTCAGTTTGGGGCACCATAGTTTAGGAAGGATATTGATATGGTAGATAATGCCCAGAGGAAGACAACCAGGGTGGGGAAGTACCTAGAGTCTATGTCTTACAGTGAAGAAGAAAATGGGCATGTTTAATCAAAAGATGAGAAGACTGATCTTTAAGTATTCAAAAGGCTCTCCTTTGGAGGAGGGATTTAACTTCTACCCTTGTCCCCAGGGGGCAGAATCAGGTGCCATGACTGGAAATTGCAAAGAGGTAAATAGAGGCTTCCCACAAATTAGAATTGTCCAAATGTGGAATGGGCTGCCTCAAGAAGTGGTAGGTTTCCCCTCCTTGAAGGACTTCTAACAGAGGCTATACAACTAGCTTTCTGGAATGTTAGAGTGGGGATTCCTTTTGTGGATGAGTTAGATTGGATGCTCAACTCAAATTATGTGATTCTGCAAAGTCAACTCACCTCTCTGAGCCTCCTTTTCCTAACCTGTAAAATCAGTGGATTGGCTAAGTGACCTTTAAGGCCCCTTCCAAGTTGTAATCTATGAGTTCTAAAACCTTTGGGAGGGGCCAAGGGGCAGGGAGGGAGTAGCGGACACATTTTCACAAAGACTTCTTTGATATCTGTGAGCTAGGCTCCCGAGAGAAGATTCTTAGATCCACACTTGAAAAGTTTTAATTCAGTGGGCTTACTGGTTCCCTACTATATACCTAACATTATGATGGGTGCTGTGGGGAACAAGAAGAAAGAAAACATGGCCTCTGTTTTCTTTCTTTTGCTACTCCTCCCCAAGACAAATAGGATTTTATTTATGGATTTTAAATCTACATACATTTTATTTTCAGATGCATTTATATTTTCCCTCAAATACCATATAACAACTATACAAAGTACCAAAAGAACCAATCATAAAAATATCCATTTTTAATTTTCCTCATTCATTTGCTTTTATAGATTTTTATTGATATATTTTTTTTATATCACTTCCGCCTCCTTTCTGCACTTTTTTCCATCAAAATCCCCAGAGAACCTTGCCTTATAACAAAAAGTTTTTTTATAAAATCTGGAAGAAATTAAAAAAAAATCGATAAAACTAATCAATATACTGGAAAAAAACTAACATTATGTGTAATACTCTATGTCCATGGATCCTCACGCTCCAGAGAAGGGAATCTATTCCTTCAATACTGTTGAGAATTGAGATATATATATATATATATATATATATATATATACATAATCAATTCTATAAGACAATGTAGAATTAATTTTAAAATGTTCAGGTAACTTTAGGAATGCAGAAGGGTTAATTTTCATTATCTGCTGATTGGAGAAAGTTCATAGAATAATAGCTATAATAGCTCACAGTTATATAGGGGGTCAAAGGTGGCAAAGTACCTTACATATACTATTTCATTTGATCATCACAACAATTCTATAAAGTAAATGCTTTACTTTAGTGTAAAGGCACAGAGGTAGAGATGGAATGTTGGGTATGGAGAGCCCAAGGAGATTAGTTTGGCTGAAACATAGCAAGTACAATGATGGATAATATGGAAAAAAGTCTGGAAGGACAGATTGGAGCTGAATTACTTTAAACTAAATGCTTTGATTTCCATTTTACAGAAGAAAGAACTGAGTGTTTGAGGTGGGATCTGAACCTGGGTCTTCCTGATTTGAACTCCAGAACTCCACCCACTGTATCAAATTCCTTCTAAGATGAGTTAGGTTTACATGGATCTTGAAGAACAGGTAAAATTTTGACAGGTAGACATAACAAAAAGCAATTCTAGACTAAAGATAATATAATTCATAGAATTTCAGAATGAGTAGGGACTCTTGGGGTTATCCAATCAGAGGTGGTATCAGTACAACCCATATCCAAGAAGGAATACTATCACATTCCTAACAAGACGTTATCTTTTGTTGTTGTTGAGCCATTTCAGTCATGTCTGACTCTTCTTCATCTCCTCTGTGGTTTTCTTGTCAAAGATTATTAAAGTGGTTTGCTGTTTCCTTCTCTAGCTCATTTTACAGATGAGGAAACTGAGGCAAATAGGGTTAAGTGACATGTCCAGGATCACACAGCTGAAAAAAAGTCTAAGGCTGGATTTGAACTCAGGAACATGAATCTTCCTAGCCCCAAACCCAGTACTCTATCCACTGTGGTGCCATCTAGCTGCCCAAGTAGTCATCCAGCCCCCACTTAAATGTTTTCCATTGAGGAACCTCTTTATTTCTATTGCGGACACCCCTCTTTTAGTCACCCAAGTTTACAATCTTGGAATCGTTATTGACTCTTCCCTGTCTCTTCCTCTTCTCACCCTATCATTGTCCAAGTGTTGTTGGTTCTACATCTCCCTCTCTCTGAGATCATCTCCAGTTTCTCCTGTATTACCTTGCACTTGCATAGTTGTTTGTATCATTGTCTATCCCAATAAGACAGTGAATGACTTGAGATCAGGAACTGTCTTTTTGCCTTTGTTTTGTATCCTCAGTGTTTAGTGCGGTGCCTGACAAAAAGAAGGTGCTCAATAAGTATTTACTGAGTGACTAACTGCTTTGTATCTGCCACTCTCTGTAGTGCCCAGATTAGTGGCTGTTATGTAGGCAGTTTTCTCTTCCTCCTTCCATTTTAGGGGATGATGAATAGATAAGTTTCGCTGTAGTTTGCATAAAGGAGTAATGGATTATGGAAGGTAGGAGCCAGATGGTGAAGGGCTTTGAATACAACCATAAGAGGCTTGGGACTTTGTTAGGGATTGGGATTCACTGAAAGACCCGTTTGTTTTTTAAATCAGTGAGGTGACCTTTTCAAAGGGTTGTGTTGTCCTTTTTTTAGGAATAAACACAAACAGATTTCTTTAGTGCTTTATGATTACAAAGAGCTTATACTCAACAATATTTCATTTCAATCTCACAATAACTCTGAAATAGAGAGCATATTGTTATCCCCATTTCGCAGATGGTGAAACTGAAGCTGTGAAATTTAAGGATTGTACAAAGGATTAAGCATTTATATAGCACCTACTATGTGCCAGACCCTGTACCAAAAGCTTTACAAATATTATCTCATTTCAACCTCATAGCAACCCTGTGAGGTAGGTGGTGTTATTATTCCCATTTTATAGGAGAGAAAAACGAGGCAACCAGAAATTAATTGACACAGCTACTGGTTTCTGAGGCCAAATCTCAGATCTTCTTGACTCCACTGTCACTGCTCCAAACTGGTTGGTTGCTGTCCTTTGTCTTCAAAGACGACCAAAATGACATCACTATGATAAAGTGAAGTTTCAGTGTGTCCAACTGTGGCAGAGTAGACCAACAAGAGCTTGGAATGCTCTGCCACAGATTGGGCACAGATAGTCCATGTGAACATTTGGGATGGTTTCTCCAGATTTGTGCATCCTACATTTACTTTGTGCTGTCTCAATTCTGCTTTGCTCATAGAGCTCAGCACCCTTTCTGATGTGGGTACGCCATGCTGAGTGGTCCCATGCCAGCTTCTCCCATGTTGCACAGTCAAATTCAAAGTTCTTGAGAGAGACCTTGAGAGTGTCCTTGTATCGCTTCTTCCAGGTTTAGTACTCTATCCATTATTCCACCTGGTTGCCTATTACTTAGTCAGTGATCAGCAAATGTCATCATTGATGATCAGTCATTCATATGCAATTTATAGTTTTTGAGAATAACCTGAGCATATTGAGATGTTAAGTGACTTGCCCGGGTCAGTGAGGAGTCTTGAACTCAGTTTCTATCTGATTCTAACGTCTGGCTTTCTGTATGCTATGCCACATTGTCTCTCAAAGCATTGTGTGAATATCAATAAAATACTAAAAATGACACATTTGTAAAGTAATTAAAAGCTCTGGGAGGAGAGGAAGGTATAATTCTGCCAATTCCTAGTTCCATAAGAACATTTTGATGGAATTTAAAATGGTTTGAAATTGTACATCTCTTAACTCTTGTTCATGTAGATGAGAGGAGAAGATATCATTCAAAAGGAAAATAAGTTTCAAAATCTCTCAAACCTAACTACCCATTGAGAGAGAGAGAAGAGAGAGAGAGAGAGTATTGTTACACAATCTAGATATCTATATCTACAATTAAATATAAATATATATAATTAAGTATTGTCAAATATCTATAATTGCCATGGAAAACAATTTTTTTCAATTCTCCATTAGAGTGGGAGTTTTTTTAGAGCTTTCCTTTCCTCTTTCCTTTTCTTCCTCCCTCCCTCCTTCCTTTCTTCCTTTTTCTTTGTCTTTTTTGTCTCTGTTCCCTTGTCTCTTTTTTCTTTCTTCCTTCCTTCTCTTCCTCCTTCTCTGCTTCCCTCCCTCCTTCCTTTCTCTCTGTATTCTTCTCTCTTTTCTCTTTCTTTTGCTTTGTCTTTTTTCTTTCTCTCTGTCTTTCTCTTTCTCCTTCTCCTCCTTTTTCTTCTCTCTCTCTCACCAATACTTAGCACAGTACCTGATGCATAGTAGGCACTTAATAAAGGTTTGTTGTCTTGACAATTATTATATTAGCCTTATAATCAATGATTGATCTTTAATCACAGATCAAAAATGTCTTTGATTTGCTGATACAATATGTACACTTTGCATAGTGCTTCAACCATTTCCTGAGACACAGACTGGTCTATCAGATTTATAATTATCCCAAAAGCCTTCTCCATATTATGTACTTTCTTAAAACATTTATGAAAAAGCTAATCACTGTTTAATGGTGCTGAGATAATTGGACACTTTGGGCTACCCAGAGGACACAACTCAGGACCTTTCCCTAAGTACCTCTGTGCTGCAGATGGAATCACACCTACTGTTAGAAGGAGCAGGCTTTGAACTGCAAACTCCTTTCATGTTGAGTGAGAAAACACAGCTACTCAATAGGGGAGTTACCACTGCTATTTGAATCTTTCCTCTTGAGGCTCATGTTTAGATTCTACTTGGGAATACAGACACAGGGATGGCAAGAGCTTAGGCCTCAGAGTGGATCAGGAGTGACCAATGCAGAAATGTTGTTCTCTGGGTTCTGCTGTTGTCATCATACTGGGAGCAAGGCATAATGGTGCCACCCTGGGCCATCTGCACTCTTGACCTTGTACAACAGAGAGGCAGAGACAAATCTTGATCCAACTTTATAGTTCACAGCAATAACTAATTTATGCATATGAAGTGAGCAAAGCTTTATTTCTCTGGGGTTCAGTAGTTTCTAGGGAGGGCATGTCTTTACCTCCTCTTTCTAGATGCTTCTCAAAGTAGTCCCAGGTACTTTAAATGACCCGGGGACACAGTGGATTGAAAGTAAGAGAATGCTGTGTTCTCTAGTATACATTAGGAGTTTTTACCCCTTTTTATGTCATAGAGTCCTTTGGAAGTCTGATGAAGTTTATGAAACCCACTTCAGAAGAATGTTTTTTAAATGCATAAAATACACAGGGCTATAAAGAAAACCAATTTTATTGAAATGAAGTTATCAAAGTATATATTTTAAAGACACTTGAATATCCTGCCTAGACCCACAGCTGATGCTATTGTGGGCAGAACATACACCACCTGGGTGCTGGTGGAGAGAGGGCATATAATCTTGATTCCATTTTTAGTCAACATGGAACTAGGGACAGGGATATGCTTTTCCTATCCTGCCCCAACCTTTCTGGTAACCTCCAGTCTCTCATCTCAGTGTCTTTCAGTCATATAGAACTGGATGTCCAGTAGATCTCTGAAACAAACACATTCACAATAGGTCATGATCTATCCACCTAAATCCTCCCCTCTCCTACCTTACCTATTACTGCAGAGGACAGCACCATTCTCCCATCCCTCTGACTGACAATCTATGATAGCCTAGATGCCTCACTATCTCTTACTCCCTATATCCAATCTCTTGCAAGGCCTGTCAGTTTTCTCTCTACACCATTTCTCTTATACGCTCTTTTCTTTCTTCAAACATTGCCACACTTCATCCCTGGACTATTGAAATAGACTGCAGGTGGATGTGTCTGCTTCAAGTCACTCCCCACTCCAATTTATCCTTAACTCAGGCACCAAAGTGATTTTCCTGAAGCACAGATCCAGCCATCTCTCTCCTCTACTCAGTAAACTCCAATGACTCCCTGTTGCCTCCAGGATCAAATATAAAATGTTCTATTTATGTTTCAAAGCCCTTCAAAACCTATCCTCCTCTTACCTTTCCAGATTTCTTACACCTTACTTCCCTTCACATGCTCTTAGAACTAGTGGCACCAAACTCTTGGCTTTTCCACAAACAAGAAACTCCATCTCTGTGCATTTTCTCTGGCTGTCTCCCTTGGCTGGAATGCTCTTCCTCCTCAACTCCTGGCTTCCCTGGCATCCTTCAAATCCTAGATAAAATCCTATCTTCTATAGGAAGCCTTTCACAATCCCTCTCAATTCTAGTGCCTTCCCTCTGCCAATTACTTCTTATTTATCCAGCCCTTCCTCACTCAAATCAAAGTCAACTGCAAGTCATGTCATCATCTTGATGCCATGGTCCTCTTCCAGAAGGAAGGAGAAACGCAACAGCAACAATTTATCCAGTATGGATCTTGTTTGTGCATAGATATTTGCATTTGTCTACCGTATTACACTGTGAGTTCCTTGAGGGCAGGGACAGCGCTTAGCAAATTAATAAATACTTGTTGACTGATGAACCTTTGGCTTAAAACTCTGACTAGCAGTGGGCTAAATGTGGTGGCTAATAGTCTTACGGTTGTGTGGTTTGTCCTTCATTTTCAAAGAGGACAAGGACATCAAGATGATGACATGACTTGTAGTTGATTTTGATTTGAGTGAGGGAGGGTTGTGCAAAGTCACCAGCCTCACTTTGTCCTGCGGAGACATCTGGGTCCAGTAGACAGATGTTGATCAGGATGGTTGGAGATGGCCCAGGATACAGTGGGAGACTGGCCCTTTTAATCTAAAGCCTTTTCAAGTGCTCAGTTTGAGTGAGGCAATGACCCATTCAGTGAACAGACCTCTTAAGAAGTGAATCAAAGGATGACCCCTTTAATGAAAAAAAAAAATCTAACTGGGAAGGGAAGACCGTCAAGATTGCTGGCCAAAAGAGAAACAATTAGTATTTACATTCACAGTGAGCCAAAAAATAACCATTAAGTGGTGCTTGGGCAAGGACCTATTGTTGTCCAATCCTTGAGATCCAAAATGAATTGGGTTTAAGGCTTTGTCTTTGAGAAAAAAATCTAGCTATAAGCCTAGGTAAGTTACTAAGCACTAAAAGAGCTCAGCTCACTCTTGTCAGAGAGAGGTTACCATACTTTCTAGTTACCACACTTTCTAGTTACCACACTTTAGTGGATGGGAATAGAAAGGGAGAAACTGCCCAGGAGTGATGAAAGCCAGAAGCAGGAAGTAGAAAGAAGCAGCAACTGCAAGAAAACATGGAGGGAAGCCTAGGAGAGAGCTACAAGTATGATGACATCACCATAGGATATTAGCACCCTTGTAGCATTGAAGGGGTGAGTTGCCTTGGCTATGTGTATGCCCTAGATGCAAGCTCTCCATATGTATGCCTCTGACTACTGGGTTCTGGTGTGTAGTCTTTTACAAACGATCCACAGTCATATCTGTCCTCTACTTGTATGTTCTCCATGCATGTTTTCTCTACGTGTGTGTCCATATCCCATTGGTTGTAGGGTCACCTATTAGGTAATTTACTTCATGGGTGGGACTTAAGGGGTGGGAGGAATGGGGAGGTGAGGGAGGGAATATTTTTTATAATTACATTTGCTATGCTATTTGATACATTTCTTTTCTTAGCAAATGTGTTGGTAAAAGTAATCATATTGACAGGGGCATATGACATATAGTTTTGATTGGGTTATAATTCAGAGTGCTTTGACCTAGTACAAGTTTTTCTCGGTCCTTTTAGATGGGGGAAGTCCCAGGTACTACAGATATAAAAGCTTCCAAGGTTTGGTACTATACTGGAGAGACTGTTTCCCTGATACACTGAGGAAGGTCCTGGCATTCCCTGCAGAAGGAGAAACTGTTCAAGTTATGGAGACAACAGTTCATCAAATTACAATTGGGATTTGACAATAACCCACCTTGCCTCCTCAGGTTATATAGTCATGAGTGGAATAGATTCAGTGAAGACTTCTCACATTGTGAATTCTTCTCCCAGGAGGTAAAGGAGACCGAGAGGCTCAGGTTACAATGCCTTCAGAGTGAAGTAATTCCCATATAAGGACATAGACTATGTAGTGCATTAGGATCTCAATGAATGGATAAAACTTGCTAACTTTTCAATGCCTTCATTTGCATGTGCCTGAGTAATCAATGGCCCTCAAACAGGTCCGCCTCATTTACATAACTTTTCGATGCCTTTATTTGCATGCACCTTATTTACATGTACTCTCAATGCCTTCATTTGCATATGCTGACGAGTATTTTCGCGGACTTTTTAACAGACAAGGAGGAGGGAAATTTAGACTGGATTTCAAAGGGATTGGCTAGATTTCGCGCCTAGAATGTAAGATCATTTTTCTCAGCCAATGAGAATAATGGTCAGTGGTGGGAGGGGGTTTTTACGTTAGGGTCTATATATATCACTGCTTTGCCTTTGTCTTTGGCTTTCCCTGTTCCAGACTACCTGGTGAAGGGATTGCCCTGCTTCTCGAGAATCTCGAATAAAGGAACTTTCTGTTACCACTTTGAGATGCCTCTGAGTAGTCAGTTTCAGTAGGTGATCTTGCCATCCCATACAGTCATGACTACAGGGATGAGTGTTTATAGCCACACCTGACCACTTAGCCTGATTGTATAACTCTCACATGGCGTGGGTGAAGCTGGATCCTTTTATAGTTACAACTCAAGTTCCTGATAGTAAACTGGGTCCTGCCTACTGCCTTCTCTTACCTCTGGGCTGCCAATCCTGTGAGTAGATGCAGCTGGCTGAATGCTAGCTGGGTAACTCACCTCCTCCTCTCCTGTCTGCTTCCCCCTCCCCTTCCTTCTCCTCTCCAAAGGAAGGTAAACTTGGATGGCAAAAAGATGCCCAGTTGGCCTCGGTTTTACTGGCTCCTTTCCTATTTTCCTCCCCTCCCCTCTCCTCTCTTGTCTCCTGTCCTGTCCTCTCCCAAAACCTTAAACCTACTGTACTCTGAAACTGGGAGTCCATTGGGGCCCTGCCTGAGGGCTCCTTTGGACCCTCCTAGCTTGAGAGTGATTATCAGTAGTAACTGTTGCTGTTTCCCACCCAGTCTGATGTCTTTTTTTCTTGACCTCATTGAAGGGGCCATGCCCTGGCTACTTCTTAAGCAGGCCTATTCAATGAATGGGCGTTGCCTCACCCTAAATAAGTGCCTTGGCCTAAAGGGCCCAAGGTCTCCCAGTGCATACTGGCTCACCTCCAGTCATCCTGAGGAATATCAGGTCTCTAGATTCAGATGACTCTGGAGGAGAAGTGAGGCTGGTTACTTGCACAGCCCTCCCTCACTCAAAACAAAGTCAAGTGCAAGTCATGTCATCATTTCTCTGATGGCATAGTCTTCTGTAATGAAGGACGAACACAACCTCTGGGCTACAGCAAATGCTTCATGTCTTGGGATATGCACCAGGACTGCAAGAAAAAGATGGAAAACTTAAAGTCTAAACTTAGTCATAGTATAAGTAGAGTTGGCATGACTCAAACCACAGAACAGCTCATGCCCCAGGTTAAGAGAACTGGTGACAGGACAAAAAATAAATCATAAAACTGAACTGAGACTATGAAAGAATCATTCTGTTTCTTTTAAAACATCAAGCTGATCCTCCAGTTTCTTCTGCAGGAGGAATTAAATCTCATTATCTGAAGCACTCATGTTTTGGCTTTCTAATGTAATTCAGGGTGCTGATCAATAAATCAACCAACCACCATAATGATGTGAATTTTTTTTTCCCTATTACTACCCATTAAACCATCTTGTTCTCCCTGCTATACCCAGCTAGAACAGCTCTCTTATAGCAAATACATATAATTAGGCAAAACAAATCAACACATTAAGCATGCTAGAAAATGAATGAGTGGTTCTGAACCTCTACTTCCTTGCCAAGAGGTGGGAGATATGTTTCAGCATCTGCCTTTTGAAATCATGATTGGTCACAGCTTTGTTTATGTTCTGAAGTTCCTCAGAATTGTTTTTTTCTCCTCCCATTATTGTTGCGATCAGTGTATAAATTGTTCTCATTCTGCTGACTTGAGTTAATACAAGTCTTTTCTGCTTAATCTAAATCTGTCACTTTCTTAATTTCTTATGGTGCAATATGATTCCATTGTATTCAAAGAGCACCAATTGTTCAGTCATTCCCTAATTGAGAGACACCTTGATTGTTCCCATTTCTTTTTTTTGCTACAACAAAAAGTGCTGCTATAAATATTCTTCTATATATGGGTCCTTTGTTTCTGTCCTTGATTTCTTTGTGGTACATATCTAATAGTAGTACCACTGGGTCAAAGAATATGCACAGTTCATTCACTTTTTAGCTAGGGTTCCAAATGATTTTCCAGAATAATTGAAGCAAATCACCATTCCACTATCAATATACTTGTGTACCTATTCTCCCAAAAGTCCTCCAGAAACTGTCATTTTCCTCTTTAGGCATCTTTGGCAATCGATGGATGTGAGGTGAAATTTAGAGCAGATTTCGTGATCATTTTTCTCTTTAGTGACTTAGATCATGATTTCATGTTGATGGATTTCATCTCTTTCCCCAAGAACTCTGCTTGTTCATGTGTTTTGACTATTTGTTTTTTCCATTTATATTGGTGCATTCATATATATGTATATATATATGCATATATATATATATTTGCACACACACACACACACATATATACACTCAGCTTGGCAATGATCT
The DNA here is from genome assembly GCF_028372415.1 of Notamacropus eugenii. Classification (NCBI taxonomy): domain Eukaryota; kingdom Metazoa; phylum Chordata; class Mammalia; order Diprotodontia; family Macropodidae; genus Notamacropus; species Notamacropus eugenii. The sequence goes on along the minus strand of NC_092874.1, from coordinate 247,722,257 downwards.
TTCTCACAGGTGATATATTGTAAATAATTATGTCTGTTTTATTGTGTGCTACATAGTTAATAAATGGTATAGTTAATATCCTTAATGCGTATTTGTGATGAGGAGATTTGGGGGGGATAGATATATTTTAAGAGATGAGCAAATCCTTGTGGGAAAAGAGACTTTTGTAGTTTATTAAATAAAAACATATTTAATAAACTGGGGTGGGGTTTAGAGCTAATTGATTATTTAATGAGAGCACTTTAACAATTAATGTGGAAATATCAGAACACACCCCTTGATTATTTTAGAAACTGAGATTAGAATCAATAAGAAGGAAAATGTGACAGTAGCAGTTAGAGAGATGGGCTACATATGAGGGTTGTCATCCCTAAAACTCCATTGCAATACTACTGTGTTAAATTAAACAATGAGCTCTGTATTCTTTACTATTTTATACCTAGAAATGCTTTGATGTCATTTCTCACTCCCTTCTCCTTTATTTTAGTTTCTGATGAAGAGATGGCCCTTCTTGTCAAAGGTAACCCTTGTACTTGGACCATGGATCCTCTCACCTCCCATTCCTCATCCTCCTCCCTCAGTCTTCATTACTTCCCTATCTACTGATTCCTTCCCGGCTATCGACAAACATGCTTAGGTCTCCCTCATCCTTTAATCCTACCATCTCTTTAATCCTTCTCTTGAGCGTGATCTCATAGTGAGATAAATACCATCTCCTCCAGCTGTGGTATTATGGTTCTCAGCTTCCCAGTCAAATTCTTAGAAGTTGCCTGTGTTCATTTGCCTATTCTCACTAATTTCATGCCATGGGCAATCTGGTTTCCAACCTTCACTCAACTGAGACAGCTCTCTCTCTCTAAACTTATCAGTAATTGCCATATTTCATGTCATTTCCTCAGTTCTCATTCTTCTTGACCTCTCTAGATTTGACACTGTTTACTCCCCTACATACTCTCTCCTTTCCCAGTTTCCAAAACACCAGCGTTTCTTGGTTCTCTCTTGTCTGTTGCATTTATTAGGTTTCCTTTCCTGGTTCACCATCCATATTCTGTCCCAACTCCAATGTACCTGGGCCTTCTCTTCTTCTCTATCTACCCTCCTTTGGCATATGAATGCCAAGTATATTCCTAAACCATAGATCTGACCATATCATTTCTCTGTTCAAGAAACTTTAAAACCACCTTCTTGTTTTGAAGATGAAAGGCAGATTTGTTTGACATTTAAAACGTTTCTTTCCTTGGATGCAACCTTTTTTTCTAGCCTTTTCATTTATTATTCCCCAATCCATTCAGTGGTCAAGCAAAACTAGGTTTCAGGTTTCCCTCTATTTCCTTTCCTAAATTCATGCTTTTGTGCTGCCTGCTTTGAGAATCTAGAATTTGCTTGCTTCTTGCATCTGCCTAGTAAAATCCCTAGTTTCATTCAAAGCTCAGCTCAAATGCCAAATTTTTAATGCTTTCAATCCTTAATTTGTAGGAAGATTTGCCCTTATTCTTTTGCATAGTCTTGAAAATCCTCAGAGCATAAATTGTTCACCACTCTTCTAACTCAATGAGACATGTCTACCATAGCTGAATGATTCTGCATTCTGAGTTGAGTCCAGATCAGAGCTTGTTTTCTTTTCAGATTAAATGCCATAACTGAACTGTATTCAGTGCTGACCAGGAACAGGGCCTTGGTGTACATGTGTCATGTCTAGTCTGCCAATGATAGTTAGATAAGGATTAACCTCTGAGGCCTCAAGCAGACAAGCAGCCTGGGTTACTGGACCTCAGAACCAGGAATCAGTTCAAAGCTTGTGGTTAAAGTCCAATGTCAAAGGCCAAGCATCAAACTAGAGAGTCAGGCAGAGAGAGACAATCTCCAGACTAATGAAGACAGCAAAAGCAGAATTCAGAGAGTCTAGGCCACACAAGGGTCAGCAAAAAGACAGAAACTGAGTGAGCAGAAAGTACTGGAGCAACCCAGGGCATCAAGAATCAAGAGAAAACAGAAAGCTAAATCAAGTTGGAAACAGAGCTATACTGTGGCTGACACTTTGATGTACTGAGTGTGTGCCTGAGTCACAGCTCCTTGTAATGACAGGTCAACTCATGTCAATTGGCCATTTTTCGACTTTTTAAGGGACAGCACTTTGAAAGACCAAGACTAGAAAGCATATGTATTGTTTTCTACAATTCTTGGAAGTACTTTTTAAAAATCTTTTTTTTTTAATTTATTTTCTTGAAGGGTTTTCTAAACTAAATCTATAATTATTTGTTGTTTAGTCATTTAAGTCATATCTCATTCTTTGTGATCCTGTTTGTGGTTTTCTTGGCAAAAATATTGGAGTGGTTTGCCATTCCCTTCTCCAGTTCATTTTACAGATAAGGAAACTGAGGCAAACAGGCTTAAGTAACTTGCTCAGGGTCATGTAACTTTTAAGTGTCTGAGGCTGGGTTTGAATTCAGGTCTTTCTGACTCCACACCCACACTCTATCCTCTGTTCCACCTACCTGCTCACTGTCTCCATTTTACAGATCAGGAAACTGAGGCATGCAAGGTGAAGTAAATTGCCCTAGGATCTGAGAACTACAAGGATGTAGAAGTTAGGATAGATACATGTATCCTACACTTGCTAGCTATATGACTATGGCCAAGTATATTAAATTGTTTCAGCCTCTGTTTATTCATTTGTAAAATGGGGATAATAAAAAATGCACTAAAAATTTCACAGGGTTGTTGTGAGGAAATCACTTTATAAACCTTTAAAACCTTAGAGATGAGTTCATCTGCCATGAATTCCTCCTCTCTTTCTTCATTTTATATAGTCCCTTCATATTGTCCCACCATGCTTTCCTCCTTTACTCCAGTCTCCTTCCCTTTATCAAGACTAATCCTGCTACACACACCATTGACCCTCTCCCCTTCTGTCTCTTCTCTCTCCTTAATCTTCAATCTCTATCAAAGGACTCTTAAATTTTTTTTAAGGATGGAGGAGAGGTGGGAATGTTTGTAGGAATGTTGACAACATCACTCAAAAGAAACTCCTTGCAAGGTTAGTAATGAACTCTTTTAATTTAAAGGCCAAATCTAGTCTTGTTGGCCACCTCTATCCGTTAGGCAATCCTGCCTTTCTAAATAACCTGAATTCACTGCAAGAATTATATGACACAAGTACAATAAGCCTTATAGAAATAAATTATGATGAAGTGTGTTTTGGGAGATGCTGAAGGGGGCAAATTAGTTGTGGGAGGAAAGATGAGAACACACCCCATGCTGTCCACCCCTGTGAAATGGTGCCTAACGCATCAGGAGGGGAAACAGGGGGTCCTTTACTTGAGGAGGAGCAGGAGCCTGGAGATTGGTGCCGATGGATGCTCTTATTCTTGAAGAAAAATACCCGCCCAGGACAAGCCCAGCAGGGCTGCTCAGCTTGAGGATGCCCCAGCTGTGACATTAATGCAAATTTAGCTTAATGAAAAAGACCTCATGCTGGGACCACAAAGTGTGTCTTGAAAGCACTACAATACTATTAATAAAAGCAAGATAATAAAGCAAGAATGCCTTAGGCCTGGGTATTCTAAAAATATAGTTATGACAGAAGGGCGTCCCGCTGTAATTTGGAGCTGGGATTAGCAGAGAAGTTGAGTTGATGCCTGTCCTTGTAAATATGGATTCAGAACTGGAGGCTACATGAGAGATCCCCTAGTAAAGACCTCTTGTTTTCCAGATGAGGAAAACGAAACCCAGAAAGGTTAAGTGATTTGTCCAGTAACACCCAGATCAGTAATATCAGAACCAGGATGTGAACCTATATCTTTCTTTCTTTCTTTCTTTCTTTCTTTCTTTCTTTCTTTCTTTCTTTCTTTCTTTCTTTCTTTCTTTCTTTCTTTCTTTCTTTCTTCTTCTCTTCCTTCCTTCCTTCCTTCCTTCCTTCCTTCCTTCCTTCCTTTCTTTCTTTCTTTCTTCCTTCCTTTCTTTCTTTCTTTCTTTTTTGGCTTTAACTATATACATATACACACATATATTTCGTTTATAACATTCAGTTCCACAAGCTTTTGAGGAGTCTCTACATATACATTCACATTAAACATATTTTCACATTAGTCATGGGGCAAAGAAGAATTAAAACCACAAGAAAGAAGAAGAAAGAAAACGAAACAAAACAAAAAAGAGAGAGTAAATAGTATGCTTCAATCTGCATTTAGACTCCTTAATTCTTTCTCTGAATGTGCATAGCATTTTCCATCGTGAGCCTTTTGGAGCTGTCTCAGACCCTTGCATTGCTGAGAGGAGTCAAGTCTGTCCAAGTTCGACATGGCACCATGTGACTGTTATTGTGTACAGGGTTCTCCTGGTTCTGATCCCCTCGCAGCATTAGTTCATATAAGTGTGTCCAGGATTTTCTGAAGTTCGCTTGCTCATAATTTTTTTGAACACAATAGTATTATATTACATTCATATACCACAATTTGTTCAGCCATTCCCAAATTGATGGGCATCCCCTCAATTTCCAGTTCTTTGCTGCCACAAAAAGAGCTGCTATCAATATTTTGTTCATGAGGGGTAAGATTTTTTCCCCTAGTTTTATCCTCACCATGTTTATGTTTTATGTTTTCCCCTTAGTTTTATCCTTACCATGTTTTAATTACATAGGCATGTAATTCCCTTGAAGAAAAAGAAGAAGGATTTTCATCATGTACTTTCTTGATATGGGGCAGATTTCAACAATTCCCGCCTAAGGAACATTGTTTTTATTTCTATCATCATCTAATCTTGAGGATGTAGTTCTAATGTTAATTTTTTATGATACTAAGGAAGAGAACACCAAAATTAAGGATGAATCATAGAGACTGGCACAGTTATGTTCTAACATGTTTTATGTTCAATAAAACATGTTTTATTCTATTCATGTTCATGTTCATGTGTTCATGTTTTTGTTCATTTGTTCATCTTTTCCCATTTTTATGATCGCTTTGGGATATAGCCCTAGAAGTGGTATTGCTGGATCAAAGGGTATGCAAATTTTTATAGCCCTTTGGGCATATGAACCTATATTTCAGCTAGAAACCTAGTACTCTTTCAACTCTACCACACTATTGCATATGCAGTGAAAGGGACAGGGCTATGGTAGGGATGCCCAAAGATAGGACAAACAGTATCCTGTCTATTCAAGCAGGAAAAAGAGTAAGTAGACTCTTAGAAGTTGATTTGGGAAGTGATTCTGTTACTCCCCTATTCAATAATCCTCAGTGGCTCCCTATTGCCAGATAAAATTCAAAATCTTCATCTTACTCTTTAATGCCTCTATACTCAGGCTCCAAGTACTTTTCCAGACACTTCATGCATGCTACATTCCAGCCTTATTGGCCTGTTTGCTGATTCTCATCCCCTATCTCCCATCTCTTTGCCCTCAAGCATGCCATTTCTTAATCCCAGAAAAGGCTTCCTTCTCACTATTACCTCTTTGAATCCTTTACTTCTTTCAAGGCTGATTTCAGGTCCTACCTCCTTCTCCCCTCCCCCCAGTCATTTATGTTCTTTATTCCCATAAATTTATTTGTATTTACTTATCTGTGTACCAGTTACATCCCCCAATATAATGGAAGCTCCCTGAGGGTATGGACAATTTTGTTTTCTTTTAGTCTCTAGTTCTGAGTACAATTCCTTGCACACAGTAGACCCTTAATAAATGTTTATTGAATTGAATCAAATTTGCTCTGCAGTTGCATCAGCAATATGGCTAAACTTATTTGTGTGCATTCACACAAGATAATGTTTTCCATATTTGTAAAAAAAAAAAAAATCCTTTTTTCTATTCTCTCTCCAGTAATCCATTTAGCATATTCACTTACAACATGATTGTCTTTACTCTTAAAAATTTTCTCTCCTCCATCTCGAATATAAAGCTGGAGTGACCTTAGAAATCATTTAACTCAGAATTCATTTAATTTCTTTTTACTGATGAGGGTTATAGTGATTATTATAAATTGTTTATCATCACATGAGTACTAATTGGAAGAGTCAGAATTTGAACGCTGGGTTTTTTTTTTTTAGAAAAGATCTTACATGCTAGCATGGTACAATGCCTGTCCTACTTCTTGTTCATTAAGGATTTGTGACAAGATAGCACAAGAAGCTGTTGTCCTGAGTACACATTTAAGAATTGTTCTGCATACCAAAGATACTGTAAATTCTAGCAGTGCAATGACTTTCAGTTAGCATTGCTTCCAGATTTGGCAAGATCTTCTGTCTTTCCCAGAACCTTGCTGTCTCCAGCCTCAGAACCCCAGATGGTCCTCACTAGAGGCAGGCTGCTTTGTACTTCTCTCTGCAGTCCTCATTAGTCCCCTTAGATTCTGTCCTCTGGCTCCCTGCTGGAGAAAGGTGCTTTCCTTCCCGAGCCAACCCATTGCTGGCAGATTCTCCCCTTACTGAATTCAGCAAATCCTATTCTCTCCCCCTGTTGCGCTTCACTCTGTCCAATGTCGCTTTTATGGGAGCTTGTTTCCTGGCTGGTTTGTAAGTGGTTCCATTTATCAAAGTGTGGCAATGAAACGGTGATCCTCTTGCAAGGGTAGGGGAAAGTGGAAGGTTGACTAAGGAGGGACAAACTGTTCCAGGTTGGAAAATGGGGGAAAAAATCTAGCTACCAATTCTTGATTTCCATATAGGGAATACTTCCAATTTGTGTAGTTGGTGGCCATACCCTGAACTTGTTAAATAATCAAGACCATTAGCCCACATTACCATCTTCCTCAGGTTCTTTTAAATGACTCAACATTTGGGAATTCTCAATGGAGGGGTAAGATTTTTTCCCCTAGTTTTATCCTCACCATGTTTATGTTTTATGTTTTCCCCTTAGTTTTATCCTTACCATGTTTTAATTACATAGGCATGTAATTCCCTTGAAGAAAAAGAAGAAGGATTTTCATCATGTACTTTCTTGATATGGGGCAGATTTCAACAATTCCCGCCTAAGGAACATTGTTTTTATTTCTGTCATCATCTAATCTTGAGGATGTAGTTTTAATGTTAATTTTTTATGATACTAAGGAAGAGAACACCAAAATTAAGGATGAATCATAGAGACTGGCACAGTTATGTTCTAAACCTACCCCATCAGGATTCAGAATCCAAACCCAAAAAAATGCACCTGCAAAGGAGAGCAAGTTATTCAAAGGGAAAAAGGGAAAGGCTAATATTAGTAATGATGAGAACAAGTCTGCAGAAATAGAGCTATCCTAAAAGACTAGGCATAGAAAGTGAAGGTTCTGGAGATACTGTGAATTGTGAGCAGCTTTGGTAAGTATCAATTTCTTTTTGATGACAATATAGTTCAAAATAGCATCTTTTGCCAAATTTTATCAAAATACAGAACTTCGCTTTACTTTGGGCAGAATGTATATGTTATGAGAGATAGAATGCTGGACCTGGATTCAAATCCTATATCTGACATTTATTAGCTATGTAACTCTGGAAAAGTCATTTTTCTTAAGAAAGAATCTTGTCCAGACTGGAAGGGCACAGGCTACCCATAGGCCTCCTGAGTATGCTCCTGAGCACAGATGTTTGGGGTTTTTTTTTCATTTTGTGACCTGGGCCAGTCTGCCTTTCCTTAGTCAACTTTCTACTTTCCACTACCCCTGTAAGAGGATCACTATATCATTACTGCACTTTGAACAAATACCAATCTGCTTAGCCCAGTGTAACTCAGAATTCTTCAAAAGATCCCTCAGCTTCTCTGGAAGCAGGCATTACATGAGTATACCCCAATACTAGTCTAGAAAAGTCATTTAATGTCTCTGGATCTCAGTTTTCTCATTGGTAAAATGAGGGAATTGGACATGATGACCTCAAATATTCTTTTATCTCTAAATCTAGGCTCCAATAAATATTTTGCTAAAAGGGAAAATGAAGCAAAGACATCTTCATAGTGGGGATTTTAGGTGGCATTATCTCATTTGGGAACATTTGAGTCTGTTACATTGAAATAAAAAAACAAGTAGCATCCAGAAAATGATTAATTAAGCAATGCATGCCAGTTGCATAACAAACCAGGACCAAGGCTCTTGGACAGCCAAGAACTTTGACTGCTTCTACCAAGTTAAGGTATGATTTGGAGGGAGTGAAAAATAGCAAAAGCAAAATGAAGTGATTATGATACTAGGTTTCTTACTTGTGGAAGATATTGGGAAACAGCAGGTATAGAGGTATTCTTGTGGTTGGGTGACAATGGGGAGGGGATTTAACTAAAAATCAGATGATTTACAAGTTCCAGCTTAAAGTCCCTCCCAATATTACTTATCTAAGATAAATGTAGCACCCAGGGTGTTCCAGATATCTGTGAAATCACAGGTCCAGTCTTTATCCTCATTCCTAACCAAAATTATTCCTGGTCTCCTTTCAACTATGGCCTTCCTGTTTATAGTCATCTAGGTGGTACAATGGATAGAGTGCTGGACCTGGAACTGAAGAAATCTGAGTTCAAATCCTACCTTGATATTTGTTGTCAAGTCACTTAACTTCTATTTGCCTCAGTTTCCTCAGTAGTAAAATAAGGATTGATAATAGCACCTATCTCACAGGGTTGTTGTGAATATTATACATATATACACACATATATATTATATATATATACACATATATATGTATATATGTAGGTATGTATGAGTATATATACATATAGGTATATGTGAATATTATATATGTTTATGTGTGCATATATGTAGGCATACTATATACATACACACACACAAGCATAGTTAGTACAGCTCCTGACACATAGTAGGTGCTATATAAATGCCTATTTTCTTCTCCCTTAGATTCTCAGCTATAGGAATCCCCAGAACTAATTCTTCTAAAGTATTGAGGATTCCATCTTATCCCAGAGTAGACAGTAGTATAACTTCATTTCCAGGTCATACACTCCTCCCTGCACAGAGATCAAGGTCAACTGGAGACAAGGTCAGTTTGGTGTTTGGGGCCCTGAAAGAGATGCTAACGGAAAAAAGACCACAATTGAGAATGAGCAGGAGGCCTGAGACTTGTGTGATCTCCACAAATCTTCCTGGAGCCCATCTGGGGCACAGAAAAGATGGAACTACCCTCTGACTGGGGATTGTTCAAGGAGACACAGGCCAGTTGAGTCCAAAGCCAACAACGAGTCATTGGGATTCTGAGAGAAAAGTCAGTGGTTAAGACAAAGGGAGGCATGTTCTAGTATTATAGGGGAACCACTTGGACCAAATAATTTACCAAAACTGGAAGAAAAAAAGGTTGTCAGAATATATAACATACATAAAAGTGGTGATATGGGTTTCTTTAAAAATTAGTTTCCTCCTGCAGCCTGTGCCCTCAGACAAACACTATTTCCGTAGGGATCTGACTCCCTAATTTTGCCATTGTTAGTGTTTTGGGTGTTGAGGATGCACAGATGGTACCATCGGAGAGCAGGCTTAGCTTGGCAAGACTGTGTCTGCTTCTGAGGCCCTGCTGAGCACTTGGCCTTGAGGGGAATGTAGACGATCCATGTGGCCGGAACTATAAGAGTAGCAGTTGTTGGCAGAGGGGTTCCATCTCTCAGGAAAGCCAGGTGGAGCAACACCTGCCTATATACAGAGATGGCAAGAACCACCAGATGGTTTCCACCCATTTTCTGGTTTTCCTTTCCATGGATCCTGTTCCTTTAGCTTACTGAGTTTATGGAGAACATGGGTGTCACTCTGGGTTGTTTATGAAGAATGTTGGGCAGGATTACATCATCTGAAAGATGGTACCCTATCAGCTGAGGTATGTTCCCTTCTGCCCTTGTGGTATGAGCTGTGTGGACCCTGCTCCAAGCCTGGGGCCAATGTCTAGGGTTGTTTTGTCAACTGTTTTGGGAAGAGCCCTATTATATGGGATTCTACTGGATGCTATTGATAGTTGGAATCCTTTGAAAAGTGGTTTCATGACTTCCAGTTAAGATGGTGATATAAAAAATGGTAGAAGGGCTGAACTTTCCCACCTTAGTAAATATATGAGAAGGATCTCAAGTATACCAATGGAAAAGAAAGCTTAAGAGAATAAGAACCAAGGTCCTCTATCCAATCCAGAATGACAGAAAAAAGACAGCTGGAAGCTAGCAAAAATAAGAGAGCAGTGACACCAAGGAAAACAGCCTGACCTCTGACAAATGGTTTCTAGCCTACAGAGGCCAGGAGAAAGGTTGTATCAAGGAAGCTAGTTCAAGTTTCAATAAATGGCCTGAAATTTACAAGTGTTGGAAGAGAGTCTATGCCCAGAAATCTAGCACTAGCTTTTGTAAATGGCCTCGAGGCCAATGGGAGCTCTGGACAAAAGTCAAAATGAGTTCTAATAATTGGACAACTAATCCCTCTGCTATCCCATCAGAACAGAATTGAGATTAGAACTACCATTCATAGATTCCTGAGCAGGGAGACAGAGCCAGGTCATACACTCCTCATTGCATGGAGAACAAGATCAACGAGGCCAGTTTGGTGGCTGGGGCCCTGAAGGAGATGCTAATGGAAAGAAGTCCATAATTAAGAATGAACAGGATGCCTGAGACTTGTGTGATCTCCATAAATCTTCCTGGGGCACAGAAAAAGATAGAACCACCCTCTGATTGGGGATTGTGCAAGGAGGAGATAGAAGTCAATTGAGTCCAAGGTCAACAGTGAATCATTGGGATTCTGAGAGAAAAGGCAGTGTTTAAGACAGAGGGTGGCATATTCTAGTCACCCTATCTAAGACTCAAGAGCCAGGGACTTTTAGGCTACATAGAGGACAGAATTAAAGAAGGCTTACCAAGCCCACCCAAGGAGGAACTACAAGGAACTAACCTAAACACAAAGTTTCAGTTACAGAACTGAGACTGAAAAGAAATCCTAGGAGATAAGAGAAGCTCAAAGGGTACAACTAGAAAAAGAGAATAACTCATCACAAGTTCTATGTGACCATAAAGATCAACTGATCTTGTATGCTCAGTAATCAGAACTTTTTGCCCAGTTCCTCAAACTAGTTGGGGATTTGGGATGAGGAAAGGGGACTGATTCCTTCCTTCTTCAAACCACAGAATAGATAGTTTTCATTAAAAGTCCAGTCAGAAAAAACTTAGGGATCAAATAAACTGAGTTTAAAAAAAAAAAAATCCAGGACATTAAGCTGTCCATGTAATTTCAAAAGCGGATTTCTAACCAATGGCAGCATTATTTAAATAAGTGCATGACCTTTCCAGGGTACTAGTTTGAAGGATAATGCTTATTTGAAAGTATAAGCTATGACATGTTTAACCCCTCTCCCCCATTATTTTAGAGTGATACGTTGTAAACAATCTTTAAAAATAGAGTAGAAAAAACAAAAGCAGAACTCTACAGATGGCTATAGTCTACCATTATACAGCAAAGTATAGGACTTGTGGTTGAGATGGAAAGGCTTTTTATCCACAAAGAATTTTGCATATTCAGAGTCAGACTCATCACTGTGTACCTTTGAATTTGGCCAACATTCAAGCCAAAGCTTTTAGGCTTTTTCACAACTGCAAAATAACATTTTAATTCAATTCAATTACTGGAAGACAGAAGACCATAGGATCATAGATTTAGAAATGGTAGGAATTGTAGAGGTCATCTCATCCAACCCCCTCATATTAAAGATAAGTTCTGAATAGCCAAAATGATTTGCCAAGGTCACGTAGATGAATGGTGGCAGAGCTCAGGTTCAAGCCCGAGTCTTCTGACTTAATGTGCAGCATCTCTCCACAGCACTGTCGTGGATCCCAGACTTTGGGCAGCCATTATCTTAAGGTTGTTGCAGAGCTGCCCTCCTGGTTTAATCCTGGCTACTGGAATATCCACCCTTTGCTCCTAATTCTGTCCTCTGGGGCCATATAAACGAATAATAAGAGTTAACATTTACGTAGTACTTATTAAATGTCAGGCATTGTACTAAGCACTTTGGACATGTGACCCTCCCAATAACCTGAGAGAGAAGTACTGTTATTATCCCCATTTTACAGGTGAGGAAACTGGAACAATCAGAAGTTAAGTGACTTGCTTAGTTTCAGACAGCTAGTATCTGAGGCCATATTTGAATTCAGCTCTATTTTGACTTCAGGCTCCATGTTCTATTCATTGTGCCTCCTAGCTCCTCTCTTGCATGGTAGTGCTTCCAATACACAGACAAAGATGATGCCCTTCCTAAATTCTTTCTTTTCCAGGCTATATAATTCAATCAGTCCTCTTGTGGCATACTCTCCAGTCTTCTCTCCATCCTGGGTTCCTTCTCTGGAGGCACTCTAGCTTGTCCATGTTCTCTTGAAATGTGCTGTTCAGAACTAAATACATTATTCTATGTGTGGTGTGATCTGGATATATGGTGAATTTCAAAGCAAGAGAGACCCATTCGAGTAATGCAAAAATGTTGCTATTTCTTGTACCAAAAATTTCTCTAAAACCAATTGATGATAACTTGTTTTTACTTCAAATAACCTGAATTTTGAAGGAGTTTTCCTTTTCACTTTTCTAGATGAATTTTAGTAGCATACCAAGGGCACAGTTAGTGCTTAGTAAAATTTGTTTGATTGAATCAAATCAGAGAGATAAACACATTTAAATTGTGTGGTGGATGAGTCTTTAAAAAAAGATATGCTTAATTCTCAAATTCATGGCTACTACAGCTTTAAATTATAAGGGTATCTGAGGTATGATTTGAACTCAGGTCTTCCTGACTGCCAGGGTCTGGACTGGGTCTCCTGTACCAACTAATTGCCTACATTTCAACAAATTGTCACTGCACTTTTGACAATATGGCGTCCAGGACTTGATGCAACACTCCATATATGATCTAACCAGGGCAGAGAGTATGGGATTATCACTTCACTCACTCATTCACTCATTCATTCATTTGTTGTTTCAATGAGCAGTTATTAAGTGCTTACTTTGTGAAGAATCTTATGCTAAGATAGTAATGGGGTTAAATAAATCTTGTTCCAAAGATACTTATAATATATTACAGATTTTCGTAACCTTTTTTTATATAATGAACCCCTTTAGCTCTCTGGTGAAGGCTTAGAAATTTTTAAAATAAATTTGTGAAATAAAATATATAGGATTACAAAGGAAACTAATTATATTAAAATGCAGCTATCTATCTATATTTTCAAAGTTTACTGATAACAGGTTAAGAATGCCTGGTCTAGCCAGGAGCCAAGATGGCAGAGTAAACTGTAAGTACTCTTACCCTCCCCTCTTTGACCTCAAAAAACCCAGAAAAATCCTGGAATAGTTGTCAGAGGGTAAAATAGAAATGGAAAGAATTCACCGCTCACCTCCTGAAAGAGACCCCAAAAGGAAAACTCCTAGAAATATTGTAGCCAAATTCCAGAGTTCCCAGATCAAGGAGGAAATATTCCAAGCAATCAAAAAGAAACAATTCAAGTATTATGGAAATGCAATCAGAAATTAGCAGCTTCTACACTAAAGGGATTGAAGGACTTGGAATATATATTCCACAGGCCAAAGGAGCTAGGATTAAAACCAAGAATCATCTATCCAGCAAAAATGAGTATAACACTTTAGGGGAAAAAATGGAATTTCAATGAAATAGAGAACTTCCAAGCATTCTTGTTTTGTTTTGTTTTGTTTATTTCACTTTTAACATTCATTTTCACAGAATTTTTGGGCTCCAAATCTTCTCCCCCCTTGTCCCCTCCCCCACCCCAAAACACCAAGCATTCTAATTGCCCCCATCTCCACTCCGCTCTCTTCTCCATCATTCCTCTCTGCCCTTGTCGCCATCCTCTCCTCTGTCCTGTTGGGCCAAATAACTTTCTATACCCCTTTACCTGTATTTCTTATTTCCTAGCAGCAAGAACAGTACTTGACAGTTATTCCTAAAACTTTGAGTTGCAATTTCTTTTCCTCCCTCCCTCCCCTTCCCCTCCCTTTGGAAGGCAAGCAATTCAATATCGGCCAAATCTGTGTAGTTTTGCAAATGGCTTCCATAATAGTCGTGTTATATAAGACTAACTATATTTCTCTCCATCCTATCCTGCTTCCAATTACTTCTATTCTCTCTTTTGATCCTGTCCCTCCCTGTGAGTGTTGACCTCAAATTGTACCCTCCTCCCCATGCCCTCCCTTCCATCGTCCCCCCCACCCTGTTTATCCCCTTGTCCCCCACCTTCCTGTATTGTAAGATAGGTTTTCATACCAAAATGAGTGTGCATTTTATTCCTTCCTTTAGTGGAATGTGATGAGATTAAGCTTCATGTTTTTCTCTCACCTCCCCTCTTTTTCCCCAAACTAAAAAAAAAATCTTTTGCTTTCCTCTTTTATGAGAGATAATTTGCCCCATTCCATTTCTCCCTTTCTCCTCCCATATATTTCTCTCTCACTGCTTGATTTCATTTTTTTTTTAAGATATGATCCCATCCTATTCAATTCACTCTGCGCACTCTGTCTCTATGAGTGTGTGCATGTGCATGTGTGTGTGTGTAATCCCACCAAGTACCCAGATACTGAATAGTTTCAAGAGTTACTAATATTGTCTTTCCATGTAGGAATGTAAACAGTTCAACTTTTATAAGTCCCTTATGACTTCTCTTTACTGTTTACCTTTTCATGCTTCTCTTCATTCTTGTGTTTGAAAGTCAAATTTTCTTTTCAGCTCTGGTCTTTTCATCAAGAATGCTTGAAAGTCCTCTATTTCATTGAAAGACCATTTTTTTCCCCTGAAGTATTATACTCAGTTTTGCTGGGTAGGTGATTCTTGGTTTTAGTCCTAATTCCTTTGACTTCTGGAATATCATATTCGATGCCCTTCGATCCCTTAATGTAGAAGCTGCTAGATCTTGTGTTATCCTGATTGTATTTCCACAGTACTTGAATTGTTTCTTTCTAGCTGCTTGCAATATTTTCTCCTTGACCTGGGAATTCTGGAATTTGGCCACAATATTCCTAGGAGTTTCTCTTTTTGGATCTTTTTCAGGTGGTGATCGGTGGATTCTTTCAATATTTATTTTGCCTTCTGGTTCTAGAATCTCAGGGCAGTTTTCCTTGATAATTTCATGAAAGATGATGTCTAGGCTCTTTTTTTGATCATGGCTTTCAGGTAGGCCCATAATTTTTAAATTGTCTCTCCTGGATCTATTTTCCAGGTCAGTTGTTTTTCCAATGAGATATTTCACATGATCTTCCATTTTTTCATTCTTTTGGTTTTGTTTTGTGATTTCTTGGTTTCTCATAAAGTCATTAGCCTCCATCTGTTCCATTCTAATTTTGAAAGAACTATTTTCTTCAGTGAGCTTTTGAATCTCCTTTTCCATTTGGCTAATTCTGCTTTTGAAAGCATTCTTCTCCTCATTGGCTTCTTGAACCTCCTTTGCCAATTGAGTTAGCCTATTTTTCAGGATGTTATTTTCTTCAGCATTTTTTTGGGTCACCTTTAGCAGGGTGCTGATTTGTTGTTCATACTTTGCTTGCAAGTCTTTTATTACTCTTCCCAGTTTTTCCTCCACCTCTCTATCATGATTTTGAAAATTGTTTGGGCTCTTTAAGATCTTTTCCCAGAACTGATCCCATTGAGTGGGCTGGGGTGTAGAAGCACTGACTTCCGTGTCTTCCCCTGATGGTGAGCACCACTCTTCCTCATCAGAAGGGAGGGGAGGAGAAACCTGCTCACCAAGAAAGTAACCCTCAATAGTCTTGGTTTTTTTCCCTTTTCTGGGCATTTTCCCAGCCAGTGACTTGAGTTCTGAATGTTCTCTTCACACCCACCTCGCCTCCGGATCCTCCCAGCCAGCGCTTGGGGTCTGAGAATCAAATGCTGCTTCCCAGCCTCAGTGCTTTGGGCGGGGGCAGGGCTGCTATTCAGTGTGAGAATAAGTTCAGGTGCTCAGGTGGGGGCAGGGCCGCCTCACGGGCTCAGTTCCCTCAGGGGGTTTATGCAGAGACCTTCAACAATGGGTCCAGGCTCCTGCCTGCTTGGGGAGCCCTGGTCTGCTCCCGCCTCCTCTGTTGCCTTCCGAGGGGGCCTGAGTATGGGGGCATCCCACTCTCCTCTCGACCCACCAAAGAGACCTTCTCACCGACTCCCGTCACCTGTGGGTGGAGGGACCCGCGCGGCCGCTGGAGATCCCGTCCCTGAAGTCTGCTCGGATCTGTTCCTCTCGGTGCCAGGGCCGGTGCAGGGCTGGGCTGGGCTCCACGTCCGCAGAGCGACGGACCTTTTGCAAGAGGTTTGCAGGTCCCTCTGGGACAGAAATCTTATCTGCTCCACTATTATGTGGCTTCTCCTGCTCCCGAATTTATTGGCGGCTCTTTACTACGGATATTTCATGGGCTGTGGGTTCGGAGCTAGTGTATTTGTGTGTTTCTACTCCACCATCTTGGCTCCGCCCCCGCATTCTTTTTGAAAAGACCAGAACTGGATAGAAAATTTGACTTTCAAATACAAGAATCAAGAGAAACATGAAAAAGTAAGCAGGAAAGTGAAGCCTTAAGGAACTCATTAAAGTTGAACTGTATACATTCTTATATGGAAAGATGATATTTGCAACTTATGAGACCTTTCTTGGTATTAGGGTATTTGGAGAGAATATACATGCATACAAATGTATATATGTGTGTATATATATATATATATATATATATATATATATATACACACACATATATGTGTGTATATATATATACATATATATGTGTGTATTATATATGTATATATGTGAGTATATATGTATATACATAGGTGTATTTGTGTGTATGTATGCATTTATGTGTATGTATATACGTACATATGTATATGTGTGTATATACATACATACACACACACACACACACACACACATAGAGGGCACTGGGTGCGCTGAATATGAAGGGAGAATACCTAAAAAATAAAATTTACTGTTGAGTGGAATGTACTAGGAGAAAGATAAAGGGAGGAGGTAGAATGTAGCAAGTCATTTTACATAAAAGAGACAAGAAAGAGCTTGTACAATGGAGGGGAAGAGGGGGAGATGAAAGGGAATAAGTAAACCTTACTCTTATGGGATTTGGCTTAAGGAAGGAAGAACACACACTCAGTTGGATATGGAAATCTATTTTACCCTGCAGGAAAATAGGGGGAAGGAAATAGGAGAGGAAAGATAATGAAAGAGATAGCAAATTGGGGAAAGGGATCATCAGAAGCAAACACTATTGTGGGGGGACAGGTCGGGAGACAGAATGGAATAAATGGAGAGCAGGACAGGACAGAGGGAAACGTGGTTAGTGTTTCACAACATAACTGCTATGGAAGTGTTTTGCATGGCCAAACATGTATGACCTATATCGAATTGCTTGCTTTCTCAATGAGGGTGGGTGGGGATGGAGGAAGAGAGAATATGAAACTCAAAGCTTTAAAAATGAATGTTAAAAATTGTTTTTGCATGCAACTGAGAAATAAGATGTACAGGCAACGGGGTATAGAAATCTATTTTACCCTACAGGAAAATAGAGGGAAGGGGGATGGAATAAGAGGGAGTGATATAAGGGAAGAAAGACTGGGGGAGGGGGTGGGTGGGGTTTATACTGTTCTTGGGTGGGGGATGGGGAGAGATGGTGACATAATTTGGAATTAAAATTCTTGTGGAACTGAATGTTGAAAACTGAAAAATAAATATATTATATCTATTTTTTAAAAGAAAAAAAGAATGCCTGGTTTAGTTAGACTATAAAAAACAAACATGGAGATGCCCAATATTACATGATAAGTTGCAAGGTAGATCTCAGGAGGAAAGTCATTATTGACCTGGGAGGTCAGGGAAGCCTTCCTGGAGGAGGTGACATTTGAAATGGGTTTTAAAGGATGGGTAGAGATTCATAGGTAACAAGGTTGAGGGAGGACTTTCTATATGCATGGGGGAGGGAGAATGAGCAAAATTGTGAAACAGACACTCATTATTACATCTCGGGGAGTAATATAGCTTGGCTAGAGAATAGACTACATTAGAGAGGGGAATAATAGGAAATAAGAATGAAAATACTAGGTGCTGCACATAGTGGATAATTTTAAATGCTGTGGAAAAAATAAACTTTGAATTTTACTCAATTGTCCTTAGGGAACCACTGCTGATCTATGCTTAAGATTAGTCTGATATTGGTGTGAAGGATAGATTGAAAAGGAAAGAATGAAGGCAGGAATAATAAATCACATACGTATGTATATAAGACAACAAATCACCTTATTATGTAATATAGTATAATAAATCATGACATATATGTGTAACAGGATCACAGAGAGTCAGCAGAGAGAAGACATTTAAGATTAAGGGAGATTGGGAGAGGCTTCTCATAGAAATCATTAGTAGAATCTTGAAGGAAAACAGGGAAGAGAGAAGAGAGAGCATTCCAGGGATGGGGGGTGGGTGATAGAGCCAGGACGAAGGAACAAAGTCAGGAGAGTGTCATGAGTGAGAACAGCAAGAAGACCAAGAACAAATTACTCCAAGGTTTGAACACGGAAAGTTGGGATGGATATCATGACCACAAAAGACAACCAGGTGGCTAGAGTGCCAGGCTTGGAGTCAGGAAGACCTAAATGCAAATCTGGTCTCAGGCACCTACTGGCTTTGTGACCCTGGACAAGTCACTTAACCTTATTTGCCTCCGTTTCCTCATCTGTAAAATGAGTCACAGAAGGAAATGGCAAACCGCTCCAGTATTTTGCTGAGAAAACCCCAAATGGGGTCATGAACGGTTGGACCTGACTGAAAAATGATTGAACAATAACAAGACCACAAAAGGAATAAAGGAAAAGAAGAGTATGCTTACAGGAAAGATCATAAAATTCTTCTGAGAGATGTTGAATTGAGCGACAGCAGGTCAGATAGTGAGAATGGGAGCTCAGAAGAGAGGTCAAACCTAGGGAGAAACATTTGGAAGTCATTACCCTAGACTTAGTAATTAGAAAGAACTATGGAAGTAAATGAGATTTTCAAGAGACAGAGAATAGCGATACAGGAGTAGACCAAAGATAGTGAGACTGGACATGTGGATTCCACTCCCTGCTCTGTCTCTAACCAGCTGTATTATCTGAGGTAGCTCATGGAATGTCCATATGATTTAGTTCCTTCATTTTTTATAGTATTTTATTTTTTTCCCAATTACATATCAAAACAATTTTTAATACTCATGTTTACAATATTTTGAGTTCCAGATTTTTCTCTCTCCTTCCCCTCTCATCTTCCTAACATGGTAGGCAATTTGATATAGGTTGAACCTGTGCTATCATCTAAAACATATTTCCATATTAGTCACAGTTGTTAAAGAAGGAACATAAAAAGGAAAGAATACATGAAAAAGAATAAAGTGAAAAAAATATGCTTCCATCTGCATTCAGAGCCCATCAGTTCTTTATCTATAGCATTTTCATTTGTGAGTTCTTTGTCCTTGGATCATTGTGTTGCTGAGAAAAGCTGAGTCATTCGTAGCTGGTCATCACACAATATTGCTGATACTGTATACAATGTTTTCTTGGGGCTATTCATTTCACTTTGCATCAGTTCATTCAAGTCTTTGCAGATTTTTCTGAAATCTGCCTGCTCATCTTTTCTTACTGCACAATATTATTCCACCACATTCAAGAAACTGCAGCTTATTCAGCCATTCACCAATTAATGGGCATTCTCTCAGTTTCCAACATTTTGCCACCACCAAAAGGCTGCTATAAATATTGTTGTACATGGAGTTCCTTTGCCCTTTTTTATGATCACTTTGGGATACAGACCTAGAAGTGGATCAAAGGGTGTGCGCAGTTTGATTGTCCTTTGGGCATAGTTCCGAACTGCTCTCTAAAATGGTTGGATCAGTTCAAAACTATGTTATCAGTACATTTATGTTCCAATTTTCCCATATCCTTTCCAACATTTATCATTTTCCTTTTTTGTCATATTAATCAATCTCATAGATAAGACCTCAGAGTTGTCTTAAATTGTATTTCTCTAATCAAATGTAATTTAGAGTACTTCTTCATATGCCTAGAGATAGCTTTGATTTCTTCATCTGAAAAGTGCCTGTTCATATCCTTTGACCATTTATCATTTGGGGAATGGCTTGTATTCTTATAAATTTGACTCAGTTCTCTATATATTTGAGAAATGAGGCCTTTATCAGAGACACTTGCTGGAAAGATTGTTTCCCAACTTTCTGCTTTCCTTTAAATCTTGGCTGCATTAGCATTCTTTGTATAAAAGCTTATTATTTTAATATAATCAAAATGATCTATTTTACATTTCATAATGCTTTCTATTTCTTGTTTGGTCATGAATTCTTCCCTTCCCCATAGATCTGACAAGTAGACTATTCCTTGCCTTTCTAATTTGCTTATGGTGTCCCCTTTTGTGTCTACATAATGTACTTGGTACACCATGTGAGATGTGGATCTATACCTCATTTGTATCCTACTGTTTTCCAGTATTCCCTGCAGTTTTTGTCAAATAGTGAGTTCTTATCCCAAAGGTTGGGGATCTTTGGGTTTTTCAAACACTAACTTACTCTGGTCATTGACTACTGTGTCTTGAGTACCTAATTTATTCCAATGAACCAACACTCTGTTTCTTAGGCAGCACAAGAAAGCTTTGTTGATTACTGCTTTATAATGTAGTTTGAGATATGGTATTTCTTCCTTTGTATGTTTTTTTCCTTGATTTCCTTGATATTCTTGACTTTTGTTCTTTTGGATGAATTTTGTTATTTTTTCTAGCTTTATCAAATACATTTTTGGTAGTTTAATTGGTATGACACTGAATAAGCACATTAGTTTAGGCAGAATTGTCATTTTTATTACATTGGCTTGGTCTACCCATGAGCACTTAATATTTTTTCCAAATGTTTAGATCTGACTTTATTTGTGTGAAAAGTGTTTTGTAATTGTGTTCATATAGTTCCTGGATTTGTCTTGGCAGGCAGACTCTCAGTATTTTATATTTTTTATGGATGTCTAATGGAATTTTGCTTTCTATCTCTCACTGATGGGCTTTGTTGTTCATGTAAAGAAATGCTGATTTATGTGGGTTTATCTTATATCCTACAATTTTGCTAAAGTTGTTAATTATTTTAGATAGTTTTTTAGTTGATTCTCTAGAGTTTTCTAAGTATAGCATCATATCATCTGCAAAGAGGGATAATTTGATTTCCTCATTGCCTATTCTCATTTTATTATTATAGCTAGTATTTCTAGAACAATGACTAATAGTGGTGACAATTGTCATCCTTCTTTCATGTCTCACCTTACTGGAAAGGTTTCTAGCTTATCCCTATTACAGATAATTGCTTGCAGATGGTTTTAGATAAATGTTACTTATCATTCTAAAGAAAGCTCCACTTATTTCTATGCTTTCTAGTGGTGTTTTTTTTAAATACTTGTATTTTGTGTTGTATTTTATCAAAATATTTTGTCAAAAGCTTTTTCTACATCTATTGATATGATATCATATGATTTTAGCTGTTTTTGTTATTGGTATGATTAATTATACTAAGAGTTTTCCTAATATCCAACTAGTCCTGCATTCCTGGTATAACTCCTATTTGGTCATTGTGTATGATCTTTTTGATGTCTTGATGTAATCTCCTTCCTAGTATTTTACTTAAAAAATTTTGCATCAGTATTCATTAGGGAAATTTGTTTATAGTTATCTTTCTTTGTTCTTGCTTTTCCTGGTTCAAGTATCAGCACCTTATTTATGTTATGAAAGGAATTTGATGAAACTCCTACTTTGTCTGTTTTTGAAAATAGTTTATACAGTACTGGAATTAATTGTTCTTTAGTTGTTTCTCTCTCTCTCTCTCTCTCTTTTCTTTCTCTTTCATCCCATCCCTTTTCAAAAGTCTATTTTGCTTCTAATCAGCCTATTTCTTGACTGAATTTTATATTAAAGTTGGGCTCTGTTCCCAGTTTGGAGGGATTCCTGTCCCAAGCTTCAGGTTTTTCATGATGCTGTTTTCAGAGGTAGTTCTGGGGGGGGGAGGGGGTCTGTAAGTTTTTGCTTTCTCCAGGGTGGCATGCTCTAAGGACAGGTGTGGTCATTGTTCTCCTGACCTGTGCTTTGATCTTTACCCAAGAAGGGACCTGGTACCCCTTTAGCCACTAGTGTGGAACTTGCTGGCTCTGGAACTGTGACTAGGTTGCTTGGTCTCCCGTAGCCAAAAGTACTAATGTGCTAGGGTTCCTCTTCACCCTGGATCTGAGACCTGGAACTGCATATGAGCAATTCAACAGGGTCCTGAACCCAGTGCCAGAAAAGGATCCCCTATAATCCCTTTCTGATCAGTTGTCTGACCCCCTTATTGTCTGTGGACTGAGAGTTACCAAAGCTCTTGCTGCCTCTCTCACAGCTGATCCCATGGCCTGCCCTGGGTACTGATGGGGTGAAGCATCTTCTGCACTCTGGGGCCAACCACCACCTTGGTGTGACAGACATTTTCTACTGATTTCCTACATTTTCTTCAGCTGGAAAATTGTTTCACCTCAACCTTTTGTTGGTTCTGCTGCTCCAGAAATCAATTTGAGGCATCATTTTAAAGTTATTTGGAGGTTAATTTGGGAGAGTTCAGGTGAGTTCCTGCCTTGACTGTCCCATCTTGACCCCATCTCCCTGGATAGATTCATTTCTTTCACACAACTTTTTGACTTATGATGCTTTTCAGTAGTAGGGCACAGAGTAGGAAGACTATTTGGGTCTGAATTTTAGACTATTCAAAATTAACAAGGACTGGACATGTTCAATTGGTATAGAGTTCCTAAGGTAGAATTTTCTCTATTAATATGTCTTCTCCTCAACTTATATGGTTTTAGAACTTAGAGGCAGCAGGGTAGAGTCAGGATGACCTGAGTTCAAATCCCACCTTAGATATTTACTAGCTACGTGTACCTGCCAGGTCACTCGACCTTATTCTGCCTTGGTTTTCTAATTCATAAAATGGGTATAATTATAGCACTTATCTCTTAGGGGCATTGTGAGAATCAAATAAGACAACAGACAAGAAAGCACTTTGCAAACCTTAAAACACTATATCATTGCTAACTCTTTTTGCCAACAAAGTATTGAAATTAAACAATTTACTCAGTATCACATAGACAAAATAGTCCGAGACAGAACTTTAACCCAAGTCTTCTTGGTTTTGAGGCCAACTCTCATTCATTGCGCCCTACTGCTTCTCATATTAAAAGAAATTAAATTTTATTACTTTCAATTATTCAAACTAGACTTAACAAAGTATCTTCTGGCATGGTTTTCATGTAAAAATGTATGATTGGCAATTAGCATATCAACTTTAAAAAGTGCTTGAAATAATTCTCTTAAGTAATTTAATCATATTCTCTTGCACTTTGCTTTTTAATTGATTTTTCATAATCCCTGGAAAAGTAAACTTGTGTGGGCAGCCCTGTACACATTTTCAAACAGTTTGAACTTGAGTGGGTGTCATTTATTAAGACTTGGATAAATTTGGAACCCTTTAATGTCATTGTGCTGGCTAGTACTGAAATACTCCTGTGGTCCTCTTCTGTTTGATAAAACAATGACAATTAACAATGAAGAAATAGGCTAGATGATCATTGAGGGTCCTGACAACTCTAAAATATAATGAGTCTGTAACTCTTCTGGTTTTATATATCTTCTCCTTCTCCCTTCTTAGCCAACTCCTATTCCTTTATCTGGGACACTTTGACCCCCATCTCTAAATTCAATGTCAATCCCAGGCTTTTGGACCAGGCCGTCCCTTTTGGCAGAGGAGATATAAAATCCATAAATTCATAAATCAGAGGTTTACCATCATTCTCTATTGATCTTCCTGACCTTTGTAATCTAGTCCAAGCAACTGGATTGTTGTCATGTTCCTTGTGACAATGCCTCTGTTAAAAGGGATCCTGTCTCATTCCCCTCTACTTGAGTCCCTGTCAAGTAATTCAGTCCCTTTGGGAGTGGGATTCTCTCTTGCTTCCTCTAGGTGTTCTGGAGGTCCTGCATCTTTACTATTGAACCATTCCTGAGGATGGACTTATAGGACCATAGCATCATAGGATCATAGATTTAGAGCTGAAAGGGACCTTAGAGTCTGTCTTGTTCAATACTTCATTTTATTTTATACGTAAAAATCATGCCAGAAGATATTATGTTAGGCCTAGTTTGAATAACTGAAAGTTATAAATTGTAATTTCTTCTACTATGAGAAGGAGCAGGGTGCAATGAATATAGAGCCAGCCTCATACCCAGGAAGACTTGCATTGAAGTCCTGTCTTGGGCTCACATTGGATTTGTGATCCTGAGTGCTCATCTTTCTAAGTTCAAATCTGGCCTCAGACACTAGCTGTCACTTAGACAGCAAGACCTAGGCAAGTCTCTTAACCTTGTTTGCCTCAGTTCCCCCATCTGTAAAATGAGCAGGACAATGAAATAGCAAACCACTCCAGTATCTTTGCCAAGAAAATCCCAAATGGGGTCATGAAGTCAGATAGGACAAAAATGACTGAATAACAAACACTTCTATAATAATAAGAGCACTGAGAAGGAAATTGATAAACAGGGTGAGTACTGACTATGGACATCCATCTGGAAAGTGTCGGAGGCAGGACTGAAATTCATTTCTCCCTGATTCCAAGTTCAATCCAGTGTCCATGAAACTATGTGGTCTTAGCTATCGGGTCTCCCTGATGCCAACTGTCTTCCTGCCTGGACTTCTGTCTTTTGCCTGATGTCAAATCAGAGAATCATAGACCTAGCTCTGGAAAGGACCTGAGAGGTTATCTAGTCTTTGTTTTGCAAGTAGTAAAGGTGAGGCTTAGGGACTTAGCCAAGCTTGCATAGGTAGTAGTATCAAAAGTGGGATTTGAACCCAGGTCGGACTCTCAGGCTAGTGCCTTATGACCCCATTTGGGGTTTTCTTGGCAAAGATACTGATGCAGTTTGCCATGTCCTGCTCCAGCTCATCTTTATAAATGAAGAAACTGAGACAAACAGGGTTAAGTGATTTGTTCAGGGTCAACAGCTTGGCCAGAAATTGAAGACGCCGAGGTCATTCAGGCATTCCAGGCCATCTCTGGTCATCTTGACTTTTATCCTGCCACTGAACTTTGATGACTCTGGAAAAGAGAGTGAAGCTGTTGACTTTGCACAGCTCTTCCTCACTTATATCCATGTGCAAGTCAAGACATCATTTCTGATGTCAGAGGTCTTCTTTGAAAGGAAGGATGACTGATAGAGTAAAGAATAATGGATTTGGAGTCTTTAAACCTAGAGGCTTCACTACTTATACCACTGTAATCAAGTCTCAGTTTCCTTTTATAAAAGTAAGAGAATTGCACTAGATCAGGTTTCACTTATTTATTTTTGTCACAGTAATTGAGCACTGGGGCTGGTGTCAGGAAGATCTGAGTTCAAATCCTGCCTCAGATACTTACTTGCTATGTGAATCTTGGGCAAATCACCAAGCCTCTGTCTGTCTCAGTTTCCTCATCTATAAAATGAGAATGATAATATACTATGAGAGCAAATAAATAAATGATAATAATAGCACATTGCCCAGGGTTATTGTGAAGACAAAATGAAATTTTTGTAAAACACTTTGCAAACCTTAAAATAACCATATAAATGCAAGTTATTATAATAATAACATTATTATTAAACTATTTTTATCAGATTTGCTAGTCACTCATGGGGCCCAGAGGGACAGGAACATAGGAAAGGAGTTTTGGGTTTTTTTTTCCCACTTGGGGAAATTAGAGCACAGAATGTGTGGTGGGGTGGACAGCCAGGAATTGCATGAGAATACTAGGTGCTTGGGAGACTTATGAAAGGATAAGGAGGGAATCAAGGAAATAGTGTAGCTCAAAGACATGCTTCACCCATTTCACCATTTGTCTGAGGCTAGTCCTGGTGGGAAGGAGGCACGTTAACCTCTAAGATAATCTCACTTAGGTATGAAGATCTTTTAAGTGTGTTTTCCTCCTACTGATTAATTTTCCTGCCAGCTTAATTCTTTTTTTTTCACCTGTTTTTGTTCTCTTGCCCTTTAGTAGAGGCCCTGATTTCTCTGTTATATATACCCTATCTATTAGATTATATCAGCCCTTATCCTCTATCTACTAATCAATAGCTTAGCTGGATATACAGAAAAAGAAAATTTGCTTTCAAACCCTAATTCCTAATGATACAGGAATTATATGTAATAATATATACACATCCAATTTGTATATAACCCTAATTTCAGTTCCATAGCTACCACCTCAGATCTGTCCGCTCTCTAATGTAGCTTTTTTAAGAGACCCACTAGATTTTTTAAAAAGATGTTATGCTTTATGAATGGTTCAAAGAGCATAAAAGCAAACTTAATTATAGAAGATTTTTTTCAGGATTTTTATCTTACATTGTAGTGGCTCAGTGGATAGAACATTGGGCTTGGAGTCAGGAAGACCTGAGTTCAAATCTGGCACTTACTAGCTGTGTGACTCTGGGGAAGTCACTTAACCCTGTTTGCCTCAGTTTCCTCATCTGTAAAAATGAGCTGGAGAAGTAAATAAAAACCACTTTGTCAAGTAAAAATCTTTGCCAAGAAAATCTCTTCTAGGGTCACAAAGAGTCAGATGCAACTTAATAACTGAACAAGAACAAATGACTTAGAGCCTAGCTTATTAAAGTTCCATTGCCCTGGCATTATTTTCACTTCAGTCCACAGGAGAGCAAATTTTGGAATGGTTCAGGATATGAAGGACATACCAGATGTTCTTTGCTTATTTCCTCTAGCTTTTGAAGTTTGTAGCTGTTATCAAATCCTTGTTTAGAAATCAGTATAATCTGAAACTATAATCTGAAACCATTTGGGGAAAGGTAAGAGTCTAATAATCATTTCAGAAATATTTGTTTAGGAAAAAAACCAATAACCACAAAGTCTGAAATAATATAAAAATCCCACAAGAACACTAAAACAAGTGTAATTTCTATTCACCATGGATTGAATTCACTCCTTTTGGCTTGACTCAACGAGAACACTTTAATAGAAACATCAGAAATAAGTGTCAATAGCAACTGTTCACCTCCTAAAATCAACCAAAGTATGATGGGGTTCAAAACTGCCCCAGTGGGCTGTAGTGAAGACTCTGTGAGAACATTTTTTTATTTATTCAAGGAAGTGTTCAGGTCTTGTTCACACTCTGTTCTGGTTATTTGATTTGATTTCCAACTCACCCTTAACATGTTGAACTCTAATGACCTATCTTGGTCAGGAGAACAAATAAGGAAACTCCTCTTCTCCTTGGAGAGATGAAAGACTATGGGTATAGAATGTTGTATATCTCACACTTTGTTGTTGTTGAGTTGTTTCAGTCCTGTCCAATTCTTCATGACTCTGCTTTGGGCTTTTCTTGGCAAAGGTATGGGAGTGATTTGCCATTTCCCTCTCCAGCTCATTTTAAGAAGAGAAACTGAGGCAAACAGGGTTAAATGACTTGCTCAGGATCACAGAATTAGTGTATGAGGCTGGATTTGAACTCATAAAGATAAAAGTCTTCCTAGTTCAAAGTCTAGTATTCTATCCACTGTACCACATAGTTGCCCATATTTCATACATGTGCATTGGATATGACTTTGTGGCCTTTGTTTAACAGTTTTCTATTTTCCTTCATTAGGAGGGAAGCATCAATAGCAAGGATTAAGTGGAGTGGGAAGGACTTTCCCTGGAAACAACAGTGATGCAAAAAGCAAAAGGGATCAAATATTTAAAAAGAAGTATTTGGGTAGGATGTTATTTACAAGATTTTGGCAAGGTCCCTTGGTTAAACTCAGGTATTATGAATTACTAGCATTATATAATTTTCCATTGTTCATTGTTGTATAAAGTTGAGCCAAATGAGATAATATGGGCATGGTATTCATAATTACCAACATGCCCTAGAATTGTTTTTGTAAGCTGGCAGAGAACTGAACATGGTATACAACATGATTCTTTTGGCTTCTTTAGTTGGCACATGCTGACCAAGATCTGTGAATGGATAGAGCCAGGGGGACACATGGCTCCCTCAGTGCCGCCATTTTGTCATTTTATGTATAATGATGCAACAGATAGGAAATAAAATATAGAACTGATAAAATGGTTTCCATTCATATATTTTTCTAAAATTAAAATCATTTCTTCCTAGAATTTTTGTTAACCTACTTTGTCCCCTTCCTCATTGTTTGTTTCTCTAATAATGGTATGAAAATTATTTGAAGAGAAAAAAGGCCTGGTTCCATTTATTTTAATTCTAGGTTCCATCCTTGCCTTCATACTCAAGGCTTTCATAAATTATCTCTGACATGCCTTTGTACATTTCAGAGAGGAGATGGAATGGAGAATCAGATATTCTGTATATGAAATAGGTACATTTTTGAATCTGTAAAGAGATTTCTACTCATAAACCCAAATCCATTGAATTTTATTATTAGATCAGTGCTGCATTTATGGAGAAAAATTTCTGATCTGATGGGAGGGAAAAAACACATGAATGCAACAAATCCATTAAAATCACATATTCAAAGGAAAACAATAACTTTAATGAAAAAATTATTGCAAAGCCACAAAAGGGAATGAGTCAAATGCAAAATGCTGAAAGTTCTATTGATTATAATGGGAGATACTGCAGAGAGAGGCTTTGCTCTGTGATTCCCAGGCTCTAGTACCAGCAAAGGGACAAAGTAACAGGGAGGAATTACATCCTTCTCTTGAAGTCTGCATAACTCTCCCTTTGCAATCTTATCAAATTAGCAAAGCTCTTAACCTCTTCTGCCTGCATCTCTTTTCCAATTTATAAGTTGGGAAACAAATGCTTAGTTTTCCGGACAACAAAACTACATTTTAAAATGATTATTCCATCCTAAATAAGCTCTGGGGAAGCTAGTCATCACAGTGAATACAGTGCAAGTTGAGAGCCAGGAAGATCTAAGTTCAAATCCAACCTCAGACACTTACTAGTTGTGTGACCCTGGGCAAGTCACTTGACCGTATTTGCCTCACTTCCCTCATTTGTACAACGACTTAGAGAAGGAAAGAACAAACTACTCCAGTGTCTTTTCCAAGTAAATCTCAAATGAGATCATGAAGAATTGGACATGACTGAAATGTCTCAACAACAACACAATAAGCTCTGCGCATTTTATTCCTCCTCTCTTTCTTTCTCTGTTTTGTTAAAGTCAATACTACTGATAAAATTGTCCAACCACTCACTGAGAGTTTTCTCCAAAGGTCTCTTAGTCCTGTTGAGGGAGGTCAATTGTTAGCCTTTCTTTCCACTGTTTCTTGAAAGATTGTCCTCTGTTATTTATAGAATCCCAGACCTAGAGCTTGAAGGGATCTCAGAGGCTGCCTCATAGGATCTCCTCATTTTACAGAAAAGGAAACTGACACTTAGGAATGTTAAGTGAATTGCCTGAAGTTGCATGGAAAATTGGCATCAGAGGCAAGATGTGAATGCGGGTCCTTTAACCTCCTTGAGTCTGTATATTTTTCTATTGTTTCACAACCTGGAAGTAGATATAGCCAGGCTTGGGAGTGAACTTTTTCCAGAGTCTGAATAAGCCAAAAAGCACTGGACAGGGAGAAAGGCAGAGATATGAGAGACCAAGGAGGGTGACTAGGAGAGTGACAAATGATAAAAACCAGAGAAGAGTCATGGGGAGAGTTATCAGATTCAAAAGACTATAAAAGCAAATTTAATCTATTAAATTACCTTCTGGATTTTATCCTGGTAGACAGTATAATGAGGGAATTGAGTGCTGCACATAGAAGGAGAGAAGGAAGGCTAGTTTTGAACATTACCAGCTATATAAATATGGAATCATTAGTTATTCTAAATCTCAGTTTACTCTCTTGTAAAAATATTGGTATCTAAATCACAGGGTTGTTGTGAGACACAAATGAAATATAAGCTACTATATCAATGTCAGCTGTTATAAATTCCATAATTTTATTATTGTTGATTTTTTCATTTGTGTTTGACTCTTCGTGACCCCATGGATTATAGAACATACCAAGCCCTTCAATCCTTCACTATCTCCCGAAGTCTGTCCAAGCTCATGTTCATTGCTTCCATGACACTATCCATGTCATCCTATGTCATCCCCTTTTGTCTTCAGTCTTTTGCAAGATCAGGGTCTTTTCCTGAGTCCTGTCTTCTCATCATGTGGGCAAACATTTAAGCTTCAGCTTCAGTATTTGTCCTTCCAGTGAGTAGTGTGAATTAATTTTTTTAAGTATTGATTGTCTTATTTGATTTTCTTGCTGTCCAAGAGACTCTCAGAAGTATTCTTTAGTACCCCAATTTGAAAGTGTTGATTTTACAACACTCAGCTTTCCTTATCACCCTGCTCTCACTGCCATACATTACTATTGGAAAAACCATAGCTTTGACTATATGAACCTTTGTTAATATGATCATATCATTGCTTTTTTAGTATGCTGTCCATATTTGCCACAGCTTTTCTCCCAAGGAGCAAGCATCTTTTAATTTCATGGCTATAGTCATCATCTGTGGTGATCTTTGAGCCCAAGAATAATAAATCTGACACTGCTTCCATTTCTTCTCCATCTGTTTGCCAGATAGTGATGAGACAGTTGCCAAGATCTTAGCTTAATGGTAAGCTTCAAGCCAGCTTTTACATTCTCCTCTTTCACCCTCATCAAAAGGCTTTTTAATTCTTCTTCACTTTCTGCCATCAGAGTGGTGTTATCTACATGTCTGAGATTGTTGATATTTCTCCCGACAATAATAATTCTAATTTTTGATTCATCAAGCGTGTCATTTTGTGTGATGTACTCCACATATAAGTTAAATAAATAAGGTGACAATACATAACCTTACTGTACCCTGTTCCCAACCTTAAACAAATCAGTTGTTCCATGTTCAGTTCCAACTGTTGCTTCTTACCCACTTACAAGTTCTTTGGGAAACAAATAAGATGATCTGGTACTCCCATCCTTTTGAGGACTTGCTACATTTTATTGTGAGCCACACAACACAGTCAAAGGCTTTAGTGTAGCCAATGAAGCAGAAGTAGATGTTTTTCTGGAACTTCCTTGCTTTCTCTATAATTCAGTAAATGTTGGCAATTTGGCCTCTGGTTCCTCTGCCTCTTTGAAAACCAGTCTGCTTTTCTGGTAATTGTCAATTCTCAGAAACCCTACTTTGTTGATCTTAAATATAATCCTGTTGGTATGGGAAATGAGCACAATTACTTGGTGATTTGAACACTCTTTGGCACTGCCTTTCTTTAGGCCTTTCTTTAGGACATAAGCTGATCTTTTTTTCAATCCAGTGACTACTATTGAGCTTTTGAAATTTGCTGGCATATTGAGTGCAGCACTTAAATAGCATCATTTTATATATCAAAGAATTTCCCTTCCTGGATAGGGGAAATTCTATAACAGCAAAATTCAATGTATTGGGTCATTAAAAATGATCCTTTAACTGTATGTATGGTAGTTTCCATTCAGTCCTTTCTTTTACTGTAATATTTGTCTCTTCCTATATACAAGAATATAGTAGAAATCAAGACACAGAATAATTCATCGAAATCCTTTTTAGAAATCTTTGTAGCTATGCCTACAATCCTGGCCACTTGACGATGCTAAAATTGTTGCATAGTTTGAGTTCTGGAGTTCTGAGATGAAGTAGAGCTAAAGCTAACCCATATTGATACTGTCTGGCACCAATATGGTGAGCCCTCACAAACAGAGTAGAGACATATTAAGTTGCCTAAGGATGGGAGGAGGAAGGGAGGAAGGAAGGAAGGAAGGAAGGGAGGGAGGGAGGGAGGGAGGGAGGAGAGAAGATGAAAAGAAGATAGGTAGGGTGGAGGGAATGAAAATGGAAGGAAAGATGAGTGAAGGGAGGTAGGAAAGAAAGGAAAGAAGCAGAATGGGAGGGAGAAAAAGAAAAGGAGGGAAGAATGAAGTGAGAGAGGGAAAAGAAGAGGAAGGAAGAGGAAAAAGGAGGGAGGGAGAGAGGGAAAAAAGAAAAGAAGAATTAAAAGAAGAGAGGAAAGGTAAGAAGGAGGATTAAGGGAGGGAAGAAGGAAAGGAAAGAAAAGGAAAGCAAGGAAAGGAAAAGAAAGCAAAGGAAAGCAAAGGAAAGGAAATGTAGGAGAGAAATCTCTGTCATTATTCCACTACCTTAATGGTTCCTTTCTCTTCTATTTCTCTACTTTCTCTTCTAATGACTTCATGAACTCACATTGGTTCAATCATCATTTCAGCAGAGAGCAGACAAGGACTTAAATGAGTATGATGTAGCTATGTCAATGATGAGAAGGGACATGATAGAAATTACAAGATTTAGCAGTTGACTGGAAATGTAAGGTTCGTTAGAGTGTAGAGTTGAATATGTCACTCAGTATTCTAACCCTGGTGCCTAGAAAGATGGTAGTCCTGTAAAAACAAATTTGGAGGAGAGGTGAAAATTCTTTGAAAGGAAATAACGAATTATTTTAGAATTGCTGATATTGAGATGCCTATAGGAAATTCAGTTTGAAATGTCTCGTAGGAAGTACATGATATAGAACTGGACCTCAGAAGAGAGACTAGGGCTAGATATGTAGATCTGCATAGAATAATAAGGGAACCCATGGGAGCTTATTATGTCATCAAGTGAAAGAATTTAGAGAACCCAGGACAGAACCAGTTAGTTAATGGAAATGACGCAGATTGAGATCCAGCAAAGGAGACAAGAGACAGTCAGTCAGGTAGGAAGATAATGAAGAGAGAACAGTGTCAGTTTTGTGAAAACCTTGAGAAGACAAAGAAAAAACAGAAATGTTGAAAAAAGAGATAAAAATTTGAAACAAAACACTAATTGGCAAATAAAAGAGAGGATTTTTTTTTAAAGAAAAAACTAATAAAACAGGGAAACTATTAGTTTATTCCAAAAAAAAAGAGGCAGACCAAATTGCCCAAATAAAAAAAAGAGTTTATAATAAATGAAGAAGACATATAAGAAATTATAAGAAACTATTTTATCTAATAATATTCTAAACAAAATTGCTGACTTAAATGGAATGAATGGGTATTTATCAAAATATAAAATGCCTAGGTTAAAAGAGTAATGACAGTAAATTTAAATAACTCAGTCTCAGAAAAAAAAGAAATTGAACAAGTCATAAGTGAACTTGTAGGGAAAAGCACCAGGAAGGCTTAGGTAGACTTAGGAATGAATTGCGTTAAATAATCAAAAAACAATTAATTCCAATATTACATAATTTCCTCCTAAAATAAAGAAATTATTCTATCAAACTTCATCTTTGAGACAAATATGTTCCTACTGCTCAAAACAGGGACAGGTAAAGCAAAGAAACTGTGGACTAATATGATTAATCTCTAATGACCCTCAATGCAAAAACATTGAATTATAAACAAAGAAGAATATAAACCATTACCATGTTGGATTTATACCTGGAATACATGGTTGGTTCAATATGAGAGAAACTATAAACATAATGAAATACCTTAATAACAAAAATAAAACTATGATATTATATCAATAGATACAGAAAAGGTTTTTTTTTAAAAAAATACAACTAATATTTATATTAAAAAGTTAAGAAGCATATGAATAAGTGAACCATTTTTTAACCATAAAATGATAAACCTTATCTATGTAAAACAAAGAAATAGCATTGTCTGTAAGAGAGAAATGCTAGAATCCTTTCCAATAAAATCAGAGGTTAAAAAAAGGATGTGCCCACTGCCACAGCTATTGCTTGATAAAGTACAAGTAATACTAGCTATAACAATAAAACAAGATAAAAAGATTGGGGGAATAAGTGTAGGCAGGGAAGAAACATTATTACTACTTTCATGTGTGATGTGATGGTTTACTTGGCAAACCTTAGAGATTAAAATTAATTGAAAAAATTCAGTTCGTAAAAGTAGACATAAAAATTCATAAAATAATCAGTTTTTCTCTACTTTACCAATATAACCCAGTAGGAAGAAATAGAAAATGAAATTTCTTTCAACATAACTACAAAATATGTGTATAAAATAGAGAGGCCTATTGCCAAGATACACAAAGTAATTATTTGAATACATCTATGAAACACTCTTTAGATAAGTAAAAGAAAAGAGATTAATAGCTCATGATTAGGTCATGCTAATATCGTAAAATGACAATATTAACCCCCAAATAATTTACAGATACCAATAATAATTTATTGTTACCACTAAAACTACCAAAGCATTATATTACAAAACTCAATGAAAAATAAAATTCATCTGAAGGAACAGAAAGTAAAGACTCTGAAGAAAAACACTGGAAAAATTATGCAAGAGAAGGCAGCTGCTAGTACCAGACTTTAAATTGTAGTACCTGGGTTTAGTTAGTGAAGATGAAAATGAAAGGAAAGGGTACTTATTCCCTCCTCTGGCCCCTATCTTTGGAATATGGGTCCAGTTTCTCCTTTCCTCCTTCTGACAGGCAATTCTTACCTCCTAATCCCTGTCCTCAATCCCATTATTGTAGAGAGCTTTCTCTTTGCAAGGGGGACAAGAGAGAGCAGTGAGGTAGAAAACAGCACACAATAAGCTAGCTTACTCCCAGACAGCAGTGCCTGACTCACTGGAGCCTAATGTTTGCAGAGAGAAAAAAGCCTTTTTCTTCTTTGTGGAATTGATAAAAATCATGAAAAAAATTAACAAGATTCTCCATTATTTACTCAGCTCTTAGTCACAATAGGATCCTAGCATTTTTAGCATCAGACCTCCATCCTTTTATATACCAATCCCGGTCACTGAATTTCTCTCTTTTGTGACCTCTTCCCTTAAAAGTTATTAAATAAAAGCAGTAATGACCAATCATAATTCTACATCTAATGTATACTGGCTATAAATTCTTAATTAAATCATCAATCAAGAACAAACAGCAAATTTTGGGTTCAGTATCTGCTATCAGTAGCCAGAAGAAGACATTGGACAAAAGTTAGAGTACTTCACCAACTCTCTGAGATGTTTCTGAGATAAAATTTCAGCCAAACTCAGTAGCTTCTAGCTCTTCAGAGTCTGGACAGACAGAGGAGATAGTCAGGAAAGTAAATCACCTCAATAGTCATCTCTAGTCCCCTGATCCACCTTCCTTTTTCTCTCCACACAGTCACTCACTTAACTCCATTCAAACCATATGCTCAGTGTTTCTTTCTCCCAAAAAGAAAAGATTAGGAAGGGAACGAAAAGGAAAAGAAAGCCACAACCTTGGAACTATAGCTATTCATTATATTGCAGTGGCACTCTTCAGAATTCACAGTTACCTCTTAGTCACTCCCAGGATGAGAAGAAATAATACTGTCTGTCTGAGACTACATTTCTCAGAAACTCTTTAAGCTAGACACTGAAAATACCTTTTTCACTGAAGAAACTTTTCTCTAAGAGCCACTACACAAGGAATCCCAAAATAAAATTTTATTGGTTAAAAACTAAGAGCCAGAAGCAATTTAACATAGAAGCAGAACGTTCAAGGAACCCAAGGTAACCAACTATTAGGGTAATGATAAAAACTGCAGGAACAATTGGAAATCAGTCTGGCAGAAATTAAATTTAGACCAGCATCTTACACACTATCCTACAATTAGCTCCAAATGCACACATAACCTGGTTGTAAAAAGTATATGTCATAAACAAATTAAAGAAGAAGGGAAACCATTACTTTTCAAAACCATCAATGAGGGAGAGTTCTTGACCAAACAATGGCTACAAATTAAGTTGACAATTTTGACTACATAAAATTAAACAAAGTTAATTGTTAGGATTTGTCAGTCAATAAACATTTATTAAGCTCTTACTATTTGCCAGACATCATGCTTGGGACTGGAAATACAAAGAAAGGTAAAAAACAGTCAGAGAGAGGAGAGTGAAGGGCTATGTACGAGGAATAGGGAAAAGTCCAAGTTAGTTGAATTGTAGAGTCCAGGTAAGAGAGAACTCAGTCTGGAAAGGCAATTTTGGGCTAAACTGTGAAGGTCCTGAAAAGCCAAACAGAGGAGTTTATATTTTATCTTAGAGGTAATTTAGAGCCCTAGCGTTTATTGAATAGGGAAGTGACAGTTCAGATCAGTGCTTAAAGAAAATCACTTTAACCACAATGTGGAGAATACTTTTTGTTGAAAGAAACTTAAAAGTAATTTATTCTAACCCTATCATTTTATAGATGATGAAACTGAGATCTAAAATTCTTGTTCTGTGAAGGTAACTCTTATTGAAATACTGGTATCTTTGAGTAGGTAGGGGACTGCTTTCTTACCCCATCACTGTGGCTTTTCAGTTTGTTCAGTTTTATCTGCTTCTGGGTCACAATAAAATCCTTGCTGATCCAGGCATGCTGTGTGACTGATAGCTATCTCACTGGCTATGTTCTTAGAGTGACTGTTATAAAATAGTTTCCATGAGAGAAGGAATAAGAGGGGAGGAGAAGAAAGGGTTAAAGGTCCCAGGCAGTGGCTACAGCTGGGTATCATTAGGAATAATCGAGTCTCTTCTAGCATAAAAAAGCAACAGGAAGGGGGAGGGAGAGACGAAAGAGAAGATTTCTCTCCCTTGTGTCCCCTCACTTAATCATTCTACTCTGTAAGAGGGGAAATGTTTGATGTGTCTTTTAGAATACAAATGAGCCTCAGAGTTTCAGTCTTTGAGGTGGCAAGTTGGATGACTTGCCCAAATGATGACATCATCAATAGGAGAAACAACAGATCCTAACCAGCTGCCCGAGAAGACTTGAATTAGAAAACAGATTTAGCTTCAAAGCCCATTGTTGGAGGGTACTAGAACTTACTGAGCCAGAAATGAAGATGTCTAATGGTGAACACATATTGGAGTATCATTTTTCTTACATCCTTGCAGGGATCTATAGAGTAGGTTAATCAATAGAAACAAGTAAATAGTCTCACCTGGGCACCTGTTAGTTCTTCAGCCTCATCACAGAGTCAGTTTCCTGAAATCACTGAGCTGGAAAAATTCTACTTGACTCATAGACTTCAGACACTAAGCCTGCTGAAATTTAAACATACCATCACCCTTTTGCCTCTGTCCTGCCTTCTTCCACTGATCCCTCTATCAAAAGAGCCAGAAGAAAATACCAGTGGATCTGTAATCTCCTCAATGTGGGTATTCCCTCCAAAAATGTGAATCACAATCCAAGCATGGCCTTCCATAAATCTATTATATGATGTCTATTCAATGTGCCAGGCATTTTCTTGACTTCTCCTGACATTGTGTTAATAAAAATATAGGTTGTTTTGTCTGTTAGATTCCATTCAAGATGGATTTATTAAATATAGCACTGCTAGTTACCAGGTATAGAAAGATAAAAAATATGAATGTTTCTTGTCCTCAAGGGACTTATATCATCTTGATGGACAAGGGGTATGAAATGAGAGGAAAACAACATATTAATAAACAGATAATGAAGAAATGCAAATATATTTATAATAACATTTATAAGGTACTTATTATGTGCCATGCACTGTGCTAAGCACTTAGTAATTATCTCATTTGATCCTCACAATGACCCTGGGAGATAAGTGCTATTATTATCCCCTTTTTACATATGAGCAACCTGAGGCAAAGGGAGATTAAGTGACTTGCCCAGGGTCACACTGCTAGTAAGTGTCTGGGGCTAGATTTGAATTCAGGTCTTCCTTCGCAATACATATAAGTAGGCATATCTATATACATATATTATCTATTATATACATATATGCATACATTGACTTTTATATACATATCTATATACATATATAATCAAAAGACATCCACCCATACCATTTTACTATTATACCTCAAAGTCCTGTGGCAACAGGCAAGTGATGAAGCAGCAGGTTCACTCTGGGAGTTGTAGTCACAACCCTGCACACAGGCGGCCCAGGCTATAGGAAGCAGCAGTGGGGCTTGGCAGCTCCCTGGGTATCTGAGCAGCCTTTTAAGGATTACACTGCTCATCTCCTGGTATGAGGAAGGGGGCTAGAAAAGGTGCCCTAAACATTGCTTACCCAACCCTGGCCTGATTACCACAGCAGGCAGGAAATCCCACTATGCAGTCGAAACACAAACAAATGTACAAAATGTACAAAAACATCTGCAAAGATGATACCACTCACCATTGGCACACTAATAGACAACACAAAATTCAGTAGACCTGAAAGAAGAACTGCTCTTGTTGCAAGAGAACTCAACAGGTATCACGTTCAAATAGCAGCCCTGAGTGAAATAAGGTTGGCAAATGAAGGCCAGCTTACTGAAGTTGGAGCTGGAGTGGGTGCAGTGAAAAGGAGTACCAAGAAGCTGGGTAGGTTTTGCAATCAAAACTAATCTAATCAGCAACCTGGTATGCCTGCCAAAAGGAGTGAATGACAGGCTCATGACAATGCAATTACTTCTCACAGGAAAACGCCATGCCACCATCATCAGTACCTATGCTCCCACCATGACAAACCCTGATGAAGTCAAAGGAAAATCTTATGAAGACCTAGAGACCTTTACCATCAATGTGCCAAAAGAGGACAAGTTTATAATTCTGGGTGACTTTAATGCTAGAGTAGGCTCAGACTACGAGACTTAGCAGGAAGTCCTAGGGAGGAGTGGAGGTGGAAACAGCAACAACAAATGGTCATTTACAGCTGAAGACTTGTGCATCACATGACCTTTTCATCACCAACACTGTTTTCTATTTACCTAAATGCAATAAAACTTCACAGATGCACCCTCGTAGCAAACATTGGAATCTAATAGACTATGTGATTGTAAGGAGAAGAGAGAGATAAGATGTGAGAGTGACAAAGGCAATGTGTGGTGCAGAGTGCTGGACTGATCACAGACTTATTCTTTCCAAGCTAAATATTTGCATTCATCAAAAGTGCTGCCCTCAAGGCAAAATGACTACCAGAAGAATTAATGTCAACAAATTAGAACTTTTCTTTGAGCATGAACAGTATGTTGCTAACTTGGAGGGAAAGTTGAGCCAACACACAAATGGCAACAGTGCAGCAGAAAAGAAGTGGGCAGCTTTCAGAGATATGGTGTACAGCACTGCATTTGCTCATCTGGGTCAGAACACTCACATACACCAACACTGGTTTGATGAAAACGATGGGGAAATTCAGAAGCTGCTAAATGAAAAACGAGAACTCCACAGGAATTACCAGCAGGATAGTTCATCCACCTTTAAGAAGGCAGCATTTAATTCCATCAAAAGCAAAGCTTAGAGAGATGCAGGATTCCTGACTCAGTAAGAAGGCAGATGAAATTTAGTTTTATGCTGACAGTAACAATCCAAAGCGCTTTTATGATTCCCTGAAAGCTATTTATGGACCAAAAACCTATGGTGCATCACAACTACTCAGTGCTGATGGAGCCACATTGATTAGTAATAAGGATCCTGGAGAGATGGGCTGAACACTTCCATTCTGTTCTCAACAGACTATCATCAGTCAATGCTGAGGTCATTGACTGTTTACCTGAGGTTGAAACCAATCCCTCCTTAGCTGAACTTCCAACTGAAGAAAAGGTATTGAGAGCCATTAGACGCCTTTCATGTGACAAAGCACCAGGTGCTGATTCTATTCCAACTGAGATTTGCAAGGTAGGGGGACATTGCTCATGGAAAAGCTGATTGAAAAGGTTATATGGCAAGAGGAGGTTATCCCCCAGGAGTTCAAGGATGCCTCCACTGTCCATATCCATAAAGGTAAAGAGAATAGATTGTCTTGCAACAATCACAAGGGAGTCTCTCTCTTAGTCATTGCTTGCAAAATTCCTGCTAGAATCCTTCTTAATAGGCTGATCCTTCACCTGGAAGATGGTCATGTAGCTGAGAGTCAGTGTGACTTCAGAAAGGGTTGAAGAACAATCTATACAGTGTTTGCTGCCTGACAACTCCAGGAGAAATGCCAGGAGCAGAACAGAGGTCTGTACACAACATTCGTAGATCTGACCAAGGCCTTTGACACTGTTAGTCATGAGGGCTTATAGAAAATTTTGTCAAAATTTGGTTGCCTGGAGAAGTTCATCAATATTGTACATCAATTTCACAATGGCATGTTTGTCCAGGTTCTGGATAATGGGTAATGCTCTTGTAACATCCCAGTCATCAGTGGAGTGAAACAGGGCTGTGTACTTGCTCCCATGCTTTTTAGCATGATGTTTTCAACCATACTATCAAATGCTTGCAATGAGGATGAACATGGCATCTGGGTCAACTACCTTGGTACTGATGGTAAGTTCTTCAATTTGAAAAGGCTGCAAGCCAAGACCAAAGTGGAGGGAGTGTTGATGCATGATTTTCTGTTTGCAGATGATTGTGTGCTCAATGTAGCTTCTGAAGCTGAGATGCAACAAAGTATGGATCAATTCTCTGCTGCCTGTGCTAATTTTGGCCTAATAATTAACACCAAGAAAACACAGATGCTCCATCAGTCACCACCACACCATCCATACATGGAACCATCAGTTACAACAAATGGAGAAGTTTTGAATGCTGTGGATAGGTTCACTTTCCTTGGTAGTGTACTTTCCAGGGATGTACACATTGACAGTGAAGTTGACACACGCATTGCCAGAGCTTGCTCAGTGTTTGAGAGGCTCTGAAGAAAAGTTTGGGAGAGAAGAGATATTAGACTGACTACCAAACTGAAGGTCTACAAAGCCATTGTGCTGACCTCATTGTTGTATGCTTGTGAAACATGGACAGTCTACCAGCGCCATGCCAAGAAACTGAATCGCTTCCATTTGAACTGTCTTAGGAAGATTCTGAGGACCACCTGGCAGGATAAGGTACCAGACACTGAAATCCTTGCTTGAACTGAACTGCCAAGTATTCAAACTATACTTCAGAGAGCGCAACTCTGATGGACTGACCACATTGTTCAAATGCAAAATATACACTTGCCAAAAAGACATGGAGAACTCACCTGGGGCAGGTGATCACATAGTGGTCAGAAGAAGCCATACAAGGACACTCTCAAGGTCTCTCTCAAGAACTTTGGATTTGACTGATCAACATGGGAGACACTGGCACAGAACTGCTCAGCATGGCGTGCCCACATCAGAAAAGTGCCATGCTCTATAAGCAAAGTAGAATTAAGACAGCACAAAGTAAACATAGGATGTGCAAATTTGGAGTATCCACCCAAATATTCATGTGGACTGTCTGTGCCCAACCTATGATAGAGCATTCCAAGTTTATATTGGTCTGATCATCCACAGTCAGACACACTGAAACTTCTCTTTATCGTGGTGATGTCATTTTGGTCTTCTTCAAAATGAAGGACAACAACCAATCGCTTATCTATCTAATATATTGACTATTATAATCATGTCAATATACGTATATTGACTGGACCAGTCCTCTATCTCCTGTGCCACGTAGAATCATGAATGTAGGTAATGTTTATATGTAGATATGTATATAATAGTCAATATATGTATATTGATATGACTATAATAGTCAATATATTAGATAGATAACTGATATGATGTATGATAGCCTATATATATAATACTCCATGTGTGTATGTATATAGATATGTATACAATATATTATATATATATGTATGTCTATGTATTGGGAAGGAAAACACCAACAACTGGAACATCAGGAAAGGCCATATACAGGAAGTGGCTTTTGAACTGAGACATAATGATAATAATAGGTAGGAATTCTATAATGCTGTAAGGTTTGCAAAGCAGTTAACATATGCTGTTTGATCCTCACAACAACTCTGAACCACAGGTGCTGTTATTATCTTCATTTTACAGATGAGGAAATTGTGACTGAGAAAGATTAAATAGCTTCCCCAAGATCACACATGTCTGAGGCAAGATTTGAACTTGGGCCTTTCTGATGCCAGATGTAGCACTCAATCCATTATGCTACCTACTGAGGTAGACTTGGCATATGGTAGCCACTTAATAAATGTTTGATTAATTGAATAGGGGATAGGGCATATGTTGCGGTGAAAAGAGAGAAGATCAATAAGATCAATAAAGAATTCAATAAGGAGTCAATAAGAATAGAAGAATTATTGAATAGCCATTGAAGACCCAACTGAGGTTATGGGCCATGTACCTTGTGCCACATGCCAGGTAGTGAATGAAATGTGCTTAGTTTCATGATTTCTCTGGCAGTGCTCAACAGATCAGGAACAATAGTGGAGAAGTTGGGGAGTACCTTCTCTCATGCAGGACGTAGCAGGGATGTTAGGGCCAGAAAGGGGTTTCTAGGGTGAAACATTAAAATAGCAAACCTTGGGATCATCTGGTTGAGTAGGTCATTGAAGTCAGAAAAGGAGAGATAGAATGGGAACATGTGGACAGATCAAGCCACTGAAGTTATAATAAGATTATAATTTCAATGTTCCCAATATTGCTATAATTCTGTGAGAGAGCGAACTCTAAGGGGTGACTAATATAGTCATAGATATTCATTCAGAGTATAGTTGAAGTGGATTGGATCATTGGAAATTACATTATGAGCTGAGAAATTGTATTGTAAGAGGAAGTTATCAACATGAAGAGTGAAGTCCCCAAGGATGATGTCAGAGGATGAGATGAATAGTGAAGATCATGAGCACTAAAGTGGCTCAAAAAGTTTGAAGAACGATGGAGTCCAGGAGATGACAGCAAGAAAGCCTGATAAGGGTGGATTGTTGTCCGTCTTTCTGAAAGAGGACCATGAATGACATTGGGAAGGTGATGTCATGACTCACAAGTGAATTGGAGGCAGGACTGTGTAAAGTCACCAGCTTCACTCTTTCCTCTAGAGTCATCTGAGTCCAGTGGCAAGATATAGATCAGGATGACTGGAAATGGCCCAGGATGCAATGGGAGTAAGAGTGGATAACATGGACCTCGAATGAGGAAAGATCACCGAGGGATAGTGACAGGGGAATGATTTGGAAGAGGCAGTCAATATACATCTATTAAGCACCTATTACATTCCACGTACTGTGCTAAGCACTTTGCACTGAGGATGCAAAGGAAGGTAAAAGATCCTGCTCTTCATGAGCTCCTAATCTAATGGAAGAGACAACATTCAAACAACTACGTACAAACAAAATACGTACAGGATAAATTGGAGGTAATCAATAGAGGGAAGGCAGTAGCATTAAAGAGGA
This sequence comes from Notamacropus eugenii, assembly GCF_028372415.1. Lineage (NCBI taxonomy): Eukaryota > Metazoa > Chordata > Mammalia > Diprotodontia > Macropodidae > Notamacropus > Notamacropus eugenii. The sequence continues at coordinate 247,679,113 of NC_092874.1, read as the reverse complement.
TCAGCAATAACTTCTTGTTGAAGATGGGATTTCAGGTGATATCTGAAGGAATCCAGTAGAAGAGAGGAGGAAAGAGAGAATTCCAGGCATGGAGGACGGCCAGAGAAAATGCTTGGAGTCTGGAAATGGAATATCTTGTTAGAGAAACAGCAAGGAATTCATATAGAGTACAAACATGGTAATCCGATCACTGGATTACAGAGTATGTGGGGGGAAGTGTAAGAAGATTGGAAAGATGGCCAGGTAGGGGCTTTAAATGCCAAAAAGAAAGTTTTTGTATTTGATCTGTGGGCTGATGGGGAGCTACTGGAGTTTATTGAATGGTGTGTGTGTGTGTGTGTGTGTGTGTGTGTGTGTCTGTGTGTCTGTGTGTCTGTGTGTATGTGTATGAGAGAGAGAGAGAGACAGAGACAGAGACAGAGACAGAGACAGAGACAGACAGAGAGACACAGAGAGAGAGAAAACCAGTGAGAGAAGAGAGACAGAGAAAGAGACAGAAGAGAAACATGATCAAACTCTCTCTTTAGGAAGATAAATTTGACAGCAGAGTGGAGGACAAACTTGACTGGGGTGAGACTTGAGGCTGAAAGACCCACCAACAGATTCTTGCAGCAGCCTAGGAATGCAATGACAGGGGTTCATACTAGAGTGACAGCCATGTCAGACAAGAGAAGGGAATGTGTATCCAAGAGATGTTAAGAAGGTAAAACCAATAGAACTTGCCAACAGATTGGATATGGTGGGTGAAGCTGAAGAATAGAAAATGTCAGGAGGCAAGATGGGGGAGCTATTGGTGGAAAAGAATGTGGTTTTCTCAAAGGAAAACAAAGGAATGTTGGTTGAAAAAGTTGAGAATATAGGGGAGTTTATGAACACCAGAGCAGAGGTTCCAAAGATTAGTGACGAGCAAGCAATGACTTGGAATAGGAAAGAATAGTGGCAAAGGTTAAGGAGGAGGTACTAGACACTTAAATGAATAAAAGTGGATATAGGGCAAAGGACAACCAGTAAAACAGGAAGAAGATAGGTTTGACATGTTTGTAGTAAGAGTTTAATGCTTTTTTCAATCATTCATTCAGTGAGGGATTTATAGATTTAATCCACCTCAGAGATACAAGTAGAATTTACCAGTGTTTTTAATATTACTATTTATAAGTACACCTATTCTTAATGCCAGAAAATTCTGCTCTCCACTGTATGGCAAGTTTTGGGTGATTGAGATTTGAGATAAATCAAGTTGCACAGGCTAGGGGAAGACTCAAAACCTCTGGGGGAAAATAGCACAATTATCAAACCTTGTTGCTGGGCATGGAGACAGGAAGGCAGCTTTCTGAGTTCAAATCTGGCCTTAGACACCTCTTAACTGTGTGATCCTGGGCAAGTCACTTAACCCTATTTGCCTCAGTTTCCTCATCTGTAAAATGAGCTGGAGAAGGAAATGGCAAACCACTTCAGTATCTTTGCTTAGCAAAGATAACAAGTTCTTCAAGATCACATCTCATAAGTAAGCACCACACTCAGGGAATTTAGTACACTTCCTATTTCAGGCAGTCATGAGCAGTATTGACATGCAGTCCCAGAGCCTGTAGCAGATTTGGTGCTGGTTCCAAAAAAATGCTGGAAGAAGATTTTTAAATGCTGGGTGACAAATGCGGGTGATTGACAGCTATAATTTATACAATTAAGAATCCATTCTGACATCGCTGTGGGAAGGAAAGGCACAGGGTATGATTAAGGAAGGTCACCTTTATAAATCCCATACATATTAATGTGAGAATAGAACTCTAAATTATACAAATTCTGTTTCATTTACAGGTGACTAACACAACCGGTAATAGTACATCCCACTGGCTGGTTGCCTTGTACTCAAATATGTTTTTGGTGCTTTATATAGAACTAACAACAATAATAACTGAAGATTTACAAAGCACTTTCTGGGGGTTGTTTCCTTTGATAGGTAGCTCATTTGATAACTCTTTTAAGTAGATGTTACATATCATCTTTAAAGGCAAGGAAACTGAAGCTGAGAAGACTTCTCCAGCTAGAAAGAATTGGAGGCAAGATTTGAACTCAGATCTCCCTTGATACTAAGTTCAGTGCTAAATCAATCTATTCTACTGTGGCAGGCAAGAAGGTTTGCTTTCTTACACAGCCACTCAGCACCTTGCTAAAGCTTGGGGGTAAAAAGACAAAAGTGAAATGGTCTCTGTTCTTTGGGAGATCATGGTGTCCCTGGAAACAATAAGTACACCCATAGATATACTCGCAACAGGTCATTAATACATGCTTTTCCTAGCTGACATCATGCTATGTTTTAGGAAGATTCAGAAGATCACCTGGCAGGTACCAGACACTGAGGTCCTTACTCGAACTAAACTGCCAAGCATTCAAACTCTGCTTCAGAGAGTGCAACTGCAATGGACTGGCCACGTTGTTCGAATGCAAAATGTACGCTTGCCAAAAAGACTATTTTATGGAGAACTCACACAGGGCAAACGTTCACATGGTGGTCAGAAGATGCAATACAAAGACACTCTCAAGGTCTCTCGTAAGAATTTTGGAATTGATTATGTGACACAGGAGACGGTGACACAGGACTGCTCAGCATGGTATGAGAAGGTACTGTGCACTAAGAGCAAAGCAGAATTGAAACAGTTCAAAGGAAACTCAGGATGCCCAAATTTAGAGGATCCACCCCAAATGTTCACACGGACTATTTGTGCAGACCTGTGGTAGAGCATTCTGAGATCCTATTGGTCTGATCAGCCACAGTCGGATCCATTGAAACTTAACTGGAGCATAGTGATGTATTCTGTCATGAAGGACAACAACCAACCAATCAATCCTAGCTGACATTTACCCAGCATTTTAAGGTTTGCCAAATGTTTTCTATTCATTACTTTACTTGAGCCTCAGAATCCTCAGAATTTGTCACTGCAGGTATTATTAGCTCCATTTTACAAATGAGGAAACTAAGTGTCAGGGGATCTATGACCACACACTACGACTTAACAAGCATCAGGCGTGGAATTCAAATCCAGATCTCTCCTGACTCCAAATCCCAAGCATGCAAACAAAGCTTAAGTTATTTGTGTAGCTAGAATTCATCTTACCGATGTCCCTGATGAAAGTAATGGCTAAATATATTGATTAAAAGTGAAGGAATGAGTAGTTTCAAGGTTCCATTTTTTAAACCAAGAAATATAAAACTCTATCATTTTAGGCCTGGGTGTAGAGCATCCCTTGTTTTTGTTCTCAGTGAAAGTGCTAATCAAAGTTTTTATTTAGGGAATTATTTTTTAAATATAATATTATCTTTTTACTCACATTCATAACAACCTGTAAGACAATAGTCCAGTAATATCTGATTCTTTGTGATCTCAAGTGGTTTGCCATTTTCTTCTCCTGCTCATTTTATAGGGGAGGAAACTGAGGCAAACAGCAGTTAAATGACTTGTGCAGGGTCACACAGCTATTAGGTGTCTGAGGTCAGAGTTGAATTCAGGTCTTCTTGATTTCAGACCCTGTACTCTATCTATAATGCCATGTAGCTGCCCCCATGATATATAAAGAAGATATTCCCAGTGTAGAAATTGCCTTCTCCTGATTATCCGTCATATACTCTTTCATTGTACATGATGAATCATCAGAAGGCCATTTCTGTACTCTCTCCATTAAGGGCAGCTAGGTGGTGCAGCATATAAAGGGCCTGCCCTACAGGGGTCACAAAGATTTAGATATGACTAATTGACCAAAAGAACCCAAAATAAAGCAAAAACTTTCTCCATTGTGGATCATTCCAAATGACCCTGGAATTTTCCTTCTGTTCTTGGTAGTGGGGATTAGGGAAGTAAAATGGACTGTATTTAAGAGGTATAAGATTCATGATACCCTCTTTCCCTTCCACAGGAGGGATTTCCTACCACCCAGCTGGTTCAGGACCATTATTTACAATCTGTGTGGTAGGAGGAGTAGAGCCATATCCCTGAGCCAGCTGGGTGGATTGTTTATGCCAGTGACAATCAAAATCTGGCTATGCAAGGAAACCAAAGCATTGAAAGGTGATGTGTCCTATTATTCCAGGGAACACAGAGAGATGACTGGCCTCAGCATCCTGGAAGACTTGAGTTCAAGACCTATCTCTGACAATTCTAAGCTGGCCGTGTTACCACAAATGTTACTTCCTATTTTAGTTATATATTCCCCAGGTAATCCTTAGGATTCCTATAATTTACATATTATTTATAATTTATATTAATACTTATATTTATATAACATTTATATTTGCATAAGAATATATTCATATATGCATATTAATGTAAACATATTTAGAGAAATGTGCATATTTATGCAAATATTTATATTGTATATATTTATGTAATACAAATTTATATTTATATAAATGTCCACATTTATATAAGTATATTATATATTCATATTTGTATAAGCAGGTGTTTATATAAACATCCATATTTATATAAGTGCATATATAAATGGTTTTGTTTTACTATATATTTATAAATATATTAAATAGTATATCTAAATATAGTCACATAAACATTCCTATTTATATTTCAATGTTTATATTACATAATTATATTTGCAGTCTGAATTATACTTATCTTTCACTACCCACCTACTCTGACGCTTCAAGATGACTCAGTTCTCAAGGGCTAACCCAACTGAGTATAAGCTTGGTCCTGGAAAGACTTGGAGTATGGTTTGGCAGAGAATTCTATGCTTTTTCTTCTGAGTCAAAGCCTAGCTAAGTTTGAAAAGATTCAACACCAGGTTGACTGAAGTGGGATTGTCTTTTCTAATCACAGTAACTCTTAAAGAATTGTGTCAAACTCCATTGGAAGTGGGACCATTGAACTTGCCCAAGAAACTCTTGATTGATTGACCTTGATCTTAAGTTAATCATCAAAAACAAGCCTCTTTGATTACTTCATTTAATGGAAGCATCTCTGGAGTTCACCTTTGACCCACTGAAAAGAATTCTTAAATATATCTATGGATATATTGATATAAATAGAGCTGTATCTATACATACAGATATATACACATACATAGATGTAGATGAGATATAGACAGATCAGATACAGGTACAGGTATTCATACAGGTCCAGGTTCCCATTTGAGTATTTTCACTCAAGGTAGGACTAGATAACCTTTGATATCCCTCCTAATTTTGAGATTCTGACATCTACAACCCTCAGTAGTCTGATTCCTTTCTACTTTAGCAGTCTTATTTTCTGTCACTTCCCTCCACATTTTCTTTGTTTTAGCTAAACCGGCCTCCTAACTGTTGCCTGACATGATAGTTCATCCCCCCGTACATCAGTGGTGCCCCATGCCGTGTGCGCAAAGACTCTTCTTCCTTACTTTTGCCTCATTGAATTCCCCCTTCTACATGAGACCTGTCCTGACAGCTCTAATTATTAAGGCTCTCCCTTGAAAATATTTTGAAATTAGTTTTTTTCTGTGCCTCTCTCCTGCCCCAGAAGACCTGAGTTCAAATCTGGCCTCAGACATGCCTTAGGTGTGTGACCCTGGGCAAGTCATTTAACTCCTGCCTGCCTCAGTTTCCTCAACTATTAAATGGGATCATAATAGCATCTGTCTCCCAGAGTTGTTGTGACAATTAAATGAGGACTTGTAAAGCACTTAGAATGATATCTGACACATAGTAGTACTTTATAAATGTTACTATTATTATTAATGAATATTTGAACCTAAGAATACTCGAGTTCAAGGCTTGCCTTCGACACATAGTAGACGTGTAACCCTTGACAAGTATTTTAATCTTTGAAAGCTCTATAGTAACTATAGCTAGCATTTATAAAGTGTTTTAAGGTTTACAAAGCACTTTACAAACATTATTTCACTTTTATCTTTACAACAACCCTGGAAGGTAGGTACTAATATTATGACTCCCATTTTATAGATGAGGAAATTGAGGCAGATAAGGGTAACGTGGCTTGCCCAGGGTCACACCACTAGTAAATGTCCGAAACTGAATCTGAATTCAGTTTTTCCTGACTCAAGGTACAGCTATCTATAAATGTCCTGACTACTCCACCTAGCTACCTCTCTGACAACTTTCTAAGACTGAGATGCAGAGAAGGTGCCAAGCTCAATTGCTAAAGGGAGTTTCCTTGTCTGGGAGTTCCATATACCAATGAAAACACAGGTCTGATCCCTCTCTCTATCCCCATATATAACAAGAAGTCCTCCTTTAGTAAATTATCTCATTTCTAACACAAAAGTTACTGATTACTGTGTGTGATTTTATTATGTATGTCCGATGTGGCAATACCAAAGGCTTATTTCAAGTTTCTTCAGCTCAGGGTGATATACATTGACCTATAGGGTGGTGGGCTGTCTCTGTAGGATGTGAGACATTTTTGAAATGACACCACTATAACCCTCCACTGAAAACATCTTAAGTAAAAGTCAATATCTCTCTTTTGAACTTTAAAACACAACCTACCCACATAACCAATAGCTTTCCCTCCTAAAAATCCAATGCTGTAGAAATGTAAATGTACTGACCTTTCTTGTCTATTGTTGAAATGCATGAGGTTAGCCAACATATGCTTCCCATTAGACCAAAGTCCATGGCCTCCATCTGATATCCATTAAGTATAAATCCATTAGTCATTCTACTGCAATATCAAAAGAGGGTAGTGGTTAGGGAACCTGGGAAGAGAATGTCCATACTAAAGAAAAATAAGATGGGGATTGCTTTGGTGTGTCATGTTCATCTAACTCAGTTTAATTGAAACAACAATTAGACCCTTTGTTAATATTTGAAAGAATTGTCTGAGTCCCTCTGTTGTCTTCTGAAGCTTTAATGCCTTCTAAAGAAGTCAGTGAAAAGTATCAGTTCAGGAATCAAGAACTTAGCCTTAGCCCTACCACTAGCTGAATTTGGGCCTCAGTTTCTTTATTTGTAAAAGGAAGACATTTAACTATAAATGATCCCTAAATCTTCTTCCAGTTCTTTTTTTTCAATCTAGGTTTCTATGAATTGGATTTTTGTTCTAATGACATTAGATGTTGGATTTTGTAATTAGAATATAAAAATTTTGGGGATAGAAAATGTACAATTACATATCTTTTATGGTGCCCAGAACAATTCTTTGCACATAAAATCTCACTTGTTTGTTGATGGATTTTCTACAGGTTTAATAGTAATCTGTCTTCTAGCTCATTAGTGCATGGTAACTGACTGTATTTAAGATTGGATGTCTCAAAAAATATGCCTTAGGTAAGCATCATCACCTAGGATATGTATTTAAATGCGTCTACTAGTCTAGTAGCCCTTGAAGAAAATTTTTACATCTACTTGCTTTTAATTTTTTAGCACTTATATAGTATTTTGAATTCTTATGTAAAAATTTTTCTATTTTGTCTTTTTCAGATTACATGTAAAAACAATTTTATATTTATTTTCAATTTTGAGTTCCAAATTCTTCCCCTCCTTCCTTCCTCTTCCCCTTCCTGGGACAGCAAGCAATATAGATAGATAGATAGATAGATAGATAGATAGATAGATAGATAGATAGATAGATAGATAGATAGGTAGGTAGGTAGGTAGATATAGATGTAGATATAGATATGTATGTATGTATGCATACATTATACATGTGCAGTCATACAAACACATTTAGATAAAAAAAACAACAAAGAAGTTTGTTTTTTTTAAAACAAATCTGTGCTTTCATCTGCATTCAGACTCTATTAATTCTTTCTCTGGAGGTGGATAGCATTTTTATCATGAGTCCTTTGGAATTGGTTTGAATTATTGTATTAATGAGAACAGCTAAGTCATTCACAGTGGATCATTGTACAATATTGCTAATACTATGTATGATGTTCTGCTTCTGTTCACTTCACTTTGCGTCAGTTCGTGTCAATCTTCCAGGTTTTTCTGAAAGGATTCTGCTCATTATTTCTTACAGCACAATAGTATTCCTCACAATCATATACACAACTTTCTTAGCCATTCCCCAACTGATCAGCATCCCCTCAATTTCTAATTCTTTACCACCACAAAAAGAGCTGCTATAAATATTTTTGTGTATATCTGTCTTTTCCCCTTTCTTTGATCTCTTTGACATACGGACCTTGTAGTGGTATAGCTGGGTCAAAGAGTACGCACAGTTTTATAACCCTTTTGGTACAGTACCAAATTGCTCTCCAGTATGGTGGCATCAGTTCACAACTCTGCCAACAGTACAATAGTGTCAGGGTTTTTTTCTCTTTATTGTTTGATGTTTTTCCAGCACATTTCTTGACTTCAAACTTTGTGTTAAAGTTGGGCTCTGCACTGGGGTGTAGAGATTAGTGTCCCAAGCTTCAGGTTTTTCTGCAGCTGTTTTCAAAGCTAGTTCTGGGGGTCTATAAGTTTTCAGTTCTCCCATGGTGGTATGATCTAGGGAGACTGCCCTCCTGTCCTGTACTCTGATCTATGAGAAACTACAAGCACTGTTTTCTGCCCTGGACCTGTGACCAGGAACCCTGGCTTCTCAGAGTGCTCCTCCTTGCCCTGGAACTTCAACCTGTATGGGCAATGCCAGACAGTCCTACCTCCAATGCCACCAAAGGGTCCCTTGTAATCAGTCTCCTCTGACTGACTGCCCAACCCCATAACTATCTGTGGGCTGGGAGCTCTGGAAAACTGCTGCTCCCTCTCTCTATACACCCCCCCCCCCGCCCCCCAAGGCTTGTTCCTGGCTTGCCAGAGCACAACCTGTACCACCCTGCTCTCTACTCTCATTTCTTTCTGACCCTCTAAATTGTTTTGATCTGGAAAATTGTTTTACCATGACCTTTTTGTTGGTTTCGCCACTCTAGAATTCATTTTGAGGCAATATTTTAAAGTTGTTTGTAGGGCAATTTGGGCGAGCTCAAGTAATTCCCTGCCTTTACTCTGTCATCTTGGATTTGGCTCTCTTTTGTGTGAATACTTTTTATTTTTAAGAGGGTTATATAGTCTTTACTCCATGCTGGCTGTATGCAATGGCAATATGCAAAGTCCTATCAACCAAAGACTGCAACAGCCCTGGGAAAGGTCTGAGATTTGTCATGTTAGCCGTTACACTAGAGTTAGAGCTACAGTGAAGGGCTTGGAAAGAATCCAAGTCTGTTTAGTTGAAGCAATTAGCTCTGAAGTCAGTTGCCCTCCATTCTAATCCTGGCTCTTCTCCTTTGCTCTTTGATGCTAGATGAGCCTCATTACTTCTCAGAATTTCAGATTTTTCATTTCTAAAATTAAGGGGGGTTGGACCACATTGTCTCTAAAGTCCCTTCCAGGTCTGCTTTTAGGATCCTAGGAACAATTAATCCAGTTATTTTGCTAATCTCTTTAATGGTCAACTGGGTGGTGTGATCAGCAATCCATCTCAAAGATAGCCCAAAGGAACAGGATTAGCAGTGACCATCACTGATTTCCTTTCCTACCCAGATCATTTTACTGGCACATAGCAAATGGGACATTTTTCCAGAGTTCTGACATAATGGAGTATATGTGTATGTAGATGTGTCTGAGTGTACCTTCCCAGAAAAACACTTCCACCTACTTTAGCTGGTTGCTACCAGTATCTCTGCACCTCAGGAGCTTCTTTTCGTCTCCCTTGGCTTCATCTATTTTTGCTCTAGGTAAAAATATTCCTAGTTACAGCTCTGATGCCATCCAATGATTAAGTCAGGAAAATTCCCTTTTTCATCACATTCTTCATATACCCTGACTTACCTGGAACAGTATTTTAAGTAGCCCTTTCTTTTGTGCCAGTTACTCATTGTGTTATGGTTCATCCCAACATGATCCTTGGTGTTTATGATTTAATATATTTGTAGCAAATCTACCAATGGGAAATTAAAGCACATCTTACTTTAATCAGGGCTATCAATTTTACACCACAAAGGATAAATTAGGTAGGTGATTCAATACCATGAAATGATTTGCTGAACTCAGTCACAATGAACAATAAATGAAATTATGATGAAAAATGTTACCCATCTCCTTACAGAGAGGTGATGGATGCCAGATGCAGAACAAAACATACATTTTGGGATATGCCCAATGTGGGAATTTGTTTTACTTGACTTTGCATTTTTATCACCAAGGTTGGTATTTTTTTCCCCAACTGAGAAATGGAGAGAAAATAAATGAATGTTAATTAAAAAATAAATAATCGGAGAGATGTTTATAACAAGAAACAAAAAAACCCTAAATAATTCAAGTTTATGTTGCTTCACAATTATTTATAGTTAAATTCTAAGCTTAGACTCTTGATTTATAGTTTATTCAGAATGACTTTAATGACAAACTAAGGTGCAGTCTTTATTGCTAGCACTCTACTCTAGTGAACTAAGAGATATTTTGAGTGCCTAGTTAGGTAATGTTTGAAACTTTCCTTTCTCCTCATAGAGAAGGATATTAGCTGTTTTCACTTGTGCAAATCATTATTGAAAGCATGATCTAAGCCTGACACAAGACTGATTATTTTGACAAACTGTTTTCCAAGGGAATTGGACACAGTGTCCTTCCCAGACAAATTTAAAATGGGTCTTAATGAATGCCATTCCAAACAATGAAACCATTCAGTGGATCTATACAATAGGACAACCCATATTAAGAAACCAGATGAATGAAGTCCCCTTTATGATCAGAGTTTTAAAAGAAAAGGCATTAGCTCATTCAGAATGTGGCTCATTGGGATATGAGATGGAACCAGAAGCAAATGAACAATGTGGCAGACACTTGGGATAAAATTTCCACAACTTAGAAGCAAAATAGGAGACTCCCTTGAGGGAATAAATTCCTTGGTCCCTGGCAGTGATCTTTCTTTGGTATACTTTAGCCCAGCTTCCTTAAAGTTGTGGTAGAGACCCCAATCAACCAGCTATTGGGAAATGGGGTAAGATGAAGGTCACTAGGCTGAAAAGCGTTCCTCAGCCACCTATTGCTCACAATTTGGGATACTTCCCAGCAAAAACTTTTACTTTATCCATAGATACAAATGTAATGGGAACAATTAGGGAATTCCCACCCAATTTTGTAAGGGCTATGCCCATGGAGTACTTCTAGTGACAGGCACCCTGGCCTCTTTCAGAAGACTATGCATGACAAGAGGGAGGTTCCTAAGTGGTCTCTTGTTCTCTTGACAAAACAGGGAGTGTAGAGGTGGCCTCAAAGAGGGCTGTGCCAAACAGGATTGGCCGCTGATCAGAAAGAGCTGCCCACTTGGTAGACTTGAAAAGGAGAGACAACTTCCAGTATGACTCTTTCTCTGTAGTGTTTCCCTTGTGTCTCCCATAGAGACATTTCATTTCCCTGCTTCTCTTTGCTTTTGAATGCAAGGCTAAAGTGACACTTCCTATTGGAGTGCTTTCCTTATTCCTTCTGTTATCAATACTCCTCAACAAAATTACTTAAGATTTATTTTGTACATAAATATGTGTGACCCCTGTTCCAAAGCCCATTGTTATGGGACTCTATCCTTATTGATGGAGGTGAAGACCTTACCCTATGTGAGGGGCTGGGTAGAGTTGTCCAGAGATAAGAAAGCTCTAGACTTCACCATTCACCAATCAGTTTTTGAGGTTCTCCAAGTGAGAGTTCCCTTTAAGTTCCCCTTTAGGACTCTTCAGGGCCAGTTCTTGCCTTTGGGACTGGTCAAGTTCCAAATTTCCTTTGAGCATCAAGTTGGCTTTAAGCTTTGAAAGAAAACATGGAAAAAGTCAACCCTACTTCAGGCTGCTGAAGGAAAAGACTTTGAGAAGACATGAGAGGACAAGACACTCTTCACCATGTCCCTATTACCAGCTTGCTACACTAGAGACATTGAAGAGCTTCTCCTTGGATGAGATCTAGGACCTTCTCTCTTGATTGAACTGAGTCACCTTGCTCCCCATGGGAGAGTCCCTTCACTCTGTATGGCCTAATATAATCTCCTATGTATAGCTTCTCTGGTTTCAGTTTTGCTATGACTTGGATAAATGAATTTCTTTGCTATTTGCGATGTATGTTCATTGTAGAATTGATATTAGGTAGGAAAGCCTTAAATGTTAGAGCTTGAGGTCTCCCTTCTTTATGGAAAAGATAAAGTGATCAGAAGTTAAATGGAATTCATTTATATCCTCTAGATGAACAAGGTTTAAGGCGGCAGATAGATATACGTCTAGTCTGGTAGCTACTATCTCTGAGGAGGGCAGAAATCGTGGCCTCAGACCCCAACCTCCTTCTTTCCCTCCTGGCAGATATGAAAGTCCCCCTTGGGAAAGAGGAAGCGGGCAGAGGGAGGAAGAAGCTATTATGCCTACTTTTAAACCATACAGTGACAGACTTCCTAACACCTGTGGGTCTTTCCACAGATGTAAGACACTCTCTATAACTACATATGTACATGAATCCCTCCAGTAGAATATATTAATTTTTGAAGTCAGCTACTGTTTAGTTTTTGTCTCTGTATTTCCAGCACTTACCTGGAGCATTTTATTTTATTTCTTATTTTTATTTTATTTATGAAATAAATGCTATCTGTATTAAATTGAATTCTGTGACTGTTAAAAAGTCATTTAAACTTCCTTGTAGCCTCAGTTTCTTTAACCAAAAAAATTAAAGGCTTGACCTAGATAACAGCCTATCACATCCCTTCCATTTCTCTTCACTTTTCTCCTTTCCCTCCTTTTCCCCCTTTCTCCTTTCCCCCATTTCCTTTCCTCTTCCTTCCATTCCTTTCCCTTGCATTATGTGTTATTCTTGTATTTTGCCATCTGTATCTGTATCTTCACTGTTTTGGTTGTTCATTGACTCCCATGTATTAACATATATTCAGAATTCAAGTAAATCAGGTCAACCTCACTATTTGCAAATATGTTTTGCGATCAAAATGGATATTGGCCATTAATTATTCCAGATAATACGTTCATTTTACTTGATATTTATCAAATGTTTTATAGTAAGGGAAAAAAGGTCCTAGGTCCTCTAGCTCTTTCACAAATGTCTATTTCCCAACTTTTTCCTTCTACACCCATGAAAATGATTCCATTTCATATTCCATGAAGTGATTTCCAAGATGAAAGTACCTCATGCTGTTAACAACTCTTCCAAACTCTTGGTATAATCATGCAAAACACATCCTACATTTGTCAACAATTATTCTTGTGAAATATTTTCAGACTCAGTGTGATTATTACCAGAATATCATTCACTCAATCAATAAGTATTTATTAAGAATTTACTAAGCATCAAGTATGGTACTAAGGGCTGGGGAGATAAAAAGGCAAAAACATGGTCCCTGTTCTCAAAGAGCAATGGGGGAGACAACATGTGAATAACTACATACATATTTTATAGGTAGACAGACGGCAGACAACGAGATCGTAGATAGGTGATAGATATAGAAAGACCGACAGTAAGATACACACATTATTTATATGTGTATATATATATATATATATATATATATATATATATATATATATATATATATGTACAGAGAGAGAGAGAGAGAGAGAGAGAGAGAGAGAGAGAGAGAGAGAGAGAGAGAGAGAAGTAATAGATAGGCAGATAACAGGAAAACAGATTGATAGAGTAGGGAGTAATCTTGCATGGATTGTACTAACAGTGTAAGAAGGTGAAAGGACAGGGATATGTGTCATTATATTCAGATCCCACCCTTCTAGGAATTTACATTCTAAATCACAGAATCTAAAAGTTGAAAGAACCTCAGAGGCCATCCAGTCTAGCCTGCACCTAAGGCTTAATGCTTTCTGTGATAACACCAACAAACATTTGTCTGCTTGAAAACTTCCAATGCGGATGAACCCTTATATGTGGAGTCAGATCATTCCACTTTGGGGTTAGCTCTAATTGTTGGAAAGCTTTCCCTTGCATTCCACTTTTGGATAACTCTAATGATTAGGAAGTTATTCATTCTATAAAGCCTAAACTACCTCTCTGCAATTTCTATCTACTTCTAGTTCTGCTCTGTGGGCCACAAAGAATAAGTCTAATTCCCTTTCCACAGGGTAGCCTTTCAAATACTTAATAACCTCAGCCATTTCCCCTGAGTCTTGTCTTCTCCAGTCAAAACATCCTCAGGTTCTTGAATCAATTCTTTTCTAATCCTTTTACTTTCTTGTTCTCCTTTTGGGTATCCTGTAGGTTGTCTATATTTTGCTAAAATGGGAAGTATAGAATTGAACATGGTTACTTGATTCCCATGGTTACTTGATTCTTTATGGCAATGGGGTATAGCCATCAAAATATCATGGAGAAATTAAAAGTGCTAGAGTTTGAACAAGTGCAAGAATGCAAAAATTATCTTCCTCCAGAAGGACCTCTTGATCAATACTTGGTCTTCTCTTCTGATGAGTTCCTTATAATTATTCATTTTCATAATCCCAGGACAGTTATTCTCTTAAAACAATTGTTTGCAGTTGATTTTTTGAACCCCTATGCAGAACTCTACATTTATCCCACTTAAACTAAATTTTATTTGATTTGTTTCATTGTGTAAAATGTAGAATTCTTTTTGGATCCTGACTTTGTTGTCCAACATATTATCCATACTATGTAACCTCTGCAAATTTGACAAGCGTGACATCTATGCCTTTCATAAAAGTCAAGGATAGAAATCTTGAATATCTCAGGGGACAAATCCCTGAGGCACTCTACCAGAAACTTCTCTACAACTTGACATGGGTCTATTAATGTCTACTCTGGGTCTGACCATTCATACTCATCCGTAGTCACTTAGTATCACTTAACCTATAATTCTTAATCATATCTATAAGCCTTGAGTGAGAGAAATGTTTCACTGAAATGTAAATATAGTATACCTATAGCATTCCTCAGATCCACCACTCTGATTACCTTATCAGAAAAGGAAATGAGTTACTAGCTTAGCCTACCTGGATCTAAAGACTGAAATTTACTCAAGGCACATACATTCAGCTTGATTAACTTCTCTTTTGCCTTGGATTTTCATTCCCTGTTAATCATTCTCATTTTATCTTTTCTGATAAAAAAAATTCTTTTGTGGAAGAAAAAGTAGAAACAAAATAAAAGTTGAGTCTTTGGCTCTCTAACAATCATTTATTGTCACTATCACATTTTCCCTGAGCAGTGGTTCTATTTTTTTCTTTCTTTTTTCTTGGTCCCATTATAATAACTTACTGCATTTCTTCAGAATCTTTCCTCTATTTCCCTGGACACTAGGTTTTCTGGTTGCCTTTGGAGGCTAATTTGTTAACAGAAAGAAGACAAGACACAAGCATAAAAGACAAAAAATAAAAGTACACAGGATGAAATACAATTATTTAATGAGATCTACTCACCTTATTTCACTGTCTAGTCAATACCCTCCAGGACAGACCTGAGATATTAAATATTAAAAAAAGTTTGTTGATGAATTTCTTTCCAATATCCAAAATGCCTGCTATAAATATCTTTGTACGTATAGGTTCCTTCCCTCTTTACTAGATCACTTTGAGATGTAGACTGGGTCAAAGAGTATATACAATTTAGTGACTTTTTAGGTATAGTTCCAATTGGCTTCTAAAATGCTTGGCCCACTTTTAATATTCATAAAGCTAGACCTTACAAGCCACCAAATCTAACCCTCTTGTGTTGTAGGTAAAGGAACTAAGGCACAGAAATAAATACCTTTCTAAAGGTCACACAAACAGTAAATAGCTAAGGTAAGATTTGAACCCAGGTTTCCCTGACTCTCAATATAGAGCCTTATTCACTACACTATTGTCACCTCTTAAATGACATGATCAGCAGTGGCAAATAAGTGCACAGCCAGCAAATGTACAGGAGTATTACATATCAGGGAACAGACAAGTGTCACAGAAATGGCATCAGACTTGAGTTCAGGAAATTCAGGTGCTATCTTGCCTTAGATACTGAATAGATATGTGATCATGAGCAAATCACTTACCTCTCTGAAGGCATTCACTTATAAATAGATAAGGATACTTATATTCCTGCTCCATAGGGTTCTTGTGAGTCAAGTGCTTTGTGAATATTAAAGTGCTATAAAAATGTGAGTTACTATGAATATCCTGGAGTCTCAGCAAGTACTTAAAGCATAAAAGTTAGTTATTTGCAACATACAGCGATCTATAACCCATGAAGTACAAAGGAAAAAGTTTAAGTGCATGACAAGGATGTTCACAACCCCTGCCTCCATTACCCCCTTATAGCTTTGCCCCTTCCCAATTAGAATCTACAGAAAAGATAGATCTTTAAGAGTCTTCTCTTCTCTGCTTCCAATCACTGTAGATAGCACAGAATGTGTAGAAGACACTGGTTCACAAAACAGAGGAGAGATAGGGAAAAGTAATAAGAGCCTCCTTCCTTCTTTTTCCTTTGTTGCTGCACAACTCATTTGTAGACCTTCTATGGGGTACCAGATTCTGCTTCCCTTGCTGGAAGACATCTAATGAGGGGCAAAACTTAAGTTCAAATTCCAGATCTGCTTCTTCTTATCTCTGTCCGGCTGTCTGAAAATGGTCAAAGGATTTGAAAAAAAACCTCTCAGAAGAAGAAATACAACCAACAACCATTTAAAAATGCTCTAAATCATTATTAATAAGAGAATTACACATGAAAACATTTGTGAGGTTCTACTTTATCCCTGTAAGATGGGCAAGGGTGACAAGAAAAGGAAAATTGCAATTGTGAAGACGAATGTGGTGATTCACTCTTGGTAGAGTTGTGAATTGGGTCAAGCATTTTGGAAACCAATGTGAACTATACCTAAAAGTCACTAAATTACGTATACTTTTTGACCCAGTCTACTAAAGAGGGAAAAGGATCTATATGTACAAAGACATTTATAGTAGGCTTTTTGGATATAGCAAAGAAATCCATCAACAAACTTTTTTTAATGCTAGGCTTAATGCTAGCACTTAGTGCTAGGCTCTGTGTAGGGTAGTGGAGATACAGAGACGATGGAACCTGCTAGATGTACTTTTAAATTTAATCTGCATTGTTGACATTTTTCTCCATTACTGTCAAGTCTAGACAATCAACAAAACAGTACATATGTAGAGTGTGATGATTTCTAAGGTATAAACTCTCACAGTGAGAATTTAATGATTGGTTCTTGAAAACTGGTATGAGCTGGTTCCAGCATACCCCCATGTGTGCCCCTTGGCAAATCATTTTGCTTCCTGGGCCTTATGTGTAAAATTAAGGCATTGGGTTAAATGATTGTCAAGTTCTATTCCACTTCTAAAGACTGTTTCTATGGATAGGGATTATAGAATTATATTTGTCCTTGAAGAAGGTTCCCAAAAAAGAAAACAAGGAATTTCTCCAAAAGAAGTTTTTTAACATTAAAATACCTTTGCTATTCTACTGTGGGTTAAAAAAATACATAATGAATCCTGAATTTATAGTCCAGCCACAAGGAAAAATTTGTAAGCAAGGCAAAGGTCTTTTAACCCTGAGAGCTTGACAATTTAGATAAAAGATAACATCTATACAATCTAAGCTCTCTGACTCGTTACAGTACATACACAATGCTGCCCCTACCATTTTTGCTTGGGCTCTACAGTGGGTCCAGGGACTAGCTGGTCAATGTCTCCCAGGTTTAAAAAAGCTGATTTTCCCCTTCCATCATAGCGTGTCCATAGGCTAGGCTCAGAGCTTGGGGATATCACTATGGGTTTTGGGTACTTCTGGACTCAACCTGCGTTTCCAAGTAGCAGATAACAGTGAAAGCTCTGAAGCCTTGTTGTGATTCAGTCCTAAGGGTGCTTCTTAGTCTCAGTTCTAAGGACTATTCCACTTGGAGGTCTTGGTCTTGACCAACCTTACTGCTCTAAAGCAGGGTATTATTTGTGAAACAACTCATTTCTATCTTACAATAAGAAAACAAAATCAACATTACTATCAGTCAAACCACAACTAGGGGATTTAAAGTTGTCTGATAATCCTAAAACAGTTCTGCTTCCCAGTTATCAATCTTAAAGTATTCTTGTCAATAGTATGCAAACAAAGTATGAAAATGGTTGAACAAACAAATCAGTTGCTGGGAAATTGGTCATTTTGGTCACCTTTTCTCTGAAGGACTTCTACTGTCTCACAACTATCCTTCATTTTGTTCTCTTCTATTATTTTTTTGTCCAAATGTTTTTTTTTTTTTTGCAAAAGTCACCACTGCACAGCTACGCTTCATTCTAATGTATTTCCATATGTTTAATACAAGATCTGGCAGCCACCTTCATCTCAGTTTGTGTACTTAACATTGGCTCAGACAGAGATTTGAGAAGAAGTTTTAGAATTTCTAAAGAGATGGGATACATTATCCACTTTCAGTATGAGTTGGGAATTAGGGGAAGAATGTACATGGATCTTATTTGGATTTACAGTAAATGAAAGAGATGAAATATAATCATATTACTTGGCCCGATATACACTGTCCCATAGAAAATAAATAATTATAAATAAATAAATAAACCATATTTTATAATTCTGAAACCCAATCCACATAAACTTTTGAGGCAACCAAGAGCCTAGAAAGGATAAATTTCCCATGGGGTGACTTGGGGATTCTTAGAGAGTTCAGGGTAACTTCAAGGACCTCAAAATGGAAGTCTGTCTGTTTGCACCTTCTGTTCATTGTTTTTATTTTTATCCACTTGGATACAAGCAGAATAAGTCTGTTTCTCGTCTACATGGTGGACCATAAAGTTACTAAAAACATATCACTATATTACCTATTCACTGTAAATCCATACATTCTATATTATAACCAGACTAGACCATGCACTATTCCCTAATCTCACCTTGTCTTCTGTCTCAGTAGATTTAAACAGAATGTCCCCATATCTGGAAGACATTCCCATAAAGTCTGCCTTGATCTCTCCAGCTGAATGTGATCTGGTCTTGCCATCTTCAAATTTCTTACAGCCTTGAGATGTCATTTTTGCCTGTTACATTATATAACTTATACTTATTTTCATATTGTCTTATATTCCCTATTAGACTGTAGGCTCAAAATCAAGGACTGTAGTCTGTTGCTAGAAGGAAGAAACAAACATTTATTAAGTGCCTACTGTCTGCCAGGCACTGCACTAAACATTTAGCAAATATTATGTCATTTGATTCTTACAAAAACCCTATAAGGTAGGTGCTATTATGATCTTCATTTTACAGTTGCAGACACTGAGGCAATCAGAGGTGAAGTGACTTGCCAAGGGTCACATAACTAAATGTCTAAGGCTGGATTTGAGCTCAGATCTTTCTGATTCCAAGCCTAGCCCTCTACTGTACCACCTAGCTGCTTCTATAGTAGAACATGATTTATACCAGGATTAACACTGCCATCCTTCTGAACCCTATGGTCCTATTAATGCAACCTAATAAAGACAGCAGCTCCCTACATGGATGACTTCATAGTAGTCTGGTAAAAAAAACCAAACAAATCCCCAAATGAACTGGGGAAGTTAACATTTTTTGATTATTGTTTTTAAGTACTCTCTCTTATTCACATGGACTATTGCTTGGTCATGCCACCCCTTCCCCATCCGTGTTCAGCTGATGTCATGCTATGTTGACTGGTGCTGGCATTTTGAAAAGTAATATGGAAATATGCAATAAAAGTCACAAAATGGGCCAGAAGACCTTTTGACCCAGTGTTCAAACTATTCATTGCCAGAACTTTATTCTAAAAATATCACATCAAGTCTAAAAAGATCTGAACTAAAAATACCATTCCTGCTCTATCTGTAATAGGCAAAAATAAAAAAACAAAACACCCCGAGAGCAATCTACATATTCAACAGAGAATGGCTGGATAAAATATTCTATATTCATGCAATAGAATATTATGGCACCGTAAAAAGAAATTTGGAAAAACCTATGTGAATTGACTCAAAGTAAGGCCAACAGAATCAGAACTGTACCCACACTGGCTATAATTCTGCTTGTGTATTAAAAAAGGAAAAAAATTCAGACCTGTGATTTCATCTCTAGGAAACTTCTAGGAGCAGAAATTCCAAATTCCTTCCACAGAGACAGTTCAGCAACTTGTGTAACTATCCATTTTGTAGATTTGCCTAGAGGGTTAAGTGCAAGGTCACCCAGTATATGTCAAAAAATAGAACCTGAACTCAGGTTTTCATAACTCTGTGGTCTATTCTACACTATGCCATGATGCCTCTGTCCGTCTCTCTCCTTTCAGTTTCTGTGTCTCAGTTTCTCTGTCTCCTTTCCTTTCTCCTCTTCCCTCTCTCCCCCCTTGCTTTCCCTAAGCTTTCCGATGCCTCTGTAGTGACAAGGTTTCCTTGTCCACTCAGGGGCAGAGCAGAGACACTGCATCCTTTCCTTGGTGGGGCTGATGTGTCTGTGTTAAAGAATGCTACCTCCTACCCTGTTCTTTTTAAAATTGATGTTCCTCCTCTACCTCTGCCCCACCCCCTACCCCACCAGTCTAGTCCTTCATCAATAAAGCTTTTGCTTGAGGGAAAAAAACAAGGAAATAAGAATGATCGTTATTTTACTTCCTTGCTCCCTCTCTCTTTCTCTAGGTTTGGACAGGTAACAGGAAAGAGAAACAGAGAGAGAGACAGACAGACAGACAGACAGATAGACAGAGACAGACAGACAGAGACAGAGAGACACAGAGACAGAGAGGCAAAGACAGAGGAGAAAGAGGGAAGAGGAAGAGAAAGAGGACAAGGAGAAGGAGGAGAAAAAGGAGGAGGAAGGAAGGAAGGGAGGGAGGGAGGAAAGCAACAAAATCAATGGTAATTGAATTTCAGATAGACCTAAGAGGAGACAGAATGAAAACATGCCTTTCTTATTTACTATTTTTATGGGTGACCTTGATTTTGCTTCTGGTGGCATGAGCATAAGAGCCTAAGATATCAGGAGGTGACTCCTGGTAACCAAACAGACTTTTGTCACCCAGAGCTCCCCAGTACCCGTGATATTTAAGCAGATTTCCACAAAAGGGAGGTTACAAGAGTTGTTGAGACAAGGAGGAGATACCGCACCATGCCATGCTTGTATAATGGGAGAGGCTGTAAGATGTTAGGCTCCTGGTCTGATAGGTAGGTTGAAAGGACCCAGATTTTTAGTCATTCTGCCCTTGGAAGTGTAGTTATGAAACAGAATAGATCATGGTTATGCTCCCTGTTAGGGAAAGAAAAATTTCCAGCTATGGACTCCCAGGTCCATATTAGGAGATTTCTGTCTTTTCTGTGTGGCTCCCAGTGGTGTCTCATGCCCTCAAGCTTCAAACAAAGGGATGCAAGGAAATGTGCAGTTCAGGGTCAACCATTGATGTTTACAAGATACAAGATGGTATCAGTCCAACACTGTCTGTAACACAGTAAAAGAGCATGGCTAGACATGTATACCAGTCACATCCAGCTGAAGTGAGGCAGAGGACAGGGGTGAGGATCACTATCTCCTTCACATTCCAACCTCTTGATAAAGCACCTACAATAAAATAATAATCTTCTACCTGGCAGCTTTTCCCTTTCCCCTTTACTTCTCTACTCTCTCAAGAAGCATGGGTTCAAAGAAGGAGAGATGTCCATATTTCCTTTATGTTTTCCCTCTCCTTGTAGTGCTACTCTAGTCCCAAAATATATGCTATTGCCTTGCCTCAAGAGATGAACAAAATCCTCTAAGTTCCAGAAAGCTATGCAGGTCCAGGTCATTATCCTCTCTCTAGAGGAGGCATTACACTAGACAGGTATCCAAGCAGGGTATTAGGTATGTTTCCATGTGCCATGTTCATCACCCTTGCTAATGAGAGTAAACCCATGATCTTCATGGAGCAGATGAGACCAGGTACCATGGAAACAGCAGATTGGGGAGTGGGCTAATGAGCTAGCAACACTGGGTATCTAAATCCTTCCTTCATCTCAGGTAGGCAAGTAACCCTTGTTCAACTGATTTTCAGTCATGTACAACTCTTGGTGACTCCTTTTGGGGTTTCTTGGCAAAGATACTGTAGTGCTTTGTCATCTCCCTTTGCCAGCTCATTTTACAAATGAGGAAACTGAGGCAAACAGGGTGAAGTATCTTGCCCAGGGTCACACAGTTGGTAAATGTCTGAAGCCAGACTTGAACTAAGATAAGTCTTCCTGACTCCAGGCCTGGCACTCGATACATTGCACCACCTAGCTGTCCTTGATACTGTTGGGGTTGATCAACTAGCCTTGATATTCTGGTTACTGAGACTGCCACAGCTGCAGGGGCAGATGAAGCTACCCAAACTTTCTATTTCTTTAGTCTGAGGCACTGAGGCTATGACTGGCCCTGTAAGGTATTGGAGAGAATTGCCACCACTGAATACAGACTCCACCAAATCCCACAAGTAGGGCTACTGTATACTTGGATCCCAATGTTACATGTAGACTGTATTATATGGTAGTCTCATTATATGTGAGAACTCTATTATATATGAATAGTGAATAACAGTTACCATAGGCCAAGTGCTTACCATGTGTCATGTACTTTGCTGAAGACTAACAGATACAAATAAAAAAGTCCTAAAATCTCTGCCCTCAAGGAGCTTATAATCTAGCAAAAGGAGACAATACATATAAAAACCTAGTAATAGCCAGGGAAGGGTGTTTGGGCTTGGACTGATGAGTGAAAACCCATTGTTAATTTATTTGGTTCTACTTTGATAATTGCTAAGGGCTTTATGTCCAAGGGAGAGGAAAGAATGGGTTTTCCCTTCCAAACACACACTCATCTGATATAATCACAGAACGTGGTCACACATGATGAGGCTTTAATATGTAAACAAAAGGTATCTAGGCCCTATGATCGTTTTAGGAGGCAAGGACCTCAAAAAAGAGAACGGCATGATTGGGGAAAGAAATAAGCTACCTTGCCTCTGGGGACTGTAAAATCAAAATGAGGAGGGGACTCTGCCCCCACTCAGGGTTCTCCTCACAAAATAGTAGAGTCAAAGGGCCTAAGGTGTTCTTACACTTAGTCTGGAAGGGGCCTGGTTTTGAAGAGGTTTAAATTCTAAATGGAGGTAAGAGGGGGCCCCAAGAGCTGAGCTGGGTTGGTGACACAGCCGACGCACACTGTGGGGAAATCACATTGCCTATTTACTGTCGCCACAGTGCAACTCTTTAAGTAACAAAACATCAAAACAAAAGATGATAATTTATATGCATAAATTTTTAAAGTACTAAAATAAGTCAGGCAGACTATTTCCTCTCACCTTGTTTATCCATTTGACTGTTCCCATCTCCGTCAAAGGATGTTTTAAAAGAGGTTATTTTGATTAGGATTTTCTGTCATAAATTCTCTGTTCTGAAGTATACCTGAGGGTTAATATTTTCAGCTATGAGAAAATTAATAATTTAACTGTATGGGACCCTTACTGAACACATACCTTTCTCAATCTTTGTTTTTTACTACAACTATAACCATGACACCTGTGGAACTTTCTGTTTGTTGTGTAGACCTTTATCAGGAAGGTGAGTCTGGGCAAGTCACTTACTTAACTTCTGTCAATCTCAGTTTCCTCCTCTCTAAAATTGGGATAATAATAACACCCACCTCCTAAGGTTGTTGTGAGGATCAAGTGAGATAATATTTGTCAAGTGCTTTGCAAACCTAAAAATGCTACATAAATGCTACCTACTATTATTGCTGTAAATAAAATAATATTTTACATATATAAGGTTAGGGTATGTGTGAGCATATTTTAAAGGAACCCAGGAGTGATGCATTTATAAAGAGTAATATACATTTACAAAGATAGATAGATAGATAGATAGATAGATAGATAGATAGATAGATAGATAGATAGATAGATGAATACCTCTTTAGAGCAATAAGGGATTGTAAAGATCACCTTATTCATACCCCCTCAGTTTACAGATGAGGAGACTGAGGAAGAGAAATTAAACTTCAAAGTCACATAGATAATAAATGGCAGAGCTGGGAATAAAGCCTGGGTCTTCCAGTTTCAAATCCAATTTTCTTTACACTTCATCTGTGTTATAAGAGCTTCCTTGTGCTGATGCCAATGACGGCCAATCCCCGGTGCTTTTTCTTTTTCTTTTGTAAGTAGGCAGAAAGGATGCTGAACCTATGGGAAGCGCTTGATTTGTTGATGGTGACAAATGAGGGATGGGCCAAATAGTTGCTAATTATTGAATTTTACTGTGCAATTGATTTTTAGGTCCCTGAACTGGAAATTAAAGTCTAATCCTCAGTGGCTACCCTCACTTCATCTTCATTAATCGACTTCCTAGCTAGAAATTTGTCAAACAAAATGAAATAGAGATGACGTGTTACCATTAAATAGTAGCAGATTTATTTGATTTGATGTGTGTGTGTGTATGTGTGTATGAGTGTGTAGAAAGCTTTGGATGACTTTAAGTTCATAGTTTCTGGGCAGTTACTCGGTTATTTATTATTAAATGGGGGGAGAAAAAAGAAATTTACAAAATAACTTTATTATATATTTAAAGGGAATAGCAAGTTGTACATAATAGATTTGCAGTTTCATGTGTTATGATCTTTTTATGATACTGTATTATGGAAATGATTGTTTTATTCATTAATTAAAATAATTGAATTTAAAATTAATTAAAAATAAATAAAAAATTATTAAATTAAAAAAATTCAATTAAAAATTCAATTAAAATTCAATTAAAAATAAAATAGAATTTTTAAATGAGATAATATTTGTAAAGCACTTCCTGGCGTATAGTAGATGCTTAATGAATGTTTGTTCTGGGTGAGGATTCTGGGAAGATGGTAGAGCAGGTCAAAAAACTCAACTCTCCAAATTTCCTCCACAAAAAAGAACAGAACATCACCTCAAAGTAGCAGAAATAAACACAGAGTAAAACAATTTGAGAAGACCCAGGAAAAACCTATCCTCCAGGACTGGATGTTTGGCCTGAATGAAGTGCAAATACCTCTAGGCCAAGTCTGCTGAATCAACAAACAAGACCTGGGGCAATTGGGTTAAGCCATAGCCTCAGCCTTAGAAACTTTCATCTCCCAGACAGTGTGGGGGTCAGACAGCTGGCTTGGCTGGTTGTTGTCCTTCAAAGAGGACCAAAATGACATCACTATCCTAGAATCAAATTACAGTATATCTGACTGTGGTTAATCAGACCAATATGAGTTCGGGAATGTTCTACCACAAATCAGGCACAAATAGTCCATGTGAACTTTTGGGGTGGATACTCTAAATCTGCTCATCTCATGTTTCTTTTGAACTACTTCAATTCTGCTTTGCTCATAGAGCTCAGCACCTTTTCTGATATGGGCATGCCATGTTGAGTGGTCCTGTGCCAGCGTCTCCCATGTCACACAATCAATTCCAAAGTTCTTAAGAAAGACCTTGAGTAGGAGAAGAATGAAGAATCTTCCACTGTCAAGGGATGTCAAGCACAGCTATGCTGACCAGACAAGTCCCAGGCTGTGGCTACAGAGAAAAGGAAGGAGCACACACCTGGTGAGAGCAGTAGGAAGGAGCAGAGACCCTGTTGGCTGTGGGCATTTGCAGGACAGCAGAGTCCCTGGTTTCAGTTCCAGGACAGCTGTAGTTTGCAGCCACCGATAGCAGGGAGCAAGTTCATTTGTGGGACAGTGTGACTGGGGCCCTAGCTGTGGCTTAGGAGTGGAAAGGAGAACCCAAAGTTGGGCCCTAAGAAAGACCTCAGAAAATAACAGTAAGAAGGACCTGCAGCTTGGAGTATCATTCCTCATACCTCAGAACTACAACTTGATTACACTAATAGCTGCTAAAAACAAAACAAAAAAATACATACAGAAAAAATGAGTAAGCAAAGGAGAAAAAAACCCAACGAAAGATAGTTACTATGGGAATAGAGAAGAGGTGGGTTCATATTCAGAGGAAGATAATGGAGCTAAAAACAGCCACTTCTTTTTCAATGAGAAACATTAAATAGTCCCAAGCACAAAAAGAGTTCTTGAAAGAAATTAAAAAAGGACTTTAAAAATCAAATAATACAGAGAGAAAAAAATAAAAGCGATTCAAGAAAGTCAAGAAAATTATGAAAAGAAAGTCAACCAACTAGAAATAGGAAATCAGAACATTAAAGAAGAAAATAATTCCTTGAAAACTAGAATTGGGCAAGGGAAAGCTAATGATGTTCTAAGACACCAAGAAATCATAAAGCAAAATCAAAAGAATGAAAAAATAGAAGAGATAATGAAACATCTCATCAGAAAAACAACTGATCTGGAGAACAGATCAAGGAGAAATAATATAAGAATAGCTGGACTACCTGAAAATTATGATTAAAAACAGAATCTTGATACAATATTGCAAAAAAATTATCAAGGAAAATTGACCTGAAGTTCAACAAGTAGGCAAAGTAGACATAGAAAAAAACCCACCAGTCACCACCTTGAAGATATCCTAAGAAGAAAAGTTATAGGAATATAATAGCCAACTGTCAAAGCTCCAAGGTTAAGGAGAAAATATTGGAAACAACAAGAACAAAATGTAATATCGTGGAGCTATAGCAAAGATTACACAAGACCTAGCAGCAACTATATTGAAGGATCACAGGTCTTGGAATACTATATTCGGTAGAGTAAAAGAGTGGCGTTGTGACCAAGGGTAACTCACCCAGCAAAATTAAGTACAATCTTGAATGGATAAAAGGGATATTTAATGAAATGAAAGACTTTCAGGTTTTTGTGACAAAAAGACCAGAATTTAAGGGCAAATTTGACATACAACATCCAGGAGAAATATATGGTAAACATTAAAGACCAGCTTATAAGGGACTTAATAAGGTCAAATTGTTTGCTTCATACATATGAAAATATTAGCTGTACTCTTAAGATTGTCATTATTATTTGGTAGTTTGAAAGAAAGGCATAGGCTGAGCTGAGCATGGTGGTGTGATTCTTTAAAAAACTGTGTAGGGACAAATGAAAAGGAATAATTATCTCATACAAATGAGACAGAAAAGGAAAAAAATGATACAAAAGAAGCTAGTGGGGGGGAGGATGGGTAGTGCTGGAAATTTATTTTCATCAGGAATGGGTTAAAGAGGGAACAACATACATATTTGGAAGGATATAAAAGTCTTCTAAATTAAGAAAGAAATAAGAGGGCAAGGGGATAAGGTTGAGAGGAGAAGGTAAGGGAGGGACTCTGAGAGGTCTGGGTAGGTTAAAGAATAGGAGGGCAAAATAGCAGGTAGAATTAAAGCAGAGGAATGAAGAGACAGAGGGTAAAAATAAGATGAGAAGGATAGTGAGGAAAAATAGAAAGGAGGAAAATACACAAGTAATTGTAGCTTAGAATGTGAATGGGATGAATTTACCCATAAAATGGAAACAGCAGATTAAAAAACTGAATTTAAAAATGTGTTGCTTTCAGGAAACATTATAAAAATGAGAGACAACTCAAAGATAAAATAAAGGGCAATAGTAGAATTTAGCATGTAAAACATTAGGAATAGTAATCATGATCTCAGACAAAGTTAAAAGATTAATCAAAAGTGAAAAATGGAGAAACTATATTATGTCAGTAATTATTCAATATTATTCTAGACCACTTAAAATACTTAGAGTGTAAAATACCTGACAGTATACCTGCCGAAGCAGACACAGAAACTATATGAACATAAACATAAAAGATTTTTTATACAAATAAACTCAGATCTAAATAATTGAAGTAATATTTATTGCTCATGTGTAGGTAAACCTAACATAATTTTTAAAATAACAATTTTGCCTAACTAATCCATCTATTCAATATCATATCAATTAAATTATTAACAATTATTTTAATGAGTTAGAAAAAATAGTAACAATGTTCATTTGGAAGGACAAAGGGTTAGAGACTTCAAAGAAACCGGGGGAAAATATGTAAAGGAAGCAGATTCAGCAGTACCAGACCTTAAACTATATTATAAGATGAGAGCATTGTTGAAATGTAAAAGGGATAATTTTAATTATTTTAAATTAAAATTTTCTTGTATAAATGAAACCTCTATAGTCAAGAATAGAAGGAATGTGGAAAACTGAGGGGGGGAAACTTTCATAGACCTTCTCTCAGACAGGATATGGTTTGGTTGGAATGTCGCTATGGTGTAGGAAATGATGAGCTGGTTGATTTAGAAAAAACATGGAAAGACTTGAACTTATGAAGGAAGATGCTATCCATTTTCAGAGATGACAGGAGGAAATAAACATTGTATGACCTTACATATGTGACCTGTGACATCGAGGCCACATGTAGCTCTCTAGCTCCTCAGGTGTAGCTCTTTGACTGAATCCAATCTTCACAGAATGAGAACTTTGGATTCAGGCAAAGGGCCACCCTTGAGGACCCAGAGGGTCACATGTGACCTTAGGGTTACAAGTTTCCCCGAAGTCACATAGCTAATAAGGGTCTGATGTCAGATGTCTTCCTGACTCTGAGACCCAGCCCTCTTATCTTTTGTGCCACTTGGCTTCCTCTAGGTGACAGAGAAGATGCCACAGAACTAAGAGAAATAAGATCTAGGTTGAAGTTCAAGCTCATAGGCTTAATACATACATGACTCTGAACAAGTAATCTTTCATCTCCTAGAGCTCAGCTTCTATGTCTTTTTCCCCCTCTAAATCAGTTCACTTCCCTAGCACGCAGTAGTGATGTATCAACTTGATCAACTAGCTTTATAGAGAAAAGTTCTGTGTCAATTTAATTTTTGCCAATTCAAGCACAGCACCTACCACACAGTAATTACTTAATAAGTGTTCATTGAATGGAATTGCTGAATTTATGGTAGATTAAAAAGAGTACCAGCTCTGGAGTGAAGGTCCTAGGTGTGAATGTTACTTCTAAGGCTTACTACCTGTGTTACCTTGGACTTCACCCCCACTTTGCCTTCCTAAGTCTCAGTTTCCTCATCTGTAAAATGAATGAATTGGACTCAGTGGCTTCTGCGATCCCTTCCATAGGATCTACGACCCTATGATCTCCTATTTTATTTACTCATTTAACAAATACTCATAAAGCCCCTACTGTGTGCAGGGCACTGTACAGCAAATATTCCATTCAGTCAAGAAACCTTTAAGCAGGGACCTGGTTGTCTTTCTATCATGTGAAAACCAACCTGGCTTGGTTCAGGCATCGCCTCATACACAAGGTCCTTTCTGATCCCCAATCTCCACTCAGGTTGTTGGTACCATCTTTCTTTTGAAAATACACTTTGTGTTCATTATGTACTTTATATCCATTGTCTTGTGTATCAATCACCCACCACCACTGGATTACAAACTCCTTTAAGGCATGAACAATTGTTCTGGATCCTCAGTACCTAGCATCTGCTTTAAACATATTAGGAGGCTAATCAATATTTGAATGAATATGTGAAGACTGGAGCAGTTCATCACCACATAACTGACCATCACTTGATATTTTTGGGTCAAAGTAATGAATTAAACCATATACCCAAGCAGGGTTAGAAGGACTACTCACAGGCATGGAATCATGAATCCTTCCATTCACTTATATGATAATTTCAGACATATTTCTTCTTCAACTCTAATGATCATGAACCCAATGAAAACACCTATTCAATGACTTCTAAACTAGAAGCTCTGTTCTAGTTCGCAAAGGTTAATATAATAACATAGCCAAAACTTGGCATTTGTTTTTGCTATCTTTAGTTTCTTGGCTGTGTTCCTTTCTACCATGGTGAGTTAATGATCTATAAGCAATATTTATGTGCATTCAGGGAACTCCTTTCTAAAGAGATTCTGTGGTGAACCCTTAAACTGAAGAATTCTCTTGGGAAGCAAATAATCATATCCTAATTAAATGTTCGTATTTCAGATTCTTTTATAAATCAGAGCACACCTATGTCTGCTTTTTGAGAGAAATAAATTTTGGTTCTCAATAGAGGAATTGTCATAGATTTTGATCTTTTTAGGTCTTTCAGCCCATGGAAAAATCAGGACAGATAGCCAGTCCTATGTTCAAAATGGTACCAAGTACTTGCCTCTACCTTTAGACGCAACTCTATCAATGTCATCCCAATTTAAAATATTCAATAAATATTTACTGAGCAGTTACCAAGAATAGGGCTAGGTCCTAGGGAATACAAGGAAGTAAGGTATGGCCTCTGCTTTTAAGTATCATGCCATGTAACTGGAGAGAAAGGATAAATTCCTGAGAAGTTAGATAAGAATAACTTAACCATTAATCTGAGGAGATATCATAGAGGCCTACATCATTTACAGGTGAGAAGTATTTTTATGGCTCCAGAGTCATGATTCATAGTATTGGTGATTTAGAGCCAGAGGAGACCTTAGAGATCATTTAATCCAAACTCTTATTTTATAGATAACGAAATGAAGGCCTAGTGAGTCAAAGATTTACACAGTGTTACACAAGTCTGAAGTTAGATTAGGTCTTCTGACTCTGAAACTAGGGCTCTGGATCTTAGGGACTCCACAGACCTTCGATGGGTGGAATCCTGTGAATGAAAGTGTGGAGAGAGGGAGGCTGATCTGTGCATATTCCTTGGACAGCTGGGCAGCCTCATAGATGGAAACAAAAAAGATTTTTTTAATTTTAAGAAGTTTTTAAAAAAATATTATGTGACAGGTACACATATAGTACAACAAGCAATAATTAGACAATTATTTTGCAGAACACCTTGTTAGGTTCTAGAGAAGGTATAAAATTGTGATGAGACACAATATCTGCACTCAAGTCTAGTCAATCAAAAAACAGGCATTTATTATTCATCACTATGTGCCAGGCATTTTGGAAGTAAGGGGATAAGACACATACAAATGACTATAAAGAGTTGTTAGGTGTATTAGAATATGACAACACAAGGCAATAGGTGAGGTTTGAGAAAACTGAATTTGGGTCACCAGGGAAAGAATGGATAGTAATTTGGGAAGTGAACAAGGCATTCCAGGTGTAGGAAGCTGCCCGAGCAAGGGCAGAGTTAGAAAGGTAGGATGGAGTCAAGTTGAGGAAGTCCTTGAATACCAAGCAGAGGAATTTGAACTTGATAGGAAAGAGGTGAGGCCCTGAAGATGTCTTGAGCAGAGTAGTGACACGTTTAGGTCTATGCATCAGAAAGATTGTATTTGGTAATGGCAGGGAGCAGGGATGGGGCACCTGCAGCCTCAAGGCCTTCCATGTGGCCTCAAATGAGGCCCTTTGACTGAAT
Organism: Notamacropus eugenii; assembly: GCF_028372415.1. Taxonomy (NCBI): domain Eukaryota; kingdom Metazoa; phylum Chordata; class Mammalia; order Diprotodontia; family Macropodidae; genus Notamacropus; species Notamacropus eugenii. Next base: position 247,647,919 of record NC_092874.1, on the reverse strand, counting down.
TCAAACTTCACAGAAGTAATAAATATCCTTAATAAAAGGATATACTGTGGAAGATGGGGTTAATAAAAGGAGAGGAGAATAAAATTGGAAAACAATGGGAGACAAAGTTATTTTAATAGTCCTGACAGGTGGCAATGTATACCTGTAGTAGAATAGAAAGAGTGGAAATAGGGAGGAAGGAAAGGATCTATGAGATGTTAAAGAACTAGAATTGACAGCACCTATTGAGTGACTGGATGGAAGAGACATGGGAGGGAGAAGAGTCAAATATAACCCAATGATTATGAACATGGGAAACCAGATTAATAGTGATATGACCATATAAATAGTGAAACCTGGCCTAGAAGGTTTAAGGGGAAAGATAACGAACTCAGATTTTAGATGTGTTGATCTTGAGGTGTCAGTGAAAGATCAAGGCAGGTGTCATACATGAAGGTAGTTACAGATGTAGGTCTGGGGCTTCAAAAGAGAGGGCAGGAATGTAGACACACTTGGATAGAGGCAGTAGTTTAAACAAAAGAATAAGGTTGTAAAGGGAGAGAGCACAGGAAGAAAAGAAGAGAGAGGATGAGAGAGAAGGGAAGGGAAAGGGAGAAGAGAGGAGAGGAGGGGACAGGGCTAAGGATAGGCCATAATGAGAAGCAAGAAAAAAACACGAAGAATAATTATCTCAAAATGTAAGAGACCTAGGTGAGGAGAACTATCCAGTAGGTGAGATGATAACCAGAGTCCAAAGATGTAAAGATGTCACTGAATGAAAAATAAACAACCCATTGAGTTTAGCGATTATGAAATCCTGACCTTGAAGAACTTAATGTCAGTGGTCTGGTTGGGCTGGGAATCTGATTATTGAAGGTAATGGTAGTGGAGGTACTTTTTTCAAAAAATTTAGTAGTGAAGGGGAGAAGACGGGATAATATCTAGATAGGTAGAAGGGTCAAAAGGAGGATTTTACCCTTATTTCAGGATTTGGAAGACCTGAACTTGTCTTTAGGCAAGCTAGAAGATAATCAGGAAAACTTGGCTTTCAATTCTGCCTCTGACACTATTTGTGCGGCAAATCAATTCACCTTTCTAAGTGTTGCTTGTCTCTCTGCTAAAATGGATACAATAATACCTGTAGAACCTGCCTCATAGGCTTGTTTTGAGGCTCAGATGAAAATATAGATAGATAGATAGATAGATAGATAGATAGATAGATAGATAGATAGATAGAGATACATATATATATATACATACATAGAGAGAGCTTTAAAGTGCTATATAAATATCAGTTGAAAAATTGGCTCTGATGATCATAATTTCTTAGAGAAATTTAACCAATGAAAAGCAGTCAGTACCATGCAGCAGTCAAAAGTCCAGAAAGGGCTTAGCTGGCAAACAGCTGATCTCCTTGTCAAGTGCAAGGCAACTCAAGGTGTTCCAGATTTAAGATACAAGTTCATTTTCAAACTATTACAAGGGAAGATGATAAAAGATAAATCTTACAGCATGGTGAAAAGCACTAGAGGAAAAACAAATGGAAAAAGCTTGGCAGAATAGTAAAAATGCTAGATCATTCCGAGAACTTATCGAGGAAACTAAAAGGATAACAAATAGACATGAAATAGTACAGAACCACTGGTATTTCTGTGGTGCTCTATTATCATCGGTGACAGTAGTGCATGCAAAATATTTGGACTCTACTAGTCAAGAAGAAGCATTTATTAAGCACCTACTATTTGCTAAACACTGTGTTAAGCTCCAGTTACTACCTCAGTATCTAGTTCACTATGCGAAAAAATTGCAATAGCTGTCCAGAAAATAACACTGAGAAGATTAGCTGGACCTGATTAAATATTTTCATAAGAAGTTGATATTAGAGGCAACATTATTTTAAGGATATTCATCAATCAAAGATATTTCAAAGGAAGAAAGCTTAGAAAGGAATGGAAAAGGTCAGGCAGAGCACTATTACATGCAAAAAAAATAGCTAAGAAGATATCTGTACCTAATTATCTGCCAGTTTTCTCATCTGTATAAAATCTTTATGAGAATTATCTATGCATGCAAGTGAATCTTTGATGAAAAGATGAGAAGAAAAGACAAGCAGCAGGTTTTTATAGATAGTTTCCAGCCTCAGACCACATCTTCATGGCTACGCTGTTGACTGAGAAATGTTGAGAATGGAAGATCTCAGTGTTTCTATTGTCAAACAAAGTCAAACAAAAAATTTGACTTTGTACAGAAAAATACAACTTTGAAAATTCTTCCTCAAATAAAATATTTCCCATGTATGTTAGAATGATACAAGAGTCCACTAGAGAGACAACCAAAGTACCAACTTGATTTAGCAATTCACTGGGTACAACATCAAATGAGACACTGAGTAGGAACATATGTTGGCCAAAGATTTTCAGCATCATCATCGAGGATGTGCTATGAAGAAGCCCTACAGAAGAAGAATCATTCCCCTGTTAAAGGAGAAAGCTGTATGGATGCTTTTGAGTGAGTATGGCATGATACCAATTGTATCAAACTCCAGAACACTTATAGGGCTTCTTCAGCAAAATCCAGGACCACGCAAAGGAGATTGATCTTACCATCTATAGTGGGGGAAAATGAAAAAAGAGAATATATTGCCTAGATTACATCATACAGATAAATAGAGTATCCTTCGAGTTAGTTCATCAGTCCATGCATCTTGGACAAACCAAGAAAATATATATATATATATATATATATATATATATGGTAATAGTGCAGTAGTGTCAATGCAAAACATCCTGGTGCTTAGTGTGGCATCTTGCCCATAGTAGGTACTTAAATGTTAGTTGAATTGAATGATTCTATGGTGTCCTCTGTCCCCAAAGACCATCTTTTAAGTATTTTCCTGGTGATACAATGTAGGTGCAAATCATAGGATAGTCTAATCTCAGAAAAATCAAAATCACAGACAACTCAAAGGGAAAAGGACAAATGAGTGATGAGCTACATTAGATTACCAATAATGACAAGTCAGGTCAGCAAGCATTTATTTAGCACCTACTACATTCCAAGCACTATGCTAAGTGCCGAGGCTACCAAAAAAAGTCCGACCTCAGAGTTAACAGTTTAATGAGGGAGATAACATGCCAACAACTATATCTAAACAAGATGTAATATATACACATATGTGTGTATATAATATATATCTAGATATGTATCTAGGTATATATATGGGGGAAGAGACAGACAGATAGAAAAAGAGAGAGAGGAGAGAAAAAGAGGAGGGGGAGACAGAGTGAGAGGAAAGATAACTAGAGGAGAGAGGGAGGGAGGGAGGAAGAGAGAGAGAGAAAGATGAGAGAGAGAGAGAGAGAGAGAGAGAGAGAGAGAGAGAGAGATGAGAGATGAGAGAGAGAAGAGAAGAGAGAAGAGAGAAGAGAGAGGAGACGGACAAACCCAAAAAGATTGATTAAGAAAGGCTTCTGGCAGATATGATTTTTACCTGAGACTTAAAGGAAGCTAGACAGGAAGAGGAGATGAGGAGGGAGAACATTCTAGGCATGGGAGATACCCAGTGAAAATGCGTACAGTCTGGAGATGGTATATCTTATTTTAGGAACAGTAAGGAGAAAGGAGACCAATGTCACTGGATCCCAGAGTATGTGGGGGGAGTAAGTTATGAGAAGATTTGAAATGTTGTAAGGAACTAGGTTATAAAGGGTTGTGGCTTTTGAAAGTCCAACAGAGGAATTTAGGTTTTATCCTGAAGGTAATAGGGAACCACTGGAGTTCACTGAATTGGAGGAGGTCATTGACATAGTGCTAAACTAGTACTTTAGGAAAATCACTTTGATAGCTGAGTGAAAGATGAACTAGAACGGGAGAGACTTGTGGTAGGGAGACCAATCAACAGGCTATTACAATAGTCCTGATGTGAGATGATGAAAACCTGAATAAAATACATCATCAGGATCCAGTAACACCAGGATAAGAGTGGGGCTTAGTAAAGTAGCAAGTATAAGAGACAACCCATAGACACACCAAGTGCCATTTTCATATTTATGAAATATTAAAAAAATAAAAGGAAAACATTTAGCAAGTTAGCAAGATCTCCAACTTAGAAGCAACTATGTGGTATAGTTGATGGCACACTGGAACTAAAGATCTGGATTCAGATCCAGACTCAGACACTTACCAGCTGTATCACGGACAAGTCACTCAGCCTTTGTCTGCCTCGATTTCCTCATCTGTAAAAATGTAGTTCCCAAAATTGTGTGGATCAAATAGGATAGAATTTACAAACTTTACAAACATTAAAGTCGGGGCACTAGATAGAGCACCAGGCTTAGAGTCAGGAACACCAGAGTTCAAATCTGGCCTCAGACACTTGCTAGCTATGTGACCCTGAGCAAGTCACTTCACCCCGTTTGCCTCAGTTTCTCATTTGTAACATGAGAAGGGAATGACAAACTACTCTGAAATCTCTGCCAAAAAAACCCCAAATGAAGTCATGGCGCGTGGGACATGACTAAGGTGACTGAACAGCCGCAACATAAAAACATTAAAGTACTACGCAAATGCCAGCTATCATTATTTTTATCCCCTAGGGAACCATAGATGAAAAGGCATAATTGGGTTGTGAATCTGTGTAGAGGAAATACCTACACGTTCAGAGCATAGACTCAAAGTATGGAAGAACATTATTGAATGTTCCTATTGATTTCATAGTCTGAGACACTACTAAAAATAATGATTCCTGTTACATGCAAATGTACCAATACTTTCATTACACGAGGTAATAATTTTGACGATAATGATAACAATAATTAGCATCTGAATAGCATTTTAAGGTTTGCAAATCACTTTACATATGTTAAATCATTTGGTATTTATGAAGGTCCTGGAAAGGGATTCAGAGTTCATATAGATTTTCTTTTCAGAACCCCCTACGATCCTAAGTTATTTCCAAGCGTGTAGGATCATAGACTAAGAACTGAAAGGATCTTTAAAAGCCAATTAGTCCAGTCATCTGGTTTTACCATTCAGGACAATGAGAGTCAGAGAAGCTAAGCCCATGGTGACACAGATAGTGTCAGAAGCTGGATTTGAACTCAAGCCTTTGTGACTCCAGTCCAGCATGGCCTTCACCGTATTAGGATGCCTCTCAGTCTTTTGCACCTGATAATAGAGGGTTGTTGGAGTCAGTCGTCACAAAATACACAGCTTTTTGTAGATTGGAGGATTTAATGAGTTCAAACACGTGAACTGTCAGGGAAATTTCTAGCTCAATATAAATATGCAAACATTTTGAAAATAGTCTATATAGTAATAATATAATTAACCCTAAAGACACAGACACATTCACATTGTGAAAAGCAACTCCAAATTCTAATGCCATTTGACGAGTCTTGAAATTCTCATTTCAAGAATGCATGGCAAAGAAACATGCACGTGTGTACACACACACACACACACACACACACAACTGGAAGCAGAAAGAAAAACAAAGAAGGGGAATAGAAGAATATGTCATTGAAGTTATTGCCTCGATGGAAAGAGGCCTGGCTACAGCAAGTTATTCCCCAATACTAGCTAGACCTTAGACCAGAGGAATATGGTAAAAGAAACAGTGCATATTGCTCAAAGGATGTGGGCTTTCACTTCCTGCCACCATTGTACCCAAGGAAAGAAGAGATGAACCTTTCCCCAGTAGAATATAAGGTCCTAAAAGGCAGAGAAGGTTTTTTGTTTTATCGACTCCTGCTGCATTTCTCCACTTTCTTCCCACTACTTCTAATGTGTGGAACCACATGTAAGAGGTCCCCAAAATGAAATCTACCTTCTTTCTTGCTGTCATCCATATATCTTGCTCAACCTTTCCATCTAGACACGATTGGAAGCAAAATCATATTTTTCACATTCTAAACTAAACTGGGCCTGGTGGTCACTAGTTTCGTTGTGGGTCTGTTTTTTTGGGGGGAGCAAAGGGGAGTTAATCTACCTTTTCTTTTTAAAATTTTTAATTTAATTTTTTTAATTTATGGAATAAATGAAAATTTATGGAAGAAAAATAAAACATGGAATGAAAATAAAGAATAAAATTTATGGAATAAAAATAATAAATAAATAAAAGTAAAATAAAAATGAAATAAGCATTGACAAAGGACAATAAAAAAAAAGATGATTATACATGATTTTAAAAGGTCTCCATAGAGAGCAACAAAAATGTTATTCCTCATTCCTGTCACATGGCCCATTGCTGTCTCCTTCTATGAGACCTACTGTTCTGTTGGGAGTTGACATTTACAGGGACTTTAATAATGAACATACAAATAGAAAGGGAATTCTTACCCATTTTTGTGTCCTAGACCCCTCAGTAGTCTACTGAAGTCTCTAAACCCCTGCTCAGAATAGAGTTTATAAATGTATAAAATTATGAAGGAAACCAATTATATTGAAACAGTCATCACTTCTTATTTTTAAAAGCAAATTCATGGATCCCAGGTTAAGAACTCCTGCTGCAGAGGATCACAGCGCTAAAGGTGAAGGGACCCCAGGGGCCATCTTATCCAAGTCATTCATTTTTCAGATAAGGCAAATGAGGTCGATGCAGGTTAAGTGACTTACCTAAAGTGATGGACTGAGAAGGGATTTGAACTGGGGTGGATACTCTGGCTCCTTTAAAGAAGGTGTGGCTTACTAGTACAGTTAGCATACAATGTAACAGAGAACCAAGCTTCTAACATTTGCCTTACAAAATGATATTAATCAGGTTAAGTGACTTGCCCAGGGTCACACAGCTAACAAGTGTCTAAGACCACATTTGAACGCAGGTCCTCTTAACCCCACGGCTGGTGTTCAATCCACTGTGCCACCTAGTTGCCCCAAGACAATGACATTTTAACAGCTAAAACAACTGTTTAAAAACAACAAAAACCTGCATCCTTTCAGCAATATACATTGTTTCATTTACCGTAGTCTTCTGGTCTAAGAAACAAGTCTTGGTGTAAACTATGTAGTCAGCCCTTTGTATTTGCTTTGGGCTCAGTAATTAAAAATGGGCTTCAGAGGTTTTGAACTGAAGATTACAAAATTCCCAGAACTTGGCCCTCTTCAAGGCAGGTTCTCTCCTCCACATCCTGGGAAGTTGCTTGCTTACTGCTGTTGTGGACCTCCTGCTCTGGGCTATCCTACCTGCTAAACAGGTTTCCTCCCTTTCCTGACCTTTACCATCCTGTACATTGGGATAGTGGTTTCTCAGATGTTATTTATTATTACAGAAACCAAGGAAGACAACGGCATTAGGAGCTCACCTCTTTTAGTTAGTGTTTACTCATTTCAGTCGTGTCTGATTCTTTGTGACCTCATTTGGGGTTTTCTTGGCAGAGATACTGAAGTGGTTTGGCATTTCCTTCTGCAGCTCATTTTACAGATGAAGAGATTAAGGCAAACAAGTCACCTGCTCAGCATCACACAGCTAATAAAAGTCTGAGTCTGGATTTGAACACAGGTCTTCCTGTCTCCAGGCCCAGCATTCTATTCACTGTGCCACCTAGCTGCCCTGTTCATCTCTAAGGACTTCATTAGTCAGACTATGGATTTCTCTCCTCCAATTTCTACCAAGGATAATGTCCCTTCTAGGTATGATGAAATACTTTGGTATCTGGAGTACTCTCAGTGGGCGTCTGCAAGTCTGAAACAAGAAATGGCTCAATAACTTGGGAGAGAAGAATCTATACTTGGGTTGTCATCTCAGGCTGGTGAAAACTAGGATGCTAAATGACAAAAAAGCATTGCTTTAGGGTTTATCATTGGTGTCTGTTACTCATTGCTATGACGGTCTCTCAAATAGTCTGTTAAACAGAGGCTTTAATCTAATGGTTGCCAACCAGGAGGATCCTTGAGGATCCAGAAACTGTAGCAAAGGGGCAGGTGAATTCATAAGTAAGAAAAACTTATATAGAAAAAAATAAATCACACACACACGCACACCTCCTTTATTTATTTGTCCAGACTTGTGATTTCAGTGGCATAAGAAATGCAGATCATCCACTCTTGAAATTTAGTCTTAGAGTGGAATGCCTTAACCTGGGGTCCCAGGTTAACCTTCTCTGCATAGATAGACCTTTTAATGTTCTTAGGTGACCAAGAAGTCACCAGGAAACTGTGTCAAGCAAAGTGTCAAATGAGCCTTTTTATCCAAACAAGTCCAAGGCGACAGTTTCATCAGCTTTCAAGGAAAGAAATAGTCTAAGGCATATGGAAGCAAGAGAGGGAATCATGATAAACAGTGATCCTGTCCACCATTACAATCTCATAATGTTCAGGGCTTTTTTGTTCTCTCCATTTACATGGTTATAGGAATTTTGCATAGTGTTTTGCTAGTTCTGCTTACTGCTTTGAATCAGTTCATACAAACCTTCCCATCCTTCTCTGAGTTCTTGATATCAAGTGCAGTGATAATCTATGACCTTAATGTGCCCTAATTTGCCCATTCCTATTTAATGGGTATCTACTAATAAAGACCAGAAGTTGAACAAAACCAACCCATAGTAACCACATGACACTTTATTCTGAATTCCACCCCCATGATGCCCATCTCTCCACTGAGAGGGGGAAAGTATATTTCCCTGATATCTCCAGGATTGGTATAGTCATTGAAGTTTATCTTTGCTTTTTAAAGTTTTAGTTATTCATATTATTATGGTCACTGGATATATTGTTCTGGTTTTGGTTCTGCTTTTATCATTCTGTAGCAGGTCATATAAATCTTCTCGTGTTTCTTTAAATTCATCACATACACTATATTTTGGGGTGCACTAATATTCCATTACATGCATATACAATAATTTGCCCACCACTGTTTTCCAATTGATGGGTTCCCATTTTGTTTCTAGCTTTTTGCTGTCACAGTTTGCTACAATCAATATTCTGTTGTATTGACAAATGTCTAATGATGATGATAGTCGTTCTAAGAATGGGGGCACTTTGATTGTGGAGGGATGATTTTGGTGATCTTATATGTTATCCTCACAACAACCCTGCTATTATAGTTACATTTTACAGATGAGGAAATAGAGACACACAGTTTAAATGACTTGTTTTACACATAGTAAGTGTCTGAGGGAGATTTGAACTGAGGTCTTCCTGACTCAAAGTCCAGAGCTCCATCTGCTCTGCCACCTTGCTGTATCTGACTGCTACAGAGATTACTTCCAAATGGGAGAATCTTTGATTGTATATTTTGAGGGTGAAAGGTGTGAATCTCAAGAGTGAGGGGAAGAATCTAGACGCACAGTACTGCAGATAAACCTTATAATGTTGGCTAAGCTTTCCTAAAACAGCTGAGTTTTTTAGTGTTGCTGTGATTTTATTGGGGTAATACTTCATCCCCTCCATAGCTTTTCATCCTGTGATTCTAATCCATATTTTTCTTTTTTTCCATAAATCTTCTATGGATAACTTCCTCAATAGGTTGGAGATGTTCATCAGAGCACTACTTTGTGAAAAAATTAATGAAAAACATTTTTGGTGGTTTTCCTTCTCTGACTCTCTCCCATGCCTGTTTTCCAGAATGGCCCCACTAACATAGCCTTACTTTAGTCTGTATTGATGTAATTCCATGTTGGATCTTGTTACAAGTGGCTCAACACATAAAAATAAGCCAGAATTCTTGTATCTAAGGCCAAGCCATTTATGGAGTACTCATGGAGACACCCAGGCATTTTCTCATTATTTACACAGGTCCTATGTTTCTAAGAAATTAAGAGAGACAAAAATCTCCCTTGTTGCTATAGATAAATCCTTCCTTCTTTGCTAATTCTCAATAAAGCATTATTAGCTAAAGGTGGGGAAATTATATTTTATCTTAATGTCCAGTTTTATTTACAAACAACTATTGAGGGGAGGAGCCAAGATGCCAGAGTAGAAAGACACACATATGCAAGCTCCGAAGCCACAGCCCATAAAATATCTGTAAAGAAGGACTCCCAGCAAATTCTGGAGCAGCAGAAGCCACAGAACAATGGAGCGGACGAGATTTCTGTTCCAGAGAGCCCTGAAAACAGACACCAAAGGTCCGTCACACACAGGACCCGGAGCAGAGCCCAGCCCTGCCTTGGCCATGTGGCACTGAGAGGAGCAGATCCAAGCAGGCTTCAGGGACAGAATCTCCAGTGGCTGTGCAGGTCCCTCCACCCACAGGTGACAAGGGTTGGTGAGAGAGTCTTCTTGGGTGGCTGACAAGGGAGTGGGGTGTCCCCCTGGCTCAGGCCCCCTTGGGAGGCAGTAGCAGGGGCAGCGGTGGCGGACAGGGGCTCCCAAAGCAGGCAGGAGCCTGGATCCATTGTGGAAGGTCTCAACATAAACCCCCTGAGGGAACTGAATCCCGTGTGGCAGCCCTGCCCTCACCTGAGCACCTGAACTTAATCTCACACTGAATAGCAGCCCTGCCCCAGCCCAAAGCCCTGAGGCTGGGATGCAGCATTTGAGTCTCAGACCCCAAGCTCTGGCTGGGCGGATCTGGAGGAGAGGTGGGGGTGGAAAGACAACTCAAAAGTCAAGTCACTGGCTGGGAAAATGCCCAGAAAAGGGAAAAAAATAAGACTATAGAGGGTTACTTTCTTGGTGAACAGATATCTCTTCCCTTCCTTTCTGATGAGGAAGAACAATGCTTACCATCAGGGAAAGACACAGAAGTCAAGGCTTCTGTATTCCAAACATCCAAAATTAATATTCAGTGGGCTCAGGCCATGGAAGAGCTCAAAAAGGATTTTGAAAATCAAGTTAGAGAGGTGGAGGAAAATGAGGAAGAGAAATGAGAGAGATTCAAGAAAAGCATGAAAAGCAGGTCAACACCTTGCTAAAGGAGACCCAAAAAAATGCTGAAGAAAATAACACCTTGAAAAATAGGCTAACTCAATTGGCAAAAGAGGTTCAAAAAGCCAATGAGGAGAAGAATGCTTTCAAAAGCAGAATTAGCCAAATGGAAAAGGAGGTCCAAAAGCTCACTGAAGAAAATAGTTCTTTCAAAATTAGAATGGAACAGATGGAGGCTAATGACTTTATGAGAAACCAAGAAATCACAAAACAAAACCAAAAGAATGAAAAAGTGGAAGATAATGTGAAATATCTCATTGGAAAAACAACTGACCTGGAAAATAGGTCCAGGAGAGACAATTTAAAAATTATGGGCCTACCTGAAAGCCATGATCAAAAAAAGAGCCTAGACATCATCTTTCATGAAATTATCAAGGAAAACTACCCTGATATTCTAGAACCAGAGGGCAAAATAAGTATTCAAGGAATCCACAGATCACCACCTGAAAGAGATCCAAAAAGAGAAACTCCTAGGAACATTGTGGCCAAATTCCAGAGTTCCCTGGTCAAGGAGAAAATATTGCAAGCAGCTAGAAAGAAACAATTCAAGTATTGTGGAAATACAATCAGGATAACACAAGATCTAGCAGCTTCTACATTAAGGGATCAAAGGGTGTGGAATATGATATTCCGGAAGTCAAAGGAACTAGGGCTAAAACCAAGAATCACCTACCCAGCAAAACTGAGTATAATACTTCAGGGGAAAAAATGATCTTTCAATGAAATTGGGGACTTTCAAGCATTCTTGATGAAAAGACCAGAGCTGAAAAGAAAATTTGACTTTTCAACACAAGAATGAAGAGAAGCATGAAAAGGTAAACAGCAAAGAGAAGTCATAAGGGACTTACTAAAGTTGAACTGTTTACATGCCTACATGGAAAGACAATATTTGTAACTCTTGAAACTTTTCAGTATCTGGGTAGTGGGTGGGATTACACACACACACACACACACACACACACACACACAGAACACAGAGTGAATTGAATAGGATGGGATCATATCTTTAAAAAAATGAAATTAAGCAGCGAGAGAGAAATATATTGGGAAGAGAAAGGGAGAAATGGAATGGGGCAAATTATCTCTCATAAAAGGGGCAGACAAAAGACTTTTTAGTGGAGGGAAAAAGAAGGGAAGTGAGAGAAAAACATGAAGTTTACTCTCATCACATTCGACTAAAGGAAGGAATAAAATGCACACTCATTTTGGTATGAAAACCTATCTTACAATACAGCAAAGTGGGGGAGAAGGGGATAAGCAGGGTGGGGGGAATGATGGAAGGGAGAGCCATGGAAGGAGGGAGCAAGTTGAAGGCAACACTCTTGGGGAGGAACAGGATCAAAAGAGAGAATAGAAGCAGTGGGGGGCAGGATAGGATGGAGGGAAATATCGTTAGTCTTACACAACACAACTATTATGGAAGTCATTTGCAAACTACACACATTTGGCCTATATTGAATTGCTTGCCTTCCAAAGGGAATGGGTGGGGAGGGAGGGATGAAGAGAAGTTGGAACTCAAAGTATTAGGATCAACTGTCGAATAATGTTCTTGCTACTAGGAAATAAGAAATACAGGTAAAGGGATATAGAAAGTTATCTGGCCCTACAGGACAAAAGAGAAGATGGGGACAAGGGAAGGGAGGGATGATAGAAGAGAGGGCAGATTGGTGATAGGGGCAATTAGAATGCTCGGTGTTTTGGGGTGGTGGGAGGGGACAAATGGGGAGAAAATTTGGAACCCAAAATTTTGTGAAAATGAAAGTTAAAAGTTAAATAAATTAATAAAAAAATAAAAAAAAAGAAACAACTATTGACCAAAAGAGACAATGGCTTAATAATTTGAAGATCTATTTTGTACTTTTTTTGGTTCTAGTTAACATACAAAGTAACTTACAGTGCATATCCTGAATGCTGCAGAAACTCAAGAAGAAAGAAGGGGAATAATGGTAGACTCATAAATTTTTTCACTAGATAGATTTCCCAGAGTTAAAAAGGAAAAAAAATCTTGAGGTTCTCTTGGAGAATGTCTGAACTTGCATGAATGCCAGTGGTTCCCACTTTTAACTGTTTTCCCTCCACTGAGTGATGGAAAAAGGTGCTTATCATTTTCCCCACAGATGGCTTTGCAATTAAATCATGCATTTATGCCTTTAGCCAGAGTATTTGGATACTTGATTTGAGAGGAGAGTTGGGGGGGTAGCGGTGGTGTTAGGGAGGGGAGTATATTATTGTTTACCTTGAATTCTCTAGATACTTTTCTAATTTTCCCATTGTCCATGTATCATATAGATCTGGTTTTGTTCAACAAAAAGAAAATACCCCTTGAAAGTTCAAGGATTTTGTTGCTGTTAATTAGCTATATTTAATACTGAGGATGTATGTTTTAGTTTCTTAAAACTTTAATGGAAAGAGGACAAGTGGAGAATGAAGACCAGTTTAGATAAACTTAGAGATGATCATCACCAGAAGGCTGGTCACCAAGTTCTGTTCTGGGACCCCTTCTCTTCTTTCTTTCTCTCTTCACTCTCTCATTCACATCAAATCTCATGGGTTTAATTATCATCACTCTGTGGATGACTCCCAGATCTATATGTTGTTGTTTAGTTGTTTTAGCCATGTCCAACTCTTCATGACCCCATTTGGGGTTTTCTTGGCAAAGACTCTAGGGTGGTTTGCCATTTCCTTCTCCAGCTGATTTTATAAATGAGGAGACTGAAGTAAACAGAGTTAAGTGACTTTCCCAGAGCCACACAGCTAGTAAGTGTCTGAGGCCAGATTTTAACTTACGTCTTCTTGACTCCAGGTCTGGTTCTCTATCCAGTGCACCAGCTACCTAGCCCAGACCTATATATTCAGCCCTAATATCTCTCTTAAGCTCTAGTTGCACATTTTCAACTGCCTATTATATATTTCAAAATAGATATCCCAATTGGGCTCTACTGCATTGTTCAGATTGCTGACAGTTCCGTCTCAAGGCAACCACTTGTCATTACAATAACAAATATTTTCTCAGCACCCTGTTAAGAGTGTTTGTGAGTTAAAAGAGCTTATTTCTGATTCATCAGCTTGAGAGCAGAAAAGAAGCAGATTTGCCCAGTGGGAGATCAGTGAGGACCAGGAAACTACTTTACATAGAAGCAACTTTGTGTGGTGCAAATTATTCCTGAAGAAACTAACGTCAACAAGGTCTATAGTTCAGAGTTATTAGTTGATCCAAGCACTTGGGTTTCCCTACTTATGTTTCTCCTTTCTAAGTTTCTATAAATGTATGGCCACTCTCCACTGTGGACCATGTGTGCATTGGTGGGAGAGTGTGGCCCAGATTTATGAAGGAACTATGATGTTTGATGGCTTCATTTGCTTCGTTTTGAATATTTTTGACGTTATGATTATCTGTGCTTTAGTCTTGTTAAAGAATTAGTGGTGTCTTGTGCTATAAGAAATGACAAACAGGATGAATTCAGAAGCACCTGGGAAGACTTACCTGAACTAATGCAAAGTGAAGTGAGCAGAACCAGGACAGCACTGTACAGAGTGACAGCAATATTGAAGAACTAAGAATGACTTAGCTATTCTCAATACAATGATCCAAGACAATCCCAAAGGACTAATGATGAGGCATACTATCCACCTCCAGAGAAGAAACTGATACTGCTTGAATATGAACCGAAGCATGCCATTTTTCACCTTCTCTCATTCTTTTTCTTCTATTTGAGTCTTCTTGTACAAAATGACTAATGTGAAAATGTTTTACATGATTGCATATGTATTAGCTATATCTGATTGTTTACCACCTTGGGCAGGGGAAAGGGGAATGAGAGAGGAAGATATAGAATTTGGAACACAGAACTCTAAAAAATGTTAAAATTGTATTAACGTGTACTAACGTGTATTAATGTAATTGGGGAGGAAGGTGTCTAATTCACTATTGGTAGAGTTGTGAACTAACCATTCTAGAGAACAATTTGGAAATATACCCCAAGGGCCATAAAATTGTTGAAGTCCTTTGATCCAGTAATACCATTACTAGGACTGTATCTCAAAAAGATTTTTTTTAAAAAGGAAAAGGACCTGTATGTACAAAAACATTTATAGCAGTTCTTTTTGTGGTGGCAAAGAAATGGATGTAGGAGATGTCCATCATTTGGGGAATAGTGGAATAAGTTGTGGTATTTGACTGAGATGGAATCCATATGAGCTAAAAGAAATGACAAGCGGAATGGTTTCAGAAAAACCTGAAAAGACATAAGAATTGATGCTGAATGAAGTGAGCAGAACCAGGAGACCATTTATACAGTAACACTAATATTGCAATGCTGATCATTTGTGGAATACTTAGCTACTCTGATCAATACAGTGATCCATGACAATACCAAAAGACCCATGATAAAAAATTCTATCCTTCTCTAGAGAGAGAATTGCTGAACTCTGAATGCAAGATCAAGTACAATTTTTTTCACTTTATTTTTCTTCTTTTAATTTTTGTAACATGGCTAATATGGAAATGTGTACTGCATTATTTCACATGTATACTATATTGCTTGACTTCTCAATGGGTGGGAGAGAGGCTGAAGGGAGAGAGAATTTGGAACTCAAAATTTTGAAAAATGAATGTTAAAAATTAATTTTTTTAAAAAAAGAATTAATGGTGTTTATAGGGACTAATCTGGTATAAATGAAAAACACACTGGTTGGGGCTCAGGAGCTATAGTGACTAATAGTAGGAGTATATTTTCCCCTGTCTCTCCCTCTTCCCCACACCATGGTTACCCTAGAATACTGAGTTTGAGTTTTAAATTTGTAATGATAGTCTCTCTCTGGAAACTCTGGATCTGTTAGAATGAGGTCAAAAAAAGAAGAACAAACTAACTCACAGAGCAAGAGGGGGGACCATGCCATTTCCTAGGGTTGTACTTACTTGTGAACATATTGGTTTCCCAAGAGAACGCAAAGTCCTTAAGGGCAGGAGTTGTGTCCTTTTTGCCTTTGTAGCCCTACTACCCAGCCTAATGCCTGGCACATAGTCGGTATTTGATGAATGCTGGCTGAGTGAAAGGTGATTCATCTTTTGGATACAGCAATTCAGGAAGACAAACCACTAAGGTGTAATGGAGAGAGCTCCTATGCCAACAAAACCATAGATCCTGGAGGCGTTAGAGTTTAGTTTTTATATGATTACAAGATATATGTTGCCGTCAAAGTATTTTTAATAAAGAAGAAGAATAAGCACTGTGTGCTCATTCAACAGAGAATATCAAAGTCTTGGAGAATAAAAATGAAAATGAAGAATGAGTCAGAAGGACATTTTCTGAGATTATGCATTATAGAAGGCGAGATTATGCATTTTGTAGGAAAACACTGCAATTTTTCATGCTAACTTAATGCTCATGTGATTGCTCTGGAATATTAAGACCTGACCCTCATTAATGGTACAAATTACATAATAAAAAATCCCTAAGATTTAGTAACCAATAAATCACTTCTGACTTCTTGCTGCGGTAAAAATATACACTCAGAGACCTGGGAGGCTGATCTATTCCCTTATGAATATTACAGGCACCAAATTCTTTGGCAGACAGACACAGAAGAAAATTAAATACAGAAGAAATCTCTTTATCAGCAAGTAAAAGCCAAAAACAACACAATTTAAACTCTGAGATCGAAGGGTGGCAAGCAAAAGATTTGCTATTTTCATAGCTCACCTACCTGTCAAAACTTGAAATTGATAGCCTTGGTCTCAGATGAAAGAAATGGGAAATTTCTTAGCTTTACCATCCTCTTGAGAAGGAAATATAGGATGAAGGAAAAGAGAAAGACAATTGAAAAACCACAGCTCTGTTTTTCTCAGATTCCTCTTCAAGCAACTTCTTTTCTTTTCTCCTCAAAGTGCTTTTTGATCCTGTGCTCAGGAAATGACAATTTTACAATGAGGGTCAGCCCAATCTCTGAAGCAATTTTCTTTTTTTTCCTTAACCTTAGAACAACAATAGACTTTATAAAGCTATACCATGGCATGTATACAATCTCACATAGAGATTTCTAGCCTTTCTCAAATATTTCAAAATGAACCCTCTTTGTCTTTCCGCCTCATTCATGGATCATCCAACAAATAAGATGACTATGAATGAGAAACCGAGGGGAATTTAGGGGTGACGGATAGTCCAGTCTCTGACATATGGCTTAGACTTGGACTTTTTTTGGTTTTCTTTTGTTTTACATTTTTAGATAGAATGCTAAAGCAGTGGATAGAGTGCCAGACTCAGAGTCAGGAGGACCTAAGTTCGTATCAGGCTCTCAGACATTTACTAGCTGTGTGACCCTAGGCAAGTCATTTTGCCCTGTTTCAGTTTACTCATGTATAAAATGAGCTGGAGAAGGAAATGGCAAGCCACTTCAGCACCTGCCCACAAAACCCCAAAGGGGGCCACAAACAGACATGACTGAAACAATGAACAACAACATAGAAACTGATGCTCTCTACTTCAGAATATTTTTGGGGAATTAAGAGGAAAATCTCCATTTCATCATGATTATGAGTGGATAGAATGCTCACCATAGACTGGGTGTGCAGAACTGACTAAATAATGCTAGCTAATGTTTGTATAGGACTTTTCCATAGTCTTTCTTAACCCTCACAACAACTCAGTGAAGTAGGTAATCTAGGTAGTACTTTCCCCATTCCACAGATGAGGAAACATTTTTCTAAATTACTTTTTACTAAGTTAAATTATTAAAAGATGCTCATGGTCACACTGCTAGAAAAAGTCAGAAGCAGAATTTCATAGGATAGACCTGGAAGAACTCTGTGAGTCTGTGGAACCCAACTGCTTTATTTTCTAAGTGTATTCTAGTGGAGAGACCTCAAATTCCAACTCCACTATCCACTATTGATGTATCCCTGGACAAGTCCCTTAACTGTTCAGGGCCTCAGTATCCTTATCTATAAAAGAAGGTGGTCTTTCTCATTCCAGAAATTCTCTTAATAGAAACCCCAAATCCAGCTTCAGCCTGAATCCCTGGTCTGTCAGTATGAGAGCCCTGCCTCAAGAAATTACCTAAGGAGGATACCTAAGGAAATTACCTTTCCTTATGGAATCAAAGACCCAGAATTGAGAGAGACCTAGTAGCCATTCTGTTCACCTTCTAGCCAATCAGGGAGCTTCTCTATAAAGTCCCTTACAAGCAGTCTTCTGCCTTCTGTTTGAAGCTTCTAGCAAGAGAGAATTCGACCTCTACAGCATTCTATTTCACTCTAATTATCAAGTTTTTCTTGTCCAAATTTGTCATTTTGTCATTTTTACCCTCAGGTCCTAGTTTTGTCTTCTGAGGCCAAGGAGAACAAGTCTAAATGCTCTTGCATGTGACAAACTCTTCCAAGACTCAGACAGAAATTAGGTCTCTTCCCGACTGCCTCCCCTCTCCCTTTCCCCCCATGTACCCCCTACCTATCCAGGCAGGATTGTACAAGAGCCAACTCCTCCAGTTAGATTTTCAGTGTGAGCATTTGTACCTTGCAAATCAGTGAAGTCTACAAATCAGGGCTCCAATCATTGTTGATTGTCTATATTTGAGAAAGTAAGTGATGGAGAAAATGTTAATAATGCATATTAAACTTAAAACCATGTCATAAGGGGCAGCTAGATAGCACAGTGGATTAGAGCGCCAGGCCTGGGAAGACCTGAGTTCAAATGTGACCTCAGACACTTACTAGCTATACGACCCTGAGCAAGTCACTCACCCTGATTGCCTAAAAGCAACAAAAAACAAAATCGTGTCATGCATACAGGCTTATTTACAAAGAGTTAGTTGTTAGTGACCAACACACACCTGCCCTGAAGTCTCATCTTCTCCAGCCTAAATATCCCCAGTTTTTTTCCACATACCCTGTATTTTCATGCTCTCTCAGGATATGGTGGAAAAGAGCCCCAGACTTAGAATTAGAGGATCTCACTTTAACTTCTGGCTTTGCTAATTACTACCTGTGTGACTTGACTTCCCTGGACCTAATTTTATTCCTCAATAAATTTTAACATTTGGACTCGATGACCTATGAGGTGCCTTCCATTATCAATCTTTGACCCTATAAGAAAACCAAGATAAAAACAAAATGTAGTTTTATCAGGAGGTGCAGAAGAATGAAGATCTCAAAGCAGATGTAAAGGAGAAAGATATTCTTTCATAGCATTAAAGAAACAAACAAAAAAAAAATCAAAAGATAAAAGCAGGAACGTGTGAAATGTAAACCGATTATACATGTGATAAATTGCCTCACTGTACATATTATCTTTCCTCAGTTATAGATCATTTGATGAAAAGGAGTTGATTACATCAAGTTTTCTTGGTTAGTGCTGCTTGTTTTTTTTCTAATGACAGTTCAAAGAACACATCAATTTCGTTGTCATTGTCGTTGATTCTGAAAACTGTGTAAAGGAGGCAGTTTAGACATGCTTAAAAAGGCTTACTATTTTTGAACCTACATAGGTATCTCAGAGGACAGATCACTGCACCTGGAGTCAGCAGGACCTGAGTTTAAATCCAGTCTGAGTGATCTTTGGCAAGTCACCTAGCTTCTATTTTCCTCCATTCTCTCACTGGTAAAATGGGGATAATAAGAGTACTCACCTCCCCGGGTAGCTGTAAGGATCAAATGAAATAATCTGCATGTTTGTAATATGTATAAAAGCACCTAATACAGTGTCTGGCTTATGGTATGAATGTTACTGCCATCATTATAATTGTATTAAGTTGTTGTTTACTCATTTTTCAGTCATGTACAACTCTTTGTGACCCCATTTAGAAATTTAGTGGTAAAGATACTGCAACAGTTTGCCCTGTCTTTCTCCTGCTCATTTAACAGATAAAGAAATTAAGCTCAAGTGACTTGCCTAAGGTCACACAGCTAGTAAGTGTCTGAGGCCAAATTTAAGCTCAGAAAGTCTTCCTACAGGTCTGCCACTGTATGCACTGTAGTGCCACCTAGTTGCCCAACTGTATTATAGTCTATTATTATTATCGTTATATGTAATGATATTGTATTTTATATCTTACCTATTTAATTTATTTATTAATTCATTAATTGATAAATTATTAATTGATTTTTAAAATAACTATAATTGGTTTTTATTTATTTATTATATATTATGTTCTATTTATTATAAAATAATATTGTATCATTATGGAAGAAAGGAATATAAAAGAGTAAAGATGAATAGACAGAAATATAGACATCACTTCTTAGATTTAAAAAGGCACAGTGAAAGGGAAATATTTTGCCCAAATTCACATGGGAAATAAATGGCAAAAATCAAGATTTGAACCCAATTTCTTTGACTCACATCTAGCCTCCTTTCCATTTCACCATGGTGCCTGCCCTCAATGAGCAAAGAATTAAGGGAAACTACAATCCCATTCCAGATAGGCTTGAGTAGGAAGAGGATTTAACAGGGGTCAGGAACTTGTGGCCTTGAGGCCACATGTGGCCTGATTCCTTTGACTGAATCCAAAGGCCTGCACTTGAGGACCTAGAAGGCCACATGTGACCTGGAGGCCCCAGGTTCCTCACCCCATTTTAGGACAGTTGTAGAGAGAGCTATTTCAGCCCTACATAGCCTCCATCCAGGGTGGATAAGTTGGAAGGTATCTGGGAAGGTAGTTAGAGAATGATATGTTGCCTGTTGAGTATATGATTCATTTCAAAATTGCTTTTCAGCAAATCCTAGGTTTCAGGCACTATGCTAAGTGCTGGGATTACAAGGGATAAAAATATAACCATTTTTTTCTTCAGTGGAAAGGTCACTGAATTTGGAAGGTCTGAGTCTCTATGCTGGTTCCCTAGGCTACTAACTACCTGGGTGACCTTGAACAAGCTACCTTATCTCTATGAACCTGGGTTTCCTCATTGGTAAAATGAGGAGGTTGAATTAGATGAGTCATAAGATACTTTCTAGCATTGACATTCTATAATTCTATAACCCGGGTGCCACTGGATTGTTATTTCAGTGGGATACATGGACAAAGTAAAAAGGACTTGGCACCTGTCTGCTGAGAACCTCTAGTGCTTCTAAAGGAGATGGGCAACCCCTTAACTCCCTTCTAGAGAAGACCTCCAAAGGGGACTAATGTAATGACCTGCGTAAGTTTCCATGGTTTGCCCTACTCAACTGAGACCACTCAAGGCAGGAGAGGAGAGGGAGGGGAAAGGAAAAAGAAAACATTTTATATAGTACCTATTATGTCCCAAACCCTTATTCATAAACATTATCCCATTGGATCCTCATGAAAATCCTGAGTGGGATGTCCTTTTAGTATTTTACAGTTAAGGAAACTGAGGTAAACAGGTTAAATGACTTGCCTAGGGTTACACAGCTACCAAGTATCTAAGGCTGGATTTGAATGTAGGTCTTACCAACTGCAAACCCAGCTCTCTAACCACTTCACCACCAGCTGCTACTCAACCCTTGTGCATAGTTTTGCCCAGGGGTGGGGAGCCTGTGACCTCAAGGTCACATGTGGCCCTCTAGGTCTTCAAGTGTGACCCTTTGACTGGACACGAGTAGGTTCAAGGGCAGTTGCAGGTACAAGGAACATATATCACCTAACCCCAGCCATGCTTGAGGAGTTAGAGGACCACATATGGCCTTGAAGCTCCAGGTTCCCCACCCCTGGACCTTGCCCCATATTTCTGGGCCAACTACTACAATGTAGGTTTCATAAAGGAAGATAAACATAGAGCATTTATCACACGAACAGGTCCTGTCTGTTTAACTTTCTAACTCACAATGAGAACAAACCAGGACTGGGATTTCCCAGAGTGGGAGATTTTTTTTTTAACTTTTACCATCATCATTCTCTGAACTTACAACTTCATTAACATCTCTTGGTGGCTTCTAAGTAGTTGCTGCTACTAATTTCCCCCTATTCTAGGGGTTCTTACCCTGGAATCTGTGAACTTGATTTTTAAAGTGTGTTATATCTTCATTTCAGCATAATTGGTTTCTTGTGCAATCCTATGCATTTCATTAGATGCATTTAAAAACATTATCCTGAGAAGGATCCATAAGCTTCACCCTACTGTCAGAGGGGTCCATGATCCAAAAAGAGTGAAAAAGAAAAATAACTAGCTAGCTTGAAGATTTGCAGAGTGTTTCCCATATATTATCTATCTGGATCCTCACAGCAACTCCAGAGTACTATTATAATTCCTATTTTACAGAGGTAAGTGGTATTATTACCCCCCCCCCCCCCCCATTTTACAGATGAGAAAACTGAGACTAGGAGAGATTTAAGTGATTTCACTCAGGATCATACAGCTGGTATCTGAGCTAGGATTTGAACTCAGGTCCTTCTGATTCCAGATACAGCACCCTATCCATTGTACCACCTATCAGCCTCGTACCCTTTTCCCTGAAGGGATGCTTTAGTCTCCTCTCACTCCTTTTGTCCTTAATACCCTGTCACCCTTTTTTTTTTTTTTAACCTGGGCAGTTAGGTAGAAAAATCTATTTTCAGATTAGCTCTTTTCTAAAGCAAGAGTTAGGTAAACATGGGACTCTTCAGCGTGGTTAGCAAACACTTCTAATTTGTGGTTGGATGTGTTGGCTTTTGTTGGAGCATAAAGCTGAGGAGGAGGAGGGGCCGGAGTTAGGTGAAATATGCTCCGTACACCTGAGACTGCCCATGAACCTGCTCATACTGAGAAGGTCTTGGCAGCCTGGGGATTTGCCAGCCTCCCACCTGTCTTTGTCCACAGTGCTTGCGATGCTATCTTTCCACACAAAGGACACTGATCTGATTGAACTTCACAGCGGTTCTCTGGTGACAGAGGCTTAATTTCATGGCCAGAGGTAGCACCTTCCACATAGACTCAGGGATCCAAGAAACTCATGAGTTCTTATTAGTAAGGACACGAGAGAGGCTGGCACTGGAAGTCGCCCTATTTTTCCCCACTTCCCTCCTGCTTTTGTGACCTCATTGTAAAAGTGGCATTTACTCAAGACCATGCACATGCTGTAAAAAGACAGCTTCCCAAGCTTGAGACAATCATGTGGCAAAAAATCACAAGGCATTGTGGATGTCAAAAGGCCAATTTTGGATCCCAGGCTCCACATGTGGCAGTCAGGGGAGGATGGCTATTTCCAAAGTTGCTAAAACGGCAGTGAGGTTGAAATTCCCAAGCTCTGATCATGCAAGACAGAATGGTTCTCCTTCTGTTTACATAAATATTTTATATTTGCATGGCACATTTATAATTATACAAACAGATTTACATAACCTAGCCCTGATTCCCTTCACATGTGACTTTGATCTCCCAAATTCTTCTCTCTCTCTCTCCCACCCTTCCTCCCTCCCTCCCTCTCTCTCTCTCTCTCTCTCTCTCTTTCTCTCTCTCTCTTCTCTGTCTCTCTCTTCTCTCTCTCTCTTCCTTCCTCCTCCCCTCCCTTTCTTTTCCCTCCCCCTCCTTCTCCCCCCTTTCTCTGTCTCTCCCTTCCCCTCCTCTTCTCCCTCTTCCTCCCCCTCCTCCTCCTTCCCCCTTCTCTGTCACTCTTTCTTTTTCTTCCTCCCTTTTCCCCTTCCTCCTCTCACTCTCCCTTCCCCTTCTCTTCTCCATCTCTCTCCTTTTCTCTTTTTTTCCTTTTCCTTTCCCCATCTCCCTCAATCCACCTTCTCCCTCTCTTCTTCTCCCTTCCGCCATGTCCAAGCATTTTTACACCATTTCTGGAGTTTATCTAGAATCATATAAAGGCAAATATTTTTGCCTTTGAATTAGAAGATCTCATTTCTAGTTACAGCTCTTCCACTTACTGGCTCCATAACACTGGGCAAATCAGTTAGCCTCTCTAGCCTTCAGTTTCTAAATCTACAACATGGGGGATTGGACTAGAGGCATCTAAGGTAGCTTTCAACACCAAAACAGCTTGATATGGTATTTAAAGTTTGTGGAGCATTTGTAATAACCCTGTGGTTATCAATTTCATTTTGTAGATGATGAAACTGAGGCCTAGAGAGTTAAGTGACTTGCCTGAGTTCACCCAGCTAGTAAGTATCTGAAGCAGGATTCAAACTCAGGTCTTCCCCATTCCATTTGGCACTTCATCCATAACTTAGACTACCTTTATAGTAATCTTAGCTGAGCCCTACAATATTCCTACAAGTAGGGTGATAGGCAGATTTTTATAATAACTGACATTAAATGACGTTTTAAAGTACGTAAAACACTTTACAAATGTTATTTTATTGGGCTCTCACAATGACCCTGTGAGATAGGTACTACAGATGTGACTATCCCAAATGAGATCTTGGGGGTGTTTCTCTCTCTCTGTATATATATATAATATATATGTATATATATATGCATACACATATATACATTAACACGTATAATATGTTCTTTGTCATGTACATATATATATACTGTGTCACCTACCTGCCCATATATGTGCATATATGTGTATGTATACATAAACACACACATACATTGTTTATAATGTGTATATACTGACACAGTGGATAAAGCACTGGACCTGAAGTCAGGAAGTCAGGTTGAAATCTTACCTCTCATGCATGCTCACTGTGTGTTCCTGTGCAAATTACACAACCTCTGTCTACTTCAGTTTCCAAAAGTGTAACACGGAGATAATAATAGCATTTACCTCCTCAGGTTATTGTGAGGCTCAAGTGAGATAATGATGGTAAAGCACTTTGCACAATTTAAATGAGATGATTTATCTGTTATTGTTTATAGTTATTTTATTACTTATAATCAATATTCTAGTTATCCATTAAAAACCATTATTAGAATTATGACGAAATCAGACATCTAAGTATTTTACAAACTTTAAAGCACTGTTTAAATATTAGCCATTATCATATCCTGATTTTACAGATAAAGAAATTGAGACTTCAAGCGTGTGGATGATTTACCCCAGGGTCACCTAGTGAGGCAGTGTAAGAGGTAGGATTAAACCTGGCTTCCCACCTCCAGGCGCCATGCACACTTTGTAGGAGCAGGACCACAGATGGAAGACAGCTTGGACATCATCCAGTTGAGGAAGCCTCTGAGACCCAGAGAGGGAATGTTTTGCCTGAAGTCACTAGGGAGTAAATGGCAGCATGTCTGCCCTTTCTCTTTGACTCTTAAAATCAATGGAATTTTGGAGGGACAAACTATTCTGGTTTAAGTCCTTGATCATCGTTTATCTTCCAATTGTTCAAACAGAATAATTTTCTTATATTCCTCTGGTCTCCTAGATTTGCATCTTAAAGATTCTACCCATTTCTGAGATCAGGCTCTCACTTTAGCCCCTCCCTTCTTCATTTCTTCCATCCACAGACTTGGAGAACTTAGACTAGAGCCAATGCTGCTATTTTCCCCCCTGAGATTCTACTTATGGTTATTACAGAGTTATTTTCTTCCTTAGAAAAGTTATCTTGGGATTCTTTTAATCCATAATCAATGTAGTATGAATTTTCTCCCATTTACTCTTCATTTCTGTAATTAGGATTTTGTGCCAGCATGTTAGATACAGTGACTGGGCCCCCCAATTCTTGCATTCCTCTGCAGTCCTGGGGTAGAACATTATTGTACAGGGAGAAGTCCTGGCCCATGCTGAAGGCTTAAAGACTGCTGCCCTGTAATCCCTGGGTGGGAGGCTGCCAGGGGTCAGAACTCTGATTTGGGATAGTAGTCCTGGTCAGGAACTAGGAGCTAGAGACTGTGCTGGCAATCCAACAGTGGGGAACCTGTGGCCACAAGGGAATATGTGGCCCATTCCCTTTAATAAAAGGATTTGCTCTGTGAAGTTTGGATTCAGTCAAAGGGCTGCACTGGAGGACCTACAGGGCCGTATGTGGCCTCGAGGCCTCAGGAGCCCCATCCCTGCCATAATGCATCAGTAGCTTCCCTCATCTGGGGTTTCCCCTGACTCCTGTACTGGCCTCAGATGTTTTCTTACATAATCATCTAATGAGAAAGGTTCCAGCTTCATTTCTCAGCTATTGGGGAAGCCTCGTGGGAGATGTCCTAGGTTTTAGTCCCATCCCCCAGACACCTGCCCATGCTGGCCCTATCCTATTTCCTTGAGATCCCCTGTCCTTATACTGTCCTTTATAGAATGGAAGACCTCAGTAGTTTCCTTTGGCCCCCTTCTTTATTTTTAATTTGTATTTCTCAAGGGAGGTGGGTTTGGCTGGAGCTTTTCATTTTTCATGCCTGAAGTCCATGACCAAGATTTTCTGGGACAGTCCTCATTTCCAAAGACAAAGTGTTCTTTCAACGAGACTTTGCAGTTTTTGTCAGACCATGTGTCTTGATTTCTGTTCTGAAGATCTGGATGCTCCCCTATTAAACCATGACAAGCTAAAAACTGTATGACAAGACATGACAGCTAGATCTGTCCGCTGAAGGAATGGGGAACTGCTCATCTCCTGATTTCATTTCAACAAGCCCTCAGGCAACATCTGTACCATGAGAGGACAGGCTCTGACTAAAGCTGCCTCAGAAGCGACTGAAAGATTCTGCAGCCTCTGGTCTGGTCGGAGCA
The DNA here is from genome assembly GCF_028372415.1 of Notamacropus eugenii. NCBI lineage: Eukaryota > Metazoa > Chordata > Mammalia > Diprotodontia > Macropodidae > Notamacropus > Notamacropus eugenii. The sequence continues at coordinate 247,621,535 of NC_092874.1, read as the reverse complement.
GGGACTGGAACTCAGATCCTCAGAAATTAAATCCAGGGCACTTTCCACCGCCCTGTGATGACTGTCTTAACAGATACTCAGAGGTGAAAGTTCTAGAATAATTGACATGAAGAGGGCTAGGGTTCATCTGCATACCCGAGATGGGGATTAGTTTTCCCAAAAAGTGATTGGCCCCTATCTCCTCTGGCCACCTGGCCACCCAAGAGCATAAAACCCAGGTAGAGTCAGGGCTCCTTTTATTTGGTGGATTTCTTAAGACTCTCAAAGTTACCATGCTTTACCTACTGAGGCAAGACTCCATGTGGAGATGAAGCTGAGTGCTACAGTATTCGTGCATACCTTTGCTGGAATCTGGCAAAGTAAATCTGCTTCAATTAACTATTCAATAACTTCAAATGCTTCGTTTCATTTCAGTGTCAAACCTGAACTAAGAGAGTTGCTAAATAGAGTTACTAAAAGGGAAGTGCTATTATTATCCCCATTTTACAGTTGAAGAAACTGAGGCAAACAGGTTAAATGATACCTATCTAGAATGGTTCCCTCCTTTTAGAAATAAAGAAACTGAGGCACAGAGAGTTTAGTGAATTGCTCAAAATCACACAGGTACGATAGGGGTGGGATCCAGGGTTCTGATGCCAGACTCAGTGCCTTCTCAACTATACCAGCTGCATGGCAGAATTGAGAATAAAATCCCTGGCCCAGTGCCATTTAGGCTACGCCACTCTGACTATGACCATAGGAATCTTGGTTGAATAGCAAGACCACAACTCAAATCCAGATTTTACCTTCTATTCAATTTGATAAACATGATAAACATAAACTGTGTGCTACTAGGCACTGTGATAAGCGCTGGAGATATAAAAAGAGGCAAAAGACAATCCCTGCCCTCAAAAAGCTAACAACCTAATGAGGGAAATAACATGCAAACAAATCCATGCAAAACAAACTATATTCAGGATAAAAAGGAAATAGTTAAGAGTAGGAAAGCTCTAGAATTAAGAGGTATTAGGGAAGGCTTCTTATACAAGATGGGATTTTAGTTGAGGACAGTTAGGTGACTCAGCAGATAGAGCATGGGACCTGGAATCTGGAAGACAAATCCAGCCTCAAGCATTTACTAGCATCATGACTCTGGTCAAGTCACTTAACTCTGTTTGCCTCAGTTTCCTCATCTGTAAGATGAGCTGGGGAAGGAAATGGCAAACCACTCTAGTATCTTTGCCAAGAAAACCCCAATGGGATTACAGAGAGTTGAACACAAATGAAATAACAACACAAACAAAGGGAAGCCTTCCTGTAGAAAATGGGACTTTAGCCTGGACTTCCAAGAAGGTGGAGAGGTCAGTAGAGTGGAGGACAGAGAGCATTTCAAGCTTGAGGGACAACTGGAGAAAAGGCCAAGAACCGGGAGTTAGTGTCTTGTTCAAGCAACAGCCACTGGACTGAAGAGTACGTATAAAAAGACGGAAGTATCTTCTGAAGTATTTGCTCAGAATAATCCCAATGATATTGTATCTTTAAGGGAGGGATAGAAATCCATCCAAAATCATTCTTGCCATTCTTATAAACTTTTTTCCTTTCCAAGTGGGAAGAATGACCAATTTGGGACTTATAGAAGCATTGGCTCATTGGCCAGTATTTCTCTCTTTTTAAGTTCCTAGTGCACAAGTTTTCTGTCAGTCTCCTCTGACTTTCTGATGGTGAACCTGGCTCCAGGTAGCTCTTAGCGAATTGAAAAGATTTCCAATGTGGGAGGGGATATATGTGGAGGTGTAACTAGGAACTGTGGTACACAGAGCTAATTCAGATGGGGTTGGGGACAGAGAGGAGGTGCAGGAGTGGGGGGAGAGTCCTGAAAAAAGGGGACCAGTAATGGACCTTCAGGGAATAATGACCTGGCCTGGGGACTAGGTGTTGGAACAGAGTAACTGGGCAATTAGCAGAGCATAAGTCAAGGGATGGCAGGTTAAAACATCTGCTTTGGAAATGTACTTCCTAGACATCAACTAATCTGGTCATATTGCCCTAGCTTTATCTCCATATTCATGCAATCCTTCAGTAATTCAATCAACAAGCATTGATTAAATTCTTTTTGTGTCTGAGGTGCTAAGCCCAAGAATGCATAGACAAAAGTGAAAGTTTCCTGCCCTCAAGGAACTTAATTCTAATAATATTAATATTCTATTTAAGATAGTATTTAAGGTGTAGAGGACAGAGTGCTGGACCTGAAATCTGAAAGTCCTGAGTTCAAATCCAGACTCAGACACTTATCAGCTGTATTTATGTCACTTAACCCACATTTGCCTCAGCTTGCTTATCTACAAAATGGAGATGATAATTGTACCTATGTCCCAAGACTGTTGTGAGGATCAAATAAAAGAATAATTTTAAAGTGCTTACATCATGCTTGACACACAGCACCATGCAAATGTCTCGTGGCTGTTCAGACCTTTCAGTCATGCCCAAATATTCATGACTCCATCTGGGGTTTTTTTGGCAAAGATACTGGAGAGGTTTGCATTTCCTTCTCCAGCTCATTTGACAGATGAGGAAGCTGAGGTAAACAGTTCTGCCTATGGTTCACAAACCTGATAAGTGTCTGAGGTCAGATTTGAACTAAGGTCTTCCTGACTCCATACCTGGTGCTCGATCCACTGCACTGCCTAGCTGTCCAATATAAATGTTAGCTGTTATTATTATTATATAATGGAGTGAAAAATAGGTATAGTACAAGACTATACAGAATATAAACAAATGGAATACAAGGCAGATTTGGGAGGGGAAGTATTAGCAGTTGGGAGGGATCAGAGTTTTCAGGGCTATGGAGCTGTCCTATAATTCATCCAAGTAAGACACAAGAAGAGGTAACAATATTCAATGGGAAGCTGATCATATAATAGGGAATTAAGATGAATCTCCTTCTCACTAACTCACCAAAAAGAGTTAGTCAGTCAGTCAGTCAACTAACATTCATTAAGTGTCTATTATAGACTGAGCACTGGGCTAAGAGCTGGACATACAAAAAAAAGCAAGAAGTGGTTCCTTGCTCTCAGTGGAGCTCGTATTCTAATGGAGGAGACCACATGCAATAAAAATACACATATGTGTATGCATATGTGTTTATATATGTATACACACACAAACAGGACACACAAAAGAAAAACTGGGAGTAGTGTCAGAGGAAAGGCTTTAGAATTAAGGTTTCTTTGGGGGGAGGAGTGACATTAGCTGAGATATGTAGGAAGCCAGGGAAGCCACGAGGTAGAAATGAGGAAGGAGAGTATTCCAGGCATGAGAAACTGTCAGTGCAAGTGCATGGAGTCAACAGATGGAGTGTGGTGTTTGAGAAGGATTGGGGAGGCCAGTACCACTGAATCATAGGGTACACGGAGGGGAGAAAGGTATAAGATACTGGAAAGGTTGGGGATGAGGGGAGAGAGGGTATGAAGGGAATTTGTATTTGATCCTATAGGTAACAGGAAACCACTGGAAATGTTTGAATGGGGGAGGAAGGGGTGTTTGACATGGTCAGACCTGGGCTTTAGGAAGACCAGTTTGATAGCTCAGTAGAAGATGAAATGGAGTGAGGAGAGACTGGAATCAGGGAGCCTTCCTCTCATCATTTCCATTGGTTTAAGGTATACTCATCTTTAAAGACTCTACTTAGGGCCCATCTCCTACAAGGGACTTTCCCCGCACACTTTGGGCTGGCGTGAATACTACTGAACATCTCTTACACTAATTTGTGAGTGTTCCTCATTGCACATTTAGTTAAGCAATCGTGCATTGATATTTATATTTTGGGGTATGTTTCCTGTCTTTTCAACTATACCATAAGCTTCCCCAAAGTGGTAAAAACTGTCTTTTGCCTCTGTGATTCCAGTGCTGAGAACAACAACCTTACGTAAAACAGTTGTCCAATGAACATTTGTTGTTGCCACCATGACAATTATCCATCCAACCAACCAATTGAAAGATAGATGGAGGAAAGACTTCCTATCGATAGCTTTACTTCTTTCTTAAGTCTCAAACTCTTTTCAGTCCTAAAAGTGAAAAAATCTTAACAACCTGATCAGATAGAAATTTCTTTTTGTAGATTTGTTGATTCCAAGGGTGGAGAACCTGTGGCCTCGAAGCCACATGTGGCCCTCTTGGTCCTCGAGGGCAGCCCTTTGATTGAATCCAAGCTTCACAGAACAAATTCCCTTAATAAATAGATTTGTTTCACAAAACTTGGACTCAGTCAAAAGGCTGCAGCCAAGAACGTACGAGGCCACAGGTTCCCCACCCCTGATTCTAGTGCCCCTCGATTGCAAACTACTCTTTTCCCCCTTGTGTTAATAGCCAGCATTTATATAGAGCTTGAAGGGTTTATGAAGTTCTTTATTAGTATGACGTCATTTTTATCGTTATCTTTTTATTGCCTCTGATTTCTGAGGTCTTTTAGTGCTGTTTTGATTTACGTTATTGCAGCCACTGGGCATAAATTTCTCCTGGTTCTGCTTTCTTCTCTCTGTAACCCTTTACACAAGTTTTCTGAAATGTCTCTGAATTTCTCATCTTCATCAGTTCTTGGGGCATGGTAATATTTCATTCCAGTCACAGGCCACGTTTGTTCAACCCTTCCCCATGTGTTGGCAAGTCACTTATTTCCACTTTTTCCACAGTGATTTTCCTGATTAATTCTGTGGAGAGTCAACCTAATAAAGACACCCACTTCCATGTACTCCAGTGACAGGAATGTATTTTTTAAAATAATAGCAACTGTAACTCAGCAGTTATTTTGTGCCACCAATCTAATTATATAGTCCAAGGGTGTGGAGCGACTGTGGGAATGATTCCTGAACCTTCTAAATTTTAGGGTTGTTCAAGGACTCATGGACGTTATTGACTTTGTGACTTGGCATTTACACAGACAAGGTCTGTTTGAAAACAACAACAGAAAAAGGCAGGTAGATTGGTACAAATCTATTTTTTTCCTTGATCACAGAGCAAAAAGCCACAGCTAGTGGGTTTTTTCCATATGGTATGTTTTTCTTTTGTAGCTGTGACCACTTTATTTGGGTTTTTTAAAAGGTTTTAAAATTTTATTTATTTATTTTTTAATTTATGGAATAAAGCAAACATTTCTATAATACAGTATAATAAAAAAGATTATTGCACATGAAATTGCAAATCTATTATGTACAAAGTGCTATTCCTTTGGAATATTTAATGGTTATCATGTCATTTTTTTTCTTTTTTTCTTCTTCCCCCCTAGAGATGGCTACCATTAGACACAAATATGTGTGTACATAAATATATGTATATATACTCATACACATATGCAAATATATACATACATGCATACATATGTAAAATCATTCTATATATATTTCTATTTATCAGTTCCTTCTCTGGATGCAGATAGCATCTTCCTTCATGTGTCCCTTGTGGTTAATTTGGGTACTTATGATAGTGAAAATGACTTCTATTTGCTCAAAGTTGTTCTTAAAAGTGTATTACTGTCACTCTATAGAACATTCTCTTGGTTTTGACATTTCACTCTTCATTATTTCATGCAAGTCTATCCATGTTTTTCTAAGATCATCAGACTCATCATTCCTTATAGCACAGCAATATCTTGTAACAACCACGTCAATGATCATGATCATTTTCCACTGAAATTCACTGAGTGATATTTCTCTAAGACTCTCAGTTCTGGAGGAGTTTTTGATTAGAAATTGATGGAGGAAATTTTCACAATGGGAGTTCCATACACAGATAAAAGTAAGAACTTACACCAGAGAGTTAAAAATAAGCTCATCGACGCTTTGGATGGTCAAAGACTATGCCACTGTAGCACAAGCCTTGTTGAGTTCTAACAAGCTTGTAACAGCTTCAGGAAGGGGCTTGTAATAGACTGTATATCTATCACTGAAGACCAGCACTGCTAAGTCTAGGGAGATTCATCATTATGTTGGCTAGAAGGGGAGATTAATTTCTCTATTGCAATAGTTCTCAAAGACATTTTCCTAATTCATTAAGAGGTTGAGATCTGTGTCAGTGGAGGGCATATTCACACTGATGAAATCACAAGAGGTTAAAATATCTAAGTATGATGATGATAATAATAATATTATCAATAATTGTTATTTCTGTAGTACTTGAGGTGTACAAAATGTTTTGCTCACAATAATTCTATGAGATACTTAATATTTGTAGCTATTTTCCAATCTGCAAAATGAGGGAATTGGTGTAGAGGGACTCTGACACCTTGCTCAGCTTTTTAATTAGATAATTCTGGGTGTTTTGAATGATTTATCCCTATATTTTATTTAGATTTAGCAGCTCCACATTTTCATAACTACTGGGTTTTCCTATGTCATGTTTGTCAATTATTTTGCAGACAACTAGTTGTGCTTATTAACAGAATCTTAGTGTGAATCACAATAGTGGCCAAGAAGCTATATTGTGCTATGAGTGAGAAACTGAGGTAGCATCCACCACTTGGAGACCCAACCTGAGAGTTCCAGTGCCAAGTTAAGGAAATAACCCATAGGAGGATCTACATATAAACTACTTAAACATGTAATTGACCACACTTGGAGGGACAACTGATGCTCGCATTTTTCGCTGCTAAGTAAGGGGAGATTGGGCTTGTGTTGGAGAAGAAGCTAGTAATATGCTTTGTTAGGAAGTCATTGTCCCTTTGAAGCATTTAAGCCAATAATTATGGGTCTTTTTTGACCTGGCTGTTCTCTGCTTTTGCAGGAAAACTAGAGTTCATCATCTTCCTTAATGTAACTGTTTTGTCTTTTATACTTGTGGTGTGTAAACTTTCTGTTTTTCTGATTTTCAGTGATTTCAAGGTCTATGTTTTTTCCTCTCCAGATTTTGGTAACTCCTAAATGTCAACTCTTATTTCATCTAATCAACAGATCAATAAGGATTTATTAAGCACCAACTATGTGCCAAGTAGTGTGTTATGCACTAGGAGCATATGTACAAATAATGAAAAAATCCCTACAGGTAAGAATCTTACATACTATATTCTAATCTAGGCTTAAGGAGAAAGTGATTTTTCACTCCAAATGATTGCTTTCGCTGATTGACAAAGTGTTGCTATGTGACGTGGAGCTGAGAGTACCATTAACAAAAAGTAATCTGAAACCTAGGAAGCTAGTTGGAGCAGTGTATAGAGAACTGAGCCTGGAGTTGGGAAGACCTGAGTTCAAATCCACCCTCAGACACTTATGAGCTTTGTGATCCTGAGCAAGTCACTTAACCTTGCTTGCCTCAGTTTGCTCATCTGTAAAATAAGATGAAGAAGGAAATGGCAAACTGTTCTAGTATCTTTGCTAAAAAAATCCCAGATGGGATCATGAAGAGTCAGACATGACCGAAATGACTGAACAGCAATAAAGCCTTTATATAGATATAGATAAAGATATAGATATAGCCCTTGTCTATATCTGGTGATTTCTGTTTTTGCTTTTGTTATGCTATAGTACTGATACATAATGAAATTATTCATGTCTTCTCCCTATTTCATGTATACTTATGGATTGCCTGTTTAGAAGTCATTCTCATTAAAATGCTAATCCAGAGAAAGAACTATAGTATCTGAAAGCAGATTGAAGCATACTATCTTCATTTTTTTTTTTGTGGTTTTTCCCTTGTTTTTTCTTTCACAACATGACTAATGTGGAAATATGTCTAACATTATTACACATGTATAACTTATATCATCTAGGAGAGGAGGGAAGGAAGGGAGGACAGGAGAAAAATTTGGAACTCAAAATCTTATTAAAAATAAATGTTGAAAATTATCTTTACATGTCATTAGAAAATTTATTTTTTATTTGCCATTTTTTGATCCCAGGAAAAATGCTTAATTTTAATATCACTTTCTGTGTGTTTTCAAAAGTTGCTTTCAGTGGATCTTAAAGAAATTGTGAATGTGAAAACTCATGAGTTTTCTATACTACTTTCAGATAGTATCTAATGTAGCAATGAAATAACATAAACGTTAGTTTACAAAAGAAAGCACTCATGATCAGACAACCACTGACCAGTATCCGTAGTTTTTCCCTAAAAGGAAGGGAAGGTGTCCTTTTTTGAGACTTGATTTGTCCAGTGTACTAGGGGTTTCATTGATAGAGCTTCCTGGTCATATAAAAGGCCAGCCCTTATGAAGTCCATGAGTTTCCAGTTTCATGGATTTTCCTTTGCCATGTAAGTCAGTACACTTTCAGATCCAGACTTTTGTCCATATGGACACAAAGGGCATTGCATCTACCGGAATCAATGCTGTATCCTTGCTAGATAGCCTTGCCATGCTATTGTTTTATAGATTCCTTTTTGGTTAAATGTTGGATGGTCTAGGAGTATCTTATTTCATTCCCATCATGAGTCTGAACCACTAGACTGTCCCAGAACAGTACCTCAGAATAACTCAATAGGCCTAATTAACTGTCACATTTGGAGGAGCTCATCTTCCACAATCTCTTTATTTTATTTTATTTTTTAAGAGGGTGGAGGAAGTATTGAACATGAATAACGAGTTGATAAAATAACATCTCAGTAGCCCAATGAATCATCCACGGAAATTTGCATTTAATTATTTCAAGGCTGTTCTTGTCATTTTAATTAATATTTTGTCAGTAAGTTTTAGTGCTGGTGAAAGGTGCTGAATCGAAATGAGATTCTGCTATCCCCTGAAATGCTGATAAGGATACAACAGCAGAGTCAACTACCTTACTCTGAATCTATGTTGTGTCCCAAGACTGACTGCCTGGGATAAGAAGGGGGTCTGTTTGTACTTTCTGGCTTTTCTGTTGGAGTCAGAAGTCAAATCCATTCAAGTCAATGAGCACCTACTACGTTCCAGGCACTGTGCTAAACTCTGGGGATAAAGAGGAAAGGTGAAAGACAATCCCTTCTTTCAAGGAGTTCACAGTCTAACAGGAGAGATAATGTGAAAACATTTCTGAACAAATGAGATATATAGAGGATAAACCACAGATTATTATCTCAGAAGGAAGATACCAGAAGATAGGAGGTTAATTAGGATGGTGGTTTTCATATTGCAGAAACCTGACTACTGTGAATCCAATCATAGGATGCTCTACAATCAGCATGGAAGAGGCTGTTTTTCCTGAATGTGAGAATTCCAGAGCAGTGACTTTAGGGCCTTCCATCTGTGTTCATCATGACGCTACCCTAACAGCATTTTGTCCACAAGAAAGTTTTGTTTATTGTGGAATACTGTCCAATGTTCTATATAATCCAAACATGGTAATTATTACTATATCCTTTCCATGTAGGCCTGGGATATATCATACCATGTGCTTATTCCCCAAATTGGGAACACTTTGGAAGACAATGTGGAAAGAATGGGAATGGAGAGTGGGGAAGTGAAACAGGACCTGCTATAACAAGCTGAGGCAGGAAGGCCTAGGCAAGGTAAACAGACAGACTGACATAAATGGGAAGCCAGAAGTGGACCAGCTGTTTCCTGAGGGTGCAGGATCTTATGTGGGCTTATAGATATACATGCTAATACATGTTTATCTGATGGAATGAAAGTTTATTGATGACAGGGACTGCCCTCATTTTTGTCTTTGAATCCTCAGCATTGATCACATGCATGGCACCTAAAAGTACTTAATAAATAAATGCTTATTGATTGACTGATTGATGGACCTGGAAAAAACAACAGGGAGCATGGCAGAGCTTTCGATGACCTTGGCAGCCAACAAAAAGGCAGTTCATGCAGATTCCTGTCAAAGATGTCTTTGATAATAAGGATATCTGGAAGAATGTTTTCCAGCTGTGCACACTCAGAAGAGAGCAAGTCTTTGTTCTATGACATGGATTCTCTTTCATTTAAACTAAATCTGATCTATTTCAGGGATGGGGAGCCTGCAGTCTTGAGGCCACAAGTGGCCTTCTAGGTCTTTAGGTGTGGCCACTGAGTCCAAGTATTACAGAACAAACCCTTTTATTAAGGGGATTTGTTCTGTGAAGTTTGGATTCAATTAAAGGACCGCACTTGAGGACCTAGAGGGCTACGTGTAGCCTCAAAACTGCAGGTTTTCCACCCCTGGCTATTCTCTAAAGAGCTTCTAGAATACATTTTAAAAGTTGGGACATTTTTAACCAAGATAGAAAATTAATCATGAAAGAAATAGTAAATGTCAAGAATCTACTTATAAATCTCACCTAATATTATCAGTTGTCCTTTTTTGAATAACCATTTTAAAAAGTAGTGTCCATAAAAATGAAAAGAAATAAAGAGTACAGGCCATGAGTTCACAGGACCTGAATTCAAATCCTGCTTCAGTCACTTATCATCCACATGACCTTGGACAAATCACTTTAATCCTCTGAGCTTCAGTTTCCTCAACTATAAAATGAAGAAAAAAATGAGTTTACTTCCAAGGTCAGTTTCCTGCTTCACTCTACAAATCCATGAAGTTTTTATGTGAAATAAGATTACAGTGAACACGTAAGGCAGCCTTGAGAGGAAAAAGGATTAACAGAAGTCTATTCTGAAGGTGTGTGAATGAAAGAAGGCCAACTTTGGCTTGATGAGAAAGCTTATTATCTTATTAATTTGAATATGATTTAAATAATGATGCTAAAATGATAATATGGCTGATATTTATATACTTCTTCAATGTTTACAAAGCATTTTATGTACACTATCTCATTTGATATTCTCAGCAACTCTAAGTGGGAAGTATTATGGCTATTATCTCATTTTGCCCTTCAAGAGGAAGTAGGCTCATGGAGGGTAAAGTGATGTGCCCATCATCACACAACTAGTTGTTTCCATAAGTGGGATTTGAAGGAAGTCAACATGGCAGGTACAAAAAGTGCTGGATTTTTTTTATTGTTTCTGGGTTCAAATCCTGATTCTGCCACTTACTACTTACAGTTATTTCTTCCATATTGCAGGTCTCAGGGGCACAACTACCCAATGACCTGGAAAATCTATGTAAAATTTCTTTGTCCTCCTTTCCCATTAGAGAAGTCTGAGACTTTTTTTTCTTTTTCTTTTGTGGGGTATTTGCAATATCTTATTGTAAAATCTGGGTTAAGTATTTGGTGATGGGCTCTCTGACATCTGCTGGCTTTTGTGTGTTATCTCGGTTTCTGCAAAACTCCCCCAAATTCCCATTAATTTCTTGTGCTGACCTGCGATGGAGAAAATCACGATGTGTAAGGGATAACTGAATATGATAACTTGCTTCTTCTGATCCTGAGAACCTGGTCCTCATATATAAGAGAGGTGGATTAAATGGTCATAGAGGTCCATTGGAGGATCAGTTAGACTAGCCAGGGATGAAGCTCTCTAGGTCCTCAAGTGTGACTTCTTGACTTAATAAAAGGATTTGTTCTGTAAAACTTGGACTCAGTCAAAAGGCCATACCCAAGGCCTCAGCTCTGGATCTATAATCCCATGAACCCAGGACCTCAAATAATGCTAATGACCACATTCTTATAAATAGCACTTTGAGGTTTACAAAGCACCTTCCTCCCAAAAAACCTAGGAGAGGGACAGCACAAATATCATTATCCCTATTTTTTTCAGATAAAGAAATGATATATTTAAATTATTTGTCCAAGACCAGTCAGTTATTAAGTTTGAGTTTCAAAGCCAAGATGCAAACCTACTGTTGTCCAGTATCCTTTGTTCCACACAACTTCCTCATTATTTACACATATGGGTTTTGATTCTATTTTAGCATCAACTGACAAAAGTCGTTCTCTTCTCACCCCACTGGCTTCCTTCATGGTCAGCTGCCAACACCTGGGGACAAAAGGAACCCCAAAGCACAATCTTTGAAGTGATTCCTTCATTCTCCCCAAAGATTATTATCTTTGATACAATCTTTTGATACAATGTATATAAGTGCAGCCAACATAGCAGTAAGATTGTGTTCTAACTCTGCTAAACACCATTATCAAGCCATGAGACGATTGTGTGGGAGATAGGCAGGGATTAATTGCTTGGAGATCCAGATTCAACACAATACACCGCCAGTGTGTTCTCCCCTTATAGTTTTAATCTCACAAGATAGGAAAGCCCTAGCTTAGTGATGAGTGGCAAAGAATAAGACTGAGATCAAAAAGTGAGGATGGAGATCAAATCAGACCTGGTACATTTTTGAAGGAGAGTTTCTTCTTGTTGGGGTTAGGCATGGAGCTTAGAAGAGCTAGCTGAAGAAGGAAGGAGGTAACTACCTCAAGAAATAATGAGTTCCTGTCAATGGATCCATCTTTTGTATTTGGATCTCCAATGGTTAGCCTAACACCAATGCCCTTGCACACAATAACCAGTATTACTAAATGCTGATTGATCACTGGAGGCAAACAGAGGCTGTTTGAGGACTGTTTGCCAAGCATAGGACTTATGCTTGGTCTCAAATACTCCAATGGATTTGTGATCTCATCAATGTGGATGCTCCTCCCTACAATGCAGACTATAATTCATGCATGCCCACTCACGGTGTGCTATTCTGTTCTGTCTCCTTCCACAATTTCACTCCAAGGTGCTTCATCATTCAATGTGATGGGAAATCTTACTCGTTTTCTTCTGACATCATGAGGGCACCAATGATGCATGCAGGCTCTCTATCAGTTATTTCTTCCTCACCATATGATCAACCAGTTTTCTTTCTTCAATAATTTTTTTCTGATGACATAACATTACTCAATTTTTTTCTGCATCATTCTTTGTTATGTGTTGCCAGGAGTGTGCTGGATTCAGTTTGAACTGGCTTGTGAGAGTCATTTATTTAATTTTCAAGGTGAGCATTTACACTTTGGAAATCAGCAAATGTTACAAATCAGGCTTTGATTTATTGTTTTGTTGATGGTTTAATTTAAGATGGAGAAAATGATACCATATTATCATTAATATATAGTATATTATGATAAATGATAATAATTCAGATTCAACTATCTTTTTTCTGGAGAGCTGACTGTTAAACATTTACCAGCACATCCCTGGGTGTTGCGACCTTCTCATCTTTACCATGTACCTTCCTGTTAGTGATACACATATTTAATTCTGAGGAGACTAATGTTCTATGTCTTAGAATTATACAAAAAATAGAATTATATAATTTTAGAGTGGGAAGGGATTTAGAAATCACCTCATTCAATCCTCTTTATTTTACAAAGGAAATTAATATCTGCAAAATTGAAGTGGCATTCCCATTGCTACAAAACTAACAGGTAGAAGATGGAACTCAAATCCAGATATCCTAATTCCAACATCGATATTCTTTCCACTTCACCCATATTGGATTTGAGGTCTTTCTCAACCGGGAGAGTTTGTGGGCTAGTGAATGTTCTTTGGGGGAACACATTAGGCAAAAAGCTATTATCTTTCATTTTCCATGAAAGTTCTACGACAGCTTTAGCATATGTGACATGTAGGGAAAAAATGCAGATCAAAGGGAGAGGGATCAAAGAGACACTTGTGCCAGCCATGAAAACCAAATGGTAAGGCTGAGGTTGAAGCCATAGGTCAATAGGAACAGGGGAACAAAGAACAGGAGAAAACTTTCAGTCTCACCAGCCAGCCTTTTACTTTTCTTTCTGTTATAGCTAGGGAATTGTGCTAATGAAGGGACCATTATGAATTTGTTCTACAAATAGGCTAGGTAGCTATGCTTTGTTCCTTGGCCACAGGTTGGATCATAACATTTTAGAATGGGAAGATACCTTAGAGAAGATCTAGACCAGAGATGTCAAACTCAAATTGGAGTGGAGGTCACTAAACTATACGTAAGGATCTCTGTTGGTCAAATATTAACTTAGAAAACCATATATTAACATTATCCGTGTTCTGCTGTATTTTTATTTTGTTAAAGATTTGCCAATTATATTTTAATCCTATTTGTGGGATCCTCTAACGTTGCAGATTGAGAATCTGACACTTTTGATCTAGACCAGGGATTCTTAATTTTTTGTGTGTAACAAAACTCTTCATCACTTGGGCAAAGTCTGTGGACCTATTCTCAGAATCATGTTTTTAAATGTATAAAATAAAATATGTAGGATTACAAAGGAAACCAATTATATTGAAATAGAGTTATCAAAATATGTAAAAAAAAAAGTTTATAGACCCTGGATTAAGAATCTCAATCAAAATCTACTTTTTCTTTTTATAGATGAGGAAATTTAGCCTGAAAGATTTTATATATACATATCTATGTATAGATATACATATTGACATACATCCTTATGTACACACATACATATACCTGCTAGAGCTGGTATTCAAACTCAGGTTTTATTTCTTTTTAAACTTTATTACATTTTCAAATTTTTTACTTTCATTTTTAAATTCTGAGTTCCAAAATTCTCCCCTTCCCTCCAACTCCTCTCCTACCCATTGAGAAGGCAAGAAATATGACATCCATTATACATTTGAAGTCATGCAAAACACATATCCCTGTTAGCCATGAGGCAAACAACAAACAAAAAAGCATGAAAAATAAAAATAGTGAAAAGAATATACTTCAGTCTGTATTCAGAGTCCATCAATTCTCTCTCTGGAGGTGGATAGCCTTTTTCATCATGAGTCCTATGGAATTGCCTTAGATTATTGTACTGATCAGAGTAAGTCTTTCACACCTGATTATCAATTACAGTATTGCTGTTACTGTATACAATGTTCTGGTTCTTTACACTTCACTTTGCATCAGTTTATATGTATCCTCCCAGGTTTTTCTGAAACCATCACCTTGATCATTTCTTATAGCACAACAGCATTCTATCACAATTATATGCCACAACTTGTTCAGCCATTTCCCAATTGATGGATATCCCCTCAATTTCCAATTCTTTGCACCACAAAAAAGATTTGCTATAAATATTTTTGTACGTATGGGTCTTTTTCCTTTTTCTCTGATATCTTTGTGATATAAGCCTAATAATAGTATTGCTGAATCAAAGGGTATGCAGAGTTTATAGCTCTTTGGGCATAGTTGCAAATTGTTTTCCAGAATGCAAATCCATATTTTCTGTCTCCAGATCTAGCACTCTTTCCATTACACTACGCTAACTCCAAACTCTAACAACTGTTTCATGAATAGGATCATTGGTCTCAAGGTGGAACGTGTCCAAAGAAGTAAATGGATCCACATAAATGCATCCCAATAATGGAAAATCTGCTGAAGTACATATCCTAGCATCACTTTGTATGTTTGTATTTATCATTTTTTCAGTTCCTTCTTCATCTTCATGGGGAACCAAACTTAAAGAGATGCTTTTTAAATGTACAACAAAGACAATACTCAAGTGGAGATTAGACTTGAGTGAGGTCAAGACATGCTATGTAATGACCATGTGTGTCAAAGTTCCATGAAAATAGTCCCACCGAGGTCTTAATGAGAGACTTATTTATTTTTAATGTTCAGTGGAAGAGGCCAGTGGGAGGTTGAAAAAATAAATTCTTGTAAAAATAGACAAAAGACAAAAATTATAAAAAGGGAAATGAAAATGATACATAAACCAAAGATAAAGACATTTTTTTAAAGGCATATTCTTTTTAATAACAATGTAAGGGAGATAATAACTGTAATAATACAGATGAGGAAAATGATGCCCAGGGTGGTTATGTGTTTGCCCAGGCTCATCCAGCTAGTATGTATGAGTATAATTTGAAATAAAAATCTCTCACATATAGACACTGTGAGTTCAAATCTCCTGACTTAAAGTCTAAAACTCTAGCACATGTGTAATGATCCCTCCTTTACAGATAAGGAAACTGAGGCTCAGAGTTTAAGTCACTTTTCCCAGATCACAGAGTTTGTTCGTATTGGAGCTAAGACTTGAATCCAGATCTTCAGCATTCTGACCCTAAGTCAGAAAAACCGTTTGTCAGAAAGATCCTTTCCATTCTATCTCTCAACTACTCATCTTCCCAGCATATATAGTACTTCACACTCATCCTCAAAAAGTCTATATGAAATCAGAAAGGGCAGATCTATTTCCCCCTATTTTCTATATCCATACAGGTTAGGTGACTCTCCTAATAACACAGTGAGTCACTAGGGGAGTTGGGCTGGGATCCCTGGCTCTATGCCTCTTGAAGCTTTTAGCTCCCTCTCTCCCAAGGATGCCATTATGAACACAAACAGCCTTTGTGAGTAAATGACTTCACAGGAAATAAACACACAGGTCCCATGGGGCCACTACCAATAAAACACTAACACATCTCCTATGGGGTAGTTTATCAAAAATAACTCTGCAATTTAACCCAGTTGAGCCTTCCTGCCTAGAAAAACATCAGAAGCAACAAACCATGAGGTCCAGGGTAGGGCCTAATCCTTCAGGTAGCATAGACAGCCTTCCCCAATTCCCATGTCATTTGGGCTGAATCATTGTTTAAATCCAGCTCTTGTTTTCCAGAAGTTGGCACAAAGGATGTAGGCATTACAAAGGGAAGGTTGAACTGCTCTTCCCAACCCATTTTTATTTTCCTGTAACCGTTCCCCAGTTGTCCTGGCCAGGAACCAGGACAACTTAGGGCCTAGCAGTCCCTCTGGGTCCCTCCTATCCTTTTTAAACCCAACCCTGCCCTTAGGAATTCTCCTGCCTCTTTATTTGCCAGTCAAACTTGCCCCCTTCTTCCTTCTTTGTCTGAGTTCTCGTGAGCTGCACCCTGAAAGCTCTGGTGTCCCCCTGCAAAGGGTCTAAGTGCAGGCTACATAAATCACGACAAAAATGAGAGTCACAGAGGGAAAAGGCAGAACTTGTCCCACTGTGAGAATCCCATAAAACAAAAGCATCTCATTAGAGTTAATAAAACTGGTATGGGAATTAGAAATGACAAGTACACTGGAAGATTGAAGACTGTGTAACTTGATATTCGTGTCCAAATCCTTGCACTTTAATAAAGTATCTTAAATAATAAATTGGAATTTAATTAGCCATGGTCTCATAAAATCAAAATTCTCTAAAGAGCTTTTGTTTCTTTCGAGACTGTCATTCTATTATGGGTGTGTTCTAGTGGAACAGGAGTGGGAGAGCTGGGTGTGTGACATCTTTTAATGAATAGATTGGTATTTGAGAGGGATGCTCAGCAGATTCCTAAGTACCTATGGGAAAACATAAAGAAAAGGGCCAGGGAACCTCCCAGGGTTTGAAAATGAGGGCATGGCACAGAGGTGTGTTGGAGCCAGCTAGGATAGAGAGCCAGACTGTTAAATTTTCAGTGTGAGCATTTGTACTTTGGAAATCAAAAAATGCTTCAGATTAGGGCTTGATTGCCTGTTTGGTTGACTGACTAGACATAAGAAAATGATAAAGATGTTATTGTAGATTAAACTTAAAAGTACATCATACATACTCTTTTTCTGAAACCTGATTGTTAAACATTTACCAGCACATCCCTGCCAAAGACTCTTATTACCTTGAATGTTAGCTGCCAATGATTAAATTAGAAAAGTAAGCCTCCTCCCAGGCTTGTTATATCTTATTTGTTCTTCAGGCATTTTTTTCAGTCATGTCCAACTCTTCATGACTCCATTTAGGGTTTTCTTGGCAAAAATACTGGATTGGTTTGCCATTTCCTTTTCCAGCTCATTTTACAGATGAACAAACTGAGGCAAACAGGGTGAAGAACATACCTAGTAAGTGTCTGAGGTCAAATTTGAACTCAGAAAGAGTCTTCCTGACTCCAGGCCCCATGCTCCATCCTCTGGGCCACCTCATTGCCCTGTTATATACCATAGACTGCCCTTAATTCTCATTATCTTATTCTCTTTCTCTCAATCTAGGCACACCTTCTTTTCTTGCTTGCCCTTACGTTATAGCCAAACGTCATACAAAAATAGTATCAGAGACTTTTAAAGATAGAAGAGGTTTTATAGGTCATCTAGACCAGGGGTTTTTAATCATTTCTGTGTTATGGACCCCTTTTGGCAGTCAGACTTTCTTCAGAGAATAATGTTTTTAAATACATAAGATTACAAAAGAAACCAATTATGCTGAAAGACAGTCATCAACATAAGAACTCCTGATCTAAATCAACTCCTTCACTTTATGAAGTAATAGGAAGAACACTTAGAAAATGTAGGTGACTTAAAATTATTGATATCTTTGTTTGTATACAAAATAAATGGGAGGAAATTCCAGGGGAGGAGGCATTAGAATTTGGATGAATTGAGAAAGTGTTCACTGAAGAGCTAGGGTTTGAGGGAAGTCTTGGAGGAAATTAAGGATTCTAACTGAGAGTCATAGGAGACAGGACATTCCAGGAATGAGGGACAGCCAGGGCAAAGAAAAAGAGATGGGAGACAGAGTGTACCTTATGAGGAACAGTAAGAAGACTGGTTTAACTGGACTATAGAGTGTAAGTAAAGGAAAGAAATGGAGCTGGAAAGGTAGGAAAGGGTCATGTTCGGAAAGATTTTAAATGCCAAACAGAATGTACATCTGTTCCTAAAATCAATAGGGAGCTACTGGAGTTTATTGAGTAGGGGAGTGACATGATCACACACACACTTTCAGAAAACCACTTTGGCAGGTATATAGAGAAGGGCTTACGGTGAGGAAAATAACTTCCAGAAGAGTGTGAGAGGCCCTACATTTGGTACATTATAACTTCAATCAAGGAATGAGTTATCTGGCTCAAAAGAAATGCTTCTGTCGTTTCAGGTGGCCACTAGGTGTGTGAGAGCAGTGTGGAGAGATTCATACATAAGCCTTACACAATTCAGCAGTAAAAAAAAAAAGTCTATAAATTATTGCTTTATTACTATATTTCTTGTACTTATAAGAGGAGCTAGAATCTTCCTTGCCTCTCAAGAGACATTGGTTAAGAGAAGTAATGGACCCAGGGCTAAATAAACAAAAAGAAACTGAATTTGCTCACTTTAGAGAGAAAAATTAAATCTTCCATTCATTCACCTAAAAATTTAAGAACAAGGAACATAAAATTCTAATCAATAAAATTTAAATATATCTTTCATTCAATTTTTTTAATTAAGGGAAGAAGGGAATGGGGAGGAGTGAAAAGGGAGGATGATGTAGAAGGTGAAGAGATTCAAAGATCTTCCTACACTCCAACTAAATTCCTCCCTGGCCTGGTCCCACCCTTCTTCTTTCCTACTATCTCATTATTTCTTCTCATCATTCCTGTCCTGAGCACAAGTACCTGGAATTTCTAGTCTCAGATTTGTCAATTACTCTTCTCTGAAGCAGCAGATGAAAACAAAGACAGAACCCCTGGGCTGATATTCATCATGGGTAGCTCCTTGCTACCACCATGGCACAGCTGATTGTGCGGGAGGGCAGGAGAATGATTGAGTTCCATTTGACATTTATTTGGCAAAGAATATTGACTTTGCAGGTTGTATCTGAGCTGTTTCCCCTGAGCTGTATCTTTGTCTTTGCTGTGTAGATCCTAGGAAAAGTCTCATGTATGGGGTTGGGTTGGGAACAAGTCAAAGTCTTGGGCAGGAAATACCTGAGAAGGTTTGAACAATAATGGTTCAACTTTAGCTGCATTCTTAACAACAATTTCATGACTTCTGATCCCTTCTGTTTTCTCAGGTACATTAATATTAGAAGTTTCAGGACTGTACCCTGACAATATAAAGTCACATGACCCTAATTTTTTTTTAAAGAACCAAAAGGAAGGAAAGATGGAAAGATAAATACACAGATAAAGCAACCACAACTTATAGAGGGAAAAAAATGAGTTTGTGAGATTTTTTTTTTTAATTTTTATTTTTTTAATGTTTAACAATCACTGCCATACAATTGCGATTTTATCCCTCCCCACCCACCCCCCACTACCTCCCTCCCTCCCCACGACTGCATACAATTCTGTATAGATTCTACATATACTTTCCTATTGAGTATATTTTCACTATAGTCATGCTATGTAGTCAGACTAAGATAAATGAAAGAATCCGTATAACAAATCAGAACATGATACACAAACAGATACACATACACAAACATGATCTGCTACATTATGTGAGTGACTTCCATATTTCTCTCTCTGAGTGTGGAAGGCATTTTGCCTTGAGGTCCACCATTGGGATTTTTTTTTTTTTTTCAGAAGTTCTTGTGTTATTACAAAAATCTAAGTCTACCAGAAAAAGCTCTCACACACTGTGGTTGTTGCTGTGCATAAAGTTCTCCTGGTTCTGCTCCTTTCACTCAGCATCAGGTCATATAAGTCCTTCCAGGCCTCTCTGAAGTCTTCTTGTTCATCATTTCTTATGGCAAAATAGTACTCCATTACATTCATATACCATAATTTATTCAGCCATTCCCCAATTGATGGACATCCCCTTGACTTCCAGTTTTTGGCAACTACATAGAGTGCTGCTATAAATATTTTTGTACATGTGGGACCCTTTCCCATTTTTATGATCTCTTGGGGATATAGTCCTAGTAGCGATATTGCTGGGTCAAAGGGTATGCACATTTTTGTAGCCCTTTGGGCATAGTTCCAAATTGCTCTCCAGAATGGTTGGATGCGCTCACAGCTCCACCAACAATGAATTAGTGTTCCAACTCTCCCACATCCTCTCCAGCATTTATCATTTTCTTGTTCTGTCATGTTTGCCAATCTTATAGGTGTGATGTGGTACCTCAGAGTTGTTTTGATTTGCATCTCTCTAACCAATAGTGATTTAGAGCATTTTTTCATATGATTATAGATAGCTTTAATTTCTTCCTCTGAAAATTGCCTGTTCATATCCTTTGACCATTTATCAATTGGGGAATGACTTGTATGATTATACATTTGGGTCAGTTCTCTATATATTCTAGAAATGAGGCCTTTATCCCCGAGCTTAGCTGTAAAAATTTTTTCCCAATTTACTACATCCCTCCGGATTTTGGTTGCATTGGGTTTGGTTGTGCAAAAACTTCTCAGTTTAATGTACTCAAAGTTATCCATTTTGCATTTCATAATGCATTCTATCACTCCTTTAGTAAAGAATTCTTCCCTTCTCCATAGATCTGATAAATACACTATTCCTTGCTTCTCCAGTTTATTCATGGTATCAATCTTTATACCTAAATCATGTACCCATTTGGACTTTATTCTTGTGTACGGTGTCAGGTATGGGTCTATGCCTAATTTCCGCCACACTGTTATCCAGTTTTCCCAGCAATTTTTGTCAAACAATGAGTTCTTATCCCAGAAGCTGGGGTCCTTGGGTTTATCAAACAGAAGGTTGCTATATTCCTTGCCTACTGCATCTTGAGTGCCAAGTCTATTCCACTTGTCTACCTCTCTGTTTCTTAGCCAATACCAAGTGGTTTTGATAATTGCTGCTTTATAGTACAGTTTAAGGTCTGGTAGCGCTAGGCCACCTTCCCAAGCATTTCTTTTCATTAGTCCCTTTGATATTCTGGACCTTTTGTTTTTCCAAATGAATTTTGATATTATTTTATCCAGCTCTAGAAAGTAATTGTCTGATAGTTTAATTGGTATGGCACTAAATAAGTATATTAATTTGGGTAGAATTGTCATTTTTATTATATTAGCACGGCCTACCCATGAGCAACTAATGTTTTTCCACTTACTTAAATCTGACTTTATTTGTGCAAAAAGTGTCTTGTAATTGTGTTCATATAGTCCCTGGGTTTGTTTTGGCAGGTAGACTCCTAAGTATTTTATACTGTCTACCTTAACTTTAAATGGGATTTCTCTTTCTATCTCTTGCTGTTGAACTTTGTTGCTAATATATAGGAATGCAGAGGATTTGTGTGGGTTTATTTTGTACCCTGCAACTTTGCCAAAGTTGTTTATTAATTCAAGTAATTTTTTACTTGAATCTCTGGGATTCTCTAGGTAAATCATCATATCATCTGCAAAGAGTGATAACTTAGTTTCTTCTTTGGCTATTCTAATTCCTTGAATATCTTTATCTTGTCTAATTGCTACAGCTAACATTTCTAGTACCATATTGAATAATAGTGGTGATAATGGACAACCTTGTTTCACCCCTGATCTTATTGGGAATGCATCTAGCTTATCCCCATTGCATATAATGCTTGCTGAAGGTTTTAGATAGATACTGCTTATTATTTTATGGAAAGTTCCCTTTATTCCTACGTTCTCCAATGTTTTTAGTAGGAATGGATGTTGTATTTTGTCAAAAGCTTTTTCTGCATCTATTGAGATAATCATGTGGTTTTTGTTAGCTTTGTTGTTGATGTGATCGATAATGCTAATAGTTTTCCTAATATTGAACCAGCCCTGTAGTCCTGGTATGAATCCTACCTGATCATAATGTATTAATCTCGTGATAAGATGCTGTATTCGTTTTGCTAAAATCTTATTTAAGATTTTTGCATCTATATTCATTAGGGAAATTGGTCTATAATTTTCTTTCTCTGTTTTGTCTCTTCCTGGTTTGGGTATCAAAACCATATTTGTATCATAGAAAGAATTTGGGAGGACTCCTTCTTCCCCAATTTTCAAGAATAGTGTATGTAGTATTGGAATTAACTGTTCTTTAAATGTTTGATAGAATTCACTTGTGAATCCATCTGGCCCTGGAGATTTTTTCCTAGGGAGTTCATTGATGGCTTGTTCAATTTCTTTTTCTGAGATGGGGTTGTTTAAGCATTCAACTTCCTCTTCTGTTAATCTGGGCAATTTGTATTTTTTAAAATATTCATCCATCTCGTTTAGATTGTCGAATTTGTGGGCATAAAGTTGGGCAAAGTAGTTTCTAATTATTGTTTTAATTTCCTCCTCATTGGAGGTGAGTTCACCCCTTTCATTTTTAATGTTAGTAATTTGGTTTTCTTCTTTCTTTTTTTTGATCAGATTAACCAAAGGTTTATCAATTTTATTAGTTTTTTCATAAAACCAACTATTGGTTTTATTTATTAATTCAATAGTTTTCTTTATTTCAATTTTATTAATCTCTCCTTTGGTTTTCAGTATTTCTAATTTGGTATTTACTTGGGGATTTTCAATTTGTTCTTTTTCTAGCTTTTTCAACTGCAAGCCTAAGTCATTGATCTCCTCTTTCTCTATTTTATTTATGTAAGCATTCAGAGATATAAAACTTCCCCTAATAACTGCTTTTGCAGTGTCCCATAAGTTTTGGTACGTTGTCTCACTATTGTCATTCTCTTGAATGAAGTTGTTGATTGTTTCTATGATTTCTTCTTTAACCCAATCCTTCTTTAGAATTAGATTATTTAGTTTCCAATTGATTTTTGGTTTCTCTTTCCATGGCCTTTTATTACATGTAATTTTTAATGCATTATGATCTGAAAAGGATGCATTGATTATCTCTACCTTTCTGCACTGGATTGTGAGATTTTTATGTCCTAGTACATGGTCAATTTTTGTAAATGTTCCATGTACCGCTGAGAAAAAGGTATATTCCTTTCTATTCCCATTTAATTTTCTCCAAAGATCTATCATATCTACCTTATCCAGAGTTTTATTTACCTCCTTAACCTCTTTCTTGTTTATTTTAAGGTTGGATTTATCTAGTTCAGAGAGGGGGAGGTTGAGGTCCCCCACTAGTATAGTTTTGCTATCAATTTCTTCCTTCAACTCCCCCAACCTCTCCTCTAAGAATCTGGATGCTATACCACTTGGAGCATACATGTTTAGTAATGATATTGCTTCATTGTCTATGGTGCCTTTTAGCAGGATATAGTTTCCATCCTTATCCCTTTTGATTAGATCTATTTCTGCTTTCGCTTTGTCTGAGATTAGGATTGCTACTCCTGCCTTTCTTACATGAGCTGAAGCACAATATATTCTGCTCCATCCTTTGACCTTTATCCTATGTGTATCCCCCCGTTTCAAATGTGTTTCTTGTAAGCAGCATATTGTTGGATTATGGCTTTTAATCCATTCTGCTATCCGTCTCCGTTTTATGGGAGAGTTCATCCCATTCACATTCACAGTTATGATTACAATCTGTGTATTTTCCTCCACCCTCTTTCCCACCATTTGTGCTTTTAACTCTCCCGTCTCCCTTCCCCTCCTCAATAGTATTCACTTTTCTCCCCCTCCTCCTGCAGCCTTCCCCTCCTTCTTTTAGCCCCCCTCCCTTTTAGTCCCCTTTACTCTTATTGCTTCTTTCCTCCCTTTTAGCCACCCTCCCCTTTCTTCCCCCTTCCCCTCCTACTACCTATAGAGCTAGTTAGGATTATCTGCTTAAGGTTATTGTTCCCTCCTTTGAACAAATCAGATGAGAGTACCTCTCAAACAATGCTCATCTCCCTCCCCTCCTTCCCTCTACTATAGTTTTGTACTTCTTCCTGTGATATAATTTGCCATTTTCTGCTTCCCCCTTTCCACACCTCCTATTACATTCCCTTCTCATACTTAAATCATATTTTTGCCATGACATCATTTACTTTATGCCCGTTCCCTCTACATATATCCCTTTTATCATAATAGCTGCACAGTTCTCAAGATTAACAGGTATCATCTTCCCTTACAGGGAGGTAAACAGATTGCCCTAATTGAGTTGCAAGTTTTTGTTTTTGTTTTTTCCCCTCTGTTTACCTTTTTATGATTCTCTGGAGACCTGCATTTGAAGATCAAATTGTCTATTGAGTTCTGGTGTTTTGGTCAGGAAGCTCTGGAAATCCCTTATTTCGTTGAATGACTTTCTCCTTGCCTGAAATGTTATGCTGAACTTTGCTGGGTAGTTGATCCTCGGTTGGAGTCCCAACTCCTTTGCCTTACGGAATATTGGGTTCCAATTCTTTCGATCTTTTAATGTAGAAGCTGCAAGGTCCTGTGTGATCCTGACTGTGTGACCTTGATATTTAAATTGTTTCTTTCTGGCTGCTTGTAGTATTTTCTCCTTCACTTGATAGCTCTGGAATTTGGCAACTATATTTCTTGGGGTTTTGAGTTTGGGATCCCTTTCCGGTGGGGAACGGTGGATTCTTTCGATGACTATTTTGCCCTCTGAGTCTAGTACTTCTGGGCAGTTTTCCTTGATGATTTCCTGGAAGATATTGTCCAGACTCTTTTCTTCATCATGGGTTTCTGGCAGGCCAATAATTCTTAGATTTTCTCTCCTGGATCTATTTTCCAGGTCAGTTGTTTTTCCAATTAAATATTTTAGATTTTCTTCTATCTTTTCGTTCTTTAGATTTTGTTTGACTGATTCTTGTTGCCTCATTGAGTCATTAGTTTCTACTTGCCCAATTCTAATCTTGATCGTATTGTTTTCTTCAGTTAGCTTTCGCATCTCCTTTTCCATCTGGCCAATTTTTCCCTTTAAGGAGCTATTTTCTCCATTTAATTTTTGTACTTCTTTTTCCATTCGACCAATTTTCCCAGTTAGGTTTTGGGTTTCCTTTTCCATCTGATCAATTTTCCCTATTAGGTATTGAGTTTCCTTTTCCGTTTGATTAACTCTTCCTTTTAGGGAATTATTCTCTCCAGTTAATTTTTGAACTTCCTTTTCCATTTCTTCAATTTTCTTTTTCAGATTGATGTTCTCATCAGTGAATTCTTTTTTTATGGTTTTAAAATCATTGGCCAGTTTTTCTTTTATATCCTTCTTCAGACGTTCCAGGTAATCTAGTTGTGCTTGCGAGAAATTCATAGTCCCATCTGAGGTTTCAGATGGAAGTACAGTCTCAGCTCTGACCTCTTTGGTGTTTGTGTTTTGGTCCTTATCCCCATAGAAAGATTCTATGGTTTTTTCACTTTTCGTCTGCTTTTTCCGATTCATGATGTTGGCTGAGTGTTGTAGCTTTTGGTTCTTTCAGTCAGAAGATACAGATCTTTTAAGTTGAGTTGATGTTTGTCTAGGCTAAAAGCAGGCTTTTTTTTGTTTGTTTGTTTCCCAGATCAACCCTGGGTTTAGCTTGATAGGTGTGTGGGAGGTGTGGTCTGGTCTCAGGATATCTCCTCAGCTGGCCTGAGGCAAAGGCAAGGTCCGGGGATGCTGATCCCAGCTTCCCTATTGTCTTCCCTTTCCCCTGGAGGGCTGGGGCACGCCTAGAGGCTAATGCGTGTTCCCGCCCCTCCTGGGGCTCGTTTCCCGGGCTGAGGCTTGCTTGGGTCTCAGTGCGAATTTTTCTCTGCCCTGGGTCGTCTGTCCCTCCAGATAGCCTCCACCACGGTAGGAAGAATCCCCCTTTGCCACCTCTCCAGCCTCTGGTGTTATGAGACCACCCGCCCCCTTCTGCTGTTCCTGCTGATCCAGGATTAATCTGGGGAAGAATTTTATGGTTCCCTCAGGGTCATCAGGGGGGAGGAGAGAGCACTTACTGATCACTCTGCCATCCCAGTTCCTGGAAGTTCAAGTAGTGACCCACCGAAGTCCGTCTTCAGGCTGAAGATTTCAAGGACTGCTGCGCTGATGTCTGGCACTCAGCGGCTCTCACCGGCTCGGCCTGGCTTATCTCCTGCTCCGCTGGTCTTGCCCGCCACTCTCGGGCTCCTCTGGTCCCCTCCGCCCTGCCGTGCCGACCGCGCTGCGCTGTGCGCCGGGGTCTTACCCCCGCGGAACAGATCCCTCCCGTGGACCTTCCAGTCCAGCCTGGGCTCCGAATCTGTCAAAGTCCGTCTCCCACTGGATTCTACACCTCCAAAGTCTGGTCAGACTCTCCCCTCAGATATATCCAGAGGAGTTTTTCCAGGAGCTTAGGTGAGTCGTTGCTTTCACTCCGCCATCTTGGCTCCGCCCCCAGTTTGTGAGATTTATAAACACAGAGAGACACCTTCACTGTGACAGGTTACAGCCTTTGCCTCAGGCATGCCTAAAGAGAAAAGTAATGAATCTTAGGAGATGGTATCAGGCTCTAGGTTTTGAGTCACTGTAATCATTATTGATCAACTATGTGTTCTCCGTGCCTAAAGCGCTGAATTCCTTGACACACAGGACTTTACTGGGAAGGAGCACATATAAAATATGCCCAGATCTCCTGAACACCTTCCTCAGGGGAAGGAAAGGAATCTTGGCTGGGCATAGTATGGATATAGAAGTAAGATCAGAGAGAATGAGGAACCTGTACCAATGGCTGAATTATTTCACTATTTTGAGGTCCTTCCCAACTCCTTTGCTTGTCTACTCTGAAACATTAGCAATGTTTCATGGCTCTTTCCTTGATGTAATATATAAGTTAATTATGTCTCTTCCTCCATCCCACTCTCCATATGTGTAAGCTGCAGCTAAAAGCCTACTTGTATGGAATCCTCTTTCTTGATGGCGATTGATTACTCAATGCTCTGGGCCTCTATGATGAGAGCTTGAAATAAGAAATATCTTAGTCTTGTGGCTTCCAACTTTGAGAGGAAAAGTGCTTGATTCCAAATTTTCTTCAGGGAAGTGGCAACAAAGCACCTGAGGGTGAGACAGGAGGCAGTGTGTGCCAAACCAGTCAAAACCCCACCAGCAGCACCTTGACCACCATCTTCCCTCAAACCCTGAAGAAGATAGCCCAGTGTAAGAATCTAAAGAATAGTAGTTCTCCCCAAACCACCAGACCTGCTTCCAGTCCAGCCTCCAAAGCCATTATTAAAGATAGAAATC
This sequence comes from Notamacropus eugenii, assembly GCF_028372415.1. Lineage (NCBI taxonomy): Eukaryota > Metazoa > Chordata > Mammalia > Diprotodontia > Macropodidae > Notamacropus > Notamacropus eugenii. Next base: position 247,594,023 of record NC_092874.1, on the reverse strand, counting down.
ACTGTGGAAATGAGATCCATCTTCTTCATCATCACTAGCAATAATCAATAGGCAGATAGGCCCAGAGCCCAGGAATGCCAGCAACTCCCCAGACTATCAGTCCCACTTCTAGCTCAGTTCTCTCAGAAAGTATCTAGAGAAACAATTCCTGTGGAGAAAAATCCAGCTGTCAACCAATTGCCCCATACCAATAGGCAAATCAGCCTAGCTTAAGTAGGCGGGTGCTCTGGAGAAGGGACAAGAAGTAGCATGTGCCAGAAAAGTCAAACCAACACCGTAACCACTATGACCACAATCTACTTTCAGAGCCTAGTGGAGACAGTCCAGGACCTTAAGGGGAAGAGCCTTGAAAAGAGCTTTGCTTCTGGTTGAGTGCCCTTAGACATCATCCCAAGAAGCAAAACCTGCAGAGATGCATCCCGGCAACTGCTCCTGAAGGTGCTACAGACACAGACACTGAAGACCTAGAAAGGAGAGTTCCTTGGCCACAGTCAAATAGTTCAATCAGAAACTGATTTGACTATATCAGTGGAAATGACATTTAAAAAGAAGAAATACCATCTGCTTTACTGATGTACCCAAAGGACTAGCGGACTTTTCCATCTGCCTTGCTGCTGAAACCTTCCATCTGTGTTGTCTCCCTCATGAGAGTGTGAGCTCCCTGAGCTGAGGGACCATCTTGCTTTTCTATTTGTATTCGCAGCACTCAGCCAAGGGCTTTGCATGTAGTGAGTACTTAATAAATTCTTCATTCATTCTTTCATTCATTTATTCAAAGATAGCTCTATGGAGAGAGAGAAAGATTCCACCTAGAAACCTGTATATAGAGGAAATGGCACCTTGATTCTGTCCTTAGCCTCAGCTTACTGTACTAGAGAGTGTGGGGACTCATCCTTGTGGGATGAGATCTGAGACCTCCCGGGTCAGTGGAGATATCCTTCTCCCAATGGGAAAACTCATTTGCTCTGTGCATGTTCTTATCTGTATACCTACTGTGATTTCTGTTTGCAGTTGGCATGGGTAAATGGGTCTATTTTCCATTCACTATATATGGTCTTTGGGGAGCTGACATTTGATGGGAAGGTAGTCAAACCTTAGATACATACCTCCTTTAAAACATAGTGATTAGGAGTACAGCTTAAACTTGAAAATGATTTCTCCAAGACTAACAATATTTAGAAAAGCAGATAGATGTAATTCTAACCCAGTATCATTTCTCTGAGGACAGAGTAGCTTCCCTATTTTAACTAATTTTTTGTTTGCTAATTTGGTGCTAAACTTAGTTATATTGAGTGCCCTCAGCTCCCTCTAAATTTTGGTGCCCTGAAGTAAAGCCCTGATTGTCCCATACTAGTTACAACTCTACCATAAATCACTTTTGGATAACATGCATTTTACAGATTAAGCTATCACTCTAATTTCATTTGGCTTTTGGAATAACAATTTCTGATATTCCAGAGTGGCCAGCCTCTGGCACTAATCTTCTGTTTCAACTCCTGGTGTCAGTCAAAGTCTCCCTTAGAGAAGGTGGTTGAAGGAGATTTTAGATATATCTATCTATGCCTCCTAGTGAGTCACATTTAGACACCCATGTAAACATATACACCTACATAGGCAACATAAAACACATACACTCACTACACATTGGTGAAATCCCTAGAATTTTTTTTCCTGGAGCAATACTGTCTTCCTTTACTGACCTGCTTTCCTGGTCACTCTCTTGACATATAGAGATATACACCAGCGGCACATACATAGGAGATACAGAGGCACACAGAGAGTAAGAAGTAGATGTTTGCCTTTCAACAAGCTCTTCATCTTTTGACCAACCAAATTATTGCTGATAATGACTTTCAAAGCCATGTTGTATACTCACAACTATATGATATGTACAAACATACCCAATCAGGAGTCAGCTTGCTACAATATTGTGGGAAAATTATTTCTTGGTATATAGATTTCCTGCCAGTATCCATCCTGACCAAGGCAGAAATTTTGAGAGTAACACATTCAAGCAGTTGTCAGCTTTGACCCATATGAAGAAATCCAGAACTTCACACAACTTAAATGCTTTTTTTATACGTTGTCAAACATATTAGGATCTATGAAACAAGAACAGAAGTCCCAATAGAGTCAGCTTGTGGCATATCTAGTGCATATGTACAATTCCATCAGGAATAGCACAACAGGCTCTACATCATAGTTACTGATGCTTCCATAAGACCTTTGATTTGTACTCAGTCTCTCTTAGATGACTAGGATAGGAATGAGGGCAGTACCTATGATTTCATTAGTAAAAGGAACATCTAGGTAAGGAAACTCCCTCCATTATTGTAATTCTTCAATTTACACTCTTGGTTGTTCAGGGGCTGAGAGGTTAAGGTCAGGCAGCCAGGACATGTCAGAGGTGAGACTTGAACTCTGCTCTTCCTGACATTCCTGTTGGCTCTCTAGCCACTAAGTCATGCCATCTTGGAATATGGAGAAGGTGCAAATAATAATGAGGACACTGCTCAGCTGAGAGAGATAATGGAAAAGACCCTTCAACTAGCCATGACTTTATTTTTAATAATAGTTTATTTTTCCAATTACATATAAAGATGATTTTTAACATTCATATTTTTAAATTTTTGAATTCCATATTTTTTCCCTCCCTCTCCTCTCTAAAATGGGAAGCAAATTGACATAGATTATGTATGTGCACTTAGCACAGTGCCTAGCAGGAGAGTGAGTGCTATTAAAATGTTAGCTATTCTTATTATATACCTTAATGCACTTGTGTTCATTCTTTTTATTGGCTTGGTAATGTTGTGACTACCTTTGTTTTGTCCTTTATGCTTTTCTTGAATGTTACAATATGCATGCACTGTGCACTACTGTGTTATTGTTGCCGTGTGTCCTTTGTTCTTGAAGGAGCCCATGACATCAGGAAGGTGATGTCATGATTTATAAGTGAATTGGACTTAGGTGACAGAGGGATGCATTACTATGTTCCCACGGAATCCTGTACCTAGGGCCCCGCTCCTCCCCAGGCTTTAGTTTCTTCATCTGACAAATGAAGGAGCTGGATTGCATCATTCCTAAGATCCCCTTCAGCTCTGGATCTTACAATCCAACCTATAGGACAGGCCAGAGTCACGTGTTATCTCTTGGACACTGGAGGACTTTTGGTAACTTGTCGAAGATATCAAGTCATTACTGCAGGGAATAAGTGTGAGAATTTTGCTCTAACTCCTAATCTTCAATCTTCACTCCCACTAAGATGCCTTTCCCTTCCTCAATCTGTTTTTTTCCCAGCTGGGAAGAGACAGTAGAGTCCAAAGGCCAGCCAAAAAACTCATTTTAGAAGAACTCTTAGGGGCCCAAAGTCACAGTGTCTTCTCTGTCTTTTGGCATAAATCTGTTCAATAATGATATTTGGATTGGTATCGCTTGTATTTTATTTCCAAAAAGTGGGATAACAGGAGGTATGTGACTCCCAAGAGGATGAGTTCATATATTCCTGGCTGGAATTAAGTCCTTGAGTCACACAAAGGATACATCTCTGCCTATTCTAATAAATTGTCACTCCATCTACGGAGTTGGCAAGCCAAAACTAGAAGTACTACTCTTAGGAATTTTAGAAGGAACATAAGATGTATTCTTAGGAAGACAAGTGATTGCTGGCAGGACACAAGAAAATAATAGGGTCATATATAATAGCAAAAACCAAAGTGTCCAGACGTGGGAAAATGACACTGAAAATAAAAGAATTTTTCAGCGCACATAAATCTCAAGGTTAAATTATACAGAATATAAATGCATATTTTCTGTAAAATGATAAAAGCAATTAGAAAAAAGGTCAGTATTATTCAAGATGAGGAAAAAAGTCCAGAGAAAGTCAAATTGTTGGAATGAAGAAGATGCAAGTCATATTGAGAGTAGGCTGAAGGAACTGGGAAAGGGATGATTTGCAGTGGGAGGAAATGATTTGGCGTATTATAAATTCATATCATCCAACTTCAACCAGACCCTCACCTGGTTGAAGCAAGGCAATCATTTTATTCCTTTCTAACTGATGTCCTGTGTCAGTCCCCACAGAAGGTATTTCAAATCTTTTGTTTTTCTCTCTCCTTACTTTTTAAGCTGAGAACCTCATTTCTTTCTTTCCTGAGAAATTTGAGACATTTGCCATGAGCTCCTTGTTCCATGAGTTCCATGTTCTCCTCATATAAAAAATTCTTTGATATTTCCCATTCTCTTCTCTTTTCCCCCAGTATCTGATAATGAAATGGCTTTTCCCTTCACCGAGATCTATAATAAATGTCATTCTCTTCCATCCCTTTCCATCTACTCAAGAACATTGGAGTCAATCACTCTAACTCAATTTTTTAATCTATGGGTTCCTTCCATACTGCTTTCAAAGCTACCCAAGGCCCCCCTATTCTTAAAAAACCTTTACTAGGCTATACCATGCCCTTAAGCTATCATTCTATACTCCTACTCTCTTTCTTAGCTGTCTACACTCACTGCCTCTATTTCCTCTCCTCTCACTCACACCCCAACCCTTTGCAATCTGGCTTCCAACATTCACCTTAAACTGCTCTCTCCAAATTTATCAATGATCTCTTACTGCCAGATATGGTCTTTTTTCAGTCTTCACCCTATTTGATCTTCCCTTGTATTTGCACTGTTAACCACCCTCTCCTCAATACTCATTCCTCTCTGGGATTTTATGACATTATTCTCTCGGTGCTCTTCCTACCTGTTTGACTACTCCTTGGTTCCCTCTGCTGGCTCATCATCCACATCATGTCCACTAATTATCAGTTTTCCCCAAAATTCTGTCTTAGGTCCTCTTCTCTTCTCTACATACATATTATCTCTTGATAACTTCATCAGCTCCCCTGGATTTAACTATCATCTCCATGGAGATGACTCATAGACATCGACATGCATCCTCTTCTCTCCTATTACCTATTAGACTTTTATTTATTAGCCTATTAGACTTTTTCAAACTGAATGTCCCAGAGATATCTCAAACTTGGGTCCAAAACAGAACTTATTCTTTTTCCTCCCTAAAATCACCTCTCTTCCAAACTACTTTATTTCTGTCAAAGGCACCACCATTCTTATAGTCTCTAGATTTCTAACCTTGGAACCATCTTCAGTTCTTAATATTCCGTTATTTCAAAACCAGTCATTTATTGGATCTTACCATTTCTATGTTGATAATATCTCTTACTTATTTAACCCCTTCTCTCTACTCATACAACCCATCGGTTCAAGCCTACATCACTGCTTGCAATAGCCCACTAATCCGTCTCCTTGTCTCAAGTCTTTCCTTAGTCCAGTCCATCTTCTGTGAAGCTATCAATGTGATTTCCTTTAAATGTAGACCTTACCATATCCTGCCCTTACTCAAATTTTAGGAGCCCTTTATTGTCTCTAGAATAACATATGTACTCCTCTGTTTAGATTTTTAAATCATTTACAACTTATCTCCAACCTATCTTTCCAGCCTCATTGGACATTTCTCCCCCTTTCACATACTGCCATCAACAATACCAATCTTCTCCTTGCACATATGGCCATCCATCTTCCAGGCCCATGGCTTTGTATTGAATATCTTTCATGGAATACACCTGACATTGAATTCCTCTCTTCTTTCAAGCACCACCTCCTACATGAAGTAATTCTTGATTCCCCAACTATGGGTATTTTCTCTCCTTAACTACATTATCATTAACTACTTTGAATTTATTTGTGTTTATTCTGTAAATACTTATAAATACTTATCAATATCCCATTAGGATGTAAGCCACTTGAGAACAGGAATTGTTTCATTCTTTATACTTTTATCCCTAGTGCATGGAATAGAGTAGACACCAAATAAGGGCTCTCTTGATTGATTTTTCTCCCATCTTTCTCTCAATGATTTTCAATTTTATGGTAATGTATTTTATTAATTAATCTTTCCTTGTTAATTGTGCTTACTTGTTTTCCTTGTATTTCTTTTCTATTGTATGAATTGTTGGCAAGTCAAATATTCTACTCTTATCAATTTGGCAGGGGGTGAGGGGTGGTCAAGAATACCTCAAATGTCTCTCTTTTGTTGAACATCCATCTTTTAAAATTTGAGATTAGGATCACATGATCTAGGTGTGTCATTTGGGGCTGCAACTGACCTCCTTTGCTTTTCAGGAAAATGCTATTCCATTGCTTCCTACAATTTCTCATGGTTGCAGAATAATCTTGTATTATTTGAATTTTTTCTTCATATTTTATGTCCTTCTCTTAGGCACTTGCAGAATGTGTTGTCATTGAAATTGTTAAATTTAGTCATTTTTTTGAGGGAGAGTCTGAAAACACAGGGTTTGTTTTACTGTAGATGATCTGTGGATTCTACATTTAGGAACTCCAGGCAATTTTCTTGTATGATTATTTGCATTATGGTGTTCAGAGGTTTTTTTTGTCATGTTTTCTACATGACCTATGATTCTTAAATTCTATCTTCAAAGCCAATCACGTTGACCATGTAAAATATTTTCACCTTCTGCCAAATCTTTAATTTCCTTTACACTTTTTTTGGAGAGATCTTGCATTATGGTTTCAATTTTTTTCTAATCTACTCATTAAAATTTTAAATTCTACATTGAGAGTTCTAAGGTCTGATCTATATTCATTCCTAATTTCCTCTTTTATGAATTTCATTTCTCTTTTTAAATATTCTCTACTTTCTTCTAGCTGTCCCATGATGTTGTGAGAGTCCACTGGATTCTACTCATCAAACTTTGGTTCACTTTCATTTATCTTGTAATATTTGTAAAGAGTGCTTGTATTCTTTTTAAAGATTTATAACTCATCCTTCATACTGTTTTTAGGTTCCTCTAGGTTGATTTATCGACTTGCTTAATGGGCTTTATTGAAGGTTTATCTCTTCAAATATTTGGTGCTTATTGGTTTAAAAATATGTATTCTCTCATTACTCATTTTCTAACTTTTTCCTCTTTGTTGGGGATATGTCCTTAACTTGGACCGAAAAGCTCCTTCAGCCTTTGCACTTTGAGAATTATGGGATTCATCAGCCTGGATCCTTGCCCTGATTACCCTTTGTGGGGGTGGGGAGGACAGAATTGGCCTCTTAAAAGATTTCAGTTCCATTTATTGGTCTCCTCACTCATTTCTCCCTTGGCTCTCCTTCCTTTCTCAAAGATGAGTGGGATCAGCTTTTACTTTTTTTGTTGGGTATGGGATGTTGGACAGAATCTCCACATTCTTGGAGAGGGGTCCCTAACTTAAGGTCAGGCTCCAATTAGAAAGCAATATATTTTCTTCATCTCCTTTCTTTTCATGTGGCTGTGCAGTGCCAGTGTCTGTTATGAGGTTTGGGGAGGGAAGAAGATGGAGTGTGCTAGCAGAGACACTACAGCTGGTAGGAAGGATGTCTGTCAATGGGCCTTACTCAGGAGCAAGCCTACAAGTTCATGTCCCTGTCACAGTAGCATAAAAGTGGTAGGGGAGGGATGCCAAGTTAGTACCTTAAGGATTAGAAATCTACAGTGTTCATTCATAATAATTTTGCCTTTTTGGTGTTGTCTTTTCTATATCTTGTAGATTCAACTACTATTGTTCTATATCTGCCATGTAATTCTATCTTTTCTGAGTATTAGAGAGTTAAAGGGATCTGGGGAAAAATGACTAATCTTTGATCTTTCTCACCATGGTGCATCTCTGATCTTTTTCCATCTTCTTAAATAGTCTATATAACTCCTTTGTTTTTAAATAGTTTTTACCTCGACCTTAATAAACATCCCTCTCCATCCCCAGACCCCCCAAAACACTGAGTATTTTCAGATGAATATAGAACCAAAGAGGATTGTCTAAAAAACTATGAATCTCATTTCATGCCACTTGTTTTTTAAAGTATATAATAAATTCAACAAGTTACTTGGAGAATTTTTCTGTTTGTGCTTCCTTCTGAACTACCTTCAGTATTCCTCTGTGCACTTTTAAAAATATCTCAATGGCCTTCCTCTTTTTTAGTCATTAAGATAACTACGCTCTCTCCAATCCCAACCTCTTAATTAAAAAGAGAAGAGAAAACAACCCTTTTAACAAATGAAAATAGTAAAGCAAAGCAAATCATCCTATTGGGAGTACCAGAATGGTATTTTGCATCTTATGTCCATCATCTTTTTTGTCATGAGGTGGGTAACTCACTTCATATACTTTATCTTAGATCCTCTGGAGATGTGGCTGGTCCTTGTTTTGATCATAATCTTTCAAAGTTGTTTTTCTATATGATGTTGCAGTCATTGTATGAATTGTTCTGGTTTGGCTCACTTCATTATGCAAAATTAGTTCTTATTTTCCAGGATTTTCTGAAATTTTCTGTTTTCCCCTTTGCTATATTTTAGGGTACAATAATATTTGTACTTTCACATAGTACAATTAGATCAGCTCAGTGACAGATACTAGTTTATAATTTTTATTTTTTTCTATTTTCTTTTAATCACACATTTGGAATCAGGAAATTTGCTTTGCTCACAACTATCACCTTCTCAGTATTATCCTCCCTCTCATCCACCCCTCTCCCTACCCTCACCTATTTCCCTGTTGGGTATGAAGTATTTCTACAACAAACTGTTTTGTGTGTTGTATGTCTTTTCAGCTACTTTTTTTTTTTTTTTTACTAAATTAGATAAGAGTGGTGCCCATTCCAACCAGTCCTTCCAAACTCTTTGTGTGATGTGTGTTTTCACATATTCCTTTGTTTGGTTAAATTTCCAGTTGATGTCCACTCGCAGCACTCCTTCCTCCATGTTTGCATATAATCTCATATACTCACTATAGAAAATAGTAAGTTTCACTTCTTTCTGTTTATGTAAATATATTCCTTTTATCCTCCCTTCTACCTCCCTTCCTCAAACCCTCAGAACAGAACCAGTCTACCTCCTGGCTCTCTATTTTTCTTATTTAATTCCCTCAATATCCATTTAGTATTAGTAGAAGACATTAAGGTTCTGAAGGTATAGTTGCTTCTTTTTTCCATATTAGAATGTTAGCCCTTTATCAACCTACAGCCCCTTCCATTTGCTCAAATAAGTTTTTCTAGGTTTCTCTTGTATTTGTATTTCAAAATTCTTATTTAGCTCTGCACTCATCAGACATGATTGAAACTCCTTTGAGATTTATTTTCACCCTTATGATTATATTTAGCTGTGTAAGATGTTATTTTTGGTTGTAAACCTATATCTTTTGCCTTTTGGAATATTATATTCCACTTTCTCCTCTCTTTTAGAGTAGAAAATGCCAGTTCCTGTATGATCCTGACTATTGTTCCATAATATCTGATCTCTGTTTCTGAGCACTTGAAGCGTTTTTTCTTTGATATGGGAGTTTTGAGGTTTTTTCTATTATATTTCTAGGACTTTTTGTTTTCTTCTACATTAGGTTATGATTGTGGATTTTTTCTATTTTTGCTTTGCTCTCTGGTTCTAACAGATCTGCATAGTTTTCATTTATGATTTCTTGAAATATAGAATCTAGGGATTTTTTTAAAATCATGGTTTATAAGGATTTACCAATGGAATACAAACTTCCAGTAGAATACTTGCTCACATTCAAAGAGTGAAAGGAAATATGAGTTTCTATCTCATTGCTACCCATGAGTTCTAGTCTTGGCTTTGTTCTATAGAATGAAGCGACACCTGAGGTCAGGGAAATAACTGTACCTAGACTCTAGGTCAATTAAGGCTGGCCTAAGGCAAATTAGTACTCTGTAGTTTTAAGCTGAAGAAAAAGGAGCTGAAATTTTTTTTAAATGTGTGATTTGAGGATGGGTAGACACCAAGTACCTCTGAATACTCATTGCCAGTTTCTGAGGTTTAAATGCTCACACTGAAAATTTAACAGTCAGTTCTTATGAATTGGTACAAGCTGGCTCCAGCATCCTACTGACACTAGTCACGAGCATTTCCAAAAAGGCTAACCACACAGGTTACTAGAAGTTCTTTGGTGTCAAGGTCCACTTAGTAGTTTTATCAGTCTTTTTACTGCTCCTGTCTACATGTTCTCCTCTTCTCTCTGCTCTAACCAGCCTGCATCAGGTCACAAATGACAAAGCTAAAACTAAGGCAGGGTGATTTGAACTTTGTCCCAGGGCATCAAAATATAGAGTATACTGACAGTACTACTTTCTTTGACAGGTAGAAACAACTGAGCTTAACACCTAGTTAGCAAGAATAATTAGTTAAAGTAGAATGCTATCAATAAGAGAAGAAAAAGAAATTGAAGAAATTAGAACAGGCAAAGAAGAAACAAAGCTATCACTCTTTGCAGATAATATGATGGTATACTTAGAGAATCAAGTAAAAAATTACTTAAAATAATAAACAAATTTAACAAAGTTGAAGGATATGAAATAAACCATATAAATCATTGACATTTCTATATATTACTAACAAAACCCAACAGTAAAAGATAGAAAGAGAAATTACAACTCTGAGATGTTATAAAATATTTTGGAGTCTACCTGCCAAAACAAACATAGGAACTATATGAACACAATTATAAAACACTTTTCACACAAATAAAGTTAGATCTAAATCATTGGAAAAATATCAGTTGCTTGTGGGTAGGCCAAGATAGTATAATAAAAATGACAATTCTACCTAAATTAATTTGCTTATTCAATACTATACCAAACTACCAAAAATTATTTTACAGAACTAGAAAAAATAATAACAAAATTCATCTGGAAAAACAAAAGTTCCAGAATATCAAGAGAATTAATGAAAAGAAATGTAAGGGAAGGTCTTAAATAGTATTATAAAGCATCAATCATCAAAATGACTTGGTGCTGGCTGTGAAAGAGCAGTGGATCAGGGGAAAGGTTAGGTGCGCAAGACACAACAAGCAATAACTATAGTAATCTACCATTTGATAAATCCAGATTCCAGTTTCTGGGATAAAAACTCACTATTTAATAAAAACTACTGGGAATACTGGAAAATAGTATGGCAGAAACTAGGCATAAGCCTATATCTTAAACCCTATACCAAGGGAAAATCAAAATAGGCACAAGATTTAGATATAAAGGCTGGTACTATAAGCAAACTAGGAGGGCAAACAATAGTTTACCTCTCAGTTCTATGGAGAAGAGAAGGATTTATAACCAAACAAAAGACAGAGAACATTATGAAATGCAATATGGATGATATTGATTACGTTAAATAGAAAAATTTTTACACAAACAAAGCCAACGTAACCAAGATTAGAAGGAAAGCAGAAAGCTGGGAAATAATTTTTATAGTTGATATTTCTAATAAAGACCTCATTTATAAAATATATAGAGAACTGAGTCAAATTTATAAGAATTCAAGCCATTCCCCAATTGATAAATGGTCAAAATATATGAACAGGCAGTTTTCAGAAGAAGAAATTAAAGTTATCTATAGTCATTTAAAAAAATGCTCTATATCACTATTGATTAGAGAAATGCAAAGTACAACTCTGAGGCACCACATCACACCTATCAGATTGGCTAACATAGCCAAACAGGAAAATAAATGTTGAAGATGTGGGAAAATTTGAACAATAATAAATTTTTGGTGGAGTTGTGAACTGATCCAGCCATGGAGAGCAATTTGGAACTATGCTCACAGAGCTATCAAACTGTACATACTCTTTGATCTAGCAATACCATTTCTAGGACTGTATCCCAAAGAGATCATAAAAAATGGGAAAGGACCCACATGTACAGAAATATTTATAGCAGTTCTTTTTGACATGGTCAAGAATTTGAAATTGAGGGGATGTCCATCCATTGGAGAATGACTGTACACGTTGTGGTATATGAATGTAATGGAATACTATTGTGTTATAAGAAATGATGAGCAGGAAGACTTCAGGAAAACCTGGAAAGACTTATATGAACTGATGTTAAGTGAGATGAACAGAACCAGGAGAACATTGTACACAGTAACATTGTGTGATGACTGACTTTGATAGACTTAGCTCTTCTCAGCAATGCAGGGATCTAGGACAACTCCAAAGGACTCATGATGGAAAATTCCATCCACATCCAAAGAAAGAACCATGGCGTCTGAATGCAGATGGAAATAGACTATTTGCTCTCTCTTTTTTTGTGTGTGTTGTTGTTTTGTTTGGTTTCTTCTTTCTTGTGGTTCCTCTCCTTAGTTCTAATTCTTCTTTACATCATGACTAATGGAAAATACATTTCATATGAATGTATACATAGAACTTTTATCTTGGGGAAGAGGGAGGGAAGGGAGGAGGAGAAATTTTAAAACTCAAAAGCTTATGGAAGTGAATGTTTAAAACTAAAAATAAATAAATGAATTTTTTAAAAATGTAAAAAAGAATAAAATAGAGTACTATCAAATAGCATACTCCCTGCCTTCACCCCACCCAGAACCCCCATGACTACATATAAGATAAATTCTTCTCTGGCTAGACTTTCCCCAACCTTCTGAGAATCTTTCCCTTCTTTGGATCCCTACAAAGTGCTAGGGGTTTGTAATCTATTATTGTGAACATTATGACAATGAAAACTAACTCTTGTATCCTTGAAAACTGGTTCATAAATCTACTGTGCCACTGTGCCATATAACTCTTATTTGATATTTACACAGGGCTTCCCCAGAACCAACCCTATGAAGTTAGTAGTAACAGTATTCTTAACCCTGTTTTACAGATGAGGAAACCGAGACTCAGAGAATTTAATAGCCATTGATTGTTAGAGGTGGCACTTGAATCCAAGATTCTTGTCTTTAGGTCTAGCACACTCTAAAACACAAGGTCTCCCAACATTCATTTCCAGAAAAACTTCTGAAAGCCAGTGTGGATATATGAAGCAATCGTATATAGCAACTGACCTTGAAAAATAGCAGTTCAGACCCACAGAAAGTCTTTGTCAGTAACTTTTTATCTATAAACTCCTTGTGGATAGGAACCACATCTGCTGCTTTCATATCTCATAGAATACTCTTAGGCAAACAGCAGGTACTACGTAATTGTAGCTGTTGTCTGGATGAGCACACACACAAGTAGACACATGTAAGGCCGCAGGCATAAACACTTATCACTGGCGTCTTCCATGATGGAAAATGACAATAAAAGCTATAAGTGGCCTTTAACAGATGGCTGTGCAGGGCCTCCTCCTCTCCTCTGTACAGAAAGCATCTCTGATAAATATTTGTTCCTGTATGGCTCGCTTTGAAGCATCTGGGGATAATTCAATGAAGAAAAATTTGAGTCACCATTAACTTGTTTGCCTAGCAACTGAAAAAGAGGGGGCAGGGAAAAATATGAGGATTGACAGTTTTTGTCTATTGAATTTCTAAAGAAACCCCAATCTCGGCAAACTCTAGAGGGCTGGGATTGGGATTTTTGAACAAAATAGAACCAGGATTAGACTAACAGCAAGAAAAAAATCAAGCCTTTTAGAGACAAGAAAAGTTAGATGGAATTAATGGACACGTACAGCCTTGAAACATTCTTTCCTCCCTTTCTCTCTTTGTAATTTGTTTACCAAGGAAGAGTTTCCTCAAATGGAGTCATCTGCTTCTTGAAGAGATCTACAAAATGTCCCTTTGGGTTTCCCCAGGAGACTGATTGGTTAGTCAAGAGTACCTTGAGGAAGGACCTGGGCCCAAAAGAATATTCTGGATTTTTCTTTGGGAAACTCCCTCTTCCCCCATCCCCACCCCTACTTCCTTCCTTCTCCTCTCCTTCTCCCCTTTCTTTGGATTCCCAACCCCTTAGTCTCTTTGTGTCAATCTAGAAGGCTTCCTTAGGTTGGTATGTTCAGCCATATGTATGGGATTCCTGGTAGCTCATGTATATTTAATTCCTGGGAAGAGAGCCCTGTTTTTTTGGCAACCCTCAGGAACAGAATAGAATAGTCCCTGGAAGAACTGATGGATGTTTAGCAAATCAGGTCAACCCTACAGCAGTTATGGTTTGGGATTCCTAACAAGGGTAATTAGGAAGAAACCTCTGTGGGGGAGGTGGTTTGGTATAATGGACCAGACACTACCTCTGAAGATAGAGGATCTAGGTTTAAATCCCACCTGCTACTTATATCTGTGAGACTTGGATAAGTCACTGAAACTATTAGGGACTCAATTTCTTCCTCTGTAAATTGAGGGAATTGGACTAAATTGTTGATCCTATGGTTATACTCTCTCTCTCTCTTTCTCTCTCTCTCTCTCTCCTCCCCTCTCTCTGTCCTCTCCCCTCACTCTTTCACACACACACACACACACACACACACACACACACACACATACACACTGTGTAATGGGGAAAGGAAAACTAGGGAAAGGAGATGGGTTACTTAGGCTGGGTACAGTATATACTGGTAAAATGTAAGGGAGGATTTAGAAGAACTGAGTCTTATTGGATTCTGATGGAGGGAAAATCTATTCAATTCCTAAAAAGAATATGTGCATGTATATTTGCATGTATATACATATGCACATGTACATGTACATAGACTGTTGTTTTAGTCAATCAGTCAATGCCTGACTTTTCATGATCCTATTTGGTATTTTCATGGCAAAGATATTGGAGCGGTTTGCCATTTAATTCTCCAGCTCTCTTATAAATGAAGAACTTAGGCAATGTGATGTGGCAGCCAAGAGATTAATTTGATCTTAGGCTCCATTTATAGAAGTATGGTATCCGGTATAAGGGAGGTCAGAAGTCCACTGTACTCAGCCCTGGTTAGGTAATGTATGGGTATCGTATGGAATAACAGACACTGACAAAGTAGAATATGACTACAGGAGAGCACCCAGCTTGGTGAGGAGACCCCAAATCATGATAGCAACTCACTTAAAAAGCACTTAAGGTTTTCAAAGCCCTTTCCTCAAAACAGCCCAGTAAGCTCAGGTAGTAGGTTACTTTTTCCATTGTACTGATGAGGAAACAGACTTTGGAAGGTGAACTATATCACCTAAAGTTATAGTTATTAAGCATCAGAACCAAAAATTTGGACTCGTGTCTTCCTGACTTCAGGTCCAGCGCTATTTCCACTGTGCCCCACTGTTTCTAGGGTTGTGTTTGTCCTTCATTTGCAAAGAGGGCCATAATAGCAGAGAAATGATGACATGCCTTGCAGCTGACTTCGATTTGAGTGAGGGAGGGCTGTGCAAGGTCACCAGACTCACTTTCTCCATCAGAGCCTTCTGAGTCCAGTGATCAGATATTCATCAGGATGACTGGAGATGGCTCAGGATGCCATGGGAGACCCTGGCCTTTTTAGGCTAAGGCGTTTTCAGGTACTGACTTAGAGTGAGGTAATGCCCATTCAGTGATTAGGCCCCTTTAATTAGAAAAACAATCAAGCTGGGTGGGCAAGACCCTCAGTGTTGCTGTTCCAAAGAGAAACAGTTACCATTGATATTTACTCTAAGCTAGGAGGGTCTGAAAAAAAAAGCATGGGCTTCATAGTGAGAGGGTTTAAGATTTTAGGAAAAGAAGGAAGGAAGGAAGGAAGGAAGGAAGGAAGGAAGGAAGGAAGGAAGGAAGGAAGGAAGGAAGGAAGGAAGGAAGGAAGGAAGGAAGGAAGGGAGAAAGAGAAAGAAAGAAAGAAAAGAAAGAATCTAGGAAAGAATCTAGCCAGTAAACCCCAAGTTAACTGGGCAGTTTCTGGCTGACAGTTAACAGAGGGGAATAAGGAAGTTCAGAAAAGGGGTAGGTTTAGAGAAGTGAGTGATGCAAATCATAATTCCTCATGCCCACTAAGCCTGTAAGACTTATGTCTGTGAGGGAGGTAGTTGACTTACTCAATAACCATTGCCCTAGGGCACACAGCTAACTCTCCAAGAAGTGCCTGATCTGAGGGACAAGAAGTAGATATTGGGAAGATGGGAAACATTTTTCCAATTACATTTGCACAGCTGCTGCTGTGAGTGTCCAGGTGGTGGCTGGGTTGTAACCAGCCTGAGGGGTCACCATCTCTCTCAGAAAGGGGCATGTTAGGAACTTGCACAGAGAATGACTGAGCTGAGGAGTGTTGGGGGATGAGATTCAGTGTTGTGTCAGAGACAAACCCTATCACTGACTGTTTCTAGTTCTTAGCCCTTGACTGATTGGTCATACAACTGTGGGCTAAGCCACAGTCCCTGTGGAGTCAGATCACAGTTCTTACTTTGGAAACATTTTCTCTAGTGAATTACTTGAAGGAAGGAAGCAGAAATTGTTAGATTGATGGAGAGGATTTGAAATATTTGTTTTCCCATATATGAAGGGCTGTCTTGTGGAAACAAAATCAGAGTTGATCTACTTGCCCCTAAGGGACAGAATGAAGACCATTAAGTGGAAGTTATAAGTAGGAAGATTTCATCTAAACGTAAGAAAAATCTTTCTAATAATTAGAGCTGTCTGGAAATGGACCAGCCTGCCTTGGAGGGTAGCAAGTTTTTTATCCCTAGAGTTCTTCATGAAGACACTGGAAGTTCAATCTTAGAAACGCTATAAAGGAGATTTATGATTTGATTAGATGTTGTCCCTGGATCCCTTTCCTCTCTCCTGGAATCTTCCTTTACCTTAAGCATACTTTCCCAGTTCCTCAGTCACCATCTAGTATCACATTTCTGATCATTTCAGGTCATATTAGTTGATTATTAAGATATCGGTTGAGAAGAATTGAATTATCATAGCTTACGTGTGTACTTGTGGACCAAAAGCTTTCAGGTCTCAAAAGAATAAAGTCATGATGGTGAATAAGTGGCAGGGCATAGAAATGCTATTTTGGAAGGAGATGACCTCAAGAGGATAACCTTCAAACCACATCCAACAACAAGAAATTCACAAGAAACATTTGGGAAGTGAATCTTGACCTCTGAGGTCCTTCCTTGAAGATATGTGTGTGTGTGTGTGCACGTGTGCAAGCATATACACACATATATATACACATATACATATATGATTATAGATTTATACAGCACATACATGTAGATGTTCTATAAATCTATAATTCCATGATCATTTGTCCACCTGGTACAAACGAGATGATAAAATGATAAAAAAAACCAGGCAGACTATCTAGTGAGGTGATGACTGTTTCAGACATGAAGATTTTCCAGAAAAGAGTAGAAAATTCTCTCTCCTAGACAGTTCGCGTATTCACCTTCCTGATGATCTTTCCAGGTCCCCTCCACAGCAACAAACTGCATGTGATGGAGCAAATTTCTGACACATTTGACCACAGTAGACCACTAAACCTGATCCTGTGAGCCCTGTTTTGGTTCTGAATTATCCAGTTTGCAAGTCTGCACATGTCGTAGTTGAGGCCTGCCTAACTGAGCCCAATCTGGTAGTGTAAATTCAAAATTGGAGAAAAAAATAATTAATTAATATATAATATAAATATATATAATTAACAATATACAATTAATTAATATAATTAATAAAAATAGGTTTATTTAGGTATAGCATGGAAAGGATGCTCAGCAAGAATACAACACTGGTTCAATTAGATGCAGCCCTATTCTCCAAATACTAACTTCTCTAATCAGAAGAGGATAATGACTCATCAAGGACCATTGACTCACACAGCAGAGGATTGTCCTCCAAATCTGTGGAGCCCTGACTGCCCATGGGCTGGCCTCTTTTATTCACTTAGGTGATACGTGATGATCAAGCGATCCTTGAGAACAGGGACTATTTTACTCTTCTATTTTTATCTCCAGTGCTTAGCACAGAACTTTCACATAGTACTTTAAGTGTTTTTTTCATTTTAGGGACAAAAACGAAACAAAACAAAAACCACTGGTTTAACCCTTATATAGTGGAGAACCTCATAAATAATACTGTTACCATAGCATAAATGAGGTTCTCATTTATTTCATATTGTGTCTAAACTTGTGTCTATGAAATAGTGAAACGAATAAGTCTTCATGGCACCATGGTGTTGGAGAAAGAGTATTGGAGAAAGAGTATTGGAGAAGGTTCTAGTCCTTATTCTGCTACTAATTTTTAGTAATTTGTAATTTAGGAATGTTCAGCAAATTTAATCAACAATTAAACAAATTGAGAGGAAGCACGGTACACCACAAACCTACGAGGTAGGCACTGCAATCTTAGAATGGTTTAAGTAATTTGTTGAAATTTACTAAGATATTAAATGTCAGAACCAGGACCCAAACACGTAAAGACCATTACTTTTTATCATTGTACCATACCACTTCTCCAGATAATATCCAAGATTTTTCTGCCATATTGGTATTGCTGCAGTCCAATAAATTGTATTTCTTTTTCCTCCCTAAGTCAATTGCCTCTCATTAGTTCCTATCAATATTCTTTCTTGTTTATTTACCAATTATCCAATCTGTAGAAGGAATTCCATCTTCTGACTCTGTTCTCTCTGTGGCGTTATCAACCAATTTTACCGAAGTCTCAACTCTACTGTCCAAATCGTTAACGGACCCATTCAGAGAACATTAAGCTTCAGATTGACTTTAGGACCATAAAATAAAAATGTCATACAAATGTATCTATGCAAACTCACTACCACATCTTCCCTAAAACAACCCTTACAAGATATTTGGAAGGCAAATATAGGACTTAATAGTAAAGAGTTATTTCTCCATGTTTTTTTAAAAGTTCTACTTGCTTTAATGCCATCTACCTTATTCTTGAAGTACTCAGGTAATTTCTCTCTCTCATTCTCAAACAAAATATAGATTCTAAAAGGTTAGGTCCTGAGTACTTATGGTAGTGAATAGTGGGTATTTTCTCTCAAATATCACATTCTTAAGAAGATTTGGAGATTTCTTTGTAACACATTTCTATTTATAAATAAAGTTATTTTGTGATCAACTGCATTCATGGAGGCAGTGTTTCTAAAATTCCTCTGCTATTCATTAATGAGAATAAGTTTTTCAGTAGAATAAGTTTTAAAAGGTCATTTGAGTCATTCTCCTGATTCTAACCACCTCTATTAATTGACAGGTCTTCAATCCCAGCAGATTGAGAGATAGGCCTAAATGAATATTCTTTTCTTCTGCTCTACAAATTCAGGTCGTAGACCAGGTCTGACTTAGATGAATCTGGTAGTACAGGTTAAGAATTAGAATGGAATGAGACATTTGTAGGCTACCAGCTAGCTGTTACCATAGCATGGAAAGGATATTCAGCAAGGATACAGAACCAGTTTGAGTAGAGGTACCTCCTCACTCCTATTCTACCTTGTCTTTAATGATGGAGAAACTAAGGGTAGAATATTGCAGATAATTTGCCAAAGCATAACAGAGCTAGTAAGTGTCTTGACCAAAAATGAATCCTGTGAGAAGGATGTGCTCATTAAGATGGCAATGGGGTACATGCCAAGTCTAAAGGGTACTGACTCTTCATAGACTGACCTCTTTCTGCTCTTAGGAAAACAGAAAGTCAAATTGATGGCTTCAGTCTTAGTCTCTGAAATAACCAAATCTTAGGGACAATTTCTTTACATTTAACAGGGGAAGTTAGCCTGGCCTATATAGCAGGGATCTTTGTGTATGTTATTCTCACCAGATTTACCTTCTTGTACTGTTCGTAAGTTAATAGACTTTAGAGAGTAAAGGAACTTTGGAGAACATCTACTCCCCCATTTTACATTTAACATTTCCTATGCCAGGTGGGTCAAGTGGTTCTTTGAAGGGCATGCTTCTTGTGACACAGAAGTGACTACTGATTATCTAAGAGATTTCTGAGCTTTTCATTCTGCATATAGTATATGTGATGGAGGAGAGACTTGGGAGAAACTGTTATAATGGCATTTGAGAGAGATGAGGTAGGGAAATGTAAGATGTAAACTTTGGAAAGGTTAACAGTAATCCCAGAACCACAGACACATATCTTATCCCACCCTCAACATATCCCTTGCTTCCCAGAACCTGTAACTGTGGACACTGCTAAGAACATATTTCTCTGATGAGAGTATTCTTTCTTGGATTGAGCTATGATTTTATCTCATTCCAGGGTTGAAGAACCTATTTACTTTTGTGTATTCTACTGTCTGTCTCAATCTATGTAACTTCTCCAATTTCTGTTTCACTGCTTGCTTGGATAAATATGTTTTATCACTATCTGTGATTACCTGAGTGGGAGGAAGCTAAACATGCCAAGAGCAGGATAGCTGTTATCTTCCCCTTTAGAGCAACCAGGGAAAGCAAATGTTATCCTGAACCCCTAAAAGAACATTATGACCCTAAACTTCAAAATCTGATGCATGATAGATAGATACAATTCTAGCCCAATATCCCTCCTGGAGATAGGAGAATGGAGGAATGAACATCCAGTCACAATTCTCCCCTATCTAGCCAAAGCTGAATTCGGTCTCCCTTGGAAACATGGAGCGGAGTGTTCCAGAACTCAATTATCTAAGCATATTCTACAACATGGGCCATCCCAGGTCCCTGTGGGGTGGTTTAAAGTATTACAATGAGGAATACAAATGAGGAAATGAAAGCTTATGTAAAGTTATGTTCCCAGGATTACATAGCTAATCAAATAGCAGAACTGGGATTTTAATCCAGATAAGTTGTCAGGTCCATACCACCTAGCACTATGAACCATTAGAATTTTCTAGTTTAATCTTGAACATAGAAGTAGAGTGATTGGGTTTTTTTTTTTTATGGAGACACTAGATCTTCAAAATGACAATGTCTAAAGAATGATGTTGCAATTTTAAAAAGAATGGCTGCTGGGCTTCCTTTCAGAGGATTTCATGATTTTATAGCTTGCAGAATACCGTGGCATGATGATTCTTCTACAGAGAATGGATTTAGCCTGCTGGAAATACTTAATAGTTCTGGAAGGTCTCTGGCCAATAATTTTTAATTCTTCCTGTTCACAGTTTGTACGCAATCTTGACTCAATTAAAACATTCAATTTCCCCATTGGCCCAAGGACAACAACTCAGACCAACATCTGGATTTAATATTGCTTCTCTCTATAAATGCTTTAGAGGCTGTTTGTTAGAATGAAGTCTCTTTGAGAGATCTGCCTCTCTTCTTCTGCTGAGTACAGTGCCTGGCATATAGCAAATGCTTAAAAAATGCTTTTCATTCATTGTTTCTTTCATGGTAGAGAGATTGCAGATAGAATTTTGAATATGAAGGGAGTTTTTTGCCAGTTATTGAAAAAGAGACTACTTTGTGTTATGTTACAAGAGAAATAATTTCAATCAAAATCAACTAATAGAAAAAACTCTTAACTGCCAAACCACTGGCCATTTCTGTGTACCCAGAAGGAAGTCAGTCAGGCTTAGAGGTCAGTTATTTTCAAACAATCTTTCATGACTAGAGAACATCAGGTCATAAGTTTAGAGCTAGAAGAGGCTATGGAATTCATCCAATCCAGGACTTCTTAACCATTTTTGTATTATGGGGTCATCAACCTGGAAAAGTCTTTGAACCTCTTATCAGAATAACTTTTTTTTTTTTAATTGGGAAGAAAATGTTAAATTTTAGTTAGAAGCTGGTGAAAATAAGAGCATATTTTTTCCATCCAAATTCATTGTGAAATCTCCCCATAGACCCAGGACTCCAAGTCATAGATCCATCAAATTCAGCCCTGTCTGGCATCTTAGTTTGGAAAAGTAATAAATGGCAAACAAAAGACAGGGCAGCTCCCGCCTCAAGACCGCGAGTATCTTTTTCAGATTATGTATTATAAAAAAAGGACTTTGGCAGAATTCTGGAAACTGGTTCTACTTATTATTCATTTTCCTGTTGGAATAGGAGATGACTTCTTTACTTTGATCCTCACACTTGTCAAACACTAGTTGAATTGGGTGAAAATTGTCTCATTGATATGCACTCAGTGCTTTTTTTCCATCACTACCTATCAGACACACTTTCCCTAAGGAGCAATTGGGACAACTGAATTACCTCAAATCCCTACCCTGCCTTCTAATTGTGTGACCTTAGTTAAGTTCGAAATCTACGATTCCATGAGCATTTCCTTTCAGAAAACAAAACAAAACAAAACAAAAACACATCACATCCCCAGGAAGAACACAAATCTTGCTGATAACTCATACTTAGTGGCTTCTGGCAATGGCACACTGCTCTCTGGAACAGAGCTTGCTCCTTGGAAGGAAAGCCATGGCAAATCTGAGCAGCATACTAAAAAGCAGAGACGTCATCTTACTGACAAAGTATAGTGACCCAGGGTAGGGAACCTGCGGCCTCGAGGCCACATGTGGCCCTCTAGGTCCCCAAGTGTGGCACTTTGACTGAATCCATACTTCATAGAACAAATCCCTTTAATAAAAGGATGTGTTCTGTAAAATTTGGACTCTCTTAAGAGGTTGTACCCAAGGACCTAGAAGGCCATATGTGGCCTCGAAGTCACAGATTCGCCACCCCTGAGTCAATGCTATGGTTATTTCAGTAGCAATATATGGTTGTGAGAGCTAGATTATAAGGAAAGCTGAGAGTCTCATAACAGACACTTTTGAATTGTGGTGCTAGAGAAGACTTTTGAGAGTCCCTTGGACAGCAAGGAGATCAAATCAGTCAATACGTAAAGAAATTGATTCAGACTATTCACTGGAAGGTCAAATACCAAAGCTGAAGCTTTGGCTTCATAATGAGAAGACACGATTCACTGGAAAAGATCTTGATGTTGGGAAAAGATTGAAAGCAGAAGGAAAGGGGGATGACAGATGATGAGATGAATAGATAATGTAATGGAAACAATGAACATGAACTTGGACAGACATTGATAGATAGTGGAGGATAGAAAGGTTGGTGTGCTAGGGTCCCTGGGGTCAAAAAGAGTTGGACATGATTAACAACAATTTCTTCTAGGTCCATATGCTACTATATATACTGAAGTAATATATAATGTCCACAGGTAAAGAGGAGCCCTATGCGTAACACAATTCATTTTCTTCTCCCTTTCCCAAAGTCCCTTGTAGACCCAGAGAAGCAGGAATCCAAAAGGAGCCCTTCCTCTCAAGTTTCCTGTACATTCTATTTTCCATCTCTTGAATGAACAAGGACCATCACCCTACCCCCCGCTCCCCATCCATTAAGTTACCTGCCTGCTTGGACAGTCTAAGATGCAATCCCATACCTAGCCTTTCCAGCGTACCTTCCTCCAGTCCAGCAGGACTTCTCTCTTGTCTCCATATTCTTTGAGGAAGTTCAAGTTCATCATCGCAGACACTAGAGAACTCTGGATAAAACCATCTGCTTCCATAATCATCAGATCATAGAATTAGAAGGGAGCTCAGTGGCCATCTAATCATGAGAAACCAAGCGAGAGTTACCCGGCAAAGAAGATGGTTCTGGAATCATTTTTTTCAAGAACAATAATTTGTTCTACAATATGGAACTTGTTTTTGTTGAAGAGAAAATTCTTCAAGAAAAAATGTTTAGGCCATTGTTGTTAAGCATCTTTTGCCCTGATCTACCCACATAGGTTTGGTTTAGCTCACGTAGAAGTATAGGGAAAGAGGGAAATTCAAATAATCCCAGAAGAAAAATCCCTGGACAGCAACAGAGATGACTGAGTTGGTGAAGCTTATCTTGACTGCAGTTCAGGTCTGTTTTCCTGATTTTAGAGGTCAACTCTCCCTTGTCCCTTTGTGCTTCCTTTGACACTACCTTTACCCTTTCCTCCCCTACATTAACACTTCCACCTTCTGCATCCTACTTTCTCAAGACCTGAAAAAATGATAGAATTGCAGACTTCCTATTCCAGGAAATGTCTAGGTCATCTATATCATCTTTTTCACAGGAATCCCTTCTACAGAAGATGGCTATGTCTAATGTCTGATGGGATACTTCCAGTGATGGAGAGCTCCCTATTTCAAGGCAGAAAGATAGTCCATTATAACTCTGAGAATGTTCTTCCCAATATTGAACTGAAATCTACATCCAGGACATAGTGAAAGAAGCACTTGTCTTGTAATCAGAAGACTTGGGCAAGTTATTTGATTGTTCTCTGCCTCAGTCTCCTCATTCACAAAATAGTTATAATGATACTGGAAAAACTTACTTAGTCATGAAGACCATATAAGATAAAGTACATCTGAGATAGTGTGATAGAACAGAAAGTGGACTGGATTTGTAGTCAGAACACCTAGGTTTGAATTTTATCTACTGCCTGAAGTCAGGAAGACCTGAGTTTAAACCTGACCTCAAATAGTTGCTATGTATGTGACCCTGGGCAAGTAATTTAACTCTCTGTGCCTTAATTTTCTTAACTGTAAAATGGGATAATAATAGCACTGATCTCCTAGGGTTGCTGTGAGAATTAAATAAAATGTTTATTTTTTTAAAGTGCTCAACATCATGCCTGGCACATAGTAGGTGCTATATAAATGCTTATTCCCAGTCCTCTTGTGTGACCATGGGCAAGTAACAGTTTCTCTGATTTTCAGTTCCTCATCTGTAAAATAAAGAAAAATTTTAAAAATTGCTTCTGAGGTCCCTTTGTGTGCTGAACCTGAGGTCTTATGTCAAGTACTTTGTGAACCAAAGAGTTATACTAATGGAAATTATTAATATAAATAGTTCTGACTTTTGAAACTAGGCAGAATCAGTTTAATTACACTTTCATATGATAGCCTATCAAATATTTGAAGACTGGTTTGGGATATTTGAAGCTGGAAGATAACTTGGAGATCAATTCTCTTATTTTTACAGATGAGGAAACTGAGGAACCAAAGGTTAAATGCCAGCTATGCTATCTCCTTGATAAATGATGTTTAGTTATGATGTCACTTGAATAAGGGCCTAATGTTATCACCATCTAGTTAAATTTTAATATTTATAGTTAAATTTTAATATTTCATTTTAATAGGGAAACTTTCAGGTCCTAACCCAAAGAAATATATTGTAGGGGATTCCTGGTACCACAGCAGGGTAATTAGGGAAAATATATGACATCCCTTTAAATTGCACTGCATAGATCAAAATCTAAGCTGCTTATGACTAAAACTAGCCCTTCATTGAACCGAGGTGAAGACTGACTCTAGACAAGGATGCCTGCAGAATATGTGAACTTAGAATTGTCTTCACATTAGGCAAAAAATCATTCAATTTTTCTTCTTTATGCAAATATGTAGAAAGGGGACTAAGTTGATTAGGGTTCAGAAGTTTGAAATTCTCAGGTCTGCTGTTGAGTCTCTCCAGGATCCTGAGCAAAACTCAATTTTTCTGCTTGTTTCTTCGTCAGTGAAATGGGGATATTTCCATTGCCTTATTCTAGATCAAGGGTTCTTATCCTAGGGTCTAAGGACCCTCAGTGGGGTATGGATAGATTTTAGGGGCAGAGGGAATAGTCTATGAATTTGGATATGATTAGGGCAGCTAGATGACATGTAGATAGACCCTTGGTCTTGGAATCAGAAAAACTCATCTTCCTGAGTTCAAATTCAGCCTCTGACACTCGCTGTGTGACCCTGGACAAGTCACTTAACCCTATTTGTCTCAGTTCCCTCATCTGTAAATAGGAGCTGGAAAAGGAAATGGAAAACCGTTCTAGTATCTCTGCCAGAAAACCAAATGGGGTCATGAAGAGTCAGACATGACTGAACAACTATGAATTTGGATGTGAAAAAATTGCATCTTTATTTTAATATAATCAGTCTCCTTTGTAATTCTATGTGTTTTATGATATACATTTAAAAATCTTTTTGTGAGAAGGTTCCATAGGCTTTACCAAACTGCCAGAGAAGTCCATATCACACACACGCGCACACACACACACGCACAAAAGGTTAAGAAACTCTGCTCAACAGGGATGAAGGCTGTAGACATTCCATGCGAATTGGCAACATCCTTAATAAACTACAAATCTTCTCCCCACCCCCTACTCATTTGTTCTTTTGTTTTATGGAATCTTTGGGACAAACACATTAAGCTTTCATTATACTAGAAAAATCTATTTCATGGAGTTATTTCCATGTTATTTCACAAAAGCATTCACATCTCAATAATCCCAACCTGCCAACAGCTATGCTGTGGTCTCTATTAATTGTCATTCATATGCATGGAAACCCAACCCTTTTGTAGATGATGGCCATCTATCTGTGACCATGTCCATTAACCCTGTCCAAGGGGAAAAATATATAAGACAGTTAAATATCAACATCCTTTTTTAAGAGCTCTATTAGGCAGGTGAATGGAAAGTTACTTATTTTGTGTTAAGAGCAACAAACGAAACACTGGGAACCATTAAACGGTACTAGAGATACATTCAGACTTTGAGAATTTAGCTTTGATGAGGTAAAAGGGAAATAAAAGATAGGAAAAAATGTAGTTGCTCAAGAGGTTGTTTATGTTATTAATCCTAAATCAGGGTCATTAGTCTTAATGGTTTTCTTTTTTTAATAATATTTTCCCAATTATATGTAAAAATTATTTTTAACATTTATTTTCTTAAAATTTCGAGTTCCAAATTCTCTTCCTCCCTTTCTTCCCTACCTTCTCCCTCTCTGAGATGATAAGCAATTTAATATAGGTTATACATGTGACATCATGGAAAACATGTTTTTTGGACATAGCCGATATCTTTCTACATTGGCTGTGTGCAAAAAACAATCTCTATTTCTCGTTCTATAGCTTGCCTCTGTTACTTCATTAGGAGGTGGGTAGCATATTTCATCATTCATCTTCTAATACTGATTGATTAGTAATTGAAATTATAAGAGTTCTTAAGTTATTCAAAAGTACTGGTCTTTAAGTTGTTCTAGTTCTGCTTACTTCACTCTTCATCAGTTCATATAAGTCTTTCTATTTTTCTCTTAATGTGCCTCTTTTGTAACTTCTTATAATATTCTATTGTATTCATATTCCACAATTTTTTCAGACACTTCCCAGTTAGCGAGCACACACCCCCCTCTTAGTTTCCAAGGCTTCACCTCTATAACAGAAATGCTATGAATATTTTAGTACACATGGGTTCTTTTCCTCTTTCTCTGATCTTTTTGGGGCATAGTTAACTCTTGGACGTAGTTCCAAATTACTTTCCAAAATGACTGGACCAATTCAAAGCTCCACCAAGAGTGAAATTAACATGTCTTTGTCTGTAACCCTTTCAACATTTGTAATCCTCCCCCTTTTTTGGGAGTCAATTTTGACAATCTGATAGTTATAAGAATGCTATTATGACTATTCATTAGAATCTCTGGGGACTACTTGGTTCAGCCTGAAAAACAGGTTGTTTTCAGGACCTGAGTTTTTCAGGTGATTCAGAAAGATAGCATAATGAAAAGAGAGTGTCATCCTTGAAGTTAGGAAAGACTTGAGTTCAAATCCTGCCTCAGATACTTATTAGATATGTGACCTTGGGCAAGTCCTTCAAACTCTCTCAGTTTTCTCATCTCTGAAATGGGGATACAATAGCACCTGAGTTACAGGGTAATTCTGAGGATCAAATCAGATAACATAAAAAGTGTTTTTGCAAACCTCATTAAGATTCTATATAAACGTTGGTTTTATTGTCAGCATCATCATCATCGTAACTATATCATCTTTGGAGTTTAAAGCCAGCATCCAAATTGGCCTTGAAGATTGGAAGGATTCATCATGACCAGTGGCATTTTCTCCTGGGAGAGGCAGTGGTCTGCTAGCTACCTGAAGTAACCACTGAAATACTTTCAAAGGACAGATCATGATAGAGGACCATGGAATCACAAATTTAGTGCTGAAAGGAATTTTAGAAGCCATGAAGTCTAATCTTTCATTTTATAGATGAGGAAACTGAGGCACAGAATGGAAACTTTATGCAGAGAAAAGGGAATGAGTAAGTTAGCTCTTTCCCTGGCCATGTCTTTCCACAACCATTTTTCTTCTATCAGGAAGGCCCTTTACCTCCATTTGACAACGTCAAATATTCCAGAGACATGGCACAGGAAAAGATTTTGCAAAATTCAGGTTTCATGTCCATTTCACTTTAAGAAATCCTCTCCCAGGTAATCACATTAAATTGCTTTGCTTGCCGAATTCCATTTTAACGTTATTCTCTCCCTCCTCCCTCAATACAATCTAAATTATAGACCAGCTGGCTAAGTAGATTAAAATCCTTTTTCTCTACTCTTTATGCAGCTCTGAGGCTTTGTTCTAGCAAGCAAAGCTGGACACAGTGTTCCAATAGTGAAATCTCTTGGAACAAAATTCAATCGGATTCCTAGCCATCCTGCCTCAAAGCACATTTATAAGCTAGCAGCTTCCATTTAGTCTCCAGAAATTCTCATTTCCATCAGGCAAGCATAGAGCCCTGGAAGATTAGATTATTTTTAAACAATGTGAATGTTCTTTGCTGATGCTCTAGGGGTACTTTCCATGGGCCAATTGGTAGGGGATTAGAAGAAGGATTTCCATTAGCAGTTAAGTTTAGTCTTCAGGTCTTGACACTGTAATTAAGATAGATAAGACTTTGATCACAAGTCTGCATTTCCATAGACTCTGAATGCTTGAGGACCCTTTGAAAAGATTTCCTGGGGACCTCAAGGATGTTCTCAGTTCCCTGAACAGTAGTTTTCTAAACATTATAATGCTTTACAATATACTTTAGCCACTTTAGTGAATAGTTTGGAAACCTAAATTCTGCTAGTCACATGCATATTAGAGAGAAAATTATTGAAAGAAAAACTTATTGGCTTCCATTGCCAAGGTCACTAAGACACGGATGGGAAGATGGGCTGTCCAGCATGCGCTGGACTCTCTAAAGCTGGCAAGATCCCCACAAAGTTGTGTGGGAAGAGACTTAGTCCAAGGTAGTAGAAACCTAGGCCTTAACTTTCTTTCTTCCTCCATCCCTTACCCCAAGTATTTAGGGTATAATCTCTGGAATAATCTCTCTCTCCTGGCTCACCACTCCCCAATTCCATCTAACTCAATGCTTTTATAACAGGAACCAGAGGATCTGGCTGAATCCCTCAGAAATCTGCAACAAGCTTTTTTTCTGGCTTATTTGACTTCATCCAATGACTTTCGAACACATTGTTAAAAGCTTATATTGAGATTGATCAATTGAGTATCACTTTAAGTGGGATGAGTTGATTTGCTTAAGTAAATTTCAGCGTGTTTCTCTCTCTCTCTCTCTCTCTCTCTCTCTCTCTCTCTCTCTCTCTCTCTCTCTCTCTCCATTCATTCATCCACCAATCTGTGACTAGTAGTAACTGTGTTCCTCTTTGGATCTAATTGGCCAGTTCCTGTTGCACAACTCCCTTCCTTCCTTTCTCTGTCCACAAGAGGAATCATACCCTTACAAATGAGTACTCTACCCAAGGGAATATAAATTTCTTGAAACAGAGCTCTGGAAAACCAGGCTTTGATAAAGCCTTTTGGGATTCAAATGGAGCTACTTGACTATGTCTTAAAACCAAAGCAAATGGGTGGCAAATAATAGGTCCCAGCGCAAGGCTCAGTTGGCATTGCTTAAAAAAGCAAAGGTCTCTCACTGCATCTGGGGCCATCTTCAGTCCTTCTGACCTATGTCTTGCCACTAGACTCAAATGACTCTGGAGGAGATAGTGAGGCTGTTGACTTTGCACAGCCCTGCCTCATTTAAATCCAATTCACTTGCAATTCAAGACATCACCTTCCTGCCTTCATTGATCCTCTCCAGAATGAGAATGAAGGAAAAACATCTACCTGTCTATCTATATGTGGGTAGATATTATATATAGGACATCCAGTAAAGGTTTTGTTTTCAATCTAGAGAAAGCAGTCAAATTCATTTAGAAAACTGAAGAGTTAAGCCTCTTAAAAAAAACAACTAAGATGTGGAGTGGTATTTTGGTGCTCTTTCTACCAAGTTAGATAAAAAAAAAATACAGAAGCAAATGACCTCCAGAAAAACAGATCCAAGAAAGCAGAAAACATTGCTCCAAGTGGCCAAGACACAGAAAATATTAAAGTTTATCTTTGAATCAGGTCTATCCTCAGGCTTCTCTCCCCTACCATCTTAGAAGGGATATGGTTACCAATGCATCAGAAACTTCCAACAGCCATCAGCCAGCCTCTTCCTTCCCCTGCTTCCTTCCAACTCAGGAAGTAATTTCAAGGAGTTTTATCTGCAGATATTCTCTCCTCACATCTATTTTTCTCTTATTCCTTCTCTAGTATCCATTGCCTGGTTAACATAAAGGGAATCCACCATTATCCATCAGGGGCTGTGAAAGTATAGTAACATAGCTACTCTGGATTTTTTCAATCTTTTTTTTCCAGTTAAATTTTAAAAATGGATACCACTTGCTTTTATATCACTTTCATTTCTAAATATATCCCACCTCTTTCCATTCAAGGCCCTCAGCCCAAGAACCTTGGGGATAATCACATGTCTCAAACCACCAGTCCCACTTCCAGACCAGCCCTACTCCCCATCACTGAGTGGAGAACATCTTGTAGAGAGAAGGCCCTAACTTCCTCATCACTACCAGTAACAAGTGCTAATGCCAATAGGAAGATGGATGCTGGTGTCTTGAGGTTGGTCCCACCTCCTCCCCACTAGTCCACTAGAGCTCACAGGCCTCACAGCCATCATCTGGCTGAGAAGAGACCAGCCATCTTTACCAACTGCCAACTAATTCCCACATATCAGGCAGGCAAGCTAGCTTAGTTAAAGCAGTAAGATACCCTGAGGGAAAGACAAGAGGCAGCATGTGAAAGGCAGGTCAAACTACCACTATCACCTTTGCCATCATCTCCCCTCACATCCTGATGGAGGCAGTACACAACCTGAACCCAAGAACCTTGGGGAACAGCAGCACTTCCAGCCCAGTGCCCTTAGCCACTGTCCTAGGAAGCATCCCCTAGGGAGATGCAGTTCCTGCAGCAGTTACAACCACAGCTTCTGAAGACCCAGAAAAGAAAGTCCTTGTCTCCAGCGTCCTTGGCCCTGTCCAATGGCTCAACGTCAGAAACTAATATGGTTTTATCAGTGGAAACATTAAAGAAGAGGCATTAACATCTACTTTGCCGCTGCACCCTAAAGAGCATGGAACCTTTTCATCTGAGCTGCAGCTGAAACTGTCCATGTGTTGTCTCCCCTGCCCCTTAAAACTGGAGCTCTTTGTAGTAGGAAGTGTCTTACTTTTTCATTTGTATCTCTAGCACTTAATGCATTGTACATAATAAATGCTTCATTCATTCATTCATTCATTCACTCATTCACACATTCATTCCTTTCTTCAGAGAGCCATCCACTACAAAAAGAGAAAGAGGCAGCAACAGAGAGAGATAGAGAGATAGAGAGAGGGAAAGAGAGACAGGGAGAGACAGAGAGACAAGAAGACAGAAAGACGGACAGAGACAGACAGAGAGGGAAAGAGAGACACAGACAGGGACAGAGACAGACAGAGAGAAAGAGAGAGATACAGGGAGAGAGAGACAGACAGAGAGGGAAAGAGAGACACAGACAGGGACAGAGACAGACAGAGAGAAAGAGAGAGATACAGGGAGAGAGAGACAGACAGAGAGGGAGAGACAGAGACAGAAAGAGATAGAGAGAGACAAAGACAGATAGGGAGAGACAGGAAGAGACAGAGAGGGAGACAGACAGACAGAAATAAACAGAGAGAGAGATAGAAAGGAAGAGACAGAGAGAGAGAAATAGAGATTAGTTCAATGATACTAATCCATTAGCCAAGTTTGGCAGTGTATGTAATGTTCCACACCCATAATCCTCTGCCTCTGCAAAGAAGGGAAGAAGGTATACTTACTGCTCTATTGGGAGGGGGGAAGAGTTGGGTTGGGAAGGAAGCTTAATTACTGTAATTACATAATGTTCAGATTTGTTTGTTCTTGTTCTTCTTTCTGGGTTTGATTTGATCCTCTATTATTTTCTTGTAATCCTGAACGTGAATGTCATTCCTTGTTTGAGATACAGGATACAGAGGTAAAAGTCTAGATCTGGAGTCAAAAGAGTTGGGTTTAAGGCCAAGCTCCACCATTTATTAACTCTTCAACCTAAGATGAATAGCTTCTCTGAGGCTTAGTTTCTTTACCAGTGGAATGGGGATAATAATTCTTGCCAACTATACATTTTACCGTGTAAGGGTGGTATGATTGAGTAAAACAAGACACCCACCCTGCTCAAATCAAGTGATAAGATGTTCAGTCAACCAGTCCATCAGTTATCCAAAGATTTTAGATTAAGTACAAAGAGTACTTAAAACTTCAATGACCTTAGCCAAGAAGAATGTTTTGATAAGATGAGTCAACTTGACCTCAGAAATCACCTATAAATGATCAATCTAATTTAGATCTGAAGTAATTTGAGTAGAGGCTAGGATTTAGATCCCCTTAGCCGGGAGGACCTTGAATTCTCCAAAGAGTCCAGTGGAAAATGGTCTCCTCATTTCCCACCAATGTCCTAGCAGCTCCCTCAAATCAGCTGATGGCAATGTCTGCTTTAGGAGTCAAGGACAAAATGGACATAGATTCTTGGCCCCACAAGGAGCCTAGCAAAGTAACTACACCATGCCTATGGAGAACATCTGGAGCACCTCATAAACAGAAGAAAAGGACTTCCATCATCCAAAATCTGAGTTAGCCCTCTGCCACATACATTCTCTAATCCCCAGCCCACTTTTTCCTGGATGGCATCTACTTGTGGATTTGAAAATGAGGTCCAGAGGTGTTAAGTAACTTACCTAAGACCAAGTAGGTAGTAAGTGACAGAGACAGAATTTGAACTCAGCTATTCTGCTTCCAGGGATATAGTCCATATCACAATCTGCATGTAAGCAGTGTGATGCTGTTACTGGATCAAATGCCTGGGAGGAAGGTTCAAGAAAGCCAAAAAAAAGCCAAAAGTTTGACCAACCTGTAAAGCGATCAAAAGCTCTTCCCATTCTTACCAGGGCCTTTCTTTTTCTTGGCCTGAAGTTATGCTAAATTATGTTTGGATATACCTGGTACTTGAAATGTGAGGAAAAGAATAAGAATAATTCTGCTCCCACTACCTTATGACTCCTTACCCACTACATCTCATCATTCCTTCTGTCTCTTAACCACAGAGAAGAAAAAACAGTGTAGAAGGTTTTCTGGAACTGTTGCTTTCATCTGTTAACTCATTAATCCATTCTTAAAACCACTCTGAGAGGTAAGGTACAGCAAATTTTCATTTTACAAAGGAAGAAAGTGAGGTTTATGGAGGCTGTGTGATTTGCTCAATGTCAACTAGTAAGCTGTGAGACAGGAACTCAAACCCAGATATCCAGGTTAGGGATCAAAAGTCTAGAGCTCTTACCACAGCACCCTGCTACCTCTAAGCAAATTCTGAAGAAATCTATGATAAATTAACTCACCTCAGGCTTTCCTTGTGTCTGTTTCTTTTGAGGAACTCTACTTGGACCAAGAATTTTGTTTTCAATTTCTTTATTTTTAGTTTTCAACATTCACTTCCAGAAGTTTTAAAATTTTTCCCCTTCCCTCCCCAAGAGGGCATGCAATCCGATATAGGCACTGCACATACATTCCTATTAAACACATTTTCACATTAGTCATGTTGCACAGATGAATTATAACAAACGGGAGAAATCATGAGAAAAAAAGAAACCGAAAAGAAAATCATCTGCTTCATTCTGCATTCCAACTCCATAGTTCTTTCTCTGGATGTGGATGGCATTTTCCATCATGAGTCCTTTGGAATTGTTTTTAAGTCCTTGCAATAAAAGCCTTACTCTGATGCTCCCAGTTGACATAGAGATGACCCCTGGGTTCATTGGGGTTTTTTCATTACTATTATAATAAACCTAATAGCTATCAATAAGAATAATCAAATAAACATATGAAATATGTAATAAAACCTTACATAAAACTAACATATTTTTACCATGCTGTTTAAGAAAGTAGAACCAAATAGACTGACCATCAAATGAAAAATATACTTATCTGTGTCCTCCTCTGAGTCACCAAAAGTTCTAATATCTTTGGCATAAAGATGTTTGTTTTTAGATTTTTAATATATTATATAAATATATTTTAATATTTGTTTTATTAATATTTATAAATATTATATTTATTGTCTGTATTCTTAAAATTTGATTATTTATATTTACACACATATATACACACATCTACACACACATATATACATATGCACGCATATGTTTGTATACATTGTGGTTTTACTAATTTCACACTGTACTACTTCATTTAGGTCTTTCCATATGTAAATAGTAAAAGTTCTAAGTATCCTTCACCCAACCCCTACTCTCACAGGTTAGTCTTAGGTCTTAGAACAAGGATATAGCTCCGTTTCAGGCTTCTAGGAGTTCCCTTGAGAAGTCTGGAGTGGTTCTCTAATACAGAGACATCAAACATGAGCCACATTTTGGCCTGCAACACTTCCAAGTGCTGCCTGAATCAGATTAAAATATAATTGGGAAATATTTAACAAAATAAAGAAAAATACAGTAGGGTTTTCTAAGTGAACATATGGCCCTCTGAAATCCTCGTGTATGCTTTAGTGGCCCTTGTTTCCATTTTAGTTTGTCACCACTACTCTAATGCCATCATACTGAGCCTCCATGGTTATCAGTTAAGGATTCATTTAGTCAGCCAGCCTTAAGTTGATTTTAGAAAGGGCTATTTAGAAAAATAGTATTTAGAAAGGGGTACATATTTATAAGATGGCATGGTAAGCAGAGTTGGAACAAAATATCTCCACAAAAGTCTATGTTAAGCTCTCCCACAAATGTATACAGAAGCCAAAAGAGAGTGGGTTTCAGCTTAGAAAGCACATGGGGTAACTGGCAGCTGCTGGTTTCTGGAAATCCTTTTTTCCCCTCAAGCAAGGTGAATCTTCAGTCAGTTTCTACTTGACTGCCAGTGAATACGCTGCCACCATCCATTGCTGTTCCAGGGGCACAATGTTAGGATGCTGATCCTCAGATGGAAAATCTAAAATCCTCTGGACCCTCCAAATCTTGCAAATTTCTTCTGAGGCCAAAGAGGGATGGGGGAGGAGACTGGGCTGTTCTTTCCCTTTCCGGTGTTTCCTCTTCAAGGGCTTTTACTAGAAAGACACACATTTATTCCATTTTCCCAAATGACTTCAATTTGAAACTAGTTCAATAATTTGCAAATGACCTTTGGGGCACGATCAAATTTTCTCAGTCTATCCAAAAACAAATTTTCCTATGCAACATGATTGCCATCCCAGGTACATTCAGCACTCAGTCTAAAACCTATGAATGAGATTGTTTGGGCATCTTATCACTTATTTTAAGAGGGATAGATGACTTTATTGAGTAAAATCAATCAACCTAAATTGCATTTTTTTGTTTGTTTGCAATGGCTGGAGATTAGAAAAGGATATTTGACTGAGGGAAACCAGTTACTCTATCACTGGGTCCAGCGGAGTGGACCTCATTTCAGTTTCCCTGTGGGTGGGACTTTTCCTTTCACTCTGCTTCTCTGGGTTCTTTTCAACCTGCTTAAGAGAGATATTGAGAGAGGAAGCTGTCTAAGGCCACTGTTTCTAGGCTGGACCAACTCTTACTCACTTAACCAAACTTCCTCCCTCCAGAAAACTGCTGGCTCATCCTTTATCTGATTGATATACAGCACTGTGGATCAATAAAAATGTCTTTTGTTCAGTCAGCTAAAGCTTCCATCTGGTTGTACCAGTAATTAATAAGAGAAATTATTTTTCTCTCTCCTTCTGTATAGCTGGCTGACCACAGCCTCCTTCTCATTTACATTTAATCCCTTAGGGATATACAGAAGCAATGAATATCTTTAAGAAACTCAAAGGGGAGAGAACAACTTTTTTAAAAATTTTAAATGGATTTATTTATTTTTAGTTTACAACATTCAATTCCACAAACTTTTGAGTTTTAAATTTTCTCCCCTTCCCCCTTTCCAAGATAGCATGCAATCTGATATAGGTTCTCCATATACATTCATATTAATCATATTTTCACATTGGTCATATTGTAAAGAAGTATAACCAATGCAATGAACCAAAAGAAAGAAGATACAAAAGAAAACAAAAAAAGAGAAAAAAAAAAAGCTTCGATCTGCACTCAGACTCCATTCTCTGGAAGTGGATAGAGGAGGTAACTTTTAAAGAAATGAAGGTTGACGATATAGGAATAGTAATATAAGGGAGGAAGTGAAAGTGTTACCAGTTCCATCACTAGCAACAAGGACAAAAGTGGCAACTTCCACCTAGTTGAGCTGGACTCTTAATTTTAAAGTGTTGCCCCACTTTGGGGAAAAGGCAAGGAGCCCTCGCAGTAGTAGAGGCAATGGGCAGCATCTCAGTTGACCAGCTTTCCATATTCCCCCATTCTCTCTTGGTCGGTGGTCCTCCCATCCACCCCTTAGCACCCTTGCTTATTCCTCACTTCTTGCAATTTCTCATCTCTCCTCTTAAAACTGAGGAAGAGATTGGCACCAAAAGTCCTTGAATCAGAATACACAGAGGATTTCTGTCCTGTTCCACATGTAACTATCTCAATTCCCTTCTCACTTCTTCAGTAAAGGGCTACTGCTACATTAGTATTCTTCATACTTAATATATTTATGGAGCCTAATATTCTATTTTATTAATATTCTACTATTTATTCAGCTTTTTCTAATTTGGCAGGCATACATATAGGTAGTTTCCAGATTTTTGTTTAAACAAATAAATTATCTCTGAATATTTGTGTTCAAGTAGATTCTTTTATCCTTTTTGTTAAATTTTTAGAATAAAAATATATAGCAAGATTCCGTATAGCAAAGGAATCTGTGACTCAAAAGGTATGTGCGGTTTTTGACTCTTAAGGCATATGACAATATTGGTCTCCATAATGCTGTATCAGACTAGTCTGACCAAAGATATCATTGAACACTTGTGTTCCGAGGAACCTACCAAAATTTAACATCATCATCTTTTGTAATTTTTCTATTCTAGTGGACTTAAGTTTGTCTCAATTTCCATTTCTTGTTTTTAGGAAATTTGACTATCCTTTCTTGTGGTTATACAGTTGGTATTCCCTCCTTCAAAAACTGTGTATTCATGTCCTTTGACCATAACTTCACTGGAGAGTGGATAATACTCTTAGGATATGTCTCTTTTCCTTATAGATTCAGGATGCCAGCCATTTATCAAATATATTTAATGCAAATTCCCCACCACTACCACCCCTCCCCAACATACTTTTTTTCCTGTTGAGAGATATTGCTTCTAATTGTGTAATGCCTTTTTATCTTTGCATAATCAGACCCATTGATCATTTCCAATAATGTCTTCCATTTGTCTGATTGCAAAATGGTTTCCCCTCTTGCTAGTTGAGATAAATACGATGATTTGTGGAGGGAAGAAAAGGATGAAAATAAGGAAGAAAAAAAGAAATTTACATGCTATCTTTACTATATATTTAAAAGTTATAGCAAGTTGTATATAATAGATTTGCAGATTCATGTGCAATCATCTTTTTTTATTATACTATGTTATGGAAATGTTTGCTTTATTTCATAAATTAAAAATAATATAAACAAAAATTTAAATATATATGTATATATATTTAAATCAATGATCCAGTTTATGGTAGTATGTGGTTGGAAATATAGCTCCAGACTCATTGCTTATCACTCAGATATCCTTTTTTTCCAAGTGTTTATTGATTCTGTTTCCTAGTGTTTTTAGAGATGGGCTAATCAAACACTAACCTCTTATCTGCACTGAAGTCTATTTCTGGGTTCTTTGTTTTACTCTATATATCTGTTTCTCTATAATTTTCCAGTACTGTGTAATTTATTTAAAAAAAAAATAATTTGCACTGGTAGAAGAAGTTTATTCCCTGGGATTTCTATACAATAATGAAATCATAGGTTTCATTTAAAAAATATTGCTTGAAATGTGGTAGCACAAACCCTCCTTCACCGGTTTGTTTTCATCATGTATCTGACCACTTTTGCCTATTTCTTCATATGAATTTTGTTATTATTTCATCTAATTTTATGAAATAACCTATTGTTGTTTATTTGCATTCAATTTGCAACTGGGTTGGGAATTAGGGACATTATAACTATTTTAGATCAAATTAACCATGAAAAGAGGCTATTGCCCCATTTCAAAGAAGTACAGAATCCAAGACTGGGAAGGGAACTGAGAAGCCATCTGGTTCAAATCTTCCCTAAATAAGACTCCCTTCACAACAGAAAGCGTGGTGACTGACTCAGTGGTCAGTCATACTACTCGTACCCAAAGACCTCCATTGAGGTGTTACATTACCTCTGCCAGAAAGCCTGTGTGATTTAGGGACATCTCTAGTTATTAAGAACTATATTTTACTGTAAGGATAATTATTGTACTTTCATCAGTAGGATATAACCTCTCCTGTGGAAGGATGTTTTTCGTTTTTATCTCTGTATCCTCATTGCCTAGCACATTACTTGGCACATAGTAGGTACTGAAAATATGTTTGTTGAATCAAATTGCATCATCCTAAATCTCTCTCTACAACTTCCACACATTGCTCCTACTTCCATTTCATCCACAAAACAATCCTTCAGATATTTAATGAGAGCTACAAGGTTCCTTCTCAGTCTTTTCTTTTTCATATTGAATATCCCCAGTTCTTCCAAATGATCATCACATAACCGGTTCTCTAGTTTCCTTGCCATCCCAACCATCCTCTTTAAGATATGCTCAAATTGTCCTTGTCTTTCCAAATATCTGGTACCTAGAACTGGGCACAATATTTCTGGTATCCAGTTGGAACGGATTTCAGCAGAATTACCACTTCCCCTAGTCATGGACACTAAGGTTTTTTTTTTTAACCCAAGTATATAACTTTATTTCTATTCCTGTTCAGTTTCATTCACTGTCCTTTCTGACTTCAAGTCATTGATAGACTTGTCAGTCATCCAGCCTGTAGGGCTGTATTCAAGTTGTTGATAAAAATATTCAGCACCACAGGATTCTAGATCATCAACCAAAGTGAGACAGAAACACTAAACACCTTCCAATTTATAACATGGC
This sequence comes from Notamacropus eugenii, assembly GCF_028372415.1. Classification (NCBI taxonomy): domain Eukaryota; kingdom Metazoa; phylum Chordata; class Mammalia; order Diprotodontia; family Macropodidae; genus Notamacropus; species Notamacropus eugenii. The sequence continues at coordinate 247,555,077 of NC_092874.1, read as the reverse complement.
TCCATTCTCAAAGACGATGCCTTCTTTTTTTTTTTCTTTCCTCCATTATGTATAGTGCACTTAAAACAATTTCTGGATACTCCAAGTCTAAACCAGCCATTATGTTGTGCTGTGGCAGGAAATCATCTATTTTTCTTCTACTACCCATGCAACCTCTCATTCTCAGTCCACACACACCAAGGTTATGAATCATTGCTGATTAGTTGCTTGTAAAGATAATTTTCCAGGAAGAAGAAAAGGAGGAAGTTAGCAGCAAGGGGAGAAAAGAACTTTGATAACAACTTTCAAATGAAGAGGACAACAGTATTTTTCAAAATTGAATATAACCTCCATATAGATAGACAAATTATATAGAGACATATTTGAATAATGTTTAATTATATAAATTTATGTATTCTTTAAAGTTCTTCAAGATTTAACAACAGAGAAGAGATTGGACCAAAGACAGATTTGGGTGGCAGCCCACAGAAGAGTTCTCTCCATGGTGATAACCATGATCCAGAATCCAGACCCGAAACTCTGGATACATGGATAGAGTTCACTTTTGTTGACTTCTCTCTGAAATCTCTTTGGCTCCTTCCACTACCCAGCATTTTTCCTTGGCATGTGAGAAATTTTTACGTTTTGTTCTCACCTATAGCTTTCCTTAAGAACATGAGAATTTAGCTTGTCTTGTTCCATCTCAAGTTTTCCCCTGGCAGTGTCAGAATTTGCCTCACTTCTAAGTCTCTACAATGAAAGGAAAAGTGTCCTCATTTCCCATGCAAGTATTCAGGCTAACAAAACATTTAATTTCAAAACAAACTGTATTTAACCCTATAGAAAAATTGCTGATGTCTTACATTTGAGCCTATAACCAGTTAATTTTCCTTCACTGACAATTTTCCTTACAACTTCTCTTCCTTTTCTGAAGGACCTCTAATTCCCAGAGGATTTGGACAGTAGGAGTCAATTGTTAAATTTGGTTGTTGAACATTTGCTATCATATCCCTGTGTTGCTCTAGAAATATTGCTTGAGCTCAACAGGAGTGAAATAGAAGGGTTAGGAAAGAAGTCATCACCAGATAATAATTAACAATAATGGGCATTTATATAGGGCATTAAGATTTGCAAAATATGTTACATCTATTATTTAATTTGAGCCTCCCAAAGCCCTTATTTGTAATGCTTCCCTGAGCATGGCTCTCCTAGTCAGGAAAATTGCTCAGAGCTGTAAGACAATCAAAGAATCCACCTCACTGATGATTCCTACTTCCCTGGGATAGAAATAGTGTTCCAGAGTTATAATAACACCCTTTTGGATGAAGTCTCTTTGTAAGGGGAAGAAATGAGGTTGATAGCCCTCTCTTTTCCCTATACATTCAAAGTCAGTCTCTTGCTGGACCAACCTCATCAACCTTTTAATGAAGTACAAGTTTTTTTCCTTTCCACAATAGAATTTGACACAGTTTAAGAACTCCTCTGCTGAGTCCAGGAATTCATCAAGTGGCATTCCATTGCCTAATCTGGTTATTCTTCTTAGAGTTTTAGAGGATGACCCAGGAAATCGCTGTCCATCACTGTCCCTAAAATCAAATAGTTCTCCAATGAAGTCACTTAAAGTCATTTGGTTCCCTGGATATGCTCACCACCTTTTAGGCAACCAAATCTGAGTCTCTGAGTAGTATAGTCTGTTCTGTGCCTGCCTCTCTTACCAGCTCTCCAACTTTATAATTTTTAACCCTTTCCTCTGGATTCATCTTTGAAGGCTAAGCTCAAATATATAGCTTTGATGTATGATCAGCCTTTATAAATGATTTTCCTTCATTATCAATATTGTGCCAAAAGGGTGACAATTACTCAAGGCAAGGTAGGGTAATCTTGTAAAGATTTCACACATTGCTATGGAATCCTCATCAAAGACTTCATCAGTAAGGTACTCACAGCAAAGAATGGTGGTTGGGCAGGTAAACTTCCAAATTCTTTGCCCTAGTCATTCATCCTAACGTAGATCTACCTAACCCTGTTATCATTTAGTCCATATCTCTCCCTGTTTTCCACAAGCTATCATGAGAAACATTGTCAAGCACTTTGCTAAAATATAAGCATATCTAACTTAGCTTAATAAAAAATAATATTCCACTGATAGTGGGATAATCATAGAAGGAAATAAGATTAGTCTGGTGTGACTTCTTGATGAAGCCACTCTGGTTTTTACCAATCCCTTTCGGTATGCTCATAATTCATTCTTTTTAATATGAGGGATAAAAATCAGTAAAGCTTACTGTCCTGCAGTTTATAGATTCCACCCTATCTCCCAGTGCTTAGCACAGAGTAGTACCTCAACAAATGTTTATTGATTGAGTGATATTTTTGAAAATTATAAAATTTTCCCTTTTCAGTTTCTGCAATTTCTTTTGTTCTCCAAAAATTTTCAAAGATCACTGACTATAGCTCAGCAATTACATCTGTCAGTTCTCTCAGTAGCCTAAAATGTAGTTAATCTGGGTGCAGTGACTGAAAATAATTGAGGACAGCTTAATGCTTTCTTAACATCTGCTCATGTTTGGTTTCTACTCTCTGCTATGAATTTTTGTCTTATCCTTCTCAGGTTCTTTGCCTTGGAAGAGAAAAGAAAAATCAAGAATTAAGTCATTCATTTTCATCATTGCCATCATTACCATCAATGACCCCAGGCTTTATTTGTTCCTTCTCTTTCCCCAACATAGCTGAAAACATATTTTTTATTATTCCTGCCTCAGTTCATCCTGTGCATTAACACTCCTGTCATTATTTTTGGAAGAATGTACTCTCTGGTAATCATCCTCAGTAATTTCCCCTTCCTTGCATCTTCCATACATGTCCTTAAAAAATTTATTAATGTCTTTTGTTTTTAGACCATCCATAATAGCTAATACATCTCTCCCTGTCTCAGAAAGCCATCCCTTATAAAAACAAATTTAGAAAAGAGAGGAAAAATTTCATCAAAACTAACCAAGACAACAACCAAGTTTGATTATGTGCACTGACCATACCAATAGCATACCACCTCTGTGAAGATGGAGGTCTATTCCCATAAATTCTTCTTTGGGACAAACTTAGTCATTATAATTTGACAGAATTCAGTTTGGATTATTTTATTGCTGTTATTTCCATTGATAATCTGTGTGCATGTTTTTCTAGTTTCTACTACTTCACTTTGCATCAATTCATGTTTTCCTGTATTTCTCTGTATTCACACCATTCATCACTTTTTATTCCATTACATTCATGTACCACAATTTATTTACCCATTTCCCAACTGGGGGCATCTACTTTGTTCTAGTTCTTTACTATTACAAAAACTACTATTATAAGTATTTTGAGGAGATTTTTCTTTTAATCATTGACCTCCTTGGGTTACATTCCTAGTAGAACTTCTGAGTCAAAGGGTCCAAGACATGTTAGTCACTTTCTTAGCACAATTCCAAATTGCTTTCCAGAAGGGTTGTACCAGTTCATATCTTCATTCTGCCATCTTTCCTCTCTAACCTAGATTATTCCAATTTATTTTTTGTTATTTTAAAGAATTTGCTGGATGTAAATCGTTATGATTTGCTTTTCTTTTGTTCATAATTTGGAGCAAACTTTCATATGCTTATTAATAATTTGTAGTTTTTGTTGCTACTTGGTTGTTTTTCCCAAATCCTTTTACCACTTAGCCACTTGGCTCTGGGTCTTAGGTATTTCTGTTAGTTCCTAATATATCTTGTATATAAAGTCTTTTCCAGATATACTTCACATAAAGACATTTTTCCTAATATAATGAGAAAAGAAGTATCTTTTAGTTCTAGTTGCACTGATTTTTTTTTCATGAAAATGATCTTCAATTTTATGTAATCAAAGCTCTCTCTTTTTATCTTTAAGATTACTTCTATCCATCCTTAGTGGAAAATTTGTACCTTGCCATGGCTGTGAAAGATTCCAAATCTAATTCTCTTCTAGTTTTTTTGAATAGTATAATGGTATGACCTTTAATATTCAGATTATATATCCATTTTGAGCTTATCATGCATATGGTATAAGATAGTAGTCTGTCTGAAATATGCTAATCTACTTTCCAGTTTTCCCATTGGCTCTTGTGAAGTAGAGAGTTCTTCCTCAAGTAATTTATATTCTTATTTTATTGAATACTGGGCAATTGAACTAAATTGTTTTTTGATTTTTCCTAATCTGACATATTTTCCTACTTTTCTATTTTTAATCTTTACCAAATAATTTCAATGATTATTGCTTTAGAGTACAATTTGAAGTCTAAAAGTGCTATTATTTTTTCATTCTTATCTTTTTCATCATTTCCCTTGAGATTCTAGAATTTTTTATATTTCCAAATCAATTTGATTGTTATTTTTGTCTAGTATTGAAAACACTAAATCTTAAAATTAATTTAAGTACCATTGTTCTTTTTTAATATGACATAGTCATGCCATAAACACCAAATATTTCTCCAATTGTTTAAAACTCAGGGGTGGGGAACCTGCAGCCTTAAGACCACACATGAGCTTCTAGTTCCTTAAATGTGTCCTTTTGATTGAATCAAAATTTAATTATTCTGTAAAATTTGGATTCAGCCAAAAGGCTACACTTAAGAATCTTGAAGACCACATGTAGACCTCAAGGTCATAAGTTCCCCACCCCTGGTTTAAATCATTATTTATCTCTTTAAGGAATGTTTTGTAATTATTTCTATATTGGCCTTATTTTGTTTTGGGAGACCAGCTTCCAGGAATTTTATGCATTTTGTAGTTATTCCAAAAAGGACTTCTTTCTACTTTTTTGTCTTGGATATTATAATCATTACATAGAAATTCTGTTGATTTTGTGGGTTCATTTTGTATCCTTTTCTAAAGTTATTAATTATTTCAATTCATTTCACTGCTGATTCCCTGGAATTTTCTAAATATATCAATGTTTTCATGTCTTATTCCTATTGCTAGTATTTCTAGGACAATGTAAAATAACAATGGGGAAAAGAGGCATCCCTACTTTATTCCTGTATTTATTGGGACAGCTTCTAGTGTATACCCATTGTATATAATGCTAGCTTTGATTTGCATAAATACTTCTACCATATTAACAACAGTCTTTTTGCGCCCATGCTGTGTCTTTTGTGTAAATTAGTGCTAAACTCTGTCAAAAACATTTTCCACGTACGTTGATATAATCATATTCTTTGGAATGTTTCTGTTTTTTATTATAATTACTTATATTTTTCCTATTGTTGAATGTACAGGTGTCTTAAAATTTTGAGTTAGTTGAATTCCCTATGGAGTCACTTAGATCTCTTTAGGCAGCTTCTTCTTTATAAAGATAAAAACCACATCAGAATTATTTTTCCTTGTGTTTCCAAATTGTTATTGATGAGAGCTTCCTATACCTCTTCAGCCAATTTCTCCTTCCAATGCTAAGTTTTTGAACTTTACCTTTATTTCTTTTTCTCAAAAAAAAATTTATTCATGCATTTTAATAGTTTCCAATGACTCCCCACTCTCACAATAGTATGTGCCCTTAAAAAGAGTTAAGCAAAACCATATGATGTAGTGATTTTGACTGACTGGATATGCAACATTCTGAAGTGTCTGTTTGCCATTATTGATAGCAATTTACATATTACAGGAATTAATCACCATCCAAATATGTAATAAAATTCCCTTAATAAATCAATCTGGACCAAGATTTTAACCTTTGGTATTTAATTTATGGTTTTCTCAATTTCTTTGTCTGAGATTAGATTGTTTAGGATAAATATTTCCTGTTTGAGAATTATATATTTTTGTAGATATTCATGTACGTTTTCTTTAATTTACAGTTTGGGTCACATAAAATTGGATAAAGTAGTCTCTAATGACTCCTCATTTCCTCTATTTGCTGTGAATTCACTTTGTTTTTCCTTGGAAATTTGATTTGTCTCTTTTTTGTACAGTTTTACTAATGGTTTCTTGATTTTGAGTCTTAATAACAATAACAAAAACCACCCACTTCTTTGACATCAAGGAATAATACGGGGGAAATCTAGACTGAGTCATACAACCTGGTTCTAATCCTGCTTCTGATGCGTGAAAGTTGTGTGTTCATAGATAAGTCAGCTAATGTTAATGAGTGTTAGGTTTTCCTTAGCTTTCTATTTTTATGTATTTCTGCTCTGGTTACAAAAATTGCCTATTTTATGCTTACTTTGAAGATGTTAATTTACTGATTCTCTAGATTGTTTCTTTTAGTCCAATCTCAATTCGTTATCTCTTTCTTTCTCTGTCTTGTTATGTTTTCAAAGATATGAATTTTCCTTGGAGAACTACTTGAGGTACCTCCCATATATTTTGGTATGTATGAGTATATATTTGGTATCTCACTGTTATTATTCTCTTTAAAGTAGTTATTTATTGTTTCCACAATTTATTTTTGGATAAAGTCACTACTTAGAATAACATTATTCAGACACTTTAGATCCATATCTTTTGTTTACATTTTTTAAAAAAAATTATTGTGATTTTTATTGCATGAGAGTGTTTAATAGCTGTGATTACTATTTCTGCCTTTTTGAATTTATTTCTGACTTTATGTGCTGGTACATGATCAATTTTTGTAAAGATGTTATTGATATTGAGAAAAAAATTTCAGTATTGCCTTCCAGAAATTGTCATAGACCTTACAAATTTATTTTTTTCCAAATTTCCTCAGAACTCTAACAATTTTAGCATCCATTTCTTTTATTAATTTTTTAGAATATTTCTATTATGTTATCCATAGTTTCTTTTTAAAAAAAAATATTTCCTCCTTCCTAGAGAATCAGTATGCTATAATAGAAAAGGCCCTAGATTTGGTAAAATTCTCCTTTTGCCCCTTACTGCTATATGACTTTGGCCAAGTCATTTTACCTCTTTGCGTTTTTGTTTCCTTACCAAAAAAGTGAGGAAATTGAACTAACTGACCTCGGAGGCTCCATATCTATAATCTTTCTTAGCACCTCTTAATTCTAACTTCTGTTCCTCCAATAATTTTTAAACATTTTTCTATAAATACTTCTTTTCATTTAGTCTTGTAATCTTCTTATACATGTTCATTCTTGTTGAATTTCTTAAAAATGTGTCATTTAATCATTTGAGAATATCTGTTAGAACTTATTGTGTTTGTTCTCATTTGCATTGCTTCTGGAACTTAAGGGTAATTTTTTATTCCTAATATAAGCAGGGCTTCTCTGGGCATGCCCTGTTCTAAACATGGAGAGGTCCTTGAGGGACCTTTTGAGCATGCCCATTGCATCTCCTTTGCCTGGCTTTCCTCCACCTTTAAAAGAGGACTTAGACTGACCCATTCCCTCCTTTCAGCTGTTTTTTTTCCACTGTGCTCTTTCTGCACACAGAGAGAGAAAGTATGTATCTGGGTACACCGATGTATAAGTATAGCTACAAATAGGTATCGCTATAGATCAATATCTATATTTATCTATATCATATATATAATATCCATATTGTCTATATCATAGCTATATATTATATATCATATATAACATCTATATATTATATCTATGTCATATCTATATGTTATCGATATCATATCTATATGTTATATCCATATCTATACACATTATATCTACATGATATAGATAGATAAATGCAGAATACATTTATCTATATCATATATAATGTCTCTATCATAGCTACATATTATATCTATATCTATATATCTATGTTATATTTATATCATATCTATTATATCAATATGATATAGATAAGTGTAGATATAGATCTATGGACAGATAAATATAGATATTGATCTATAGCTTTAGCTATTTATAGCTATACTTATACATTGGTATATCTAGATACATATTTCTCTCTCTCTCTCCCTCTCTCTCTCTCTCCCTCCCTCTCTCCCTCTCTCTCTCTCCCTCCCTCTCTCCCTCTCTCCCTCTCTCCCTCTCTCTCTCTCTCTCTCTCTCTCTCTCTCTCTCTATCTCTGTCTCTCTCTCTGTCTCTCTCTCTCAGTACATAGTTTTTTGCTTATTTTCTCTTCCATCACACTCATGTCCTTGAAATCAGAGGTTGTCTTTGCCTTTCTTTGTATTCTTTGCACTTAGCACAATGCTGGGCATTGATAAATGCTAATTAGTTGATTGATTAACTGAGGACTAGCTACAGATAGTGCACTAGGTTAAGTTTGGACTTAGCCACCATTCAAGTCACTTAACCTCTGGGTGGGAGCTCCAGATCATAGTGGATTGATTTCCCCGGGACGTAGTGGCAGGGATTCTAGAGACCCTGTGGAGGGTCATTACAGACAGGGGCCAATTAGGCTGGTCTGGTTCCTTGGATTTGATACTGGAACAAAAGAGGATATTTAGAGGATTTCACAATTAACCAAATGAGGACAGAGCTCTGATTCATCTGAGCACAATTCTCCAGTTCCATGGTCCGTCACATTGTAGATCTGTGGTCAGGAGGTTGAGGGAGGTGTTAGAATTACTGCTGTCCTGACTGGTTGGGTTTTTTGTTTGTTTTTGTTTATACTTAGATAACCAAGAAGTTATAACTCCTAAGTCAAGTTAAAAAAATAAGCCTATATTGGTCTTTTGGGGGTTTTATATCACCATAATTTTTCCCATTATTCTCCCACTCCCAGAGAATCATCCTATATAATAAATAGTATTTTAAAAGCAAAACAAGAGGAAAAATCAATTAATAAATTTTGTTAAAAGTCTAAAAATGGGGGCGATGTACAGCACTTGTGGCCCTCCAGCCTCTGCAGTGGGGAGAAGTGGAATCATAGCTCTTCTTTCAAACCATGACTTTTTTTTTGCAATTTTACACATTTATTTTTTCATTTGTAGGAGTGGAGGGGTTGGTCTTTCCATTTATATTGTGTCAGCTTCGTGTCTGTTGCTCTCTTGGCTCAGTTTCTTTCATTCTGCACTTCTCTGTATTGAATACATTTGTCATTCCCAATATAAAAGTAATATTTCTTTATATTCATGTATCATAATTTGTTTAGTCCTTCCTTTTTGAGGAGCATCTGTTTTGTTTTCAGGCAGGTAGGTAGCTCAATGGAAAGAGTGTTGTGCCTGGAATTAAGTTCAAATCCTTCCTTAGACACGTACTAGATGTGTGACCCTGGGCAAGTCACTTAACCTCTATTGGCTTTAATCTACCGTAGAAGGATGTAGCAAACCACTCCAGTATCTTCACCAAGAAAACTCCATAGATAGTGTGATCCACAAGGTCACAAAGAGTCAAACACAACTGGACAACTACTTCTCCTTTTCAGTTCTTTGCTTTCATGGTCATGGTAAAGTGACTTGCCCAGACTCACATAGCTACTAAGTGTCTGAGATCAAATTTGAACTCAGATCTTCCTGACTCCAGACCCAGTGTTCTATCCACTGTGCCACCTAGCAGCCCAGACAATAATCATATACTTTAAGGGAGGGGGGAGTGGCATTTCAAGCAGCATTTTAAAGCAGATGTGTATAAATGGTAACTAGTCCCTTCATAATTTACATCACTCATGTCTCTGACCCACTTCAACATCTCTGCTTTTAAATTTGCACACACTTGGTTGCATAAAAGTCATAAATGATTACTTTTTTCTGAGTTTATCCTCAGGGACACTCCAGATGACTGTTATAAAACATGGAGATAAAGAAAGAGGCAGTCTAAAGCAAAAAAAAAGTTCATATACTGTCAGATAAGCCAGGTCTAGCAGGCTCTCTCTTGAGGATGAAAATTGTAGAGAGGAGGGCATGCATCCTGACAACAAACCTCTAGGGGCAGGGAGGTAACAGTGATGATGATTAGGACCAGGCAAGTGGGAGCAGCTCCAGGCACTGCCTCCAAACTGGGAACAGACTTTGTCCACAAGAGAGGAAGAAAAAACCCAAATGCTTCATATTGCTCTGACTCTCGGGAATCAATAGGGTGTTTAGAGAGCCTCTGCCCTGCTACCAGAGCTCTGAAGACACCAGTAGACACCAACAAAGTCAGTCCTCATAGCTTCTAGGTCCCAGCTCTCCAGGTGGCACAGAATTTAAAGGTAGAAGGGCCTAGCTTAACTATTCATTGTACAGATCAGGAACCCAAGTTCAAGACTAGGGAAATGACTTACCCAAGTGGCTGAGTTCAGTTCCTCTGATTCCAAAACCAATGATCTTAACACTACCCCACAGCTGACACTTCCACTCGTTACCAAGCAATTTAAAGTACCTACTATGTGCTTGGTAGTGACAAAAATGAGAACAGTCCTTTCCCTCAAGAGACATGAATGATGTAAATTATGTCCCTTCCATTCTATCTGGGGAGGCTATACTTACACCTAAAAAGTGAATCTCAAATAAAGACAAGGTGATTTGGGGTTCAGGGGAAAAGAGAGTGGTAACTGGAAGGGGATCAGGGTAGGTTTCATGTAGAATGTAACACCTGAGTTGAGTCGTGAAGGAGATTAGGGCTTCTGAGGGACAACAGAGAGGAGAGAATGCATTCCAGACCTGGGAGCATCACCACTGCAGAGTTAGGAGATGGTATGAGGAACTGAGAGAAGACCAGTTTGACTGGACTGTGGTGTATATGAAGGGGAATAATGCATAATAAAGGCAGCTAGGAGGCTCCATGGTGCATGAAGTGCCAGGCTTGGAATCAGAAAGGCATGTTCCTGAGTTCAAATCCAGCCTTAGATATTTACTAACTTTATGACCCTGGGCAAGTCACTTAATCCTGACCAGTTAGGATTCATTTCCTCATCTGTAAAATAAGCTGGAGAAAAAAAATGGCCCACCACTCCAGTATCTTTACCAAGAAAATCCAAAATACAGTCATGAAGTGTCAGACATGACTGAAAAGCAATTGAACAACTATACCTTGTGGGCTGTTATGAATGTAAGAGAAAGGAAGGGAAAGGGAGAGGAAGTAAAAGGGTGGGAGATGAGGAGAGGGAAGGAAGATGGCTGCAAGAGTTCCCTGAGGAACCTCAATCCAAAGATCCTTAATGGAACCATGGGGAAAAATGATCCCTTTTAGCTTTAAATTTTATGATACCAAGGGAGAGGAAGAAAGGCTCTATGGAACAAAAAGTAACCTCCAAAAAATTGGGGGGGAGGGTAGAGGGAGCAAAAGAGCTGAATTAAAAGTAGTTTTTTACTCTGATCAAAAGTCGTATTTTTTTATCTTGTTGCCTCAAGAAAGGGAATAGAAAATAGAGAGGGGGCCTGATAAGACTTTGCTCCTAAGCTGGGGGAAATATGAATCTTCTCACTTGATGGGATAAGGAATTGGGATGGGAATGCCTTTTGGATACCCCTTTGGGAGCTAGAAATCAGATAGCAGTTTAATTGAATTTTTAATACTTCTTTCTTCCCTTTTTGTATGTTACATCTATTGATGCTTTCCAGACCCTCTCAGGGGGTTTGGGAGCTAGGAGAGAGCATGTTAGTCTTCTCTTTCTCCTTATCTTGCTCTTTTTTGATAAACCCTTGGGTTTAAAAGGCAGGCCTACGGTCAACCAGATAAAGGAAATACATGAGGTCTTAAAAGGGGACTTTAGTATGCTTCTATGGATACGCCAGTAAGCATCTGGAGCCCATCAAGACATCAATTATGTAGAGATCAGAGAGACAAGAAGCTATGCTGTGTTGCTAGAATAAAATGGAACAAAGGTAGACAACTTTTTCTGCCATTTTTTACCAGCGCAGACATTGTTATTTGCATAGAGCAGATGAGAATGATGGGAGAGATTTAAAATAGGTCCATCACCTTGGTTCAGTTCAGCTCATTTTCCATTTATAGAAGTAGAGGCCCAGAGATATTTACCCAGCGTGCTGGAGGTAGGGAGAAATGGGGTATGATGTGATCTATGAATCGGTGGGTTTCTGGTCCTAAATTAGATACGAGTTGAACTGGTGACTTTCGGGAGACTACAGATTAAAAAGAAGAGGTCAAGAAGACTTTTGTGCAGAGTTCAAAGAGCAGATGTAATTTTAGCTTGGGCATCTGTTATTTTCTTTTAACAGCCTGACTGAGGGGAAAAGCTTCATTTATCAATCACCATGGACTGTGACAACTGGAGAGAATTGTAGCTCTCCCCGCAGGGCAGAGACTTACTAACCAGAGTAGCCCTAGTGGATGGTGGATTGACTACCAGGTGATCCTGGGGAGAACTGGATACCTGAAGACCGAGTGGCACAAAGAGCTCCTGTCTGCCTGATGGGGAGCACAGAGACATGGTGCCCGCCAGGAAATATTGGAGAGTAATGCCTGCCATGGCAGGTGGTTCAACAGAAGAAATCAACAATTCTCCAGCATCAGAAGTGAGTGACTGCTTCATGTGTCTGCCTTGGTCCTGTGAGCCTGCCCTTATGTCCAAGTTCCCTGGTTATACATGTATATGCATAGATTTCATCTCTATGCCCATTCTTCTCATTGAATGTGTATGCATTTGTGATCAAATAAATTCAAAGTTGATGGGGGAAAGGAAGATTGAAGAAGAGGGAGAAGGGAATGTTGTACAATTATTTTTACTTATGTGCTATTTCATAAAATTTGCCTCTGCTTAAGTGTGTCTTCTGGCTGACCAGTCAGACAGTAAACATTCATTAAGTGCCTACTCTGTGCTGGAGTGAAAATTAATAATAGCTAAAAAAAACCAATCTGAGCTAAATGAACAAAACAGGCACAATAAACTGCTAAGTGCTGGGGGTATAAATATGAAAAAAAGACAGTGCTTGCCCTCAAGGAGCTTATAATCTAATGGGGGGAAATAAACCAAAAAAGGAAGATAGAAAGAGGCAATGAGGGAAATTGCTGGAAAGTAACTGGCCCCGGTGCATGGTGGGAAAATCTGGGAAGTTCCAAATGTTACAGGGAAATGAGATGTTCTGAACTAAGCTCCCCTTTTAAATGGAGGTTTTGAAATTCATGGATCCACTTTCCAATGACATGGCTTGCACTGACTTTGTTTCTGAGTGAGGGAGGGCTGTGCAAGGTCACCAGCCTCACTTCTCCTCCAGAGCCATCTGAATCCAGTGACCAGATATTTATCTGGATGACTGGAGATCACCCAGGATGAGGCAATTGGGGTTAAGTGACTTGCCCAAGGTCACACAGCTAGTGAGTGTCAAGTGTCTGAGGTGACATTTGAACTCAGGTCCTCCTGACTCCTGCACTGGTGCTCTATCCACTACACCGCCAAGCTGCCCCAAGAAGGAAGGACAGAGGGTGGTGATGAGGTGGAGTACTGAGGCTGATGGGATCTTGCAGGTTTTCTCATTAATGAGCTTCCAGAGAGAGTCCCAAAGTTATGTACCCAGGTAAGAAATGAGATCAGTAAGAGTAAATCCATTGCCTTCTTATCAGTTATAGTGACATATATTCTAGTATTGGATAGAATTGTAGGATCTCAATGTTTTGGGTTTTGCCCTAATATATTTGTTTTACTTTATTATGTTTTTATCCAAGTCCCTGCATATAATGGATTGATGCCAACAAAATAAAAATATAGGATTTGAAAAAAAAGGGGGGGGTAAATCTCTTGGTGAGCTATGGTGTGGAGAGGATTCTTACCAACCAGGTAGCTAGAATCTTAAGTATTGCCTTCTGGGAGATGATGAGGGGAGGGCCCTAGGTGCTATGATGAGTTCACCCCTGTTTCACAAATAACACGAGAGGCACTGGAGTTTTGGGACTCCAGCCTCTACCAGGTTCACTCTTGATCTAGTCAGACAGAAAGAACAGGAAGACAGTTTTGGAGGGGTTAATAATCTTACTTTATTCTGGTCTATTCTTCTCAAGAGAGGGTTGCTGATAATGGGAGCACCAACCCCTACAGCATTTCCTAATCATCCTTCTCACAGGGTCTGGCAAGAATAGAGTAGGAGCTACAACTCCTACGGAATCCCCTAAGCCTCAGTGGGGACTGGTTGAGGCAAACTCAGATTTCTCCCAAGCCCTAATGGGGGCCAATCAAGGCACACACAGAATTAAACTGTACTATCCCCCTATGCATTACCCCACTCACTGGCCAGTGCCCACTTGCTTTATAGGGTAACAGACAAAGAAGGCATATTGCCAGCAATAGCCTCACAAGTTTACGTTATCTCACTATTACATCTCACGGTACAGTTGCAGTGAATATTTACAAATTTAAGCACAAATGTTTATGTTATATATCCTTATATAATGCTACCCAAAAGTGGTGAGGATGTGTACAAGTCATGAGCCTGGGAAATGGAGATTGCTATGGCCATGGATCCTGGGAAACGAAACTCTAAGAAAGAACAGAAAAAATCCATCTTACACACTAAAATCCATGTTTCATATATACATGTCTATATATATATATATATATATGTATATATATATATATATATAGACATGTATATATGTATATATATACCTACACGTTCTCTCTCTGATGGATGATGCTAAATAAATGCTAATTAATTCTTACTTTTTGAGACTTCTTTTTTTTAGACTTAATTCATCCACTAGCCTTTGGTGATGATAATATTACTTTGAATGTGTTACAAATAAAGTTCACTACATTGCAACTGTTCTCACTAGAGATATTTCTTACTAGTGTCTCCCAGACAGAGTTTCAAGATATAATCTAATCTCATTAAAAAAAAAATCTAATCATAGTAGATTACTTTTGCAGCTGGCCAATCTATTTTCCATTGATTCTATTAAAGATGTCTTCTGACATTTTTTTCCAGATCTAATGCTGTACTCTGATTAGGGGCTTGAAATTCCCTGTACAATGATTATGGGAATGAAGATGAGTATCCTATAGTCAGTTCTGGATGGGCTGGGTTGGCAGGAATGAATCAGAGACCATCCTATCAATGAGGCAGCATGGTGCAATGGAAAAGCTTGGAGATTCATAGACATGAGTTCAAAACCCAGCGCTGCTGCAACTATCTCAATGGCCCAAGTCACTTAACCTCTCTGGGTCTCAGTTTCCTTATCTGTGAAATAAGGTGTTAAACTAGATGACCTAAAAGTTTCCTTCTCTCTCCTAATGGTGTAGGGATGGGCACAGTCAGGCTGATAAGTGTTGTGAATAGGATGATGGTATACAGGGGTTGAGGTGAAGTATCATCATGAAAAATAAACATTTATTAAATACTTATCATGTGCCAGGCACGATGCTAAGTACTGGGTAGGCAAATATGAAAAAAGTCTCTGCCCTCAAGGAACTTAGACTGTAGTGGGGGAGATAACGTGCAAACACATATATACAAAGCAAACTATACATGAGATAAATAGAAAATAATTAACAGAGGGAAAGCACTAGAATTAAGAGTTAAGAATTAAGGCTTTCTATAGGATTTTAGTTGGGACTTAAAAGAAGTCAGGGAGGGGAGTAGTCAGAGCAGAAGAGGAAGAGTGTTTCAACCATGAAGAACAGTTGGAGAAAAATGCCTGGAGCTTAGAGCATCTTTCATGGAATAGGCAGGAGGCCAATGTTACTGGATTGAAAAGTATGCATTCAGGAGTAAGGTTGTTGTTTGTCCTTCATTCTCAAAGAGAGCCATGACATCAGGAGGTGATGACATGACTTTCAAGTGAATTGGATTTAAGTGAGGCAGGACTGTGCAAAATCATCAGCCTCACTTTCTCCTCTGGAGCCATCTGCGTCCAGTAGCCAGATAAAGATCCGGATGACTGGAGATGGCCCAGGATGCAGTGGGAGAACTTGGTCTTTTTAAGCTAAAGGTCTTTAATAGGTCTCAGTTTGACTGAGGCAACACCTATTCAGTGATTAAGATTAGGTCCAAAAGAAGGTACAGAATAGCCTCTTTTACCTAGACAAAAAAAATAATCTGGGAGGGGATTAATTAAAAAATTAATCTCAGGGGTTATGACCAAAACAGAAATAATTCTTATCTGCATTCACTCTGAGCCAATCAGGGCCCAAACAGTGATCAAGTGGGACTTGGCCTGAGACCTCTTGTGGCCAATCAATAAGAGCCAGAGTGGTTTGGATTTAAGACCTAGTCTTTCAGGAAGAAATCTAGCCCACAAAGCCCAAGATATCTTGTAAGGTTTCAGTGATCAAAATTTACATTCCTTTGGGCAGAGCACCTGCAGGTAAGGGTATGGTATCCTATGTGGATGGAGGAAAGAGAAGGAGAAGGGTTGTGTTGCCCAACCAGCCAGTTCCAGTTGGGTAATCAGTGGGACAGCTCCTACTACTACTACTCTCAGTCATGGAATAGACTGAGACCAGGGTCACTGGATTGAAAAATATGCATCAGGGAGTAGAGTGTAAGAAGACTGGAAAGGTAGGAGAGTGCTCGGAACACCAAACAGGAATTTTTGTTTGGTCCTGCAGGCAATAGGGACTCACTGGAGTTTATTGAGTAGAGGGCTGACATGATTAGATCTGGGTTTTAGGAAAATCACTTTAGTGATTGAATGGAGGATGAGCTGGAGTGGGGTTGGACATGTAGTAGACCCCTGCAGACCAGCAATAATTCAGGCATAGTGATGAGGGCCAGAATTAGAGTAGGGGCAGTGTCAGAGGAGAGAAGGGTGTGTATGTGAGAGACATTACAAAACTGAAACAACAGGTTTGTGCAGCAGAATGCCTACTCTGCACCCTGAGGCAGTGACTGGTAAAAGCCTTACCTACCTCCCCGTCCTGAGCAAGCCCCCCAGATCAGCTTTGACAGATTATAGATCTTATTACATTATCTTTCCCTCCCAAATACACCTGTCTTGCACACTCCAGGATATAGCCTAAAGTTATAACCCTCCCCATTCTTATCAGGGATAGAACGATCCTCCCAGTCACCTGGGGTTCCCATCCTTGGTGTCATCTTCAGCTGCCCATTCTCCCTCATCCCATATATCCAATTAGTTGTCAAATATTGCCAATTCTACTTTCACATTTTTCCCAAATGTCCCCTAAATAGCCACCACTCTAATTCAGACCCTCATCATCTACTTGAACTGTTGCAATTAGCTCTGATTAATTTCCTTGCCTGGAGTCTCTCCTGATGCCCTAAGTTCAGGGCTGACCATATCATTCCTCTGATCAGTGAACTGCAGCGATTTCCTGTTGACTATAGAATTAAATATCACTTCATCTTTATTTAACATTTTTAAATATCTATTTTCTGTAAGTTTCATAATATCAAAATTATTAGCTTAGTTAATGTATGTATATGATTCATAAATAGGTAAATATATACATATATGGACTGTGTGCTAAAAAAATTTTTGCTTATGGGATACGTAATCAAAAAAGTTTGGAGAATGCTATACTACACCATACTCCCTTCTCACCTATCATTACTTATTATTATGATTATGTACTGTTATGGGCCACCTGCAACATTCCCACCCACTTTTTGAGGCAGGATGGGCATGTGCCAATTATTAGAGACCTCCCTCTAGAGGTTGGAAGTGTGGGATGGGGAGAGAGATTCGAAAGCCCAGGCCTGTCCATGACTAGAATAGGTATGTGGTCCCCATATCAAAAAAGCTCAAATGAGCAGTTAACTAGTTCAAAGTCAGGGAAATTGCTGCTGCTCTGGAAGAAGGGCTGCAGGAGGTGAAGGAAGTTAACACTTGGCTAAATTCAAGCAACTCTCCAAAAACAAGGCCTCTTTCTTCTCAAGACCTCTTCACCTTTTTGGTATCCTAGATCCCTTTGCCAGTCTGATGAAAATTATGGACTGACCCCTTCTTAAAATTTTGTTTCTAAATGCATAAAATAAAATGCAGAGAATTATAAAGGAGATCGATATATAAAATATGTGTAAGTCAATATATATTGATATCTATCATATCCATATGTATCTGTAAACCAATATATACAGATTTTATATATTATTTATATATATCATATTACAGATTTTGTAATATTTTAAAAAAAGTTCTCAGGGAGGAGCCAAGATGGTGGAGTAGAAAGATACACATATGCTAGCTCCTAACCCACAGCCCATATACCTGTAAAGAAGAACTCCCAACAAATTCTGGAGTAGCAGAAGCCACAGAACAATGGAGTGGAGGAGATATCTGTTCCAGAGAGACCTGAAAAACTGACACAAAAGGTCCGTCGCACCCCGGGCCCAGAGCAGAGCCCAGCCCTGCCTTGGCCGCGAGACACTGAGAGGAGCAGATCCAAGTAGGCTTCAGGGACAGAATCTCCAGCAGCAGCGCAGGTCCCTCCACCCACAGGCGCCAAATGTCAATGAGAGGGTCTTTTTGGCTCACCAAGAGGGGAGTGGGGTGTCTCCATAACTTAGGCCCCCTCAGGAGGCAGCAGTGGAGGCAGCAGCAGATAGGGGCTCCCAAAGCAGGCAGGAGCTTGGATCCATTGTTGAAAGTCTTTGCATAAATCCCCTGAGGGAACTGAGCTCAGTGTGGTGGCCCTGCCCCCACCTGAGCAGCTGAACTTAATCTCACACTGAATAGCAGCCCCGCCCCACCTAAGCCCTAAGGCTGGGAAGCAACATTTGAATCTCAGACCCCAATTGCTTGCTGGGCAGATCTGGAGGCTAGGTGGGTATGGAGAGGAAACTCAGAAGTCAAGTCACTGGCTGGGAAAATGCCCAGAAAAGGGGAAAAAAAATAAGACCATAGAAGGCTACTTTCTTGGTGAACAGATATCTTCTCCCATTCTTTCTGATGAGGAAGAACAATGCTTACCATCAGGGAAAGACACAGAAGTCAAGGCTTCTGTATTCCAAACATCCAAAATTAATATTCAGTGGGCTCAGGCCATGGAAGAGCTCAAAAAGGATTTTGAAAATCAAGTTAGAGAGGTGGAGGAAAATGAGGAAGAGAAATGAGAGAGATTCAAGAAAAGCATGAAAAGCAGGTCAACACCTTGCTAAAGGAGACCCCAAAAAATGCTAAAGAAAATAATGCCTTGAAAAATAGGCTAACTCAATAGGCAAAAGAGGTTCAAAAAGCCAATGAGGAGAAGAATGCTTTCAAAAGCAGAATTAGCCAAATGGAAAAGGAGGTCCAAAAGCTCACTGAAGAAAATAGTTCTTTCAAAATTAGAATGGAACAGATGGAGGCTAATGACTTTATGAGAAACCAAGAAATCACAAAACAAAACCAAAAGAATGACAAAATGGAAGATCATGTGAAATATCTCATTGGAAAAACAACTGACCTGGAAAATAGATCCAGGAGAGACAATTTAAAAATTATGGGACTACCTGAAAGCCATGATAAAAAAAAAAAAGAGCCTAGCCATCATCTTTCATGAAATTATCAAGGAAAACTACCCTGATATTCTAGAACCAGAGGGCAAAATAAGTATTCAAGGAATCCACCGATCACCTCCTGAAAGAGATCCAAAAAGAGAAACTCCTAGGAACACTGTGGCCAAATTCCAGAGTTCCCTGGTCAAGGAGAAAATATTGCAAGCAGCTAGAAAGAAACAATTCAAGTATTGTGAAAATACAATCAGGATAACACAAGATCTAGCAGCTTCTACATTAAGGGATCAAAGGTCATGGAATATGATATTCCAGAAGTCAAAGAAACTAGGACTAAAACCAAGAATCACCTACCCAGCAAATATAATACTTCAGGGGAAAAAATGGTCTTTCGATGAAACTGAGGACTTTCAAACATTCTTGATGAAAAGACCAGAACTGAAAAGAAAATTTGACTTTCAAATGCAAGAATGAAGAGAAGCATGAAAAGGTAAAGAGCAAAGAGAAGTCACAAGGCACTTACTAAAGTTGAACTGTTTACATGCCTACATGGAAAGACAATATTTGTAACTCTTGAAACTTTTCAGTATCTGGGTAGTTGGTGGGATTACACAGAGAGAGACAGGAGAGAGAGAGAGAGAAAGAGAGAGAGAGAGAGAGAGAATGCACAGAGTGAATTGAATAGGATGGGATCATATCTTAAAAAAATGAAATTAAGCAGTGAGAGAGAAATATATTGGGAAGAGAAAGGGAGAAATGGAATGGGGCAAATTATCTCTCATAAAAGAGGCAAGCAAAAGACTTATTAGTGGAAGGATAAAGAGGGGAGGTGAGAGAAAAACATGAAGTTTACTCTCATCACATTCGACTAAAGGAAGGAATAAAATGCACACTCATTTTGGTATGAAAACCTATCTTACAATACAGGAAAGTGGGGGAGAAGGGAATAAGCAGGGTGGGGGGGATGATGGAAGGGAGGGCAATGGGAGGAGGGAGCAATTTGAAGGCAACACTCTTGGGGAGGGACAGGATCAAAAGAGAGAATAGAAGCAATGGGGGGCAGGATAGGATGGAGGGAAATATAGTTAGTCTTACACAACATGACTATTATGGAAGTCATTTGCAAAACTACACAGATATGGTCTATATTGAATTGCTTGCCTTCCAAAATAATGGGTGGGGAGGGAGGGATGAAGAGAAGTTGGAACTCAAAGTTTTAGGAACAACTGTTGAGTACTGTTTTTGCTACTAGGAAATAAGAAATACAGGTGATGGGGTACAGAAAGTTATCTGGCCCTACAGGACAAAAGAGAAGATGGGGACAAGGGAAGGGAAGGATGATAGAAGAGAGGGCAGATTGGTGATAGGGGCAATCAGAATTTTTGGTGTTTTGCGGTGGGGGTAGGGGACAAATGGGGAGAAAATTTGGAACCCAAAATTATGTGAAAATGAATGTTAAAAGTCAAATAAATAAATTTAAAAGAAAAAAAAGTTCTCACACCCTATGTTAAGAACCCCTGCTCTAGAGAGAAGTAGGCTTCACTACTATTATCAACCTGACCAGGCATAAAGGGAGAATTCATGGATAGGATTTCCCCAAGCCAAAGATAGTCCTCTAGGTGTTACTGGGACAACTTGGCCAATCATGTTCTCATCCAGCCAGAGGTAATGTAGTAGACTTCAGTGGAGTAGCTGCTCTAGTTTAGTCCTGAAGAAAGCATATGGCAGGACAATTTGTAAGCCAAGTTTTTCCTATAGACTGTAGATGAAACAAGGGATGATCTTAATAGCTTGCCTCTCTATAGTAGAGTCAAGGTTAATAAAGTGACAACCCAGTGAGATAGTGAGTAAGGGTACTATTACCTCAATTTAACAGATGGAGTCACCAACTAGGGTCACTGTGACATCTTTGGAAGGTAGCACAATCCCTTGACAAGAGCACTTCAGAGTCTGAAGAAATTTGCCTTTAAAAGGAAAAGCTTTTGAAGGAAAACATAAAATGATAAGTAAAGTGACATAATGACCCGACCCATTCATCAACCAACAACTATATACAGAATACTTCCTAGTCATGAAAAACCCATCTTTCTAATGACATATACATATCTGTATACAAGGTCACCATCCCTTTGTGATCTTTCACAAATTTTTCTTTTCCTTTTTGTGTAACTCCCTGTATCCCCCACTTATTGCTAAGCCATAACCAAAGGAAGGCAACCAGAGTTTGGATCCAGGGTACTAAAATCCCAGGTCAGGATAAACTTCCTCCTTGAAGGTGGTTCTCTAGCCCAATTCCTTCCCACTCACCCCCCCCCCCCCCCACACACACACACTTTTCTAGAGTCCATCATTCACCACGCACAGCTCACTTGTGTCTAATTGGGGCAAACTATCCACCAGCACCAAATTTTTGCCTATATCTCTGATCTAGTATGTTTTGCCTTCTTTGAGTATTTTCTACAGGTCAGATTCTGGGCTGGAGGTGGATAGGAGCTTCATAGAAAGGGAAACTTCCTTTACGATACAAGGGATTCCTTGCTTTGAGCACATCCATTATTATAGATGAGCTAGATTTCCAAAAAAGACAAGTGAGGGGGATAATTCTTCACCTTGGTAGAGGAACTCTCCAAGTACATTTAAAAATCAGGTTCAATTTGCAAATTTTTTATTTTATATTCACTGGTTTCATTGATGTGTTCTGTATTCGCATTACAAATATTTACAAATTAGTCACACATAGCCATACTGTGGGGAGATCTCTCCTAACAAAGTAAAGCAAATAAGTAAAACTAATAAAATATGACTATCTGAAAGTGCATGCAGCATACAATATTATAAGAATGCAGTTTTGAGGAGTTTGACAAACTGGTGAAGAATGAAATGAACAATTTATATGAAGCAACACAAACAACTTTGAAAACTGTAAGAACTGTGATCATTACAGTAACTATCTATGATTCCAGAGATCTGATGATGAAACATGCCATTCATTACAGAGAGATGATAGATTCAGGGTACAGAACGAAACAAACATATTTTCGCACCCAAACAAATTTGCTTGGCTATGTTTATTTGTTAGAAAGGATTGGTTTTTCTTTTCTCTTTTTCCCTTCCAATGGAGTAGACGTTCAGAAGGAAATAAAATATTTCTGTTATTTTTTTAATAGGGAGGTAAAAGATACTACATTTGTGGAATATTTCACACACTTTCCAGATGAGGTCATTATATTCAGAAATATTGTTGGGACAAGGGAAGTAAGGGTTATTCAGGGACTTTCTGTGGGGTAAAGGAGCTGTCCCAAAAGCAGCTTTATGCTCCAGGAGGACCTTTTTCTGCCTATCCCAGCCCAACATACCATCTCCACTATAGAGCTTTTCAGGTCCTACTCTTGGGGACCAATCAAGGGCATCCTGTAGAATGGAACCCTCTCCCTCAATAACTGCACAGAATGACAGGTCTGTGATCCAAAGATTAACTTCAGGGGTAATAATACAGCAAGCTAATTACTGTCATGCTGCTGCACAATACTAAAGAGCCATTTAAATGTTTTACAATTAATTAGCAATCAACTCAGATACTTATGCCATTGTGATATGCAGAATTACACACAGCTGGATTTTTTTTTTTTAAATGAAGGGATGACATGTGCCATTCATCAATTTCAGGTTCCTGGAGTCCTGTCACTGTAAATGATGAATCATCTGCTTACAGATCCATTCTTCAGTACTTAAAACATGTGTTTTGATAAGAGCATAATGATATCTTATTATGCCAGATAGCTGGAGAAAAAATTGGCAGGGGAAAATTGATCAAAAAAAAGCTCATATCAGTTAATTGACGCCATCCTCTCACAATCCCTTTGGGAAGTATTGGAGAGAATTTTCCTCCCCCATTTCACTGTCGAGGAGAGGAGAGGGACTTGTCCAAAGTAAGGTTATTCTTCTTTGGCCTCATCTTTTCCTCCTACTTCCTCCTTTCTGTTGAGATAATGGGATATGGGAGAAAGACCACTGGCCTGGAAATCAGGGGACCTTGAGTCTACTCCCAGCTCTGTCACTAATTTCCTCTTTATGAACTTTTAGTTTCTTCACCTGAATAAAAGGGTGAAGAGAAATACACTAGATGCTCATTAAGGTCCTTTCTAATACTAAAATAGAATGATAAACTTGAAGTCAGGAAGACCAGAATTTAGATTATGCCTCTAATTCAACTGTATGAATATGGGCAAGACACCCTCTCTGAGCCTCAGTTTTCTCATTTGTAAAATGAAGGGATTGGACAAAATGACCTCTGAGGTCTCTTCCAACTCTAACTCCATAAAGCTATAGACTAATAATTATTTTTGCTAATGAGAGAAATGGTTTTCTCTCTTATATTGTTAATAAGTTATTGAGATTAAGAGTTTCCCTTCTTATTTCCTCATTCAGAAATCAGCCTCTTGTAGGTTATTCAGTCAGCATCTGAAGGATATTACTGATAGATGAGATTACCCAAATTCCAACCAGAAGACCTTATAAGAAGAATCTAATCTAGGTGAAATTCTTAATTCTTAATTCTCGTTGTTCATTGGTCACTGACTGGGTGGAGGACAGATTCTCTTGCATAGAGTTGGAGTAGTTTAGCTTGAAATGAGTCTCTTTTTATCCATGAGTGTCATGATCAGAGGCAGTACATAGCCCCTCATTAGAACAGGATCACCTTTTATTATAGTATTCATTCTTTCATTAAATGTTAACCAATCAGAGTTGATTCCTACCTGTTGGGAACATCCACTCTTTCAAGTGTGTATGAATGTCAACCGTCCTCCATGAGGGATCTCTGGTTTATAAGAGAAAGCCAAATCACCATCCTTTTATTAATTATTCACTAGCCATAATTAATAAAATCATTAATTACCCAGAAATTATGTTTGTTAGACTTTTTAAGATGTCTCACTAGCAAAATATTAAGCTAAGTTGTTTCTGTGGCTACTAAAGAATTGCAGTTTCTGCCAGAGTCTTCTATATGTTGACATCCTGAAGCGAAGTTCCAGGTCCCCTCCAGCTCTGAGTCTGGTCCCGTGACCCTTATGAAATTGTAAAATGACATGAAATGGCATAAAATGACAAATGGCATGAAATCTGTTAACTCGTTAAAGGGATCTCAGTGCCCAATTGTCCTGATGAACATCAAATAAGTGAGTAACAAAATAAGTAATCAATAAAATAAAAATAAATATTCCTCTCAAGGGCAGTCTTTAACTACTGAATTATGCCATAAAATAAACCTGAATTCTGTAGATGAAAAACTAGTTGGAGCCCTACATTTAAGAGATTTTTGTTGTCAGGAACCTATTTTTTGAAATATGATCCAATTCTCGATTTGTTTGTGACCATAAAGACACTGAGGGATGGAGGATGCAATTTCAACATATTTTTTCTTGCCTCCAGTTCTTGCTTAGGAACTTTTTTATTCACTGTACTGTGCCAAGGAAAATGAACTCATTTGAAGAAGCTTGCTGGTGGGATGTTTTCCTTCACTTTAACCTGCCTCTCCTCTCTCATGCTCTGAGGCAGGAGCCCTTAATATTTTGGGCTCCTTTGGCAGTCTGGTAGAGCCTATGAGCCCCTTCTCAGAATTTTGTTTTCAAAGAAAATACTGAATTTTGTTTAGAGATTAATGAAAATAAAGACATTTTCCCCCTATAAAGTTCTCTGGATTCCTTGAAGGAACATGGACACTGGATTAAGAATCTCTGCTCTAGATGAGAAATCCTAAGGCATTTTTAATAACTCAACAGCCTTTTTAGAATCCTACACACAAATCAGTGTTAATTGCCCTTGTAGTCTTATATGCCAAAATATTGCTTAATTTTGCCAAATGAGGTTTTTACTAAAGGGCTCTTCAGTGATGTGTTGTTTTTTAGAGCTCTTGAATGGGCTGCTCAGTAAACTTGAGAGAAGCATCAATGAATGGAAGGCAGAAACTGCAATGCACAGTATGACTACTCAGCTCTTTCCTCCTCCTCTCCCCTTCCCTTCCTTCTCTCCTCATTAAACCCCTTAACCAACAAACTTCTGATAAATCAGCTTACGGGTAGATTGCTACAAGAAAGAAGGAAATGCATTTCACCATTAGTCCTCTGGAATCAAGATTGCTCAATACACTAATCTGATCTGAATTTACATAGGATTCTGCCCCCTTTGTTATGCATCAATTCTTATAAGTCTTTAGAATCTAAAGGCTTCTTTCCAAGGAGCAGGATTATCAGTGTCCTTTTTTGCTGGATCAGTACCTGAGTTGGTTGTTTTCTTTCATCCAAGACAGAAAGAAATGTTCTTACACAGGAGTTATTCAAAACATTTTTGGTGTCCTAGACCCCACTGCCTGTCTGGCAAAGTCTTCCGGGGCCCATCTCAAAATAACATCTTTAAATGCATAAGAAATAATTTACGAGATTACAAAGGAAACCAAAGGTTAGTAAAAATAAATATGTAATTTTTCCCCATCCAAGTTCACAGATCTTTAATTTTATGTTTATATATATATGTATGTATATACGTATGTATGTATTTTTATATATACGTATGTGTGTGTGTGTGTGTGTGTATATATATATATATATATATATATATATATACATATATACATAAAATTAAAGGTCTGTGGCCTCCAGGTTAAAAATCCCTGTTCTAAGAAGAAAATGTTTCCTAGTAAGAAAGTTCAATCCTTCCATTTTATTTATTTGTTTGATTATCTAGCTAGCTGACTAGCTCTTTGATTGTTTATTTCGAATTTACTTTTAAAATGTTTTTTGACATTTTTTGTAGCATTGTCACTTTTTAGTCACCTTACCATAGAAATTTCCCTTATAAGAATGAAGGATAGTTCAGCAAAACAAATCCTGCCTAACAAAGTACATAGTATTCCATACCCATAATCTTCTACCTGGCTACCCAAAGAAGGAAAATAAGTTTTGTTATCAGTCTTCTAGAATCAGGATTAGTCGTTATACTCATTAATTCTGAGGCTATTTAGGGTTTTGGTTTTGTTTATATCATTGTCATTATGTACATTTTTCTTTTTTTTTAATTTTTTTCAGTCAGCCAAAACCTGTCTTCTGTTGCTCCCCTCCTCCAGTTGAGAAAGAATGAAAAACCAAATTCCTGTTATAAGCAAAACGAATTCCTTTATTAGTCACATCGTGTGTGTGTGTGTGTGTGTGTGTGTGTGTGTGTATGTATATTTCACAATCTTTATTCCGAGTCCATCTTTCAAGAAGTAGATAGCACCTTTCATGATGACTCCTCTGGAATCACAGTTGTTCACTGCATTGATCAGAGTTCTTCTGTCTATCAAAATTATTTATCTTTACAATATTTTTGTTATTGTATAAATTGTTTTCCTGGTTCTGTTTACTTCACTTTCTATCAGTTCATACAAGTCTTCCCAGGTTTTTCTGAAACTGTCCCCATCATCATGTCTTACAGCATACCATAATTAATGGACATCCATTTTATTTCCTGCTTTTTTTGCTGCTATAAAAGTATTGCTATGAATATTTTATTATGTATTAGACCTCCCACTTTGTCATTAATCTCCCTGGGGTCATTACTGTATTCCAATAGTAGAATCTCTGGTTCAAAGAGTAAGAATACTTTTGTTTCTTTTTTTAAACAATTGCAAATTGTTTTTCAAAACTGTTGAACTAATTCACAGCTTCACCAAAAGCATATTGTTGTTCCTGTCTTCCTCCATCAGTTTTGACCATTTTTATCTTATATTATCTGTGCCAATTTGATAAGTGTGAGATGAAACACGGGAGTCATTTTCATTAGCATTTCCGTTATTGGTGATTTGAGGCATAATTTGTGATTGTTGATAGTTTGAATTTCTTCTTTGAAAAGCTCTTCATGTATCTGTTGAGGAATGGGCTTTGTTCTGATGTGTTAATGTGACTCATCGATATCTTTTGGATATCAGACTTTTATAAAAGAGAATTAATGAAAATATTTGTTTTTGCCAAATGATAGTTTCCCTTCTTATTCTAGCTGCATTGATTGTGTAACACCTGTTCCAAAAGCCTATACTACAGTCTCTACAGAAACTGTTACTGTCATTGAAAAACAGAGAGTCTAACAGGGAAACACTTGTAATGGCCATTCTAGGAGGAATCATATATAAAGACCCTGCTTGCCTGTTATGACCAAAGATAGACTGAGTAAGGTGCAGAGAAATGATAAAGAAGACTTCTTTTTTTAATGAAGCTATCATAAACTTTGTCTTATGAAGAAAATGAAGGGATTCTGGTGAATAGACTTTATTTGTTATCCTGAATAAAGTTAATTGTGAGGGACTGTATTCTCAGAAGTGAAGAGAAATCATTTTCTGTTTTAGTGAGGATGTGTGGTAGCTGGTTGTTATCATTCTCATAGTTAAAATATATCCCTGTATTTTATTATTATGTTGATAACATCTGATCTGTAACTCCCTTTAGGGCTCTCATCATATAGTCTTGAGGTATTGACTTTTTTTGTACAAGTTTTATCTCCCTTGCTAAATTGTAAATTTTTTGAGGGTAGGGACCAAATCTTTATTACTTAATAAACACTTATTGATTTGACAGCTTTGTAATCTTTCTATCACCAGTGCTTAGTCCAGTGTCTTGCACTCAAATTGGCACTCAAAAATACCTGTCTCCCTAGATCCTCAAGATAATCTTCCAGACTCAGAGATGTGAACAAATGGGTCAAATGCACCCTGATTTGCTGAGGAGAGTAAATTTTGAAGGAGAGTGTACCCGGATTTAGCCTATCTATTCTTGGACAAAAAAATTTACTAAAATGGCCTCCAATTATCTGTGACAATATTTTTATTCTATTGCCTTTAACAATATTCTGACAACTAATATAAGTACTGAGGTGAGGGTAGATTTGGGAATCACTGTGATACCTGCTGACTGAGCTCAGACACATCTCACAAGTATAGCGTAACGGATGTTGTCAAAGTCAAATGGAAACTGGGGCCCTTTTTTTATAGTTGAGGACCCTGACCAGTTGCATACTGACTTAGTTTTTAGACATAATGCTGTCTATAATGAATGCATTTTTTATTTATTTTGTTAAATATTTCCCAATTACATTTTAATCTGGTTTCAGCACATTTAAGAATGTTACATGCCACATGGGACATGTAGCATATTTAACACCTCTGGTTTGACATCTCCGGTTTAAATAATGGGGTCGTTTCAAATCTTTTTCTTAGTTTTCTCACGAGAGTAAGGAAGGCTTCTAAAACATTATATGGAAAAAAACCTAGAACTGTATTTGGCATTTTTTAAAAAGATAAAATATCCTAGGAAAAGAAGTAGGTTAAGCTTATTCAAAAGTACTTTTAAAAGTTCATTAAAAGTACATAGGAGGTGCAGTGGATAGGACACCATCAGGAGGACCTGAGTTCAAATGTAGCCTCAACTGCTTACCAATTGTATGACCCTGTGCAAGTCACTTAACCTTAATTGCCTCATCATCCCCCAAAAAGAGAGAGCGTTGGCTGTCCCATATGTCTGGAATGCACTCATTTCTTCCCTCTGTCTCAGTGTCCCTTTCTTCTTTTAAGACCCAGCTCAAGGACCACTATCTACATGAAGCCTTTCCTTCATGAATCCCTCCAACTACTGATGTACCCCTTCCCAAACAACTTTTGTACATACATCTGTATTTATTAACTTTATAATTGTGCTGTTTATAAAGAATACTATATATGTTTTTATAATTTATATGTATATATAGTTGCTACATATATTTAAATATACTGTACCATGTCTGTGTGTGTGTGTGTATGTGTGTGTGTATACATAGTAGCTATATGGGTAGTAGCACAGTGGACAGAATGCAGGCCCTAGAGTCAAGAAGAGTCATCTTCCTGAGATCAAATCTGGCCTCAGACACTTACTAGTTGGGTGACCCTAGACAAGTCACTTAACCCTGTTTGCCTTGGTTTCCTCATCTGTAAAATAGGCTGGAGAAGGAAATGACAAACCACACTAGTAGCTTTGACAAGAAAACCTCAAATGGGGTCACAAAGAATCGAACACAACTGAGAGTGACTGAACAGCAACAATACTGTACATATTATGTACTCTATATATTTTGAAATTGTTTTATTCACTGTACTCATATCCCCCCTGTACCTAACACAGCACCTGGTACTTAGTAGTCACCTAATGAATACTTGTTGTTTTGATCCTTTAAAAATACACTGGAAGATTGAAAACATGAGTGCAAATTTTAGGCTATAAGTGGATTTCTGTGATTCCTTTGTTAAAAAACATCTGACAACCTTTTAATTATATTTCAATGCTCTTTACTACACCTCAGAAGAGAATACAGCAGCTCTTCGTAAGAAACGTATTTGTGATACTTAGTTTTTGTTTAAATAAGAACTGTATCTCTTATAATGAGAAGCAGTATGCCTTTTGGATACAGAGCCAGCCTTGAAACCAGGAAGACCTAGACTCAAGTCCTACTTATGACGTGCACCAGTTGTGTGACCTTGGGCAAGTTACTTAACCTCCCAGTGAGATCGATGGGCAACTCTCTTGAAATTATAAATTGCAGAGCGCAGGTCCAACTTGTATTGGTAGAGAAAGTCTCCTCACCTGATTGTTCTCCATACAAATATAATCCCAAGTCTAGTACCTAATTTATGTTTTATAACACAGGCATCCCTTCAATATATCAGTGGATCTATAACTTTGCCAATGTGGGTATTCCCAAAGTGAAGATTACAGCCAACTCTGCCTTCTCATCCATTGTTTTGTGTCTTCTATAAGACCTCCATAGAGGATTTCCCCAATGCAGGAGGTCTCCCTCTAGGTCTTTGAGGATTCTGTGGGTGCCAGCACTGTTCTTGTACTGTCTATATATTATTCATTGCTCTTGTCAACCTCCCTTTCTTATCATGTTTCCCAGATGATGTATCCTTTATGATATTCCCTACACACAACTCATTCATCTTCTGTAGGATGGGCTTATGTAGGCTCCCAAGTACTACACATATCGATTGCTTTAATTTAAACTGATTTAAAAGGACACGACATTATATAATTGATAAAGTAGCAAACAGACATTTTTTATTACCTGCAGCTACAAGCTTAAGGAATTTTCATACTGTGATAAATAGTACAGAAAGCAGTATTGTATGGCGGAAAGAATACAGGCCCACCAGGCTAAAGACGTAAGTTCAAATCTGGCCCCTGACACTTCCTAAGCTCTATGTTTGTTACCTTGGAAAAATCACTATTTTTCTGAGACTCAATATCCTTAAGTACCTACTATGTGCTGGAAACCTAAGCACTGGGGATAAAAAAAAAAGGCAAAAGACAGTCCCTGCCTTTAAGGAGCTGACAAGCTAATGGATAATGACCTGGAATTAAACACTTCCATTTTACAACAAACAACAAACATTTATTAAGTGTTCCCTAAAGTAAAAACAGACCCTAACCTCTAGAAGCTTACATTCAAATGGGGAAGATAATATCTCTAAATTGCAGAATTGCCTCATTTTTCTATGAGTTCTTGTTGCTAAGGAAGTTCTTCCTTCTTAAATTTTATTTTTATAGCTTTTTTTTTTTTGAGGGAATAAACAAGCATGTCCCAACTGGATTTTCCAGATCTTAGTTATTATTTCAATTGCTGTGATGGCATTTTGGTAAGAAAAAAACTCTCCACGTTCTTTCTTATTTTACTCCCTCTCTACCCTTCCCCCTCTCAAACAGAAACTAAGCAAGAGTCTAATTTTCCACATTTCCTGGAGTGTTTTATAAGGTAGGTGGGAGAACCCTCTTGAGGCATATTTTAAAGGAAAAAAACAGAACTTTGGTCCTTAAATGTGGTGTTGCAGGTCCTCTTAAATACACATAGTTTATCAAGGAACAGATAGATGAATGCCCATTATATGGCCAACGTAGTACTGAGTATTCTTAATTGTGTGTGCATCAATATCAAATTTACTGTTAATTTCTGATAATTATCTGGATAGAAGTATTTCACTAATCTTCAATATTTACTAATAGCTAACATTTCTATAGTGCTTGGAGGCAGCTAGGTGGCATAGTGTCAGCCCTGGAGTCAGGAAGACTCATCTTCGTGAGTTCCAATATGGCCTCAGACATTTACTACTCAGACTGATCCTGGGCAAGTCACTTAACCCTGTTTTCCTGAGTTCCTCATCTGTAAAATGAGCTAGAAAAGGAAATGGCCAACCAACTGAAAACAACTGAATAACCACAACAAACTATAGTATTTACTACATGCCAGGAACCGTGCTAAGCACTTTACAAAAATGATCTCATTTGTTCTTCACAACAATCCTGGGAGGTAGATTCTATTAATTATCCTCATTTTACAGCAGAGGAAATGGAGTCAAAGACAGATCAAAGAGCTAGCAAATGTCTGAGACTGGATTAGAACTCATATCTCCCTGAGTTTGCAAAGCACTTTACAGATGTTACCTGTCTTTTGTGATTCTCACCATAACCCTGTAAGACAGGCACTGTTATCTTTATCTCATAGGAAAGGAAACTGAAGCTAAGAGAGATGTTCTTAAAAGTGAACTTTTGCTGTCAGTAAAAACAATATATATATTTAAAGGTAAATTAGTACTAATGTAAAATTAGAATTATTTTTTCTCTCTGACCAAAGATGAAAAATTTATAACTAGACCAAGAATACTTCAGTCTTTTCTGTCAGCAAAGTTCTTTACTTTCCAGAGAATGGTGACCTTCATCACAAACTGAGCCCACAATTGCTAGGACCTCTCAGGGGTGGGGAACCTGTGACCTTGAGGCCACATGTGGCTTTCTAGGTCCTCAAGTACAGCCCTTTGACTGAATACAAGCTTCATAGAACAAATCCCCTTGGCCCTTTAGGTCCTCAAGTGTGACCCTTTGACTGAATTCAAACTTCATAGAACAAAGTCTTTTATTAAGGAGATTTGTTCTGCGAAGTTTGGATTCAGTCAAAGGGTCACACTTGAGGACCTAGAGAGCCACATGTGGCCTCAGAATGTAGGTTCCCCATCCCTGATAAATGTATAAAATACATAAAAATAAATCTATAAATGCTAAAGAACAACTTTTTAAGTAGATTTATTATATTGTATTGATTTATTGTATTACATTGTATATATTATATGTTCATAATCTCCAAGCTACATGGAACAAAAAACTTTCAAAACATAGAGAACTAGCAGAGGAGATCAAAATCATGTCAAAATAGGACAAGGTGCATGCCCTGTATGCTTTCAGTGAGCCTATAGAGGATGAATTTACATCCTGACACTTGGATTCAACTATAAGAAGCAGTTATTTTATCTAGCTGCCCACTAGTCCTTAGAACATTAAATATAAAAGGGCAACATCAGGATATCAATTTGCCCCAGGACTCTCCATCTGAACCCTTTCCCAAATGACCAGAACAATGATACCGACAGTAATAGACATTAACGTCTCCATTTAAAATTCACGAAGCCCTTACTAGACCTTACCTCATTTGTGGCTGATCCAGAATTTGACATCCCATGTCTCCCTATTGAATTACTCCGTTCCTTTTTTTTTAACTGATTTTACTCTGAGTGGGTCTGGGTCAGAGAGCCTACATCAGAATTTCAAGATGGTAAAGGCCAGAAACATGTCTTAGGTGACTTGCCCAAGGTCACACATGGTAAATGTCTGAGGTTAGATTTGAACTCACAAAGATGATTCACCCTGACTCCAGGGTGTGCCACCTAGCTGCCCCTAAGTACTACGTAAATATTAGCTATTATTAAATATTGAAGATTAGCAAAATACTTGTGTCCAGATAATTTTTAGAAATCACCAGTAAGTTTACTACTGACACACACCCACAATTAAGAATACTCAATACTGTGCTGGTCATAGAGTAAGCATTCATGTATTTGTTCATTTATAGACTATATATTTGAGAATATCTGAGAAGAGCAAAACTATTGATATATATTATACATATATATGTATGTATGTATTATCTTGACTCTTTTCTCCCTGATACTATTATCTTTATCTTCACCCTGCGACACTCTCCCCCCACCCCACTATTACCAATGTCACTCTCTTGTCTATACTTTTTTGTATTTTTCCTTTTTTCTATTTTATTTTTCCTATTTTCCTTCCTCTGTAACTATAGTCAAATAATCACTACCAATGGGTGTGTGAATTAACTGTTCTATTGCTCCGCTCACCACCCTTGTAACTTTCCCTGTCCTGGCCTTGATTTCCCCATATGTGCCATTTTCTTCCCCTGAGGGCAGATACTGGCTCACTTTTGCATTTGAATGTCTGTCTCCAGTATTCAGAATGGCACCGGACACATAGTGAGACTTAGTGAATGCTTTCCATTCCTTCATTCAGCCACCAGTATGGTAAAAAAGTCAAACTGGCATCTCATTGTTACTTGATTCATGGATGGAGACTATAAAACAAGAAAAGGCAAACATTTCAGAGGAATTGTCCTGACCATGCCCTAAAAGAACCTTAGCCCCATATATACTTGGAGAAGCAGCAATGTGATTTGTCCAATCACAAAAGCTGCCTAGCCCTGTTTGATGGAGAGCTATGTGATTTTTACCTTCAGGTCTTTGAGAGTAGATTAGTAGTGCCCTGAGCTATTTCCACGGTAAAGCCCTGAGCTAGTCTCAGTAGTCCCAGTGAGGAGGCATGGGAGATAGAGCTAAAACCCTTGGAGACCACCCAAAGGACAAAGGTTAACTTTCCAGATCTGGGCCCTATTTAAACTGATTCTCCCCAAAGACCCAAGCTTGGTTTCCTCTTCCTGTCAAGGCCTTCTTATGCTCAGTGACAGATTAGCAAACGACAGATACTACAAAACAGGGTCACCCATGACTCTCCAAAATAAGTTTCACTAACAAGCTAAATCCTGCCCTCTAGTGTAGACTTGTATGTAGTACATACATACAGTAAGAACCACCCACTGAAAAAATTTCCTAAATGTGAACTGATTTTCAGTCACTGGTCCTCTTTTGCAAAATGAAACCCTGTCCCTCATACAAAGAATTTTTTTTAATTAGCACCAGTGCTGAGGAAACTAAAGTAAGATTCCTCATTTTTTCCCAAATATTTTCAAGTATCTCAAGACTGAGCAAAGCACAGATCCTCTATTATCTCCTAGCAGCATTAAAAATGAAGAGGCTACATTTCCAGACCTAATAATGCTGAACACTTGGAGAAATAGCATTTTCCCAATTGGGACTCCATAGAAGTACACACAACCCTAGGTTCCAGCAAACACTTTATTCTCCTCCTTAATATTTTTCAATTCAGTGAAACCCAGACAAGAATGGAACTCTCAGCAATAAGGATGGAGAGAGGGAGGGAAAGAGGACCTTGAAGAAGCATTTCTTCCTGTTTTTTTTTCTTTTGATAAAGAACCCAACCAAATTCTAATAACTTAGCTGCAATGTCGATAAAAATAAAAGTAGTAATCTGTGAAAAATATTCCGGCAAAGTACTGGTCTGTGGAGCAGTCGGCCAAATCCTGGGAAAGAGGAAGAAAAAGGGTGTTAAGGGAAGAAGTAAGTCTAGCTGAAGTATTATTTTTAATTTGGGTTGTTTTCTCATGCACATGGTTTAATACAAGGTGGGAAAAAAGGAAGACATCCTTACCGGTGCAGCTACTCGGAAATGATACACACTGTCAGAAAACGGGGCTACAGGGAGACTCCAAATGTGCTGACATCCCTAGAGAACGAATTAGAGAGAGAGAAATTTGATAACCTCGTTTTACATTCAATTGGAAAGAAGGATGGGCTGAGGAAGCACTTCTCTGACTCTTGCAGCATGAGTAGCTGTGATAACAAGCCTTGATAGCCAGAGCCTAAAGAAAACTGCATATTTCTCGAAGACACAAGGAAAATGCTGAGTCCAAATGCTGTGAATGGGGTCAACCAGGATGGCAGAAAGATTGGCATCAGGTTGATGAGTTTCTCCCTCAGCTGTGAACAACAGAGCCCTTCACAGCTTTGGTGGCAATCCCTGGGGAGGGAAGGGATGGGGGAAATTGAGGTAGAGGTCAGGAGAAGAGGTTGGAAAATAATACAGATTAGCCAAACAACTCAGTACACTTTAAGGTTTGGCATTACCCAGGTAGAGAGAGGGAGAGAAAGAGAGACAGAGAGACAGAGACAGAGACAGAGAGAGAGAGACAGAGAGACAGAGACAGAGAGAGACAGAGAGAGATAGAATGCCTACTGTAGCAGGTGTTTACTTTCCAAATTTCAAGTGAAAAACACTAAGATCCTTTTCTAGCAAAGTTCCATGGTGAGCACTAACCCTACTATATATCAGGCACAGTACTAAGTACTTTACAATTCTGCCTCAGAGGCAGGTGCTATTATTATCTCCATATAATTGCTGGGGAAACTGAGGCAGGCAGAGGTTAAGTGACTTTTCCAGAGTCACACAGCTAGTAAGTGTCTGTGTGTGACTCCAGACCGAGTGATCTATTCACTTGTGCCACCTCGCTGTCCCAGGGCACCAAAGTTTAGAAAGGTGCTGATAATACTTTCAGTCCTTCAGCAGCACAGACAGAAACTCAGCGCCTAGTTAGTAATAACAGTTAGGCAAAATAGGAAACTATTAGACCATGGCTTACTTCCCATAGTAAGTACAGTGTCCAGGAAATTTCCACTCCCTCTCTTCTCCAACTAAATTCAAGAAGCATTTGTGCTGTGCTTGCCCCAGGCACAAAATTGTTAGTTATGACTCAGCAAAGTCATAATTGAATGCTTACTTTAATGTATTAAAAGTTCTCCAATCTCATTGGTGGAATATTCCCTCCACAGATTTGCTGTAGCCAAAAAAATGTTGTGGCCTAGCGGCCATCCTTTCGGTAATGAACCTCACTCACTGAACTCAGCTGGTCCTCCAATAACAGACACATAGTGTGTCATCAGAAGGTTACTCAAAACATTTTCAATTGAATATTTTACGGTGAGTGTTCACCCTACAAAATGTGACATGAACAAAAGGTATCTTTATTATTGTTAATTATTATAGAAGTACTTTATGAATTTAAGTCAAATCCAATTAATTCCAAGGGAACTATTTGTCCAATTTTTTTTCTGTTAGAAGATTGTTATAGCCTAATGCTTGAGGAAACTGGGCTGTTTGTTGGACATTGGGAATCATTTTTAAAATGTAAAATATTTGGCTTCATATATACCTAATAATTTTGCTTCTTTTCCTCTTGCTTCCCTATTCCATCACCAGCCTCAAGGAAGATAGGGTTTCCTAACTAGGGGTGGAGATGGATGAGATTTAACTGTATTTCATTTGGTAAAGAGCTATTTCATGAAGTGCTATCCACCTCCAGAGAAAGGAGTCTGAATGCAGATTGAAGCTTACTATTTTTCACTTTCTGTATTTTGTATGTTTTTTTTCTTTTGGGTCTGTGTCTTCTTTCACAATATGACTAATATGGTAACATGTTTTGCATGATTGAACATGCATAACTTGTATCAAACTGCTTACTGTCTCAAGGCAGGGGGAGGGGATGGGAGAGAACGAGACAATGTAAAACTCAAAAATTTTTTATATGAATGTGAAAAATTGCCTTTATAGAAAACATATACATCAAAATATATATATGTACATTTATAAAACATAAAATATTTTTTAAATGGAGAAATGAGGTTTGAATTGAGTCTTTAAATACATCATTAGTGTTTGCTAATGGTATTTCACTTGCATCCATGTAGAAGGCAACATATGTTCCTCATGGAAAAACTGCTTAGGGCAATGACCTAATTAAACAATTAGCAAGGAATAAGGAATTCTCTTCCACCCAAGAAAACATTGCTGACATCAGGCTACTATGATATTGACAGCTAAAATAATTTTTTTAAAAAGAATCAACTGTAATGTCACATATAAGTTGAGCAAACACCTCAATGTAGCTCTGATTTTAGCAGTAATCAAGCAAGAATTAGATGGGAATGGTATGGACCTATGATTTCATTGGTAAAAGAAATTTTGAGTTGAAAAAACTTATCTGTACCAATGAGAGTTGGCACCTTCAGTGAAACTTGTTGGTTTAGTGAGTCAACTCTCTAATCTTGCCAAGAGATTAAGTGACTTGCCCAGAGTCACACAGTTCCTACCGGTAGAGGTAGGACTTGAAGTCAAGTATTCCTGGCTCCAAAATGAGCTATCATCCATCCAGGCTGTCTCTGATAGGCATTAAGTTCCCTCCATCTCTTCTCACTCAACAAGGTATAGAAGAGACATTTGTTGTTAGGAAACCTTGGATGGCATTAAGGACAGCCAATAGCATGGCCCTTTGTACCTTTGTCAGAAACAGAATATTGGCCGAGATAAGTCATGAATTTGCCAAGTGGGATCATTCTTACTATTGTTGAAAATGGGAAAGTTATCTCTTCATTTCCCAAAATGGCCTCCATGACCCACTAGGAGGTAATATAAAAACCAATACCCCGTGACAGTCCAGATAGAGGAGACTTATTGGAAGCATTACCTTCTCTGTTGGCTTAGACTATTTAATTTTATTCTCTTCTCAAACTAACAGACTATATTTAAAGTCTGTTTTCAGCCTTTCTTAGCCCTAGCCTACCACTGACCCACTGATGTAAGGGCATTAAAGTTTTTTGAGAACTGAGAAAGAGGTTGGGAAGCAAGAACAGGACTTTGTGATTTTGTTTTGGTTCTTATTTTGCTTCTGACACTCTTAAAATTTTACCTTGGGCAATGCTCATTTCTTTTGTGTGGTTCTGAATCTTTTCTAATAGGCTTAGCAACATTGTGGAGGGTGGTGCAGTTCACACAAGACCAGCCACCCAAAGGAGCATCTGGAGAGAACTTTGCCATGTACAGG
The DNA here is from genome assembly GCF_028372415.1 of Notamacropus eugenii. Taxonomy (NCBI): domain Eukaryota; kingdom Metazoa; phylum Chordata; class Mammalia; order Diprotodontia; family Macropodidae; genus Notamacropus; species Notamacropus eugenii. The sequence goes on along the minus strand of NC_092874.1, from coordinate 247,516,985 downwards.
GAATCTCTCTTCCGTTTGGACTCTTGGCTGGATCTCCTCCATGGCAACGGTGAACACTTTTGGTGTGTATGCCTCTTCCTATTGCATGCCTCTCCTAGCATATGCTCATAAGGTCATCAAATTCTGTTGCCCTCTTTTGGTATATGGATGGGACACACCTTGATGAAAGACATGAAGATGAATGAATTTGGAAATTTATTCACAAAAGCCTTCCCATTCCCTATGAACATGCTTATCTAGGATGCCCTTGTTGAATACGTAGGTGATCCCCAGCATAATATAACAAATGTGGTGCTGTCCTTGGAGTCAGGAAGCCCTGAAGGAGACAGGAAAACCTGACTCATACACTAGCTGTGTGACCCTGGAGAAGTCACCAGCTTTCTGGACCTGTTTTTCTCATCTGTAAAATGGAAAGTTGAACTCAGTGGCCTCTAAGATTCATTCTAGTCCTGCATCTATGATCCTTTGATCCTACATTTTATAGAGGAGTTGAGAGTTATTGATATTCTCTTGGTTATTTTTTCAGCATTAATAAGATTCAGGATTTTTCTAGTCATTTCCATACACTTCCTTGTTTCCAATACTTTGGGAATTGATTCTTCAATGACTTCATCATGATGTTGCCTCCAGTCCAGATTTCCTTTGTGTGCAGTTGGTCTAGTTCACCTGGTTTCCCCATCTTAGTTCTAATGAGTGCCATTTCTAATTCCTCTCTAAGCACCTCCAGAATTTCTGGGATTAGTCTGTGGGATCACTGTCACTGGATTTCAGATAGGTTGTATAACTTATGTCTTGTCAATGGACTCTGATGACTCTGGAGGAGAGAGTAAGACTGATGACTTTGCACAGCCCTGCCTCACTTAAATCCGATCCACTTGCAAGTCAAGACATCACCTCCTGATGTCATCGGTATTCTCTGAGAATGAAGGATGAACAACAAGGTTGCCTGAAAGCAATAATAAAACTACCCACCACCACACAATAAATAAATATTTCTATGCAACTGTGCTTTAAGGTTTACAAAGCACAAACAGGATCTCATTTGATCCTCACAACAACCCTGGGAGGTAAGTGTTGTTATCATTCCTATTCTACAGATGTGAAAACTGGGCAGATTATACCCAGTAAGTATGGGAGGCCAGTTTTGAACTCACTTCCTGACCACAGGTCCAGCTCTCTATCCACTGAAAAAAAGTAGATATAAGCTCATAAAAGTCAGAGGCACCTATTCCACTTTGGTTACATGTGGCAGCCACATCCTTATAGCTGTGGTGACAGAGGGGCAACAGGAGAAAAACGTGGGGTAAGACATAAATCTTGGAGGCACAGATTCCAGAACTGCTCAGGAGTGATCTGGACATTATATTCTTGTGACTGTATTTCTTATAACGTTCCCTATACATGTTATTAACAATACCTTAAATTTGTATGGTATTTTAAAATTTGCACAATGCTTTATGCATATTATCTCATTTGATCTCCACACCAACCCTGGCAGGTAAGTGCTATTATTACCTCCATTTTACAGATGAGGAGACTGAGGCTGAATGAGCATAATGACTTGTCAAGATTACACAGCTAAGGAATTCTCTTAGGCAGAATTTGAACTCAGGTCTTCCCGACTCCAACTCTAGCACTCTATCCATTGTGTCACCTAACTGCTACCACCTTTTAAAAATACAAAAACCCCCAACTATTTTTGTTTTGGGTCATGGAGAAAGTGAGACATAGACAGTTTAAACTACCTGCCTCTCTTGTCTAAATAGAACAGAAATAAAACAGAGATCTGAGAATAGACCTGAGAATTTTGACTTATGGTCTGGTCCAAACTATACTTTGTGGTCTGGGTTGTCTGCCTGACTCTCAGGGTCACACCCACAAGTATCTGAGTATCTACTTTAGGCACCAAACTGGTGTGAGCCCTGCAGAGCCTGAAAGAGAAATGGCATTCCCAACTTCTTTAGGCAGCTTACAAGTCAGCCAGGAGATAAAACTGAAAAAAAACAATTAATAAATACTATGTATGGTTGTCTTTTAAAAAGGACTAAACTGCACAGAGCTCCCACTGGAGTTCCTGGGTTTTCTCTTCAGTCCATCCCTAGACTGTCCTTGGCCACATGTGCATTTTTAGTGGGGACCAAGAAAAACTGGAAAAATTGGGAGCTCAAAGGTCTCAAGGTGAAGTAGAGGTTTTCACCTAAGCAGAACTTCTTTGGAATTAGAGACTGTGCTGTATTCAAAAGAGTACTGGACTCTGAGTCAAAAGACCTGCATTTGAGATGCAGTCCCACCTCCCTATTCCTCTGCAATATGGAAACCATCCTATCTCTTGGACAACATTTTTATCCAGATCAAATGAAGAATTATGTAAAAACACTTTGTAATTGGCCAAACTTGCAATGATGTCTTGCATTTGTGTATACTAATAAGGTCTCTAATTCTTAAAGATGCCAGATTGAGCTGGAGAAGACTGAAGAAAGGCTATATTCTTTAGAATAAGAATCCCGCCCCATTAAAATAAGTTTGAGAGCTCTCTGCCTCCTGGTTCTAGTTTAGACCAGTAAAATTATCAATACCAATTTTCCTCCTCTATAAATTCCCTGTTGTTGTTTAGAATGAAAAGAAAAGAAATGTGGTATAATCTGTTGGATGGCAGGAAGATAAGGGAATGGGGTTTGGGAGGTAAATCAGCTTAAGCTAGAAGCCAGAAAATGGGGAGGAGGAGGAGGAGAGGGAGTACAGTGACAACAAACTCTACGTGTTGTTAGCCTTCTTTCACTACCGTACCAGAACTGGAACTAAGGGTGGGGCAGCTGGGCTTTGCTCCTAAGTATTAAATTTAGAGGGCATTTACAACACTTATAGTCCTTCAGTAGCAGAAAAATAACAGAACTTAGCATTCAGTTAACAGGAATAATCAGGCAAAATAATGATGCTCTAGGATTGGAGCTGGGCTAATGTTGTCCCAAGCCTCAAAAGATAGAAGAAGTCTTCAGGCAGATAAACTTGATATAATTTCTCAAATCTCAAAAATCAGAAGAAGAATGTAGACAGATTAGCTTTATATCATTTCCTGGTAAAATTCTGAAATGAATACTAAAGGGATGATCTATGAGTACTTAGAGAATCATTGATCATTATGAGGCATCATGGGTTCATTAAGAACAAGTCATGCTAGATTAAATTCATTTCTTTTGACTATTTTACTAGACTAAGTAGTCTGTGAAAATGTTATAGACATTAAAAAAACCTGGATTTCAGCAATGCATTTGACAATATAATCTTGTCCAAGATGATTGTGGACAAGATGGAAAGATATGGTCCAGATCATGGTACAATTATGTAGACTCACATTTGATCGGTTGATCAATAAGTGATGATTGATGTATGAGCATCATCTTGGAAGGAGGTCTCTAGCTGGCTATTACAGGATTCTGTCCTTGGCCTTACTTTACTAGATGTAAGTAAGCTCACCAAATCTGTCCATACCAGGAATCATAAAACTCATAAAATAGGTGACAGAATCAGGATCTAAAAAGACATTAAGAGGGTAGAGTCCTCAAACTCTTACCAACGTTTGTTGGGTAAGGCTCCAAACAATATTGTATCATATATACAACCTTCATCTATCATGAAAAAACTATCATCACAGGCAATGCCTAGTACTGGAAAACCAAGCCTAGTCAATGAGGTTAAATAAGGTTGACCACAGCATACAAAAGTCCTAGAAGGGCACGGTGGGAAATGGGAAAAGTAAAAGAACTGATGTACATGGCAATCGAAGACACCATCTTTAAAAAACAAAGCTGCCATTGCAGAGAAGATAGACAGTACCCCACCCATGGGGGGACGTCTCTAGGGAAGCCCCACACTGTTACCATAATAATCCCAAGCCCCAGAGGCTGATGAGGGTCTGAGTCATCTTCCCAGGGCAACTGAAAAGACAACAAAAGCTCCACAGTAGCAGCCAGCTCTTTAACTACTAGTGAGGAAACTGCTCCTCCTCCTCCTCCTCCATAAATCTCCCGCTGTACTGGATGTCCCTACGTGCCCACAATGGTAGCAGAAATTTGGCTCAGCTGCTCACAGCTCTGTGCTGCTCCATATAAAAGCTGCCAGCCTTACAGTCCCCCTGCTGCCTCTGTACTGAGTACTAACAGATGGGCTCAAATTTACTAGGGATAAACATAAGTCCTCTACTTGATAAAAAAAAAAAAATCAACAGCACAAGTACAGAACAGGAGAGGCTTGATTTAACAGCAGTTCTGAAAGGGATCTAGAGATATCGTGGGATTGGGAAGGTGGAACAATGAAGAATGCATTGAATTTGGAGTCAGAGGGACCACAGTTCAAATTTGACCTCTGCCCCCTTACTGGCTCCTTGACTTTGGGAAAATTGCTTCACTCCTCTAGGTCCACATTTATCTCATCTGTAAAATGGGGAGGTTGAACTATAGGTCCCTAAAGTTCTGTCCAGTTCTGAACCTATAATCTCAAACACCATGAGTCACCATTATGATGTCACTGCCAAAAAAAAAAAAAAGCAAAGGTTATTTTAGATCGCATTTACAGTAAAAAGTATACAGAACGAGTGTGGTGATAGACCTCGCCCCTGAACACGGCTGAGGTACTGTGTTTCCATGTGGCTACCATATTTTAAGAAGGGCATTGGCCCCCTAGAGAGAGCAGAATGGTCAGGCCACTCACAACCACATCATAAAATCCACACAATGATCTAATTTAATAAATGTTTTAGCCTTAAGAGAGCAGGAAGGCAGTGGATTGAAAACTGACCTCAAAGCCAAGAACTAGGTTCCAGCCCAGCTCCCTGGCTATGTGACCCTAGGCAAGTGAATTAACTGTTCAATGCTCTCTAACTCTCTAAGTTACAGAGAAGGTGCTGACATTCACTGGAAAAGGGAATTCACCCAGGGGTTACATATTAATAAAATCACAGGGCTGCTCCCTATCTCTATTTTATTTTATTTTTTTTGCCTAGAGAAGACTTGAATGGGGAACGTTAGCTGCTTTTAATATTTGAAGGCCAATCGTTCCCAAGAGGGGTTAGAATGATTTTGTTTCATCGCAGGAGACAAAACTAGGAACAATGAGCAAAAGTTAAAGGGAGGCAGAGTTTGGCTCTCTATGAGGAAGTATTTCTCAAAAATAATTTGAACCATCCAAAAGGAAAATGGAATGTCTTGGTAAACAGTAAATTCACTTTCATGGCAGATCTCCAAGGGGAGTCTGGATAAACCTTTAGGGACAGGTATAATAGGAGTCTCATATTTGAATGTATAATGAACCTCCAATGTCCTTTCCAGCTCAGAAACATTATCTGACAATCTCTGGCAAATCATGAATCCACCCTCCAGGTCTAGGCTTCTCTAATTCAACGATCTCATCCACCTCTTAATGGGTAACTCTTAACCCTAAGACTGCTCACTTCTGTCCACTGATCAGCACTTCTCACTCACCACATCTGGAACAAAATTCATCCTTCCCTTCCCCAAACTAGAGGCTGTTCATAATTTACCCATTTCTTTTAGTGGTGCTGCCGTTTTATCCATGACCCAAGCTTGAAACCATATTATGACTTCTCCCTTTCACTTCCTTCTTCCTTTCTATTTATCTTTTATGTCGACATGCAATATTGGGCCTAACTGATCTCCCCATTCTCTTCTAACCCCAAAATTATTCTTCACAATACCACAAGATTAAGAAGCAATATAGCTTAGTAAATAGAGTCTGGAACTTGGAATACGGGGCACTTGGATTCAAAACCTATGTCTAACTCTCATTAACTTATGTAATGCCATGGACAAATCACTTAAGTACTCTAAGCTTCAGCTTTCCCATTTATAAAATGGGGATAAGACTGTTTGTGAGTACCCATTTCATTGGGCTGTTGCAAGGCTCAAATGAGATTGGTTATCTAAAGCACTTCATTGAATTTAAAATCCTTTGTGAATGTCATGTTTTATTATTTTCCATGAACATCTCTTGTTCAGATACCCTCATGAACCAGGTCCAGACTCCTCAGCTTGTTATTCAAGACCTTCCACAATCAGGCTTCAGCCCATTTTTCCAGCCTCTTTTCTCATTTTTTTCTCATGTATAATCCATTCACCAGCCAAGCTACAATATTTGCTGTGTTTGCTGAAAGGAAGTCCTCATTTTCTTAGCCTTCAAGTACCTGAAGAGTTGCCTTGATTCATAATTCCTTTTATTTTGCTATGTTGAGGACTCAGTAAACATCACCGTTGGCTATCCATAGATGGTACAGTGGATGGAGTAGGGTTAAGAAGATTTGAATTAAAATCTGCATTGACATTTACTAGTTGTGTGACCCGGGGGGGGGGGGGGGGGGGAAACCTCTGTTTGCCTCAGTTTCCTCATCTGTAAAATGGGGATATTAAGAATACCTTCCTCCCTGGGTTGTTACGAGGGTCATATGAGATGATAATTTTACAGCATTTAGCACAGTGTTTGGCATACAGTAAGAGCTCTGTAAATGTTAATTATTATTTACTAAACACCTGATCGGATCTGCTGCCAAGATGACTCATGTCTATATCAAATTCTGACGCTATAATAAATTCCATGATATGAAAAATGAGATTCTAGCTATCAGGATCTTTCAGTCTCTAATTACAAGGATCCTGGTACATCATGCAGAGGAAAAGGGATGGGCCTAGGTGTTGCCAAAAATGCACTTGTCACTAACACAGAATCCTCACTGCCAGAGCCTATGGACTTCCATTAGCTTGTAATATGGTTCACTGCATGAGACTCCCTTTGGGGACTAACACACAAATACAATACACAAAGAAAACATGAAGAAAAAAAAGCCACTCAGGTTAGCAGACTCCCCTGAGCTGCCACACAAAGGCCTCACCTGGCTCCCTAGCTCTCCCTTTCAATGACATAGTCAGTTCTGATGGGTCAGGGCCAGTTTAAGGAGCATCAGCCCAGAAGCCTGTGCCAGCTTCACTTTTATTAGATACTGGTTACAGGCAACCTCAGAAGGGAAGAGATCAGCCAACCCAAATGAATACCCAGTTCAACAAAGTATTTAGTAAGCCTCAACTGCATGCAAGACAGCATACTATGCCCTGGAGAAAAGAATCTCTGTCCCTGAAAAACTTTCATTCATAGGAGGAAGAGAGACCTAAAAATTAGGGAGATCAGAAAAATATTCCTTTAAGTGGTGCATGAGCTGTTCTTTGAAGGAAACTAAAGATTCCTAGAGTTGGAAGGGAAGGAAAAATACACTCCAGGGAAAGGGATGCCAAGGTATAAAGGTGGAAGATGAAATGCCAAGTTTGACTGCAATATAGTGTACATGAAGAAAAGGTATGCTGGTGAATGTTTCCCAACCAGCTCTCCCCTGACTCCACCCCTAAAAAGAAGGACATATGACCCACTTTAAGCTTAAACAGCATTTTTTTCGTCAGTTTTTTGAGTCTAGACCAGAGGTGTCAACTGCAAGCCATATGGTGGACCAGATTAAAATGTAATTTGGAAATATCTAACAAAATAAGTAAAAGTACAATAAAACATAGATAACATTACATTTTAAAAGTAAGTCAACATGTGTGTGAACTGATTAGTGGTCCCCTTTTCTACTTTGAGTTTGTCATTACTTGTCCAGACAATCAACAAAACAATAAATCAAATTCCAATTGGTAGAGTTTGCCAATTTAAGCTCAAACTGAAAATTTAACAATTGGATCTTGAGTTGGTTTGAGTCGGTTCCAGCACACTCCTGAAGTAATGTGAAATCAGCCTGGAAAGCTAGGTGAGAGTCAGATTGTAAAGGATTTTAAATGCCACAGAGAAGTTTGTCTCTTATCCTAAAGGCAATAGGAACTTACTAATGCTGTCTGAGGAAGGGAATGTCATGGATAGACCTGTGCTGTAGGAAATTCTCTGGTAGCTGGGTGGAGGAGGAATGGGAAAGGGGGTTCAGGGCTCTTAGAAACATCTGCTGCCTTTCTGCCTCACATGTGTGTTGCTCAGTTCTCCTGATTCCGGTTACACTGCTGTGTTATTTTTGTTGTATGTCTGTTTTGAAAGTTTAACACTAGGACCATTCTTATAAAGTGGAATGGATTTGGAAAGGTGGAGAGAGTGAAGAGGAAAAGGGAAACTGCCTTGCTTTTAAATCACTTGTTGTATTGGCATTGTCTTTTAAACATTTTTCTTAATAAGACATAAAATCAGAGAGGACCCGGGGTGAAAGCTGCGTGAGGAGGTGGGGTTGGGACTCACAACAGGAGAAAAACTATGACACCCTCTGGAACAGTAACAAAGCACCAGGCAACATTACCTGAGTAGTTTCCTGGAAAACCTCCTGCTGGCTATAGATTCCATTTGCATCCCTTTTCCTATGGAAACATATATTTCCAAGACTGACTTTGCACTGGAAGACAATCAGAGGCTCTGTTGTGCTTCAGGAAACAAAAGAGAGAAAGGGCAAATGGAAAAGCTGTTAGCAGTGGATACACCCTTGATTAGCACATGTTTTAATGGAAACATTACTTGGAAATAAATTCAGATTGAATAATGGGCTTCAGTCTCCTGGGAGTCTGTTGGCTAAAATCCTCCAGTAGGGAGGCAACATGGTATAGCAGATCAGAGGAGCAAATATTCAGGACTAGAAGGGACCTCAGAAGTCAACTCTTCCAATATCTTTATTTTATAAATGAAGACACTGAAGCCCATTTGAGTGGGCTTCACCCAATGGATGGCACTATTAAAGCTTGAAGAGACCTTTGAGGTCATCTGTCCAACCCCCTCTTTTTACAGTATTAAAGCAAAGGGAGGTTGCTTGTAAGTGACCAAGCTGAGATTTGAACTCTTGTCCTCTGACTCCAAATTCAGGGTTTTTTCAGCTTCACTAGCCACTTTTTAGCACTGTAACCTTGGATAAGTATATTTACCTCCCTAAACCTGTACTCATTTTTTAAGACAAGAGGGTTAAGGGCAGCTTGGTAGCACAGTGGATAGATCTCAGGCTCTGGAGTCAGAAGGACCAAAGTTCAGATCTGACCTCAGACACTTACTGGCTGTGTGACCCTGGGCAAGTCACTTAATTCCAATTGTCTGCAAAAAAACTGAGAGGGTTAAATTAAGGTAATTTCTAAGGTTCCTGCCCATTTTAATAGTCTGCAATCCAAAAAGGAACTTAACTCCTAGAATAGTACTACCTTAAACTCAGAGAGAGCTAGGTGGCTCAGTGGATAAAGCACTGGACCTGAAATTAGGAAGACCTGAGTTCAAATCTGGCCTCAGACACTTAGCAGCTGTGTGACTCTGGGCAAGTCACTTTACCCTGTTTGCTTCAGTTTCTCCATCTGTAAAATGAGCAAACTGATGGGGTGCTTGGTTGCATGTCCTTGGGCCCCAAATCCAAAATCACATTTCTCTTTAAAAATCACATTTCTCCCTAACATCAAAATACTATTTCAGGTAGTTTCTCCCTCAAGTACACAGACTGCCCTAGCACCAGTCATTATCTCCTTCCTGCTGTAGTAGCCAGCTGCACCTGTAGAACTCATTAGTTTGAACCAGCTGTGTACTGAACTGGCTGTGTACTGGATCATAACAACATTTACCACTCATTGACCAATCATACGTATTCTAGACTTGGACATACCTATACTCCCTTATATTAACCTTGTCTAATAAGACATTGACGAGAGAAGCCTGGTTTTTCCTGGTCAGCCCTGACTGTTGGTTGACTTAGTGACGTTTCAGGCCTAAAACCACACCTCTAGGTAGCCTCCCACTTGGGCTATTTCCTGATGAATTATGGGTAAAATGCCTGCACAGTAGATACCAAAACTGCATGTTCCTTTAAGGACTGACCACACCCTAATCCCACCCCAAAACACCTAGTTAGCACATCTGGCACAAGTGATACTACAGAATTTCCTATATAAACTTTTCCTGTTCACTAAGAGCTCTTGCCCGCTGAAAAGCATAATAAACCTTTACCTTGACTTCAACAATACTTGAGTTTGTGAGTTCTTCTCCAGATGACCTGCCCCTGGTACCCTGGTCTTTGTGGGGGTCTCACACCCCCTTTCCAGCCCTCATCAAAACCACTCCACTATCTGTGCCAAGGAAAATCTCTTAGACAACATTGGGATCCTTGGTCCATGGGATCACAAAGAGTTGGACACAACTGAACAACAGTGACACCCTAAACTAACCCTAATGACTCAGATGGCTACAATCCGACATCTTAACCCCAATACCACAGAATATTAATGATGAATTCTAGTATATTCTGAAGGGAAAAGAGTTTTTGTTTTTTTAAAAGTCCAACAGCTTAGGATGAATGGTATGGAAAGAGTCAATCTTAAAGTCTAAAATGGAGAGAAGGAAATAAGAAAATGGGGGAAAGCAACAGGGTGAGATTAGATTATAAATTCCAAAGAACTGTCATTGATACAGGGCTTTAACTATTTTAAAGAGCGAGGGGACAAGCGATTATTAAGTGGCTACTATGTTCCAGACACTGGGCTAAGTGCTTTGCAATATCTCATTTGAGTCTCCCCCAAAACACTGTAAAGTAGGTGCCTTTACAATCCCCATTTGACAGTTGAGGAAACTAAAGAAGACGTTAAGTAACGTGCTCATGGTTACCCAGTTAGTGTGTGAGGCCATATTGGACCTCAGATCTTCCACACTTCAGGCCTTTTTTTTTTTTTTAACATTTTTTTAAAAACTAAACTCTATTTACTGCTTCCTGTAAGAGGCATTTAGATATCACAATGGACAGAGCAGTGAACTTCAAATTTAAAAATTCTGAGTTCAAATCTGACCTCAGAAACTTATTAGTTTTGTGACCCTAGGCAAGTCATTTAACCTATGTTTGCCTCAGAGTCAGCTAGATGGCACATGAATAGAGCACTGATGGGCCTACCTATTAAAGGAAGCTTGATTAGGGGGGATTTTTTTGTTGGAAGGCCCATACCTTTTGTCAATTTCTAATGAGCCACTGGTTCTCAAGGGTTGGGAGGACCTCTGGCTCTGAAAAGTGTTTAAATACTTTAAGGTGAGTATTTACCTGAGGGCTTAGTTTTTGGAAGAAGGCTTGTTTGTCCAGTAACATACAACACCATTCCTTTTCCATTTTTTCCAGAAACCATAAAGACACAACACCTGCATTGCTACCACACACTAGCCTGAAGAGAGGCTATTTGGAAACAGCAAGACAGCTATAAGTAGATCTTTGTAGTAAAAGCTATGGAAAATCCAATCCATCTCTGAAATCTGTTTAGCAGTGGGACTGTAATAAATGAGGGCTCTTATTCTCTGGAGCTGTGAGCCTGGCATATTTATCATCTCCCAAAAGCCTGGCTACACCTGTCTAAAGATAATCCCTTTTCATATGTAGGGACAACCCCACACTCAAGTAAGGACAAATTAGGACAACTTTTCACAAGGACAACCTGTTCTCATGCTTGTTTTATGCGTATATTATCCACATCATTAAAAAAAAAGATTCAAGCTAAAAGGTTTTATTTAGCTTCTTTGGATGATCCTTAACTCCTTCCATTGACATTGCTTTTAAGTTTCTTTCCCTGTCTTGTTTTCTAATCCATTCTGCTACAATCCTCCATTTTATAGGTGAGTTTATCCCATTCACACTCACAGTTATGATGGTTAATTGTATTTTCTACCTTTATTTTTACCATCTTACAATTTTTCTTCCCTTTCTATGACTCCCCTCTTTTCAAATAAAAAGAAAGTAGATAAAGAAAGGGAGTGGAATCAACCCCAATAATCTCTGAGATTGCTCTTCTGTACCTCCTCTTTTCCCCTAGCCAAGACTCAGGTTATCGGTTCTTTCGTTTTGTTCCTTTCCTATTAACTCTACTTTTAGTGGGCACCCTAAACATAAGCTGTACATAAGCTCTGAGAATTTTTCCCTGTGCTCTAAGATGGGGTTAACAAGCCAGAGAGTATGAAACAAAAAGTCTAATCTCCTCTCCTCAGGCCCTAACTCCCCAAGGAGCCTGGACCACCCTGTGCCACCACCACTACCCACTTTGTCAGAGAGGTCACACAGATGAGGAATCTAAGGTTTCAAAGGGTGAAGTGATTTATTGGAGGTCATGTAGCTAACTGTCTAAAGCCAAATTCAAACCAAAGTCTTCTGACTCTACATTATATTCTACCTTCTCTTTCTAATGTGCAAAATTCCTAGGGCAGGTATATAGCATGGGCAGGCAGGGGAATGCTAGAATGCAGTGAGAACATTCTCTAACTCTCAAAAGCACTATATAAGTATAATTATAATTCAAAAGACATTTTAAATAAGATTTTGGTAATTAATTGTAACAGAATAATTAATTTATGATTGGAACTGGCCAGGGGGGCAAAATTCATTAGTCCAAAATTTTACCTATTATTCCTGTTTATAAGGAAGGTTAAATGGATAGAGAGCTGGACCTGGAGTCAGGAACTTGTTCAGTCATTTCAGTTGTGTCTGATTCTTTCTGATCCCATTTAGGGTTTTCTTGGCAAAGATCCTGGGGTGGTTTGCCCTTTCTTTTTCCAGCTCATGTTACAGATGAAGAAACTGAGGCAAAGAGGGTTAAATGATTTGCCACACAACTAGTGTCCAAGGTCATATTTGAATTCAGGTCTTCCTGACTCCATGCCCTTATCCACTGTACCACAGACCTGAGTTCAAATCTAGCCTCATGTGACCCTAGCTGTGTGACCCTAGACAGGAGTAGTATTCTCACTCTGAGGACATACACACCAATACGTATAATCATTGAATCTGTATCCATGCTATTATTCAATTCAATAATTCAATCTGATAAGCATTTTATCAAGCAAAATACTACATGTAGTATACACATTTAGTAGAATATGAACTCCAGGAGAGCAAGAATTGTCTCACTTTCATCAGCACCTAGCATGCTGCTTGACGTACAGCAGGCATTTAATAATTTTTTGCTTGCTCGACTCATTGTGCCAGACACTGAAGAAGATATAACGTTTAGATGGAACACCATCCCTGCCCTCAAGGAACTTAAGTGTCTAGACAAAGGATATAATGATTCACCTTTGTAATGACCTTTTCCATATCACTTTCCTCTTAAGAACCCTGATAGATAGGTAATGCAAGCTGTTTTTATCTCTGTTTTACAGATGAGGCGACAGGTTCAGAGACAACAATTCGCTTTCCCAAGGTCATTCAGATAGTGAATGTCAGAACATGACTCAGATCTGGGTCTTACTACATATATATAACCAATTTTGAATTGCTTGCCTTTTCAATGAGGGGTGGCAGGACAGGAGAGGAAAACATTTGGAACTCAAAGTTTTAAAAAAGAATGTTAAAATTGTTGTACATGTGACTGGGGAAAAATAAAATACTAAAAGTGCTAATAAAATACTTAATAAAACAATAGTTTACTTTAAAAAAACAACCTAGGTCTTAGATTTGGAGCACAGCGTTCTTTCCACCATATCTCACTAATGTCTACCTCCTACGCATCCCAAGGAAAAGGAAGTACATAGGGACGGGTCAGAGTAACAGTGGCAGCTAGGTGGTATAGTGGAACCCTGGCATCAGGAAAGCCTGAGGTCAAATCCGATCTCAGATACTTCCTAGCTGTGTGACCCTGGGCAAGTCATTTAATCCTGCTTGCCTCAGTTTCCTCACCCGCAAAATGAGCTGGAGAAGAAAATGGCAAACCACTCCAGTATCTTATCCAAGAAAACCTCAGATGGGATCACAGAGAGTCAGCCATGACTGAAACAACTCAACAATAACATAGTTCACTGTCATTCCTACCAATATATACATAAAGTCAAGCCTCCATTATCTATCCAAATTAAGAAAGGACATAGAAAACTGAACTTAGAATAACAAGATGATGGTCCATATCCAGTCTCAGATACTTAGCAGCATTCTGACTCTGGACAAGTCACTTAACCTCTGTCTGCCTCAATTTCCTTATCTATAAAATAGAGATAATAACATCTACCTCCATGGTGACTGTAAAATGTGTTAAGTGCTTTGCAAAGCTTAAAATGCTATATAAATGCCACTTATATTATTATTATTTAAAAATAGAAACACAGACAATCCTAAGCCTTCATTTTGACCAATCATTTTAAGTTCCTCCACCAAACCTTCTCAAACCTATTAATTAACCAATATGATTTCAGCTCCTCTTCCTCTCTTTTCTCTTCAAAACTTTCTAGCTCCTATGGAATTAATAAGCAATAAAATGGATCAAAGGTAGGCATTTGTGGAAAGGAAGGGAATCACAAGACAATTTACAAACTGCAAATTAAGTTTTCCAGCAGCCCAAGCTATAGGAACAGTGCTGACAACCTGGTGTTGTAGAATGACTATGATTTAGAGCTAGAAGACATGAGTTCAAATCCTGACTCTTCTACTGGCTTAGATGTTTCACTTTAGGCAAGTCATTCCATTCTTTGGGCTTTATTTTCCCCATGTGTAAAGGGAGGGGGTTAGATGCCATCATCTCTAAGGTCCCTCCTGCCCCATATCCTGTGTGCTCCATATGGAGAGAAAGGAAAGAGTGCCTAGAGCCAATCTAATAGTGTCTGCTGTTGTTGTGTTCATCCTTTGTTTTCGAAGAAGACCATGACATAAGAGAAATGATGACATGACTTGCACTGGACTTTGTTTTGAGTGAGGAGGGCTATGCAGGTCACCAGCCTGCTCCCTGTGTCAAGAAAGCAAGACTTAGGAATGAATTCAGGAAAACTTTAGCAGCATATGGTAAAATTTCAATGTCTGCAGAAGCCATCTGAAGAAGTTAAAATGTTAAGGGACAGGGGACTTGTTTTAGCTCCTCTCCCAAGATGGTAAGCTTGGCAGGAGAGCTTATGTGCTAGAAAAGATAGTAATCTACTGGGAATCCCTGCTAACATTGGGGGAACATAAGAAGAAAGGAGAAGAAAGGAATCCAAGGAAATAGATTTCCCTTTAATTAGAATACTAAACACCCAAGCAAGGTAAACAGTATATGACAAGGTTTAGAGGAATCCTTCAAAATAGAGAGCAAACTAAGGCTTTTGATATCAAGCTGGTCTGAAGTCCCAAAGAGAGAGTCTGACCCCAAGACAGAATTTCAGGATGATTCAGAAAGAAGCATTCTAATTTAGCTTGGAGATAAAAAGCAAGGTGAGTAATAAATAGCATTTGGGAAATAATGAGAGGTGCAATAAATCAATGGTCAAAGGATGGTTTCAAAAAAAGAGACACAAATTGTTAGTGATCGCTTAAAGGGCTAGACCTCACTAATAATCAAAGTTGTCGTTCAGTTGTTTCAGTCATATCAGACTCTTCGTGACCCCTTTTGGGGTTTTCTTGGCGAAGATACTGGAGTGGTTTGCCATTTCCTTCTCTAGCTCATTTTGCAGATGAGGAAACTGAGGCAAAGAAGCTTAAGTGACTTACCCAGAGTCACACTTTTAAAAAGTGTATGTCTAAGGCCAGGTTTGAACGCAGAGGAGATAGGTGGTACTGTGGGTAGAACACTGGGCCCATAATCAGGAGGATCTGAGGTAAAATCTGGCCTCAGACACTTAATAGCTGTGTGACTCTGGGCAAGTCACTTAACCCTGCTTGCCTTAGTTTCTCATTGGTAAAATAATCTGGAGACGGAAATGACAAACCCCTCAAGTATCTTTGCCAAAAAAACCCAAAATAGAGTTATGAAGAGTGGGACACAACTAAAAAGACTGAACAACAACAAAACAACCCAACAGCAAAGTGTAAATAAGTAAAAAAAATTCCTGGTAGAATTATAGGGTGTTGGCCATTGAATTAAGACAATTGGTGAATATGGGGAATTGCTAACAATTGACAGAGTATCAGTTATGCCTTCCATTGCCTAAATCAGGGGTGGAGAAGGGGTCCTTTAACGGAATCCAAATCCTTAAAGGATTTGTTTTGTGAAATTTGGATTCAGTCAAAGGGCCACACGTGAGGACTTAGGGGGCCACATGTGGCCTCGAGGCTGCAGGTTCTCCACCCTTGGTCTACATAACAAGGAAGCTGGGTCTGCTCTAAGGTATGCCCTGGGTTTGTTCTTTACCTCGTCCTTTATACTTCTATCCTTGTTTCCTCCTTCCTCCCTCAGTGGATATCTTACAATCCACAGCAGTGTCCAGGGGAACAGAGAGGCTAGCAGCAGGGGTAAGGAACAGTCAGGGAGAAGAGAACCTAGAACCTGAGACTGCGACTGTGATCCTCAGGGAATGACAGACCTCCGAGAAGAAACTGCCAAGGGTTAGAAGGAGTAAAACCAATGAACTTCTACCCCATGACGCAGATGAAGCTTCTCCCTGCCCATTTAGCTTGCTCCACACGATCCTACTTTCTAGTTCTAACACTGTAATCAAATCCACGAGTGCCCATCCTCATAACTTCATCCATTCCTTCATTCTAGTATGAGAGGGTTGACTGAGTCCCTGAGAGGTTAAGGGACTTCCCCAAGGGTCACACAGCTAGTACAAAGTGGGACTTGTATCTTGCATGATTGCTTTTAAGACGGGTTTTCTCTCCACTCCACCAAGCTGCCTTTGATTATCACTGTTTCCTGATGATAAAAATAGAGGTCATCCCCATGTCACACTCCTACGGACACTTACTTGATTTCTAGTGAAAACTTCACATTGGTAGGTATGTGCTTGTTCACAGGGATATTATAGTTATAATTGCCAGACCTGAGTGTGGAAGAGTAGAAAACAAAACCATAAATACATCAAAACATGCAGGGATCGTTTCCAAAGATTCTTTACGACTAATTATATGCTAATTTTTAAAATGCTGGATTGAGTCCCACTATTTAATATCCTCCATTGTTATATGTCCCAGAAACATGCCCGCTGGGTGTTTACAAAATCATTTCCTTTAGTCCCAACGCAATGTATATTAGCAGAGCAAGTGGTACATTATAATTCAGAGTAAAGATAATGGAAAATCAAATTTCAGCCCAAATGCACAGGACCAAATAACAGGAAATTATGTCATTATCTCCCAAGGACTTAGAGATTCTCCCAGAGAAATGAAGTATAGCCTTCAAGTGAACAGTCTCACAGGAAAGAAGGGCTAGAAATCATAGATGCCAGTTCTCACACCATAAATTCACACCCTCCTCCTGCTGAGAAACAGTCACAGGATATACTTACCAGATACTTCCAGAATCTGTTTCCACTGAGATTAGCATAACCATAATTCATGGCTCAGTATTGGAAAAAAATGGAAAAATGGAGTTGCTTGCTAACATGTTTGGGTAGGGCTCCCATCCCTCCCTTCTTTTATGCCATCCCCTTGACTAGTAAAGGTAACCTTTGCTTTGTAGAATAGGTTCAGATTCACAGTGTTGGCCATTAAATACATATCTCTAAAGGAAATTATATTGTCTTTCTGGATACAACAAAACTGGAAGAAAAATTTCAAGATAACAAGTGGAAAACTTTAGGGAGAGGGGTTTCTGACTAAATTCTCAAATAGCATCTTGTCTTTTATTGGATACCTCTTTAACCTTACCAGTCTAATCTATTCTCAAGACTGTGGGACCACAAATTAAGTTATTCCTTTACTCCCAGACACACTACATCTTGGAGAAAAATACATGTGGCCAAATGTCAGAGGTATTGAGGAAAATTTCAGAAGATACCCAAGATACCTGGGAAAGTTGTCAAGCCAACCCCTGCACAGTCACTCCTTTTTCTGTAGCACTGTTTTCCAGCTCTGAGATGTTCCCCTTGTTGTACCTTAGACCAGAGGCATTTCCCCTGTACCTAGGGATCCATTAATTTAGTTTACTCTTCCTACTTTCCCTTTTGGCTTGGCATTTGCAATTTCTAGTGCAGTTACTTCTAATTCTACACTTTGCCAATTAGTGTCATCATCCAACATGGCAACTTTCATAATAATTCCCTCTTCAAGGATAAGATAGCTGGGGTTGGGGGCCTACTTGCTACATGGCATATATGTATTCAAACATATGCATATGCAAACATATATATGCATAGATATAGATATACATGCATGTGTACATAGGACCAGACTGATGGTTCTATTGGTATGGAGAATTCTTGGTGAAGAACTTTTCTCTACAAATACAGATCATTATCTTCTCTATGATTGAAAACCTTAGAAATACATATATAAATATATGTGACTAATCTTTAATAATATTACAATATATAGTTAATATTCACAGTTATAATTTTGCAAACATTTGATGTATAAAATAATCATGTCTATGTAATTAATATAGTATATATTACATTTATATAATTAAATCTAGTTTATTATCATATAATTATTAATAACAGTAGAGTAACACTAGTTAAATTTCATAGTGTCTAGAGTCTTTTTAGTACATTGGCATAGTCTCTTGAAAATTATCCTCAGTTTTCCAGGATAACATAAAACCTGGCTCATCCCAGTCAAGTCAACAAACACTGATTTAGTACTTACTACATGCTAGGTACTGAACGACCAAAATGAAACAATCTCTACCTTCAAGAAGGTTAAATTCTGCTAGAGAAAAACAATCCATACACAGACATTATTCTCAAA
Source organism: Notamacropus eugenii (assembly GCF_028372415.1). Lineage (NCBI taxonomy): Eukaryota > Metazoa > Chordata > Mammalia > Diprotodontia > Macropodidae > Notamacropus > Notamacropus eugenii. The sequence goes on along the minus strand of NC_092874.1, from coordinate 247,498,378 downwards.
TATGAGGAAATTACATATAAGTCATTTCTAGGGTTTCTTGTTACAACTGGGGAGACCAAGGAAGGTCTCTTGTAGGAAATTGTATCTGAGCTGTGTTTTGAAGGAAGGTGGGGATTCTACCTGAAGAGGGATAGCATTTCAAGCATGGGGTGGTCTATGGGGAGAGAATAGGGAGAGGAGATGACCAATGTGATGAGCAGGGTCACTTGAAATGGGTTGTACATGATGGGAAGGATAGAATGACATCAGCTTAGAAAGTCAGTTGGAATCAGATTGTGAATAGTTTTAAAAGACACAGAGGAACTTGTATTTTATTCTAGAAGTCATGGGAAACCACTGAAACTTCTTGAATAAAGTGAGAGGGCCCGAATACTAATTTGGTAACTGTTTAGAGACTGTATTTGGGAGGAGAGTTTCCAAAGATATGGAATCCAATTAGGAGGTGCATGCACAAGTGTGTGTTTGTGTGTGTGAGAGAGAGACAGACAGACAAATAGACAGAGAGAAAGAGAGACAGAGAGAGAATTTGATAAAGACATTTGGAAATCCAGCCTGAAAATTCCTTTAATTGGAAGCTAAACTTCGTCAATTCCATGAGTTTGAACGTTTTTATGTCACATTACGGAGTTTCACCCGCCAAAAAGAACCACTCCCAAGGCTTACATTGTAATAAAAAGGAGAACATTTTAGCCAAAAGCACGTCATGACCACAGCATATTCTCCATATAGTCAGATAACACATTTCTATTGATTGCATTGAGTAAAATAATTGGAAACAAGATAAATGGAGAAGGGTTCAAACAAATATAAGGCCTCACTGACCCTTCAAAAGAGAAATAGCTGAACCATCAGGGGAAAATAGGTAAAGAGAAAAAAGTGATAGCAAGCTGAGAAAAAAAATCAAATTGTGATAAATAATAATTTTAATAATAATTGAAAAATGCACATTCCTCCCCTGAGTCTGCTACTCTCTGCCTTCAATTTCCTGATGCAAACAGCTACTACTTATATCATCATTGGAATATTGGTAATATGATATAAGTTGTAGGGAAGGATTTCGCTGATAAAAAATTTTTTTTGCAGCTGCTAGATTTTTTTCCTCCCAACAGAAGAGCTAAAATAAGCTATTTCAGCTATTAAAATAATGATCTCCCTTGTTATTAAAATATTCCCATGCTAGCCCCCTCATAACTCTGAGCCATGACTAACAATGTCTTCGCTGTCTGTAAAATTAATTAGTAAACCTGCTGGGCAGAGACCACGTTTTATTCTCAGTGCTTTGTTGTTTGCAGTCAAATGGTCAGAGCAAACAACGGGCCTTTCAGAAATGCCTCTGGGATGCAACACTTGAACTTCATGTCAAACTTAGGGGGTGGGGGAGAAAGGAAGGGAGTGTTGGGGTAGCTATTCCTTATCTGCTGCCCAGCATTACATTCTGGGAAATGGGTTTGTGATTAAGAAGCAATACGAGCACAGGCTGATTTTAATAAGCAGCTCTCCCTCTCTTTTTTGCAAAAGTCATTAGTCCCTTTGCAAAATTAGATGAGTAAATAGGGAAGGAAGGAAAGGGAAAAGGAAAGAAGGAAGAAGGGAGGGAAGGAGGGAGGGAGGGAGGGAAAGAGGAAAGGAGGGAGAAAAAGAAAGAAAGAAAGGAAGAAAGAAAGGAAGGAAAGAAAGAAAGAAATAGCAATTGTCAAAGAAAGAAAAAAAAGTCATAGCACTGGACAAACTGAAGTTAGGAAATGGGATGAGAAGTAAAAGTTTACCCACCCACACTGGAGGCTTTTACTGCAATAACGGTGGTCAATTTTGTGCTGAATTTCCATAATCTGAATGGAACTGATGGTTGTATCAATCCCTAAAAGCAAGAAAAAATGAGAATATGAAGCAAGGATTTTAGGAAGGAAAAGGTAGTTTGAATTTCTACCTTCCTCCCTGAATCAAAAAGCAGGAGTTTCCAAGACAGATTTCCTTTATCCATTAAAATAAGGAGTTAAGCAAAGGGTCCCTTTGCCACAGTAGGTGCAAAGACTACACTCAAAAATCCAGGACTTCATAACCACCCTCTTTTCTTCATATCCTTGATGATCTTCTTGATAAGAAATACTCCTTCCATCAGTGCAAATCAGCAACTCTTTTTAGAACAGGAATTCATAGCCTGCTATCTGTGAACTTTTTAAAATCAATATTCCAGTTTCTGTATTTCTAGATAATTGGTTTCCTTTGAAATCCTATGCATTTTGTGGGTCTTAAAACATTCTTTAGGAGAGGTTCACAGGCTTTTCCAGACTGCCAAAGAGGGTTAAGGGTTAGGGGTTAAGACTAGTTTTCAGTCTTAGAGAGTTGTCTGAGTAACTGAGAAACTAAGTGACTTATCCAAAGTCAATCAATATATATCAGACAGGCCTTGGACCCAGGTCTTCTTCACTTCAAGGCCCAGCCTCTACCCATTGTCCCACACTGGCTTTCATAACTATTCTCCCTAATATCCTTTCATCTCTGTCCAGGACATATGGTTCCTACTAGATTCACAAGGTCCATAGATTGAAAAACTTACTAAGACTGTGAGAAGGGCACTGTGCCCTGGATATTTATGCAAACTTGAAAATAAATACTAAGAATTTTGGCAGGGAACTGGAAGTGGGTAAGGAGCAAAAGAAACCAATGATTTTCCAACTCATCCCAAATAAATAATGTTCTTCGCAGAAATCCAAGGACTTTCAAGGTGTCTAAGGCTTCACTAATGACTAGGCTGGTATTAAACACACAAGATAATGTAGCTGTACTAACAGCCTTTGAGACCTACTTTTGGTCCTAATATAAAGGAAGGTTATTAAAATATATTTTCCCAAACAGAGAGTAGCATCCTCCACTTACTACTACATTTACACAGACTCTTGAACTTCTCATTGGCCCTGACAACTTAAAGCACTTTGCTTGTAAATGAGGACTTACAGTCACTTCCCCAGTCAGGTTTAGTTAGTGAGTCTTGTCCTGAGATTGCTTTTCTTCTGTGTCCTGGAAAAGAAAGAAATTAGTTCTCAATACTCGATCAATTCCAACGTGTCAGGTGTAAAGAAAACTTTGACTTCTGTTTGGACTCTCCTTAAACTTTTCTGCTAAAAAGACCTCCTGGATCTTCTAATCTAATCTGGAGAGAACCAGAAACAGGCCCTTAAGTTTATTTCTGAAAGGGAAACTTTTGAACTCTCATGAAGGCCCAAAGCCAGAAAAAGGGAATACATCATATGCCAGAACCTATCCTATAGTGGTTGGTTGTTGTCTATCAAAAAAGAGGACCAAAATGACATCACCATGTTAGAGGCAAGGTACAATGTGTCCAACTGTGTCTGATAAGACCAATCAGCATATATGTGTAGGCATTTAATAAATGTTTGCTAATTGGTTGATTACAGCCTTCTACCAAAGTATTCTTTACAAAACAGAGCCCAGGGAACCAGGACCTGGACATAGGTTTGTCCAAGCTCTTGTTATCATCCCAGTTTTCCCCTAGGCTCTACTCTCCTCATTCTTAGTGTCTGGGTCAATGAAATTGAATGGGAAGATACAAATAAATTAGTACCCTGGCGGTACAATAATTAATCTTTCCCCATGAAAATAGGCAGGAGAGGGCTTCCATTTGGGGAAAAGGGAAAGGAGGAAGATTCCAATCTCTGATTTCATTGAAAGGAACTCACAGTGAGAAAACACGTTCTACCAACGCATGCAGACACTGGTTCTGCAACTTGAATTTTTTTAGACAATTTTTTGGGGATATTAAGCGGTAAAGTCACTTGCTCAGGTTCACACAGTCAGTACAATGTGCATCAGAAATGGAAAGTGAACCCAAAGGCTTCCTGAATCTACGTCTTGCTCCCTTTCCGCTATCTCCGATAGCCTAAATTGGACAGAATAAATAAGTAAACTAATGATAAGGCTAACCGGGCAGCAGAATGATGGGGACAATGGAAAGAGATGAGTAAGCTTGTACTTTTTCTGGAAAAGTTATCAAAGATTATGCTGAAATGGAGGCAGTATGGGTTGCCATAGTGTTGACTTGGAATAGGGAAGCTAAGTTTAAATTCTACTTCATCTATATATTAACTGTGTGAGCATGAACAAATCACCCCCAGAGCCTCGGTTCTCTTGTCTTTAAATAGGGGTAAAATACTTGTACAGCTTCAGAGAGATGTTGTGAAGGAAGAGACTATGTGAGGGTCAGTCATTATTATAGAAGTTGTTGTTTGTTATTATCAAGGTTTCTGTTACACAAGTACATTGCCTAATGGTCAGTCCATTTTCTTCTCTAGTCATATATTTCTTCAAAAATATCTTTTATACTGCTTTTATGAGGATGTCTTTCTCTGGAAATATGTCTGCCTATTCACATTCACCATGCACTTTTCTAATAACCTTTGGCTCACCCACAGTTTTCATTCTATGAGATTTCATTCTTCACAGTTATATAGAATCACCAGTGCCATATTAATGTCAAAAAGATCTCTTACATACTTTTAGAGAGGTGATGTCATTCAGTAAATACAGTTGGTCAGTAAACATTTATTGAGCATCTACTATGTGCCAGATACTGGGGACAACAGGTGCAAAGACAAATATTTTGGGACAAGGCCACCCCATTTTGCTTTACTATGCTAATCTCTCAAAAGGATTTTTCCCCCTTTCTTTCTCTGTTAATTGGGGAATGAGGTGCAGAGCTAGGAAGATGTTATCAATACTGTTACCAAAGAAAAAAGGCCACAGAAATATTTTTTAAAAGACACAGATGAGAATGAAAGGAAACACTAACAAGCAGGACAATTTTGAAAGTCAAGTTTGGAATTTATTGCGTGGTTTTCAAAAAATTCATTTTGAACTTTAATACATAGACAAAAAAAGAACATTTCCATGCACACAGCACAATATAAAAGGAGGATTCATTATAAAACCATAACTTTACATTGCGTGCTGTTTACTTTTTTTGAAAAACTATAGAAGTATATTGTTTTCAAGGCTACTCTGCTTTCTATGATTCCTTCTAATTTTTTTACTTCTCTGCTGTGTACTTTTTATATTTTTTCCCTCCTTCCCCAACCCACCCTAGAGATAGCTACCATTAGACACATATATGCATGTATACACAGACCCATATGTCCGTGTGTGTGTGTGTGTGTGTGTGTGTGTGTGTGTGTGCGTGTAGAACCATACTATATATAGTTCTATTTATCAGTTCTTCCTCTAGAGGTAGAAAACATTTTCCTTGATAGGTCTTTTGTAGTTTTATTATATGCTTTTTTAAAAAGCAAGTAGTACGAAATGGTAATTCATGATTTTATATAGAGCCCTCTCTTTGTGTTTTTCTGTGAGTATAGAAATGCTCTTTTGAATGTTTAAATTCAGAATAAAAAAGATAAAATTAGAAAAAAATCTGGGTCTTTGTTTCAGGGAGAAACTGAGATTATTAAAAGCACAGAGAAAGTTTCTAAATGTAATCAAACTCCATCACCTTCTCCCATTCAATTTTGAGACTAGTTCATTGTCCATCACAATATTTCTCCAAGATATTGATACTTATGTATTCACTTTACAGGTTGTCCGTTTGGCTTATAGGAATTCTTTATCTACATGGTTTTTCCTTGGATAATTTGATAACTAGACCAACTCTTTTGAGTGATTATGGATCTCATTTATAAAGCTATGTCAAGTTCTGGGTTTCAAAGTAATTAGCATGAAAATCACTAGCATTTAATAGATGTCAACATTTAGAAGGAATTCTTCTATGAGGACTTTGTCCTGAACATATTTTGTAACAGTGGGAAACACCTTGAGTGAGCATATGTCTCCTGTTTTCTGCTTCATTTGATATTTCTAATCAGGATGTTTTCAGACAAAGATATTGTTGTTTTAACATTTTACACAGATTTGTTCAGCTTGGGCCCAGTGGAAAGAAGTAGGATCAATAGGATATTCCCATATGGAGACAGATTTTAGTTGTGTTTCAGGAAAAGTATATTAACAATCAGAGCTGTCTAAAAATGGAATGGACCAAAGGGAAAGGGGTAAGAAATGAGAAAAGGGAGTCAGGGAGGAAAGGAAGAGAGCCAGTGAGAACAGAACCACCTGAAAAAAGGATTAAAGTAACTGAAGGAAGATAATACTGTGTTGACAGCAGAAAAGGGGAAAAATCATAACTTGAGCAAACTCTAATATGAGACACAGATAAAGGAAAATAGAAACCTAACTAAGTAGAGTGGATTAAATAACCCAATAAAATGAAAAAGTTTCAGATTGGATAAGGAAGCAAAACCCTGCAATCTGATGCTTACCAGAAACATATTTTAAAAAATTAACACATTCACAAAATAATACTAAGGGGATGGGAAAAAATTTACTAGGCACCAAGTGAATCCAAGAAAGCAGAAGTGGTAATCATACCATTTGACACAGTAAAAACAAACATCCAAAAAAGTTAAAGGGATAAACAAAGATATTATGTATGCTGAAAGGAACCATAGACAACAAACCAATATTAGTAATAAATTTACAAGATCTAAGTGCCTTAGCATACAGATTCATAAAGGAAATATTATTTGAGCTTCAAGATATAACATAACAGTGACAGGAGACTTCAATAACGCTCTCTCAGTTTTGGAAAAGTCTAACAGAAAGAAAAAATATGGAACTGAAAATAGAATGAGCCATCTCAAGGAGTAGGAAGTTTCCTTTCACTGGAATACTTCAAGTGGATATTGTATATTGTACAGGAGAATCTCATTCATGTATGTGTACTGGAATAGATTTTGGAATCATAGAACGGGAAGGGGCCTTAGTAACCATCTAATCCACTCCAGTCCCTCATTTTACATATGAGGAAATTGAAGCCCAGAGATGTTAAGTAATTTGCTCAAAGTATTAAATAGCGAATTAGAATTTCAATCCAGGTCCTCTGGCTCCAGATTGAATATTCCTTCTACCATCCCATATCACCTATTCAAATAACCTCTGAAGTTTCACTTAACTATGGGATTCTGTGACACAATTTATGGCTATCAGTCTCTGAAAAATTCTGTTCCAGATGTATACATTCTTTCACTGAAAGACTGTAAAATAATATTAAAAAGGAATCTAACAGAAAAGAGAGCAAATTCTTCTCTTCCTTACAATAACATATATTTTTATGTTGCACTATTATCTCTTAACAAATTAACATTTAACTTTGTACAATTGGGTTTTTTTGCTTAAATAGCCTGTAAACCCCTCAAATGCATCTTCTGCAAAACCTAGCAAAGTGCCTTGTAAAAAATTAGTTGTAACAAAACCCATCCCCTCAAAACCCAACCATGTAATGAGTTGAGAGGCTAAGAGCAAACTTGGAAAATACAAGCCATAGAGCAGGGTCATCATGTGACCCAAAACCATTATAGTGATTGCAAAGGTCTGACAAAAATCCTGAAATTCTGTCCAATTAGGCTTTAGGAATACCACTTATTGGGTTAGTATCTTTAACTAATGGGATAAAACTTCCCATGAATCTACTAAATAAATAAGGTGGAATAAGTTTGCAGGCTGGTCCACCACAAAACCATCATGATGATTACCTTGACATGGAACATAGTCCTTCACATTCTGGTGTCACATGAAGACAAGTGGTCAATCAGAACAAGTCAGAAATACTAATATTCCTTCCACTAGAAATGCATAGATGCAGGTGGTATTGATAGCTAAAGTGGTCAAACTACTCATGCACATAAAATGGACTGAAAACAGAAATGCTTTTGTTATACACCAATATATTACCATAAGAAAACTGTAGACAGATCTCACCAGTCACAGATGAGAATTTCCTAATGTTTTAGCAAATGGTACCATCAGTTCCAAGATGCACAATAATGTATTTCTGGCTAAGAAAGGATAATCGTAATAAATAATTTCATTCCTAATTCTAGATTAGATGAAATAAGAGATGAAATTGAGAAGTTACTGAGATCTGAAGAGGGAAAAATATTTTTTTAAAACCTGAGGCAATAGGAAAGGAAGACTGTCAGAAAAGACTAATGCCAGGACAGGCAAACAAAATGGAAAGTTCCCAGTATGATCCTAGATAGGCCAGAGCAGCTAGAGCAGAGACATCTCATAAGAAAGCCCCAGGCTGATCAGAAACCCACAACATGGATGATGGAAGCAATGGGGAGTAGTAGCACTACATTCCTGTGTAGTAGTATTCATAGCAAGGCGCCCCAGGCCCAGGGGCTCTGAGGTTTATAGAACTCTATCCTGAGATGCCATTAGAGGGTCCTGAATATCAAAAGAGTTCTGAATGTTAAAAATTCAGGGGCACCTAAAACTTACCAGTACTCTTAGAATAAACACACTCTGGGAGATGGGGGTGAGTATGGGAACACAAGTCACCTAGATAGAGATCAAATTGGATGAACCATCCCACCCAAAAGCACAAGGAAGTAAGACCCTAGTATAAAGTTCCAATTCTGGAACTAAAGCTGAAGATACGAGCAAAATGAAGAAGGCAATGACCACTATAAAAAATTATTATAACTCAGGAGAGACCCAAAAATCCATCCTGGAAGAAAATGAAACTGAAAGAAAAGATGAAAGGAAAAAAAATGATTTTTCCACAAAGGCTACATAAATTCATCAAAAAAAAATAAAGTATAAAATAAAAATTTTAAACAAAGAAATACAAGCTCTAGAGGAAAGAAATAGAAATAAACTAAATAACTTAGAAAGTAGACATCCTAATACAATTTGTGGACTCTTTGAAAATAAGAATAAATAAAGCAATTCAACGACTTTAAGAGAAAACAAGAAATGCAAGGTACCCCAAAAGTCTTAGAATAGCTTTAAACCTTAATTAGGTCATCCTAACACTTTTGGGACCCTGTACATTAGAACAAAATGAAAAGATTGAAAAAATAGAAGAAAATATAAGATGTCTGATATAAAAAGTAATTGAACTGGAAAACAATTTGAGAGATCATTTAAAAATCATTGGACTCCCAAAGAAACATAATTTAAAAAAAAAAAAAAGCCTTGACCCTCTCTTTCAAGAAATTCTAAATGAAAATGACATAGATCTATTAAAACTAGAGGCCAAAGTAAAGAAAGAAAGACTCCACCAATCATCTGAAAGAAACCCCAAAAGAAAAAGTACCAGGAACGTCATAGACAAAACTCAGAATATCCAGGTCAAAGAAAAAAAGTACTACAAGCATCTAGAACAAAAGATTTCAAGTATCAAGGGACAATCATCAGGATCCAACAAAACTGAGCATCTTCTACTATAAATAAGAGATCTTGTAATATAATATTCCAAAAACTAAAATACATAGATTTATCACTAAAAATACCTTACTGCAAGGCTGAATAGCATCCTTGAGGAAATCATATAGACCTTCAATAGAATATAGGACTTTCAAGTTTTTCTGATGAAAAGACCAGAGCTGAGTAGAAACCTTGAAATACAAACACAAGAGAAAATGAAAAACCTAAAATGGAAATTTATTGGAGCAATTGGAAGAGGTTATAGCTAGGCACTGGGGACGCAAGCACAAAGGTGAAGTCGTTCAATGATCATAATATTAGCTAGCAAACACCCAGAAAAACAGAATAGTGCCTAGAATTCTACGTGACAAGCTCACAATTTTTATGGACTAATAAGGGCTAATCCATATCACCAATACAAACATCAAAATATCCTGAAGAAAACTGTCCTTGAATCAAGCTATTATCTGATGGAACAGCAATTTAATCAGATGGAATGAGTTGCCCAGGTGCACAACTGTCTGAACACAACAATGACCCATAAAAACTTAGCAATAGCACTTTTCAGAGATGTTCCCTAGCCAACACTTAGAAGCTTACAGTTGTATGAAATCAAAGGCTTTCAAAATAGACACGGCTAAAGCAATCAGAATCATGCGTCATCCATCTGGGAATTATACCTGGGATGCTTTTAGTCCATAGATGAAGGATGAGCTTAGATTCAAATCCTTTGATTCAATGACAAAAGCAGCTGTTTTATCTACCTGCACAAGTGTCTGTAGAAAATAAGTATAAAAAAGTTGAGTCGCTTTCCTGCTACTCTCCAACTGATGCCCTGCTCCTGTGCATGACACTTTCTCTACCTGTGATTCTTTCCGGGGCTCCCTTTACTCTGCACCTCTAGGCTGCTAATGAGGGAGCATCCACCATCATCCGCTTAGCCCATATTCATACCATGCTATTCTAGGACCCCTCCCCAACCCCCTTTCTACCCCTTGCTCTGGGGACAGCACTGAGAGTCATACTACTGTGGAGGGGGAGGAACATGTCCCTCCCCCTTTCCCTCAGGGAAAAACATGTCCTTTCCCTCCCCAGATAAAGAAATATTTGAGACCAAAGAAACAGAGTAATACGGTTGTGTCCATAAAATACTTCTCAGGCTGTGGTGGGTAAGATTCCCCTAGGGCAGGGGTGGGGAACTTGAGGCCTCGAGGCCACATGACTAAATCCAAAGTTCAAGGGCCACATGTGGCCTCCAGGCTGCAGGTTCCCCACCCCTGTCCTGGGCTTTCCAGGAGCCCAGGCTCAGAAAACTCCCATAATACTACTGGGCATGTGATATTTGTCTTAGAACTCCATCCCTACAAAATGACTGACCATAGCAGTCCTTTCCCTCCTTTAGAATATAATCCCCTTGAGGGTAGAGACTGTCCTGCCTTTTGTTTTTGCATCACCAGGGATGCCTGGTACAAAGTAAATGTTTACTAACTTTTTTTTTCCATGCATTCATTCCTTCATTTCTCCAGAACCATTTCTGTCTGAAAACCGCTGAACATGAAAAGAGGAATAGTTTTTTTAAACAACTTAAATACACACTTTAAAGTTCAAGGTGCTCTTTTTCTACACTCTCTCACTGGATTTTCCCAACAACACTATGATGCTGGTACTACAGATATTATCATATTCATTTTATACATGAGGAAACTGAGATTCAAACAGATTAAGTGATTTGCCTATGGGCACCCTATAAGTACAAAATGTGGTATTTGAACTATGGTTTTCTCAAAGTCCAACTCTCTATCCACCCTATTCATTACACCATGCTTGAACAAATGTTACAGGTATGGCTCTCCATGCCTATACAGATAGTGCTCAGATATTTTGTTGACACTTAACTTAGAATAATCTATTTAAGGCTTTTCCTAACGATGGAATATTTCCTTTCCCCTAATTTCTCAGACATTCCAAAAACTCCCATGCTTCCTGGAATTCCAATTTAAAATTCCAGATCAACAATAATTGTCAAACATTACTGTTTCTCTTCTAGAGATAGTTAGGTGGCTCAGGAGGCAGGTACATGACTCCATGGATAAAGTGTTAGACCTGGAGTCAGGAAGACCCAAATTCAAATCCAGTCTCAGATAGCTCTATGACCTTGGGTGAGTCACTTAACCTCTGTTTGCCTTAATCCACGGAAGAAGGAAATGGCAAACCACTCTAGTGTCTTTGCCAAGAAAGCCCCATATGAGTTCATGAAGAGTCAGACAAAAGTGAGCAACAACAGCTATTTGTTAACATTGGGGTTTCGTATTAGGATATACAATCTGGAGGTAACTATTCCCAAGACAGAGAGAGAACTGAAAAGTCAAGTGGAACACACACACACAAAAAGGATAACAGAATCCTCCTGTCTTGGCTCCTCACTCTTCCTTCCTTCAATCCTACTTTCACAAGCACTACCCAAGACTACAACTCATAAGTCAATCCTCTTTTCACAGTTGTGGTTTGGGAGAAAATCCTTATCCAAACAAGGGATAGAGGTGACTATTCAATATATATACATATATATGTGTGTGTGTGTGTGTGTGTGTATGTATGTACACACATATGTGTGTGTATATACATGTATATATTGCATATACATGTGCTTATATGTGTTTATGTGTATATATATATAGTTGTATTCATCCTTCATTGCCAAAGAAGACCATGCCATCAAGGAAATGATGACATGACTTGCACTTGACTCTGTTTTGAGTGAGGAAGGGCTGTGCAGGCCACCAGCCTCACTTCTCCGGAGCCATCTGAATCCAGTGACCAGATATTCATCAGGATGAGTGGAGATGACCCAGGATGCACTGGGAGATACTTTAACACTGAATGAGTAACTTCATCTCCCTAACTACGGAGAAGTAGAAGAAATGACTCTCTCCTTTAAGCCTGGAGTTTGCATGGGAAGATTTTGCTGATCTCTGAGGAATTTTTCTTTAATTGGGTTTAGCTTCTCTGCAGCCACAAGCACTCGCTCTCCCCTGTAATTTGGAAATGTGACTAGGGCCTCTGTTCTCCTGGGACCGACCACAAATGTTCCCCTCTCCTCTAGAACTGGGACCCAGAACTTTGCACAGATGATAGAGTTGCCAGCTACACCCTGTGCCAACAAAGGATCCCCAATAATCTCTCTCTGACTGTTTGACTTATCCCCTTACCATCAGTGGTCTGGGAGTTCCCCAAGTTGCTACAGCTCCTGCTGTCACCTTTGCCCATAAGGCCCCTGTTAGGCTGCTGCTCTGCTCTGACCTAGACCAGCCCCCACTGGTGTTTCACAGACCTTTCCCACTTACTTACTAAGTTGTCTTAGGCTGGAAAAATGTCTTGCTCTGACCTATTCTTGGCCCTGTTGCTCCAAACTTTGATTTGAGGCATAATTTTAAAGTTGTTTTGACTAAATTGTTGAGAGACTTTAGCTGAGTTGCCTCCTATACTCTGCCATGTTAACTCTACCTTCTACCTTTGTGGTTTATTTTTTCCCTTTATGCAATCTCAAAGCACTGTGGAAAAAATTTGTACTGAAGACTTACTTTCTAAGGATTGACCGAGAGTAATGATGGCCTTCTAATTGGTCAATACTGAAACAGATGCCAAGTTTAACAGATCTTTTAGAAAGAGGAAAGGTGAATATATACACACATACGTATATACATACACATATGGTCAATGCTGAGTTCATAAAACTGCACCTTTGGGATGAATGAGATCAAAGAGTGCTAGAATAAGGAGGTGGACAGTGCAATTGTATTAAATACCTTGGGCAAATGTCTGATATCCATTATAGTAAGGGTACTAACAAAAATATAGAAGGCTAAGAGCCATCTCCCAACTGAAACGCCAAAGAATATGAACAATTTTCAAAAGAAGATAAAGAATTAGTAAGGTTGGAAATTACCAACAACCACACGGAAACAACACACTCTAAATTACTAATAGGTGAAATGCAAATGAAGATGAGATTGAGGTTTTATCTCAGCTCTGGGATACCATCCAATTGGCCAGCGTGACAAAAGATGGAAACAGTCAATGCTAGAATGAACATGGGAACACACACTAATGCATGATTGGTAGAGCTCCAAAGTGGTTGGTCCATTCTGGAAAGATAGTTTGCAAGAATAGTGCATGAACTGTTCATATCCTCTGACCCTGAGACAGACAACCTCCAAGACAAAAAGAAATGCCCCATATATGCTAAAATCTTCCTAGTGTTAAAGAAGTAGAATCAAAGTTAGTATTGACTGATAGCTAGAGAAAGTGTAGTATACAAATGTAATGAAATATTATTGAGCTAACAGAAAGAAGCTAGTGAGAATTCAGAGAAACATGGAAAGATTTGCATGAACTGATGCAAAGTGAAGGAAGCACAGCCAGGAAAACAATATATACAATAACAATAGAAATGTAAATGCCTATTAATAGCTGGCAGTTAATTTATCAACTAATTATTAATAGCATTAATAATTAATAACTATAGCTCTTTGAGGTTTGCAAAGTGTTTTACACATACTACCTTATGCAATTCTCACAACAATCTTGTAAGGGAGGTGTTATGTTCTTCCTTAATGGTTATAGATGAGGGTACTGAGGCACAGAGAATGACACAGGATTAGGACTCAGGTCTTCCTGGGACCAAGACTACTATGCCACCTAACCAATAAAAAGAATACTAAATGAAGTCCAAGGCTATGTAATTATAATGATAAATTCTGAGGAGTAAGCAAATGTGTATCCTTCTTTTTATTGGAGAAATGGGGCATTGTGTGTGTGAAATGTTCAGTCATGAATTAGTTAATTTTGCTTAACTCTTTTTCCTTGTTATAAAGGGTATATCTATAGACAACCATCATCTGAAAGCAAAAAACATCAACAAAGCTTTAAAAGTTTAAATTTTAAAAAAAAAATGGATGCTCTATGGAGGGAGAAAAGAAAGGAATCATTCCCATACCGAAGAAGAGGATGAAAGAATTTGCCTTAACTGAGTTACCCTTGTTCTGTATCCCTTTCCCAGGGTCCACAGCAGCCCATATATGACATTTCTTAGCAACAACAAAGGTTAGAGTAGAAGGTCTTTTGTTGGATCAGTTTTGGCCCAGATCACTTGAGTCTCTCGGAGAGCTGGGAAAATGCTCTCTCCCTTTCAATACAGGAATGAAAAAGAAATCAAGGTTAATAGTTTAAAAGCTGGTGCATGGTTAACACAAAGGTTTCTCCTGGTATTAACGATCTGAAACAATCTCCTTCCGGCATAGGGCTTAAAACAGATTAGTTTACAGAGAGAAAATAATGGCCCCCAATCTTCCATTATTTGTCATAACATACAACTCCTTCTATTGTCATCAATGAAAAGGGATGGGATGAACCCCAAGGAGTTTCCAGGTTGGTTGATGCCATCCAAAGTTTAGGCTAGATTTTTTTCGGTTTTGATTTCCATTCTTTTGACTGAACTGACTCCTTGAGTTTCCGTGGCCTCCTAGAGCCTTTCCTCCCCCCAGGGGCTGACATAATTCATAGAAACATCATTTTAGAGCTGGAAGAGCCAACCACTGAGAAAAATCTCCCCATTTTATAGGTGAGAAAACAGAGGCTCAGAGAGAACTGGAGATTAGAGAAAAATTTCTTTCACTGTTGCCTTCCCCTGCCCATGTCCAAAGTCACACAGATGTCCTTTGACTCCAAATCCCAGAATTTGCTATTAGTGAGGAACATTCTTTTACTGTTCCTGCCGCAGGATGCACCACCTCCTGCCTTCATGCACTCCTGGGATGCTCTCCTCTTTTACTTCTGACTTCCTTCAGAGCTCAGCCCAGCTGCTGCCTTCAGCAGCAAGACTTGGCAGGTCATGTCTGCTGCTAGAGACTTCCTTTTTAAAGTAACTTTCCATCCATTTATTTACTCTTCCCTATTAGAATATAAGCTCCTTGAGGACAGGGATTGTTTTTGCTTTTTCCTTCATTTTCCCCCAGTGTTTAGCACATTATCTAGTGTAGAGGAAGTGTTTAATAAATGCTTATTCACTGAATGAAAGTGGCAATTTCTTCACTTGTGGCAAGTTAAGGGACCCAGAAGCTAATTCAGCACGTGTTCGGCAGAACACTATCTTTTGCCTTTCTTTGTACCCCAGCACCTAACACAGTGTCTGACTCATAGTACGGACTTAAATGTTTATTGATTATTATTTGTTAACTGAATGACTGACTCTGAGAGGGTGAGTGTAGTTCACCCTGGGATATCCCATGGTCTGTGAGTTCCTGAAAAGAAAGGAAATTTTCCTGGGAGAAGTCTTCTGTCACTAGTAATCACGCCTCCAGAGAACCTGTGAAATTAGACATCTGTTGTGTTTAAAGGGATTTGGATATTTTGTTTTGTTTTTTTTAAGTATATCCTAAAATATTTGCTAGTTTTATTTTGAAGGCCAGAGCTATGCATTGAACTTTCCTAAAACAGTTAGAAATATTAGTGCTTCCATCTGTATAATGTAAGTATGCGCTCCACAGGCTACAAAGCGCTTTCACATATATAATCTTATTTGCCCCTCTGTGAGACAGTTATGGCAGCCAATGTTATCCCCATTTTACAGATGCCTCCACCTAAGTTCTGATCAGATGACTCACATCAGATAGCATCATAAGTAGAACAATAGCTAGAATTTCTTTAACTCCTCAAGGTTCACAAAGCACTTTTATAAATATTCTCTCATTTGAGCCTCACTCACTACAACCCCTAGAGGTAGGTGCTATACTTATCCCCACTTTTACAGATGAAGAAACTGAGGCAGACAGAAGTTCAGAGCCTTGCCAAAGATCACACAGCAAATAAGTATCACTAGTAGTATTCCAGCCCCAGAGTTCTGTCCACTGAGTCACCTAGGTCATAATGGAGTAGGAGTGATCCTGGGTTCTCAAAGACTCTGCTGGGGCAGCACAAACTCTGGAAGTTTCTATCCAGTTGGAAAGGCTCCCATCATGGTCCTGGTGACAGACAGCATCCAAGAACCATCCTAGCTCGATATAAAGAAGTTGGACCACAAGGCAATTAAAAACCTAAAATGACCATGAGTCCCACGTGATCCTCTTTTCTTATCATAAATGCCACCTCCTACGGGAAGCCTTTCCTAATCTCCCTACTTGTTAATACCCCTTCCTTCCTCAAAGTTTCTTGAGTTCCTAGAGTGTTAGTGGTGGAAAAGGAGAATCATAAGAATTGCAGTTTCTACAGGCTATAAGTAATAACTGTCAGTACATTTAATCTTTCTCCCATGATGGGTGAGTTAGTATTCTACTCAACCAATCAATCAATATTTATTAAACACCTACTATGTGCCAGGCACTATACTAAGGTGGGGGGCGGGAGGGGGTGGAGAGGAGATATAAACAGAGGCAAAAAGTCCCTGTCCTCGGGGGGGTCACAATCAAATGGGGGAGATACATGCAAACAAATATATGCAAACAGACCATACAGGATAAACAGGAAATATTTAACCAAGGAAAGGCTTTAGAATTAAGAGGGGATAGAGGAAGTTTCCTGTAGAAGAAGAGATTTTAATTGGGACTAGAGGAAAGGCAGGAAAGTCAGAAGGCAGAGATGAGGAGGGAGAACATTTCAGGCATAGGGGACAGCCAGAGAGAATGCCCAGAACTAAGATATGGTGTGTGCTTTCTGTAGAGTCTCCAGGAAGCCAGTGTCACTGGATGAAAGATTAAGTGGAACTTAGTAAGGTGCAAGACTGGAAAGAATGCGTAGGAGGGGCCAGGTTATGAAGCTAAGTAGAAGGAATCTTCTTGAAAAAGACAATAAAGCTGGCACTACCACACATAGAAAAGTGACAAGAAACATCATTTCATCATACTCTGGGTCCTATCATCCTAGGGTACTCAAGTTGAGTACAGACTCATGAATGACAACATTTTTCTGTGCCTTTGTCCCCTGTAACAGAGAACTAAACTTGGACTCAAGAAGATGCGAGTCCACATCCTGCCTCAGACACTTTCTAAGCAAGTCACTTAATTGTTCCCAGCCTCAGTTTCCCCATTTGTAAAATGGGGGAAATCAGTACCTACATCTCATAGGGTGGTTATGGAGATCAGATATAAAACACATTGTAAATCTTAGAGTGCTAAAATATTAGCTACTATTACCATTGCTGTTTTTGTCATAACATGCAACTATGAAGAATTTAGCAAATCTTAGAACATCATAAACCTTGATGGTTTCAATGCAAGATGGGCACAGGAGAAGACAGAAAAAGTATCTAGAAAAATATTGTTTAAGATGAAAAAATAAATCAAGCTCAAGTTGTATAGACCATATTTAGAAGCCTTCCACCTATGTATCAAGAGTATTTTCTTCAGTAAGAGAATCAGAAGGCTTTAGATGCGGGCAACAGCAAATAATATTCTCCCCATCCCCAAACCCCAATGACACCTTACTTCGTTGGTTCTTCAGAGGTGATGCTCAATACCAAAGAGTCTTCTTTCCAATGACCCAACTCATTTACTTATAGAGGCCTTTTTTTAGTAAAACTGGAATAACCATCCTGAAACATACTCCACATTCTTCTGCGGACTCATAAACAGCATCCGCACCCACAGGGACAGTAAGGATTTGTGCTGGTCAGGTTATCAAAATGCTGATTTCACCTCATTTATTTTATGACCAGTATTACTGCTGAGTAAAGTAGGCTCATAAAAATGCTTTTGGAGCCAGGAAATTGTTTGTACTTATTTATAAGCTTGTTTTACATTTACTTTTTATTTTAATAAGATTTTGCTGTCTGGAATTCTGTTCCAATTTCTCTCACTTTTAATTCTCTGGAACCTCACAAATGTTTAATTAAAAGAAGTGGTTACATGATTTCCCACTTTTTAAGATTCAGGACATCCAGGATGGAGGGAGGACTTTAGGAGAGGGAAAGGGGATTCCTTGTTCTTTAAGTCCTAAGCAATGCCCACCCAAAGTGGGGATGGAAGGTCAGAAAAGGAATGATCCCTTAAGTGGTCATAGCTCTGGTTACCCTTGAGGATACGAATCCTGGAGAAGCCTATTGAGATAACAGACCTTAGTCCTGGGAGCCCTTGGTCCCTAACCCTATATACCCAAAATTATTTCTGGGTGTTTCTGTGAAAGCAAGCCTGGAGGCAAAAGGAACTTTTTAAGATGACAAAAGGAGAATTTCTCTGTGTTACCATAATCCAGGAGGTAGGATGGTTGAGCTATAAATGCAAAAATATAGCAGCTGCTGACAGACACCATAATGAAGTCACCCTCCTCCCTCCTACTCTGAGACTGCCTTCTTTTGTAGTTGGGTGTGTGTGTGTGTGTGTGTGTGTGTGTGTGTGTGTGTGTGTGTGTGTGTGTGTGTGTGTGTGTCTGTGCATGTGTGTGTGTGTGTGTGTGTGTGCACATGCAGTTAAACCTGGAACTATCATTTCATTTGTTTAGGGCGTTCCAATTCCACTAAGGAAGATCAGCCACTGATCTGCAATTTATAATCTTAAAAAATTGCCAGACACTTACAGGTTAAAACATTTGTCCAAGGTCACACCTCCAGTATGTACCAGAAATACAGTCTAAACCCAGGTCTTCCAGACTCAATGGGGGCTTCCTAACCACTCTACTCTACTGCCTCTGAGGCTGCCTCTAGGCTATATATTAAATAAAAATATCCAGGAGGCTAAGCCTGGGATCACTAAATAGACCCTTTGTATATTTTGTATACAAAATTTGTAGAGAGGAGTGTTTTGAAAGAAGGGTGAGGAGAGAGCCAGCTGAGACCATTTTGTGGCAAAGAAAGGCAAGTCCAGGTGCCTGGATGCCCTATCCTATGTCTCTCTGAGTTCCCCCATGTTGTACATTTCCCAGTAGTGCAATCAACAATTATTTATTAAGCTCTTACTGTGTGCCAGGCACTGTGCTAAGTGCTGGGATACAGAGAAAGGAGGAATACCCCATAGTCTCTGCCCTTAAGCAGATAAACAGGTAAGCGATGAGTGGACACAGTTCTAGTCCTGGAGGGAGGAAGATCAGAGTTCAAATTCCACCTGATACTTAATAGCTACATGACCCTGGGCAAATCACTTAACCTGTCTGCCTCTGTTTCTTTACCTATAAAATGGGAATACTAACAGCATCTAGCTCCTAGAGTTGTTATGAAGACCAAATAATATAATAATTGTGAAGTGCCCAGTGTGTTCGTCCTTTGTTGCTGAAGAAGGCCATGACATCAGAGAAATAATGACATGACTTGCACTTGACTTTGTTAGAGTGAGGGAGGGCTGTGCAGGTCACCAGCCTCACTTCTCCTCCAGAGCCATCTGAATCCAGTGACCAGATATCCATCAGGATGACTGGAGATGACCCAGGATGAGGCAGTTGGGGTTAAGTGATTTGCCCAAGGTCACACAGCTAGTGAGCGTCAAGTGTCTGAGGTGACATTTGAACTCAGGTCCTCCTGACTCCTGCACTGGTACTCTATCCACTGTACCACTTAGCTGCCCCAAAGTGCCTAGTACAGTGCCCGGATCATAGTGGGTACTCTATGAATGTTAGCTATTATAAAGAGTTCAACCTGTTATGAGGTAGACATCATACAAACAACTACGTTCTTACAAGATATATAAAGAGTAAATGGGAGATAATTTTAGGAGGAAGGCATAGAGGAGAAAGAGAGAGACTAGGAAAGCCCTGTTTTGTGATTTAAATTGAGTCTCGAAAAAAAAACCTAGGGGGATAGCATCCTGCATTAGGCTAATGCAGTTAATGGAGTTCCTAACTACTGAATATAGCCCTGGACTGAGTAAGGATGATGCTAAGCCAGAGTGGGATGATGCTGTGGGTGAGGTCCCTTGTCAGCTGTATCCTTGACAATATCTTCTGAGCCCTTCTGTATCCTCTCAAGAATGCTTCCACTGGTGGTTGCAGGGCCCTGAGATTCTGCAGATTCTAAAATCATTTTCAGTGGAGGAACAACCACTTCAGGAACATAGCTGGACCTACCACAAAGTCCAGGCGTTCCTCAAGGGAAAGGTAACTGCTAGCTTTTGGCTCTGTCCCGTTCAGGACAGAACTTCTATCCTAATGGATCGCATATTTCTAGATATTGTACAGTAAAAATGAAAGAAAACATTTAAAAGTACTCAGAACAAGAGTCATGGCCGCATTAGCAGAGGAAAGGGGTTGGATGTTGGAGATAACAAAGTGAGAGAATTGACAGCCTTGGTAACTGCTTGGAAATAGTCTTAATAGGACTCTATCTATGAGGTAGAAGCTATTATTATCTCCATTTTACAGAGAAGAAGACTGAGGCTGAACGATGTTAAGTCTTTAACCACCAATTTTTCAAAATCAGGTCTTCCCAATTCCTAGTCCAGTTTTCCATCACTGAGTCTAGCTGTCAATGTGGCGTCCTTTCTAAAGGCTTGGCATATCAGGGGCACCAGCCTGGCTCTTGAATCATCTACCACCCAACCTATAACTGGAGGAGAAGTGAGGCTGGTGACCTGCACAGCCCTCCCTCACTCAAAACAAAGTCAAGTGTAAGTCATGTCATTATTTCTCCGATGGCATGGTCTTCTTCAGCAACAAAGGAGAAACACACAACTGGCAAGAATAAAACTGATAGAAACCTTAATCTTTTCTTTTTACCTGGAGATTGCCATTGATTGATGTCTGCATTCTCCTCCTTAATCTTCTTTTCCATAGAACTTCTTAGGACTGTTTTGGCCTCACTCAGAGGACAACAGTAAGTATTGTAACAAGGCAGTATCTCACAGAAAGTAACTTCGAGACCCAGGAAGAAGGAGTTGGGAGTTGTGAGAGATGTATTTGCTGCTGCAAGAGATGGGGTAGGGGATGAGAGAAAGAAAGACACCAAGATTAACCAGAAAGGTTGCTTTGAGTTGTCCACAATGAAGGCCAAAGCAATGGAGAGCTGCAATAGAGGACAATACCTGCTGGAGTGGTGCATGAAGGGAGGACTGGCAACAGAGAGCTCGTTACATTGCTAAAGAAGAACACAATGGTTAATGGGCAAAGAGAATGAGTCAACTGCTCCCCCAAGAGAAACAAGAATGGAATTCCTTACCCAGAAGTAAGATTCTGGTTCCGGTCTTGATCTCGTAAACTAAGTATGTAAAGAAAGACTATCGTCAAGGCACTGGGTGGAAAAGAAGGAAAAGAAGAATTATTTAGCAGTTAAATGCAAGTCATGTAATACATACACAGTTTGCTAAGGATGAATCATATAAAAGGAAGCATTCACAGGATGTCTGGAAGCTACTGCCCCTGACAAAAGAGGTAGTTAAATTTTCTGACCAGAGCTATAACTAAGATGAGGCTCCTGGAAATTTGCCTCGGGATGGTAGAATATCTAAAATTCTGATATCACTTTGAATCCTTCAACAGTCATTGAAATCAAATTTTCTTAACAAGAATGATTAGTTCATAGTATTACAGGTATAGAGTTGGAAGGGACAGTCAAATACCCCTCATTTTGCAGATGAGAAAACTGAGTCCCAGAGATGGTAGGTGAGAAGGAAAACTGGGATTTGAATGCAGGCCCTTTGACTCTGAATCCATCGCATTCTCTACTGTACAATGTTAACTTCCATAATGAAAGTTTGCCTCCCTCAAATGATTTTGTATGTGCCTTGAATACATTTTTGTATATCTGTGTATACAGAGGGCAGCTAGATGGCACAGGCCTCACATAAGGAAGACTCTTAGTGAGTTCAAATCTGGCCTTAGATACTTACTAGTTGTGTGACCCTGGGCAAGTCACTCAGTTTCCTCATCTGTAAAATGAGCTGGAGAAGGAAATGACAAACCACTCCAGTATCTTTGCCAAGAAAACTTCAAATAGGGTCACAGAGTCAAACACAACTGAAATAACTGAACAACATTTGTGTACATATTCTTTTCCCCCAGTAGAACAAAAATTTCCTGAAGACAGGTACTATTTTTTTTGGCTCTGTATCCCCAACACCTTACATGATGCCTGCCACCTAGAAGGAGTTTAATAATCAATAATTCTTTAATTGAGTCTGGGTATCCTCTCTAGGACAGGAGATCACCACCCATTCATGTCTTCTTCTTCTGGATAAGTCATGTCTATTTCCTCCTGTTTTTTAATGCCCTGTGAGCACCAGCTCAAGTTGCCTGCTTGTTGTCCTTTAGCTTGCTACATGCCCACCCTCTGCCTTTTCCTGAAGAATGTGTCTTAGTAGTGTTCTGTTTGTATACAAGTCATCTTTGGTCTCAGCGAACAATGCAAGTGATTACCATTAACAATGATCAAAAAGTACAAAAGGCAGCATGTTATTATTTTGCAACTTACCAACCCCTTTTCTCCTATACCTTGCTGCTGTACTGTACAATCAACCACACAAAATCAGGCAGTGCTGAACTAAAAGAATGAAACTAATGGAAAATATGTCCTTACTACTGTACAAGATATGACAACTGAATTCTAAGGATAACTTTTTAAAAATATGCCTACACAAGTCACATCTGTCTAGGTGGTGTGGTGGCTAAAACTCTGGACCTGGACTAGGGAAGACTTGAATTCACATCCAGTCTCAGACATTTACTGTGTGACCCTGGGCAAGTCACTTAACCTCAGTTTCCTTTAAAATTGAGTAGAGGATCAAAAGAGATAATAAATACAAAGTGCTTAGCATAGGATCTAGCACAGAGTAACTGCTATATAAATGCCATTGTTGTAGTGTCTGACTCTTGATGACCCCATGGAACATATTGTCCATCAGGTTTTCTTGGCAGTGGTCTCTCATTTCCTTCTCCAAGGCATTAAGGCAGACAGGGATCAAGTGATTTGCCCAGGGTCACTCAGCTAATAAGCGTCTAATGGCGGATTCTAACTCAGATCTTCCTAACTCTAGGCCCAGCACTCTGCCCACTAAGCCATCTAGTTGCCCCATAGAAGTGTTGGTCATAACTAAATATTAAAGATTAGTAAAATATTTATGTGTTTATACAATTTTTGGAAACTGACTATAAGTTTGATATTGATGCACACACAATTAAGAATACTCAATACCTTGCATTTGGCACATGGCCATATATGCATTTGACATTCATGTATTTGTTCATTGATAAACGATGTGTATTTGAGAAGGCCAGCAATGCCACATTTAAGCACTGAGGTTCTTTTTCTTTCAACATATGCTTCAAGAAGGTTCTCTTACCCACCCTCAAAAACAATTCAGGGAATGTGGAAAATCAAACTCTTGCTCAAGGGCTTTCTGTGTAAGAAGAGAAGGGGCAGGGTAGGAAAAGAATAATAAGGAACATAGAGGGAGTTTTCTTACCAAAATACCATCACAGCAATCAGAGTACTAACCAAGATCTGGAAAATCCAGTTGGGACATGCCCATTTATTCCCTGAAAAATAAAGCTACAAAAAAAAAATTAAAGGAAGAAAATCCTTAGCAACAGGAACTCACAGAAGAATGAGGCAACCACAGTTTAGAGACATTATCTTCCTCATATGAATATAAAGTTCTTAAGAGCAGGGTGTGCTTTTGCTTTTTACATTTGTCTGCTGAGTGCATAGAATGGTGTTAGTCATATAGGAAGCCGCTTATTGTTTGTTGATTGGTTGTTTGATATGAAGTGGAAATATTTGATTCCAAGTCATGATCCATTAGATTTTAAATTCCTTGAGGGCAAGGACTGTCTTTTGCTTTTTTTTCATCTCTAGCATTGTATACTGTGCCTAGAACGTAGTAGATGCTTAATATAGCTTAATGATTGGTTCATTAGTTGATTGGTTGACTGTTGATTGATTGTTACTATTTTATGTATATTAGTCCCATTTTGTAAGTGAGAAGGGTGGATGATTTGCCCCTGGCCATTTAGCTAGTAAGTGTCAGAGGTAGGATCTGAACATGGATATTTCTGATGCAAATCCATCATAATGACTGTGCCACCCTGCAGGTGTGGGATTCATCTCTATGAAAGCCAATGAGATTTCCAACTCAGAGAAACATAAGCTAGATGTGAAAAGGACCAAGAATTGAGTTTTGTAGACCTGCCCATACTTAGAGGGTGAGAGAAGATTGTTGTTGTTGTTGTGTCCATCCTTCGTTGCTGAAGACCATGCCATCAGAGAAATGATGACATGACTTGCACTTGACTTTGTTTTGAGTGAGGGAGGGCTGTGCAGGTCACCAGCCTCACTTCCCCTCCAGAGCCATCTGAATCCAATGACCAGATAGTCATCAGGATGACTGGAGATAGCCCAGGAGGCAATGGGAGACCTTGGCTCCTTTAGGCCAAGGTCTGTTCAGATACTCACTTAGGGTGAGGCAACACCCATTCAGTGAATAGGCCTGTTTGTGAGAGGTGGTAGATCAATCAGGGAAGGAGACTGATAAGCAATCAGAAAGGGAGGAGGAAAACCAAGGAAAGTTGAATTCCAACAACCAAGAAACAAGACTATGGAGAAGAGAATAGTCAACGGTATCTAATGCTGCAAAAAGGTCAAGAAGGAAAAAGAAAAAGAAAAGGTCATTGGATTTGGCAATTAAGAAGTACGAATAACTTGGAAGAGAGAGTAGTTTCAGTAAAACTATAGGTACTCAGAAATAAGACTTCGTTAGGATGAGAAGTGGATAGAGGCAAGAAAGTGATGGTAGCGAGTATAGATCATTCTTTCTAGACATTTAGCAGACAAGAAGGCAATAGTTTCAGAAGGTGACAGAGTAAGTCTTTCTTTTTATTTCTCATGATTGGAAAGATGAGCATATTTGTTGTCAGAGAGGAAGGAATCATTACAGAGGAAGAGACTAAATACTCAATGAGGGGAGGAGGAAGTAAGGAAAGGAATTGGATGGATGAGGGATGAGACAAGACTCAGTAGGGGATGAGAAGACATAGGGTCATATAATCAAGGAAATAAGTGGAGGAGTTAGTCTTGGCAAATAGGAAGGCTACCCCACTCTTTAAAATTAGATGAAAAATGAATTGACATGGACAGATTTGGAATTGTAGAGGAAGGAAAACAATGCATGGTCTCAATCTTCTCATTAAAGTAAAAGACAAACTGTCATCTGAAAACAACTCCCACCTCAAGTTGTTTATGGTGGAAAACACATGTTTAAGCATTTATTAAATGCAAGGTAATTTTTTGATGAAGTGGCACTAATAGCAGGGTAATTGCAAAAGACTTCATATAGAAAGTGTGTATGAGTAAAGATTTGAAAGAAATTATTGATTCTAAGAGACAGAAAAGAGGAGGGAGTACATTACAGGAATGAAAGACAGAAGCCTATGCAATGGGATTAAGATGAGACATTGAATATCATATATGAGAAACAGCAATAAGGCAGGTTTCACTAGACTGGAGTGCTTGAAGGGAGCGTGACATGTTTGCCTCCTCTAGAAGGCATGGGAGTTATTATCCTCTCAGTATCAGAGCAGCAAGTATAGAGAGAGAAATGAAAGAAAATTAAATCAAGGTTGAATTTCTCGGTATAGTTTCCTGACTTAAGGGAATGCCCATCAATTCAAAGAGAGGTAAAAAAAAAGAGGAAGAAAATGGCTAACACAACTGTCTTCAAAAATATATGAGGATCCTCAGGACTGTGTCTGAATGAAGCTTAAGTCAGACATAAGTAGAGTTGGTAGCCATATTGGAATCCCAATGGGTAAAAATAGGCAGGCCTTTGATTCCCCACATCCTTGTTTGTAGTCCTTGCTACTGGTTCTAACAGGAAAAAGTTAGGCTGTAGCTGGTACCAGAACCTAAGGATAAGAAATCAGTAGTCTGCCATATGGATGAATGAGTGGTACATTCCAAGGGCATCAAGGTGATTCACTTCCACAGGTTATCTCTCCCTCACACAAGAAAATTCCCTGATAAAACTGACTCTGTCCTTTGAAGATGTCATCTACTCCCATGGAGTCAACTATCCACTCTATACAGATGTCTTCCAAGTCTAGATTTCCAGCCCCAACCTATTAAAGGCAGTCTTATTAGAGGAAAAAACCTGAGATTTGCAATGAGAAGACCAGGTTTGAATGCCATTTTTGATCCCTGTGGGACCTTGGGCCAAGCCTTTTAAACTCTCTGTCCTTCAAATTCCACATCTGTCAAAATGAAGATTTGAACCATAATAAGAAACTGTATTTCTTATTGGGGCTATTGTAGAGAGGATTTGTTCCCAGTATTTTTCGCCTCTGAGGTCCTCCTCCACTCTGGGATTACATGATCCAGGGACCCCTAAATTCCAGGCTCACATTTCACTGACACCTTAGAAACATGTCCAAAACCAAACTCATCACTTTCCATCCCAATCACTTTCTCCTCCCCACTTCCCTTATTTTTGTAGGATCATAAAATTGGGGCTAGAAGGGACCTTGGAGATCATGTAACTGAACCTTCTCACTTAACAAATGATAAAACTGGGACCCAGGAAAGTTAAGTGACTTCTCTAGGATCACACAAGTTGTATGCATCAGAAATAGCATTCACACTTAAGTCCTTGGACTACAGTCAACGCTCATTTTACTATTCCATTTGGTTAATGGCCCCATCATCCTTCTTAGGTGCTCAGTTTCAAATCCTCAATGACATCTTTTCTTGTTCCCTTTTCCTCATTTTCCATAACTATTAGGCCAATTCTTTCACACCCTTTTCATTGCCATCCATCCCTTCCTCTCTTTCCATTACCACTACTACCATCCCAGCTTAGGCTCTTGCTAGATCTTACTGGGACAACTGTAATAGTCTCCTGAGTAGTCCCCTCATCTCTAATCTCTTCCCTCTTCAATCTATTACATAGTTCAGATTCACTTTTCAAAGCACAAGTTTTTATCATGTTATTTCCCTGTTATTTTATCATGTTATTTCCCAGGCAGCTAGGTGGCACAGTGGAGAAAGCACCAATTCTGGAGTAAGGAAGACTTGAATTCAAATATAGCCTCAGACACTTACTAACTGTGTGACCGTGGGCAAGTCACTTTACCCTGTTTGCCTCAATTTCCTTATCTACAAAATGAGCTGGAGAAAGAGACAGCAAACCACTCTACTATCTTTGCCAAGAAAATCCCAAATGAGTTCACAGAGAGTCAGATGTGACTGAAACAATTGAACAATAAAAACTTCCCAGCAAACCAAAATAAATCCAATGATTATCCATTACCTAATGAATAAAGTTCAGACTTTACAGTCTGGCACCCCAAGTCTTCTGGAACCAATCAACCTTTTCAGTCACTCCCCCTAATATTCTCCTACACATACCCTGCACTCTAGCCTCAGAGTTAATTCACATTCCCCAAAGATGTTGATAATCTCCTGTCTCTGCACCCTTGTTCATGTCATTCCTGCCACCTGAAATGTCTTTTCTAGATGTTCTTCTATAAGAGCTATTTGTACTTCAAGATCCCAATTCTTCCATGAATCCTTCTCCTCAGAGAGGTTCAGTCCAGCTAGAAATGATCTTTCCTTCCTGTATCTCCTATTGATTTTGTTATTTTAACAGACTCCTTAATGGTCTCCTTGCTTTGATAAGAGTCAGACACAACTGAAAAACAGAACAGAGGGAGTAAAGGACGTGAGAATAGAGAACAGTAGATTTGAACCGGCTCACCGACG
This sequence comes from Notamacropus eugenii, assembly GCF_028372415.1. Lineage (NCBI taxonomy): Eukaryota > Metazoa > Chordata > Mammalia > Diprotodontia > Macropodidae > Notamacropus > Notamacropus eugenii. The sequence goes on along the minus strand of NC_092874.1, from coordinate 247,470,441 downwards.
GATCAAGATAAGGAAGAGAGAACACCTCTTCATCCAAATCAAATACATTTTTACTTTTCATGTTCTGTGACACAGAGATTCATCATTCTTTTAATTCTACTTACCTTCTCGGTCTTAGTAGGAGCCCTTCTAACAGAAGAAGCACCCGTGGTTGGGCTATATTTGCTGAAAAAGAGAAGACTTTTTACTATTCAAATACTTCTGACACTGGACCTAGACCTGGAGTCAGGAAGACCTGAGTTCGAATCTGGCTTCAGATACTCGTGTAACTCCTGACAAGTCACTTAACCTCTGTCTGCCTCAGTTTCCTTATCTATAAAATGGAGATAATAACAGAACCTACCTCCCAGGGTTGTTGTGAGGATAAAATGATATAATATTCTAAAGTGCTTTAAAAACCTTTAAGCATTATATAAATGCCAGCTATTAGCAGTGACCGTGTTGTTAACAACTGTATCTACCTTTGATAGCAGTTTAAGGTTTATAAAAGAATTAATACATTATCTCATTTAATCTTTCCAAGAACCTTGACAGGTATGAGGAATTATTTCCATTTTACAGACAAGGGAACTGAGACCCAGAAAAGGCAAGTAACTTATCTGGAATCACACAGCTAGGAAGAAACTGAGGCAGGATTGATGCCCAAATCTTCCTGAGTCCAGGTCCAGCATCCCATCCAACATCCCACATTGCCTTATGGCTCTCACCTAAGCTGTTACTTTGACTTTCTCATGACTTAGAGACAAACTTCATCTCCAAGTCAATTTAGAAAAGTCAGGAGAATTAAAGACTTTGTCACAGAAGCCGACTTTGGTAAATGCTGTTCAACCTTACCTTTTATTTCTTCCAGAGCCAACTAATGGAGAAATGTGCACTCATCTCCTGAATCTGTAAAGCAAAGACTCGCCTTGCAGAACTGAGCTCTGTGTGAGTTTTCTAAATAGATAAATGGCCACTGAAAGGCTCTATGCAGAATAATTAGAGAAGTCACCTCCCCTCCCTGGCATGACTAAAAGGCAGTACATTGTATCATGGCTGCTCTGCCTCATGCAAACGTTCATCATTTCCTAAAACTCAGCTAGTGAAAATGGTTATATTGTGTGCTCCATAAGGTCACATCAATATCTCCAGAAGCTAGAATTGCTTGTGTCTTAATAGCTAAGATCTGAAGCAGGAGTTCTTAATCTTTTGGGGGTCATGGATCCCTTTGGCAGATGGTGAAACTCATGGACTCCCCTTCTCAGAATAATGTTTTAAGCATAAAATAAAGTACTCAGATTTATAAAGGCAACTAATTATATTAGGCGGCATAGTGGGTAGAGTGCTGGACCTGGAGCCAAGAAGATTCATCTTTCTGAGTGTATATCTGGGCTCAGACACTTACTAGCTGTGTGACTCTGGGCAAGTCACTTAACTCTGTTTGGCTCAATTTCCTCATCTATTAAATGGGCTGGAGAAGGAAATGGCAAACCACTCCAGTATCCCTGCTGAGAAAATCCTAAATGGGGTCACAAAGAGTCAGGCACAACTGAAACAATTGAAGAAAATTATACTGAAACATTGTTTTCCAAAAAAAAAATTTTTAAGTTCTCAGACTCCAGGATCATGCCTTACAGAACTGCCTGAGGCTCAGAGAAGACTGAGACAGCTAGGTGACAGCAGACCTGGAGTCCTTGACCCTATTCTCTTTCTCTATCCTCCCTTCCCTGGCAGTCTCCTTGGGTGGAGAGTAGTGGAAAGATCACTGGATGTGGAGTCAGGAAGACCTGAGTTCAAATACAACCTCAGACACTTATTAGCTGTATGTCCCTGGAAAAGTCACTTAACCTCTATTTGCCTCAGTTCTGTCAACCGTAAAATGAGGATAGTAATAGCACCTTGTTATGATCAAATAAGATAAAATTATAAAGTGTCCAACACATAGTAGGTGCAATATAAATACATATTCCCTTTTCCCTTCCATCCCCGCTCCTACACTTCTAGTAGTAAATATAAGAGCTGGGATTCTCACTCAAGTCCTCTGACTCCATTCAACAAGCATTCCACCTTTTTGTTCAATCATTTCAATTGTATCCAACTCTTCATCCCATCCCATCTGGGATTTTCTTGACAAAGATATTAGAGTTGTTTACCCTTTCCTTCTCCAGCTCATGTTACAGATGGGGAACCTGAGGCAAACAGGGTGAAGTGACTTGCCCAGGGTTGTGCGGCTAGTGAGTGTCTGAGGTCACATTTGAACTCAGATCATCCTGACTCCAGGCCCAAAGTTCTATCCACAGTACTGCCTAGCTGCCCTAATTCTACTTTACCATCCTACTATCCTCTGTCAAACACCTCGCACCCCCCATCCTTCCCACCCCCTGTAGCAACCTGAAGTTCCCTAGAATCAGAAATCCCCATATGAGCATGAGCAATTATTCTTATTGCCCCAGCCCTAAGATACCTGCTTGAACTTCCTCCACTGACTGTGGACTTCACACTGCTAAGACGCTTTAACCTGGCCAACTTTTTGCTCCAGATTTCTAGCTCTTCAATCCTTTCCTCAAGGTTATTTGTTAGTTTACAGAGTTGCTTAACCGCACCTACGTTCTCCATGAAGATCTGATCCTGGAATAAGAAAAAAAAACACAGGGAAATTCATAAAGTAACAAAACAAAAAGAGAAGGCTTGAGGATGGGACTGGGATTTCACTATAGGAGAACCCCCAACTAAGGAAAAACCATTTCCCAGTACTACAGCCATCCACTTTATTGTTCAGTCATTTCAATTGTGTCTGATTCTTTGTCCAATCCCATTTTAGGGTCTTCTTGGCAAAGGTACTGAAGTAGTTTGTCAGTTCCTTCTCCAGCTCATTTTACAGATGAGGAAACTGAGGCAAACAGAGTTAAGTGACTTGGCCAGGGTCACACAGTAGTCAGTGTCTGAAATCAGATTTGAACTGAGGTCTTTTTCACTCTAGGCCTAGCATTCTATCCACTTTGCCACCTCAGTGCCCTAGAACTGTATTTTAAAATACCTGTGCCCCTGAATGCCTGAGTTCATTCAGAACACATGCAAGGAGGCTTGTAACAAGAACACATTCTAGATAGATTGCCAGCTAGTCTGTAAAACTGCTTATATTCAATTTGCAGTAAAATGGAAATATGCCCTTGTAGCCCAGAGCCAGGCAAGGGAGCTGAAGGGCACCATCATCAAGTTTCGAATTCTAATATTTCTTTTGACTTGACATTATGGTATATTTGAAACTCATTTTTAAAAAAAGACAGGAGAGGTTTTTGAATGTTGATTTGTGCTTTCTCCATTAAAGCCTAGCAAAACTAGACTTTGAATATCACTGACAAGATACACATTAGGTTGTCTGGATGAAGGAGAAGAGGAGTGAATCATATAGGTTACAGCCTAAGACTATATGCTTAAATTACTCAGAACCGAAGAAGGTGACTGAGCATGTCCTTTATATGAGGAGCTGGGATAAATAGTAAAAGGCAGCTAAATGGTACAGTGGATAGAATTTCTGAACTGGAGTAAGAAAGACCTGAGTTCAAATCTAGCCTCAGACACTTGTACTAACTGTGTGACCCTGGGCATGTCACTTAACCCTGTTTGTCTCGGTTTCTTCATCTGTAAAATGAGTAGGAGAAGGAAATGGCCAACCATTCCAGTATCCTTGCCAAGAAAACTCCATGACAGTATTGGTGTGCTATGGTCCACAGGCTCACAGAGTTGGCCATGACTAAACAAATGAATATCAGGAAGGATGAGAAAGAATAGAGTAGCTGGCGACCCTTCCTTATATCTTAACGAAGAAAAACCAGGATGGTGAAGGACCTAGACTCTAGGACTGTCCTAGAGTACATATCAAATCAAAATCAGCTGAAGCAACTAGAGATGTTCAACTTGGAGAAAAGGAGAGAAGAAAAGACATGGGAGAGAAAGGGTAGATGTCTTCAAGTATTTGAAGGGCTCTAATGTGAAAGAGAGTTTAGATTTGTTGTCCTTAATCCCACTTGGCTCCACTAGGAGGAATGGGTAGAAACTGCAGAGAAATAGATATAAGATTGATGGAAGAATAAAATCCTAATAATTTGAGCTATCTAAAATCTAAAAGTATAATGGGCCAATTCGGGAAATAGTAGATTACCTTATCAGTAGATATATTCAAATAAATGTTGGGTGGCTCCTAGTTGGGGAGGGGGGGTGTAAACTAAATTCTTGGTTGACCCAGACATCAAAGCTAGTTCTCTAAACATGATACTACCTGGTTTTGATCAATGACCCCATAGATGGAAAAAATGAATAGCGATTACTTTAAAGGGAATGAACTGCAAGAATTCCAATATATTTGTTTCAAAACAAGTCTCATTATGTTATGATCACACTTCAGGCTTAATTAACTCTTTAAAATGATTAGTAGAAAGAAAAGGTTTTGGTGAAGATCACAACCCAGTCTTCTAAAATGCAAAATGGGGAGCCTAGAGGGAAGGACTTTTGATAGGGTGGATTTGGTGTTTAAATTTGTCCACCATTTCAATCCAACCCCAGAGTTTCCTCTGAAACTTCTAAAGCAAAAAGAACGAGGCCTCACAAAGGCTGAGAAAAAAAGTCTGTGCAGATAAGAGCAGATTCATGTATTTTAAAAGCAGATATACCACGAGAAACTCAAGAAAGCAGGAAAAAAAAGTGTTATTTTTCAAGGCAGAAGAGTAAACTGGTAACTTTACAATGCTTGTCCTTATTACCAGGAATTTATAACATGAAATTGTTGTCGTTCAGTCACATCCAATTCATCATTACCCTCTTTGGGGTTTTCTTGGCAAAGACATTGGAGTGGTTTACCATTTTTTTTTCTAACTCATTTTACAGATGAGGAAACTGAGGCAAAAAGAGTGAAGTAATTTACCCAGGGTCACACAGCTAGTAAGTGTCTGAGACCAGATTTAAACTTAGCAAATGAGTCTTTTTGACTCCAAGCCTGCCGCTCTATCTACAATGCCACCTAACTGGCCCTAACCACAAGAACTAAAAACCAGAAAAGCAAATATTCTAGGGGAGAGGGGAAAGAGAGAGCAAGAGAGGAATGGCAAATTAAGTAGCTCAAAGTTTCATCATACTCATATTCATTTATTTGGCAAAATCATACTGAAGACTGTCTGAATTCCCTGACTCTGATGATTAAAATCCTCAGCTTGGCATTTAAAGCTCTTCCTTACATGGCCCCTTCCTATTTTTCCAGGCTTCTTACACTTCACCCCCCTGCATATAATCTGTGATCCAGTGAATGGCACTGGCTTGGTTGTGGTTCCTCACACAGAACACTCCATCTTCCATCCTATATATTTTCACTGGTTGTTCTCCATCCCTCAAATGCTCTCCTTCTGGGTTTCCCTGGTCTCCCTCAAAACTGCTCTCAGTGGATGAAGCCCTAGGTCTGGAATTAGGAGACTTGAATTCAAATTCAAACTCAGACACTTATTAGCCATGTGGCTATGGGAAGGTCACTTAACCCCTGTCTGCCTCAGTTTCCTCAGTTATAAAATGGAAATAATCGCACCTACTCCCCTCTCCTCTCAGAGTTGTGAGGCTCAAATGAGATAACATTTGTACAGCATTTAGTGGTGTAAATATTATATTAATCTTTATTTTCCTCCCTTCTCCCACACCCCCATCTTCTGCAGGAGGCCTTTCTAGGTCCCTTCCATGGCTAGTACTTTCACTCTAAGATTACCTCCCTTATATCTAAACCTTAATTGTATGTTGTCTATCTTGTTAGAATATGAACTCCTGGAGAACCGGGACCATGTTTTTGCCTTTATATCCCCAATGCTTAGCACAGTCCTTGGCACATAGTAAGCACTAATAAATTATTATTGACTGACTGACTAATATGTTACTAATATGTTATCTTTGATTAGAAGTAAAAATAAATAGTAAATATATAAATGTGTGGATTTTGTAAATATATAGATAAATGTATGAATTTGAGTGAATCTATAAATATGTGAGTACATATATACATAAAGTGTAAGTAAATATTAAATAAATAAATGTATAAATGTGAGTAAATATATAAACAAATAAAACTAAAAAAATTAGACAGGAAAAACCAAGAGGTAAGGTGAAGACTCTGGCCAATACAGTATGGTATTCACAAGGGCAGACTAGTCCTTGGAAATGCTATTTCGGATTTGGAGACAAGAACCATATATTTAAAATGTTTCTAGCTGTATGACCTTAACCAAAGGCTTTAATTTCCTTCTCCATAAAACGGGGGAAAATCTACCTCATGGATTTACTAGGAGGAAAATATTTGCAAGCCTTAATGTACTACAAGTGATCAATAAACATTAATAAGCACCCACTGTGTGCCAGGCACTGTAGTAGGCATTGAAGATTATGAAAACAAATGAAACAGTCCATACCCTCAATTCAGTCAATCCGTAAACATTTACTAGGTATCTACTATATGCCAGTCACTGAGCTAAGCACTAGGGGTACAAATATGAAAGAGAAAGACGATCCCTGCCTTCAGAGAGTTTACAGTCTGTTGGGGAAGACAGAACACAAAAGGAAATTGAAAAGGAAAAGGGGCTGGGAAAGAAGGGAAGGGAAGGCACTGTGGAGGCTGGTCCAAGGAAAGCAAGCTGGTGGGTAATGAGCAGACTGGTCTGGGAGTCCTCTTTCATTGGAGGCTTTGGGGAGAGTTCTTGACTCTTCCTGGCAGCCCTCCAATCAGAGAGTACTGAGGATATTGATGAAGTGTAAGTGCCAAGGTTGATGCACTCTCACCAGATGATGAGTTTCCGGATGAGGAATTTTCCTGGGGACATGGTAGAGTCCAGTCCAAGGAGGACCAGCTGGTACTTCCCTCTTCCCCTTCCCTAGTCTCCCCCTTCACCCTCAAAGAGTTAACTTTTTACTAGGAGGAGCATCATATATAGAGGTGTATAATATATAAAAAGTAAAGCTATGCAAAGTATACACCAAGGTAATTTCTGGGGGCAAGGAGCCACTAGTAGCTGAGGGGATCAGGAAAGACCTCACACTGAAGTTGCAGCTTGAAGTGAGTCTGGAACGGGGCTAGGGATTCTATTATCACCAACAGGCTCCATAATTCGAGCCATGTGACTATTCCCCTCATCAATGCAGATTGCCATTATTTAGTAGACAGTTTCATGAGCCACCATGGTGAATAAATTCATGCCTTGCTGGCCCATTTTCTTGTTTCTTTGTAATAAGTCTTCAGGCAACAGACATGTATCATTCATTATCAGGGCAGTACTCTAAGCCTTTCCAATTTGATAGAATGCTCCAGAATTTAGAGCCTGTGCAGCCCTGTTATGAAGCAAGACGTTCAGCAACTCAAAATGAGTAAGCTCTCAGATTAAGGCTTTAGTCAAGCAATAAGCATTTATTAAGCACCTACTGTGTGCCGGGGTACTATGTGAAGCACTGGGGATACAAAAAGAGGCAAAAGAAAATCCCTGTCCTCAAAAAGCTTATAATCTACTGGGGGAGCCAATATACAAACAAGCTGGGATGGATAGGATTGATAGGAAATAACTAACAGAGGGACACACTAGAATTAAGATGGGGTTGGGAAAGGTGTTGGTGAAGGACAATGTTTTGTCAGAGGTCATGGGGATGCTGGAGATGGAATTGACTTGAGAGGTCATCTAGTTTAATCCTTTCTTCTAGAGATCAAGAAACTGAAGCATGGAGAGATGAAGGAGTTTGCACAATGTCAAGTAGGTAGGATATAGCAGAGATGGGATTTCAGTCTAAGCCCTTGGATGTCACATTCAGAGCTCATCCCAGCCCAGCACTCTGCTTCCCATATTAAGCATAAATGTCTGTGTTGTTCTTATATTGCCCTATTAAATCTATTTTTACGTACTTAATAGAGCTCTACACAATGTATAGTTGTACCATCAATGACTCATTCACTCAACCAATTTTGGATACCTTTTGTGTTGACTAAATAATTGAATATGTTTATAGTCATAAATATATATGCATATATATATACATGTATATATATGTATATATACATAAATGTGGGCAGCAAGCCCATAGATGAGAATATAATCCATAGTATTGTTCCCATGAGAAAAACATATTTAACTTGGATTCATCTGTTTGAATAGAGAACCTGGCCTAAGAGCCAGGAAGATCTGAGTTCAAATCCTACTCCGGACACACACTAACTCTATGAACACATGCGAGTCAGTCAGTTCTCTGAAATTGCTACAAATGAATTGCTGATCTAGTTTAGTGGAAGGATTTTCCATACCAGGAGCACCAGATAGAACACTGGAGTCAGGGATACTTGAGTTCAAATTCAGCCTCAGATACATACTAGATTTGTGGCCCTGAACAAGTCACTTAACCTCTGTCTGCCTCAGTTTCCTCAACTGTAAAATAGGGATAATAATTGTACCTACCTTCCAGGATTGCTATGAGGATAAAGATGAGATATTTGTAAAGTTCTTAGTACAGTGTCTAGAACACAGTAGGCATCTTATTATTAACCATCTCCAAGGAAGGAGGAACTTTGAAGGACAGTCAGCAATTGGCTCATCACCAGACAACCATAGGGCCCTTCTAGACCATCTTTATTAACTTGACTGCTCCTGTGCCAGGACTAATGAACCTGTGAGGCTCATGTGACCTTGAGGGTCACAGCCAGGAACAAGTCATCCAACTTAAATGCAAAATTCCTATGATTTCAGCTTTAGAACTAGAGGAGGTCTCAGAAGCCATTCAAACTCAACAAGCATTCCTTAAGTGCCTTCTATATGCCAGGCCCTGTGCCAGGTGATGGGCTGCAAAGACAAAAATAAAGAGTCCTTGACCTCAAGAAGCTTACATCCTCCTGGCAGAGCTGCACCATGGATAATAATTGAAATAAAAAAGAACATACAAAATAACCAAAGGCAATAAATGAGGCATAGGAAGAGAGCCAAACTTGGAGTCAGAACAACCTAGGTCCTATTCCTGCCTTTGACAAATAAAATCTGTAAGATCGTGGACAAACTCTATCACTTCTATGTGTCCATGAGCCACTCTCTAGGATTTGAAATTATTAATGAGCTGCTGATTTGCATTGGAGGGAGTTTTTGCCCTGGGAGTTCCCCACTCCAATGAAAGCATAGATCTAGATTTATAAAATGTTGTTCAGTTGTTTCAGTTGTGTCCAACATGTTTTCTTGGCAAAGATACTGGAGTAGTTTGCCATTTTCTTTTCCAGATCATTTGACAGATGAGGAAACTGAGGCAAACTGGGTTAAGTAACTTGTCCAGGGTCACACAGCTAGTATGTGTCTGAGACCAGATTTGAACTCAGGAAACTGAGTCTTCCTGATGCCAAGCCCAGCACTCTATCCACTGTGCCCCTTCTAAATGCCCCTTTTAAAAGATGCCCCTGCTTATATGAACTGATGCTGAGTGAAATGAGAAGAACCAGGAGAACACTGTACACAGTAACAGCCACATTCTGGGATGACTGACTTTGATAGACTTAGCTCTTCTCAGCAATGCAAGCACCTAAAACAATTCCAAAAGACTCACAATGGAAAATTCTATCCACATCCAGAGGGAGAAATATGGAGTCTGAAAGTAGATTGAAGCATATTATTTACTCTCTTTTTTGTTTTATTTTGGTTTTTCTTTCTCATGGTTTCTCCCATTCATTCTAATTCTTCTATACAATGTGACTAATGGGAAAATGTTTAATAAGAATGTATAAGTAGAGCATATATTAGACTGCACCAAGGGGAAGGGAAGGAAGGTGGAGAAGATTTAAAACTTACGGAAGTGAATGTTGAAAACTAAAAATAAATAAATAGTTTTTTAAAAGATGCCCCTTTTAAAAACACAAAGTAATATAAATTATCTGAGGAAGGTGAGGCCCTTACAACTCAAGTTGAGGAGGAAAATCAGGAAAAGCCTGAGGTAGAAGAGCTTACCTGATGTAATTAGAGTGAGGAACTCCTGGCATAGGAAAAAAAAATCCTTCACCAAAACAGATTCAGTAATTCATTTATAACTTACAAGTAAACCTGAGCACACCTTTGAGGGAATTTAGTGATCTATGAGACAGAGGAGAGGATGAGAGGAATGCACTGAAGATAATGAGTTGCTCACTTGAATTAGCAGGAGTTTTTCACTGGGTCTACCTTATGCCAATGAAACAACTGGTCCAGATTTTTTTTTAATATAAAGTAATACAAACTGAGACACTAGATGGGGAGGGGGAAGGAAAAAGGGGAGGAAGGGAGAAGGAAAAGAAGAGGGAGGAGAAACAGGCAGACAAAGGGAGGGAGACAGAGAAAGAGAGAAAGACAGAGAAAAACTAAAAATTCATTTGTAATTTACATGAAAACCTGAGGAGAAGAGGGAGGGAATGCATTGTACAGCCTGTTCAAAGACATGGAGATAGCAGATGGAATGTTACATATGTTAAACAACCAGCAAACCAGTTGTCCAAGGGAAATGTATGAGAGAATAACATGAAATGAGAATGAAAAGGTAAATGGGGCAGTTACAGAGGGCTTTCTGAGGAATTTTTCTGCATTATCCTAGAAGACTCTTGATGATTTCTGAGCAGAGGGGTGACATTGTCACACCTGAGTTTTGGGAAAATCAGTCGGACATCTGTTCGGAGGATGGATTGAAAATAGGAGAGAATAGATGCAAGGAAACCAATCAGGGGGCTATTGTAATGATCCAGGTAAGAGTTGATGAGGGGCTGAACCAGGGGAGAGGCTGATTACTTGTCTGTATTTCAGCAGTGAGATGAGCCTGCTGTCTGCCGCACTTTCTTCAACACTGGTTTGCCTATGCTCTGGGTAGATCCAAGGTAAAAAATAACTCAGCTGGTAAATAAACTAAAGTGTCCCTCTCAAAGAGGAAATAAAGAAGAGGTTTTTATTGCCCTTCCTGATTGATCACTATGGCATTGATTTTGAGGATGCCAAGGAAAATCATCAAGCAATATCCACCAAGTCCTTTATGGATGTATGGATGACTATTAAGAATCTTGCAATAGCTGGACTTCTGCCCCTGGACATTATAATCTATCTACAAACATAACTCAAGAGCTGTTTTCTGCCATCATCCCAAGCAGAGAGACATCCATAGATATTTCCTGAACTACAGGAGAGCAATCAGATAAACGTAACATTTGACATGTTAATAATAATAATAAATAATAAATATTTTATATAAATTGTTTAATAATAAGATTTAATAATAAGATAATAATAAGATAATGAATTATCACTATAAATTGTTATTGTTGTTGTTAAAAAGTATAACCCTCTCTAGTTGGAGAGAATCTTAAAATAAAGGAACATTGACCATCCTAATTGAATGAATGAATGGAAAAACATTATAGGCATTTATTAGTGCAGTGCAAGGCACTAAGTGCATAGGAGAGACAAACAGACATAAATATCCATATAGCTATACACATATATGGACAAACACACGCACATGTGTGTATATACAGGGTCAGGGAAGGATGTTTTGGTCTGGGAAGAAGTCAGAGGTATGAGGAGTGGTACTCCTCCTGGGCCGGTGAATAGAAATGCTCTTTCTAGATACAATGGTAGTATTGATTTGTTTATAAATCTCCAAGCAGAAACAAGGGAAGGGGAGGTGTACCCAACTGCAGTCAGCACGAGACAGAGATGAACAAGCATGGAAAGGTCTGGGGCCAATAGCCAGAGCCCAAAGAGGAGTTCCAAAGCCCTTCAGGGCATGGTTTATGAATATATGAAGCTAAGAAATCCTTTACAAAAAATATTGTAAACCTATCAAGGTTATATGAGCAGCTAGGGGGCACAATGGACAGATGGATTCATCTTCCTGAGTTCAAATCCAGTCTCAGATACTTACTAGCTGTGGGACCCTGGGCAAGTTACAAACAAACTATTTGCCTCAGTTTCCTCATCTGTAAAATGAGCTGGAGAAGGAAATGTCAAACCTAGTATATCTGCCAAGAAAACCGCAAATGGGGTCATGAATAATGAATCACTGAATAACAACAATAAATTTAAGGCTCCTTCTGTATTTATTTGTATTATTCAGTTAATACAAGGTATCCCAGTGCCATTTAAGCTATTACAATTGCACGGAGAGTTTTGGGATGGACTGTGTTTATCTTGTATCTACTGATACTTCCACTTATTGTCTCCCTCTCTGTGATGTAAGCCCCTTGCAAAGTAGGGTTTGTTTTACTCTTTGTACTTGCAACCTCAGCATTTACTACAGTGCCTGGCCCCTAGTAGACATTTAATAAATGTTTGTTGATTGACTGAGGGAACTGGACCCTTCCAGGAGGAAGTACATTCTTATACTCCAAAGAATGGTGATGAGGATCTACATTTGCCATGAGGGAAGAATGGTCAGTAATTGCAGGTATGATTCATTGTTAATGGTGCCAAGATTGATCAGTTCTTCTAAAATATACTCTGATATAGTATAGGGAGTCCCAAACTTAATGCAATTTTAAGTGCTATCAAAATTTAAACCTACCCTAAGACTTTTAGGATCCTCAAAAGCAGTTTAAAACTGAACTAAGAATTTGGGGACACCCTATGATTCCTTAAAAATCATCAGGGACCAAGAAATCATCACTGACAAATCCAAAGTCAGAGAGGTATATACAGTCCAAAAAAGGGAGAGTTAGGAATGACCTTGGAGGTAGTTTAACCCAACCTCCATCTAAAGCATGAATCCCATCAACAATGACCTCTGCTTAAAGACTTCCAGGGACAGGAAGTCCTCCTGAGACAGCCCATTCTATATAAGGAGGTTTTGCATTTCATGAAAGAACTTCATAACACAATATAGAATTTCAGTTCAAATCCCTATCTCCAATATTCCAATATAATAGCTTCATATCATATGTTGCACCTTCTACATTATGGGTTCAAATCTGTTACATACTAAAGACAAATTCTTTCATTAATCCATTCATTTGTTCCCCAATCATTTATCTAGCACCTACCATGAGTAGCACTGTAGGACAGTGTAAAAGCAAGCACCCTAACATACGCAGGGGGGACCTGCTATCACAGGTTCTTAGATCTGCTTTTCTAAAAGAAAAGGCAACTTTTGAGGGGTCAACAACCACTTTAATCAAGCACATCTATCTTTCACTTAGCTCAGGGGAAAAGTCAGTGCCCTGAACTTCAGAGAAAACACAGAGAAATACAGATCAACAGATGTGGCTTCCAACTGTCTGACATAAGAAACACAGAAAACATAAAACATCATAAAACAACAGACATTCAACTGTCTGAGCATTACATATATATATATATATGTATATAGTGTGTGTATATATATATATATATATATATAGTTACCAGAGAGAAGCACCAGTATCTGGGTTTTCAAAGCTGGGGGCTGCTTAGCAGCTTCCCAGAGTCTCATCAGGCACACCAATCTTCTTCCAAAAACTAAGCCCCAAAGTACAACTGCACCTCAGAATCTTTATATACTTTTTAGAGCCAGAAAGTGCCTCATTAACAAAAGGTACAAGACTTCCTACAAATCTTCCCTGGTCCCTTAATGGGTGGGGAAGATCTTCTTTAATCACATTATATTCAATCAGAGGCATTTGATTATACTAAAACAAAAACTGTATTATCAATATAGATAGATGTTGTTTACAATTGGCTAGGATTCAGGTTGGGCAGATAAAGGAAAATTTGAGGATTGGTGAGAACAGTACTGAATTGGAATGTGAATGTCTATGTCTTTGAAAGTTGATAGATAGATGGACAGATGGATAGATGATAGACAGACAGACAGACAGACAGACAGATAGATAGATAGGTAGGTAGGTAGATAGGTAGATAGATATCTTTAGAACTAAAATGTACAAAATTTTTAAGTTTAGTCATTTTGGCAGTTATATATTTATAAATACAGTACAGAAAATTCAAAGTTTTAAAGATTATGTATGAGATCTGTGGTCAATCATATTCAATCATGTCTGACTTTTTATACCCCATTTGGGGTTTTCTTGGCAAAGATAGTGGAAGGGTTTGCCATTTTTTTCTCCAGCTTGCTTTACAGACAGGGAAACTGAGGCAAACAGCATTAAGTGTCTTGCCCAGGATCACACTGCTAGTGTCTGAGGTCATATTTGAACTCAGGAAGATGAGTCTTCTTGACTCCAGACCTGGTGCTCTCCACTGTGCCCCTAGCTGCCCTTGTATGTATGCATGGGTAGACAGTTCCAGTTGGAATCTCATATAAAACATCTGTCTATCACTTCTAATCATAGACGGAGATCACACTGCCCTCAGAGGACAGCATGCCTAAATTGCCATTTTGGGGGGTGGTTTTGGTTTTTTGTTTTCTTATAGAAGAGTTAAGAAACATGTTTTAAAGGCTAAAAATGGACAAATTCGAATATAAATGAATAACAAATGTCCTATCTCTCACCAAACTTTTCACACCAAAGCTATTAACTAAACACAAAAGAAATCAACCTGGTTTTGTTTCTCTTTATCTCCCTACTCACAGGTAGAAGTTTGGGACAAAAATATGAAGAAGGGAAGACTCTATATCAGCCACCAAGTGTTATTACCGCTTGAAATACCCAAAACTAGCAATAACAGTATGCACCCAGATAGAGTTTAAACCAAAACCAGGCTTACTATCATTTAGACATTACAAGGACTCATGATACACTTAAAGGGGATGGGGTCATGGGAAAGGGATGACAAACATTTATTAAGCACCTACTGTGTGCCAAGCACTATGCTTTACAAATATTATCTCATTTGATCCTTAACTTAAGGGAAGTCCATGACTTGTATAAATGATTTATATGTATTTATTTGGGGGGAAGGGAGAGAAGGGGGGAGAGGGATTATGGGAAGGGGGAAAGAGAAAATAAGTGATCCTGGGTTCTTGAAGTATTTTCCTCCCTCATCCTACTAGAACCTTGAACTCTGGCCCTGGAAGTATTTTAGGCTTTGATAAGTGAGCTTTTGCCTTATCTTGCCCCAAAGCAGACCGCCACACCATCTCCCTGACATTTTCAAACTGTGCCTCCAGGGACTTGCTCTGTGTCCTGCCCTCCCCCCTCTTCAGTTCATACTCCCACCTCCATAGCAAGTAAGCTCCCTTGAAGTCAAAGACCCTCTTGTCATTTGTATCACCAGTGCTCAGCACAGTGTCTGGCCAATAGTATGCCCTTAATTATTTTTCATCCTTGATTCAAATTTTGATCATTGCTACCACAATGAGATGAATAGTTTGACAGTGAACAGTGTCTCATGGAAGATGTAACCTAGGCTTCTTGCTAGATGATTTTACATGTGGCTAGCATGGGAGTGTAATGGATAAGATACTGCATTTGGACTTAAGAACTCAAGTTCGATTCAGCTGTGTGACTCTAGGCAGGTCACTTAACCTCACTCAAACTCCTTTTTTTTAAATTTGGAAATGAGTATGTTAGTAGCTCAGGACCTCATGAGGCTGTTGGGAACATCAAATTAAATAAGCTATACGAAGCGCTTTGCAAGCCTTAAAACACTAATTTGGAGCTATTGCTCTGATTGTTATGATACAGTAAATGATGAAATGTTTTTGGACACAGCAAGTCATAAAGAAAATCTACTCAATAACAAAGGGTGGCAATTTGCATTGGAGGGAGGAGTACCCACCCCAATGAAATCCCCAATCCTTGAAGATGGTGTTGGTTTTGTAAAATGAGCGCTGAGCTAGAAATAAAAAACTATCATCTGTTCTCAGATGAAATTGGGTTTGGCTTTATGACCTTAAGTAAATCACATTTCTGAGTCAATTTCTTTGTCTATAAAATGTAAGGTAGTCTTTGCCAGCATGTAAAGAATAGAAATCATTTCTGATGTGGCATAAGGGAAGGAGCACTGAACTTGGAATCAGGAAGACCTGAGGGCAAATCCTACCCTAGACCCTAATTGTGTGACCTCCCACAAGTCACTAACCTCTCTGTGCCTCAGTTTCTTCTTTTGTGAAATGAAGACCTTCCAATTCTAAATCTATATTCCTATGAAAGGTCATAGCATAGAAAACAGCATCGAAAAGCAGAACATGATTAATTTTGTCACACATAATGTAACAAAAAAAAAAGACTGTTATGGATTAAATTTTCAGGGGTTAGTCTTCATCTTCACATTGCCCTATTAGATTATAAACTCTTTCAAGGCAGGGCTTGCCTTTTGCTTCTTTTTGCATCCCTTGCACTTATCACAGTGCCTGGCATATAGTAGACTCTTAATAAATGTTTATTGATTGAATAATTGAAAGGCTCTCTCGACCTCCTCTTTTGATCATATATTCAAACAAACAAGGTCTCAAAGGTCTGTAATTTGCACATCACTGTCCTAGGTGCTAAAGCGACATCCACAAATAAGATGGCACCTTTACCTCAAGGAATTTGTAATACAGCAAATCTCAGAGCAGCCCATACCAAGCCTACCTGGCAGAGGTATTCTACTAACACTAACCACTCATTCCTCCATTACTACCCAAGAAAGGTGCTTCTACATCACACAAGTCTTTCCTTTGCCACCTGGACTGTCAAAAGACTGGTGCAGAAAGATTCATCAGTGCTTTTTACTTGGGAACTTTGACTTTTCTTCCCTTTTTGTTATTATTGGTGTTCAGTCATTCAGTTATGTCCAACTCTTCCTGACCTCATGGACCACAACAGTCTAGGACCTTCTACCCTAGAGGTTCATCTTCCAATAGCATCTCTATCATCATTTCAGTACTGTCCATGGGGTTTTCCTGGCAAAGATGCTGGAGCAGTTTGCCATTCCCTCCCTTATCCCATCCTAATTCCATTCCTTTTCTCTGGACAGAGGGCAACTCTTTCAAGTTCTGGTTTGCCCCCTTCCTCCTGGAGACGGGGCTGTCAGAACTCTTCAGGGAACCGCACAGAGGCATAAGGTATAACTTATATATGCCAAGAAGGAGGTAACTTTCAATAACTTCATGTTATCTTATAAGGTCATCGCTCTGTATAAGAGAGAAAAGAAAACAAAGCCACCTGGCATCCAACTTGATAGCTATCTCCTCTAACTTGGCATGGTCTGATTCACAATCTATAAATTGTAGATAAAAATGAAATTGAAAAAGCAATCTGCAGATAATACAAAACCAGCAGTTCATGAAATGGTCTGACTTTGGGGGGAGAAAAGAAAATGCTTCAATACAGACTTGTACTTTTCATTATCGTTTCCCAGAAAATCCATTTTTTAAAAAAGGCAAGAAGGCTAGGTATTCTATCCTATCAGTCCTCAATCTGCTCTCTCCCATTCTTTAGGCAGACCTCATCATTAATGAAAGACATTCCAGTGTAAGCCCTGCATCAAATACATACTTGCCTGCAGTTGAAGCCAAGGTGGAAATTGAGGCAGTGGGATTTCCACAGACAAAAAAAGTGGCAAATATAAAGGAAAAGGAAGTAGTTACTTCCTGTATTTATCACCATAGCAAAGTGGAATATAACAGGAGTATGTGAATTGTCAACCCAAAGCTTTATTTTTATAACAAAATGGAATGTCACTTTGGCTTGACCAGGACACAGAAAAGTCTGAAGACTTAGGGATGTATTTTCATTTATAACTTTTGGTTTAGCTGTAGTTCGTATAATTTGACATTTTTATCAATGGCTTGAATAAAGGTATGTATGGAACATTCATGAAATTTGCAATGACACAGAGCTGAGAGAGACAGCTAACATACAGGATGACAGTCAGGAGTCAAAGGGATTTTGACAGGGTAGAGTATTCAATCAGTAAACATGTATTAAGCACCTACTATATGCCAGACACTAAGCTAAACTAAGCATTGAGTGTAATCTAATAAAATGAATGTCAACAGGAATAAAGGTGAAGTCTTGAACTTGAGCATAAAAAAATCAATTTCACAAATGCAAGATGGAGAAGCCATGACTAGAGAAAAGCTGCTCTGTAAAACATCCTGAGTTTTTTAACAGACTACAAGCTCCATATGAGTTGGCAGTGTGGTACAGCAACATAAAAAGGCTAATACAACCATATTACATTAAGAGGGGCAAAGTTTCTAGGAATATGAGAGAGGTGAGAGTCCAAGTGTACTCTGTTCTGACCAGACCTCACCTTAAGTATCATGTTCAATTCTAGGCATGGTCTAAGAAGGATATTGATAAGCCAGTGAATAGCACAAGAAGATCAGTCAACATGGCAAAGGGCTTGAGTCCACATCAAATGAGTATAAGTTGAGGAAGACAGGTATTAGGTTGGAAGTTCTTTGAGGGCAGGGGATATCTTTTGCCCCTTTTTATATTCCTAGTGCTTATCACAGAGCCTGGTACATAGTAAGCACTTAACAAATGTTGACTGATTGATTGAACTAGGCACGCTTATCTTGGAGAAGAAGACTCAAGGGAGACAAGGTAACTATCTTCAAGTATTTGAAAGTCTGCTATGTGGAAGATGGATTAGACTTTTTCTGTTTGATCCCAGAGGCCAAAATCAAAAGCTGTGGGTCCAAGTTATAAAAAGACAAATTTATGCTTAATATCAAGGAAAACTTCCTAAATGTTAGAACAGTCCAAAAGTGAAATGGGCTACCTTGACAGGTGGCAAGTTCTCCCATCTTGGACACCTCTATATCAAGGATGAAAGTCTACCTGTCAGGCTTGTTATAGAGGAATTTCTTTCACATATAGGTTGACTTAGACGGCCACTGAGGTCCATTCCAGCTTTCAAATTCTGTGAATCTGTATGAGGACATATAATGGAGGGAGAGGGACCAGAACTTAGGTGTCCTCTGGATTCCCTAACATGATTTTGCCAGTCTAAGGATGCCCCTTTTGATAAGCTTATCTTTCCCCAGGCTCTCACTTGCCTCAAAGGCAGGTAAGTGGTGTACTTTATAAAGCACTGGCTTAAAATCAAGAAGATCTGAGTTCAAATTCAGCCTCTGATACTTACTAGCTATATGTCTCTGGGCAAGTCACTCCAACTCTGTCTGCCTCCATTTGCCCAACTGTAAAAAGTAAATAATAATTGCACTTATCTCAAGGTGGTGTTGTGAGGATCAAACAAAATATTTTTAAGTGCTTTAGCATATAGCAGTTGCTTAATAAATGTTTTTCCCTTTATACATCCTTCTGCTTATCGGAAGCCTGTGTTTGCCTAGGGAATATGATTTTTATAGCAAAACTTACTTACGTATGATAAATCAAGATAGGATATGTGTCCACCCCTCCAATGCTCCTCAGCTTGTGCTGAAAGATAATGTCTGTCATCTCTTTAGAGAGGTCAGGCTTCTTTCCAAATCCCTATCCCCTCCAGCATTAATAACATAAATAATGAGATTAATGGCTACCAGGGTTTTTGTTTATCATAAAACATATGAACATCCTATAATGGTAGGAAGTATACCAAGTATGATTTAATTTTTTGGAGGGGGAGGGAGACTGTAAGTTGTCCGTGGACTGTGCCCTATTCCACTGGAATGCAAATCCTTGGGAGATTGTGCCTCTTGTATGAGGGGTAGCTAAAGATTCCCCTACTTCATATGCCTATGTAATTTACTTTGATACTATGTCCTAATTAAATGCTTTGCTATTTGATTTATGGTTCATTTCTGGTTTCTTGGTAAATAAGATACTAAATAAGAACTCAAACAGTATTTTCACAATTGTAATTACTCATTACCTATATTGTTTATACACACACACACACACACACACACACACACACACACACACACACACACACACACAGAGATGCTTGTTATATAAGTAAAGCATAAGGAACTCTTTTCTGACATTTTTCTTTCTGGACAGAATGAGGTCCACATTCACCAAAAATCTCCTGGGGTTTCCATGAGAAAATTAAAATGTGAGACTTTTGACTCTAAACTCCCTAAAGTAAATCGGAGGGAAATTTGAATGTGGTTAAAGAGTCAGGGTGAAAAAAAACCAGAGTTTTAGAGTTAGAGTAAAAGCAATGCTACCTCCAGCTGCTCCTAATTTTGTAGAAGTTTGACCTTGATGACATAATACCCAATGAATTTCACTCCTACAAGTTTAAGTTGCTAAAACTACCAAAACCTCTTCCATTTCTTCATGTATTTCCAGTATTAATTTAATTTAGCCTGGCTGTGGCTTCGTGTTCAAATGACATTCAAATTCAGTTGGAGCAGGAATTCTGACCAGTGACCTTCCCTAGGTTCACACTTAGAATTACAGAATGGACTTTTCAGGTCATCTAGTCATAAAAACAGCATCCAACAGGACCTTCATTAGACCTCTAGTCTAATCCATAGAAGCTGAAGGTCATGGGAAGAAATCTGCTCAATTTCTTATACCTAAAGTTGCTAGGGAGCTCTTTCTCATTCGATTACTTTTAGACTGAACTGAAATCTGCCTCTTTGTAACTCACTCAGTCCCTTGTTCTACTCTGTGGGCCCATCAGAGTAAGCTTAATTCCTTTTGCACATGCCCACCCCTCAAATATTTCAAGACTAAATTATGCCCACCTCCATGCCCCAAGTCTTATTTTAGCTAGGCTAAATGTCCTTCAATGGATCTTCATTATAGCGTGATTTTGAGTCGCCTCTCCAACCCTGAATGAATATAGCAACTAGGAGGCACGACAGACCCTTGAGCCTAGAATCAGGAAGATCTGAGTTCAAATCCAGCCTCAGACACTTACTGACTGTGTGACTCTGGGTAGATTATTTAACTTCTGTCTGCTTCAGTTTCCTCAACTGTAAAATGATGACAATAACATATCTTGTATGTTTGTGTTAAGGATCAAATGAGATCATATTTATGAGGTACTTAGTACCTGGCATGTAGTAAATATTATATAAATGATTATTCCCTTCCCCTTCCATCCCAGAGCAGTTAATAGGACCCTAGACAGAAAGCTGGGAGGGACCTCAGACATCAAGCCCAACTGTTTCATTTTACAGATGAGGAAAGTGAGGTCAAGAGAATGAAATCACTATATAATTGATCATAAAGGATGCTTCTTAGGAAATTTATTTATTTATTGGGTTTTGCTTCTTTTTAGCAATGCACTGGCCAACATCCATGCAGAAGAGTTGGTGTGAACCTATTTGAATTTTCTTCAGGTTTTGATCAGTGGCCCAGGTTTTCTAATTACAATACAAGTGCTCTTTCCACCATGATACATTGGCTTTCATAAAAGTATATTCATTGGGGCAGCTGAGTGGCCCAGTGGATACAGTATAGGTCCTGGAGTCTGGAGGACCTGAGTTCAAATCCGACCTCAGACATTTACTAGTGTGACCCTGGGCAAGTCACTCAACTCTAACTGCCTCCAAAAAATAAAAGTACACTTATTTGTTGATAATTACCTTATCAACCATGAGGAAGTTCTCCAATTTCTCTCCATTTTCACATGTAATATCACCAACTTCTCTGACTGCCCTGGGTAAGACCTCTTGTACCTCTTGGGCTATCATTCCTGTTTGCAGAAAACAAAACAAGACATCAAGTTTAATTATACCTAAGATCTGAGAAGTGAATTCCCTGAAATACATACAGAGCCAGAGGTGTGCCACATTCAGTTTGTTCAGTTTTCTGTCTGAGTATTATCACCTGGAAATCTGTAAATGCTACAAATGAGGGCTTGATTTATTGTTTGTGGATTGTCTAGTCTTGAGAAAGTGATGGAGAAAATGGTAATGATACAGATTGAATTTTAAAATGTATCACGTGCATTTTTTTCTTCAGAGAGTCAGTGGCTAAAACATTTACTGGAACATCCCTGTATAGAGCCCAAGGTGGGATGGAAAACAGCAATACAGATATTATATTCTCTGAAAATAAATGGAAAGAAAAGTCTAACTCTTCTGAGATTTACTACGACAATCCAAACTAAAACCTTTAAGTACTGATGTCATTCCCCAGAGTGAAAGAATGAGAGAGAGACAGGCACCAACAAGTAAGCACTGTCATATTTCTCAATGGATAGAAACATATGTATCAGCTCATTTACAGAGCTGATTCCCTTGGCTCGTTCTGCCTGCTCCAGATAAAGTGAAATAAGCCTGTCTTCCCCACAGTAAGAACCTAGGACAGGCTGAGGCAAAAGGATAGTAACAATGACGATTGTCATTATTGGTACAGCCAGCATTTATATAGACCAAATTGGAACTCATGAAGTCCTAAAGTCAGGAAGGTTCATCTTCACGAGTTCAAATCTGGTCTCTGACACTTACTAGTTGTGGGACCCTGGGCAAGTCACTTAACTCTGTTTGCCTCCGTTTTCTCATCTGCAAAATAAGCTAGAGAAGGAAATGGCAAACCACTCCAGTATCTCTGCCAAGAAAATCCCAAATTGGTTCAAGAAGAGTCAGACATGACTAAAATGGCTGAAAAACTAGACCCTGGGCTAAGTACACTATAATTAGTATCTTATTTGGTCCTCTTAACCACCCTAGGAGGTAGGTGTCGCTATTCTCATTTTACAAATGAGGAAACTGAGGCAAATAGAGATTAAATGGCTTGACCAGAGTCAAAGAGCTAGGAAGTCTCTGTGGCTGGATTTGAACTCAGGTTTTCCTGACTCCAGGTCTAGCACTCCATCCAGTCCATTTCCTGGAACAGAATTCCTCTCAGCCTGTGAAAATTCACACATGAAAGGCTGGTAGGTGTGAGCATTTTTAATGCCTTCACTCTGGCTGCTCTTGGCTGTGGATTTATCACGCTGTAAGAGGATGGGAAAGTTTCTCCATTTTCTTATCCAGATGAATCTACCCATAATATAACTACAAAATGAGGGGAAGGGACTCAACAGCCCTGAAAATTCTTTCTAGCTCTAAATCTATGATTCTCAGATGCCTTTCACCCTCTCACTACCCTATTCTTATACCTTTAATGACTCTCTATTGCCTCAAAGGTATCCTCAAAATTCATTTAACCACAAAACACATCCAGGCTTAATATACAGGGTATCCCAAAAGTCTTAGTGCAGTTTAAGCATAACTGCTTAGGCTTATTATGAAAGCTTTAACTACACTAAGACTTTTAAGACACTCTCTATATTAATAGAAACAGTGCAAAGGTTTAGTGTTGAAAGGCACTTTGGTGGTCATCTGCACCAACCCCCCCTTTTTCACATATGGAAGCTGAGTCCTAGAGGTCAAGTGGTATCTCTGGGTAGAAAGTAACAACCAGGTATGGAACCAGGAATCAGTGTTAGATGCTGCTTCTGATTTGGGGGAACCTGGAGACATAACATACTCCCAGGCTGAGGAATTGTGAGATCCTGGGGTCATAGACGCAGAGGAGGAAGGAACTTCAGAGATTATTCTGGGTATGAGATGCATCATGATATAGTGGAGAGACGATCATAGTCAGGAATCCCAATCAGGAACTTATTAGTTGTGATACTGGGCATTTAGTAACCACGACCTTTGGCACATTTTTTAACCTCTCTGGGCCACAGTTTCCAGAGCAGTTTGGATTTTATGACTTACAAGATCTAGTCTAACTCTAAATCTTTACAATTGTATGCTCTAACTCCTTCCTTTTACAAATAAGGAAACTGAGGCTTATGAGGTTAATTGATTCATCCCAAATCACACAAGATAGTAAGCATCCCAGGTGAAATTCAAATTCAAGACCTTGGACTCCAGAATTAGCAGTCTTTTGCAGAAAAGGGGGAAGAAACTGAGCCTATTTTCATATCCTTCAAAAAGCAATGCAGATAAGTATTTTTGACATATGCATAATTGAGCTTTTCTTTCTGTAATTGTGAAATTGGATCAAGGAAATTTCTACCATGAACAAGGGGCATTATCATGGAAAAGAGCTTTCTGTGGGAAAGAAGTGAGGAAATGGCAGAAAATTCCTTTATAGAGATATAAGGTACGGTAACATCAACTCACTTTCTCTCTCTGACTGAAAAGTCTAAGTGAAGAAACGGGCACACTTGAGTTGGAAAAGAGGCTGGCCGGACTTCAGCTTGACCTGGGATATAGTGCCAGCTCTACCTGGGGAGAGGGAGGAGGGCCAGAACAAGGGGAGAGGAAAGAGGAACAGAGAGGAGAGCTCAATCCACTCTTTTTATGCAATTATATTTCTCCTATTCTAAACTACTTGTCCTTATGGAAAAAAGACACTGAAATATATTTGCGTCTGTAATCTCAATACTGTAATCTCATGGTTGCCACCATGATTCCTCATGACCCCATCCACTTTCCCACTGATTAGCTTGATGGGCTACATCATAGTTCACAAAACAATGGCAGAATTTTGAAATTAAAAAGCCATTGTTTGTGGGAGAAATTTGGGGTTGTTAAGAGAGTTTTTTCCATACCTCTTCTCTCTTTCTGTTCAATTTTGGGCCTAACACATTGTTCATTTGCAACATTTAACCAAGACAAATCCTGACAGATGAGTTCCATAGGTTATTTATCTAACTATATGTATTGTAGTTGGGTCAATAAGCATTCTTCATTCACTAGGCTTTTTCTGTATGCATAACCCAACCCACAACTTTATCTATAAACTGAAAATACAATCCACAGTACTAGAATTATCCTCTTCAGGTTTCCAGCAAACCATCATTGAGTCACTAACAGACATTTTATAATCTGATAAAAATGTCTTCACAATGACAGATTTTTTAAAAATCCACCACCTATCATCAAGGTTGGATTGGTTCATGTCCCCTACCAGAGAAATACCACCAACATTATAGTAAGGTGAATTATTTCACAATCTACTTTAACCCCTAGCACTGCTACCCTTCTTTAGACTAAAGAAGTAGAACCACCACAGTATAGGCCCACCTCTACATGGGTCCCCTCACTCCTATTCCTATCGACCCTCCTAAGTCTCATACTGCTTTAGAACATAGAGTTCAAAGTTCTATTGGCTATCACCCCCCTACTCACAGTAAAAGCATGAAAGTAAAAATAAAAAAGACAACTTTGAAACAGTTTTTCTTCCTCTGGATTTACAAGGAGCCATCCATTCAAAAACTCCATGTGTCCTATGTGTGACTTGAACTGAGCAGAATGAAATTCTTCATTCTTCCCATGTCAGATCCTTGTATATTTCTCAAAGTACAGAATGATACAGCAGGATCATGATAGCAAAGAAATCCAAAGAACAGTGGAGTCAAAACCAAAAAGACTGGAAAAAGTAGAATGGAGAATGAGTAGAGGGAGAAAGAAATTTGACTGAGTACCTGTTTGATGAATACTGTTTATTCCCATTACTGATGCAAATTCTGGTTTGTAGTCATATTCAACAATTCTCATTCTGTTTATTCTTTGGAGTTGTTCATTGGAGTCAACCTAATTTAATTAAAAGAGACCATCAGTTTTATTATGGTAAGATATTTCCTATTCAAGTCAATGCTGTGGGCTCTCTAGGAAGAATAGGAGGGTTGTTATATAATTATTCTTTATACAGTCCAAATGGTTTTTTAATTACTTTTACCCTTAGATCTGTTATACCTCAGAAGAAGCCATCTCAAGGGTTCCCATTAGTGACTTCCATTTACTGACCCATCTCCTCACTAGGTAAGAAGTTCAACTTTCAGTGTCACAGAGCAAAAACCCTACTTACTCCCCATGGCTCTTATTTTATACCTCTTTTCTTCGAACTTTGTCTTCACCCTAAGGTTACTAACTTTAAGGAGGGTTGTCGTAAGCCCCTCTATGGTTATAGAGTAGCATAAACATGTCTTCTTGGCCTTGATAGTACTTGGACAATACTTTTACTACTCAAATGAATGAGTAATCTCATCAATATGGGTGTTCCTTCAAGCAATAAAAATTACAAACCATTCAGCCCTGCCCATTCTGTGCAGCTGTTGTCATGTGATCTCAATAGTTCATTCCAAGGAAGCCATGCAACATGTTTGGGTACTTCCTTGATTTTTCTTGATATCAAAAGTTTTCCAGTGAAGCACGCAAACTGCCATCAGTTATCTCTTTCTCTTACCATGTGACTGTAAGGTTAATGGTGGGTGGGGGGAAGAGTTTAAAATCTTCCCCACCCATTAGTAGGCCTCAATACCTTTTGCTAATTTCTATTGAGGCACTGGGTCAGAGGATGGTACCCCCCAGCTCTGAAAAGTGTATACATGCTCTGAGGTGAGGTTTTACTTTGGGGCTTACTCATTGGAAGTGTTTGTTTGGCCAGATGAGACTCTGGGTAGCTTCTAAGGAGCCCCCTGGATTTGAAAATCCAGATGTCAGTGCTTCTCTCTCTGGTACCTGTGTATATGTAATGGTCAGACGATTGGATCTGTCTGTTGTTCTGTGATGTATGTATTGCTTATGGTCAGACAGCTGAAAGCCCTGTCTGTTGGTCTTTCTGTTTGTAATTTCTGTTTGTAATTTGTTTGCATTTTCCCTGAAGTTCAAGGTGCTGACTTTTTCCCCCTGAACTAAGTGATTGATATACGTGCTTGATTAAAGTAGATTGTTGACCCCTCAAAAGTTGCTTTCCTTTTAGAAAAGCAGATCTAAGAATGTGTACAGCAGGCCCTCCTGTGTATATAGGAGTCCTTGCTATTACAGTGATCAAAATCTCCCTTTTTTTACTCACACATTTCTTTGATATCATTTAATTCAGTTCTCATAATTCCTTGTCTGTGATATGTTATAGTCTACTCATACCCATAATGTGCCTTTCTTTTGCCCTCTGATGATACTCAGTTTTAATGTTCCTTAACTCATGGCTTCAAAAATACAGATGGAATTTCAACATAAAAAAGTCTTTCTTTGAGGGAGGAATATGGGGTCATTAAGAGAATTTTGTTTTTTCCCCAAGACAATCAAGTCTTCTCTTCTTCTATTTAATCTTGGACTCAACTTATTTATTTGCAACACTTATCCAAGATGCATGCTGACATATGAGTTCTATAGATCATTTATGCAATTATATATCACAATATTCAATAGGCTTTCTTCATTCACTTGGTTTTTCCTGTATGAATAATCTTGGCCAACCCAAACCAAGACACTATATACAAACGGAAAATACAGTCCATAGTTCTATAATCATACCTCTTTTTCAACATGGAAAAAATGTCTTTGTAGTGGTAGATTAACAAAAAAAACCCATCACCTATCATCAAAATTGGATCAGTTTACTATCTCATTCAACTAGCTCAATTGCTTCTTCCTCCATGAAATTTTCATGAAGTATTCCATTTTATAACGATCTCTCCCTCTTGGTCAAGCTTAGGCCTTCTTGTCCACAACCTTCCAAACCCAACATTATATCCTCTATGACATCCTACCATGTAGACCCTATATCCATCATCATTGTGGTCCAAAGTACTTACTAAGTATCTCTTCAGGTGGGTACTAGAATTTAAAAGTGAATCCTATAGACATGGCCTCTAGAGCATGTGAAAAATATGCTTATTCATAATCAAGTAATGAATAAATTAATTAAACTATATGGAATATGCTATTTATATGAATGCTGTATTGATATAGTGCTTACTTATATAAATATTATGTTGTTATATACATATATATAAATAAATATACAAATAATACATTTAATTTATTCATTGTTTTATTATGAATATGATACAAATGTATATACTGTATATACAAATGTTTGTATGCAAATAATAGATATATGTATTACATATAACATACTGTATGTATATGCAGTACACATCTATACAATGTATATATGATCATAAATGTGCATAAAATATATATCTACATGATACCTATGCACATGCGTTTATAACATGTGCTATATAATACATGCATATGTATATAAACCAAAGAATGATGGTGGTAAGTGAGGGCAACACAAGAGTTTGCATGTCTACACAGGATGGAAATCACCATTTATTTTAGAAAAGTTTCTTAGAGGAGGTTTGCCAAGTCCTGTGTTTGAGGTAGTACAAGGGTACCAAAATAACCTAATAAGACTATGGTAACTTTGAAATGAAGAATTCCATTTTGCCACCTTGGAAGAGAAAGAAATGAGAAAGGAGAATAGGAAAATGAAAGGTAAGTTGAGGTAGGAGTGGTAAGAAGAGAAAAGAGGGTCACAAGGGGAAAAATACTGGGCATAAAAAGGCCAGAAGTAGCCTGGTAGACTTTAAATTATAATCACAACTCCCTACATTTGTGTGAAAAGTGTTTCTCAGGGGAGATTCCCCAGTCACCTTGACTAGCTTACAGAGGAGTGAACCTTTGTCTAGGACTTCTTAGTCACTCAGCATGCAATTATTAAGCACTTACTATGTCCTCGGAGCTTTGCAAAGTCTTGAATATGCAAAAAAAAGGTAAAAACAGACCCGGTCTTAGGGAATTTATATTCTAACGGGGGATCCAGCATATCAATAACAGGTACATGTAAGACCCATAAAGAGGAGACAGAAGATAACCAGAAAGGGGAAATCCTAGCTCTGAAAGTTGGAAAAACTTCCTACAGAAAGTGGTATTTCAGCTTTATTTCTAAAGGAAGCCAGGGATTTTGAGAAGAAGGAGAGATCTTGAGAAGAAAAGGAAAGCAGCCCAGGTTGAGGGCACTGAGATGGAATATGGTGGAGACCTGTCACTGACTTCTAGAGGATGTGGAGGGGAGTAAAGTATAAGACTGATTATGAAGAGCTTTAAATAGTGCAAGCAGTATTTGATCTTTAAGGTAATAGGGAGACACTGTGGTCTCTTGAGTTTGGGGATGAAATACTTAGACCTACACTATAGGAATATCACTTTGACAGCCACAGGGAAAATGCATTAGAGTAAGGGGAGATGAAACAGAGAGAACAAATATGCAACTTTTGCAACAATCTAGGTGAGAGATGATAAGGGTCTGAACTAAGATGGCAGCTGTGTGAATGGTAAGAAGGAAGCTAGATAAGAGAACTGTTATGAAGGTAGAATGAATGAGATCTGATAGGAGGATAACCAAGAGTGAGGACTTGAAGGGCAACTAGGGGGCGTAGTAGATAGAGCACTGCCCCTGGAGTCAGGAGGGCCTGAGTACAAATCCAACCTCAGACACTTGATACTTTCTAGGTATGTGATCCTGGGCAAGTCACAACCCTGACTACCTACAAAAATAAAATAGATAAATAAAAAGAGTAAGGAGTTGAAGATAACACTAAGGTTCACCAACGTTGTGAACATGAACCAGTGTGAGGATTGTGGTGTCCTTGAAAGTAAGGGTTTGTCAAGATTAGGAGGGAAACAGAAAACTGGGAAAGAATTTTTGCAACTACTATCTGTAATAAAGGCCTCATTTCTAAAATATATAGAGAACTGAGTCAAATGTACAAGAATACAAGTCATTCTCCAATTGATAAATAATTAAAAGATATGAACAGACAGTTTTCAGAGGAAGAAATTAAAGCTATCTATAGTCATACGAAAAAATGCTCTAAATCATTATTGATTAGAGAGATGAAAATCAAAACTCTGAGATACCACATCACACCTATCAGATTGGCTAACATGACAAAACAGGAAAATGATAAATGTTGGAGAAGATGTGGAAGAGTTGGAACACTAATTCCTTGTTAATGAAGCTGTGAGCTAATCCAACCATTCTGGAGATCAATGTAGAACTACGCCCAAAGGGCTACAAACATGTGCATACCCTTTGACCCAGCAATATCACTTCTGAGACTCTATCCCAAAGAGATCATAAAAATGGGAAAGGGCCCCACATCTACAAAAATATTTATAGCAGCTCCCTTTGTGGTGGCCAAAAACTGGAAATCAAGGGGATGCCCATCAATTGGGGAATGGCTGAACAAATTGTGGTATGTGAATGTAATGGAATACCATTGTGCTATAAGAAATGATGAACAGGAAGACTTCAGAGAGGCCTGGAAAGACTTATATGAACTGACACTGAGTGAAAGGAGCAGAACCAGGAGAACTTTGTACATAGCAACAACCACAGGGTGTGAGGAATTTTTCTGGTAGACTTAGAACTTCATTGCAATGCAAGGACTTAAAAAATTCCCAATGGACTCGTGGTAAAACGCCTTCCACATCCAGAGAAAGAACTATGGAATTGTATAGCAAAATGAAGCAGAGCATTTTCTTTTGTATTATGTTTTGTTTTATGGTTTCTTCCATTCATGTTAATTCTTCTATGGAACATGACCAAGGTTAAAATGTATTTAATAGGAATGTATGTGTAGAACTTGTATTAGATTGTACACTGTCTCAAGGAGGGAGTGGAAAAAAATCTAAGATATATGGAAGTGATTGTAGAACACTGAAAACTAATCAAATATTTTAGCAAAAAAAAAAAAGTAAGGGTTGGTTGTTGTCCTTTGTAGTTGAAGTGGACCAAAATGACATCAGTATTTTAGGGTCAATGTACCATGTGTTTGACTGTGGCTATCAGGCCAGACATGCTCTGGAAGCTCTACCACTGGACAGGCACAAATATTTTATGTGAATATTTGGAAGAGAGATGTCTCTAAATGCCATCTAACACTTCTTTTGAGTTACTGCAATTCTGCTTTACTGATACAGCAAAGAGCTTCCTGAGGGATGTTTCACTGGGCCCATCCCCAATGCGAATTGTTGGTCAGGCCCCTTGGGAAGATGGACTCTTGTCAGAGGAGCCTCCTCTCTATGCCGGATCATTTTACAGGAAAAGAGACAACAAATCACCTTTGGCCCATTCTTTAGGTTTTCTGTGTTTAGAAGACAGACGAGAGCACAGGAGATTGGTCTTGGGTGAGGAGGGGCAGGATAGGGGAGTCATTCTCTCCTACCAGGAAACTTTAATGGCCACCTTGAGGCAGAAGCACATGGGCTCATTCATACTTTTGCAAAACAGGTCAGAGACCTAAGATCTGAGAGTGAACTGTCCCAGACCAAGAGATGGGAGTTGCCAGGAAAGTGAGAAAACATCAAGAACACATATAAATTCTCAGCAATACAATGATCCAAAACAATATCAAAGGAGTATTGATAAAGCATACTACCTGCTCCCAGAGAAAAGACTGATATTATCTCAATACGGACTTTTTCTTTCTTTCTTTCACTCCCTTTTTATTCAAGTCTTCTTGTTCAAAATAACTAATATGGAAATGATTTTACATAATTGCTCACATATAACCTATATCTGATTGCTTATGGTCTCAGAAGGGGGTAGAAGAGGGAGAGAGGAAAGGATA
This sequence comes from Notamacropus eugenii, assembly GCF_028372415.1. Classification (NCBI taxonomy): domain Eukaryota; kingdom Metazoa; phylum Chordata; class Mammalia; order Diprotodontia; family Macropodidae; genus Notamacropus; species Notamacropus eugenii. The sequence continues at coordinate 247,439,263 of NC_092874.1, read as the reverse complement.
GAATTTGGAACTCAATTTTTTTTAAATGTTAAAAATTGTTTTAATGTGTAATTAGGGGAAAATCAAAATATTACATTAAAAAGGATGCATGTAGATAATGCAATGCTTGCCTATGTGGCCCAAGAGGGGAATTTTTAGGTAGGGTTCTGTAAAAGCAAGCACCCCAATGTACACAGGAGGGCCTGTTATCACAGGTTCTTTGATCTGCTTTTTAAAAAGGAAAACAACTTTTGAGAGGTCAACAATCTACTTTAATCAAGCATGTATATCATTCACTTAGTTCAGAGGGAAAAGTCAGTACCCTGAAATTCAGAGAAAATACAAACAGAGAAACAAAGATCAACCAAAAGACAGGGCTTCCAACTGTCTGACCATACATACATACATAGTTACCAGAGAGAGATGCACCAACATCTGGGCTTTCAGAGTCTGAGGGGCTCCTTATGGGAGATGCCCAGAGTCTCCTTTGGCCAAACAAACACTTCCAATGAGTAAGCCCCAAAGTAAAACCTCACTCCAGAGTATTTATATACTTTTCTGAGTCAGAAGACATCACAACTCTTGAGAACCAGTGTCTCATTAGAAAATTAACAAAAGGTTAATCAAGCTTCCCTTAATGGGCAGGCCCATCAATGGGTAGGGAAGATCTTTAACTCTCTAATTAGCATGCAGGTTCCTAACTCTAGCCTCCTGCAGAGAGAAGGAATATTTATTTCCTAGCCAGCATTATCCCAGGACCTAGCCTTCTCCCCAAAACAAGGAGATTTGTTAAGCAACACCAGCTTTGGAGTTTGCCTCTTGAGAAGCTTCAAGTTTGAAAGTTTAAGGCTCTGAACCACTAAACTTCTTTTTGCAACATGGACCCGGTTGACATCCTAACAAAGCCTAGGGACCCCTTCTCAGAATGATGTTTTAAAATCATTAAAAATAATAGAATTATAAAGGAAACCAATTATATTGAAATGTAGTTATCAAAATGCTTTTTTAAGACAATTTCAAGAGCCCCCAGGTTCAGAACCATTCCTCCAAACACTTACTGAACATTATCCTTATTGGGCAGCAAAGTAGATCACCTGTGCTTCCCTACCAATTGAAGCATCCAGAAGGGTCTAAAGCCAAATCCTGGGGGTGTACAAGACATGTTCTTTGCTCCTTGCTGTTATTTGTGATTCTGGCAGGAGAGGTATAAAGGGAAAAGGCCCCACCTGTCCAATAGCACCAAAGTGTGTTCATCTTCTAAAGAGAATGCTATGCATAATGTCATGCAATGTGTCTGGGAGACACTGTGTAGATCGCTGTGGGAGAGGTAAGGACTCATCTTAATGTCAGAGTTATCGTACTGAAGTCTCCAAATTCAGCTCCCTTACAAGGGGAGTTGATAGGTTGGCGTGAGTGCTTTATGTGGTTTCAATGAATATCTTTTCCCATATGCATTTTTATGGGATGATATGGGGCAAAATCAAGTGATGGGGAGGAGAAAGACAATGAACCAAAGAGAAACATACTCTGTTAGGTCAGGTCCTAAGGTCAAACCCAATTAGTGTAATGTGAACACAGAACTTAGAGGGTCTGGGCCAAGGACTGCACCTTTATAATGTTCTTAACTTTTCAAAGCTCTTTCACATTTACTATCTAATTTAATCATCCAAATTACTCTATGAGGTATGAAGGTCAGATATTATTCCTATTTTACAACTGAGAAAACTGACACATGAAGAAGTCAAGTGGTAGACTTGAAGGATTAATTAATTAATAGCAGAGACAGGTATCCTAACTTGCATCCAGACCCAAGCCCTTTCTATTACACTATATCAGCTGTCATTCTGTGTGAGAATCTTAAGTCTTAGATACTAGATTTATAACCTCAAGGTCACATGTGACCCTCTAGGTCCTCAAATGTGGCCCTTTGATTAAATTCAAATGTGTTCAGTAGAGGGTCACATGTGCCTCAAGGCTGCAGATTCCCTACCCTTGTCCTAAACAAAAGAATTCCTCTCTAAGATCAAAGAAATAGCATAGCATAGTATAGATTCTATAAGGGCTAAATAAAGATGGCTGATGTATCAATGGGAAGACAACATGGTATGTATGTTTGTGTATGTGTATATATGTAGATTGTAGATATACACATATGTGTGTACATATGTGTATGTGTGTAGCTTTATATGTGTATATATACATACATGTATAGGTATGTAAAGAGACAGAGAGAAGTTTGAACTTGGAGCCTAGAAGAGCCAGGTCTTCTGACACTTAAATAGCCATATGACCATGGGTAAATCATTGCAACTCACTGATCCTCAGTTTCCTCATCTGTAAAATGGGTATAATGATACTTATAATGTCTACCTCACAGGGCTCAACTGAGATAATATGTATAAAGTGCTTTGCTAACTTTTAATGTTCAATTTGAACAGATTCACGAAAGCCAATTGTTAAATCCTCAGTATGAGGACTTATACCTTGGAAATTGACAAATGCTACAAATCAGAGCTTGAGTTATTGTTTTGTAGATTGTCCAGACTTAGGAAAGTAGTGGAGAAAATGTTAATAATTCCAATTAATCTTAAAAGGGAATCATGTATGCATTTGGGGGGGGTTCATAAGAACCAGTTGTTAAACATACTAGTGTTACTAGTATTCCCCTGAACATAAATGTTAGTTGTTATTTTTTGAGATATGTTTTGATTTGGAAAATGTACATCACCATCACCAACAATAACAATATTTCACATGTCTATTGTGCTTTAAGGTTAATATGTTAACATGTTACATACAATATCTTATTTGATCCTCTTAACAATCCTCTGAAGTAGGTGCTATTTTTAATCCCATTTTGCAGACTAAGAAACTAAGGATCAGGGAGTTTAAGCATAAGACAGGTGGCATAGTGGATAGAGCACTGGGCCTGCAGTCAAAAGACTTGAGTTCAAATCCAGCCTTGGACATTAACTAGTTGTGTGCCTCTCTTTGCCTCAGTTTCCTCATCTGTGAAATGGAACAGTAACAGTCCCTCCCTCCCAGGGTGGTTGTGATGATCAAATGAGACAATAGTTGTAAAAGTGATTAGCACCTGGTAAACGTGGGCTAACGTTATCATAGTTATTATTGTTAAGTGACATGCCCAGGGTCACCTAGTGAATGTCTGAGATAGAATTTGCACTCAGGCCTTCCTGACCCTCACCTGCTATGCCATGTTGCCTCTACAACACCCTTCCCACCCACTTTCAGTCACCTAAAAAAAAAAAAACCCTAGACTTTGGCAGGGTCAGTGACCTGCCCAAAGTAATTCAGAAGTCTCTTCCTGGAGAGTTCTCTGCTAGCTACAACGCTATCTCTCACTGCCACTGTCATTCAAACCAGAGGCAGAGTCCTTGTTTACACCAAAAATGGGACCAGCTTTCAGATTTTCAACACAGATGCCTCTCCATTCCCAACATTTAATTGTTTTTAAACAGTGTGTTTTTCTCAAGCCAACAGCCAGAACAAAAATGCGTTGAACTGGAAGAGGCTGTCTGAAGTGTCAGAGTGTCAGGGACTCGGTGACCCAGCCACCTCTGTTGACATGGTGCCCTGACCCCACGTTGACGCTCACCTCCTGGATATTCTGTTTTGCCCGGCTGTCAGAAGGATGCATGACTGTTCCCATCACTTTCATATTGCCACAGACAACCAGGGCTTCATCGGGAGCATCCGTGTTAATTCCTATTCGCCCATGACACACAACAGATTCTGGGACGTGTCCTCGCTGCCATAACACGTCACTGTCATTCTCAAATTGCCCGGGGTTAGATGCCTGGGAAAAAAATTACAGTCTGAGATTAAATAGTAGACGATGCGAGCATTTTACTCCTTGGATCAAAGGAAGGGAAAACATCTTTTGTTTCTACAAATAAATAGCCTGCCTTGATGCCCCTGACCTGTCCAAATGGTGCTGAGACCCTGGGGTCAGCACAGGAAAGCCTTCTGGTGGTTTCCTTTATCCCCTTCTCTATTCTCTAAGTTTTCTATGCTTTGAACATATCTGAGGGATCTAGGTCTATTAAAATGGTAGATGGGAAGGAAAAGTAGGAGAAAAAGAAAATGCAATTTTCTGAAGAGAAGTAAGAATAACGATTTCAATTTAAAGATAATGACATGTAAAAATGAAAATAGCAATAAAATTTTATTTTAAAAAAGAAAACAGTAAAGTTGAAGATGTAAATAAAAACAATTTCCACGCATATAGCAGTTTATCCCTTTTGTATACGTCGCCTCATTTGTAAATGACATACAAATATTTGATAGTGAAATACTTCATGCCTCTCCAAAAGTTTTCTTTACATGCTACTTATGCAGGGAATGGAATATTGAGACTTCAAAACAATTTTACCTCCTTCCCAATTTTACCAAGGGCTGGACAAGTCAGGGTATCCCTCATGAACGTTTCAGGGAAATCACCATTTACTGAGTGCCTACTATGTGCTACATACTAAAGCAGCTGCTAATAATACAACACAAAAATGGAACAATCCCTCATCTCAGAGAACTTATTTTCTACAGGGTGGAAAGCCACACATATCCATACAAATACATATAAAATATAAGGATAAAAGCAAAAATAATTCGGAGGAGCACAGAAAACAATAACAGTTGGAGAGATAAAAAACCCTCTAAAAGGTGTTATCTGAAGGAAGCCGTAGATTCTAAGAGGCAGAAATGAGGAGGAAGAGTGTCTCGGGAATAGGAGACAGCCTGTACAAAAACATAAAGACAGGAATGAGTGAATGCATGAATGGATAGTTGGATGAGAAGATGGGATATAATATGCAGGACTAGGAAATATATCAGTTTAACTGGACCACAAAATGCATGAGGGGGATATAAAGATCAGTCTAGAAAAAAGGTTGGAGTTAGATTTCAAAGAGTTTTAAAAAGCAACGGAATGTCCATTTTATTTTAAAAGTGGTAGAAAGCCACTCAAGTTTCTTTAGAGAGATTAGATCTGTACTCTAGGAATATTAAATTTTTGGCTGGATGGAGGATGAATTGTAGAAGAGAGAAACTAGGGACAAAGAAGCCAATTAGGAGAGGATCATAATATTCTCCACAAGACCTAATGAGAGCAAAAAGCAGGATGGTAGCCAAGCAAGTAGAAAGAAGGAACCAGATAGAGGTTCCCAGGTAAGTAGAGTACAAAAAAAAACCTCTCTGGGCCTCAGTTTCCCCATCTGTAAAATGAAGAGGTTGAACTAGGTCATCCCTAATGTCGCTTTCTAGCTCCAGAACTCCATCCTTGGTAGAATTGATAGGATCAGAAATTTGTTGTTCGTCCTTCATTTTATTAGAGAAGCAATGACATCACAAAGGTGATGACTTGGAAGTGAATTAGATTTAAGTGAGGCAGGGCTGTGCAAAGTCATCAGCCCCACTCTCTCCCTCAGAATCACCAGAGTCCAGTGACAAGACATAAGAAGACAACTGATGATGGTCCAGGATGCAGAGGGTGATCTTGGCTTTTCTAAATTAAGGTCTTTTCCAGGTTTCAGTTTGTCTGAGGCAACACCCATTCAGTGACTAAGAGCTAGGTAAGAATTACATTTAAAGATGGAAGGGACTTTAGAAGCTATCAAATACAACCCTGCATTTTATAAGTAAGGAAACTGAGCCTCAGAGAAATCTAGTGACTTGTTCCTGGTCACACAACTAGGAAATGTCAGAGGCTGGATGTGAACCCAGGTCTGGCTAACTACAAGTCCCCACACTCTCTTTACAACTCCAAGTTCTTCTCAACGTGGTAACTGATTGACCATGGAGATGATCAAAAGTGACAAATCTAAGATGATTTTCAGGTGGTGAACCTGAGTGACTCACGTTGACCAATGATGAATAACGCTACCCACCTCCTGATAGATGGGATTGACTAATGTGAGGAAAAAGACATAATATTTTTGGATATTTCCAGTATGAGAATTTGTTTTGCTTTCTTACGCTTATTTGTTACAAGAGTTTGTTTTTCTTTTTGAGAGGGAGAGGTTGGAAGGAAGACAAAATTAATGTTTGATAACTGAAAAATATTTTAAAGAATAAAAGGGGAAAATAAATATAAGGCTAAAAAAGATTTTTTTTCTTCCAAGTGAAATTATACACACTCTATAAAGCGACAATTTCCACTTGATCTCACCCTCTTGGTTTTTCCAACTACTTATTTTAAGGGATATCATAAAATTTGATTCAACAAATACTTAAAAAGCTTCTATTCTCTGTAAGGCACTATGCTAGCTACATTTTGGGAATAAAAAACAATGTCCCTATTCTTAAGGAACCAACCTTCTAAATTTTCTCCAAATTCTCAGACGAGCATTCATTTTATGACCATCAATAATTATAGTATCTCCCACATAGCACTTTTAAGTATGTGTTGTAGGGACTCAAATTTTAAAAGTCACCTGAAACTGTAGACTTCCTCTTCTGTTTTCTGTTCTCACTTATTAAATGGGACAGTGGAATTTCAGAAGTTTAATGCAATTAAGGTTTGTGTAAAGAGCCAAACGTCTTCAGTTTCCTCTCATCCTCCCATCAATTCTCATCTTGATTTCCAGAAAGGCTGGGCTTTGAGAGGCAAAGACAGCCAGGGTGAAAAGTGGCCACTTTGTGAAGGCTTCTTTGTGTGAGCCCACTTGAACAAAGAGCTTTTTTGTGCTGGTGTCTTCAGGGTTCAGGTAGGGCAGATGAATGCCAAATGGAATTCAAGGAGAAGTCTAAGGTCCCTTTCCACTCCTACAAACACTCAAGTCATATCCAAAGGCATTTTATCTCAAACTAGGCCTGTATATTTGCTATATTCTGACCATAATGAGATATCTCAGGAAAACACAACGAAACAGAGATACTTCTTTTGTATTTCAAATGAGATTTGGGTAATTATCAAGTTGGTAACTTGCAACTGTTGCTATCTAGGGGTGCTGGGAACCCTGAAATTCAAGGGCAAAAGACACAGGTCTCAAAATAATTTAACTCAAGCCTTTTTCAAGTCAGAGAGACAGGGTTTGTTAAAACACCAGTGGAGGTGGGCAAGATTTTTAAGAATCTGTGCTATTGTGACACTTGTATTGGTAAGTGGGCCAAACTCTTAAGGAATCTAAGCTCTTTAAGGGAGGCAAAAATGGACCTTTTACACAGAAAGACTGGGGGATGATCTGGATGTGATCTAAGAGTGGCCAAGTAGGCTGGATGATTGGAAGGTAACAGAAGAGGGTCTAGATGGAATTAAGGAGTGGTGGTCTCCGGTAGAGCTGCAATGAAAGCATTGCTGAAAGGATTATTAACTGGGAAGGACCAGGTTCCCCCAGTCAAATGCCAGGGACCTGGACTACAGGGAAAAATCCAGGGGCTTTTCCCTTTTGGGGACCAGATACCAAAGATATGGTCTTTTCTTTTTAGGGGTTCAGATCCCATCCCCATCATTACCAGTATAATAGATATAAATAGATCTGATTCATAGGAGACATTCCAACATACCTACTTTGTCACATATGATGCATCTAAAAAACTATTCTATTCAAATCCCATTTACAAAAGACCATAGATATCTTTGGGATTCCAGACTTGAGTTTCCTATGGAGATAGCCTCATCTATAATAGAAAATAATATTCTTTCCAAGATATATAAACTATATTTTCCTCTGTGGGATCATTAATGAAATATTCAAAAGCAGCTTTTAAAGTACTACCACTGATTGGAATTAAGATAGAGAATTCATATGCAACACAATTAATGTTGCTAACTGTATAGAACTTCAAAATAAATGATTGAAAGTCCTTATCTATAATTCAATAAATTGAATAAACATTTATTAAATGACTACTATGAACCAAATACTCTGTGACATAAAAAGAGACAAAAGACAGTCCCTCCCCTCCAAGAGGGGTGGCACTAGATGACCTCTGGGATCCCTTTCAGTTCTAAACCTAAGATCCTATGATCCATAAAATTCATTTTCCCTTACGTACCCTTAGGAAAATCACTTCATGAAGCAGAACCAAGTGAACATTGTTCACAGTAACAGAAATATTCTAACAACGATCAACATGATCAACTGTGACTTAGCAATTCTGATCAATTCAATGAACCAAGACAACTCCAAAGGATTCATGAAGAAAAATGCTCCCATCTCCAGAGAGAGAACTAATGAATTCTGAATACTGATTGAAACGTATTGTTTTTTCACCTTACTTTTTTGTTGGTTTTTTTTGCAACACAGCTCATATAAAAATATGTTTTGCATGACTACACCTGTATAATGGGTATCATATTGCTTGCCTTCTCAATGGGTGGTGGAGAAGCCTCCGAGGGAGAATTTAGAACTCAAAATTTTCAAAAACAAATGCTAAAAAGTAAATAGATAAATAAAATAAAGAAACTAGAGCACATACCCAAAAAGTCACCATTTCTCTAAGATGGTGACTTTCTCTAAAATTATCTTTTCTAAGGATGCTAGGATAACATCCTTATTTTATAGGACAAAGAATAAAAGAAGATCCTTTTTTAGGATATCATATTTCATATCGTGTAAAAATTTTTAAAAGGATATGGCTCCCAATGTCATTTCTTGTTCTGTGATCCACTGATAATAATATCCTTATTTACTCATAAAGTAAAGAGAGATTAATAGGAAATATGTATGACATAAGTTGTGTGCCCAGGGAGGTGACTACTCCTAGGTTCTCTTATTCTTGGTGATCTGGGCTCCTATTCCATAGTTCATGAGTCCCCACTGCTATGTTTATACCTTTAATAGCCAATTAACTCAAAACAAAGACATTTAATTCAGATTGCATGGGAAGAATAAATACAACATCTGTAGGAAGAATGGACATATACTTAGAGAACAGATTGTGAGGCACATTATGAGTTCCTTGAGAACAGGGACAGTCTTTTTCCTTTCATTTTATCCCCCATGCTTAGCATGGGGCCTGACACATAGTAGGCATTTGACAAATGCTTACTGACTATTCACTGACACACACAAGGGACATGGAAAGGTTGATAAATTATTTGGAATACTATTGAGCTCTTTCAGAAAGAGCAAGAACTCTTTCCTTAAGATTGCTAAAAGCAACGATGCTCATCCATTGGGGAATGGCTGAACCAATTGTGGTACATGATCGTGATGGAGTACTACTGTGCTTTAAGAAATGATGACCTCCATGATCTTAGAAAACACGGAAAGACTCGTATGAAATAATAAAAAGCAAAATCAACAAAACCAAAAGACATACATACGTTACATACAGTACCAGCACTAGTATTTTAAGAAAAACTTTGAGTAAATGTTATTTTAACTGTCATAAACACCCAAGTTAACTATAAAGAACATATGAAGGAAGAAGCTATACACACCCAGAGAAAGAACTGATAAATAGAAGCATATATAGAATAATTTTACATACATACAAACACACACACAAATACATTCGAGTCTAATGGCAGCCATCTTTAGAGCAGGGGGAGGGGAAGGAAGAATAAAAACGAAATTTACTCTATAACTTTTTAATATATTTAATAGGAATAAAAAGTTGTACATAATAGATTTGAAGTTTCATGTGCAATCATCCTTTCATTATACTATATTATGGAAGTGCTTGTTTTATTCCATAAATTAAAAATAAAATACATCTTTAAGAAAAGATTGCTAAATGCCTTCCCAGTTCTGCTCCCTCAAGATTCAGGCTTGCAGGACTGCCATTTCCCCAACAAGACCCAAAAGTGAGTGTCCTTTAAGCCTGGTCTACATTCATTCATTCTCAGAATGATGTTTTGAAATGCATTAAAAAAAAAACTATGATTGCCAAGGGAACCAATTATATTGAAATAACAATGTAATTTATTTTTCCTCATCCAACTCTCCAAGAGTTAAGAATCATGGGCTTATAGAGTTGCCTAAGGCTTAGGAAAAAGTTAGTCAATTGAGCCACCATCCTAAAGCTAGGAGCAGAAGCAGGTCTTCTTGAACCCTAAGCCTAGCACACTAGCTCCTTCTCCACACTGACATTCAACTCAAACTAGACTGAAATAAACCATTTAATCAGTCTTTAATGAGTCCCAGCCTAAGTGACTTCCCTAGACCTCTACAGGTAGTAAATGTCTACCTTCTGACTATAAATCCAGAATTCTTTCCACACTATTCCTCAATATCAACTCCAGTGTTTTTAAATGGTTGAGTGGATTATGAATAATATTAAGAAAGTGGGTGGGGTGATGGTGGGTACTTTTAATCTCTGTTTTGCTACCAGATTATTCCAAAAAGAGACTTTCCCTCTCTCCTCTCTCCACAGGAGAGTCTCACTTGTCAAGAATCATGTGGAGACCATGCAAATATTTGTCTCATTGGAGGTGTTCTTGCAAGGCTATAATTTGAATGGATTACATGAATTCTTTGGTATACTCTGCAAGAATGAGTGTTTTATCAATTTAGTCACTGTTTCAATCATATTAAAACAGTTTTTAAGGGTTTCCACTCATGGGTAGTTTATCAAATTGATAGAATATTAGAAGGGACCTCAAGGGTCATCTAGTCTAAGAGTTCTTAACCTGGGATCCATGGACCCTATGGATAGATTTCACCCATGTATAGATAAACTTGGGTGAGGAAAAATATATATATGCATATATATGTATGTGCATATATAAAAATATATATGCATATACACATATATTTAATTTATTTCTTATTTTGCCTTTATTTCAAGTTGTTATTTTTCTTGTCATTGTTATTTTCACTAACCTTTGATTTCCTTTGTGATCATATGTATTTTATACATTTAAAAACATTATTCTACTACTGTGCCATAAGAAATGATGAGCAGGCAGATTTCAGAAAAACCTGGAAAGGTTTACGTGATCTGATGGTGAGTGAAGTGAACAGAACCAGGAGAACATTATGCACAGTAACAGTAATGATGCAAGACAATTCAAAAGACTCATGATGGAAAATGCTATACACATCCAAAGAAAGAACTATGGAATCTGAATGCAGATTGAAGCAACTATTTTCTCTTTTTTTGTTTTGTTTTTTCTTTCTCATGGTTTTTCTCTTTTGTTCTGATTCTTCTTTCACAACACGACTAATGTGGTAATATGTATCATATAATTGTACATGTATAGCCTATATCAGATTGCCTGTTGTCTTGGGGAGGAGAGGAAGGGGGTGAGATTTAGAATTCAAAATCTTTAAAAGTGAAAATTAAGTAAGTAACTCCTCCCCTCAAAAAATACCACATTATTCTGAGACAGGGTTCATAGGCTTCCTGAGACTGCCAAAGGAGTCTATGATACAAAAAAATAAAGGTTAAGAATTCCAGCTGTAGTCCAATCCCATCATTTTATAGAGAGCAAACAGCCCCAGAAAGGAAGAAGAGACAAGATTTGAATCCAGGTCGTCTAATTCCAAAGCCAATGAGCGTTCCCCTACATTATATTTACAGTATCTTACTTATAATAGGTTAATCTTTCATATTCTGTTTCCATGATATATGACTGCTCTGAAACAGGAAATAATATACCACATAAAGTCTCCTCCCTCAGGATCACAGAATCAGTTAGTCAACAAACATTTAGTAAGAAAGACAAAAATAAAGTTACTGCCCTCAAAGGCCTTACATCCTTTTGTAAAAGTTTCTCACTGTTTTGTGGTCAAATGAAATCAAGGTGATTGGTTCCTACCAATGGGGGGTGTGGGGGGGAGTGCACTTCTGATGGTGACTTGAGCTAATTGATAGGAATGGAGAAAGATACCCTAACCAAGGAATCTTTAGCAGTCAGCTCAATCTAGCTCTCAAGAGTTGATTTCAATTTTCAGGTTAACATTTTCAACATGGAAATTGGCAATACTACAAATAAGGACTTGATTTATTGCTTGGTTGATATCAAAATTTAAGATGATAAAAAAAATGTTGATAATGCAGATTCAATTAGTGTCATGTAAACTTTTTCTTTTCCAGAGAACCAAATGTCAAACATTGACCAGCACACCGTTGCCCTAATTCCTCAAGGCACTCTAGCATGGTGAGGGGAGATATTGCCCTCCTGGCCCTGAGGATTCAGAGTATTTATGTTCAACTTACCAGAACTTTTAGAATTCATGAAGCACTTTAGCTACTCTTTCAGGTAGCTACCTCAGGATGTTATTTATTCCCATTTTAGAGACGAGGAAGCTGGGGTTGAAAACAGTTGAGTGACTTGTTCATGGTCACATGCTAGTGAGTGTAACAGGTAGGATTCTAATTTAGATTTTCCTGACTCCAAAACCAGTCTTCTACCACACTGTTTCTTATTTACAAGCTTCCTTTCTCCACTTTCTCCAAAACTGCTATAACACTGATGGTCTAGTTTTAGCATGTGTTTTTTTGTTCTAGATATGAGATTTCATTGCTGTGGGGGGAAACTCACTTCTTCCACTAAAACAGAGGGGTAACTCTTCCATAACTTAGAGTCTCAGAGCATTTCCTGGAGCAGTAAGGGGTGAAATGATTTGCCTAAGGTCACATAGTTATTGTTGTCAAGATAGGACAATTTCCAGTTGAACCCCCCATGGTCTATGCCACATTCTCTCTCTATTTTCCTCAATAGAACTCTTATAAAATTTCCTTCAATGGTAATTTTCCAAGTAACCATACCTGGAAAATACTGAATTCTTTCTTGGGAGGAGAAAGAAGTGGTGACTCAGGAGCTGTAGCCTGAGAGAGAGTGAAGACGTTGAACCTACCCTGACAATTATCCTCTCAGAGATGTGAGCAGTCAATAAGTACAGCTGGTCTTGACTAGCAGCATAGAGTCCAACCACCAACATAAAATACCTAGTTAGGAAACAGTATAAACATTAGAAAAATTCAAACCTAACTTCATCTGAAACACAAGTAATTTGTCCCATGATATGCCACTCCATACTGGCATTCTTTCATTTCCTCCCAAGGGCAAAATTTTCTCCATTGTGAAAGAATACAACAATTGATTCATCTATTATCACTTTCTATTAGCCCTTGGTACAAGGAAAGAAGACAATAAGCATTTTTTATGTGCCAGGCAATGTGCTAAGTGCTTTAAAAAATGTTATCTTATTTGATACAAGTCAGGTCATTTGCAAATCCCATAAAGAGACCCAGTATAAAGAACCCCTAGTTCTCATCCTCAGTTTGGGCTTGAGGACAATTCTAAGTATGTGTTATTTCTTATTTGTTAACCATTCAGGACAGAATATATTTAGTCCACTGCTTCTCAATCAGTGTGCCAGGACACACTGATGCCCTGACTACATAATAAAGCTAAAAACATCCCAAGTTTCCACATAGCTTTGGCTCTTTCCCTAGCACTGGACCAGCTCCTGTCAATCCATCTTAAGCCTTTCCTACCACTACTTCCTCTTCAACAGTAGAATCAAAGATGTTAGTTTTCCACACTCATCTTCCCCAAGGCCATTTTCATCAGTGAGGATGAGGATTTTCCTTTCCCTTCCATGGTTTATTAAGAGATAACTCTTCCTGCTTGGTTTTTAGTATAAGTATTATTAAAAATCATTACACATATAATGATTATATATAATATTGTATAAGCCAACTCAAAGATAGAATAAGAGAAATGACAGTACCACTGTATTTTCTCCTGGTCAGACCACATCTATTCTAGAATATCATGCTCAGTTCTGATTACCACTTCTCAGAACATTGACAAACTGAGAACACACAGATGTGATTTGCTAAACAATGAGAAAACAAGAAACCATGCCACATAAAGATCAGTGGAAGCAAATAGGAATGTTGAACATGGAGAAGAGAAAATATGGGGACAGGGAAAAGGACAAGAGACGACAGCAGTGTCTAGATACCTGAAATTCTACCATGAGGTAGAGGTATTTGATTTCTGCATGGTTTCAGAGGACAGAACTGAGACCAATGGATGGGAGTTGAAGAGAAGAGTATTTTTGTACAAATGAGTCCTTTCTTTGTTATATTTAGAGGGTAATAAGCCTAGCAGTAGTATTGCTGGATCAAAGGGTACACATAGTTTAATGACTTCTGGGTCATGGTTCCAAATTGCATTCCAAAACATCTAAACAAATTCACAGTCCCACCAGCATGTGTGAGTGTATTAATTTTCTCACAGTTTCTGCAACAACTATCTTTTTTAAAAAAAAATATTTGTCATCACCAGCAATACCACTATTAGGTCTATATCCCAAAGAGATCATAAAAAGGGAAAAGGACCAACATATACAAAAATATTTATAGCTGTTCTTTTTGTGGTGGGAAAATTGAAATTTAGACATTGAGGAGATGTCTATCAACTGAAGAGTGGCTGAACAATTTGTGGCATATGAATGTAGCAGAATACTATCGCGCTATAAGAAATGACAAGCTGGAGGATTTCAGAAAAAACTGGGCTTACATGAACTGATACAAAGTGAAGTAAGCAGAACTAGGAGAACATTGCACACAGTATAAGCAACATTGTGTGACAGTCAGCTAGGAATGATTTAGCTCATCTCCACCACGCAATGATCCAAGATAATTCCCAAGCACTCGTGATGAAAAATGCTATCCATATCCAGAGAAAGAACTGATGGAGTCTGAATGCAGATTGAAGCATACTATTTTCACTTTATTTTTTTCATGGTTTTTTTGGCCTGTTTCTTCTTTCACAACATGACTAAAATAGAAATATGTTTTACCTGATTGCACATATATAACCTTCACCAAAGTGCTTGTCCTCTTAGAGACAGGGGAGGAGAGGGAGGAAGTGAGAAAAGTTGGAATTCAAATTTTTTAAATGAATATGAAAAATTATCTTTACAATTAATTGGAAAAAATAAAATACTATTTAAAAAGGAAAATTGTCAACTTTGCAAATCTAATGGGTGTGAAGTGGAACCCTTCAAATTCTTTTAATTTGCATTTTTCTAATTATTAGTGACTTGGAACATTTTTTCATATGTTTGTTAATAATTTGAATTTTTCTTTTGGGGCTACCTGTTTATATCCTTTGATCATTTGTCTATTGGGAAATGATTCTTGTTCTTATACATTTAAAACAAATCCCTGATATAGCTTAGATATGAGAACATTATACACAGGTATTTGTTGCAAAGATGTTTTTTTCACTTAATTTTTGCTTCTAATTTTAACTACATTAATTTTGTTTCTGCAAAAACTTTTTTTATGTAATCAAAATTATCCTTTATATTTTGTATGATCTTCTCTGTTCCCTTGTTTGGTCATGAACTCTTCCCCCATCCATACTTGCCAAAGGCATTTCCTTGCTTGCACTTTCCATTTGGTTATGATGTGATCTTTTATATCCAAATCATGCATCCATTTGAACTTTATCTTGGCATTCACTGTGAGATGGTGATCAAAAGCAAATTTCTACCAAACTATTTTCCAATTTTTCCAGGAGTTTTTTTCAAATAGTGAGTCCCTACTTTAGCAGCTTGGGTCTTTGGGTTTAATTGGTTCTGTCCTTCTGTATTTATTTACTTCTCTCTTTCACTAACCCCTCTATGGTTTTTAGCATGAGAACTGGTATTATTAAGTTCCCTTCTTTCCCACTTTTTTCAGTATCTCTCCTGGGATTCTTACCTTTTTGTTCCTTTAAATGAATTTTGTAATTTTTTTCTTATTCTATAAAATAATTCTTTGGAAGTTTGATTGGTATGACACTAAATAAGCAAATTAATTTAGTTATTATTTGCATTTTTAGAACGTTGGCATGACTTAAACATGAGTAGTTAATACTTCTTCAGTCATTTAGGTCTATCTTTATATCTGTAATGAATGCATATCATTATATGCATATAATTCCTGTGTGTATTTTGGTAGGTAGACTCCCATATATTATATAAATTCCATAGCAATTTTGAATGCAATTTCTTTATCTCTTCCTGTTGGATTTTGTTGGTAATACTCAGAAATGCTGATGATTTAGGTGGGCTTCTTTTGGATCCTGCAACTTTGTTGGTTGTTAACTATTTCAGTTATTTTTATTTGATTCTTTAGGGTTCTCTATGTAGAAAATCATATCATCTGTGAAACATGATAATTTTATTTTTGCCTGTGCTTATTTCCTCAATTTATTTTTCTTTCTTATTGCTATAACTAGTACTTATAGTTTTATATCAAGCAATTGTGATGATAATAGTCATTACATATCATGATGGCTCTTGATTTTAGATAGATACTATTTACCATATTAAAGAGAAGTCTATTAATTCCTATGCTTTTTAGAATTTTTTTAAAGAAAGGGGCATTGAATTTTATCAAAAAGCTTTTTCAGCATATTTTGATGTACTCATATGATTTTTATTATTTTTGTTATTAATATGTTCTGATAACACTACTTGTTAGGAAGTTGTTCTTTATGTTATATCTAAATTAGCCCTTTACAACTTTCATCAAATACTCCTAGTACTTCCCTCTAGAGTCAAGCAGATCAATGGTAACTCTTTTTTTCTACTTGACAACCCTTTAAATACTTTGACAGCTACCAGTTCCTCTTTATGTCCTTCAATCAGTCCTTATGCCATGGTCTCAAGGGTCTTCACCATACAAGGCTCCCTACTCTCCACACTTTCCAGTTTAGCAATGTTCTTCCTAAATGTGGCATCCAGACATGAACACAATACTCCCATTCCCATCTGACCAGAGCAGAGAACAGTGGATTATCACTTCCCTAGTCTCATACTTAGTATCTCTCTAAATACAGCCTGAGTTGTTTATGGCACATGAATAGGACTGAATGCTATTGCACTATAAGAAATGGGGAATGGATGGTTTCAGAGAAACTTGAAATGTCTTATATGAACTGATACAAAATGAAGTGAGAAAAAACCAGGAGAACGACTTATACGGTAACAACAATATTGTAAAGATAATCAATTTTGAAAGACTTAGGAAATCTGATCAATACAATGACCAATCACAGCTCCCAAGGATTCAAGATCAAATATACTATCTGAGTTCAGATGGAAAAC
This sequence comes from Notamacropus eugenii, assembly GCF_028372415.1. NCBI lineage: Eukaryota > Metazoa > Chordata > Mammalia > Diprotodontia > Macropodidae > Notamacropus > Notamacropus eugenii. The sequence goes on along the minus strand of NC_092874.1, from coordinate 247,422,260 downwards.
TGGTGGACTTAGAGTGCAGAGTTTAGCATAGTTTCTTTTCTTTCTTCCTTTTTTATTCTTGGACATAGCTAATGCAGAAATTTCTTTTGCATGACTATTTAAATTTGCAATGTTTTGTTTTTCTTGCCTTCTCAGTTGGTGAGGGAAAAGGAGGAAGGAAGGAAAGAACTCAGAGCTTAAAATAAAATTATAAATAAAATAAATGCAGCCTAAGCCCCAAGGGAATCAGAAGGCTTAGTAAAATAAAAATAAAAACCTGACTTTGCTATGTTAAAATATCCTTGGCTCTACGTACTTCTTTTTTCCACCAGAAACAGATTGAAATCCCTCCAATGTCTTAGTAGATGGCTTCCTGAGCTGCTGTGGCCAAAAGCATTTATCACCCAGCGGTCAACTCTCTCCTCTGGGAATGCATGTCTCCAAATCTAACTAGACAAGACTTCAGACTGCAGATACAGTTTTGGTCCCAGGCCTGTATACCAAAAATCTTTCTAGCTTAGTCAACCCTTTCAGGGATTCAGTCATTTAATATTTCTTACAAAACAGGCCTTAACAAAATCTATCATTTCTTCCCAAATTATTTCATATAAAAAAATATGCCTACAAAAGAGGTCCAGGACTGAAAATATTTTGCTAGCAGATAACACAATGCTTACAAAGTAGCCTCGTGTGATGCAATTCCAGCTTAGCCATGTGTTCTTTACTGTGCCTTCTCTCTCTCTTCTCTGAAAACAAGATCCAGTACTATCATAAAATAGAAATTAAATCTTGGGGGAGAAGGAATTTGGATGTGGGGGAAAAGAGAAGACTGCAAATGAAGCAGGCTAAGGATAAGAACTGGTAGATTTAGAGAAAGAATGGGAATGGCTCCTTGAGGTCCAAGGTGCTCCCAGTGGGAGTGTCAATGGTAACTATAACGATGGACCAAATACACGGGAGACATATTTTTTTGGCTATTACCAATGTGAGTGTTTGTTTTACTTGACTATGCACATTTATTACAAGAGTTTTGTTTGTTTTTCTAGTGTAGGGAGGGAGAGAAAATGAATGCTTTGTTAACTGAAAAAAATTAATTTTTAAAAAAAGGAATCCTCAGATACTAACTTAAAAGACTTATGACCCTGTCTTCAAACCCATGAGACTGAGCTACAAAGAAACAGTCCAAGTTTGATGTCATGGATTCTTGGCAAGGCTCTTATGAAATGCTCAGCTATTTCAACAGTATGCCCATGGATAGTCAATGATTCCCACATGTTGACACTCAGTACCTCTGGTCAGGGTTGGGCTTTCCCTTCTTTCTCATATTATTGGCTGTTGTCTCACTGAAATGTAATCTTCCCAGAGTTACTTTGGTTACTTGGTCTCCTGGTAGATCAATTCTAAAGCAGAGAGATAAAAAGATTATGTATATGCACATATATACAAATATTATACATATAATATCCATTTATATTTATATGCAATGTATTTACACATATATATTTAGAGCTAGAAGAGACAATCTAGTCCAACTCCTTTATTTTATAGAAAGAAAAAACAGAGGCAAAGAGAGACTGTTAAAGGATTTGTTCGTTCTATACCAGATTGCTTTTTCTACAAACATGAGTAACCAGGTGTACTCAAGTATCAGTAGAACCGGCCAATCCCACTTGTATATCAGATAACATGCTTCCAAATTCAGACATAGACTGACTTTCCCATCTTTTGGTGAAAGAGATTGCCGATCTTGTCGCAACCCTGAGGATAGTTCACTATCCAAAGGACAAGATAGCCCAACTCCATTTACATCAGATTAGTCAAAAAGTAAAACCCAACCCTAAGGTAGTAGATGACGGAACTAGGAGGACTTGAGTTTAAATCTGGCTTTGGATACCTCCTAATTGTGTGACCCTGGATTTTAACCTGAGGTCAGGTCCTCAGACTCCAAAATCCAGAACCCTTTCCACTCTACCACCTTGCTCTCTTTGGTCCCATCTTATTAAGATTCCCAGGTTCTGATCAGACTGACTCAGAGTAGATCAGCAATTCACCGGTGAGGAAGAGAGGGGACTGGCTCACTCTTCAATAACCAAGTAATGGCCATTTGAACAGAAATTGGCTTTTATGATATTTCTTGCTCATGCAGCCATCTCCATAAGCAAAAATTTATTGTTCTTTGAGACTCTGAGGGAAACAGAAATCCCCTTTATTCTACCTTGCCTGAGTTTGCTATGGCATTCTTCTCTAGAGTAAAGGGTTTTCTTGACATAAAGGTGAGCTCAATGCCCCTTGGGGCTTTGACTGGAAGTATTTGCATATGAAAGGTCAGGAATGTGGCCAGGCAGGCAGAAGAGACAAAGACCTGGCCTCCTGGGTTTTGCTCCATCGAGGTGCTTTTTTCCCTCTGCCCACTCATCTACCTGAGAGAACAGAAGAGATTCCAAGGCAAATAACCCTTACATGGCTTCTGTTACAGCCTCACCTCCAGAGACTAAACTCAAGAGGCACAGAGAATGATTGCCCTGAACCAGAGCAAAGATTCTTAACCTGAACTATAAAAACCTATTTTTTTTGAATATTTGAATAACTGGATTTTCAATATAATTAATTTCTTTCGTAGTCCAATGGATTTTATTTTTATGCATTTAAAAATATTATTCTGTGAAAGGGTCCAGAGGCTCCTCAGGCTGCCAAAAGAGTCTATGTAAGGAAAAAAAAATTAAGAACCCCTGAACCAGACTGAGATCATCTTTGGACACTCCCAACAACTAAGAAGTTCAGTTGAAAAAAAAAAAGATTAAACTATTCCCAGGATTTTAAGCTAGCTGGGAGAGTCAAGTTCTTTGTTCTGAAGAAGATGGCCTAGAGTTGAGAATTTCCCATTGGAGATTAGTGACTTGGTCAAGATTCTGAAGGGATGAGACAAGTTATGGCACAAAGACGTGGGGAAATAAAGCTAAAACTAAAAATCCCTCCCCTACCCCCACAAGAAAAGTTTTGTTTTGTCTTGTTTTCACTGGTCTAAGGCAAATTTGGCTGCTTTTTCTAAAAGATCAATTTTTTAAATCTCTGGTTTTAAATGAAAAAGTCCACACTTATAAGGAGATACCCCAAATTTTTAGCTAAAATTCTCTACATGAGAACCTTGACTACACATGTTCCTAATAAGTTCCTTATATGTGTGTCTATTCATGCATGCCCACTCTTTCTTCTGGTGGTATGTGTATTTCTTGGGAGAGGATACCCCAGGATTATGGGGGAAATGTTTTATTATAACTTTCCTTAATATGTTATTTCACTTGACTCCTTTGCTTCAAACTAATATTCAGACTAATAATGTTATCTTTGCTCTCTATGAAAAGTAAACACACCATGAATATGTTGTTGTTACTTAATCATTTTCAGTCATGTCCAACTCTTCATGACCCTATTTGGGGTTTTCTTGGCAAAGATACTGAACTGATTTGTCATTTTCTCCTTCATCTCATTTTACAAATGAGGAAACTGATGCAAACAGGGTTAAGTGACTTGTCCAGTGACTTGTCACACAGCTAGTCTGAGGTCAGATTTGAACTCAGGTCTTCCTGACTCCAGTCCCACTGCTCTATCCATTGAGTCGCCTACCTGCCCTCAAACACATAGAGTCTTAGTGTATATATCACTTCAAAATACCTTAAATCTAGGGTTGTCATCCTCTGGTGGACTTGTCTTGTGAGTAGGCCATGGGGGAAGAAGGGAAAGTGCCTGCGGTGCTACATTTAGACTTCTGTTAGGGGGTCTTCACAGTGTCATCTCATATTTAGTTTCTCCTAATCCAACATTACATTAGATCTTGCCCCAAAGAGACAGCAAGAAGAGATCAAATTCTATATCAGATGTCTTTTCTATTAATTTGAGAAACCAGGTATACCCAAGTATACTAAGCTAAACTGGCATGCTGTGGCATAATCCTAATTGTTTATCAGGATAAGGTGCTTTCAAATTCAAGCACAGGCTGACTTTGCCATGTTAGCCCTGGGAACAGCTTATTATCGATAAATAAAATAGCCCAATTCTCCTCATATCAAATACACCAAAAAGTCAAATCCAACCCTAAGTCATTCCTCCTTCTGATGGAATCTGAAATCTGCCTAGCTTGGTACCAGCCCTGTATATTTTCTGAGTGGGAGCCCTTCCAATGCCCTTACAACAACAGCATTTACGAAAAAAAGTAATAAGTCTGAATCGTAAGCACAGCAGGCACTCCAAATTCTGAAATTAACTCTGTCAGCATGTTAATGATGAAAATGAAAATGAAAAATCTGACTGCCATCTATCTTAAGGAGCCAAAGCCCACAGCAAAATGAGTATAAAAAAACCAGTAATATAGAACAGCTTTTTATAATGCTTCCCCTCCAGAATTTCAATGCATTTTTATGAACATTGTTTTGTTGACAAACACATGTTTGTAGCATTTACATTTTCCATCACTTCAAATCAGACCTCCCGGTGGATATCTCTTTGAATTGCCAATGAAAGACTGACAGACTTGCCTTATTCCAGAAATGCTCGTAGAAAACATTGGGGGAAAGGGGAGATAGAAGGGACCTCTTACTTGTAAGGATTGAAAATCCTTTTGCTTCGATCCGATTGGGACTGTTCAATGGCAACTATCTGATTGGTGGCCTCTACCTATGAAAGACCCAAAAGTTAATGCTATAGAACATATCAATATCTAGAAAATTTTCAAATAAGTTTTCAAATCCAATCAACAAATAATTATTCAGTACTTATTTATTTATGGGAAAAATATCAAAGTTCCCAAGTCACCATCTAGTCATCCAATTAAATTCAACAATCATTTATCAAGGACATTCTATGAGCAAGGCACTGTCCTTGGCACTGGGGATACAAAGGCAGAAATAAAAATAATCTCTGCCCTCAAAGAACTTACGTTCTCCTTGTTGAGAAAAGAAACAAATATACTAAAAGTTAAGTAGCAATGGTAGATTTAAATGGTAAGGCATTCTTGGGTGGAGCTAAGGAAAAGTCATGAGCAAAAGTATGGAAAGGATACTTGAGGGTTAGTTGGATAAATCAGTTTAGCTGCACTGGAGGGTTCAGGAAGGGAAGTAAAGGGAGATGAAGCTAGAATGGTAGAAAGGGGCCAGATTGCAAAGGACCATAAATAGCCATTCTAGAGGAAACAGGGAGTTCTTTGAAGATTTTTTTAAAGCAAGGAAATGACATGAGCAAACCCCATATTTAGGAATCTGGCAGTGGTACACAGAATCCAACTGAAGAAAGAGGAGACTTAGAAGCAGGAGATTAATTAGGAGGTTATTATAATCGTTGAGCTAGGGTGGTGGTTATGGAAATGGAAGGGGAAGTAATGACTACTAAGAAAGCTGAAAGAAAAGATCCACTAGATTTGGTGAAGCAGGGTATGGAAATAGGATATGGAAAGGGGAAGATCCAAAGATGGCAATGGGGCAGAATGACTAAGAAAATTCTGGGACCATTAATAGATATAGGAAACTCAGGAGGACTGGCTGGTTTTGCGGACCAAATGGGCAGTTTGATTACATTTTACTCTTTGTTTTATTTTTGGAGGCAATGAGAGTTAAGTGATTTGCTCAGGGTCACATAGATAGTGTCTGAATCCAAATTTGAATTTGGTGTTCCTGACTTCAGGGCTAGTGCTCTATCCACCAGATCGCCTAGCTGCCTGAGCTTGATTTTAAAGAGACATATTGGTAACAGTAACAGTAATATTGGTAACTGAGGTAAAAGTAAATCAAATCTGTATAAGTGGCCAGCATATTCAGTTGAAGGTATGGTGCCCTGTACAGAGTAGGCACTTAATAAATCCATACCAAATTGGAATGTGGGAATGGAGTGTGTAAGATCTATCAGGGATACCAGAATTTTGAAACAGAGATGATGGTTAGAATTATGGGAGAGGGGAGCAAACCATGGGGCCTTAAGAAGTAAGTTTTCACTTGCTTTCCTTTGTCCTTTTCTATTCTGGGTGCAGGAAGGGAGCTTTCTGGTCCAGGAGCATGAGGACAGGGATCTAAGAGCCCAGGAATCCAAACCCATCCCAGGAGTAAAGCCCCTAAAACCCAAGGGTACTGGATTTCAACCCAGTGGGGAATTTGGTAGGGCCAATGATATATAGAAACTGAGTTAAAAATCTATTTCCAATCCCTAAAGACTGAAGTGATATAAAGGGGGTTCTGTCCCCAAAGAGTTTGGGGTAGTGTTTACATGTTTTGTCTTAACCTATCTTTGAAATAAATTCCTTTATTAATTATTATTAATTTTATTAATTATTAAATGGTTTATTAATTATTAAATGGTTAAATGGAATTGGGCTACTAGACACTGGGCTCCTAAAAATGAACAGAACACAAGTAGTGGAGGTTCAAGCCCATGGCAGGCAAGTAGATTCCTTAACCCTGTTAGGATACCAGAGAAGAGGAGGGGGAGGGTAAAATGAACAGCCTTAGCCTTCAGTCAGTGGGACCAAACCTAAAACAAATTCCATATGTTTAGTGTCACCAAAGTCCATTCAAATACAGAGAAGATACCTTTTTACTAAGGGTGGCTAATAAGAGAAGACTCACCTTCACTCCAAAAGCTTTCAAATAAAATGTTTCTATTGGTTTTACCCCCATTTGGGTTTTGACATATTGTGGATTGCCCCAAACCTGGACGTGGACAGTGATCTGGAAATGATTCTTCTTCTGGCAAACAAAAGCCTCATCTGCCACAGAGAAATTAAATCCTTTGTCTGTGACCACACTGTAGCCTACATCAGGGCTAGGACAAAGAAGAAGTAAGAAAATAGTTGGGAGAATATTTCCTCCACATTGCATTTCCCTAGCAATATCAATTAGAAAACCAAATATAAAACCATTTCAGGAAAAAAAAAACATACTTTGAGGATTGCTCTTTGTTATATTTAATCAATTTAATTTTCCCCCCTGAGGAAATGAAAATGATCCCTCAAGTCATAGTTGGCAGAAGTCCACGTTGGCTTTTTACCCTCTTAGAGCCAAAAAGTATAGTCCCTGCCAAAATGAAAATATGGTTAGCTGTTATTTTCAGTGCCCTTTCTACATTCTATGGACTGAATAAATGCTTTCTGACTTGAGCTGAGTTAGTTGTGACTCCACACCCACACAATAGAGTCCTACACAGAGACTAGAAGTTAAAACTCACTGTAGAAATCAGTCATGCAGGAAGAATTCATCTCCTTCCATCTGAAAAAGAACGCCTCTAAATTTCATCCAAGACCAAAAGCCCAAACAACAAGAAATCACTTGGGCATATTGATGTGTAAATGAAAAAAGGCAGTCTTCAGAGCTGACTATTGCCAAGAATAGCTTGAAATTGAGTGGGTTTATCCATACCAATTTCTGAATTCCCATTTGCACTAGAGAATCTTCACTCTAAAATCTTTTTCATCTTCTCCTTCATCAGTTCATATCTAGCAAATATCTACAATTGCACATTGTAACTCTATACCAAGGGTGGGAGGGAACTTAAAGATTGTGAAATACCTTTCCTAGTTTTTCCTGTATTCAAAAGATCATAAAGCTGGAAAGAAACATACAGACCATCTAATCCAACACCTTAATTTATAGTAGAGGAAAGAGACCCTGAGAGATGAGACAACTTACCCAAGCCTGGGCAAATCACATCCAGGCTTTGAACCAAGGTCTTCTGACTACAAATATAATGGACTTTCCATTGTACCATTAAGTGGCATGGTTTTTACCCCATGTAGATATACAATACTAGTTCTGCCTTACTATACCATCTTCTTCCTCTTTTGTCTGTTCTCTACCACTATGGATCTCCTTGCAGAATGAGTGAACATCTCAATAAACTGTGAAGGAAAGAGCCCTGGTTGATAAAAGTCTTCAAATTGTTCATGACCTTTGGTCTAGTGATTCCACAATGTGGCATTATTTTCAGTGCCCTTTCTACATTCTATGGACTGAATAAAAGCCCCAAGGAGATCAAAGATGGTACAAAAATCCCCACACATACCAAAATATTCATAGCCATACTTTTTATGTGATAATAAAGAACTGCAAACAAAGTGAATACCCACTGACTGGGGAAATAACTGAATAAATCGTGGCCCACAAACATAACAGAATATTACTAGGCCATTAGAATGATGAATGTGAAAGATTCAGAAAAGTATGGCTTCCCTTTTGCATGAACTCATGCAGAATGAAGTAAACATAACAAAGAAAACAATATGCAAAATGTCTATGACAATATAAATGAAAAGAAAGATTAAGAGGCAGCCAGATGAATTAATTAACTGTAGTGACCAATCTCATAAGCCCGGACAACCAAAACTCAGTTCCTTCATCTGAGTAGAAAAGCCAGTGCCTACATACACAGAGTATGGTAGATGCTGATAAAAGCAATCTTTGCTCATTTCCTTTTCTTGCACCTTATCTTTTTTAACCTCTCTGTACCATTGGATGTAATTGACTACTTTCTCCTCCCCTCTGGGTTTCATGACATCCTTGGTTCTCCTCCTACCTGTATGATCAGTCATCTATAGGATATCCCCTAACCATGAGTGTTCCCAAAGGTTTTGGCCTGGAGCCTCTTCTCTTCTTTTTCTTGATAAACTCATCAGTTTCTATGAATGTAATTAACCATGCAAATGACTCCCAGATCTACCTAGGTAGCCCTAGATTCCCTCCTGAATTCCAGTCCTATACCATCAACTTCCTATTGGACATTTCAAACCATATGTATCATAGATATCTCAAACTCATCATATCCAAGACAGAACTCAACATCTTTCTCTTAAAACTTGACCCTCTATTGAACTTCGTACTACTATCTTTCTAATTACCTGGGTTTACAACTTTGCAGTCATCTGTGACTTGAAGGATTGTCTTATTTTTGTCTTTGTATCATCAATGCTTAGCTTACATTTAATAATGCTTGTTGATTTATTCTTTGTTACAAAGGAGGGCTCAATTATTGTGAGATGAGAGGTTTAAGGAGAACTGAATCTGATATAAAAGCAAAAGACAATAATAAACCTAAAGACAAAAAAGAGTCCAGGACTGATAGTCAGGAGTCCTGAGTTTTAATTCTGGTTCTGACATAAGTTAGTAACATGAATAAGATATTTTACCTTTCTGGCCCTTATCTGTAAAAATGAGAATATTGATCTAGTATTGATCAAGTCAAGTCCACAAGTATTTATTCAGTATTAACTGTGTTCCAGGCACTATACTAAGATTAGGAGATAAAAAGAAAAAGCAAGTCCCTGCCTTCAAGGAATTCACAATCTAATAAGAAGGACAACCTACAAACAAGATGTCTAAAGGAAAAATTGGGGGTAGTTTCAGAGGGAGGTATTAAGATTAAGGACATGGAAAGGCTTCTTGTAGAAGGTAGGAATTTAGGGGAGACTTGAAGGAAACCAGGGAAGTAAGAAAGCAGAGATGAGGAAGGAGAACATTCCAGGCACAAGGGACATGGAAAATCTCCAATTTGGAAATGGAGTATCTTGTATGAGAAACAGCAAGGAGGCTGGTATCTAACTGATTCAAATCAGCTCAAAAAAACATTAAGTGCCTAATATGTCTTAGGTGCTGTGATTTAGAAAGTCCATTTTAAAATTCTTTAATAGAGAAGAAATGGAATGGTTTTAAAAAATATTTTTCTCTGTAACTTAAAAGCAGAAAACTTTCACAGGTCTCTTGAGAAGAAAGTGTTTGAACATCCTTGGCAAAAAAAAAAGTGCACCTATGCTATCAAATGTTTCTAATACCAGATCCATTGAGTAACCTTAGCAGATCGTTATGAGGAGATGTAATTGTAGTAGAAGCCAGAGGAAGAAAAATCCATCAATGAAAAGAATGATAATGAACACTTGTCTTACATCATCTGGGAGCATTCTATTGACTCAGGTTTTCTGAACTAATCTGTTCATTTGTTCACTTTAAGACTAGGGGCATTGGATTGTACAGTTTTTATAAAAGCATTCATAGGGACTTGAATCAAGGAAAAATCCCTTTGTGATAAGCTTAATCAGTACTTTTCCATCAAGGAAGTGAAAATGATAGAACTGATCTGGTTTAAAGGAAAGCTTCTAAAGAATATGGTAAAGGCTTCACAACAGAGGGGAAGGAGGGATGGATTGACTCTAGTAGAAAGAGAATTGGATATAGGAGAGTGGACAGGAACATGAGATTTGTAACCAGAAGGCCTGGGTTCGATCCTGAGCCTTTCAATTACAGTATGTGTAACTCTGAGATACCACTCCTCTGGGTCTCAATCTTCTCATCTGTAAGATGGGGAGGTCAGGCTAAACAATCTCTAAAGTAGATTATGGCTCTCAGACTATTAAAAGTCCACATTTGTGATGACTGGTGTGAAATGAGTAGCTGTTTCTGACTCTGTAGATAAGCATTATTGGCATAAGAATGGCAGTCCAGCTTTGTATATCAGAAATTAAATAAAAGATGAGTCTAGAACATAAGGTTTAGAAATCAGGCCTGAAGAACTTAAGCATATCTCTGTTCATTGTTTTAGCTGTATAGTTTTTAGAGTGTTTTAAAGACTCCTAATAACTCTGTGACAAGTCAGATGGATATATTTAAGATAAAAATGGGCTCTTGAACCTAAAAGTCGAACTGAAATTGAAAGGTCTGTATCCTGACCTTTTGGAATACCCCCAGCCCTGTCAGAATACCAACTGTCTCTATGGATCAGGCAAGGGTCTTTGTTCAAGGGTGGGTTCAATTGTGGCAGGATAGGAAGTTTAAGGGGAATTGAATCTGAAATAAAAACAAAAGGCAATAAGAGACCTTAAGAAAAAAAGAAATTACAGTTTACTCCTGTGGGTGAGCAGCCATGGGTGTACGGCAAACTGGAGGAAGGGGGAAATGGGTTCATGGTTGGAGTAGAGAGGGGACTCTTTGTTCCCTCCTGCAGGTGTAAGGATGAGAGGGGTCAGTGTAGACTCAAGGCCCTTCACCATCTTGGTTATCCTCCTATGAATACTCTACAGCTTATCTATGTCCTTTAACCATGATGCCCAGAAATAAACACAATATTCCAAATGGAGTGGGACCCGGGTAGAGTGCACCGGGACTAACACCTCCAAATTCCTGGAATTTCTGCCCCTCCTAATGCATCAAAATGTCAAATTACCTTTTCTTTTTTTTGGCTGCCATATCACACAGCTGACCCATATCAAATTTAGATAAATAGCTTAAAAACCCTCAGATCTTTATTCAGAACAAGTGATCCAAAAAAACTTAGAGATGGAATAAACACTTTACTACTCAACCAAGGATGGCCTCAAAGTTCAATTCCTTCCTTCCTTCCTTCCTTCCTTTACAAATACTTATTAAACATTCATTCATCCAATAAGCATTGATTAAACACCCACTGTGCACAAAACATAGTGCTAAATCTTGGAAGATATATAAATTTAGATAAGTGCAATGGACTTGGTTCTGAAGAATTCTGGACTAAAATGTAGATTGCCCATAGTTTAGCAATAATAGGGGGGTGAAAAACAAACCAAAGGGGGAAAAATCTGGGATCTTAACAATGACCTCTACCTAAATCTCGGAATTCAATCTGGGTGTAGAACTCCAACTTGAATTCAGAGTTAATATCTTTTTTCCAATCTTATTACTCAGGAACAGATTAAAAAGAGAGGTTTTCTTGTCTCTACAATCTTCCCACGTTCAGTTTCCAGCTCACAGAGAGAATCACAGAGTTTCACAAAGGACACTTACAGTTTTTCATAATGACTGTTCAGTAAGATGTGCCAGGGAGTAGCCTGATATGGCTGCCATTTCAGGGAAGGGCAGCCTTTATCCAAAGAGGCTGCTTTCTGTCCATCGCCACCATTTTCATGAGTGTCTGCGCCATAATTCTTGCCCACCACTGCAGAGAAAGGGACACATTAGATCTCCCCTATGATTTTTCTAAGAACCACATTTAAATTCATAATGTTAGATAGAACCCAGGGCTGACATCAGGAAGACCTGAGTTCAAATCTAGCTTCAGACACTTATTCTCTAAGGTGGCACAATCAATAGACTGCCAGGCATGGAGTCAGAAAAACTCATCTTCCTGAGTTCATATCAGGTGTTAGACACTTACTAGCTATGTGACCCTGGGCAAGTCACTTAATTGCATTTGCCTCAGTTTCCTCATCTGTAAAATAAGCTAGAGAAGAAAATGGCAAACTATTCCAGTATTGTTGCCAAGAAATTCCCAAATGGGGACATGGAGAGTTGGACACAAATAAACAACACCAACAAATAACCTAAATAAGTTATATGATCTCTGTTTGCCTTAGTTTCCTCATCTATTAAATGGGGGTAATAGTAGCACAGAGTTGTCCAAAAGTGAGACAGAAAGAGACATAGTCAGACTAGAAGCCCTCTAAGATACCTTCCAGTTCTAACTGTATGATTCCTTGTTCTGGACACTACCCCTTTCTCTTCATCTGGTTTTTTAAGAAGTCACATACTCTTGACTCTAACTGACTTTTCAGCCCCTTGAAGCCTTTAAATCTTTTGAACACAAACTGCTTTCTTTTCACACTTCCCTCATCCTGACCTTGTATGGGTGATTTCTGGAGCTGAATTATGACAGCATTTATCTCTACTTAATTCATCCTACTAGATTTGGCACACTGTGCTAGCCTATCCTCACCACCTCAACCTTCCCTTTCACCTACCTCATTCATTCACATCCCTTAGAGCAGAAGGGTAGATCAAAAATGGTGGATCAAAGGGAAAAGTATATAGGCTTCATTTTAGAGGTGTTGTATGTGTTCTCTTAAAGAAAATATAGCTAGCCTGCAGCAGATTTGAAAATGTTTTACTTTCCCCTTATTCATCTGATTTTTTCCCCTTACTAGTAATTCTGTCATAACTTCCTAAAGAAAAGCAGCTGTTCTGAGATACTTTGTCCCCCTGAGATGATCAAAATGTGTTTTTACTGGAAACAATGTTATTACCTGTCAACTAAGCACAAAGTTGACATTTTTAGAGATAATATGTCACCAAACTGTGTGTAGCCTTTTACCTAGTGATTCCACTACTAGATCTGTATCCCAAAAGGATCAAAGAAATAGGAATAGGACCTATAAGTAAAAAAGAATGTCCAGTAGCTCTTTTTATTTGGCAAAAACCAGAAACTAAAGAGGTGTCGATCAATTGAGAGAATGACTGAACAAATGATCACTTATGAATGTAATGGAATATTAATTATCATACTGTAAGTAACTGTGAAAAGGCCAGTTTCAGAGAAGTCTAGGAAGACTTGTATCAACCAATGCAGAACCAAGAGAATAATTTATATGATAATAATAATATTGCATATAATTAATTGTGTATTTTGTATATTGTGACTATGTTGTATATTATATTGTATATAATTTATTGTGTATAATTTATATAATAATAATAATATTGTAAAGACAAAAATCTTTGAAAGACTCAGGAACTCTGATCAATGCAATGACCATTCCAGGTGACTTATCATAAAACATGCTACCTGACTCCTGCCTGGGAAATGGTAGACTACAAATGCAGAATGAGATACACATTTCTGGATGGAGTCAGTGGGAGAATTTGGGGTGTGTGTGTGTGTGTGTGTGTGTGTGTGTGTGTGTGTGTGTGTGTGTGTGTGTACATAAAACAAGGGTTTTGGTTTTCTTTTTTTCTCCAATGGTGGAGGGGAGATTAGGGAGGGAAAAAGAGTCTTGCCATAGGGTTGCCCCAAAATATGAAAAAGGAAAGAGGGTTTCTTTTTTTTTTCAAGTAGCGGGAGGTAGAAGGGAATGAAAACAAATACTTGTTGATTGAAAAAATACGTAAAATAAAATAAGTTACCTTAAAATATGTATCATCCCAGAGGCAGCTGTAGGCACTGTAGGCACAGTGGATAGAGCAGTGGCCCTAGAGTCTGGAGGACCTGAATTCAAATTCAGCCTTAGATATTTGACACTTACCAGTTGTGTGACCCTGGGAAGGTCACTCAACCTGAATTGCCTCATAAAAAAATGCTCAGGGTCACACAGGTAGTAAGTGTATGAAGCCACATTTGAACTCAGGTCCTCCTGACTCCAAGGTTGATGCACTATCCTCTACACCACCTAGCTGGTTCCCCTTCCCCTTCCACACACACAGACACACAGACACACACACAGACACACAGACACATACACACACACACACACACACACACACACACATACACACACACACCCTTCCCCCAGGTGTTTTCAATTAATCCTAAAATCTAATACAAACTCATTTCTTTGTCATTTAGAGCCCCTTCCTACTTAGATCCCACTTACCTCCAAACCTGGCACTACTCCAGTCACAGAATCTCAGGGTTGGAATGGACCTCAGGAGTCACTGAGTTCAACCCAAATCAGAACAAAAATTCACTCTCCAAGAAACCTGACAAGTGACCATCCAACCTTTGGCTGGAAGATCCAATGAGAGTGGGAACTAACTACCTTCCCAGAAAGGCAGCCCAATCCACTTATGAATAATACCAAGACAAGTTGAATAAGAATAATAATTAAGATATTAATAGTTGACATTTAATAAAAATGAGTCGAGATTTGGAAAAGGATTAATATACATTATCTTGTTCGATCCTCACAAACCTATGAGTAAAGTACAATTGTTACCCTATTTTACTAAGGGGAAAGTGAACCTCAGAGAAAGGAAGGAAGCGGGAATGGGAAAGAGAAAGGAGGGGAAGAGAAAAAAGAAAGGCAGAGGCAAAGGGGGAAAGAGAAAGAGGAGAGCATGGTAGAGAGAGGGATGACAGCGAAAAGAAAAGAGAGTAGGGGGAAGTAAGGGGACAGAAGTGAAAGTGTAAGGGCAAGGGAGAGAGTGGGAGGAAGGAAATGGGACAAAGGGATGGAGAGGGAGAAGGGAAGGGTGAGGGGAAGGAAGGAAGACAAAGGGAAGGAAAGAGTGAGAGGGAGAGAAGAGGGAAAGAAAAGAGAAAGGGAAAGGGAAGAGGAAAAGAAGAAGGAGAGGAGAGGGGAAAGGGAGAAAAGATTTGGGGAAAACATGATAATTGTCTTTTGATGACTGAAAAACTCATGTTAAAAAGGAATTAAATTTAAAGGCTCTAGATGGCAAAAGTGGAGTCACAGGTAGAAACTTCAGAGAGGTACCTATCTAGTCAATATACCTCCCTAACAATGAGAGCTGTTCAAAGTGGAATAGGATTCCCTTCCCTACAGGTCCCCAAGTATAGTAAGTATAGCACCAGTGATGGAGAAGTGACCAGATGTCCTCTGAACTTTCTTGCAACTCTGAGACTCTGGGACTGTGGTCTGGGATTCAGACTACACATAATGAAAAACACGCTAGATCACCTCTTGTTTCCCACTGTCTACCTCCACCCCTCCAGGATGGATGCTACAGTTGCCATCCCACCTAACAATTGTGGATATTTTATACTCTAAATTTGTGGATGTGGGACATTTAACCTGGCATAGGATGTTGTTCAGCAGCTGCAGATCACTGAAATCTCCTCACTGAATTCATTTTTTTTTAAAAAAATATCACCACGTCCTCTTGCCCACATTTACCTGGGCTCTTCCCATGATAACAAAGGCTGCATTTTCCCCAAGCCATGCCAGGCACCCCTTTGCTTTCCTCTGCCTCTCCAGGTTTCAGGCTGAGAAGATGTGTCACAGCTCACCCACATATGTAAATTCTCCCACCTCGCCAACAAAAGGGCCATCAACAGAAGAGACAGGTCTGAGTTACTCGGGTTTCGTTTCTTTCTGACTGTCTTTCTTTAGAACCTGAGCACCTGACCTGCTCATTTTGGTATTCCCATTGTTTTCTGGTAGCAATTATCCTCAGAGGCCTTTTCAGTGACCTGAACAGACATTTAAAGAAAACTTTCAACGAGGTATCTCAGGATTTCCTGTTGGCTATGAAACCTCTAGGCCTCTGGAGACTATGATGAGGTGGGGGGCGAAAGGTGGAGGGAGAGAGGAGGGGAGGGAGGGACAGGCCCCAGAGCACTGTGGGAAGAATGAGCTGTTAATCAGGAGCAGCAGGGTGGATTTGGGTCTGAGTGTCCTGTCCCTGAACCACAAACAACTGGCTAGCAGAAAGGGAAGCCTTGTGGAGAGATGAGCAAGGCCAGTGTAGTCTGGTCACACCCAGGCCAACGGGATGGGGCTGGATTTCTCACGCTCCTCACTCCCTGTCTAAGCAGCAGCCCTCTGCTTTAAAATGCTGGCATTTTCTACACTTGAATAGTGCTTATAGTATTACCATAGTAGTTACTATTATAGTATTGTATTATAATAATGGAATAAGTATTACTAGTTTAATGGAATGGATCCATTTCAGCTCTGTGGACTTCTATTTTAAAATCAGGAATATATTTCCGTGAGAGTGAGGGTAGAGGAGGAAGAAGGAAATCCCTTAATATACTGAATTCAGCATCATGTGATGGAAAAAAGGGATCTAGGTTCAGCTCTGTTACTGGTTTTATGTGAGCTTGAGAAGGTCAGTCTCCCTAGCCCAGCCTGCACCTAAGCAGTTAGTACAATGGAGTAGGAGACAGGAAGACCTCAGTGTGAATCCTGCCTCAGACACTTGGTAGCAATGTGAGAAAGGAAGGGAGGAAGGAAAGGAGGGAGAGAGAGAGGAAGGAAAAAGAGAGGGATAAAGGGAAGAAGAGAGGGAAAGAAGCAGGTAAAAGAGAGGATTGGAAAGGAGGAAAAAAGGAAAGGAGGGAAAGAAAGAAAGAAAAGAATGGAAGGGATGAAGAGGTAAAAGAGGGATGGAGGGAGAAAAGGAAAGAGGGATATAAGGGAGAAAGAAAGAAGAAGGAAGGGAAAAGAGAGGAATAGAAAGGAAGAAGAGAGAGTAGGAGGGAGAAAAAAGAGAAGGAAGGAAGGAAGGAAGGAAAGAAGGAAAGAAGGAAGGGAGGGAGGGAGGAACTATAAAGTGCTTACTATGTGCCTAGCACCGTGATAAGAGCTCAGGAAACAAATAGAAGAGAAAAGATAGTCCTTGCCCTCTACACCCTCATGGGAAGCCAATTAATGTCTTTGAGTCTCAGTTTCCTCATCTGTAAAATGAGGACAATAATAGCTCCTACCTCACAGGGTTGTGGCGAGGATCAAATCAAAAGAGATAACGTATAGAAGAATAACTGACCTTGCCACTGACCTTTAGAGTGAGACCCATTTTAGAGTGGTCCCCATTCCCTCACCAAGGTCACAGGATCATAGAGCTAGACCTGAAAGGAGCCACAGAGATCAAATAGTCTATTCTCTTCATTTTATGAATAAGGAAACTGAGGCCCAGGAAAAATAAATGAATTGTCCAAGGTCCCCCAGGTGGTAAACATCAGAGACACAAGATGATGCATGCGAATTTGATGGGACCAATGTTATGTAGGAACCGAGATAAGTTTAAAGGCTTTCCTGTCCCTTAGAGGCTGAGGAAGATGGAGGAGGGAAAATGCCTGTACTTTCTCTGCTCTATCTTTGAACTCAAAGCTTAAAAAGAACTTATTGATTAATGAAGGTTGGGCTATATGGGGAGAGGCAAGACTTGAGATGGACCTTAAAGGGTTAAGAAAATGTTATATCCTAAGTATACCATTTCTAACATTGCGCTAAAGGCTTTTTTGTCACATCATATTAAACTATGTTTTAAAGGGATTTGTCTAAAAAAAAGAACAGAGATAATGTAGGTCAACCTTGAAGTGCTATATACGTTAGCTATTATTATTACTATTACTGCCTAAACAAAAATTCCCCTCTATGACAACCCCGCTAATTCTCCCTCTTTGTGAAGATCCCTAGTGAGGCTGGACATGACCAATGTAGCCCATTCCTACTTTTTGTTATTGTTCAGTTGTTTCAGTCATGTCCAACACTCTGGGACCCCATTCGGGATTTTCTTGGCAAAGACACTGGTGTGGTTTGTCATTTCCTTCTCTAGCTTATTTTACAGATAGGGAAACCGAGGCAAACAGGGTAAAGTGACTTGCCCAGGATGACACAGCTACTAAGTGTCTGAGGCCAGATTTGAACTCAGGAAGGTGTGTCTTCCTGACTTCAGACTCAGCACTCTATCTGCTATGTAACCTAGCTGCCAAAATATATAGGATTATAATATTTGCATGTATATATACACATGTATAAGTATTCATATGATATAATTATGTTTATATATTATAAAATATGTTATTTAAAATATGTCACATAAGATAAATGTCACCAAAATGTTTTTTAAATGATTTTACTGACTCAGGGTTAAGAACTTCTACTCTAGGATTTATTATTATTGCATTAAACAAACAACTCCAGTTTTACCAATTCTTTGAGTGCAAAATTCTTGTTATTTTTTAGAAATAATTGACATTTAAATCATGTTTTATACACATTATCTCTATTACAACTCTATGAGGTAAATGATACAGTTATGATTAACCCCAATTTACAGACAAGTAAGCAGAGATGGAGAAAGACTAATGCCCAGGGCCACGTAGCTGGTGAGCATCCTAGCTGGGATTTGAACTCAGGTCTTTCCAACTACAAGTCCAGCATTCCATCCACCACTATAAGTAAGCAAGGAGGTAGATGCTGGCTTCTATAGAAGAGTTCTGAATTCTTTGTGGATTGCTTTTATCGTGATAAAACTAGGACTTGGGAACCTGATGATTTAGGCTAAGTATTAAAGGGAGGAAAAGGAACTGAAGAGCCTTCCTACCATCTACACTGGGGAAATCCTCATCAAGCAAACTGAACAGTAAACTTTATCCTGTGCTGGTCACCTCGTCCCAGAAGAGCCCGGGCTCCATCTCCCAGCCCTTGTCAACGACTGTCTCTCCAAGCACCATGCTGGACGGGAAAGCAAACATGACCCCTGTCTAAGATTGTGGATGAAAACATTACGTTTGAGGGATAGAAACACAAAATGGCGGTTCATTGTCAGGAGCAGAAGCATTTTCCAGAGCTATCCACCAGCAGGAGAAAGGACCTGTTTATTCGCTAAGGCTAAGGAGTTCTTTTCTCATCTGTAGCTTGCTTACTTGCTTTGTAATCACTAGTCCACAACAGACAGTCCTCCTCCTCTTCTTCTAGCACCTGAGAATGTTTTCTCTTCTTGGTTGGTGGTGGTAAGACCCTGAAATCAAAACGATGCAATCTGTTAGTTTGTTAGTTTGTTTTATTTCATTCATGTTTTATCAAGTTAAATTTAATTGGTCAGATCTAATCTCTATATCTAATTGCAATTTCCTCTGATGAGGAGACCTTGGCTCTGACCTTTCCCTTCTTTTCCAGAAAGGAGATGGAGTTAGATAGATATGTATGTGTACGTGCATGTGTCTCTGTGTGTATACATATGTATGTATCCATCATATATGTGTGTGTTCATCACACATATACGTCCATCCTATGTATACACATATCCATCATGTATGTGTCCATTGTATACATGCCCATTTATGTATGTGTATATGATGTATAATGCTGTAAAAATAAATGTAATCTGAAAAGGCATTCCAAGTTCCCAGAGCTCACTTAGAGAAAAATAATATGGACTTAATGTTAGTATAGTTCAACTGTGTTGTAGACAACCATTTCCTTGTTGTGAGTTTGAATATCATTTCTGATGCCCTTTAATCTTATTATCGCCCTATGGACTAAGATTCTTAGCATTTCTTATGCGATGTAAAAACTGTCAGAATGATGTTTTTAAATTAATAAAAATTAAAACACATAGGACTACAAAGTAAATCAATCACATTGAAATATGGTAATTTAACTTTTTTAAAAGTTTATAGACTCTCTGGTTAAGAATATTCTAGCTTTTTTAAAAAGTAGTTTGGGGGAGGGATAATTTAATGTTTAATGTTAATTGATTTTTCAAGAGAGTTGCTTTTTGTACTGTTTGGTTGGTTTTTGTAATCCCTAAAGCATCCTGGCTGATCAGATAAACAATGCTTCCCTAGGCATCCAGAATCCCCCTATATTTTTCTGACCTTTTACCTTTTCATTCAATTAGAGACCTTTGGGGTTTTATTGAACCTTTTGCTTAGAAGAGTCTCACAACCAAGAACAATGGACCAATACATCTTATAAATGTCTCAACAGTGCCATCTTCTGGCAAGACTTACGCTCATTATTTTTCTCACTCAGGGATTCTTTATGTGTGTGATGGTTCCCTCTGGTGGTATGGTGAAGCCTTTGGACCCCTTCTCAGGAAAATGTTTTTAAGTGAATAAAAGAATGGATTACAAAGGAAAACAATTATATTGGAAATAAAGATATGTTTCCCATTCAACTTCATGGACTCCCTGAAATCTACCCACAAACCCTATGAGGTTCACAACCATGTTCTTTTTTACATATATTTTGATAACTGTATTTCAATATCATTAGTTTCTTTTGTAATCCTACGTGTTTTATTTGATGCACTTAAAATCATTTTTCCAAGAAAGGGTCCCTTGGCATCTGCCAAAGTGGTCCATGATACCCACAAGTTAAGAATCTCCACTCTAGAGTCACTACTTATAAGAATCACACCAGCTTTAGGGATGCTTCTGCTATTAAGCCTATCGTAAAAATTATCTGGTCATTTACCGTGGGCTGTGGTGCAGTCTTGGTTGGGGATAAGAACAATTTGAGGCCAAGTGAGAAGATGTAGGTTGATCCCAAGGAGCCAGACAACAGTCATGGTACCCACTTGAAGGATATCCAGTGGAATTCATTTCATATATGTTCTCAGAAGGGTTAGGAAGCATCTTTCCAGGTGTGGAGTGCTGTAACATAGTATGAGGTCTAGCACCAGCATCTGGAAGAAGGAATAGATGAGAAAGAATTTCTCATAACCCAGCATCCAGTACAATAAAAAAGAACCATGACAGTGAAAGATGCTACTCACCTTTGACCTGAGGAGGAGGACTTGGATCTGATCCTGAGTAGGGGGGAGTGTCAGGTAACTGATTCTGCCTAGGGAACAGACACGAGATTAATTTTTTTCCGCTGCCTCTTTCTTCAGTAAGGTGCTCCCTCTTCCTGAAGACTCCCCTGCCCCAGTTCAAACAACATACAAGTTCCTTGATGGCACTGGAGGTCTCATTTTCACCTTTTAATTCCTGACACCAAACAGAGCATCTCGAACATAGCAGCACTTAAATAGAATTGAATAGGACGCTTAACGAGGGTAGGCAGGTAGGGAGGTTTCCTCTAGGGCACAGGAATTTAAGGGGTGCTGACAGTATTTATATTCTCTCTGCAGTTAGAAACAACTGAACTTGTATCTAGTTAGCATAATGGGCTGCAAGGGAAAGCTTCTCCCTATGAATTACAAATTCCGGCATACCATTCAGTTCTCAAACTCCTATTTTATTAGCAAGAATAAAGAGTTAACACAAAAAGTAATTGGACGGTAGAGACATAGAAGCTTCTTCACCCCACCCCTAAATGGCTCCTCTTCCATTCACCCCCAATTAAGAGAATTGTCCCAAGATACAAAATAGAGTTAAAGCTTTGTTACAGTCAGAGACAATACTAAGGAGGTGGCAATTGTAACTGTTCTCAGACCATTTGTGGGGGTACAAGAGTCAGGTCATAACCACTTGTATTTGAAACCAACCAGGATAAATGGAATCTATGGCTTTATTTTGGATAAGGTGAGATCAAATGAGGTTTTTAAGGGGTCCCTATTGCCCTTCTGAGCGAGCCCACAACTGCATTGTCTTCAATTTGGTTGGAGATGGGGGTAGCAGTGGGGTTGGAGGAAAGTGACTACCTAACATTCCCAACTCCTCTCGTGACTGTCCAGATTTTTCCATCCCCTTCCCAGGAGCTTTCTCTCATTGGAGATGTCTCTGCCCCTGAAGCCCTCTCTTCTGACTGGTGAATATCCATTCTGGACCACCATTTCATGAAGTCTGTTTTACATATTGTCTCCCTCCTCATTAAACCGTAAGCTCCTTGAGGGTAGGGACTGTCTTTTTTGCTGGTACAGGGTGCTCCCAAAAGTCTTAATTCAGTTCTAGTCTTTCTACTCACCTACCTCCCTATATGATCACCACCCTCCTCCCTCACTATTGCCCTTTTAGCCCTCTTCTGTATGGCCCTAACTTGACTTCATTGCTCTTGGACTCAGACCATGATTTAATGCCTAGAACCCTGGATCTTATGGATTTCTGATTTTGACCTTCAGAACCTATTCCTGGTTGCTATTTGGTGCCTTGAATATAGTTTTGTTCTTGCATCATGCTGCCATGTTGATTCTCTCTTATTTAGTTATTGTTCAGTTGTGTCCAACCTTTCATGGCCCCATTTGGGGTTTTCCTGGCAAAGATACTGGAGTGGTTTGCCATTTCCTTCTCCGGTTCATTTAACAAATAAGAAAACTGAGGCAAACATGGTTAAGTGACTTGCCCAGGGTAATACAGCTAGTAAATGTCTGAGGCTGGATTTGAATTTAGAAACACAAGTCTTCCTGACTCCAGGCCCAGTGCTCTGTCTGCTGTATCACCCAGCTGCCCCTCTTACTTAGTAATGACTGCCTAATCTGTAGCATGCTCTGTAATGGTATGTATTCCTTCAGATTCTATATTTAACCTTCTTCCCTTCTCTTCCTAGGGCCTATCAATTGGTACCTACCATGAATTTATCATTTCTATGTAAATGATTCCCAGGTCTCTATATCCAGCTTGAGTTTCTCTCCTGATCTCTATCTAGTCAAGTATATCCGATTGCCTATTGGACATTTCAAATGGGATGTCCCATAAACATCTCAAACTCAATGTATGGAGACAGCATAGCAGAGAGCACAAGATGCTTCAGATTGGGAAGTCTTCAGTGCAAATTCTGCCTATGATACAACTTCATGACCTTGGAAAATTTGCTTAAATTCTCAGAGCCTTATTCTTAACTTTAAATCTGTAAAATAGCCCATTGGACTAAATGGCCTGTAAGGACCCTTCCATCTCTAAATGTATGTTCTATTTCCAAAACAAACTGATTATCTTTCCTGTAAGCCTGCTCTCCCAAACCTCACTATTACTTTCAAGAGCATTACCATCCTCCTAATCACTCGGGTTTATAATTACTGAATTATCCCTGACCCCCTCACTCTCCTTTCCCCCATAAACCCAATCACTTGCCAAATGCTGCCATTTCTACCTCCACATTTCTTGCATTTGTTCCTTTCTCTCTACTCACCTGGGCACCATCTTAATCCAGGTTCTCACCACCCTTCACCTAAACTACCGCAATTAAGTCTTTTTTTCTGACCTCTGGGGTTATTTTGGTTTTTTGGTCTTATTTCAGTTTATTTATTTTTTTGAAGGAAAGAACACAAAAATTATTTATTAAACACTTACAATATTATAATTTCTATTTTTTCCTAGGGCAGTTACTTAAGAACACTAAAGGAAAATGAATACTGTCAGTTGCAAACATGCCAAGACTACGCATCATGGAGAGCTGAAAGGGACTTCAAAGGCCATATAGTCTAACTCATGACTTTTAGAATCACTTTAAGAATTTTTTGTTAAATAATAGTTAATTAATAATAATTATAATAATAATATAATATAATATATAATAAAAATATAATAATAATAATCATTAATAATAGCTAACATTTGTTTAGAGCTTTAAATAGTCTCTTAATCAGCCTCTCTGCCTCAAGTCTCTCTCCTCTCTAATTCAGATTTTACACAGATGCCAAAGTGATTCCCCTAAATTATATATGCCCGACCATGTCACTCCTCTCTTCAGTAGACACCAGTGTCTTGTTATTACCTCTAGGATCAAATATAAACACCACTGTTTGACATTTAAAGCCTTCACAACCTAGCCCTAAGCTACCTATTATAAATTATTTTCCACTTTTGGTGTTCTAGAGTCCAACTAAATAGGCCTTCCTGCTAATAGGGCAGCTAGATGGTACAGTGGATAGAGTGCTAGACCTGAGTTCAAATCTGGCCTCAGACACTTGCTAGCTGTGTGACCCTGGGCAAATCATTTAACCTCAAGTTTTCTCATGTATAAAACGAGGATAATAATAGCACCCACCTCCCAGGGTTGTTGTACAAGATCAAATGAGATAACATTTATAAAGCATTTAGTAGGCACTATGTAAATGTTAGGTACTGCTACTATTGTTATAAATGAATTACCTGCTATTATGCAACTGTTAGTTATCATTTAATATTATATAACTATATATAATTCTATAATATTATGTAAATGTTGGTTATTATTTAACATTATATAGCTATAATTATATAACATTATGTAAATGTTAGCTATTTGCCATTATATAACTATATATTATAAGCATCATGTAAAAGTTATTACTATTTTTATTCATATACAATACTCTGTCTCTCTTCTCTATGTCTTTGTACTAGCTTAGAATACACTCCCTCTTCACCTTTGCCTTTTTTCCTTCAAAACTCAGCTCAAAAGCTACCTTCTACATGAAGCATTTTCTGATCCTTAGAATCACAGAATTTAACAGTTGAAAGAGACCTCAGTGACCATTAGTCTAATTCATACCCAAATAGTATCCCCATTATAACCTCCCCAATATGTCATCACTCATTTTGAGAGTCTCTAAGAATGGAAAACCCCTCACTTCTCAAGCCAGCCCATTCTACTTTTGGATAACTCTAAATATTGGGAATTTTTCATGACATCAAACTGAAATTTTCTGCTCCTGTTCCTGGTTCTGGCCTCTCATGCCTCCACATTGACAGTCTTTCAAATATTTGAACACAACTATCATGTAACACCCCACCACCCCCTCAATTCCTCTCTTCTCCGGACTAGATATTCCCAGTTCTTTGGAGGAGTCCTCATGACTGGACTCAAGGCATTTCACCATCATAGCTGCTCTTCTGTGGACATTCTCCAGTTATCAACATCCTTTGTAGACAATGCGGTTTGGGGTGGTACAGTGGATAAAGCACTGGCTCTGGAGTCAGAAGGACCTAAGTTCAAATACAGCCTCAGACACTTGACACTTACTAGCTGTGTTATCATCTCAGTTGGTGACAGTTCTCAGTCGATAACTCAGTTATCATCTGGAGTATTGTATTTGGTACTGAGTCCTGTGATTTAATTTTATTTATTTATCTTTTTTGTGGAGTTAAGTGATTGCCTAGGGTCACATATTAAATGTCTGGAGCAGGATTTGAACTCAGGAAGATGAGTCTTCCTGACTCCAGGCTTGGCACTCTATCCACTGTGCCAAAGATAGCCAAGAAAGATCTCCAGAGAAGATTGCTTAAAATCTCTTAGTAATCTATTCCTTTATCACTACTTATAGACAATTCTTTTTTTAAAATTTTATTGATATCTTTTGTTTTAATATCACTCTTATTTCCAAATATATACTTCCTCCTCCCCTACCCAGGGAGTCATCCCAAATGAATAAAAACGGTAGCACCCCAAGCTAAACAGATCTTCAATCTACCAATATATGCAATGTTCCAGAGCCACACTTGCCCCACCCCTACAAAGAAGAAAGGGAGGTTCTTTTTCTTCTCTTTTCTTCAGAGCCAGACAATCATTATAATGTCACAGTTTTCAATCTTAGCTTTTTTTCCTTTGATTTTATTTTGTTGTAGTCACTATAAAGCAGCTAATCTAGAGTGTTGAGCCTAGCTAGACTCAGGAAAAATCATCTTCTTGGGTCCAAGTATTGCCTCAAACACTTGTTGGCCATGTGACCCTGTTTGCCTCAGCTTCCTCATCTGTAAAATGAGCTAGAGAAGGAAATGGCAAACTAATCCCATATCTTTACCAAGAAAACCCCAAATGGGGTCATGAAGAGTCAGACATGACTGAGACAAATGAACAAGTTACTTCAAATTATTTTCCTGGTCCCACTACATCATTTTAGATTGGTTCATCTAATTCACCCCAGGTTTCTCTATAGTCTTCATATTCAACATTTCTCACAGTGTAGTAACATCGCATTACCTTAGAAGGGCTTTCACTTTGTTTCCAGTTGTTGGCTGCTACAAAAAGTTAGAGACTTAATTCTCTCCTTAAATCTCTCATGCTAGAAGTTCTTAAGTTGCCTTTCTAATGTAGTCTCACAACCATGAGCTCAAGAATCTCACTAATGTTCACCAGTTTGTTTTTAGCCCTCATGCCAAGCTTATGTCCATCGGGCAAATGGAATTTCTACCAACTGAAAGTCTCTTCTGTTTTCTTTGGCTCTAGAGAAAAAGCATGACATCATGAGTCACTCATTCCTTGAATGGCCATCTCTGTCTGCAGCTGAAGTTCTGAGGGAGTTACAAGAATCAAGGGGCAGGCAGTTCCCTGCAAAAGAGTGGAGTAATTGGGCACGTGGTTACGACTTGGCACAAATGCCCCTTAAGTTCTTCATCTCACAGTGATGTCCCCCACACACAGACACACACAAATTGCCTCTGTCAGCTTGCACATGCTATTTCTGGAAGACCTGATCATGAGAATTTCCTTCTGACAGTCTGAAGCTGAGAGAGACAGACAGACAGACAGACAGACAGCGACAGAAAGAGACAGAGAGAGAGAGAAAGAGAGAGAGAGATAGAGATAGAGATAGATAGAGAGAGAGAGAGAGAGAGAGAGAGAGAGAGAGAGAGAGAGAAGTACAAGACTTTTTATTGCATGGTTTGAGCTTAAAGATGGGTTCTTAGTGTTTGAATATATGATGCTAAAAATGTTCTCTGCTTTTTTTGAGTTTCTCTGACCCCCAAAGAAACCAAAGATGCTGCTGTGAAATAATAGACAACTGGCCTTAGAGCCAAGAAAACCCGGGTTTTAGTCCCACATATATATTGGCTGTGATCCTTGCTAAATCACTTAACCTCTCAATGTTCTAGGAACTATTTAAAACCATAACTTGCAGGGAAGAGATTGATTTGCGTTGGCAGAATGAACTTCTTCATGGAGGAATTTCCTATACCAACAAAATCACAGGTTCAGAGTCTATGCTGTACTCTCTGTCCCTGATACCCATAAGGCTCACTTGGGACAGGCTACTATACCCTGGACATCTCCCCTTCCCCTGCCTAATGGCCCTCACCCTACCATTTACTGGGCACTTCCATGTTCTGTGTAGATTCCAAGGCTTTGTCTGATAGACACCTAGAATCTCAGATATATGAAGGCAATTAGAGGTTCCTAAGCATCCTTCTCCTCCCTGTAAAACCTCAGTCTTTGCTTGCTTCAGCAAGCTGAGAAGCTAAAGGTCTTAGATATTCTACATATCAATGAGGAAACTGGAAAACCCTTGGCCAAGTGCAAAGGTAGTATCTCCAAAAGACCATCAATGATTCCCATTCCCATTTCTACTCTAATCTAAAGACCACAGTACCCAGTGGTTGCCCTCTAAAGACTGAAATTTAGTTGTGTCCTTTGCCAAAATCCCTTTTCTTTTGTACCAGTTCCCCCATGCCCTTTTCCTGCGTCTATCAATTTGAGCTTCAAGTCTTCCCCTTGTGTAAGTTAAAATGTGAGGTAATAAAGATGTGCTTCACACTTGATTGGCCTGACTCTTATAAAAGATCCCTTAAATTCCTAGATTACTAGAACAGATTATTAGGACAGAATAAAATCAGCATTTCTTTTAGCTCCCAGGGAATTCTTAATTCTTAGATTCTTAATTTCCACTCCTGGGTCTCTTGCCTATCTCTGCATGATACAACTTTTGGTAAGAACTTGCCATGGGGAGACTCGCCATAGTCTCCTTGTGGCTATGGCTGGTAGTTTTGTGAAGATCTTCCTACCGTATCCTATCTGTCCTGCCCTATGAAGGCTCATGTCTATTTCCAGATCTACCGTCTCATAGGTCTTCAGAGTGATCCCTCCCTTTCAAACTTACTTTTGCTCAGCATAATTAGTGATTAATTGTATACTGTCTTGTCCTTGTTCCCTAATTGCTTGGTGTGTTATGGGAAGGTGCCAGTCAATCAATTATGCATTAATTGCCTACTGTGTGTTAGACACTGTGCTAGCTTCTACAAATACGAAAGTAGAGTCTGTCAGAAGTGGGGAACCTGCAGCCTTGAGGGCACATGTGGCCTTCTAAGTCCTTGGGTGTGACCTTTTGACTTTCTCCCTTTTATTAAGGGGATTTATTCTATGAAGTTTGAATTCAGTCAAAGGGCTACACTTCAGGACCTAGAGAGCCACATGTAGCTTTGAGGCTTCAGGTTTCCCACTACCAGATTCTACCTATCAGCCAAGGCTACCTGGCTGTCAACAAATACTTGCTTTATAGATTGATGGAACTGGTTGGGGATTTTATACACCACTGAGACAAAACATGGAAGTTACTCTGGTGCAAATATGGATAATTGAAGAAGCGTAATGGTCAGGGGGACTTTGTGGAGAGTAGCCTGGCAAAGGGTAGAGGTGTCCTACTGCCATAAACTCCCCAAGTGCACTAGAACCAGACTAAAAGGTAATTGAGAAAGGTTTGCCAAAAAAAAAGCAAAACCATAGTACAACACAGATAATGTTAACGTCAAGATAATGTACAACATAAAGAATGTCTGTGTCAAGATACAGCCAGCAGGGATTTTTTAAAATAATATTTTATTCTTTCCCTAGTTACATATAAAGACATTTAACATTCATTTTTTTAAAACTTTGAGTTCCAAATTTTCACTCTCACCCAGTAAGGAATTTGATATGTTACACATATTCAATCATGCAAAATATATTACCATATTAGTGATGCTGTAAAAGAAGACTTAGAGACAAAGAGGGAAAAAAACCATGAAAACAAATACAGAAAGTGAAAAATAGTATGCTTTGATCTGCATTCAAACTCCATCAGTTCTTTCTCTGGAGGCAGATAGCATTTTTCATCAAGAGTCCTTTGAAATTGTCTTGGATCATTGTATTGCTGAGAAGGGCTAAGTCATTCACTGCTGATCAATGTACAACATCGCTGCCACTGTGTGCAGTGTTCTCCTAGTTCTGCTCAATTCACTTTGTATCAGTTCATATAAATCTTTCCAGGTTTTTCTGAATCTACCCATCATTTCTGGTAGTATAGTGATATTGCAATATTATCATGTACCACAGCAGAGATCTTTATGTACAATCCAGTGGTTCCATTTCTATTTGAGTATGATACCACTGGTTTAGAGTGGTGGACTTGAAGTCAAGAAGACTTTAGTTCAAATCCTAATTCAGACACTTAATAAATACATGACCCTTTGACTCTTGTCAGGATAGGATGGGATCAGAGAAGTGAGGGAGACTGAGGGAAAGGAAAGGTCTGATACCAGCACTAGCAAGCCTATACCAAGACAACCAAATCCTTATTTATCATTCCCTTTTAGCAGTCATACACACACACACACACACACACACACACACACACACACACACACAAAATCACTTGTCAGAATATTTTCTTTGTCCCAATGGTCATATAGTCCACATAACATTTAATTGTCTACATGCATATCTGTCCTCTTAGACTATAAATGAGTGAACAATGATTCCAAAAAAAAACAGTCGGAAAAGTTATATAACAAAGTTAAGTTACGCAGTAACTTAAGTAACCAAGTTAAGTTAGGAAGAGCCTTACATTTAGCACTTTTGATAGTTCTGCTTTCTAACTACAAACCTCTGCTCCCTGGTTGGTCCAATGTCATCCCAGTGATGATGATGGTGATAACAATTAATATTTACACAGCACCTAGATTTATATATTTACATAGCTAGGCATTGTGCTAAAAGCTATTATCTCATTTGGTCCTCACAATGACCTTGATAGGGAGGTGCTATTATTATTATACCCATTTTACAGGTGAAGAAACTGAGGCAAACAGGTAAAGTGACTTGGTCACATGGTTAGTAAGTGTACGAAGTCAAATTTGAACTCGGGTCTTCCTGACTCCAGGTCAAGTGCTCTATTCATGCTAACATCTAGCCACTTCAAGTGGAAGGGAGGTAAAGAATTTTATAAAATATTGTTGAGGGGCCTAAAAAGTAGACATTGCTTCAACTATGAAAAGTTTATACATAGACATCCACATGTGTGTGCATACATACATACATACACACACACACACACACACACACAACTTAAAACAAGAAATAGAGCAGATTTTTAGACTTGGAGTCAGGAAAATCAAGATTCAAATCCTGCCGTTTACTAGCTGGGTGACTGTGCCTTTTTCCTCATCTGTAAATGAGGGATAATAATAACTAATAGTATCTAAATAACAAGGTTGTAAGATATGTGAATGAGAAAATTTGCGAAAAGTGCTTTATAAACTATTAAGTGCCCGGCAATTGTTTGACAGCTTCTTTTAGGAGACACTGCTAACGATGTTACTTGCAGTTCAAGTTCACCTTCGCTGATCATCTGCTGACTACACAGCCCTCTACTGGACACTTTCAAAATTGTATATAATGTAAAAAAAAAAGGTTAAATTGCAGACTTTGAAGAGTAACCTTAGAAGAAAAATGAAGCAAATAGTTTTTCAAAAGAAGAAATGCCATCTATCCACAACTATATGAAAGAATGCTCCAAATGACTAATAAATGAAATTCAAATGAAAACAACTTTGAGGTGTCATTACACACCCATGAGATTAGTAAATATCAAGAAAGATGAAAATGGTAAATGTTGGAGGAGTGTAAATGGAAGGAATTCTTTCACACCAGTTGCTCTTGGTAGAATTATAAATTGGTTCAGCCATTTGAAATCATATTTAAAAATTCATTAATATATGTGTATATGTATATACATGTATACCTATATATATACATATATATATATACTTCTGTGTCCACTGAAAACCTTTCTAGACCTATGCCCCAAGGCAGTCAAAGAAAGTACACATACATACGTATATTTATTTATAGTATTGATTTTTATAATTTTTTAAAACTCAAAGGAAAGTAGAGACCAATCAACTATGTAACACTTGACCAAATTATAGTATATGATTGCAACAGAATATTATTTTGTCATAAAAAATGATGAAAATGGAGGTTTCAATAAAACCTAGGAAGATTTATATGAACTGATGAAAAATAAAGTAAACAGAAGCAGGAGAATAATTTATAAAATAAAAACATGTTAAAGCACAAGAACTTTGAAAGACTTAAAGAAGTGTGCTCATGAAATGGCCAACCCCAATTCCAGATGACCAATGATGAAGCATACTCTTTGCCTTCTGCCAGAGAAGTGATAGACAGGTGTAGAATTAGATGCATTTTCAGACATGGACTGTGTGGGATTCTATTTTGCTTGAATACGTATATCTTCTACAGGGATTTTTTTTTTACTTTTTTTTCCAGCAGACAGTGGAAGATCCAGGGGAGAGGGAAACTATTGATAGAGTCTGAAGACAAGAGAGGAGAGGTCATTGAAGTAACCTTTAAAATGCACAGATAAGAATAAAAAGAAGACAAGAAAGAAATAATAAATGAGTTGGACAGTTTTGAAAATTACAATGAATTTATTACATATTTAAAAGAAAAAACAAGTTGCATGTAACTAAAATTCATGATTTTTCTGTTTTAATTTGTATATAAAAATGATTACTTCACTGAATATTAAAGTTCAGAATTTTTAAGATGATAAAAAAGTAAGTTATATGTAATAGATTACAAATTTATGTACAAGTTCATTTCTGTTACACTTCATGCATGAGAATGTTCATTCTATTTGGTATTTATTAGGTCAGAATTTTAAAATTTTTTAATTTAAAAAAATTAAAGATAGGTGGAATGTAGGCATACATTTTTAGACCTTATCATTTTGGACATTACAAATTTGCTTTGCTCAAGTGGACTTAATTTTTACATAGGGGCTTCTACTGCAAGAATGCAGGGTGAGTCCCTGGAAAATGATAGTGATGCAAAAAAAAAAAATAGAAACATAGGAAATGAAGAAAGAAAATAGCAAAAGAAAGGAAGATGGGACATGAGAACCAGGGGATCCTTTGAGACAGAAGGGAAAATTGAAGATAATAGAGAAAAGAGCTTTAAAAGATTAGACTTTCAGTTTTGAGATTTGGTACAGTCCACTTCTCAATCTTCAAACACCTGCCACTCCTGTGTTCTAAAGTGATTTTGTTCAACTGTTTTTAATGGCTAAAAATAATAAGAATAATAATATAATGAGTCAATGTAAGAAAAGGGGACTTTGAAGATCCTGATAAACTCAGCCTTTAAGACTGTGTACGTGATTGTGTCTAAAAAAATTGAGAAGGGAATCAAGTTGTCTTGTTTTTATCTGGATTTTTTTTTAGCCCATCATTTCGTTTTTTTACTTTGGACCTAGAAAGCCACATGAGCCGCTGCACTCAAAACAAGTTTCTCAATGAACTGTCCACATTAATTGCTTCTCTGGTTTTTACAATGTCCCTAGAAATTCCTTCAGTCCTATGCTTACAGGCCAAGGATCTGAAACACACAACTGGCAATAAATTTGTGGAGAATCTAAAGTGATTTTGCAACATAAGAATCATTCTATACCCACTAAACTGAGCTTGGTACACAGAAGAAAACCAGAAGCTCCTTTTCAGTTGCTTCTGACTTCCTGATCTTCCTCCCATCACCACCTCCAGCCCAGGTATCACAGATGGTCACCTTCTGACAGAGCAATAACTAGGAATTTTGGTACCTGAAGTCAATATCACAAATGGTATTCAGGATAAGATATAGGAAGTATACCCTCAGGTGGAAGTAGATTAAGTAAGGCATCTTGAAGAATGGACTTACCCTACCTACCAAGCCATGTGATAAATTCTAATGCAACTCATTTTTCTGGCTAATTAAAATCTAAGCTCTGCCAGTACCCTCAAAATTTGGGAACCCCTAAATTCAGTATCCTGGGGGTAAAAGTTCAGTTTCCCTGCACTAGTCACAGCTTTGCCTCCTGGAGAAAGTAGAGAGATGAAAGAAAAGCATGAAAAGCAGGTCAACACCTTGCTAAAGGAGACCCAAAAAAATGCTGAAGAAAGTAACACCTTGAAAAATAGGCTAACTCAATTGGAAAAAGAGGTTCAAAAAGCCAATGAGGAGAAGAATGCTGTCAAAAGCAGAATTAACCAAATGGAAAAGGAGGTTCAAAAGCTTACTGAAGAAAATAGTTCTTTCAAAATTAGAAAGGAACAGATGGAGGCTAATGACTTTATGAGAAACCAAGAAATCACAAAATAAAACCAAAAGAATGAAAAAATGGAAGACAATGTGAAATGTCTCATTGGAAAAACAACTGACCTGGAAAATAGATCCAGGAGAGACAATTTTAAAATTATGGGACTACCTGAAAGCCTTGATCAAAAAAAGAGCCTAGACATCATCTTTCACGAAATTATCAAGGAAAACTGCCCTGATATTCTAGAACCAGAGGGCAAAGTAAGTGTTCAAGGAACCCACTGATAACCGCCTAAAAGAGATCCAAAAAGAGAAACTCCTAGGAACATTGTGGCCAAATTCCAGAGTTCCCAGGTCAAGGAGAAAATATTGCAAGCAACTAGAAAGAAACAATTCAAGTATTGTGGAAATACAATCAGGAAAACACAAGATCTAGCAGCTTCTACATTACGGGACTGAAGGAATATCATATTCCAGAAGTCAAAGGAACTAGGACTAAAACCAAGAATCACCTACCCAGCAAAACTGAGTATAATACTTCAGGGGAAAAAATGGTCTTTCAATTAAACTGGGGACTTTCAAGCATTCTTGATGAAAAGACCAGAGCTGAAAAGAAAATTTGACTTTCAAACACAAGAATGAAGAGAAGCATGAAAAGCTAAACAGCAAAGAGAAGTCATAAGGAACTTACTAAAACTGAACTGTTTACATTCCTACATGGAAAGAAAATATTTGTAACTCTTGAAACTTTTCAATATCTGGGTAGTGGGTGGGATTACACACACACACACACACACACACACACACACACACACACAGAGAGAGAGAGAGAGACAGAGAGCACAGAGTGAATTGAATAGGATGTGATCATATCTTTAAAAAATGAAATTAAGCAGTGAGAAAGAAATATATTGGGAGGAGAAAGGGAGAAATGGAATGGGGCAAATTATCTCATAAAAGAGGCAAGCAAAAGACTCTTCAGTGGAGGGAAAAAGAAGGGAGGTGAGAGAAAAACATGAAGTTTACTCTCATCACATTCCACTAAAGGAAGGAATAAAATGCACACTCATTTTGGTATGAAAACCTATCTTACAATACAGGAAAGTGGGGGAGAAGGGGATAAGCAGGGTGGGGGGGGAGGATGGAAGGGAGGGCAATGGGAGGAGGGAGCAATTTGAAGTCAACACTCATGGGGAGGGACAGGATCAAAAGAGAGAATAGAAGCAATAGGGGGCAGGATAGGATGGAGGGAAATATAGTTAGTCTTACACAACATGACTATTATGGAAGTCATTTGCAAAACTACACAGATATGGCCTATATTGAATTGTCTGCCTTCCCAAAGGGAATGGGTGGGGAGGGAGGGATGAAGAGAAGTTGGAACTCAAAGTTTTAGGAACAACTGTCAAGTACTGTTCTTGCTACTAGGAAATAAGAAATACAGGTAACGGGGTATAGAAAGTTATCTGGCCCTACAGGACAAAAGAGAAGATGGGGACAAGGGAAGGGAGGGATGATAGAAGAGAGGGCAGATTGGTGATAGGTGCAATTAGAATGCTCAGTGTTTTGGGGTGGGGGTAGGGGACAAATGGGGAGAAAATTTGGAACCCAAAATTTTGTGAAAATGAATGTTAAAAGTTAAATAAATTAATTAAAATTAAAAAAACAAAAAAAATGTTAGATTAACATTTAATGGATTATCATTATTTTTAAATGAATTAACAAACTTTTAAAATTGTCAGTTTTAATTTCTGATACAGTACAGTAAATATCAATAAATATGACCCCATAAACAAAAGCTGTGTTGTATATGATGGTGTGATTCTAAAAAACAAAATTTGTTAGGAAAAGGTAAAGGGTAGCATATTATAAAAGCATAATATATATACTATAATTATATATTATATACTATAATTATATATTATATATATAATTCTATATTATATATAATATAATATACTATAAAAGCATAGTATATTATAAAAATTGGGCCTGAAAGGAAGAACTAATACAGTGGAAGCAAATAGGGATGGAGGACTGGTAATGTTGAAACCTGACTCTCATTTGGGTTGAAGAGGAAACAATGTGTACATCTGGAAGAAGGTAGAAGACTTCTGAACACATAGAGAGGTGAGAAAACTCAGGGACAGGGTGGGAGATTGACTTTTAGAAGGGTATATGGATTGGGATTTGGGAAGGTGGCAGAGAAAAGGGGGGCTTTTGGAAAGGTATGTTTTGAGACTGAGAAGGGATCGGGGAACTTTTGGAGGGGAGTGAAGTGAAGGGTGGAGGGGAGAAAATAAGAAAGGACAGAGTAACAAAAGAGGCTGAGTAAAAGTAGCAAGTAAAAATAAGATGGAAGGAAATTCACAAATAGTAATTGTAACTGTGGGATGGGATGTTTATAGCAGCTTTCTTTGTGGTGGCAAAGAACTGGAAATTGCAGAGATCCCCATCAATCAGAGAAAGGCTGAACAAGTTGTGGTGTATCATTATGATGTAATAATAGTGTGCTATAAGAAATGAGTTCAATCATCTTAGAAAAACATGTAAAGACTTGCATGAAAAGATGAAGTGAGCTGAACAACAAGCATATTGTATACAGTAACAGCGATGTTGCTTTAAGAACAACTTTGAGCAACTAAGTTATTTTGACTGTTATAAATACCCAAATTAAAAATAAAAGGACAAAATGCAGGGCTGGT
Organism: Notamacropus eugenii; assembly: GCF_028372415.1. Classification (NCBI taxonomy): domain Eukaryota; kingdom Metazoa; phylum Chordata; class Mammalia; order Diprotodontia; family Macropodidae; genus Notamacropus; species Notamacropus eugenii. The sequence continues at coordinate 247,386,407 of NC_092874.1, read as the reverse complement.
TCAATATGAGGAAAACCATCAGCATAACTGATCACATCAACAAAAAAACTCACAGAAACCATACGATTATATCAATAGATGTAGAAAAAGCTTTTGACAAAATATAACACCCATGCCTATTGAAAATACTGGAGAGCATAGGAATAAATGGAGCCTTCCTTAAAATGATAAGTAACATTTACCTAAAACCATTAGCAAGAATTATATATAATGGGGATAAGCTAGATGTATTTCCAATAAGATCAGGGGTGAAACAAGTATGTCCATTATCACCACTGTTTTTTAATATGGTATTAAAAGTGTGAGCTTTATCAATAAGAGAAGAAAAAGAAATGGAAGGAATTAGAATAAGCAAAGAAGAAACTAAAATTATCCCTCTTTACAGACAATAAAATTATATACTTAAAGAATTCTAAAGAATCAACATGAAATAATAACAACTTTTCCAAAGTTACAGGATATAAAATCAAGCCACATAAATCATCAGCATTTCTATATATTACTAACAAAGCCCAACAGCAATAGATAGAAAGAGAAATCCCATTAAAGTTACCATAGACACTATAAAATACTTGGCAATCTACCTGCCAAAACAAACCCAGGCTCTATGTGAACATAGTTATAAAACACTTTGCACAAAAAAAGTTAGTTCTAAAAAACTGGAAATATATCAGTTTCTTGAGGGTAGGCTGAGATAATATAATAATAATGACAATTCTACCTACATTAATTTACTTATTCAGTGCCATACCAATCAAACTACCAAAAATTATTTTATAGAGCTAGAAAAATCAAAATTCATCTGGAAGAACAAAATGTCCAGAATATCAAGGGAATTAATGAAAAGAAATGCTAGGGGAAGGTGGCCTAGCTATACCAGATCTAAATTGTATTATAAAGCAGCAATCATCAAAATCACTTGGTACTGGCTAAGAAATAGAGGGGTAGATCAGTGGAATAGGTTAGTTATACAAGACACAGTAGTTGATGACTATAGCAGTCTACTGTTTGATAAATCCAAAGACCCCAGCTTCTGGGATAAGAACTCACTGTTGGACAAAACCTGCAGGAAAAAATAGAAAATAGTGTGGCAGAAACTGGGCATGGACCAGTGCCTGACACTATACATCAGAATGAAGTTCAAATGGGTGCATGATCTAGATATAAAGGCTAATAGTATAAACAAATTAGGGCAGCAAGGAACAGTTTATTTGTCAGATTCATGGAGAATGGAGGAAATTATGACCAAACAAGAGCTAGAGTGTTGGGGGTGTAAGCTCAATTTTCATGTGGACAGTCTCGGGAAGGTAAAGGTGAGGACTTCTAAACCTCAGAGTTCTCATGAGGCCCCCCAGGGAACAGCTGGGAATTGAGGTGTGAAACACGGGCTATCTCGTGCATTTCCACCTCTTCTCAGTGGGAAACTTGCTGGGGAGAGCATCCCACCCTTGAGATTGGCCTGTGGTCTGAGCACACCTGTTGTTGACTAGCTAGGGGCTGAGAGCATGCACGGTATTCACATGCAAACTATGTGGCAGGAGAGCTTAAGTAGGGACAGGAAAGCCTGAAGGCCCTCTTCTGGATGCGGAGTCCCCTCGGGGGGCTCTTCGGGCTGAGGGGCCCTCGGAGGGAAGAGGGTCCCCCCCCTCTTCCGCTCCCATCCTCTTGCTGTACAATCCTTGCCCTTTGGGAGGAGGAGGATTCCTCTCTCCTGAGGAAGAATTCACCCTGCACATGTAACTAAGACCCTGAATAAAGCCTAACCCTTGTTCGACTCTGGAAAGTCTCTTCTCTCAACACGTTTATCCGGCTGATCTCTGAAGACCTGCGAGAGGTAAGAAGGCTCGGGTAGCCCTTCGGCCTCTAGGCCGAACAATAGAGAAGATTATGAAATGCAAAATGGAAAACTTTGATTTCATTAAATTGAAAAGTTTTGCTCAAAGTCAATGCAACTAAGATTAGCAGGGAATCAGAAAACAGGGAAAGAAATTTTACAGCCATCTGTGATAAAGATCTCATTTCTAAAATATATAGAGAACTGAGTCAAATTTACAAGAATACAAGCCATTTCCCAATTGAAAAATGGTCAAAGGATATGAACAAACAGTTTTCAGAGGAAGAAATTAAAGCTCTCTATAGTCATATGAAAAAAATGCTCTAAATCACTATTGATTAGAGAGGTGCAAATCAAAACAGCTCTGAGGTACCACATCACACCTATGAAATTGGCTAACATGACAAAACAGGAAAATAATAAATGTTGGAGAAGATGTGTGGGAGAGTTGGAACACTTATTCATTGCTGGTGGAGCTGTGAGCTGATCCAACCATTCTGGAAAGCAATTTGGAACTATGCCCAAAGAGCTACAAAAATGTGCATACCCTTTCATCCAGCAATATCACTTCTAGGGCCACATATCAGAGAGATCATAAAAATGGGAAAAGGACCCACATGTACAAAAATATTTATATTTTTATGGTGACCAAGAACTGGAAATTGAAGGGATGTCCAACAATTGGGGAATGGCTGAACAAGTTGTGGTATATGAATGTAATGGAATACTATTGTGCTGTAAGAAATGACAAATAGGTGCACTTCAGAAAAACCTGGAAAGACTTATATGAACTGATGCTGAATGAAATGAGCAGAACCAGAAGAACATTATACACAGTAACAGCCACAGTGTGAGAGGACTGATTTAGATAGAATTAGCCCTTCTCAGCAATGCAAGGACTTAAAACATTTCCAAGGAACTCATGATATAAAATGCCATCCACATCCAAAGAAAGAACTATGGAATTGGAACACAGAATGAAGCAGATATTTTCTCTTTGGTTATGTTATGTTTTGTTTTGTTTTTCTCATGGCTTCTCCCACTCATTATAATTCTTCTATGCAACATGACAAATGTGAAAATGTGTTTAATAGGAATGTATGTTTAGAGCCCATTCAATAAGATTGAATGCCATCTTGGGGAGGGAGGGGGAGAAAATTTAAGACTTACAGAAGTGAATATTGAAAACTAAAAACAAATAAATTAATAAATTTGGGGAAAAAAATAAAAGGACACATGCAGGATGTTACCTGCATCCAGAGAAAGAACTGATAAATAGATGTATAGAATAATTTTACATACATATATATATATATGAGAGAGAGAGAGAGAGATATCTAATGGGGAAGAGGAGGGAAGAGGGGGAAAAAAAACAAAATACGGAAAAAAGAAATTTATATGATAACTTTGTTGTATATTTGGAGGGAATAACAAGTTGTACATGGTACATTTGTAGTTTCATGTACAATCACCTTTGTTATAGTACTATGTTATAGAAATGCTTGTTTTGTTCCCTGGATTGAAAAATAAATTTTTTTAAAAAAAACTCTTCAGGGTCCTCAATAATTTTTAAGAGAATAAAGGTCTTAGGACCAAGATGTTTGAGAACTTGCTGGCCTAGCTAATCTGAGGAAGTCATTTTACCTAAGTCATTAATATTGATAATGGCTCAATATATTATCTCTTGTAGCCTTTGTATTACAGCAATAAACTTTCAAAGGATAATGATGAGGCAATGAGACTACACAGAACTAAGAGCAGAAGTTTCTTTGGGGAGAAGGTATCCTAGACTCTGCATAATAAGAAAAGACAATGGTTATGGAAATGGCAGAAAAAATGCTACTGGGGTTAAATTGAGTTCATGATTCCAGGCTACATCCTGTATATTGGTTCACTGGAAGGAAAAAAAAGAACATTACTTAAAGGATCACTATTTACATTTTTTAAAAATCTTTGAGCCCTGAAAAATCTGCATACAGAATCTCTAAATGGATCTTTTTCTGAGCCTCCAACTGAACTCTGTTTCTTGGAACTCATGAACAAGCAGGTCTCACATATGCTTAACTCATTCTAGGTCCAACTGCTTTGTAAGGCAATGTTTCCACGCACTGGGTGGAGCAGGGTCATTGAACAGTATCGTTTTCCTGTTATCAACTTCCTTGGCATTCAGGACTACACACATTTTGCTCTGCTCCCCTAGATTTTTATTGCTATTCTATCTCATAGCATATACTTGGACAAATGTTATCTAAGTTAAATGCAGATTATCTGATCCCATTCCAATTATCTGTTTAAATGACCCTGAACTCTAACAATCTTTGTGAATTGTGACCCAAGTTAGTTCTGAAAGCTGGTAGATGAATACTGGAATTACTTAATTCTCTTCAGCTCCACCCCCATGCCACAAGAGGAAAAAAAAAAAGAGTGAACAACCTTCTGGACAAATCATGGGATCATAGACTAAGAAATGAAGGAAACTTGATTTTTGTTGCGGTGTTCAGGCATTTTAGTCATGTCCAACTCTTGGTGACTCCATCTGGGGTTTTTCCTTCTCCAGCTCCTTTTACAGTTGAGGAATCTGAGGCAAATGGTCACCCAGGGTCACACAGCTAATAAGTGTCTGAGGTCAGATTCGAACTGACTCCAGGACCCACACTGTACCTACTGTACCACTGAGCTGCCATCAAAGTCCATCAAAGTTCAATTCCCTCATATAACAGAGGGAGATACTTAGCTGAGAAAAGGAAAGTGCGATTTGCCCAGGGTCACACAGATTGGGTATGGCAGAGAGTCAGGATTTGAACTCAGACCCTCTGGCTCCAAAGTCAGTGCTTTTTTTTCCCTATAGTATATTTAAATAATCCTTCAGAGATAATTGCCCCATGAAGCACTAATGTGAACAAACCCTGCTTTAAAATATCAGCCTGTAGTTTTCAGAGGAAGAAATTAAAGCTATCTATAGTCATATGAAAAAATGTTCTAAAGCACTATTGATTAGAGAGATGCAAATCAAAACAACTCTGATGTTACCACATCACACCTATGAGATTGGCTAACATGACAAAACAGGAAAATGATAAATGTTGGAGAAGATGTGGGAGAGTTGGAACACTTATTCTTTGTTGGTGGAGCTGTGAGCTGATCCAACCATTCTGGAGAGCAATTTGGAACTATACCCAAAGAGCTACAAAAATATGCATACCCTTTGACCCAACAATATCACTTCTAGGGTTGTATCCCAGAGAGATCATAAAAATGGGAAAAGGACCCACAAGTACAAAAATATTTATAGCAGCTCTTTTTGTGGTGACCAAGAACTGGAAATTCCATCAGCTGATGAACTGCCCATCAATTGGGGAATGGCGGAACAAGTTGTGGTATATGAATGTAATGGAATACTATTATGCTATAAGAAATGACAAACAGGTGGACTTCAGAAAAAACCTGGAAAGACTTTTATGAACTGACACTGAGTGAACATTATACACAGTAACAACCACAGTGTGAGAGGACTGTTTCTGATACTCTAAGCCCTTCACAGCAATACAAGGTCCTAAAATATTCCCAAAGGACTCTTGAGGTAAAATGCTAGCCACATTCAGAGAAAGAACTAAGGAATTGGAATGCAGAATAAAGCAGACTCTTTTCTCTTATGTTGTGCTTTGTTTTGGTTTTTCTCATGATTTCTCCCATTCGTTTGAATTCTTCTATGCAACATGACTAATGTGAAAATGTGTGTAATAAGAATGTATATGTAGAACCCATATGAGATTCCAAGCCTTCTTGGGGAGGGAGAAGAGGAGGGGGACAAAATTTAAGACTTATGGAAGTAATTGTGGAAAACTGAAAATAAATTAATTAATTTTTTTTAAAAAAGCTAAATGATCAATACATATTCAAGGAATTGTAGGTGTCCTCTTGTCCAATGTTATGTTAAATATAATTGATTTTACTGAAAAAAGTATTAAATACTTCCTACCTATAAAAAATGTGTAGAACCATATAAGATTGCATGCCATCTTGGGGAGGGAGTGGGAAGGGAGGGAGAGAAAATGTAAAACATATGGAAATGTTTGTTGAAAACTGAAAACAAATAAATTAATAAAAATAAAATAAAATAGCCTATGTTTCATAGGCTTGAGGCATTAAAAAAATAGAAACTGAGACATAAATTTATCCTCAAACCAAGTCAAGAATATATTACATTTAAAACAGACATTTATAAGTGCTTTGGGCACGAGGGTGGTGCAGTGCGTAGAGTGCCAGGCCTGGAGTCAGGAAGACTCAGCTTCATGAATTCAGATCTGGCCTCATACACTTACTAGCTATGTGACCCTAGGCAAGTCACTGTGTGCTTCAGTTTTCTCATCTGTAGAAGTTGGAGAAGGAAAGTTGGAGAAGGAAAGGGCAAATCACTCTAATATCTCTGCTAAGAAAACCCCAAATGGAGTCACAAAGAGCCAGACATGACTAAAAGAAGACTGAGCACTCACAATAGTAAGAGTAGTTCGTACAAAACATTCCTCCCAAAGTCTATGAAATTACCTCCTACAAGTACGTACAGAGTCCAGAGGAAAATGTGCTCCAACTCAAAAAGCACATGCATGATTGCAGTATGTGCTGGGCTACTCCTACCACTTTCAATAACTAGCTAGGCTTTAAGAGCTGTTGTGTCCAAAAAAACTCATCGCACTGCTACCTAGCTAGTGATAAGGCTCTCCAAACTTAGCTGAGCTGGTCCTCACTGACAGACATTCAGTCTATCACCAGGCCCATATTCACAGCCTTTCAAGTTTAAGAGAACATGCCAGAGCTTACATTCAACTGGCCCAGTGGAAACAAAAACCAGGAGAAAATTTAGGTAATGACAATACTAGCAACTAACATTTACAGAGTACTTGCTTTGTGCCAGGCATACAGCTATGATCTCATTTGACCCACAGTCACAAAACACATGTCAGAGTGAGGAATCAAACCTGACTCCAGCTCAGACTAAATTGCCTCTTAGATCTGGTCTCTTCCATCTCACCAGATTCTTGGTTTTGTGTTTGGACAGGTTCACCGCATCATCTGTTGTTTCCCTAGCTGGACCGCTGTAATTAAATTATCCCCGGCTTTCTTCCCTCCAGGCTTGTTGAGACATCACACACATCTGCTGTGACAGGCACCTGTTAATCTCTTACTAATCCTAAACACAAACTTTCTCCTTCTTACTGACATAACAAGGCCCAAGGGACTGTGAAATTTAGTCCTTCACTGACCATTCTGCTATGTTGGTCTGTGATAAAGAAAACCAAATCTCCCTCTTCAAAGTCATTTACTTACCTGTTCATTTCCCATATCTGACTTTCTCTTCCAAACATCTGACCTTTGATGAGAAGAAGAGATGAAAACAATACCTGTGCTCTCAAGCTCTCTGACCAAAATTATATATTCCTTTGTTTTACTTTGTAATTTGTTCCTTATGGGAGGCAACCTCTCATCACAAGGAACACCCATCCAGCAATCCCAGCCCATTGCTATAGATGAGCAGCCAAAAATAAGAAAAGTGAGGCTGGAAGCTAGTCAGGTCTGAGAGCTACAAAAGATCTGAGAGCAAGGGGGCACAAGTCTCAGCAAGTAGAATCGTCCAGAATTGGGGCTTCGGCAAGAGTGAAGGAGATCTCAAAATTTACATAACAATTTATTTAATTATTTAGAATTATAATATATATTTCTTTATATTATATACTTATATATAATTATAATATAATTTATATAAATAATTTAAACCAAAATGCATCGCTGGAATTTGCCAAGAAGGTGCTAAGCATAATTCCTGTGTGGTTTGGGGATTCCCAAGAAGTGATCATTCTGAGTTTTCTTTTTCCTGATAGGTAGGTAGGTGATTCCACATGGAACTAAAACCTAACTAAAATAAGACATGCATGCCTGAGAACCATACCTAACTCAAGGATATCACAGGCATCTAAACACTTTTCTCAAGTACTTTGGAACCTACATAACTTTGGTGAGTCATAGGATGAACTAACTAAAAGGCAGAGTTGTGACTAGAGTAGGGCTACTGGGCCTTTGTCCTAGGGTGCCAAAATTTAGAAAACACTTATAGTATTTGTACTGCTTCATGGGGTAGAACCAACTAAGATTACAACCCAGGTAGCAAGAATAACTAGCTAATATAAGAATTACATTATAATTATATATAATATCATGACATATTATATATTATTACAACCTAACATAACTACTCTTTCTTCCCTACTGAAACTGCACACTAGATGAGTTCCTCCTGTGGCTGCTCCTCCTCTGCTCCATCTGGTGGTACCTTCCTCAGCAGTAGCGTCATCTATACTGATATCTTCCCTCCTCCCCCTAGGATTTTTGGTTCAAACTCTCCCCTACACAGATATATTGCTGATTCTATATCTATGTTTCGAAATTTTTCTACTCCTACTTCAACAAAGTCATCTTGAAGATTAGACTTGGAGGGGTAGGGGAGGTGGATAGGTAAAATAGAAGAACAGAATTCTTTCCTGTAGGAATAAAACATAGCTCCTCACTTAAAAATCAGTTAAGAATCAATAAGCATTTATTATGTGCTTAATATGTGTCAGACATTATCAATCTGAAGCTATGTGGCAAAGTTTTAAAAATTAAAATGAAGTGATTTCTTGATCATGCAAAAATAAAAAAATAAGCCATCCCTAAAACCCAAGACCATATAACTCCTTCCTGTGGATTTAACCCTTTGACAAAACCCAACGACAATATTTCTGCAACTGATTGAGAATATAAGCAGGCTCTGTTTACTGAAAGTAACTGTTGGATAAAGCATTCTGTTATATTGGAGTCCCTTAAAGAGACATCAGGAATGGTTCATGTGCCAATGGTACAGACAGTCCCTACCCCCACAACCCCTAAAGGTCCAAAGGTAATGAGTTGGATAGCATCTACTACTCACAAGGCTCCCAAATCAAAGTCACTTCCCAGGAACTCTTCCAGCAGACTTGGATCCAACGTTGGGTTGCCCAGAGTCTCATTAGTCCCATGTGCTGAAAAAGCAAGCAAAGACAGAATGATTCCAGCAAGAACTGTAACAAACAACTTTTGCCCCCAGGTTAAGAAGATCTCCTCTATTCAATGGCAACAGGTGTTGGGGGGAGGGGAGAGGTTAGAATGCAGTGCTGGGAAAAACATGAAGAATAGGAGCATCACAGGGAAGGCCACTGAAGTTGGGGGTATGGGCAAAAGGTGAGATAGTAAGCCAGCTAGTGGTTTCCTATTTGCACTAATTCTTCCTGCCAGCTAAGCTCTGGGCAGCTAGACTGCTCAGTGAACAGAGTGCCAGGCCTGCAGTCCAGCCTGAAGACTACTATTTGTGAGTTCAATTCCAGCCTCAGATACTTACTAGCTGTGTGACCCTAAGCAGTCACTTCCACCTACACTATTTGCCTCAGTTTCCTCATCTGTAAAATGAGCTGGACAAGAAAATGGCAAACCACTCCAGTATCTTGCCCCCCCCCAAAAAAAACCAAAATGGGGTCATGAAGAGTCTGATACGATTGAATACTGACAATAACACAACCTGAGCACTAAGCTATTGCTACGTTTCTTGAAGGCAAGGAACTGTCATTTACCTCTTTTTGTATCCCAAGTCCTTAGCACACTGCCTAACACATAGGAGGCACTTAATAAATGTTTGTTGACTGACTACAAGCACTTTTAGCACTTTCTAAGTTTGATACCCTGGTGCAAAACTCTGAGAATATCGCCTAGTTATTTGTCGTTTTTCAGTCACATCTGACTCTTCAGGACCCCATCTGCGGTTATCTTGGCAAAGATACTGGAGTCGTTTGTCATTTCCTTCTCCAGCTCATTTTACAGGTGAGGAAACTGAGGCAAACAGGGTTAAGTGACTTGCCCAGGGTCACACAGTAAGTGTCTGAGGCCAAATTTGAACTCAGGAAGATGAATCTTCTAGACTTCATGCCTAGCACTCTATCTACTACACCATGTAGGTGCCCTTACTGTAGTTACAGCTTTGAATAATTCGATTCTGTTCTTAAACTTGTACTTTATTCTAGAGGAAAGAATTAGGCGGATGACTTTGCACAGCTATGCCTCAATTAAATTAAATCCCCCAGTTAAAACACCACCCTCATGATGTCATTGATCATTGACCATCTTCAAAGGAAGCATCTACAACAACTTTATTTGCACTGCAATGCATGTAAGTACTTGATTATAACAAGTGTGCTAAAAGATTCATGTCAACTTTTTTTGTCCTTAAAGGAAATCCACCTGGTTCACCCTGGGGTATTACTCTAGGGTTTGGACCCTTTTTATGACATTTATGCCACATAGACAAAACACACTAAAAAGATGTTAAATTCGCATTTCCTCTATAGCAAGTTTGAGTGAGAGAACAGATCTCACAAATCATCCAACACAAGGCACCCCTCCTTTCCCCCACTTTGCAGATGAAGACATGGCGGCTTCAGAAAAGGGAAGCAAATTAGTCAAAATCATGTAGGATGTTAAGTGTCAGAGAGAGAATTATAATCCAAGTTCTTGGATTCCAAATCTGAATGTCCTTCCACTCTACTGCAATGATTTGTCTAGAGTCTTGTTTCAGGGAAACAGGATCCTTGAGGAAGACAGGAAGGATAGAAATAGAGGTATGGTGGAGCCAGCTTGAACCAGCTCCAGGAGGTGATTGTTAAATTTTCAATGCAAGCACTTTCACTTTGGAAATCGGCAAATATTACAAATAGGGTTTGATTTATTTTCTTTAATTGATTGTCTAGACTTAAGAAAATGATGGGGAATGCCTTGATAATACAGTTTAAACTGAAAATTGTGTTGTGCACACATTTTTTCAGAGAGTCAGTTGTTAAAGCAGCTCACCCCAGGCTAAAATGGGCAGAAGAGTTGGCATTTTGGTGCCCCCATAACTCTATTTATGTTGGTAATACCATATACCAATGTAGATCATAACTTTGACACATTGTCTCATCCTATGAAATTCTTGTCTGTGTTTTCCTGCGTATCTGCAGAGGTTCCATCCAATGCACTGTAGACCTTCTTGTCCTTTAATATCATGAGATTTGCTCTGTATCTCCACCTCTGAGGCTGAGAGATGTGAAGTGACTTATCCAGCATCACACAGCTAGAAGGACTTTGAAGCAGGATTTTAACTCAGGTCTTCCTAACTCCAAGTACAGAGCTCTACCCCCTGCACCATCACCTAGCAGCATCTAGGATATCCCCAGAAGAACATGGGTGTTGAAGAGATAGGCTCCAATGAGAAGAGGGAAAGCATTGTGAGGGGGTTTCCAGTTCAGATAGCAATGTGAAAGGCTTTAGAGGAAAGAACTCAGCTTTTCCACATATACTTCAAGAAATATTATCTAAAAGGGTACCAGAGAAAGCAAAATGGGTGAAAAGCACCAAAGGAAATTACAATAAATAAACCCATTCATCCTGGTCACAAAGAGGGGGATTGAAACCAAAATGAGTTATAGTCAATGGCTGGAAACTTACAGGTGCTCTGAGGAGAGACGGGCCAAGGGAGCTTGTGTAGACCTGTGGACAGGGAGACATCTACTTAACCTGATCTCACAGGGCTAGAGTCTTGAGGGTGATCCTGGAGGGACACACCAGGTGGGAGTGAAAAACCAGGACAAGCCGCAATAATCAGGGTCTGAGGCCAGGGGAATTCTGGCCTGTGCATACCAAGGCAGTAGGGGCATGGAGCCAAGCCCTCTAAGTCTGTGCAAAGAGAGAAGGCAATACACCCCTCAGACCTGCAGCAAGAGGTAGGACCTTCTTAACAACTAGGCACAAACACCAGAGGGTCTTGTAGGAGGCCTGAGACCAGTGTGCTCACCAACATGTTTGGAGTCCATCAGTACCACAGCAGGGGGTGGCACCAACTTCTTTCAGGAATTGTGTGCAAAGAGAAAGAGTGCCAGGCACTGTGTCAAGTGCTTTACAATTATTATCTCACTTGATCCACAACAATCCTACAAGGTAGCTTCTATTATTATCATCCCCATTTTACAAATGAGAAAACTGAGGTAAACAGAGGTTAAATGACTTGGCCAGGGAATACAGCTAGTAAGTGTCTGAGGCCAGATTTGAACTGTTAATGTATATTTTTAGAACTATAAAGTGAGCCATTATAAATTTGGAAGGAATCCTAACAAAAGAATCCTAACAAATCCTAACAAAAATCCTAACAAAAAAAGGTCCATCCCCTAAGAAAACTATAAAGAAATGAACACTGAAGAGGATTCATAGATATTTTTAGAGAACATGGTAAGCAGGTTAAGAAAAAAAGAAAAGAAAACCTTCAGAAATACTTTTGGAACAAATCAACATTATTAAGTAAAAGTAAAAAATGCTAATTGGTATATAACATTTGATTTGCTGAATTTAAAGACATGATTTACTTCTGTATGGAGATATCTATGAAATGGCTAAATTCCAAGAATGCAACCAAAAGATCCTCCACAAGCAAATTTCGCATGAACTCAGTTAGCTGACATCAACACAAAGGAATTCAACAAATGACTAGATCACAAGAATTTACTTGTGAAAATGGAGGGATATATGATCACAATTCAGGACCACAACACTGTGACCAGAAATTACAGGAAGATTATTACTTTTTTATTTTATTTTTCATTTTATAATATAAATATAATATATGTAATCTAAACATAAAAATATTTTATTTTTTTATTTTTCACTAATGAAAGCCTATTTTCTCTCCCTTTCAACTTCCCCTCTCCCCATCTTACTATCTTGATAGCTGGATTGATATACCATAAGTATGTGTGTGTGTATGCATGTATATATGTCTCATTCTGTACTCTGTCTATACCATGTTTGCCAAGAGGTGGATGGCATGTTTGTCATGCATCTTCAAAAATGGTCGTTGTATTGATTAGTGTTCATAAGTCTTTTATAGGTTGTTGCATAAATTATTTTTCTGGTACTGTCTCTTTCCTCTGCATCAGTTCATACAAGTCTTTCCAGGTTTCTCTGAAATACTCTCCTTCATCATTTCTTACAGCAGAGTATTCAAATACATTCACATGTACCATAATTTCATTCAGCCATTTCATAATTGATGAATACTCCCATAGTGAAGCTACAAAGATTTTTGGACATAAGGGTCCTTTCCTCTCTTCTTTGATCTCTCTAGTCAAAGAACATGCACAGTTTAGAAAATTTGTAAGCATAGTTCCAAACTGATATTCAGAATGTCTATAGTTATTCATAGCTCCACCTGTGTTTTCCTCTTTTTATTATCAATTTTGCCAATCTGATGGGTATGGGATAGAACTTTAGAGTACCTTAATTTACATCTTTTTAAATATTAGTGATTTGGAAAATTTTATTTTCATATGAACATTGATAGCTTGGCTGTATTCCTTAGAAAACTATTCATATCCTTTGGTTATTTATCAATTCAGGAATGGTTCTTAGTCTTATAAATTTGAATCTATCCCCTATATATCTTAGTTTGTCAGAGAAACTTGCTACAAAGATTGCCTTCCCATTTATTTATCTGTTTCCCTTCTAATTTTAGTTGCATTGGCTTTGTTTGTGCAACAACAACAAAAAAAACCTAAGCCCCCCTCATTGATTTCATCCAATTAAAATTGTCCATTTTATCTTCTGCGATCCTCTTTAGCCTTCATTTGGTCATAAATTCTTTCCCTATCTTTGATCTAAAAGGCAATTTTTTTCTTGTTCCTCTAATTTGTTTATGATAGCATCCTAAATGTCTAAGTTCTATATCCATTTAGAGCTTATCTTGGATTATGGTGAGAGAGATATATGATATCTAGTTTCTGCCAGATTGCTTTCCTGTTTTCCCAGAAGTATTGTCAAATAATAAATTCTTATCCTAGTAGCTGTTTATTTGGGGGTTTATTAAACACAAGACTATTGTGCTCCTTTGTTTGTGTATGTTATATACCTAATCTGTCCCACTGATCAATCTTTCTATTTCATAACCAGTAATAAATAATTTTGATGTTTACAGTTTGTAGTAAAATTTGAACTCTAGCACTATTAGATCCCCTTCCCTCTCCCATTTTTTCATTATTTTCCCTTAAGCTTCTAGACCTGTTGTTCCTTCAGATGAACTTTGTTGTTTTTTCTGGGCAGCTAAGTGGTGCTGGCCCTGGAATCAGAAAGACTCATTTTCCTGAAGTCAAATATGGCCTCAGACATTTACCACTTGTGTAATCCTGGACAAGTCACTTAACCTTGTATCCCTCAGTTTCCTCATCAGTGAAATGAACTGGAGAAAAAAAATGAAAAACCACTCCAGTATCTTTACCAAGAAAACCCTATGTGGGGGTCAAGAAGAGTCAGACACAACTGAAATGAACAGAACAACAATTTTTTTCTAACTTTATAAAATAATCATTTGATAGTTTGATTGGTATGGTACTTAATAAGTAAGCTGGTTTAGGTACTATTTTCACTTTATTATATTGGCTCTTCCTACTTATGAGCGATTGATACCTCTTCAATTATTTGGGTCTGGTTTTATTTGTTTACAGAGAGTTTTTAGTTGTATTTGTATCCTTCCTGTGTATTTATTCTCTGTGTGTATCTCTCTCTCTCTCTCTCTCTCTCTCTCTCTCTCTCTCTCTCTCTCTCTCTCTCTCTCTCTATATATATATATATATATATATATATATATATATATATATATATATATATATATATATATATATATATATATCTCCTGTGTACATATTCTGTGCAGGCAGATTCCAAAATGTTTTATATCTTCTGTAGTTATTTTAAATGCAGGATATATTTTGCTGTTTCTTTCTGTTGAATTTTGTTGGTAAGACATAGAAAATACTAATGATTTTAAGTGGATTTTTATTACATACTGCAACTTAGCCAACGTTATTGCTTCAGTTATTTTCAGTTGAGGCTCTAGAGCACAAAAAAGTGAACATTTGGATTCTTCTTTGCCTATGTTTATTCTCTTGATTATTTTTTCTCATCTTATTGCTATGCTAGTACTTTGAGCACTCTATCCAATAATAGTGTTGATAATGGAAATCCTTATCAAATTAAAGGTAGGTTCATTTAGTTCTGTTTTTTCAGTATTTTTAATAGGAATGGATGGTATATTTTATCAAAAACTTTCCCTGCATTTAATGGTATTTGTATTGGTTTTGCATTTAATATCTATTACTGCAATATTTTTCTAATATTAAACCAATCCTGAATTCCTGATGTAAATCTAGCCTGATCATAGCATATAATCTTTGTGATATGTTCCTTTAGTTTTCCTGCTAATATCTTATTTAAAATTTAAAATATTTGCATCCATGCTCATTAGGGACATTGATCTATAATTTTCTTTGTTTTGACTCTCCCTTGTTCAGGTATCAAAGTCGTGTGTATATATATATATATGTCATAGAATGACAGGATTCTTTATTTTTCTTTTTTTCAAACAGTTTGTGCAATATTACAATCGATTTTTCTTTGAATGTTAATCAGAATTCACTGGTAAATAAATGCATCTGGTCCTGGGTGGTTGTTATTGTTTTTTCTTGGGGGAATTCATTTGTCACTTGTTCAGTTTCCTTTTCTGAGATAAAGTTCTCTATTTCTTGTTCTATTAATCTGGGCATTTAATATTTGTATAAATATGCATCCATTTCATTTAGGTTATCAGCTTTATTGGCATATCATTGGGTAAGGATAAATAAGGTTTCTTTCCCTCCCACCTCATTATCAAAATTTCATTGTCTATTTTCCCTTTAACTCATTTAACTTTTCTTTTAGGCATTTAACCATTCTGTCATTCATTCCCTTTATGGTAAGGAATATTAATTCATTGATTATGGTATCTTTCAGCATAGCATAGTTTCCCCCTTTCATTTCTTTTAATAAAGTCTCTTTTTGTTGTTGCCATGTTTGATATTGTAATTGTTATGGCTGCCTTTTTCACTTCAGATTTTTCTCTAGCTCTCACTTATCTCTGTATGAATCTTCATATTACAAGTGTGTTTCTTGGAAAAACATTTGTCGGATTCTTATTCCTAATCCATTCTATCTTCTTTGTTTTATGGGCAAGTTCATTTCATTCACATTTACAGTAGTGTTCATTAATTTTTTATTTCCTTCCATCCTACTCACTTGGCTTCCTAGCAAACAGAGAGTGAGGAGTGTATTCAATGCTGAATACGATCTGCTTCTACTCTCCTGCCCTTTTATTCTTTTCCCTCCAGACATAAGTTCTTATAGTTTGTTTTAAACCCTTATTCATAGTCCCCCCTTTTTGGTTAGTTTTGCTTATGATGAAACCCTCTTCGAATATACCCTCCTTCTTACTGCCCCTGCTCCCTCTCCTCATAACCTCTAATTTCCCTATTAAGTGAAATATATTTCTGTACTCAACTCTATGTATATATGTATGTATATATTCTTGTTCAGTCATTTTTCTGCTGTGTCCAACTCTTCGTGACCTCATTTAGGGTTTTCTTGACAAAGATTCTGGAGTGGTTTACCATTTCCTTCTCCAGCTCACTTTACAGATGAGGAAACTGAGGCAGACAAGGTTATGTGACTTACCCAGGGTCACAAAACTAGTGTCTGAGGCCACATGTGAACTCAGAAAGATGATTCTTCCTGACTCTAGGCCCAGTGCTTTATCTACTTACCACTACCTTAACTTCAGCCAATTCAGTTAAAAATAAGGTTCAAGTTTCCACTGTTCTCCCTAACTTTTCTTCCTTGTTTGTATAGTCTGCTACTTGTATACTCTAATTATGGGAGATAATTTCATTCACTCTTCCTCTCCCTTTTCCCCTAGTATATGCCTTTTCCTTTTTTCTTTTAAGATAATCTAAACATAACAAAACCACTTCCTCCTGTAATTATTAGAGTATTGAGGGGGCAACTGTTTTTATAATCTAGCACATGGTTACTTTTTGTAAAGGTCTCATTTTCAGCATATACATACATACATCTATATATACACACAAATATAGAAATTCTTTTTAATATATAGAATATATATTACATAGGTAGAATATATGCATTCATATATATACACATATGTGCAAGCATAAATATACATATATACAGATACCTGTATGTGTGTGTACGTGTATGTATATATATATATAAAATTTCCTGTTTCTCATTCAGTCATCACCAAAGTCAGAGTCAATAAGTATTTACTAACTGCCTACTATATGCCAGACACTGTGCTAGGTACTGGAGATACAAAGAAATACATAAGATAAGTCTCTCTCCTCCAGGAACTCACAATCCAATGGGAGAAACTAAAAAGGGGTCTAGAGGGTACCCAAAATGGTGCATGATAAAGTCTTGTGCCTGAGTGCGAAGTGATCTGAGGAGAGGTGAGTTACAGAGTTGGTATCATTTTGTAGGGTGATCAATTTCTGGAGACTACAAAGTCCAGGAAAGCAGTTGGTTATGCAATAATGAGGTAAAGGCCCTGGATGCCATCCTTAAATATCTGGGAGGAGTTCTCTAATATTCCACCTTCCAATCTCTAACCAAAGGGAAAGAAGAACCCTGGGGGCAGGGAGTGATGTAGAGATGTGTTTTAAAGTTGATTTCATCTTTCCAAATGATGAGTTCCCAGAGATTTTTAAGTTCAGCAAAGTAGCTCAGTGAGAAATGATGGGATGAATGCATTGTCCTTATAATGATAGAGGAAGTGTGAGGAGCTTTCCAACGTCTGCCTTCTACTCTCTCCAGTGAGAGGGAGGGTGAGCTTATTCTATTAAATTTTCTAAAGTTCTATTCAGGTCCTCAGCTTCTTTATGGTTTATCTTTTTGTTAGACTTGTCTTGGTCTGAAATGGACACATTGTGGTCTCCAATTATTATAGTTTTAATGTCTAGTTCTCCCTTTAATTTTATTGACTTGCCTTTCATATGGTTAGATACTATATTATTCAGAGCATATATATTAAATATTGAAGTTGTTTTATTATCTATGATGCCTTTAAGCATAATATAGTTTCTCTTCTTAACTCTTTGAACCATCTCTATTTTTACTATTGCTTTGTTGTTGCTTTTGCCATTGTATCACTTCAAAACACAGTTCATAAGTCCCCATTAAATATGTCTAGTTTTACTAATCAGCTAGATTTTACTAATCAGCAAAGTATCTAATGAAACAGCCCAGCAAGGCAATCTATAATAAAATATTCAAGCACCTCTCTTTGTCTTTTCCTATCCCTTTCTTTCCTCCCTTCCTTCCTCCCTTCTTCTCTCCTTTTTTCACAGTTCCTAGTGTCAGCCTCAAATAATATTAGCTTTTGGAGCATAGTCTAGCCATCTAGTTGGAGTCCACATCCACCTGGTCTATCTTTTCTACTGACATTCTCACGTTAGAAGGATTAAGGCAGTTGTCTCAAGCCTCTATTTTATTTAGAGTTAGAACATCTCCTTTAACTATAGTCAGCTCTTGATTATCAACTAGCATTTACCTCTCAAGACATTTTTGAGGGTGCTACATTCCAATAAACCACAAAAGGTTGTGGAAATCTGAACTCCTCTAGGCTCCAAAATCATCTGGGTCTGCCATTCAGATGAATGGGGGTGTTAGGAAAAGGTTGGAACAAAAGGGATTGGGTGAAAGTGTTCCCAGGCAATTTCCTTCTACCTTAAATTCTTTGTTCTACATACCTCCCTTTCACATGCAAAGGTAAGGAACAAACCTCCTAGACGAGGGACTAGAGGTCTCTACGAAGACATATTGTTTTCAAGGAAGAAGACTCTTGGTAAAGTAGAGGATGTGATGTCTCCAGCTCTCACTCAATTTTCTCATACCCAATAAGGTAATCTATTCACTGCAACTCTACCCACAAACCAATGCATTAAGGCTGGTTTTCACATGTTTGCTTGGTCCTATGCCAGCATTATTATCTCCTACCTACTCATAAATACTCTGCAGAACTATAATCAATAATCCCCCTCCTCAGCTCATAGCTGCAATAAGATGTTTTAATGGAACCTTACAATGTTGTGATTCATTCATTTAACCCCTTCAGCATCCCAAGTCCTAACAAAAGATAAAAATCAAGTTCCCAAATCGAATTCACTAGTTTCCATCCAACTGAGATATATTACCCCTGATGCTAAAACTACCATCTTCCCCCTTCCCTTTCTAAAATACATGTCAACATTCATGGGTTCCAAGGATTTAGAGCTGAAAGAGACCTTGGAGATCTTGTATTCTCATCCCCTTATTTTACAGAAAAGCAATTTAAGCCTAGGGGGTATCTGACTTGTGCAAAGTCATACAAGTAGTAAGTGGGACCAAGATTCAAAACCAGGTCCTCTAACTAAACCCAGGTCTCAGATAAGAAGCTCCAAATCCAGAAGGTTGATTTTATTTTGCCCCAAGGTAGCAAGTTCTTAATACTGGAATCCAAGACATAAGGAATTTCTGCAATAATTTATTTTCCACATTGCTTTCCCATTTAGGAAGGAGATAAATAAAAATATGAATTAAATGATGGATATCTTTCATTTTTTTGTGGAAGAGTATAGAATAAAGGAAAAGCACTAAATTAGGAAACAGCAGGTTTGGATGTGTGTCTCAGCTCTGCCATTAAGTATGTGTTCATCCTTAGTTGCCGAAGAAGACCATGCCATCAGAGAAATAATAACATGACTTGCACTTGACTTTGTTTTGAGAGAGGGAGGGCTGTGCAGGTCACCAGCCTCACTTCTCCTCCAGAGCCATCTGAATCCAGTGACCAGATATTCATCAGGATGACTGGAGATGACCCAGGATGAGGCAATTGGGGTTAAGTGACTTGCCTAGGGTCACACAGCTAGTTAGTGTCAAGGGTCTGAGGTGAGATTTGAATTCAGGTCCTCCTGATGTCTGCACTGAGGCTCTATCCACTGCATCACCTACCTGCCCAGCCACTAAGTATACACACATATGCACGCACACACAAACACACACACAAACACAAATGATCTTGGGCAAGTTAGTTCTTTCTCTAAACCTTACGCACGTCATCTATAAAATGGTGTTAATAATACTTTCACTATCCAACCTCACAGGGCTGTTGGGAAGAATACATTTTTAAAAACTAACATAATAAAAATGTGAACTACCATTACTATCATTCATCTTTTTTTGGCTTTGGTCAGAGAAGATTGTGTGGGAGAATGTGCAAGAGAGGGATTCATGAGGAGGTAGAAGATGAAAAGAAGGAATTATAAGAGTTTAAATCTGACTTTTTTACTTACTGGGTTGTAAGGGGCGCTGACCGCCACACCATCTGGGATGCCACACTGACGGATATCAGGTAAACTGAGTCCGGTGCAGGGAAGGGTGAACAAGATGGCACTGGAAGGGACGGTCCCACCCCTGGTTTGTTTTTGTCACTATAGTTCCAGCTTGTGTTCATTTCTATAGTTTCGGGTTTGTTTGTGTGAGTTACCATGATTCATTGGGCTAGCTGGCAAAGACTATATAATCAGAGTGCTTGCTTGAATAAATCAGAGTTGCTTCATGACCTGCTCTCCCGCCTCATTCTTTTACTCGCGAGCTCCACAGAAGGACAAGCAGCCTGCTGGTCAGGCATAAGACTTGCTCCTCTTGGTAAGCTATGCCGTCACAATAGCAACTTGGCGCCCAACGTGGGGCCAATAGCAACTTGGCGCCCGAACTGATGTCCGTCAGCGTGGCGTCCCAGATGGTGTGGCGGTCAGTGCCCCTCACACTGGGGTTACTTAGATAAGAACTTAACTTCTCCGCATATCTGTTTACTCATCTGTAAGAAGTGGAAACTGAAGGCATGCCCATGAATTAAGGAATTAGCTGAAGAAGTGCTATATGATTGTGATGGCATACTATTGAGATGTAAGAAATGATGAGCAGGATGCTTTCAGAAACACCTGAAAAGACTTATATGAATTGATGCAGAGTGAAGTGAGGAGAACCAGGAAAATGTTGTACACAGTAAAAGCAATATTGAACGATGAACAACTGTGAATGACTCAGCTATTCTTAGCAATACAAGGATCTAAAAAATTCAAAAATACTATCTGCCTCCACAGAAAGAATCGAGGGAAGTCTGAATGCAGACTAAAGCACATTATTTTTCAGAGTTTTCCACAAAATGACTAATACAGAAATATGTTTTACATGATTGCATGTGTACAACCTATATCAGATTGCTTACCATCTCAGGAAGGGAAAGGGAAAGAAGAGAGAGAATTTGGAACTGAAAAAAAATTTAATGTTAAAAATTGCTTTTATATGTAATTATGTGGAATAAAATATTATTAAAAAAAAAACACAAAGGAGGGAGTCTTCTCCAAAGGTCACTTTCACCTCTTTATCTATGATCCTAAGATTGACTATTTTGGAATTATAAGAAAGACTGGAAATTGAACTTGAAAAGAGGAAATTTGGAAGGATTTAAAAGGGAGAGAAGGAGAAGGGAAAGAAAAATGTCAAAGAGAAAAGGAGAAGATGGAGATGGAGAAGCAAAAGGATCTGAATAAAAGGGTAGAAGGAAAAGAACTAAGGGAGTAAAGTACTAAAAAAAGAGAAAAAAAGAAAATTGATAAGATAAAGAGGTTAGTAAAACAAAGAAAATAAAATAAGGCATGACTGTCAAGGTTGATTCTAACTAACATGGAGTAATAGATGGCTATCCTTATGAACAAGATAAGGGCTAGATGGTGGTACAATTAAATGGATTCAGAGGTGGCTGAACATCCATACTCAAAGAATTCATTGATAGTCTGGTTTCAGTTTAGAAAGTAGTATCTATTAGAATCATGCAGAGATCTATATTGGAAGAGAAGTGTTTAATTTTTTACTCTTGCCTTAAAGACTTAGAAACTAGGCTTATCAGATTTGTAGATGACTTGACTCTGTGAGGAGTAGCTAACACAATGGATGATGGGACTCCAAAAGATCTTGACAGGCTGGAATGCTGAGCCAAATGTATGAAGCTGGAATTAAATACAGAAATCTTACATGAGTTCAACACATCAACTTCATGGATAGACTGTTCATCTGAAAGACAACTGAGAGGTTTAATGGGCTTCAAGGCAGCATAAGTCAATAGTGTGATATAGCAGTCCAGAAAGTCAGTGAGATCTTAGGCTGCTTTCTATTGACTCTCCCAGATTATGACTTAGACCACATCATTTTTTCCAGATAGATTCTTTCCCTTAAGATCTATAGATGTTCCCTGATTACCAACCAAGGGTATGATCCCAGAGAAGGTAAGAAGGAGGAGTTCCAAAAAAAAAAAAAAAAAAAAACACATGTGAGGGGGAAAACACAAAGATCCTGTGACAAAGGGTCTGCAAAAAACTTCATAGTTCCCTAAGGGCGCTGTCCTACCAATCCATGGAGTGTCACAGGAGAACCCTTGACCAACCTTTCCCCCAACAGTAGTAGTAACCCTGTTGTCTTAAGGGCAGGAGGTAAAGGAAGGTATGAAAACATGGTTCAAATCCATAAAAACAATTCCAAAATATTAAGCAGGAAAGTTTACACAGTGAAGGGTGAGGATATTGAGGGCATAAAAGCAAGGGTAAGAAAAATCAGAAATGAATCATATGGTGACCCTAGCTGCTGAAGGGAAATCATGGGATGGCCTTGGATTGTAAAAATTCACATGTCTCTTCATGTGGAGAGAGGATATTCTATCCACAGTGCCAAAGTCAGGGAGGATACTGCCCCTGTTGGCAGTTAAGTAGTGAGGGTAAATCAAGGAGTAAGCATGCCCAAGGCAAACTTTGCTTGTCTGAGCATTTTACATAAAGTTGGCCCCTAAACATGAACAAAGGCAGCTAGGTGGAGCAGTGGATATAGCGCCTGGCCTGGAATCCAGAGGACCTGAGTTCAAATGTGGCCTCAGGGTCTTACTAGCTGTAGGACCCTGGGTAAATCACTTAACTCTGTTTGCTTCAGTTTCCTCATCTGCAAAATGAAATGGGGAAGGAAATGGAAAACCACTCCAGTATATCTACAAGAAAACCCTAAATGTGGTCATAGGGAGTTGGACGTGACTGAAACAACTCAACAAGACCATGAATAAACATGTCACATCATTTCTGGTATTTTAGTCAGTATTGCTAGCTAAAGGAAAGAGTGGCAAAGTATTATCATAAGACTGGGATTAAGAATTAACTGCAAAGAAAATAACTGTAAAAGTTAGGCATCATGCAAGCTTAAGTATAACGTGTCTCCAGTCACTGCCTAGAAGATGACAAGAGATTTTGGAAAAGGGGCTCAGCACATAACCTTCCACAATAAAAGTATCAGAAATATAGGAAATCATGTTGAATTGAAAGACATCATCCAATTCCCTAACACTCTTTGCATCTCCTAATTTCCTATAGATTGCCCAAGGTCTGAATGCTTGGCTTGACAGCCCCCCTCTCTTAGCCCCTTGGATCTCAGCCATCCAGGTAACCAGCCTGACCTGGGTTCCCTACCTGTTCTCTTGCTAACTCAACCATTCTTCTTCCTCTGTCCTTGGTAATGATTACCTTTCCTCCACACCTGAGGGTTTTCCTAATTGTTGGCACAAGTGACACAGGAGAGGGAAAGGAGGCTGGTTCTGACCTACCTCTAACACACCTGAACAGGCACTAACTATAGTGGCGTCTACCAGGTTGCAGGAGCCTGACCTTCTCAAGTGAGGGGTGGAGGTGTGGACAGACTCTACTGCTCCTGCCCCACTTCTTTGGGTCTCAAAATATTGTTTGGAATATATGGATATAATATTTAATCAATGACCCAGGCACAGTGCCAGGCACTGGGGATACAAAAACTTAAGTTTATGTCTGTTCACCTTCAAAAAGTATATTCCCTCTAACAGTTCCCAGATTTGACTCCTATATTTATATACAGAAACATAAGAAAATGTTTTCCAAGAAGCCATCCACAGAAAAAACTGCATCTAGAGGTTAACTCATGGACTTTGCCAGGGGTAATTTGTAGGTATCCTTTCTGTCTCTTAAACTGGTAAGACTTCTTAAATGATATCTACAGATCTATTTTAGAGCAACAAACAAATAACTCTTTTAATTCAGTAAGAGAAAAGATCATCTCCCCGTTTCCTTTTTAAAATTATGTGTGTATGAGAGGCAGCATAATGTAACGTTTAGAGTGCTAGATTTGGATGGAATCAGGAAGAAATGGATTCAAATCCCCATCCAAAATGGTGGGGGATCTCATCTCCATGAGTCTCAGGCAATTAATTCTATATGGTAGAGGGTTATTGTGGAAAAAGAACAACCCTTCAATTGAGGTCAGGAGGATCTAACTTCTGACACCAGTTGTGATCATGGGTAAGTCACTTTATGTGCCTCAGTTTCCTTATCTGTAAAATGGGGGAAATAATACCCCTGGATTGTTGTGAATGAAATGAGATAATGTTGGGCAGCTAGGTAGTGCAGTGGATAGAGTACCAGTGCAGGAGTTCAAATTCAGACCTGAGTTCAAATCTCACCTCAGACACGTGACATTCACTAGCTGCATTACCTTGGGCAAGTCACTTAACCCCAATTGCCTCATCCTGGACCATCTCCAGTCATCCTGATGAATATCTGGTCACTGGATTCAGATGGCTCTGGAGGAGAAGTGAGGCTGGTGACCTGCACAGCCCTCCCTCACTCAAAACAAAGTCAAGTACAAGTCATGTCATCATTTCTCTGATGGCATGGTCTTCTTCGGCAATGAAGGACAAACGCAGAGAAAATGTATGAAAAATACTTTGTAAATCTTAAAATGGTTCATAAATATTAACTATTATTATTAATGATTGTTAAAATTAGGAGAGGCACTGAGTGGTGGTAGGGAGTGTAATGTATGGTATCTAGGTGATAGAGAGCTGACCTTCATGTCAAGAACCTGTTCAGGTCTGGCCCTGACACAGACTGGTTGGTCTTTTCAATGCCTCAAGAACTAAGGCAGTTGCAGAACTGATGAGAATCTACACTGATAGATGGATTTCAATCTTGGAGAGTTCCTAAGTTCTCTGAAATCACAAATCCTGACTAAAAATTATTAAATGATTACTACAAGCTATAAAGAGGGTGTGCCCAGAGGGTGTGGAAAGAGCAGTGATTATATGTCAAAAAAAGGTCTAATACAAATAGTGTATATAGAGAGAGAAGGAATACAATGAGAGCAGAACTACAGGAAAAGAACCCCTTACTCTGTTTATGCAATATTTGATATTTATGAATGCAGAATTTGCTCATCAAGTACAAAGTAAATTTATTCTTGCAACCTTCTGTGAGTTTCAGGAAAGCCTAGCAAATCGGGGACTACCAAAATTTCCACCTTGAGCAAAATGTTTCTGATGGTCCAATGTCAATGTTCTCACTTTTCATAGACTGACTGAAATAACAAGTAAATCACTGACTGGTTCCTCAGAGGGAAGCTGAGGATTTCATTTGGTTCCATTTCAATTAGTAAAGAATTTAGTTTTGTGCCTCAGAATCCATTCTTCTCCAAACTGGCAGTCTATAGTTGAGGGACATGTTTGACAGTCAAAGACAAAATGTTCCAACCAATTTTGAAGCCACTCTTGGCTTTTCCTGTCAATTACTTGACTGACAAAAGGGGTCAACCATGACCAAATTATAGTTAATTTTTCTAATTTGATTTTTCACACAAATAAAGTCAGATCTAAACAATTAGAAAGTTATTAATTGCTCATGGATATGCTCAACCAACATAAAAATGACAATTCTACCTAAATTAATTTATTTATTCAATGCCATACCAAACTACCAAAAAATTATTTTATAGAACCAGAAAAAAATAACAAAATTCATCTAGAAGAATATCAGGAGAATCTGTGGGGAAAATGTGAAGGAAGGTGGCCAACCAGTACCAGATCTCCAACTGTTGTATAAAGCAGTAATCATTAAAACAATCTGGTACTAGCTAAGAAATAGAGTGGTGGATCAGTGTAATAGATTAGATACATGATAATAAGTGATCATAGTAATTTAGAGCTTGATAAACCCAAAGAATCAAGCTTTTGGGTCAGGAAATTACTATCTGACAAACATTGCTGGGAAAATTGGAAAACAGTTTGGCAGAAACTAAATATAGACCATTATTTCACACCATATACCAAGATAAGGTCGAAATAGATACATAACTTAGACAAAAATGGTGATATCTTAAGCAAATTAGCGGAGCATAGAAATTTTTACTTGTCAGATCTATGGATAAGGGAAGAATTTATGACCAAACAAGAGATAGAGAGCATTACTGGACATAAAATGGATAATTTTGATTACAGTATATTCAAAAGTTTTCACATAAACAAAACCAGTGCCACCAAAATAGAAGGAAAGGGTTAGGGGAAGATTTACTGCAAGTTTCTCTAATAAAGATCTCATTTTCAGATATATAGAGAACTAAGTCCAATTTATAAGAATAAAAGTCATTCCACAATTGATAAATTGGAAATTGA
Organism: Notamacropus eugenii; assembly: GCF_028372415.1. Classification (NCBI taxonomy): domain Eukaryota; kingdom Metazoa; phylum Chordata; class Mammalia; order Diprotodontia; family Macropodidae; genus Notamacropus; species Notamacropus eugenii. The sequence continues at coordinate 247,360,056 of NC_092874.1, read as the reverse complement.
AAGGGTTGCCAGTGAATTGGAGAATGACTGAACAAGCTATGGTATACAATTGTGATAGAATACTATCTTGCTAAAAAAAAAATGACAAGCAAAGATGCTTTCAGAAAAAATCTGGGAAGACATAACTAAAGTGATATTCAGCAAAACCAGGAGAACATTGCACACAGTAATAGCAATTTTGCATGATGATCAACTGTGAATGACTTAGCTATTCTCAGAAATACAATGGTCCAAGACAATTCTGAAGGACTTATGACAAAAAATGCTACCCACTTCTAGAGAAGGAAGTGATGAAGTCTCAGTGGAGATCGATGCATATTTTTTCACCTTCTTTAGTTTCCTTGTTTTCTTTCACAACATGGTCAACATGGAAATGTGTTTCACATGACTGCACATGAATAGTCTATATTAAATTCTTTGCCTTCTCAATGAGGGGGAGGGGCAGGAAGGAGGGAAAGAATTTGGAACTCAAAATGTTAGAAAAACCAATGATAAATACATGTAAGAGAAAAAAAATAAGAGAAAAGAAAACAAAGTGGGGTTGGTAGAATACAAATTACTGTAGTTTAAAAAAAACAGTAACATTCTCTCCTTGAAGTTTATTTCTGACCTTTCAAGTTCAAAACTTCTTGCAGATTTATTGGATAATTGGACCAAAGTACTCTACAATGATGAGGACATAGGATTATAACCACAAGTCTATTCCTTCCAGCTTTGATTTAAACTCCTGAAACAAAGACTAGTGAATAAACCATGTGATTCTGGAGTTAATCTTTCTCCTCTGACTTCTAGAAACTGATTACTTCAAGACTAGAATGGAGAAACAGAACCTTTTTTTTTTTGGTTGGGAAAGTAAAGATTCAGTACTTTGTCCTTTGTTGCTTAGTAACTACAGGCTATAAATGGATTTTATGATTATAAAGGTTCTGAAATTAATGTCAACTTGCAAAAGTCAAGTTACAACTACTGAGAGGGAGAATATGTCTTTGAAAAGAAGTGCACACAAGCAGAGATGCTTCCTGCATTTATTCTTGTTTTAGAGTAAGGAAAAGTAAGATTTGGGGGCTTTTGCAGGGCTTTTAAATACTAGATCTATCATTACGGAGACCCAGTATCATCTGAACACCAGAGAAATACTGCTCCCATAAAGGGCCCTGGCTCTAGGCTCAAGTGAACATGGATTTAGTCTAGGGAGGGTCTGACCTCTAAAAGAGAAGGTCAGACTTTTCTCCCTCTACATAACTCATTATGCTCCCCTTTACCTGTACTGAACACCTTAAATAAAGCTTAGGTTTGGCTCATGTCTAGGGTGGATTAATAGTGTCCCTTCCAGAAAAGGAACTCTATACAAAGTAGTAGATACCAGGTATAGGACAGCTATTTATTTCCTCCATCACAAAAGAAATACTTAAAACAGAAAAGTTACATAAATGTACATTTAAAGAGTACTGACTGGTTCGAGAAGCAGAATACCGATATACAGACCCTATCACTGTCACTTCTACCTTGGAAAAGTTACTTCTTTGGACACCACTGTTCTCATCTGTAAAGTGAGAAAGTTGGATGAGGTTCCTTATAGCTCTAAATCTGGTTTGATTTCGTTATCCATAAAGTACAGATGAAAAAGTTATCAAAATGCAACTGTTTTAAAAAGGTATTTCTTTGTCTGACAGATAGGTCCAATTTGTCAACCAAGGAGGATTCCTCTGTTAGGCCTCCACCTGGTTTTAGTGATATAAGATAGTGATCTGTGATAAATAAAAATATTTAAAACTTGAAGTACTTTGTTGGGATGGTTGAATAGCTATTTTTACATTCACTTCTGACTTATGCTGCCTGTGTAACTCACAACTCCAGATCTTATCAGAAATGTTCAGTCATTTCACTTGTGTTCAACTCTTTGAGACCCCATTTTGGGTTTTCTTGGCAAAGATATTGGAATGTTTTGCCATTTCTTTCTCCGTCTCTCTTTTACAGATAAGGGAACTGAGGCAAACAGAGTTAAATGACTTACCCAGGGTAACACAGTCATTAAGTGTCTGAGGCCAGATTTGAACTCAGGAAGATGAAGTCTTCCTGACTTCAGGCCCAGCACTCTGTGCACTATGGTGCCACCTGGCTGCCTCATAAGCCCAGCACAAAATTTGGGCCTTAGCCCAAATGCAGTATCCTCCTAGAGGTGGTATATATCTCTGAGGAACACCACAGTTGCAGGAACAGTCTCCCATGGGCAGCCAGCTCCCAGTTCTGAAACTCTCAAACTCTTAAGCTTACTAGGTAGTTTGCAAAGGCTTGAAATATCCATCTTAGGATTGATTTTGGGCCGTTTGGGCTCAGGCAAAAAAACACAAAACAGAAAGGACCACCAAGGACTTCAGATCCAGTCTTCGGGGTACATTTCTCTGGTCAAATCCATGTTCTCACTGCCATCTAAGGCAGCATACTGCTTCTGGGGATCAGAATGGGAGAGAAACTCCTTCTCCCAATTGACAGAAGAGCTGACAGAGACCCAAGTAAGGTGTTCAAAAGAGAAATGAAGTTGTTCCTTATTCACTCTTCTCATTCTCTTCTAAGTGGACAGTGGCTCAGTCACTCATCACCTCGGTAACACTCCACAGTAAAGGGGAGCAATAAAGGATTGCCCTAGTCCTTCAGCCAGGGACCAGAGCACATATACCCCACTAGAAAGGTCCATGATCAGACACAGTCCGTGGGATGGTCCCCAGCAAGATCCATTGCCCTGCTCCCTTCTTTGAGAGGAATGTAAACAGCTTCAACCCTGGATGTCACATGTGTAAGAATCCCAGAAATTTCAGCTCTAACCTTGTAGAATACTGTGAAGTTCCTAGACTTGGAAGCTGTTGGTGTTGTTTCTTGGAGAGGACCATGGCATCAGGAAGGTGATGTCATGACTTGCAAATCATTTAAATGAGGGAGGGCTGTGCAAGGTTACCAACCTCACTTTCTCCTCTGGAACCATCTGGATCAAGTGGTCAGATACCTAGCAAGACAGCTGGAGCTGGTCCCAGATGTAGTGGGAGACGTTGGCCTCTTAAAGTTAAGGTCTTTCCCAAGTCTTAGTTTGACTGAGTGACTAAGGTTAGGTAAATAATGGGGCAAAGAATGACCTCTTTTACCTAGTCAGAAAACAAAAACAATCTGGGAGAGGAAGACCCTCAGGGTTTCTGGGTTGTTATTGTCTGACTTCATGATGACCATGACATGAAACAACCTAGCTTGGGGAACTGGATGTGACAATCGAGCAGTTCATTTCCAAGTAAGGTGTTACACCAAGTGAGCTCAGTGGAAAAAACATGGCAGGCCATCACTGCAGAGACTGGGAAATAAATTTCAACTCTGTGCTTCCTTGTTTTTTTTTAATTGATGGCCTTTGTTTTCTTTTATTTCACAATCACTTCCCAATATGTACCACCCCTTCCTTGTCATCAGATCCTCCCTTATATCAAATAAAAACAGTTAGGCAAGACCAGTGTATACAGCGTACACAACATCCCACTCCTTTAGTCCCTCTCAATTGGGGAGAAGAAAGCAGAAAAGAATTTATTAGCCACCTACCATGTGCCAGGTACTTTGCTAAGCACCTTTATAGATACGATCTCATTTTATCCTTATAAAATCCCTGAAAGAGAGGTGCTACTATTATCCTCTCTTTTGCAGCTGAGGAAACAGGCAGGCAGAGATTAAGTGACTTGCCCAGGATCACAGAGCTAGTAAAGTATCTGAGGCCAGATTTGAACTCAGGTCTTCCTGACTCTAGAGCCAGTGCTCTACCCACTGCATCACCAGCTGCTTCTAAGAAGAATGTGTTTCATCCTCAGTATAGTTCAATTTAATAAACTTCTTTTGCTAATTGACTTTTTATTACTAATATCTAGGAGTAAAAAACAAATAGTCCCCATCGTGGTGCTGAGGGCTTTTTGTCTTTATGTAGGTTACCAAGAGGGACACGAGGTTACAAGTATATATTTCCTGCAGTGCTCAGTTCAAGTCTAGCCTCAAACACTTACTAGCTGTATGACCTTGAGCAGGTCACTTCACCTCAGCTTCTTCCACTGTAAAATAAGTATAATAATATCACTTACCTTCCAGGTGGTTGTGAAGAACAAATGAGATATTTATAAAGTGTTTAGCATAGCACCTTAAAGGCTTGTTCCCTAACCTTTCCATTCCTGTTCCTATCCAGATCAGGCTGTCAAGATTTCCCTGGGAATCCTGAGTTCAAGTCCCATTTCTAATGCATGTTAACTGTGTAACCTTGGGTAAGTCACTTCATCTTCCTCACTTGTAACATGTTAGGGTTGGGTTAGATTGCTGGAGCCTCAAGCCCTAAATCTACGCTCTTATGATCCTTAGACCAAAAATATATATGTGGGCACATGCCCATTGCTTTTACCCTAGTGCCCTAGCAGGAACCAGGAAGTTGTCATCTTTTTCAAAGTCAGAGAACTGACTAACTGATGCATACAGACTAAAACTTCTGAGACTATAATAATGACTAATACTTATATAACACATTAAATTTTGCAAAAATCCTTTATATACACATTGTCCCAAATGGCTTAGGTCAGTTTTAAGTTACTGAATCTTGGGTGAAATCATGTATATTATCATCTCTTCTGATTCTCACACAACCCCAGGGGTGGGTACTATAGATTCTATATTCATATTATTAGTTGAGGAACTAAGACCCAGAGGTATTTGTACATGGTCACTCAGCTAATAAAGGTCAGGGACAAGATCTGAACTCAGTTCTCACTGATGACAGGCAGTTAGCTGGCTCAGGGGACAGAATGCTGGGCCTCGAGTCAGGAAGACCTGAGTTCAAATCTAGCCTCAGATATTAGCAGTGTGACCCTGGGAAAGTCACTAAACCTCTGTTTGCCTTAATCCACTAGAGAAGGAAATGGTTAACCACCCCTGTATCTTTGCCAAGAAAACCGCATGGACACTGGTCTGCTATGATCCGTAGAATCACATAGGACACGACTGAATGAATGAATAACTTACCAATATCATGTCTAACATGATATCCACATCAGCACCAGGTTCTTAAACATGGGAGTTGAAAAGATTTAAATTACCAAAGATGGCTGTGGAATTTCCCTCCCAGGAGAGTTTAAGAATAGAAAAGGCTGCCAAGGATGGCTTAGTTTCAAGACTCCCTGGAGGCAGCAATGACCTTTGGAGTTCTGAAATACAGAACATATACCAACAACACTTAGCCCAGCATACACTGTTCTTGTTATGACAAAACATTAAAGTCAAATTAAATTACTATACCCTGGGATATGAAGCATGAAAGACAAAGGGATTGAGGTGGCTCAAAGTCAGTAATTTTTTCTGTATGTGATGCCTCATGCCAAGGCAGCCTGGTTTTTAATTACTTCCCAGATAAATTCTCCAAGCTAAAGTCTCAAGACAGTAACTACGAGATAGCTCCATGCACAAAAGAAAGTTGCCCAAATGTTCATGTTTGATGCTTTAAGGCAACGGGCACTGTCGCCTTCCCTACTCTACTGAGAAATCCATGCGATCCCTGGATGAGTGGAATAGGACTGCAAGGCAGCTCTTGTCTTGGCAGCAGGCAGGTGTCTGCTTTGTGACAGGAGACCAGACCTGCTCTGCAGCAATTCTATCAGCCAAGCATCTGAAGGCTGAGCACACGCAGAATACCTAATATGGTTGCTGGCGTCCCAAAGGTTGGCCTCTTTCCAGGCAATGATGGTCTATTCTAATGCTCTTAGCTCTTACTTTGCGTCCACAGTACCTTTGATTTTATTCAAATAAACGCTTTGCCCCAAACAATTTAATCCGACATCTTGAAAACATCTTCTATGTCTTAAAAACCTCTGCATTTGGAGCTTGAGACCAACTCAAGTATTAGTGACAAAAGTTGTGGCCTATCAATCTACTGCAAGAGAAACCAAGCACTGACTGAGATCAATAGCTTCACATGTGAAGTCACCATATACCACTAACTTTACTCAGAAAGCTAGATGCCCTCAAACTTAAACAAGCAAATCTTCCCAATTAAATTCTTTTAAGCACACTTATTTAAATATATCCACCTAGAACTATGGAAAGGCAGTTGTGGCGTAATGGATAAAAACTGGCCTCAAAACCAGGAAAACCTGCGTTCAAGTACCACCATTACCGTAATATTGGCCTAGGCAAGTCACTCCTCAGTGTTCTTCCCAACTTATTTTGTTTAGTGAGGTAACTGGGGTTAAGTGACTTGCCTGGGGTCACACAGCTAGGAAGTGTCGAGTGTCTGAGTCCAGATTTGAACTCAGGTTCTCTTGATTTCAGTGCCAGTGCTCTATCCACTGTAACACCTAGTTACCCCTTGGCAACTTTCTAAGTTACGAAAAAAAGTGTTTATCATCATAATGCCTGATGCAAAGTAGGTGCTTAAAATAATGCTTATGGACAGATGGACCTACATTAGTAGAGGAAGTACATCACTGGGATAAAATCATAGACCTAGAAACAATCCCTAACTCATGACACTGTTTAATCAGATTTAATGAACTTTGTTCTAGAAAGCCAAGAGTCATAGTGGTGGTGTGGACTCATAATAGCTAGTATTATAACAGTTTAAAGTTTGCAAAGTGCTTTATAAATATTAACTCATTTTATCCTCACAACCACCCTGGAAAATACGTGGTATGATTAATCCCATTTTAGTACGAAAAGCACTGGACTTGAAGTTAGGAGAGACTTCAGTTCAAATCCTACTTCCAGCATTCACTAGCTACGTGATTGCTGTACAAGCCACTTAACCTCTTTGAGGCTTAGTTTCCTTATCTGTAAAATAGGAATAACCAAGCAGGACCTACTTCTCAGGACTGTTGTGAGGACCAAATAAGATGATATTGCGTAAAGCACTTTGAAAACCTTAAAGCATTGTGCATAGTTGTTCAGTCAATTCCGACTCTTGGTGACTCCATGATTATAGCATGCCAGGCCCTTCTATCCTCCACTATCTCCTGAAGTCTGTCCAAGCTCATGTTCATTGCTTCTATGACACTATCTATCCATCTCATCCTCTGCCATCCCCTCCTCCTTTTGCCCTCACTCTTTCCTAACATCAGGGTCTTTTCCAGTGAATCCTGTCTTCTCATTATGTGACCAAAGTATTTAAACTCTGTCTTCAATATCTGACCTTCCAGTGCATGTTCTGAATTAATTTCCTCAAGTATTGACTGATCTGACCTTGATGTCCAAGGGATTCTCAAAAGTCTTCTCCAGCACCATAATTCAAAAGCATCACTTGTGGGGCACTCCGTTTTCCTTAAAATCCAACTCTCACAGTCATACATTGCTACTGAAAAAAACCCCACAGCTTTGACTACACAGACTTTTGTCAGCAAGGAGATATCTGTGTTTTTTAGCATACTGTCCAGATTTGCCCCAGCTTTCCTTCCAAGGAGGAAACATCTTTTAATTCCATGTCTGCAGTCACCATATGTAATGATCTTTGTGCCCAAGAATATAAAACCTGCTTTCATTTCTTCTCCGTTTGTCAGGAAGTGATGAGACCAGTTGCCATGACTTTAGTTTTTTGGGTTTGGTTTTTTTTCATGTTAAGCTTCAAGTCAACTTTTAAATTCTCCTATTCCACCCTCATCAAGGGGGTTCTTAATTCTTCACTTTTGCCTCCAGACTGATATCATCTGCATATCTAAGATTGTTGATACTTCTATCAGCAGCCTTAATTCTGGCTTCTCACTCAGCTAGCTTGGCATTTCAGCATATGTTAAGTAAATAAGCTGACAACATACAGCTTTGTTGTACTCCATTTCCAAACTCAAACCAATCAGCTGTTCCATGTTCAGTTCAAACTGTTGTTTCCCGACCCACATACAGGTTACTCAGGAGACAAGTAAGATGATCTGGTACTCCCATCTCTTTGAGGACTTGCCACATTTTGTTAAGGTCCACACAAAGACTTCAGCGTAGTCAGTGAAGTAGAGGTTTTTCCGGAGTTCCCTTGCTTTCTCTATAATCTAATGAATGTGGGCAATTTGGTGTCTAGTTCCTCTGTTTCTTTGAAAACCCAGAACTATATAATTGCCAGCTATTATTAACTGTTCCTATGATTATGGGTAGCTCATGCACTTGGATGGCTCATTGCACTAAAGAATTTTTAAATGATAGGATAAATTAAATAAGAGCACTAGAGAAAATAATTTGAAAAGAAATAAGAGATTCGAAGAAAAAGAAACTTAAAACTAATGGCTTCTTGAAAATTACAATGGATCATATAAAAGTTCATGACCCCATAAGACAAGAAATACTAAAACAAAATTAAAAGAGTAAAAAAAGAAGTAAATGGAAGTTATATCAAAAATAATCTGAAAAACAATATCAGGGAAGAATAATTTAAGAATCAGTGGCCTACCATTAATAAAAAAAGAGCCTATATATCATATTTTAAGAAATAATGAAAGAAAGCTACTTAACCATATTAGAATAAAACAGCAAAGTGAAAATAAAGAATCCATTGATAACCTTCTGAAAGAAATGCCAAAATGAAAATTTGCAGGGAACATCATAATCAAAATCCTGAGTTTCCTGATCAAAGAAAAAAAAAATCATTGTAAGCAGCCAGAAAGAAAGAATTCAGTTATGAAAGGGCTACAGTCAGGATCACACAAGATTTAGCAGCTCCTCCTACCAAGGAATGTTAAATTCCAAAAGGCAAAAGGTTTACAATTTAAAAAAACCCCTGCAAAACTGAGTATAATCTTGTTGCAGGGAAATGGACCTTTAATGGACTAGATTCCTAGAATTCTAGAAGATTTTTCAAAGAATTCCTAGAAGAAGAAACTAAAATGTTAAAACACAAATGAGTCAAGAGAAACAATAAAAAAAAGAAATGTGAGAAGTAATTAGAAGAGACTATACAAAGTGTTTATTTTCTAATAGAAAGAGATGACACTGTCATCACGGGTCATAGAAAAGAAAATAAGACAGAGACCTTAAAAAAAGAAACTGGAGGAACAACAAACTAGAAACTAAGATGATAGCGAGATAAAGAATCACAAGGAAGTTTGTTTTTAAATGTCAGTATCAGCGGACATGTAATTTTAAAAAATAAGGATAAATGTCATTTCTCCAACAATACCACCTTTATTTTACCCTGTTGCTGTGGTGCATAAAGTGCTGGACTTAGAGAGTCAGGATGACTTGAGTTCAAATCCTACCCCAGACACTGACTAGCTGTGTGGCCTTGGGCAAGTCATTTAACTTCTCTCGGAGTCCGTTTCCTCATTTGGAAAATGAAAGGCTTAGATTCAGTAGCCTCTAAGATCCTTTCCAACTCAAAATCTATAATCCTAAGTCTGAGTGTGGCTAAACCAGCATAAAGCACTTTAGGAAAAAATGACGCACTAGAATAATTACATTCTCAAAAGAAGCACCTCAGGGAATTAGCATGTTAACAAGTATAGGATAAATACCCTGAACCTCCAAGTCTCTCAAGTTTTCATGCCACTAATAATCAACATATATTAAGATCCTACTACGTGTCAGGCACTGTGCTAAGTGCCGGGGATAAAAAAAAAAAAAAAAAAGGAGGCAAATTTACTTTGGGCATTTTTTTCAAACCAAGATGACGGAAAAAGTAGGGAAAATATTCACTCCTACTTTTCTTGTTTTGCTGATGTGACTGTTTTAATGAGAGAAAAAAAGAGACAGAGACTGAGAGACAGGCCCAGGACCAAAAAAAGGGCGGGGCGGAGAATTGCTGTATTTTGAATGCTATTTATTTTAATATCTACTTAGGGATTGTATATATATATATATATATATATATATATATACACACACATATATATATATATATATATATATGAACACCAAAGCATCCATTTTTGTTTTCATCTTTGTAAAGAAAAACGATAAACAGAAATCAATAAAAAGAATGGCCACCTACCTATACTCATGTACCACCAATATGTATAATATACACATTTTTTGGTCTGGTTCTGTGATGTCAAAAGTGTTGGGAGCTGTCCATGAGGAATATTTCTCTACTTCTATTGACAGGTCAGCAGTTCCACAATTTGTAGTCTTAGAGCAAGGAGCCATGACCTTTTTGTCTGTCATGGACCCCTGAGGTATTCTAGACCCCTTCTCAGAATGATGTTTTTAAATGCATGACATAAAAATACGTAAGATTATAAAGGAAACCAATTGTGTTGAAATACAATTATCCAAGTACTGAAAAGGCAAGTTCATGGACCTTACATTAAGCCCCCTGTTTTAGAGAGTTGTCTTCGGTACTAAGAGATAAAGAGTGTTGCAGGTGGGAAAACAGGGAGTTCAGAGGCAGGATTTGAACCCAGGCCTTCCTGATTCTCAGGATGATTCTCCTTCTACCATTACATACTTTAGCAGTAAGTACACTGACTGTATCACATATGTGTGTTTATAACACATAGACTACACATATAATATGTATATAACATTTCAACTGTAGGTACATTACCTGTATAACACTAAACATGTTATACACATATATTCAATGTACCTGCCGCTGAAGCATGTGACATACGTACACATACACATATAATTTAAATACATACATATATTCTCACATGCACATTTTCATCTATGATATAGAAAACTGAGAATATGTCTATATATTACACACACACACACACACCCACACCCACCCCTAGAGCAGCACATCATGCTAAACTGGTTATCCTCAATGTAATACTCTGCTAAATGAGATAATATTAGATGAAAATGTTTCTGAGGTTCCTTTCAGTTCTAAAATCTCTGATTCAAGGATAACTTCAACTACAATCTAGAACACACAAGAATTGTTTACTCCTCCCAAGCCAGTTTCTTACTACAAGCATCCATTCTCAGAATTCTCTTAACACAGGTATTTCTTCCAAGGTATTTGTTGAAGAAAACATTTAAACAAAATTATAAATAGAGGTGGGGAAAGGGAACAGTGGTCAGTCATTTTCCAGAACCTACTATTCCCTGCTGAAGCTGGCTTCTTTCTTACCTTCAAAGAATTGCTGCAACGCTTCTTTCTCTCCCAACACATCCATGATGAAGACACAGGTCCTGGTCAAATGGAACGTTGCCGAACTTCAGGAAGTAGGGACTGTTGCCCTCTGTTTGTTAGAGATCTACCAGTAAACTTGAAAAAGTCTCATGTTGTTCTAAAGACGTAAAGATTAGTGACCTGTTCCAGGCAAGGATACGTTATGATCTTTACTGGTCTTTCTACCAGAAACAGGGTACATTGTAGGGTGTTAAGCAAAAGTTAACAGGTGGAAGAGGGAAGCAGGAGCAAATCCATCCTCCACTCTTAATACAGAAAACATTCTATTCTGCATTTCTTCTTTGTTTCAAGGACCTTTGGCCTCGGTGACACATGCAATTATATAGATGGGTAATAAATATATAGTCTTATCTTCTCCGTCATTCTAGAACAGGATATTCATAATTCTACTACTACAAAGCAGACCTCTTCAGCCACGGGGACGTTAAGGCAGAGGAGGGGCTGAGTCTACAATTCAAGATAGCAGGAAGTAGTGTTTTTTGTAACTCATTTCTGTCAAATACTGACTTCAGAATGCTATAGTTAAGAAATGCTCTTGGGGCATGCAGGTAGTTCATTGGATACAGAACCAGCCCTGAGGTCAGGAGGATCTGAGTTCAAATCTGGCTTCAGACACTTACTAGCTATGTAACCCTGGGCAAGTCACTTAACTCCACTGACTCCAAAAAAAATAATAAATCTTCAGTTTCCTCATTTATAAAGTGGGGATAATAATAGCCCCTACTTTACAGGGTTGTGAGTAATGAATTAGATAACATAATGGAAGTACTTTACAAAGTTTAAAATAGTCTAAATAAATATGTTAGCTGTAATACCAAATCAGGATTTTTAAGTTTTCATAGTTCTACTTGTTGGTAAGCCTTGGGCAAATGCCAGAGTCTCTGCCTACTTCAGCTTCATTTAAGAAAAAAAAAGGGAGATAATTCTTGTGAAAACATAAAATGTGAAGTTCAAAAGTCTCAGTATCCAATAACTTCACAAGTTTGTTGTGAGGAAAACACTGTGCAAACCAGAAAAAGGTATTAAATAAATTACTGTAAATCCACACTTTAATGGAAATAACAACTTCTTTTTCAAAACATCATTTATACATTTTGTTTTCACAGAACTGGCACTTCCCCATAAAAGCCCAGATAATATGCCATACACAAAGTACATTCCTTCCTCTCAAACACCGAGGCCTTTTTTATTGTCTCACGATGTAAAACTTGGTATTTTTTTAAAAGTAAGTACTAAAGTCAGATCATTAGCTCCAAAGCTATCCCACTTATCTGTGGTACCTTTCTGTAACTCCTTTCCTTCTTTCAAAAACTGCTTCACGGGCACTTTGCTTTCGGTTTTTAAATTTGGCATTGCTATCGTTCCCCTTGCCCTCACGATGCAACCAGAACAAAATAAAATACAAGTCCTCCCTTGTAACAAGCAAAAAATCCACACAGTAACATGGCAAAACAGGAAGGGGATAAATGTTGGAGAAGATGTGGGAGAGTTGGAACACTAATTCATTGCTGGTGGAGCTGTAAGCTGATCCAACCATTCTGGTGAGCGGTTTGGAACTATGTCCAAAGGGCTACAAAAATATGCATACCTTTTGACCCAGCAATATCGCTTCTAGAACTGTATCCCAAAGAGATCATAAAAATGGGAGAGGGTCCCCCATATCCAAAAATATTTATAGCAGCACTCTTTGTGGTGGCCAAAATCAAGGGGATGCCCACAAATTGGGGAATGGCTGAACAAGTTGTGGTATATGAATGTAATGGAATACTATTGTGCTATGAGAAACAATGAACAGGAAGACTTCAGAGAAGACTGGAAAGACTTATATGAACTGATGCTGAGTGAAAGGAGCAGAACCAGGAGCACTTTGTACACAGCAACAACCACAGTGTGTGAGGAATTGTTCTGGTAGACTTAGTACTTCATTGCAATGCAAGGACTTAAAAAATTTCCACTGGACTCTTGGGGCAAAATGCCTTCCACATCCGGAGAAAAAACTATGGAAACAGACCATTTTCTTTTGTATTATGTTTTGTTTTATTTTATGGTTTCTCCCATTCATTTTAATTCTTCTATGTAACATGTATTTAATAGGAAAGTACATGTAGAACCTATATAGGATTGTACACTGTCTCAGGGAGGGAGGGGGGTGAGGCAGAGGGACGGGGCGGGAAATCTAAGGTAAATGGAAGTGATTGTCGAACACTGAAAACAAATAAGATCATTTAATTTTAAAAAATCCACACACTGTCCATGTCCAAAAATATGTAACATTTGACACCTGTAACCAATCACTTCTCCATCAAGAAGTGGGAAGTACACACCATCGTTGGCCATCCCTTAGAGTCTTGGTTCATCATTGCATTTGTCAAAGAATTTAAGTCCTGCAGGGTTGTTTTGGTTTACAATGCCAGTTATTTTTCCCCTACTCATTTCACATTGCATTCCTTCATACTGGTATTTCTAGGTCTCTCCTTTTTTCTGTTCTTATGGTACAATAGCGGGGCTGTCTCCAGTCATCCTGATCTATATCCTGCCACCGGACCCATATGACTCCAGAGGAAAGAGTGAGGCTGATGACTTTGCACAGCCCTGCCTCACTTAAATCCAATTCACATGCAAGTCATGGCATGACCCTCCTGGTGTCATGGTCCTCTTTGAGAATGAAGGACAAACAATAATGTGGTACAGTAAGATTTCATTATGTTAATATACCATAAGTATTGCATCAATTCCAATTGAAGGGGATCTGCTTAGTACCTATTTCTTTGCTACAATAAAAATTGTTGTCACTATTTTTGTGTAGATAAATAAACATACATAAGTATATAAGCATATGCATGGGGCAGCTACATGGCACAGTACATAGAACACTGGGCTTGGATTCAGGAAGACTCATTTTCCTGAGTTCAAATCTGGTTTCAGATACTTACTAGCTACGTGACCCTGGGCAAGTCACTTAAACCTGTTTACCTCAGTTTCCTCATCTGTAAGATGAGTTAGAGAAGGAAATGGCAAACCATTCCAGTATCCTTGGCAAGAAAACTCCAAAATGGGGCCATGAAGAGTCAGGTATGACTGAAATGACTGGACAATACATATACACATTTGTGTATATATACAATTGTGTATGTGTATATATATCTGCAATTTATAGTTTTCATATATTTCTATACATATATACATGAATATATGCATGTATATACATGAGTCCTTTGCTTTTTCTTTTAATTCTAGGAGGAGGTATGTGTGTGTTTACTCAGCAGTGGTATCACCTAGACAAGAAACATGCACAATTTAGTCACTGATGGGCTATAGTTCTAAGTTGTTTTTCGGAGTATTTGATCTACTTTACAACTCTCTCATCACCTATTCTCCTTTCTCTTTGAACAATCAGCATTTTCTCTTTTTGTTATCTTTACCATTCTGACAGGTATGAAGTGGAACATCAGAGTTCTTTTTGATTTTTAGTGATTTTTTTTCATAGAGTTGTTTATAATTTTTTTTTTATTTTTTGAGAACTACTTGTTGATATCCTTATATCTTTTGGGGAATGGCTCTTGTTTAGTTCAATATATAGCTTAGATATCAGAAAATGTTGCTGCAAAGATTTTTTTCTCCAGGTAACTATTTCCCTTCTGATGTTAACTGAATTACTTTCTTTATGCAAAAAATTAATTTTGTTTAGCAAAATTATCTATTTTATTTCCTGTGGTCCTCTCTATCCCTTGTTTGGTGAAGGAACTCTTCCTCTATCCATAGTCATCAATGCTTATACTCTAAGCATATAGTTGTTCCTTAACTAGGCTTAGGGGAATAACTCTTTTGATCATATTTATTTAACACACAAAACAAGTAAAACAACACACTGCTACCAAAAAAAAATTGCAGTTTCTACAGGTGAGAGATTGGTGTTCTGCACAGAATGCAGAGTCTTTGCAGTCATTGGTATAGGATTTCCTTCTCCTATGAAAAGTGCAAAATACAATGATCACTGCCATGAAAATCACATGACTGAGTCTAGATGGTAGAGAGACGAGGAGAGAGTGCGTAGCCCATAGGTCTTTAGCATGTTGAAACTTTAAACAAAATTAACTTTTTATAATAAGTTTCTGTACATGTACTATGGTAATAAAGGATTCATATACTGCGCTTATGCATTTGACTTACTAATTTTTTTAGTTTTCTTTAAATACACACATCCTCTGTGATTTTCCATACTATGATGTAAACCTCCAAAAGTTTCCATTTAATTAAAATAACCTAAACCAGGCATGACCTGTACATCACAACCCACCTATATATACTCATCTTCAGTAACTCCTGTTGTCATATGTAAATCCTCTACAATCCCACCCAACGTAGTCAAGGTCTTGCTCTAGGTCTCCTGACATGGAGCACAATATCAGTGGAAGCCTTTGTTCGTACCATATTGTTGTCTACTCATACTCATCATGCTCCTCTCTATTGCCCACTAGGTGAGCCTTAAAATTGAGGCAAACCCTAATACACTGCATACACTCGCTGCAATGATTCCTCCTGCACAAAATCCTACTTTGATACCTCAGACTGCTGCAGAGGTAGATCCGGGTTCTCAAAAACTGTATCAGGAAAACACACACTTTGGCAGGATTTCTTTAAAAAGGCTTCCGAAAGTTCCAATATGGCCACAGCAAGAAACCGTATCTGCTTTCCAAGGACACTTGGTGATGAATTCTCTGGCTGTGGCAACTCGTGAAACAAAGTCTATAATCTTGGCCTTCTTGTAGGCCCCTTCCACTTCTGCAGGAATGGGCAAAGAGGCAAACAGGGCCAGAGGTTTTTAAGAACCACTTTTTAGCCTCTCTATACACATTAACTTAGCTGTTGGTACCCTATATTTGAGATCCTTGTTCAGTAACTACACCATGGACATATGACTGAAGAAACCGTTTAGGTTCAGTCGTAACATTCTTGCTATAAATGAAACGAGGCTACCAGACTAAGTTGCAGCTAATATGGAAGAAAATTTTCCCTGGAAGAAGGAGTTGGTACGGCAGAGTTGGTTTTAACATGTATCCAAAGACAAGAAGAGATATTTCATGGGTTACATGATCATCTCCTACTTCAGGGCTCATGATAAATACCTGTAGAGACAACCATAAAAATGACCAGTGCATAGGCACCAATACCACTTACAGAGAATAAGAAGATAGAGAAATTCTAAGAAGAATCTGATTAAAACATTTCTAAATGAAATAAATGTAGCCTTTTCATAATACTCAGTGAATTCAACATGGGGGAGTTCAATGTAGGGGAAGACAGCAAAAAAAAAAAATAATAATAGTAAACATGATTCAGGAGTAAGGAACCAATCAATCAACAAACATTTATTAAGAGCTCACTATGTGCCAAGCACTGTGGTAGGCACTGGGTACAGAGAAAGGCAAAAACACAAAAACAGTCCCTGTCCAGCAGGGAAGACAAAGGCTTGTACACAATAAAGAAATTTTACCCCTATACACCGTGAATATCTTCTTCTTCTTAAAAAAAAAAAGAATTGGAAGGACCTAGATCTGATGAGTACCAAAAAAAAAAAAAAGACAGGAAATGTGACATTACTGATGTGGGAAACATTTCTGAATAAGCTGTTTGTGAACAGTTATACACAATTGACTTCTTAAAACAAAGTTCAACATCAGTACAAAGTATAAAAGGAAGACTAAAAATATATAATAAAACAATTCCAAGCTGGCCTACTTAAACAAAATATTGATGCTGAAAAATGAGAAATAGATGGAGGAAAAGATCACTAGAGGAGAAGGCATTACCAATAATAGCAATTTCATATGAAAATTTACCTTCAAATGCTCAGATATCTGTGATCCCAATATGAGGAGTTCCCTCCACTCATGCAAATCACAACTCATCCATGCCTGCCAATTCTTTGTGACTCTTGTTAGGTTCCCAAAAGTTTGCCACAAAGAGGTTCTGTTCTTCTACTACTTGTCAAAGAACACAGAAACTTCAACAGTCACGTACTTTGACAAACTTTTTTCAATTCACTGCAATGTTAAATATGAAGTACAACTTCTCGAACTCAAGAGATGGAACTCATTTAGGGCAGGTAAATTCGTCCTCATCTCCTCATCTCCATGTTGGTTGCCATTCATGCTTGTCAAATTTTTTTTTTACTAGAGCTCAGTTTCATTTCACAGTTCCTTCTATGTACATTGCTGAAGTAATTGTATATATTGTGATTCTAGACTTGAATATTTCATGTTACTCTTCCCATTCTGATGAGTTTTTCAGAATTGTTCAGATTACTTGCTTTTTTATGGCACGGGAAGATCTATAGTTTAAAGGGATCTTAGAAATTCAAATGACTCATTTTGCAACTGAGGAAATTGAGGTATAGAGGTTAAATGACTTGCCCAGGGTCACACAGACCACAATTTGCTTAGCAATTCCCCAGTCTATGGGCTTCTATTTTGCTTGTTTCTCTAACATTAGTACTGTGAAGCATATGAAACCTGGTTTTCTGTTTTAAACCTTGGTGGGGAACACATCTCGCACCAGGTTCTCTGGGTCAAAGTATATGGGAATTTAAGCTACCTTCATCATCTAATTACCACCAGCTTTCTAAAATGCAAGAAAAAATATTTAAATCTAAGCAAAAATGGATGCAGCCATATTAACTTTCCTCATTGCAATTTGCAATTAGCTCTCCAAAAATTCATTTTGAGAAATCCGCAGCCCTCTTGAACCAACCTCCTTTCAAGAATCTCCACACCATGTGTTATTTGTCTTTTCTCAGAACTTTCTGTTACGTGTCAGGTAATTTCTAGAATACATCAATTAAGAAAATGTACCTGTACCCCAGGGGTTCCCAACAAGGAGGTCTGGGCTCACACAGATCCAAATTTACTATAAGGAGGCTCTGGCCTCATATGGACCTGGATTTATCTGTCTCAGGTAGAATCTGGATCCATGGGAGTCCAAACCCCTTTACTGGGAATCACTGGGCTATAGGGCACAAAATCCTAAATTCTCCACTAATTCTAGCAGCTTCTTGGCTTGTCTTTCCTAATCTGTCTTTGATTAAAGTCACATCCATGTCAGATAACTGATGCTTATCCAGTGTCTCAGGTCAGCTATCATGAATTCTAAAATATGTGGTCATTTTCTCCCAAAGTTTCTTTCATTGCCACTCTGCTAATAAACTCTAGAATAACTAAGAATTTATGAGGGGCGGCTAGGTGGCACAGTGGATAGAACACTGGGTCTGGAGTCAGGAAGATTCATCTTCCCAAGTTCAAATCTGGCCTCAAATAGTTACTACCTGTGTGACCCTAAGCAAATCACTTCAACCTGTTTGCCTCAGTTTTCTCAAATGTAAAATGAGCTAAAGAACGAAACGGCAAACCATCTTTGTCAAGAAAACCCCGAAAGGGGTCATGAAGAGTTGGGACACAAGTGAAAAACAACAAAGAATGTATGATACGGCTTCCAACAAAGAACTCTAAGAGGTATCTAGATAAAGTTCTCATCACAAGCATTCATTTCAACAAACATTAAAGACCTACCATATAAAAAGGACATGATGAAAAATGACATAGATGCTGATCTTAGGGAGTTAATACTCTAAAGAGGTGACATGGGGCTGGGCTCTGACATTTACTTAAGTATGATTTAAGGTAGAAGGTAATAGAGGCCAGAAACCTAGACTAAATGCCATAAGAACATTTAAGAAGAGAAGAGAATTACCTGCAGGACTTTGGACAAGTCACTTAAATTCTAAGGTTATTTTCCTAACTGTAAAATGAGGCAATTGTACTCATGTTTCTAAGTCCCTTCCAACACTCAACATCTTATGAGGATAAAACTTCATGGTGCAGTTAACACCTAAGCTGGGCCTTTAGTTAATAAACTGTCTGATACAAGGTACAAGTGCTTCAAACATGGGTTCCCCATCAACTTGCAGAAGCAAAAATCTAGTTGGCCAACAAACATTTATTAAGTGTTTACTATATGTTAGATACTGTGCTAAGTGTTGGGGATACAAAGAAAGGCAGAAACATTCCCTGTTCTCAAGGAGTTTCAACTGTAGTTCAATTTGACTAAAAGAGTATGCGAGGAGGAAATATTTCAAAATGGCAAAGGGAAACATCAAAACAGAGGAAGACTCTGGAGAGGAAGAGGGCATCCTATGACCTGTGTCGGGCAGTTTAGATGATAGAACGTGACAAGGGAAGAAAGTAAGGAGCAAGTACAAGGAGCTCACTGGAGCTAAGTAATAGGTATAAGGGTACACTGACGGCAGGAAATGATGGGATCCTCTGAAAAAGCAATGGCTAGTCTTGCTCCAAGGAATGATATCATACAGATGCCATCAGAAAAGGAATAATCCAGTGTCAGAGGAAGAAAAGAAAAAAATAGAGGTCACTGTTGATTCTCTGTGGGAGACCTAAAAATCTATTTATCAACCCAATGTTTTCTAATAGGAAAGTCTGCTTTCCTCTTGGAGCATACTAACAAGATGTGACACCCTCTCAAGACTTGTCAAACCCAATAACTCCATTGGTGCTTCAGGCAGAGACAAACAATTACATTTAAAGGGCCCCAAAAAGAATTGCTATGAGCTACAGTTCTGGGGAAGAAAATGAAGCCATTTGAGACACAAGTGGTATGTCCATCCCTATTTGCCATTTGAAGGCAAGAGCATTAGAAGAGAATGGTAGGTTTGGGAAGTGAACAGCTGCTTAAGAAAGAAAATGGCCCTGTATTTCTAAATTGTAGATTAAAATATAAGTTTGATGAGCTCCTGTTCAGGGATGGAGTGAAACTAACAAGTCACTGGTAAAAACATATTTACCTGAGGTCTTGCAAATCTGGTAAGGAGGGCTTAAAATTGAAAAAGGGGAAGAAATATCTATCAAGTTTGTGGTTTGTCCTTCATTCTTGAAGGAGGGTGATGTCTTGACTGGCTAGTGAACTGGATTTAAGTGGGGCAGTGCAAAGCCACCAGACTCACTCTCTCCTCCAGGATCATGAGTTCAGTGGCAAGACGATTGGAAATTACCCCAGATACGGTGGGAGACCTTGGTCTTTTTCAAGCTAAGGTCTTTCCTGGATCTCAGTTTGTCTGAGGCAACACCTTACTGAGTGATTTAAGGTTAGATACCACTGAAAAGAGTTATATAGCACAGTAGAGATACCTAGTAATTCACAGAAACCAAAAATCAAGAAAAGAGTCATTAGTAAAACACAGGGTTCTCAGATGTTTATGTACAAATGAAAAAAGCATGGATAATATGCAAGGCAAACTAGAGGTTCTAACATAAAGACATAAATGACCTCATAGGTAACTGCTGACCCTCAGGGAAGTAGGTTTCATGACTATAGTACCACTATGGAAGAATATATACCTCATTCAAAAGGAACAGAACAGGTGAAGAAATACTCTTTTATAAGAGTCAAAAGCATGAGGCATGCTAGAAAGTATCTGAATGAAGATCAGTGGAGGCAAAAATAGAAGCTGTATTGTTGAAGTATATTACAAGACACCAGAAGAGAAGGAGGAAATACACAACTAAAGAAAACAGATCACAAGCTTAGGAATGGGGCATAATAAAACTGTGGTAAGGAAATTCTAATACCTGGGCATTTGTCTTCCAACTCCTAACAAAGCAGTTAATTTAATTCTTGGAATGGTATAAAATCAGACACAGTTGACATGTTAGTTGATTTTGCCCAAATGCTTTTTCCCTGTTATGCTCATTGGTAACTATGGTCAACCCTAAGTCAGTTTCACTGCCCTAAATCCATCACACATGGCTAAGAAAGCTTTACCGATATTAGTTATTTCTGAGGCCAAGTGAGACTTTTCTTACTGTTGCTTAGTTGTTTCCAGTTGTGACCCCAACTGAAGTTTTCTTGGCAGAGATACTAGAATGGTTTGCCATTTCCTTCTCCAGCCTCAGTCTGCAGTTGAGAAGATCAAAGCAAACAGGGTGAATTGACTTAGCCAGCATCACACAGCTTGAGGCTACATCTTCCTGACACCAGGCCCAGTACTCTATCGACTGTGCCACTTAGCTGATCAGAGAGACCTCTACCCATTAACCCACTAACAATAATAATAATGATAATAATATTAACAATATTAGCTAACATTGATATAGTGCCTACTATCAATATCAATTGATAACTGACACTAAAAACCAATATCAATATCAATATAAAATAATATCAATATTAGGAGGCACTGTGCTAAGCGCTTCATATATATTTTAGATATATATTACTTCATTTTATCCTGCCAGCCAGCCTGGGAGGCAGGTGACTTGCCATAGATTACACAGCTAGTACTAAGTGTCGAGGTGGGATGTGAACTCAAGCCTTTCTGATGCCAGTCTCAGTGCTCTGATCTTTCCCATTGTCTCCACTTGGATTCCCTATCTTGTCAAACACGTATCATTTTCTCTCCTACTTGTCCAAACCCAGCTCCCTTATCTATTCTCCCCCTTCCTATGGCACCTTCCCTATCCCAGATATCTAAGCCAGTGCTAGCAAACTCAGATGGAAACAGGGACCATTAAACCACACATAAGGATTCTATGTACTGACTTAGCAAACCATATATAAGTATTATCTATGTTTTATTGTATTTTTATGTTAACTATTTCCCAATCACATTTTAATCTAGTTGGGGCCCACACTAGAGAGTGTTGTGGGCTTCATGTTTGAAACCTCTGATTCAGGCTACAGACCTTAGAATTTTTCATTCTTCTCTTTCATCCTTTTCCTTTGTTCAACCAACTATAAAAGCTTTGATTCTTTCTTCTATGTTTCTCAAATTTGATCCCATTGTCTCCATTTCTCTTTTAACTAGACTGCCTTCAAGACCACCAGAATCCAGATGATCCAAATTCAAATCCTGGTTCTGACATCTACTGGTTTGTCACATGACCGCTGAGTTTCAGCTTCCTTATCTCTAAAATGGGTATGACAGCTTATTTTCACTTTTTAAAATAACACAGTATAAACCTCAAAGCACTATTATCCCTCTGAACTACATGTCACATATCCTGCCCTGATAGATCAGGATAGACCAGAATTCAAATCCTGCCTTGGGCATTTAATTCCTGTGAGAGCCTGGACAAGTTACTTGAACTCTCAGCCTTAGTACTCTCATAATTAACCATAAAAAGGAATACTAGCACCTATCAGAGTTGTGAGAACTACGAGATCAAACCTAAGTGTTTTACCAACCTTAAGGCACTATATAAAGGCTAGTTCTTATTACTATTGTTCATTTTCCTGAAGTATAATTTTCACTGCTAAAAAAGCTAAAACAATCTTGGACATTATATAGAAAAGTATTGTATTCCACTTACAAAACTAACAGTCACTGGTCACATCAGATCTGGGGTGCCATGATAAACTTCAGGTACATTAAGGTCACTGAGAAATCAAAATGAATCCAAGATGGCAACCTGAGTAGTGAAGAGTCTGGAAATCATGTTATCCAAGGGATAGTTGAAAGAAGTAAAAGGTAAAAGTGAAGACTCAGAGCTCTCTTCAGATATTTGCTGGGCTATGACATGGAAGAGCTACAACATTGTGGAGCTGACCTGGGTCTAATACTTGATAGTTACAGAGAGGCAGACATTGTTCGGCATAAGAAAAAACTGAAAACTCACATTTTTCAACAGTGAAATAAATAGCGACCTTCCCCACCATGGGAAGTGCTCAGATGGACAGTGGTCATTCACCAAATCAGTTATAAAGGGAATTCGTACATGATGAGGTGGCTAAACTGGATGGCCAACATAACTGACATTCTTACGTTACCACTCTGCTCAAAAGATTTTCTGTTGGTTCCTATTTTCCACCACATCAAGTTAAAATGCCACTGCCTCACATTCAAAGTCTTCTATAATCTGGCCCTACTCAACCTTTAAAAAAATTTAAAAAATTTTTTTTATTATTCCACTTTTTACTATTTATTATTACTACAGCATATTTTACTATTCTACTAAAAAGTTCCCTTGGGTCAAACCATTTTTCTCATTATGTCCCACCCTAATTCCTGCTTTTATTCACTTACTCCTCTTGTCTGCCTGTTCAATACTGTCCCAATCCCACCTTTTCCATCAAGGAATTCTCAACCATGATAATTCCCCCTCATCTCTCCCATTTCTGCACTCATTATGAGCACTGAGGAGCTATTTATTTAAATTCCAAGTTTGATGAAGTCTGGGCCCACCTGTCATATTTTTCTTGCATCTTCCAGAGTAATGTGGCACATTTTCATGAACCAATTTGTAAAATTCAAAGCTAGTTAATCTTTCATAAATGGCTCACAGAAAAATCACTGCTAATATACAGATATTGTTAGTCCAATATACAAACAATTAGCATTTTAAACAAAAAATTACTCCAAGTATCAGAGATCTGAAATTCTAAAATAATGAGCTAACCTTTCATGTGGCAGACCAGAACTAGAGGAGAAAGCAAACACGTCTTCAATCTAACATTTATTTAGATTTTTTTTGCAACTATAAATTACAATCACAAATACACCTGCAAGTCTTTGTCTTAGTTTGTTCAACTAAAGTTTTATGTAAGCGTACACAGTATGTGTCAGTTTAAAACAAATCACAGTACTCCTTAATGCGTTTTGCAAGACAGGATAAAACATCTTGGACCCAACTTCTTGGAAATAAATATCAAGTGACCATAAAAAATTCAGCCATTTTAGTTATTCAGTGAAGTTCATGCATATTCAGTGTAGAGAATTAAAGCTCCTCCTTGAAATATCCCAGTTTTGCCAATGACATCTCTTTTCTCAACTGCATAACTTCCCAAAACATCTGATCAACTGCACAAAAGAGAAAAAAAAAGGACATGGAAGTCATTAAGGAAAGACTACCCTACATTCTAATTTAATTTTTCATTGAAGCACATTTGAAACCAAAGAATTAGTTTAAACTCCCATCACTAAATCCTGTGCCCAAGAAATCTGAGTCTATATGCTTCTCTTCTTATTAAAAACTATTCATTGTTTTAATTCATTTTGTGATGGCTGCAGCTAACACTTAAAAATCGTTATTAGAGTAGATATGCCATAATATTTTAAATATGATTCAACTCCATCAGAAATTAATGCTATGCTTGTATTGTAGTACACATGTATTAAAAGTTACTTTGTTTCAAGAGGAAAGAGGCACTTCAGTGCCATTTGCAATATAAATGTTGTTATCATCAACAATTACATTAATGCTCAATTACTTAAGAACTTATTATCTAATTCTTAGATCTTGTTCTGGCTGGCTACCTCCCGGCCATTTCTGAACATCTTTACGAGAAAGTGAGCAAGAAAAAAAAAGGGACTCAAATTCAGTCAGGCTACCCCTAAGTACAGTGGTAAAAGGTGTATTATCGAATCAAACTGTTGACAAAAATTAATTGGGAGCAATTTTCTATGGATTTAAATTACTCAACTTTTCCTATTACAACGGCTAAGACTTGGTTTTATAGTTAAGGGAACCAAGAATATTCATTTTGTTTCTAATAACAATGGATTTAAAAATTTTAATAGATTTCTCTTACACATGCACGGGTTTATGATTCTACAAAATGCTATGGAAGGGTTAAAAAAAAAAATGTATCACCTCTTCCCCTAAACTCATCTCCTAGAAAGCTTTTAATTTTCACGAGGAAAAAACAAACAAAACATCTTTGTCTTCACCATAAAACTTTTTTTCTGTAGTTCTAACAAAAAAATAAACATCTCACTTAATATGAAGTATTTGTTTTCCAACTTAGCAACAGTCTTTAAAATGTCTTTGCTAGTCTAATCCTATGAATAGGTGTCTGACAGCAGTATTACACAATCTATCACACAAAAACCTAAGCACACCAATAAAAACTTTTAATTTGAGAATCCCTCAGATACCATAGCTCAACTATTACAATTATAGCTGTATAGGAAAAACACATGAAAATATCCAAGTCAAGGAGAGGATAGCTTAGTTTTGAACTAGCATGTTTTGTTCCACACAAAATTAGAATTTGCTTGGTTCATCTGGATGAAAAGTAACAAAACACCACTATTTATTTCAAGTATAGGAAGATTTTCTGCCCCCAGCAAAAAATGAACACATAAAAGCCCATAAATGGCATTTTACCCAGCATAAAATTAATATGGCCTCGGCAGACTGCAATGATGATGCACTACGCTAGTCCAATGTCTGCTACGAGCTAGTTTTTGGATAGCTATGTCCAATTCGTAAGACTTTTCTTGGGTTTTAAGGTCCAATTTTTTAGCCTGAAACTTGAATAATCTGAGAATTATTAATAATTACTAATTATGAAGGAAGACTATATTAAAAATTAACACACTTGCTTGAATTTGGTTCTCCCAGGTATATCATCTGCACGTCTCTCCTGATTTAGAATACAGTAATCTTTATTCCATTCAGTACTGTCCTCACAATGGCTTTACTAATTTCATACATGTAAGCAAAAAATATAGAAAAAAAATGTATTGTTAGCTCTTTCATGGTTTATCACCAATTAAAACAAATCTGACTGCCTCTAGATTCTGTTCCATTCCTTGAGAGGCAGAAATTCAATGAGCTATGTACTACCCTCATGTACATTGACTAATCACACCCCTGAAGATAAAACTGCTCCTGTCTAGAGGCAGAATGATTAAAACAAAACAAAAAAAATCTAATGCACTTAATTCCTAACTTATGAATCAGTTTATTAGTATTTAAGAAACTCAAGAAAATGCCAATATTAGCATTCCTTCTTTTTTTCAGCATTATTACTAGGGAGTAAAAATATATTCCAAGTTTTTAATGCATAGTTGAATGCAAGCATTTGCTAGGATAGGTACTCACCATCCTGTTGTTTTACAAGTCCTTGCTGGATATAGCGAATGTATGTAAAAAAGTTACACACTGATGTGATCTAAAGCCAAAATAAAAATGTTACAAAAGGTCAACATGTTATATACATATTTACATATAAGGTAAATTTAAATAAAAGTTATACAAATTACATACCCTGTATCTGCAAAAAGGAGAAATGTAGTAGTAGCTGCTGGAGTCTCCTAATTTAATCCTGTGTTTGCACGACTTACTCTGCCCACTCAGAGCACACTTCCTGTAGAATAATTACACACCTGAGTTACTTACTCCTGAAAGCACCTACCCTGTCCATTCCATGCAGAAACGATAATATTGAGCATAACTAGCTGGATAGTTTGTTTTAGTTGGATTAGGTGGATTTAGCATAATAATAGTTGGATGTAACAATGTTTGGAATATTTTCTGAAATCCAACAAAATGATCATTTTCATTGTGTATTTTTTGTTATATTTGTAACAATCTCCCACAAAGAACACTGAAGTAAAGCAGTGAGGTCTGTACTGCTTGCAGTGTTTGGCCAGACTCCTAGCTAATGTGATCTCTAATGCTAACTGGCAGGTGGTACTCTGCAGACAGTTAAGAAGTAGAAGACAGGTGGCATTTTTGGTCTCAGGGGAAGGAATTCTGTGGCAGTTCAATTCTATCACATCCAGAAATGAATGAAGGTGCCAGTAACTGGCTACAAAAGGATTTCCATCTGTTAGGTTAGTGA
The DNA here is from genome assembly GCF_028372415.1 of Notamacropus eugenii. NCBI lineage: Eukaryota > Metazoa > Chordata > Mammalia > Diprotodontia > Macropodidae > Notamacropus > Notamacropus eugenii. Next base: position 247,333,307 of record NC_092874.1, on the reverse strand, counting down.
CAGGAGAGTTGCCTACAGGGCAAAAATGAGAGATAAACAAAAGGAGAAAAATAGGACAGTCCTCGGCTTTCCATCTGGGGTACAACATACTCCTTTCTTACATGAAAAATTGATCATGGCTCTAATGTTTGCCAAAATATAATAAGCAACTTCAAGTTAGGATTTAGATGACAGAAAAGATAAAACATTTGGCTGCATTTTAAGGTCTAAATTATTAGGTGTGGTTTTAAAGACATAACCGCAAAAAAATTACATGTACCCTATAGATTTATGACGACACAACAAACCCCTACTTTAATTTTTGATAATTCTTTTGGCATAATGATTAGTCTAAAGAAGTAAAGCTATATGATGACAATAACAGGAGCTAACATTTATATAGGACTTCAGGGTTTGCAAAACACTTTACATATTATTTCATCTAATTCTTACAATAATTCTGTGCAGTAGGTGCCACTAACCTCATTTTACAGATAAGGAAACTGAGTCTGAGAGAAATTAAATGGCTTGCCCAGGTTCACACAGCTAGTAAATGTCAGAGGGAGGATTCAAATCCAGGTCTACCTGACTCCTAAGCCCTTCATTCACTCTACCTGCTATGGCAAGTTCCCTCCCAATAAGTAACATTAAATAACCCAAGCTATATGTACTGATATTTCAAATTACGATAAAAAAACAAAAAAGTCACTCCACCACCTACATCCTCAAATGGATTTGGGAGTTCCCCATAATGACAGATCATAAGCCATCCACGTGGCTCATAATCCTGTGTTACTCCCATCTACAACCTCCACAAGGTTCATTACACGGACTCCACCCAAAGTGCTGGAGGCCTTCCTCCCTTCCTCAAGAGAATAAATATGGAACATCTTGCCATGTTCCTGTCTACCATTCCTCACCACATGGATAGCCCATATTCTCATCTTGTTATACCTCTCTTTGATGACATCTTTTGGATCTCTTCTTCCTCAGAGTTCCTCACTAGAAATACACTGCAGTCTGCCCACTCCCACTATGTGCCTTCCACTACCAATGGTGTGATGTTCACCTTTAGTCTTTTTGAAGGGAGGGTTGTTCCAGGTCTGGCTGCCATAAAGCCACAACACCAAAATGTCAGTATTAAAAAGATAGGTCTTTGCTGAGGTCAGTAAAAGTGCTCTGCAACTTCATGAAAGAAATCCAGCCCATCTCCTCCTCCTTTTCAACCCTGGGCCCAGTCTATATTATCTGTCCCAGAAATGTAAACAATCATGATAAGGTATCTATCCAAATTTATGTTGACATCTGTGCAAGAGACAGTTTCCAGCCACGGAGTCTTGCATGTGTGGATGGACACACTGTATTCTTCTGAGTGACTACAGATCTCTATTGAGAAGTTCTGAAATGTCGTGAGGCTTAATGCAACCAACACAATGTTACCCACAATGAGTACTGAGAGGTCTTTCTCCTTGACCTGTGCTCTCTGCTGAATCTCCTCCACTGCAATGGTAAACACAATGGGTAAGCACAATCTTCCCTATTTTATACCTCACCTGAGGTTTATTATTGGACATCAATGAATATTCTGTTGTTACATCTTCAAAGAAACTTATCTTGATCTGTAGATGGGAGGCAGCTTTTCCTAAGAGTGCTCCTAACCAGCCACTTCATTCTACTAACTTGGATGCTTTTTTTTTTTTTTTGGCAGTCAACAAACAATAAACACAAGGTGGACCTTACTTTGATGGTAAAGATGTATTCTGTTGTTGAATATTGTTTACCTGCTAGTTCCACACAAAATCTGCCTATTGAAAATGTCCTTAATCCATGTATCTATAATCCTCGTAAAAACTGTGTGAATGGGACAGTGGTTGTTGATGTTTTCTTGGTCACAATGAGATCTCATATATTTTTTCCACATTTTTGGTACTTTCCCCTCCCTTTAAATACCTGGTCAATTAAACCAATCTCTCAATGCCCTTATAATGATATTGACTCCAACATTATTAGTTTCACATTATATTTCTCACTGTATTCTTTCCCTCTCTCCTCAGTCTAAGTCTTCTTTTAAGTACCTAATTACTATAAGAATTCTTAAATTTTCAAGCAAATTATAAATAAAGGGATTTTATATTGTATCTTTCTGAAAAGGCAAGAATTTGTAATATGAATAAATACATTGCAAATTTATCTTATTTTAGTTAAAGTCAGATTTTCCAATGATTTCCCTAAAGACAAACACATTCGTATAATATTTCATGCTCTCACAAACCCGGGGTACTCTGGGTGTGAAGATATGAAATACTATGTAGGTATTCTATATCAGTCCTACTCTGTTGCAGTCTGACAGGGAGGTGATCCTGACTTCTCAAAGGCTATGACAGTGAAGATTGGGCACCCTGTAGCAGGTTCTCCTATGCTGGAAAAAAAGGCTTCAAGTACAGCCTGTGAACAGACTGAAGACCAGCCTTGCTAATCACGGTAAGGTTCATCATCTACATGCTACCCTCTTCCTAATGATTTTTTTTTTTTTTTTTGGCAAAGGCAACCCATGAAATGAAGAAAAATATAAAATGGTCCCAGATCTGTGCCCTAGATCCTCTGTTTCTGCAGTGATGGTGTCCAAGTAGAGGGAAAGGAAGCAGAGGGTACTAAGAATCACACAGTTTCTGGACATCAACATTCATTAAACTACAGTAAATTAACTGCTACAACAAGGAGACCAAAAGAGTGGAGAAAATGCTTTTAGTCAGTAAACACTTGACATACTTGCCAAATGGAGAGAGATGGCTGCCAACGGCAACGCTGGGTTAGAATATAAATTTGTAAAATCTTACAAACCAGAGAGAAGCAGTGAAGGGTAAAACCAGTCTAAAAAAAATCAGGATATCCAATCAAACTAAATCATCCCAGGGGTATATGAAGATAAAAATGGAAAAAGCACTAAAAACAAAAGAAAAAAATGGAAAAGATTTGCAGAAACTAGTATAAAAAACTATTTTTTCTATAAAGGACAGGAACTACCACTAATATCATGTCTCTAATATCACAGTTCATGAAGTGTTTACAGAAGTATAAACAGCATATAATGTATAAAAAATAGTAAGTAAAAAGCATCAATGTTCTTTTTAGGGAACAAAGCAGACAAATTGGATCAAATATGGAGAGAAGACTCATGGTGGGAGGCAGAATAAACTGCAAGGGCATTGAGGGAACAAATTTATACAAATCATCCTATAATTATTTGCTTTGTTGTCTCATCTCTTCCTACACATAAGCACCACCTATCTTGTCACCTAGATTTCAAAAAATTTGAGAACAGGGACCTCATCTTTCCTTATCTCTTAGAGTACTTGTTAGACGGCCTTACATACAATACATTCAAACTCCAATCGCCCAGATCTGCAGAAGTCTCAATCCAAGCACATTATTGGCAGAAATATATCTGGATTGACTACTTGACCAGGGGGCTTAGAAGACCTGGATTCAAATCCTGACTTCCTTCCATACTATTTGTGCTCTGACTTCAGTTTTCTCATTTGTAAAATTAGGGAGCTGACCCGATGATTTCTAAGCTTCTAGCTCTAACATTCTATGATTCTTATTGTACTAATATGATAAAAGTTAAATGTTGGGTGATAACTCTGCATATAGGAGCAGAGTTGTCCAACTAAGCCGCTCCTATGTGGCCCCAAGCAGATTAAAATGCAATTGGGAATAATTTGCAAAATAAATAAAAACATGATACCACACAGATCATTTAACGCGCAGTTTTCTAAGCCAACATGTGACCCACAGAGATCCATTTCTATTTGAGTTTGACATCACTCAGAGACAAACTAAATTATAACATACAGTAATAATTATACAGCAATAATTATAACTTGTGGAAAATTTAAGTTACGAAACAGAACTGGAAATATTTAGCCCAATTTAAAATTCTCTAGTGTCTACTGAATGGGGGCACTCTCCACCCCTATGTTCATGACTCAGTCTAAAGGGTCACCAGGTGAATCCCAGCCTAAGCGTCTGGCATCAAGGGGAAGTGAAGCTCATAAATACAGAAGGAACGCCTCAGAGCAACCAACAAAATAAAACTGCTATGACAATTCACACGCATGTTAAATTTCCAAATAAAGCTCCCATCACTGCTATGACACACCGAATTCCCTTCTGCCTGGAAAACGTGTCCTACAAAGAGGGGGAACACGTGCTCCCACTTTGGTTCTGCTGTCCTGAGCTGGGCTGGGCCATTTTCCCAAAGGGTGGCAGAAGCTCCCTTAGTGATGCTGTGCATTTCTGCTTCCACCCCGGATCCCTCGTGGAAAGACCATGTCTGCGTGAGGACTGGGGTGGGGACAGAAACAAAGGGAGGCATTTCCCTCCCCATGTAATAAAAACCACAGAAGGCTTCCTTCTCAGGGTTTAACACCCTCATATGAAACGAGAGGGCTCAGACAGATCACCTCTGGTGGCTTCCAGCTCTATGATTCAGCAGGAATGGGTACTGAGCAGAGCTGTAACTGGCAGTTTTTCACCTGGGGCAAAAACAGGTAGGGGCAAGGAACAGGAAAGGGACAGCAATAGTGAGCACAGAGCAATACTGGGGGCAGGCCATCTTCCAGAGAGTCTGGGCCCTATCCCAATGAGGGCGTTAAGGGATGAGAAGGAGGAAGTCCCCAAGAAGGGCACTACAGTTTCAGGGTCCTGGAAGTGACAACATGGGCATGATGGTACCATAAGGTAGGCCAGCAGGGGATGCCAATGCAAGGGGTGGGTATGGTGGTTACAACAGGGAAGAAATATATTGCCTCACAGAAAGGAGGAAGTGTTTCTTCAACACCCTGGACCAAAGCCCCATTCTCTTTGCACTAGTTATGGGCTTTGCTATTTAGCACAGCAGGAATTATTCATGCACTCATGATGTTAAGGAGTAAGACTATCACTTCACATCTTATTTGGTAATATAAGATTCTATGTTGATCTGAGGGTAATGGAGTCCTTGGGCCACCAGGACCCATTTCAAAGGAATGACATGAAATCCTCCCATATTAAACAAGCATTCAATAATTTTCACAATTTTGATAACTAGACTAACATACTTTGGTCCTCCACATTCAACTGCAGAAGCTTTGACAAAGCGAACAGGTTGCAGTCCCACTGGTTCAATGCTTAGGGTATTGTTTTCCACGGCCTCCAGAACAGCTGAAGCCAACTTAAAGAGAAAAAAACCCACAGATAGATATCAACATTTGATACATACAGCTATTTTAAAATTCAGTCCCCAAACTGCACAACCTTGGTCCTAAGCAAGGAGAAGGAAGAAATGCTATAACCACAGCTCGAATGCAAACTCCCTGATAATTTCTTTTCTGCATTTTTATCTCCAAAGCCTAAAATAGTACCTAGTATACAGTAAGAACTTAAAAATTAATGATTAATTCAACAATTTTTCTTCACATAAAGGCAATTTAATCATTCCCAATATGGCACATACTTCTCTTTTTTGACTCAATCCAGTAGGATTAAAATTTTGCCTTTTTCAATGTCAGTACTTTTTCTTTTACTCTATATTTTCTGCTTTTATTTTTGTACACAAGATTCTATAAAAGAATAACCAAACATTATGTTCTCATGCCCAGAACTAAACAGTCAGTGCTATGAAGAGGCGGTTAAAGAGCCACATACCTTTTATTCTAGGAAACTCAAAAAAGTAAAAGATAATGATTTCTTTGAATTTCAAACAAAAAAATAACAAATTACTATTTGCTGACTTGAGTTCTTACTATATGTTTCTGATCAGGAAAGTGTGGGAGGAGGGAGGGAGCTAGACCACAGTCACATGTAAGAGCTGCCATGATTACATTTTAGCTGAGTGATTTGCAATGGAACACTGCAAAAGCTTCAAGCACAAATGGTCCTCACTAGTCACTGACACTCATATACATGTTCATATTTGTGAAGTTCTTTCACATTCACTCTCCCGCCTAATTCTCCCAAGAGGCCCATGAGGTAGTTGGGAGAGGTGATACCTCTATTTTACAGACGAGGAACCTAGGCAAGCCTCTTGGACTTGTGTAGACAGAAACTCAACCAAGGTTTTTGATGATGATGCCTGAGGATAAAGACAGCACTTCCTCTAGGACTAAATCTCAGGACATAAATCCAATCCCCATTACACGTTTAACATTCCATCCCTCAGACACACATTTCAATGCAAATGACCATCTGCTCAAGATTAGTAAGAAGGCCAGAATTCAAGAATTCAGAACTTACTATGAGACTGTGAGTAAAACAGACAGATAAGGAAGGGAGGACCTGTGAGGATCTGTATGGATTAAGTGGAAGGAGGACGGAATCCAGAGAATTTTGTAAACAAATATATAACATTTTAAAGCTATCTATTTGTATTAAAAATGTGTTTTCTGCAAATAATATATTAAAAATGTGGACAGCACAGAACAATCCTAGACAATACCAGATTTTTACAATACATCCATGTACTCAAACTTTAAAAAAAATTTTTACCTCACTTCTGGAAAAGGTCAAGCATGGAAATATATCTTCCTGATAAATTTTGTCTAAGAACGGGCATGTCCTGTCCATTGTGGGTTCATCCTTCCAAGATCTGAACTCATTATACAGAGATAAGTCAGCCTAATAAATAAATTCAGAAAGCATTTTTTAAAATTCAAATTCCCAATTATACCTATTTATAAGTAATGCTAAAGCAACAATTAACAGCTTTTGATTATCAACATTATGAGGTATGTGTAGAAATCAATCTTTTTCTTCATCCCTATTCCTCAACTCTTCAGATCATCATGAAAGGTAAAAGAAAGCAAGGTAGAAAATGTCTAAGTTAAACAATACTTCCTGCAAACATTTCAAAAGATTCATGATTTCACTGATGGGAACTACTCTTTACCAACACATATAACAACATTTCCATGCCTTAGTAGAGTGTTTCATGACCTGCTTTGGTCAAAATCCTACCAAAACACCATGTTGTATCCAACATTCTGATAAGGAGGTTTCCAAAACTTGGCTAAGCTGATCCTTTAACACTAATCCATTGCTGAGCTGGCATACTAAAACCATTTCAGCACAGCACAGCCTACTAGAGCTTACATTCCACTAACATGCTTTCAAGCACCCAGAAGATGCTCCAAAATACACACAAAAAAAGACCAAAATTGGTTTAAAGTGAAGGGAAAATATACTCGCAAATTTTTTTCTTAAAAAACAAAACAAAACTCTTTCAGGCAACCAGGCCAAAGTAAAACCACATATCCCAGAGAAAGCTTCTGGCCTAAGGAAGTCATTTACAAATTTTGTGAGGTTACAGCACCTCAAAAGCTTTCAACTAAGTAGCTTGAACACAATAAAGTCAGAGATCTTTTGTCTTGCGTATGTGTTTCCATTAAAGCCATAATGTGATCATAGTATCTTATGGAAAAGGACAAGTTTTGTATTACCTATTATCTGTTCTAGATACTAAGATTTAAGTCAAATTTATAGTTTTCCTTTGTCTAATACTTTTTGAAATAATTTTATAAAACATCAACATGTATGTTAAATAAAAAGTTTTCATTATTTTATTATTTATTTTAAATGATAATATACATATATATACTTAAAATATAATATACTTATTATGCACTTCAAAGCATTCATAAAGTAAAAGCAAAACCTTGCAAATGCATCCAAAAAATGGTAAAGATAACCTTCCTCATTAAGTAAACAACGGGAGAAATAAGGCATGTTCAAACATTATAAAAATCAGTAATGTGAATGCAAATGTTGCCAGTACTATGTATTAGTTAATGCACCACACAATGGAAAATTTAGTCTAAATATAACAAAATTAAGAGTAGCAAATTTAAAACGTATAGCAGAAATCAATGCAACAAATTCAACAAAATGTTTATTTTCAAACTCTGAAGCTGTATGCCATGCTTAGAATTGCCCAAATGCTGACTTTTTTTTGTACATTTCCTATTATGAATTTAAAAAAAAATAAAGTTGGATATGTATTTTTTCATTATTAGTATCACCCTTTTTTCCCTAAAATGCTATCCAATTAAATGAAATTACACCAACTTTGATTATTCAACTACTAGCCTCTGCCTGCAAACTTAACTGAAAAGTAATCCTACTCCCTCGAAGGACTGAATTAAAAAACCTGATCAGTGGCTTCAAAAATACAACTCTCAAGTTGACATTTTCTAGGTCCATTTCAAGGTCCATTTTCTAGGAATGGCTATGAGGGTTAATGTGAGAGTAACAGTTCTAATCTAGGTCCCAAGTGCTAATTCCAAATGACCTCTAAACTCGGAGAGTTCCACATCTCCCCAGTTTTTAAAAAAATTCAAAATGTAAAATCACTACAGCTTGGTGGGTTGAAGAAATCTCAATTCTGCAAGTCTTTTTCATCTTAAGATTTAGCACTAGCAATAAAATTACTACCATCCAAGACAATCTCAGCCAACCGCCCTTCATTTACATAACATAAAAAATGTAAAGATTTTTCCTAACTAAAATAGCAAGACTCAGAAACTTACCAAGATTCCAGTGGTATTCCAAAGTCAGCCAGAGGAGAAGGGGACTGAAGAATCCCTGAAAGAAGTCAGCTCTACATATAGCCTCCCCCATTTAAACACTGTATTGTGTACCACAGAATCTGTTGGCAGAAAGCCTAAGTGACATCTCAGTGACGAAAACTAAGAAGCGTCAAAAGGGCCAGGCGCACAGTCCTGGACCAGTTACCTCTTTGCAGTCTTTGACAAGAGGCTGCATCACACTGAGGTCCTGATGACTGCTACTCATAGCACTGCTGGTACTTTTATTTCTTGCATGGCCCTTTTTAAAAGGAGCCTTTCCGCTTGGTGGGAGCTCTTGAATTGGTGACGTTGGTGAAGTGGACAACACAAGTGTCTTTAAGGCAGCAACTTCTGCTTGAAGTACATCAATCTTAAAAAGAGTGCAATACAATTATTTATCTACTAAATACTTTTTTGATAAATACAGACACGCTTCATCTCTAAGGACAGGACATTAATTTTATTCATACATTATACAAAATACTGGAAAGAGGGAAATAAACTCTCTTTTTTAATTATTTTTCTTTTCTGGCTTAGATTGAGTTGTCTTTCAGATTTTAATTAAAATCAACAAATCTAGATAAAAAAATTTTTAAAAATTTTAGTTTTGTTCCACTTCCAAAGAATTAAAAGCTCAAGATCAGTTCTAGTTCATCTCAAAATAAATGATGTTGTCTCTGTTCTGTTCTGTGTTGGTGATCGGATTTCAAGTATCAAACACCAATACAGTGCCTTGTACATAATAGGTGCTCAATAGATGTAAATAGTCACATATATTGATAGAAGATTTTATGACAAAATCTGATTATTTCATCCTTTTAGGCAACATGTAAAATGTATGAAGGAGTTTTAGAAAAGAGTAACTTTTACTCTTAAAATGCCTGGGGAATTTCTATCATTTTTCTACCATTAAATACAGCAAAAACTTACCTTTCCCTGTGCTTCTTTCAATTGTTTTTCAGCTGTTGCCTGCTTGATATTAGCTTCTCTCACCATTTTATGAGCTTCCTACAAAATGTTAATAATATAGTGCAAATTTTGGAATAAAAAATTCTTAAGATTTGTTTTTTTAAAAAAAAACTTTAAATGTTACTTTTTACCTAAAGAAGGGTAAAATCTAAATGCCAACTATGGCATGATAAAGGTACTAAATATGGAAAGGCATACTGAAAACAGTTTATGTCGTCTTTTGGAATTAGTGTATAACTGCGTACATAATTTTAGGAATCATTTCTGATTATAAAATAGGTATCTCTATAAGCAAATATATCAAATTGTGCATCTAACATAAAAATAATAAGGTACAAACATAATAAATAGATGCAAAAATTTATAGGATCAATTTAATTAACTGAATGTTAGGAATAAGAATACATCCTGTTATGGCCTAGGTGTCAATTTTGCAGTCATATCACTTGTAATTAGCTTTCACATATGAGACATAGCACATACATGCACAAAGAACAAGTAAAGACATAAAAACATGAATAAGGATGCAATTTATAGATATGAGTCTGTCTAAAAGGCTTTAGCATGTTAAGGTCTAAAAGGTCAGGAAATGATCTACAAGGCTACTTTCTATATTGTGCATTGGAACCTAAGACATTTTAGTTTTTAATTAATAGGGTCTTCTTGTATTAGTACCACAGATAAATAACTAATTTGCTCCCTTTCTTGAGTGTACTTACATTAAAAGTAAGAAGACCTCGATTCTGGTCCTAGCATTGCCACTAACCAGGAGTGAAACCAGGGACATGTCAATTAAACTCTCTAAGCTTCAGTTTCTCCACCTGTAAAATCATAGTACCTGTTCTATGTACCTCAGAAGGTTATTATAAGGGCAAAATAATAATGTGATGCACACAGTAGGCATTCAATAAATACTTCCTGAATGGATAAATAATAAACAAGAAATGGCTTAGCAAAATAATATGTAAATTCAAATTACTAGCTATTTAAGGCTTTAAAGGAAGTATATTACAACCTCCTGTCTTTTTAAGATTAGAGCACTAGATCTCTGCTTTTGTATGTGTGTATATATGAACACATACACATACATACACCCCAATGGGTTATGACCAAAAACTAATCTTTAAAAAGCTAATGGCTACATTAAAACCAGTCTAAACAGACATATAAATGGATCAGCTTTTAAATTCAAAGTTTAGATTCAGCATTCAAGTGCATTATTCACAACCATCTTAAACGGAGGAATTTTACTACTCATCATGTTTACTGGCAGAGAAAATAAAGTATGTAAAAAGTGTTTAAAATAAGGTACGCATGTAAACTACCTAATAATAAAAACAATTCACTGATCCCAAAAAAATCAGAAAGTCTCCAAGAATGAGAAAAAAATAAAAGAGATCACCAAAAAAAATCTATAAAAATCTATTTTTGATACATATTCATGTGTGTTCTGAATACTATTTTCTTCACCACAGAAATATTACAAATAATATGTGATATTTGCAAATACACATATATAAGTAACATAAAAAAGTAACAGGGGAGTTCCATTGCCAGGAAGCATATAATACAATCATAGAGATCATCTGTTGTTATTTATCTGTCACAGATAGAACCTAAAAATAGGGAAGGCCTGTCTTTCTGCAACATCCTCTCACACACGACACATATTTTCACAACACCCTTACTCAACTCCTTTCAAAAAGGTGTTATGGACTGGCCACCTTCTTCACTTTTGTTCATGGGAAGCTTGGGGATGTCAGTTTACTAGACCGGAAATTTAATTTCCTAGCATCATATAATACAGTTACGATTTGCTTTTTTTTTTCTTCAGTATTTATAGGTGGCAACTAGAGAATATGCTTTGGCACATCTTTTTCAAAATTATAACTTTGCTTTAGTTAACAGTTTTATGCCTGATCTTTTTATAAAAGTCTTACTCATCACAGACCTCACCGTAAATCTCTCCCTTCCCATTTACTTAATTTACCCGCCTCTTGTCTTCTTTCAAGGACTTGCTAGTGTAGAAGAAGATAGCTTGGCTTAATTACTTCTATTTTAAAACTGTCTCTTATTGCTTGCTCACAAAGGGTATACTCCCGTGCCTAGAAAGACACTGTCCAACTGTTAAAGCCGGCCAGATCTTAGTGACACTGTGTTTCATGACAAGAGCTCTACATTCTGGAGACAAGTCTAGCTAGTCAGTTACCTGGATCCTTTTGTACCTAACGGTTTCTCTTCTAGTTTGCTGATGTATATGACACAATTCAATTCTTAAGCTTCTTCCTGAAGAAATGTCTTTCAACATGGCTAGCTATTGTTTCTTTTTTTTTTTTTTTTAATAAAAATGATGTGCAATCTTGCCTGAGAAAATGGTATGATTCCATGAAACAAAGTAACTATCCAGGCAATCTAATAAACTAACTCACACTAAAATAATAATGAAAAACAGCATAGTATAGTTTTGAACTGGCAGTGTAGTAGACATTTGTTGTCTGAGGACTAGTCTGGCTAAGTCCAGAAAGGATCACAACCAGATGGCTAAGCAAGGGTTTTTTTGCCAGAGCAACTCGTTAGAGTCTACTAATGTATCTAAGGATGGTGACGTGCAGCTGCAGAGAGTATACCCAGATGGAGCCACAAACCTTGGGAAGTGTAGAAGTGTACTGGATTACATTACAGCTTCTAATAATCTTCATAAAAAATTATCCATCTCCATTGTAAATTACTAACATTTACCTCCTGAAAAAATTTCTATTAATTATAATTAATTAATTATCAAATAAATGCACCACAACCAAAAGAATGTACATTTCTTTTTTACAGAGTAACTAAAAAGCAGCTAACCTCAAACAGACTAGCTGTGAGTTCTTCTAATTCTTGCCCCAGCTGATCTCGGACTTTTGAAAGCCTCTCACATTCTTCGTCCTTTAATTTCAGTTCCTGTGAAAAACATGCATTTAGTGTGCTTACAAGTGAAACTGAACAGAAGACGATCTTATAAAACTCTGACTTTCCCCGTTTTCTCCACTGAAGCTCTATGCTGCACCTCTTTATAATGTAGAAATGCATCCCACTGAGGCTTCTCAAAGGTTCTAATATCAGAGCACAAGACTTGGTGAGTTCTCTAAGGCTGAAAAGATTTTGTGTCAGACTGGTGAGCAGATTCCACGACATTTATCCAAAAACCAAACTAAATTTGGAGCAGGGTTTGCAGCTCGAATCTGATTGACCACTGGGTAACAAGTAGAGGCAGAAGGAAATGGGAGAGGAGAATGACAAGCCATATGCCTTAATGAACTGAACTACCTCCATACTGATGGACAGTCTTATTATAAATGAAATCAGAAGCTGTAAATACAATTCATTTAAAAAGAAGGGTGGAAGATAGATTTATTATGTGTTGAAAGAAATAAGAAACACAATAAACAGGATAATAGTCACATGGCTTTCAAGTACTTGTGATGAGTGTACACAATTAGCCCACTTTTATTAAAGCAGCTTGGATGACATTTATAGCACTAATTAAAGTAGTAGAGAAATCCTAAAGACTATGCCCTCTCACCCAAAACTATCTTGCACCTATTTTGCATACATTATGTTTCTATACTTATATATCTAAACATTGTCTCCCCGATAGAATATAAGCTCCATGGAGACAAGCTATTTCATTTTTGTCTTTATATCCCCCCAGAACTAACACAATACCCATTTACAGTGGGTGCTCAAGATCTGATTATTGATTTAAATAACTTAGCAAGAGTCTCCAAACTAACTCACTGTGTACTTCGATACTCAGACTTCAAAATGAAAGCAGACAATAGACAGAAGGGAGAATGGTGAAAACTATGTTAGAGAATATGTTTAGGGAATAAGAAATAAAGTAAGCCAAAGATTCACAGACAACACAGAAACTTAATGCTATATACCAAGAATATTTCTTTGGGAAAAAAAACTGGAAAACACCCTGATGGAGGACAAACATCGTCATAAAATCAAGAGTCCTATCATTAAGACAGGAAATGAGTAAAAGTACAACAGCCACAACAAGAAACAGTGTGCATCATCAGGACCACATGCAGCATAAATTCTAGCTGACTGACAACAGCCAAAAAGATTAAAAAAAAAAAATGGGAAGAAAGCACAAAAGGTGAGAAGAATACACTGCATTCAACTAAAGTTGCACCAAAATAACCTGATAAAGACGAAGTCAACTCTAGGAAATGGAAAAAGAAGAAAAGTAAAGACTGATTCTATTACTGTATCCTAAAGAAGCTTAACTAACACAGAACACTTATCACAACAAGGAGGTTGGAAAAGAGACCTTGGAAATCTGCTTTAGCCAGAAAACTTTTAATACCTGTGTGAAATAGAAAAGCAGAGAAGTCAAAGGCAATTCAGACTTAAGAGAACAAATTCATTTGCAAAAAAAAAATTTAGAAGACATCAGAATATCATTATTGCATGAAAAAATGAGAAAACAAGCCTACAGGGTTGGCGTGAGGTATAACTAAGTCACTTATTGTTAAAGTGTACGTAAATGCAGTTCAACATTAAATAGAATAGCCCAAGTGTATAATGGGATTTATTCTCAAGGACAATAAAAGTAGAACCTTCATAAGTAGTAGAAGTCAAATGTGCTCATGCCTGAATAAGATCATAGCACAGAATATTATGCCAGGAAAGGGGGCAAGAACTAATCAAATACAAACACACACACACAAATCCCTGGCAAGGGACAACACAACTTTAAGAGGCATGAAGGGATCACAAACAACAAATAGAATAAAACCAGTGACCTAAAATGACATCAGTAACCATTAAACAACATGCCTTCTTTCTCCTATCTTTATGAGAATGATCTATCTCTGTGGCAATAGGAGAAGGCAACTGATAAGCATTTTAAAGTTTTTTTCTATATCTTTATAATTACCTAATTAAATAAGAGCAGTAGAGAATCTAAGATCTTGCTATGTTTACTGAATTTTAAAAATAGTTTACCTCAGGGCAAATGGAGTCTTAAAGGTTCTTGTCAGACAAGGCATCTCCTACATGTACATTAAAATCACATAAGACCATGCCAGGTGAAACAACTAAAATGATTTTGTTCAATCATCTGCCGAAACTGACATTCTATGTAAAGTCCAAAAAAAAAAGATTCCTGTTTGATGGCAAGGTGCTTTCTCTAAATTCTATTTGCATACAATATTCTTCTAACCACATTTAACAGTTAAAGAAAAAATTCTCTTCCAATGAAATCCACAGATGTTCAAGAAATGGACCTACTCATGTACACAGGAGAAACAGTAGAAATTCCTATTGTTCAGATATAAGCAGCTTGGACACAAAGCCTCAAAAAGAATGCTTTTCAAAGGGTGTTTGCACAGCAATTTTTATTAGTTGTGCTGTGAACTTTTGGATCTTAAGCATATTACGGATAAAAGAAAATGTATAAATAATTTTAACTGGACTGTGAACTCACAAAGAACACAATAAAAACTGCTGCCCTTATTGAAAAGAAACTTTGGATGCTCGAGTCTTTCAGCTTTTCCAAATTTAAAAGCCTGTGTTATGGTTCCTCACAACAAAGAACACTGTTCTATGCAAGAAAAATAATGTGAAAACAACCACTGTGGAATTAGTCAAGTAACACATGCATCTTGGGTAGCGGTAGCCAACAGAGCATCCCTTAGAAACTAGAAAGAACTGAAATGGAAGATGAGACTGCATTAAGCCCCAAGAAGAAGTCATCCTCTCCTTTGACTGCTACAGCATGAGCCACTCTCGCTCACCAACCAGGAGTAAGTAAATGGCCATGTAGTGGAACCACAGGAGCCAGACTCAAACGCTGGCTCCGCTTTAGCCAAGTCCCTCAAGCTCTCTAGACTCTAATCCAGAATCCTTTGGTTGTGAATAAAGGAACGCCTAAAGGGCCAAGGAAAGGCATGTCACAAAAGCAGGAGGGAACAAAGCTAATGTTGAAGGCAAGTTTCCTAAAGTCACAGGAGCACAGATTGAAATCTGGCAGGGACCTCAACAGTCATCTAATTCAACTTCATAATTTTGCAAATGATGAGAAAGCCAAGGTTAGTGACTGGATCAAGGTCACAGAAATCATAACGAGTATAAAGCAAAAATTTGAACAAAGGTCTTTCTACATTGATACTCAACACTGATTCAAGCTCTAGTACTGGATAATGAGCATATAGCACCTGTGTTGTATTGGCACCTGAAAAATATTAAAAGACCTACAAAAGAAGCTCCAGTGCCCTATAGAAGATCTGTGGGATGATAATTAGGGAAATAGAGGCAGCTAGATGGCTCAGTTGACAGAGTGCTGAGCCTGGCATCTGGAAGACTTGAGTTCAAATCCAGCTTCAAACACTTATTAACTATGTGACCCTGGGCAAGTCACTTAATCTGTTTGCCTTAATCCACTAGAGAAGGAAATGGCAAAACACTTTGGTATCTTTGCCAAAAGACAGTATGGTTCACCAGGTTATGAAGAATCCGAGACACATGCTCTGCAACTGGCATGACTACAGACAGTGCCCACCTCCATGAGCCCACAGACAGAGCCACTGATATGTACCATCTCTCAAAGAACACCTGTTCCAGGATGCCTGAAGTCACTGTTGATAATTCATAATTATGGTCATTTAAATTATGCGGACTATAAAAGCAGAAATAATGTGTTTAGGTGACCTACATTATCATGCAGGGAACCTGAATCAAAGTTGTGACAGCCAACTAGTGCACAGAATGCTGAACTCATCACAAATGATGAGGAAAAAAATATTTTAAAATTCATCTCAGGAATTTTTTTGTTTTTAGAGTATAAAAATCAGTAATTAGCATCTTATCTCAAACGAAGCACTTCAACATTGATTCTATATAAGATGTCCAGTGTTCATTTAGTAGAAAATATTTAAGAAAAGGTTAAATATATCTTGTTTAAAACATCCTCAGTATATCTATCAAAGGAAGAATGACTTCAAAGACAGCTACTATTCATTTTATCTTTTTCAAAAAAATGCCCCTAGTAATAGGTACTTCATGCCCTTTTCCTAAAAAAAGGGGAGCATCTCAATGTGGAGCCCAATAGAAATCTCTGAACATGCACACTTGCACACCAAGGTCATGTATTAAATGTCATGACCATCAATCAATGCTGAAGGAGTTGTTGAAAGACAGGCACACTAATGAATTATTGGTGGAACCACAAATGGGTACAACTTGGAATTATGCATAAAAAATCCATAGCCTTTGACCCAGGTTCCATATAAATGAAAATATTTATACACATCTTTTTGTGGTAGCAAAGAACTACAAAGTAGGTTCTCATCGATTGTAGAAAGGCTAAATAAATTGTGATACATGAATGATATGGAATATTACCATACTATAAGAAACAAAAAACATGATAAATAAAGAAAAGCACGAATGGATGCAAATAAGTAAGCAAAGCCAGAAAAACATTATGCATGATTGGAGCAGAACCAGATGGCTGAGTAACAGCATGGACTTTTTAGAGCATTCCCCCCAAACCCAGTCAAATACCTACAAAAAATGGCTCTAAACAAATTCTGGAGCTGCATAACCCACAGATAAAGTGAAACAAATCTCCAGCCCAAGATAGCCTGGAAGGTGGCTAGGAAATGTCTATTGCGCCATGCTGGGAGCAGACTGCAGTCCAGTGTGGGCCCTGTTGGCACAGATAGGAACTGAGCAGGCCTCGGGGGGACTGAATTTCTCACATCTGGGGCAGTTTCCAGACTTCACAAGCCCAGAACACTGACAACAAATTGGAAGGTCAGTGGAAAAAAACCTGTAGGACCAGTGAGAGAGAGCAGAGTGGTCTAGCCCCCGCCAGGGCAGTAGACAAAGGAGGGGATGGGGGAACCTCTGGCAGCAGGGGCAGTTACAGCCACTGTTTCTAGAGCTCTAGGCCCAGAAATTGTAGGGGAATCAAGTGGCTGACAGTATACTCTCCACCCCCACTGGAAGCAGAGAACTACCTTGACAAAGAGCTCAAAAGTCAAGTAAATGGCCGGGGAAATGAGCAAAAACCAGAAAAAGAATCAGACTACAGAATTTTACTTTGGTGACAAGGAAAACCAGAACATACAAACAGAAGACAACAAAGCCAAAGCTCCTCCATCCAAAACCTCCAAGAAAAATACGAATTGGTCTCAGGCCATGGAAGAGCTCAGAAAGGATTCTGAAAATCAAGTAAGAGACTTAGAGCAAAAATTGGGAAGAGAAATGAGAGTGCTGCAAGAAAATCATGAAAAATGAATCAACTGTTCGCTAAAGGAGACCCAGAAAATGTTGAAGAAAATAACACTTTAAAAAATAGACTAAGCCAAATGACGAAAGAAATCCAAAAAGCCAATGAGGAGAACAATGCCCTAAAAAGCAGAAATAGTCAGATGGAAAAGGAGGTCAAAAGTTCACTGAAGAAAATAATTCCTTAAAGATTAGAATGGAGCAGATGGAAGCTAATGACTTTATGAAATATCAATGTGTTTGTAAAACAAAATCAAAGGAATGAAAAAATAGCAGACAACGTGATACATATCATTGAAAAAACCATTGACCTGGAAAATAGATCCAGGAGAGACAATTTTAAAATTATGGGACTACCTGAAAACCATGATCAAAAAAAGATCCTAGACATCATCTTTCATGAAATTATCAAGGAAAACTGCCCTAATATCTAGAACCAGAGGGTAAAATAAATACTGAAAAAATCCACCGATTGCCTCCTGAAAGAGATCCCTAAAGGAAAACTCCAAAGAATATTGCAGCCAAATTCCAGAGCTCCCAGGTCAAGGAGAAAATATTGCAAGCAGCCAGAAAAAAACAATTTGGGCATTGTGGAAATACAATCAGGATAGTACAAGATCTAGCAGCTTCTACATTAAGGGATCAAAGGGCTTGCTATATGATATTCCAGAGGTCAAAGGAGCCAGGATTAAAACCAAGAATCACCTACCCAGCAAAACTGAGTATAACACTTCAGGGGAAAACATGATCATTCAATGAAACAGAGGAC
Organism: Notamacropus eugenii; assembly: GCF_028372415.1. Classification (NCBI taxonomy): domain Eukaryota; kingdom Metazoa; phylum Chordata; class Mammalia; order Diprotodontia; family Macropodidae; genus Notamacropus; species Notamacropus eugenii. The sequence continues at coordinate 247,314,698 of NC_092874.1, read as the reverse complement.
TTTCTTGATGAAAAGACCAGAGCTGAATAGAAAATTTGACTTTCAAACACAAGAATCAACAGAAGCATGAAAAGGTAAACAGGAAAGAGACATCACAAGGCACTTACTAAAGTTGAACTGTTTACATTCCTACATGGAAAGATGATATTTGTAACTCTTGAGACTTTTCTCAGTATTAGGGTAGTTGGAGGAATTATATACATATAGATAGACGATACAGGATGAGTTGAATAGGAAGGAATGATATCTAAAAAAAAAAAAATTAAGGGGTAAGAGAGGAACATATGGGGAAGAAAAAGGGAGAAATAGAATGTGGCAAATTATCTCTCACATAAAAGAGGCAAGAAAAAGCTTTTTCAATGGAGGGGGGAGGTGAGCAGGAAAAAGTGAACCTTACTCTCATCACATTTGGCTTAAGGAAGGAATAATATGCACACTCAATTTGCTATGAAAATCTATCTTACACTACAGGAAAGTAGGGGAAAGGGGGATAAGTGGGGTAGGGGAACGATAGAAGGGAGGGCAAATGGGAAGAGGGGGTGATTAGAAGTAAACACTTTTTTGAGGGATAGGGTCAAAAGAGAGAATAGAAAAAATAGGGGGCAGGATAGGATGGAGGGAAATATAGTCTTTCACAATATAACTTCTATGGAAGTCTTTTGCATAACTACACATGTATAGGACATATCAAATTTCTTGTCTTCTCAGTGGGGATGGGTGAGGAGGGAAGAAGGGAGAAGTTGGAACTCAAAGTTTTAAAAATGAGTGTTATAATTGTTTTTACATGCAACTGGGAAATAAGGTATACAGGTAATGGGGTATAGAAACCTATCTTGCCCTGTAAGAAAACAAAGGAGATGGGGATAAGGGGAAGGGAGGGCAGATTGGGGGAAGAGGTAACCAGAATGCACGCTGTCTTGGGGTGGGGGAGGGGAGAGATGAGGAAAAAATTTGGAACTCAAAATTTTGTGGAAATGAATGTTGAAAACTATAAATAAATTCATTAATTTTAAAAATATATGCATGATTACAACAATGTAAATGGAAAGAACACCACCCAAACAACTGAAACTAAACCTCTTAAATTATGAAAAAAAAAAGTTGTCCCCCAAAGAAGAGACATATGACAAGATGTCTCTCTTGTTACTCTGAACACGTACAAGGGACCTTGATTTTTTTCTTGTTCCTCTTTAAAAAAAAAAAAATAATCTTTGTTGTGAAAGGTGGCTCTCCGGGAGGAAGAAAGAAAGGTTCAGGGGAATTTATGCAATATAAGTAAGAATACGTGCTTCTCCCCAAACACTTCCCCTGAACCAGCATGGTTGAGGAGAGAGCACACTGGTAGTAAGTGTTACAGGTAGGATATGGAGCTACCTCTCCTGACTCCAGAGCCAGCACTTTTTCCTACTATATATACCACAATGTCCCACTAATAAAAGCTAAAAAGGTTGTCTAATGAGCAATACTGGTGACCTCTAAGCAAACTTCATGTTGGTTAAAATAGTTAGCACTGGAGCAGTTAAATGTCAGATGATAAGAGAATAATCCCTTTTCCCCTTTCCCCCAAATTTTTTAATGTCACAAGAACAACCAGAAGATAGCTTTTACTCTACCCTCTGCTCTGGATATCACTCAATATGCATGAGTATAATTTAAAGTGCAAAACCAGCACAGGCCCTAACACCTCCATCTTACTCTAAACTTACTCTAAATGTTCCAAGAAGATTTATGCCTCAACACATTTCTTGCAATGATTTATTTTTCAAAAGTGACTTACCCCAGCTCCCATTCTGAAATAATCAAACAGGCACTATGCTGAAGGTATCACTCTCACACCCACTAGGGATTTTAACTGGCATAAGAAGTAAATGGTGCCCAAATCCCTACCCTACTACTCAAGACACATTCTTTAACAGGCATGATATTTATAAGTAAATTACAAGTAAAAATGAAGATGAATACACCCAAATATATGTACAGAAACCTAATTTCTCTCCTAAGCTCACTTCTACCTTACTAATGGCCATATGGACACCTCCACCTGAATGTACCTTAAGTATTCCAAACTTAACATGGCCCAAAAGAACTCATATTTATCTAATCTATTCCCCCAAATATACTGCTTTATGAATACTTATTTCTGCTGAAAAACGCTGAAGCAAAGGCTCTGTGTTGGCCAGCACTCACAGACTTTAGCACGTTGGGTCCTCAGAGGGAAGTTGTATACCTCTTTCCTCAAGGTTCTTAGAAAAGCCCTGAAGGGTTAAGGGTATTTAATACTACTGTCCACAAGCCTCTATCCAGGGGGTTTTCATTCCCAATTTCATTAACCAATGGAACCCCACCCTGACACTTTGCCCTCAGTTTAACAGTTATTGTCCTCAGCAAACCTACTGGAGGATGTCTGGAAAAGTTCAAAGACCTAACTTTTGGAGAGCTATCCAGGGATTCAAGAAAGTTTAGTGAGCATTATCCTTTTTGAATGCCTTTCCCAGTGAGGTGGCACAGTTCAAAGAAATTAAAACAATAGTCATTCTTTGATGCTTCTAAATGTATCAGATACAATTTAACAAATAAACATCATTTATAAAGTTCTAATAGATTACCTATCTTGGTACATGCTTTCCCCAATCCAAAACAAGGAAATGTGGAGAGAAAAGGAAAAAAAAGTCAACCTCCCCTTCTCAAAGGGAAAGCCTGCTTACTATAGAGTTTCTCAAAATATGGGAGAATTGCCTCCACAGCAATTGGTGTATGTGTAACAATATTGATCTTGGCCCCAGGAGATGGGGTAGGGGTATATCCCCTGATCTGGGCTGGTAGGTACCAAGTCTTACAACAAATGAGCACTGGGTCTAGGGAAATTAGGGTCTTTCTCTTGTCACTTTCTCCCTAAGGTGCCTTTCTATCCTTCACCTACACATAAACCAGGTATCAAGATGAGGGTAATGGACAGTGTCAAAGGCTATAGAGAGGTCAAGAAGGAGAAGGGATGAAAAAAAAAATCTTTAGATCACTGTTAACTTTGGAGAGAGTAGTTTTAGTGGAATAATAAAGTCAGAAACCACAATGTAGAGTTGAGAAGGAAAGTGGAGGTTATCGATTTTAAACAGTCTTCTCAAGAAGTTTAGCCACAAAGGGTAGGAGAGCTAGAGGCAAAAGACAAATCAAGTGAGTGATTTTTGAAGATGGGGGAGAAATGGGCATTTATAGGCAGCAGGGAAGTGACAAGCAGAGAAGAAAGTGAGCAAGTAGGTATGATGGAGCCGGCAATATGCTAAAGAAGATGAGATGGGGAGGATGGAGCAATTTGAGTTCAACACTCATGGGGAGGAACAGGATCAAAAGAGAGAATAGAAGTAATGGGGGACAGGATAGGATGGAGGGAAATATAGTTAGTCTTATACAACATGACTGTTATGGAAGTCATTTGCAAAACTACACAGATTTGGCCTATATTGAATTGCCTGCCTTCCAAAGGGAAGGGGTGGGGAGGGAGGGAGGTAAAGAAATTGGAACTCAAAGTTTTAGGAACAACTGTTCTTGCCACTAGGAAATAAGAAATACAGGTAAAGGGGTATAGAAAGCTATCTGGCCCTACAGGACAAAAGAGAAGACGGAGACAAGGGCAGAGAGGGATGATAGAAGAGAGAGCAGATTGGTGATAGGGGCAAATAGAATGCTTGGTGTTTTGGGGGGGGGGGGGACAAAAGGGGAGAAAATTTGGAACCCAAAATTTTGTTAAAATGAATGTTAAAAGTTAAATTAAAAAAAAAAAGAAATCCATAAAGTAGATGAGATGGAATGGGATCATCTGAACCTGGCAGGGGTTTACCTTGGTAAGGAGAAGGGCCACCTCTTCATGGAAATAGGTCAAGATAGGTCATATTTTGGTAAGTTTCATTAATTCAAAATGGCTATTCACATAAATGAATAATAAATAATTTTAAGTCTCCCAATCCACAAGAATACAGGAATCTCTGGCCCCTAGGCCAGATTAGATCTTCAACTTCATCAGTTTTCATTAGCTACCCTGTTCCTTCAAGAGCAACAAAAGAAGCAGACTTAATATAGTGACTCTCAGACACAAGCAAAAATCACTTACAGTCCATGTGGTATACAGAAAGGTCAATGGAGATGGACTCAGAAGGCCTGAGTTCAAACCCTGTGACCTGCTATTTATTAATTATGTGACTTCTGGCAAGTGATTAAATCTGTATTTTAAAATGAACGCCAAGATTAGATGCTCACAATCTCTTTCAGTGCTAAATCCTACAATATTTACAGAAAGAAGATTCTAAGGAGATGATCGGAAGAGATAACTAAACTCAGAAGTTGGAGAGCAAGAAGAGAAACAGAATCTCTGACAGGACAGAGAAGTGGGTGAAATAAGGAAGTTGGGATTAGAAGGTACAGAGAAGGGGAAAGCTTTATAGGAAAAATACGCATGTTCACTCTCATCTTAAATTTAGGGTGCAGGAAATGTTTGGCCTCTTACTACACATCCTTCTGGGTATGGCCTACTCCTCTCTACCATAACTTCCTGGTTTTTGTTTTGTGCTGTTTACTGAGATTGGCTGTTTTTTTCTCTCATCTCAGCATCTCCCTTTTATTTCCTCCTCCTCTCTTTCTCTTTCCTGTTCTCTCTTTCCTTTGTCTTACTAAAGCATCAGTTATACTACAGCAGGACAAAAACAGCGTCCTTTGCTTATTTTTATCTACCCCACAACCAATACTGACCTAGCATAATATCTTATAAACCACAAGCATTCGATGAATATTTGATAAATATTTCTTTCTACCTTAACTGGTCATTTAAAAATATACCTTAGTTTTTCATTACTGGTTGAATAAAAGTTTATAGTTCTTGCTCTTAATGCATTAAAATAGTGATATGAACATATTTCCCTATCAGAGAAGGGAGAAAAATAAAATAACACGCATTATTTTATTTTTACTTATACAGCCCTCAGTTGTTACCCATGGAACTGGGACCCAGATTTTAAGAGTGTGGGTGATTTCAGTTTGGAGAGTCTTAAAAAGTTAACAAGCTAGCTAAGACTGTAATGAAATAGTTTAAAATACAACAGTGAAAGGCTCCTGGACAGGGGTGGCATGGTCCTCTGAGTATAGTGTAAGGATGGGTCATATTCAGAAAGACCTGAGGCCATGAAAGACAACTCAAAGAGTCTGAGTCATTGGTAAGGTTATGAGGAAGGCGGGGAAGATCAGGGAAGGAGCAGAAAAACAGAACAAAGCAGTACCTGCGGTGGATGGGACAATGATAACAAACTGGAGAGACAGAGCATAGCTCCTCAATTTTTTTTTGCCTCCACTTTCTCCATCAAAGAGAATAATACACAGACTGAGAAGCCAGAACAAAAACAGGGAGCTGGCCATGGACTCATCATCAACAGAGCATATCAAACAAATCTCTTTTTTCTGGACATGGTTAGATCAAGGGGATGCCATTGATGTAGTACATCTGTAACTCAGCAAAGCATGTGACAAGGACTCTAATAATACCCCTGCAGACAAGATGGACAGATTGGACTAGTAGATGTTACAGTTAATTGGAATCACAACTGTTTGTGTGATCACACCCAAAAAGTAGCAATTAATAAATGGATTCATGCCAAACTACAAGGAGGTCATAGGTCGAATGCAATTGAGATCAGTTCTGACTACGATCTGTACATTTTTATCAGTAGCTTAGATGAGGGCACAGAAAGCATTATCAAAAATGCAGATGACACAGAGGTGGGGGTGGGAGATAATTATCAGATTGGATGACAGAAGCAGGATCCAAAAACATCTTGAGAGTCTATAATGATGGGCTAACTCTAAGGAGATGAACTGTAATTAGGACAAACGAAGTAGTACAGTTGAGTTTAAAAAGAATCAACCACACAAGGAGAGGATAGGAGAAGTACTATGAGACAACAGTTCATGTGAAAAAGACGTGGAGGATTTAGTAGAGTATATACAAATTCAGTATTATTCCACAATGTTAATCAATAACATTCCACAATATTAGCAAAAAAGGCTAATACAATCTCATCTCACATCAAAAGAAAAAGAATATGTGGAATAAGGGATGTAAAAGTGCTACTGAATTCTGCTGTCATCAGACACAACTGGACTCATGTGCTATGATATGAATCACCTTTCAGGAAGAACACTGAGAAATCTGAAAGTGTTCCAATAAAGCTCATCAGGACAGTGAAAGACTGAAGGAAAACAGTGGTAAAGTGGAGAGCCCTGGGAATGGAGGCAGGAAAACCAAGACTCAAATCCCACCTGACACTTAGTTATATGATCAGGGACAAGACAGTTAACCTCAGAAATCCAGTTTCCTGGTTTGCAAAATTGGAATAATATTTTTTCCTTAAATCAAATTTTATTTGAGAATAATAATTCTTACCTCAAAGCACTGCAGTGAGGTTCAAATATGTGAAACACAGACTTTAAAAAGATTAACAAAAATATGCCATTATTAAAAATTAGTATGTTTAAGTCCAGAGAAAAAAACAAGATATAGAGTAGGCACACTTTTTTTTTTCAATCAGATAACAGATTGGACTAGATTACTTCTGATGTACCTTCCAACCTTAGGAAGCCATGATACTACGATTTTAAAAAATATTCCCTCCAACCCTGCATTTAAGAAATCAATTTAGGTAAAACTATTTAAAAAGATTATAAATTCTATAGGCAGGAACATTATTATATTAGATATATAAGGATTCAACATTTGTGACTAGTAATCTCATCACTGTATCACTCCCAACCAAAGCAGGTAGATGGACCGACTTAAGGTGAATGATCTATGATCTATCATAGGACCTCCCTGCTCTGACAGAGATCAAAACCTATCCATAACTGACAGTTTGAGAGGAGCCTAAGGCTCAGACACATTCAGTGTCTTCTTTCCTAAGATCATACAACTGTATGATCATCAGTAGCAAAGCCAAGAACAGAATTTAGACTCTCAGTACATTTTCTTTACACCATTCCAGAAAGTAGCAAACACAACTATCTCACACATTTTTGAAAGAAATATACGAAAAAATCTAAAATCAAAGTCAAAGAAATTAATGTCCATTACGAAAGAAAATGCTAAATGGAGAACTGCAGAATGGACAAAGTATAGTAGCACTATAAAATCTGATCATGAATGAAAACCAGGGGAACAATCTATTGAAATTTCATATAATCATATGATATGGACACCAATTTAGGGACAAAATATTTACTCTTAACACAGAGGAAATCTTAATAGTAAAAGTAAATGGTAGCAGATTATAAAGGAAAAGTTGCCATGCTCAAATTCAACAAAACTCAAATCAGTCTGAACACTGAAAGTGTTATAACTTTTAAAAATACTGCAGACCTAAAGAATGAAGACTGAACAGTTCCTCTAATTCTCTGACTGAGTCCACACCACATGAATATTTACTCAATCCATCAGGTCTGGCAGATCAAGCTGGTATGAGGTCCTCCCAAACACTGCTCAGCAAGTACAAAGATAATGAATAAGTACAAGACTATACTGACTTCTCTTTGTGAAACCTCCACCACACTGTCCCCCTCACTCATCAATATAAATAACTGAGAGTGTTATATCTAAGACAAAAGGATAGATTTTTTTTTCCTTACCCTCTGAGCTTTTGCAAGTTCTTCTTTTAATCTTTCATAACCCTTTTCCCTCACTTCTAGAACAGACGGGCTCCGTAAACGAGACAGACTATCAGTACTCAATCCAAAAAAGTCATCATTGCTATCAGAAGTTTCTGTTATTGTGGCATCCTGTAAAAATTCTCTCTCAGCACTGTTGCTATCCTTTCTGGGTGACAGTTTAGTTAAACCAGCAGTGACTCCAGAAGTGGAACAAGGTACTGAGTCTGCAATGTGGATGCTGTAAAGGAAAAAATACAATTTAATACACAAAAATAACATGGCCTTATATTTTAAGCACATAAGAAACAGTAAAACCAGAATTTGGCTAACATATTTGCATATAACTTTATATAAAATTATGTAGATAATTCTCTATTATCAAACTCATATATTAAAATCTGCTGCAGAACCAGATTAAAATGTAATGGAAAAATGTTTAACAAAATAAGTAAAAACACAGCAGAACATAGATTTTAATTTGCGGTTTTCTGAGTTAATATGTGGCCCAGTTTTCTGAGTTTGACAATAGTGCTTTAGAAAATGAAAATCTAAAATGTAATAACTCAAGACTGTCTTTGTATTTTATAGAAGTCCAAATAAAAAGTATTTTTATTTACCTACCTAATACCTGATATTTCTCCACAATTTAAATGTCTGGGAGATGAATAAACAGGTTGTGTGGGAAGGTCAGAAACATTTAATGTGTTAGGCTGAACAGGTGTTGCACATAGAGGATATGGCCGGTAGATAACACTTGGTGAGGTAGTTTGCTCCTGAGTTGCTGGCTCATATACACTAAGAAGATCTGGTGAAGTAGGGGAAGCTAGGTTTACTTCATGGAAACCTTCCAAGGAGTCATTAGCCATTGTAAAAGCCTCATTATATAAAAGCCTAAAAAAAAGAAGCAGGTAGTTAGTATTCAAGATAAAAACACATTTTAACTTGGATAAAATTATAAGATAAAACAAATAAGAATACAGACATGGCTTAATATTTAAGCATGAAGAATAGAAAAAATAAAAGGCAAGCTTTCTCATCTTTTGAAGCAACAATAACCTGAAAGAAATGGTAGAACATTTTCCTATGAAAGTAAATATAAATAAGTTAATGGAGTAAAGACAGAGATACAAGACAGAATACTATTTCTGGCTTTGCTACCATATGTGACCTTGCCAAGTCAACTAAACTATTATGCAAGTGTTTCTCCATCTGCAAAATAAAACTGCTGCCCAAACCCAAAAATTTTTAAGCTTTCTGAGAACTGAAAGAGTTTATTACAAGTTTTTTCCTATAAAGATCCAAAGCAAAAAACAATAGTATTGCTATTCAACCAATTGAAGATTCTTGCTTTCCAAGGTTATGGTGAGAACATTATGTCCTTTACATTTAGGTGCATCAAAGATTCCTCGTGGAAGCAAACAAACACACAGTAAGCATGCAACAGCAGAAAAGAAGAACCAAAATCAGAAAAAGGTGGACAGAATTTTCCAAGTAAGTCTCTCCAGTGTCTCAAAGAAATCAAATTTAATAATAAGAACTATAAAATACTAATTATTTTCCTTCAACAATGAAAAGTAAATTAGCCCATTAAATTATTTTGGATTAAACGTAGCATTCCTTAACAATTAATATTAGTCCAAGATACAAAGGGTAGAGAAACTACCACAATTTCTTATTTACATTACACTCACTTTGTGAATGTGTTTTTGCTTTTAAATAGTCTTAACGTGAAAAGTCACACTATTTGCATAAATCAAGAACAGAGAAGTTTAACTAAAAGGTGTTTTGTTTTGTTTTTTACTTTCATTACACATACAATAAATTCTTGCTTACCATGAAATCGAACCTGAGTTTTGCCAGCTTTTCAAAATGGTAACATGAGCCTGCAACACACGGTGAAAAGAGAACTCAATGGCTCTGGAACCAGAAGACCTGTGATTAAATCCCACTGGGACAATTAACACTTGTGTGACCTTGGATAAGTCACTTATTCTCTTGGGCCCTGGTTTCCTCATTTGCAAAATAAGGAGGTTGAACTAGTTATCTCCTGAGATCCTTTCCAGTGTAAGTTCACAAGTTTTAGTATCAAATGTATTTTATTAGGGCATCATAGGGTGGTAGAGATGGAATGGCTCCTAAAAGTAGTTCAAAATCCCCTCATTTTACAAGAAATAATGAAGGTCAAAGGAAGTAAGCAAGGGTGCACGGGGCAAAGGTATGCCCACTCTGGTCTCCTAATTTCTACTCCAATGTACGTTCCACTATACCATAATGGTCCCATTTTTTTTCTCCAAATGAGGCAAGCACTGGAACAAACAGGAAGAGGGTTAAAGGGAACGTATATACCCACGTGAGAAACTATTTGCTTCAGCAACAAAGAGGGAAGAGTGTCACCTACAGTGTGCTAGTTCAATGAAGGGGAAAAAAAAGACTATCTTGAATTGGAAGGGATCTATCTCAAAGGCTACAATTCAACTGGGTTCTCACTGAGAATTCCCTCTCTCTGAAACATTCTCAACAAGAAGCTTTCACCTCAAGTGAAGAGGAACTCTTTGCCTTCTGACCCATTTTACTTGTAGATAAGTCTGCTAGGAAGACTTTCCTTATGCAGTCTATATTAACCTATTTACATCTTCCACCCATTGCTCAGCTATCTGTGACCAATCACAACAAGTCTTTCCCAAGACAACCCTTCAAATACCTGAAGATGGCTATTGTGGCCAGTACACAGCTCTATCTTCCAGGTCTTGCTGGAGCTCACCCAAGGGACCCCTTAACAAGAGACATGGTTTTATGATTTCACTCCAAGTTCTAATACTCCTTGAAATTTTCAAAGAGTGGCTCCAAAGATTGGTGAAGGCCCTATGGGATAAGTTATAGACAAGACTAAGTTGCTAAGTTCCCTGACCTCCCCTGGTGCCAATCAATACAATAAGAGTAGAAAACACAGAAGTGTCAAACTTGCCTAGCTGGGAACCAGATTAAAAGTAATTGGGAAATGTTTAACAAAATAAATAAAAAATACAATACAATACAGATGATGTTAGTTTGTGGTTTTCTAAGTCAATATTGCTATCACTGATCTAGAGCTCTCCAAATCTAACCACAGAATCAAGGCCATGGGTCGTGGGCTGTCCAATACACAATCACTCTAAAGTTCACATACACTAGGAGGCTTGAGTACCACTTGTTTCAAATTAATACCCTAATTCATCTACTATTTCCTTTTTAGGAAAGACTTACTGGAGTTCCATCAGACCATTCCCATGACCCTTCAGATAATGGGTTTCTTTATTAAATCCAGTCCAGAACTGCTTTCCTCTGCCCTGGAAAGGGAAACAAAACAAAATCTCCATGGTTTTCTCACTGTACTTGAAATGTTATGAAAAGGAATCAGATTGTTTATTTTGAAACTGTATTTATCTACAAAATACCCATCAGTGCACTATTGGCATTATTACTGATCAATCCAAACTGACCACCATTTATTGGGCATATACGATATGTAGAGCCCTAAGTTGTGAACTTTTCTAATAAAAAAAGGTAATAATGAACCCCGACATGGTTTTAATGATTTGCTTGGTGTGCTTCCCAGGCATACAGAGGGTTCTCAGGTAATCTACTCCCATGAGGCCAGTTAACCGCCACCAAACTAAGAGCTGAGGAAGAACAGAGCATCCTGGGAGAAAGTAACCCACAGTAAGTAAGTCAGACATCTGTTACTGGGGAGTTGTGCAGGCACTATGTTATCGAACCATTAAGTTTTGTTCACTGAAGTCTCAGGTCCTTTAGTCATATCTTCCTACCCTTTACGTTGTTAGTTTTGTCTCAAAAGTTTACCAGAGCATTATCCTTCCTAGTTCAGTAAAGTATCCATTCGAAATTTCAACCTGTTTGTGAAGCTGGGTTTCTTTAGTTATTGCAGCAAGTTTGCTTTGCATTCCTATTTCAGTCAGTCAGTCAACAGACATTCATTGAGCACCTACTATGTACTACATGCTGGACATATATCAATTGGGAATGGCCAAGTAAGTTATGGTATATGAATATGATGGAATACTACTGTGCTATAAGAAAATATGAAGGAGATGGCTTCAGAAGACTCTGGGAAGCCTTACACAAAATGATGCAAAGTGAACTAAGCAGAACCAGAACAATTTATATAATAACAATATTGTAGAGACAATCATCTTTGAAAGACAAGTAATTCTGATCAACACAACAGCCAACCACATGATGAAACACACTATCCACCTCCAGGGAGAAAGACAATGAATTCAGATGGCATATTGAAGCATATTTTCTTCACTTTATTTTTCTACTGGGCATACCTAATACTGAAATTCATTTTGCATTACTATTCATATTTGTAGTGAGTTTTGTTTTTCTTACTTCATCAATGGGGGGATATAATTCAGAACTGAAAAGGAAGGGAGTGGGAGAAAATTCAAAATTGAAAACAAAATTTAATTTTAAAAAATTAAATTTAAAAAGAAATGAATGACATGTCCCTATGGTTCCTGAGTCAGGTCAACTGGTCAATATAAATCCAATTCTTCCTGACTCCAAAGTCTCACCTAGTCACTACAACAAAACCATCTTTCACTGTTATAATCCCCCCGGATTTTTTTTTCCAATTCCTTTTAGGTTCCGTCCTTGCCGACAATAAACATGACCAAATCTCCTAAAATTTGAATAACCTTCACTTGCTGTCCCCTCAATCATTCTACATCTTTCCTCCCCTTCTCTGCAAACTTTCAATTAAATCTGCCTCAACACATCCAAAACCAAGTTATTATATTTTTCCGTAAGTCTGCTCCTTCTTCTGACTTCATGAAATCTACCAGTGGCCATTAAGTTTCCTATGTAGAACTCCTCTATGTCCCTCAACTTTGACAGTCACTAAATCCAATCAATTCCAACTTTGCAACCTTTCCCATCCAAATTCTCTCAAAATTTCCTCATATGATCCCATAATCTTGATATAGGTACTCTTTACCAAAAGTCTGTATGATCATAGCTTGTTTGTCCACATCCTTCTATCTCCACTCTCCTTCCATTACCAAACCTATCCTTCAGAGTGTGGCCAGGCTACTTTAAGGAAAATAGGATTATAGATAGAAGAGTAGCTGAAATCCCCTCATTACAGAGAAAAGGAAACTGAGGCACATTTTCATTGTGTATTATTGCCCAAGGTCACAAAGCTAGTAGGTAGCAGAGCCAAGACCTAAACATCCTTATGCCTCTATCTTTTCATGTCACTCATCTGCTCCAAAACCTATAGCATCTCCTTAAAGCTGACAGAGTAAACTTCAAACACCTTCGGTTAGAATTCAAGACCTTCTGTAATCACCTACCTTCCCAACCTTCTCAGGATATTCTGTCCCATCAAGAGAAGGAAGGAAGGAAGGAAGGAAGGAAGGAAGGAAGGAAGGAAGGAAGGAAGGAAGGAAGGAAGGAAGGAAGGAAGGAAGGAAGGAAGGAAGGAAGGAAGGAAGGGAGGGAGGGAAGAAGGAAGGGAGGGAGGGAGGAAAGAAACAAAAGAAAAGAAAAAGGTTATGGGATCAAACATGGCACCAAAGAGATATGAGAAGGTGCCTCCATGCCTTCTTTACAGATCTAGGGCATTATGAGTACCTTTAGGGTGAATAAATAACCAAGAGACTGGCAGCTCACATATTCTAAATTGCCCTGCCATAGTCTCAAAATGACTCCCCAAGGACTCAGTTTATTCACTTCACATAATCTAATTTCTTCTTTAGAGGCTAAAACGCATACTTACCACACAAGAATACAATGAACAATGTAATATTTTAATAATTACTTCTGATCCCTGAACACGCAATTTTCCTTCCATTTTTGTGTTTACCAGTAAACCCTATATCAGAAAATCATGGAATTAAAGAGCCAGATCCTCTAGTCCACCCATCCCCCTTACTAAAATAAGAGGGGTGACTGATGAAGACGACTCACCCCAGATACATGATCTTGAACAAGGCTTTTGATCTTTTTTTGGACATCAATTTCCTCCTCTGAAAATTAAAGCAGACTTCTAAAATCCTTTTTCAGCTTGAATTCTATGATCCCATAAAGAGAAGTAAACCTCCAAACTCAAAACATAGTACACTTTCCACCAGACCACACTCTCAGGTGATGATATTTGGTGCCACCAATGGATCAATTTCATACAATTTTTTAATGCTTTTAATGCTAAGGATTAAGGAAAGAAAATATTCAATAAATTCCTGAGTCTTCAATATTGTTTTGCTACGGATATATTTTTCCAAATTAAAAATGGCATGGACACCTGAAAAGACAATTCCATCATTTTTGGAAAAAATCAAAAAGCCTTGGATTAGGGACATGAATTAAAGCAAATTCAGGAACTCTATATAGCTCTATATAAGTAAGAAAGAATAAATTTTAAGACTGGTAAATAGCACTGACTGTCACATCACAGTGGAACTCGGCTTCAGATCGTACTTAGCCCTAATGTTTACTACCTGTGTAACCTTTGTTAATCTCTATAAGCTCAGTTTCCTTATTGTAAAAGTGAGGTGTACAAAAAGTACACCTTAGTACAACACATTCACAATCTAAAAATTCTTCAGTTTTAGAAAGATATATAATATGCATGTTAAAGCAATTATTTTGATGATTGTAATAATTTTCCATAGTAATTTTGTAGCCATATCTGAAATTAATTTTCCAATTATCAAAAGCTAATTAAACTATAAAATCAAAGGAAAATGATCAATCTCCAAAGGAACAGGTCACATGAGATCATTTTATAATGAAAACAGCAGTAACTTGAGAGTAAGAAGAACTGGGCTCTAGCCTTTGAGCCACCATTATTACCTCTGTGACTTTGGTAAATCACTTTCACTTAAGGCTATTATTCTCATCTGTAAACTTAGAAAATTAGGCAAGAACATCTTGAGAGTCACTTTTGTCTCTAAGATCTATGAGCATAGAGAACATGACTACAATAGAATATGTCATATCTACTACTATCACAAAACATAGTAAACCTTTAAATTGCCTTTTTAAAATTCAAACCAATATTTAAGCTAATGAAAATTAAAACAATGTTAATGTAATATAGGTACTTTTCTCATAAGAATTCTAAATTTTTACTATTATATAAAATTATTTTGTTTTTGATAAAATTACATAAGAATGTCCTGAGTATATTATTACACCATAAGAAAATATATAAAGAATTCTGAGAAATATATGAAGACTTATACAGAACTTATACATACTGAAGCAACAGAACCAAGAATCATATACACAGTAACTACATTAATGTAAAAAAATGTGAAACAATAAAATGAAACAATGCTATTTAATTCTAACGGCCAAGCTTAGCTCCTAAGAAATGCTGAGACAACGTAACTCCTCTCCCTTCACTGCAGAGGTTAGGGGTGTGGAGAGGGCAGGAGGAGGGTCCTATGGGTATAGGATATTTCACAGACTGTCAGAGCTGATGTTGGATTTGATGAACTCTTTCTTCTTCACCTTTGTGACAGGGCTCCCAAACTTGGTCCTGGCCAGTCTGGGGCCTAGTCTAGACTACTACACTTCAAAAGTCAATAAAATCTCAGCTACTTAAACTTCAAAGCAATCTGTTCTTACTACCATACATCAATGTAAGTTCCAAATGGATATGTGACTTGGATATAACAAATGGTATCCTAAACAAATTAGAGGTGTAAGGAGGAAATTGCTTCCAAGTCTAGAAATAGGAAAAAAAAGTTTATGATAAAACAAAAGATAAAACAGGCAATGTTGGTTAAAAATTTCTGGACAAACAAAAATCAGTGTAGTTAAAATTGGAAGGGAAATACATAACTAGGAAAAAAGCTCTGCAGCAAATTTCTCTGATAAAGGTTTCATATACAAGAAATGTAAAGAACTAATTAAAATACATAAGAACAAGAGCCATTTCGTGCTAGATAAATGATTAAAGGATAACTTTTCAAAGGAAGAAATATCCACGCTATCAACAAGCATTTTTTTTTAAATGCTCAGACTCACTAATAATTAAAGGAAATGCAAATTAAAGCAATTCTGAATTTCTACCCAGAACAATCAGATTTGGAAGAGAATAAAAATATAAAATGACAACTGTTAGAGGAGTTCTGAGAAAACGCACACTCTGAAAAAGTCTTTAGGACTCTGATCAATACAATAACCAACTATGATTCCAGCACGTTACCTACCTCCTGACAAACAGGTGATGGATTCAAGACAGAGAAAAAATACCTATTACCAGACAGAGCCAACATGGGAATTTGTTTTGCTTGACTATGCATATTTGTCTGAGGGCTTCTTTTTTTTTTTCCTTCCAATGGAGTGCAGAGTGGGAATTCACAGGGGAAAAGCATAAGACAGCAAAGAAGAAGAAAAAGTAAAAGAGGATCACTGAGGCAACTTTCTGAAGACCAGAAATGAGCACAGACATACAGAACAGCTGTGAAAGCCATCAGTTAAAATTATACACTTAAAAATAAAAGCAAGCTGTCCATGACAGAGACAGGGAGTTTCAAATGCAACCCTCTTTTTATGTTCTACAATGTGAATGCAAATGCCCATTTTATTTGGTGTTAAAGTTGAGAAAATGACATTTTAAATAAAAAAGTAAGTTTCTTAAAGACAAGGGTTGTGTCATTTCTGCTCTTTTCATGTCCAGAGTCGAGCACGGTGCCCAGCTGCCTAGCACACAGTGTGTGCTTAACATATGCTTGATTTGTTGTATGATTTTCTTCTGAAGTTCATCAGCAAATATTTCTTGGATAGTTCTATGTTAACCTCATATTTTAGCATTATGAAATACTGAGCATCTAAAAGTAACTACTCATGACTGATTACTTAACCAAATTTTCAACCCTTGATTGACACTTGTACCAAATATCAAGGAACAATGAAAAGAAAGGGAACCAGAGTTGGTGAATGAATGACCTATTGGGATCTAATTATGTAACTTCTCTAAAGGTTATAAGAAGTGTTATAAACCCAATTATATAATAGCACTTTTGTGCTTTAATTCAAAATGTTTTTTAAATTTTTCTCATGCTTGTTTTATGTAATTTAATTTTTTAAAAGGATTTAACTTATACTAAAGTAACCAAAAAGGGGATATAAGAAAAGGTTTAAAAAGTTATAAAAAGAGTAGTGGTCTTCCTCACACAAATGAAGATTATGGTCCAAAAAACAACTCTCTTGTGCTTTATCATCTTCATCTTATTTTTCAAATGAGAAATTTAAACTGAGTCAGAGGGTAAGTACACTTACCAACATCTCCCTTTATTTCATGTCCTTTTCCCCAGTTTTCTCTTGCCCTTCCATCTTTATTCCCATCTCTATCTTGCTGCTGCTTCACATTACTTACACGGCTCATGGTATCAACTGGCAAAGCAACACTTGCTTAAAATAAATATGGATAATAGTTGCACTGGCCACATTTCTGATACACTGCATATAAAGTAAAAATCTATGGTACTTCCAGTGAAGACAGTGATGTAAAAGGCTATAGATGAACCTAGTTCTACTAAGAAAGTCCCCATCAAAGATGTAAAAGAATAGCAGATGAAGCAATGAATTATAAAGCCAAAGGGAAATATCAGTCAACTCCTCCATATGGATTAAGCCTGCACAACGTGATCAAAGCCTGCACATGGCTCTAGTTAGGGTCCTACCAAAAAGACCTGAAACCAGAGTGATCTCCAGTAAATGGCACCCAAGCCAGAAGGATCTCAGCTCCAGCTTGTAAAAGTTGGATCTGGGTACAAAGCCAGCCCCCACCCAGTTGGTGATATCCCAGAGTGAGTTTCTAAACAAGCATGGGATAAAAACCAATCAACACACATTTATTAAGTGCCCACTATGTGCCAGGTACTGTGCTGCCCACTGGGGCTACAAATACAATCCCTGAAACAATCCCTACTCTCAAAAAGTTTATTTAACCAAGTCAATAAAAAAAATTAAAATGGATATAATTCTGAATATACAAAATTGAAGTACTTTTAGACAAACAAAAACAATCCAGTTAAGATTATATTATTTATTCCTCTCCAGAGTTGACTGGGAAGGAAATCCCTGCAACAAATCTCTCGGATAAAGGTCTGACATCCAAGAATAAAAGATTACAACAAGAGCCATTCTCCAATAGATAAATTTTCAAAAGAAATGAATGGTTTGCAAAAGAGGAAATGCAAGTTATCAATAGCCGCATTTAAAAAATGGTCCAAATTACTAATAAAAGAAATGCATATTAAAACAACCTGAGGTTCTACCTCAAACCTAGCACATTGGCAAAGATGATAAAAAAAGGGAAATAATTGTTGGACGGGTTGTGGGAACACAGGAACGCTAATGCACTGCTGGTGACGCTATGAAGGGGTCCAACCAACTCTGGAAAGCAACTGGAAACTATACCAGAATTCACTAAATTGCACATTTGTTACCACTGTTGTTGGTTGTTCAGTCATGTCTGACAATTCATGAACCCACGGACCATCCTGTCTGTGGGGTTTTCCTGCAAAGATCCCAGAGGGGTTTGCCATTTCCTTCCCCAGTGTCCACATTCTTTATAACAACATGGGTACCCAACAATCGGGGGATTGTTGAACAAATTATGGTATATAAATGTAATGATATATTATCACATTCTATGAAGAAAAGGGCAGATGCAAAGAAATCTGTGAATACCAATAAGAACTGATTCAATTAAATGAAGTTGGTGGCAGACGATACCAGAAAGAAAAGAGCATTAATAAAACATTTTTTAAATTTATAGAAGCATGCAGTACAAAGTTCAGAAAGAGCCATAGATATCATTGGATTAAATATATTATTTTTTAAAAAATCAAGCTCTAGATAATAGATTTGTGGTTCATATCCAATCTTTTTCTCCTGTCCTTTGTTTATGCTTGCTGATTGTCAATTTCATAATAAAAATGTTTCAAAAGAGGAGGGGCAAATTATGGAAGAGATGGTGATAAATTCAGTTTTAGACCTGCCAAATTTGAGGTACCACTGGGAAAATCAGGTAGAAATGCTGAGCAAACTTTTAGGGAAAAAAATAAGAGCTTATGAGAATTTAAGGCTACAGACATAGGTTTGATCATATGTACATTGGTGAAAAATGAAGCTATGGGATCCACAAGATCACCAAAGGTGGCAGTGTAGAGAGAAGAGCTGAGTATGGAGGATCAGGGGATTTGCACACTTAGAAGGTAACAAGAGGTAAAGAAACAAAGAACTACAGACTAGAGAACCAGCAGAGTGGAGTGCTACTGAAGGCAAAGAAAGACAAAGGATCAAGGGAAAGGGATGCGGGCAGGCAGGTATCAGGAAAGTCAAACCATCATCCCCACCACCCCAAAGCCTGATAGTGGCAGACCCAGTCCTTGAGCCCAAGAGTTCTGAAGAGCAGTGACACCTCCCCCTACCTTTCCAAATCAGGTGGAAATGTGGAGAAGCTGTGTCTCTCATACTCCTCTCTCCAGTCACAGATAATGAAGAATCAGAAAAGAAAGTCCTCCACAAAGTCCAAGGCACTGGCAATGGATGCAGCATTGGAAATCTATGTAGTCTCACCAGGCATCACACCCCACTTTGTCAGTGTACCAGAAGGACCACAGGGGGCTTCCATCTGACTTGGAACTGAAGCACTCCTCTAAGAACACAAGCCCTCAGAGCATGGCTGCCTTTCTCTTTCATTTATATCACTAGTCCTGGCACAGCATATGCACAAATGCTTCTTTCCTTCATCCTATTCAAGTGTCAGATGATTGAGAAATATCATGGATGATCAAAGGACAGAGAAACTACCTTTGGCCAAATTAAACCCCAGCTCTGATGCCAGGTCTGATCTGCCTCCCAGGCCGCCCATCTTTCTCTCAATCCCCTCATCTGGAAAGGAGGCAGTTAGACCAGACAGCCTTGGGTCCTGTCCCAGCTGTGTCACTCACTTGTGTGTAATTCTGGTCATATCACGAAACACTCCAGGACTGTTTTCTCGTCTGTAAAATGAGCCTTATGATCTACTTATCTACTTAACAAGACTGTTGTAAGGAAATGTTTTGTACATTTTAACCTTCTATGGAAACCTAAGTTATGAGAGGCAGTATAGCACAGTGGAGAGAACACAGACCTGAATTCAAATTCCAACTTATTCCCTATGTGATCTTGGGTAATGCATTTCTCCTCTTTAGGCCTCAGTTTCTTCAACTGAACTAAAGAACTTTCAGGTCCCTTCCAGTTCGATAGGAGACAGCTACATGGTACAAAAGATAAAGGAATCAGGAAGTCTCAGATTTAAATCTGACTTCATTTACTAGCTGATTGACCCTGGGCAAGTTACTTAAGTTGTCTGCCTCAGTTTCTTCATTTGTAAAATGGGAATAATAATAGCACCTACTTCACAGTGTAGTTTGAAGAATCCTTCCAGGATCCTTATGAGAATAAAATGAGGTATTTGTAAAACACTTGACAAACTTTAAATAAAGCACCGTATAAATGCTAATTCTTATGTCTTTGATCTTACATCTTGATGACTTCTAAAACAGTTTCCAATCTTAATTCTACCATCTTGGAACGATAAGGCCCATTTCCCTTCTAAATGATACGATTAGGAGATCCTTAGTACCTCTGAACAGTTTCAGTAGAGGAGTAAGAATGGAAGCCAAACTGTAAAAGGATGAGGAGGGAGGGAATGAATAATGAAGTAAACCCAGGTACAAATCATTCTTTCTAGGCATTTGGTAGTAAAGGTGACACGACAGCTTGAGTGATTCACAAAATAAGGGAAGGATGTTTTAGATTACAGGATATGAGTATTTTTTTTTTTTTGCTACTGCCTTTAAAAAAAAAAAAGCACCTTGTCTCTCCATCTTACCCATGCTAGAAGTACAGGGGCTATTCATGGTCTCCACTGCTGCTCGGCCTGGGAACTTTGACTTGTCCCACTTCTAACCTGGTCTAGTATGGCAAAGCTGGTGGCCATCCTGGTGTCCAATTTGATGCAGACACCTGCATCATGACCATGACCAGCAGAGATCATGACCACTCAAGAGAGCCACCCACAGTTTCTGATTGGAACGCAACTTCTTTTTCAAAGCTAAAAATATTCTGAAGGAATTAGTAATTTCAAGGATACTTAGGATTTTTCTTTGCTTATTAAACTGCTTGCTGGACAAATAGCATGCATAGCACAGGAGCAAGAAAGCTGACCTCTAAGTCAGGAAGACCTGGGTTCAAATTTCATCTTTCAATATCTTCTAGCTGGGTGTCTCTAGGCAAGACACTCAAGCTGTCAGAGCTCCAGGCCTAGCCAATCTGGAAAACTCTGCCTTTCAGAGATGTTTCAGTGGGGGCTTCCACTGTCAGAGTCCTCTATACAAGTGAAATTTCAGGTCAGTTACTGTCTAATAAACTACATATTTCTCATTTAAATGGACATCCATGTTTGCTCTTTCCTACAACACTTCTGATGTGCCTGCATCTGACAAAGAGGTACCCCCAAAACATACCTCAAACATCAACATTTTCTCGTGATAGGTCAAACTGCAATTACCCTACCTAGTCTTTTAATCTATCATTCTATGGGCCCTTTTAGCATTTGTTTTCTAGTCCCCTCTTCATTTCAGAATAAAGAATATTTTCATTAGAGCGTTAATTTATATTTCTATGTTGAATTTCATTGTTTCTACTATGTTTAAATTTATAAGCTGAAGATAACAGCTAAGAGTAGCTGGGCAGCAAAGTTATAACAATAGTTTGTACCAAAAACTCTGCCCCACAAGTCTGTGACATACTGTCCTACCAATTCAAAGAGAGCCTAGGGGAAGGGGAAGAGCCGAGCTCAAGCTTAGAGACTACACATGGTTAAAAGAAGACCTCAGAGCCACTGACTAGAGGGAAATTCTTTTCCCCCTTCCTGAAGTCTCATGCAGTTTTCCTAAGGTGTGTGTAGTTCTCTACAGAACCCTAAAGGTCCAGGCCGTTGTGGAGCAGCTGAACTTCTCTCCACCCTAAGAGGTCATACTCTGAAGATGCTTTACCTGATGACAGACCTAGTTTGTCCTGTCTCAGCATCCTGTTAGATGCCTTATGTTACTAATTTAGCCTCTTTGATGACCTGGTGAAAAATGGAACAAGAAATTCAATCCTCCCTCTTACTACCCCCTTCTGCCCCCACCCATAACCTCTGGTTAAAGGTGTAAGGGTCTGGCCCTTCAAAGTGTTCTCAAAGCTTAACTCAGAGTTATTACTACACTTGACTTATGTTACGTGTGTTACCTTGTTCTCTGATGTAAGCCCAGAAGCTTGTCCAATTCTTTCAGCCAATCCCAATACATTTCATTCCTTGCATCCATTTTACATTTATGACTGAATGAATCAATAGAGGTTGTGTGGAGAATGCTCACACTTAGTTTACAAATTTGACTGATTCTGTAACTCAGAGTCCTCACCAAATAAAGATATCAGACCACAAAATATTGTGTTTCTTATATTAACTGGAGTAGAGAGAGTGTGAATCACTCCTCTCACTCTACATAACACTGTTAGTCCCCGCTTCTCAAAGAAATGTCACACACATTATTCAGTTCATCCTCACAGCCCCACTGGGTGGATAATAGTATCTGGCTTAGATTTTCCCCCAAGCCCTAAGTGGCAGAACTGGCATTTGAAGCCAGGTCCTTTTGATTTGTGGTCCAACTTCCAAGGGGAATCAATGCTCTGATTCCCACACGCCTCTAAATTCTCTTCTTGAGGCAGAGAATAAATAATCTCATCCTGCAAACAGCTAATCATTATGATACAATGAGTATAAACTCCCTGAGGACAGAACTATTTCCTAGTGAAGTGCCTTTAACAAAGTACTTAATAAATGCAGAATTAAATTGACCTATTTTCCTGGAACTAGGCCAGGACCAATCCAGTTTCCAAATGTCCATGGGGACCTTCAACTAGATACGGATCTTTTATCATTCACAGGCATCAACAGGCATCATCCAATCTTCCACCTCCTTAAAATACAAATGTACTTACAAATGTAAAAAGGTTTTATAACACCACTCAATATTTTCAAAGTATCGATCTGAAAGAAATGTAGCTCACAGAAGTAGCAACTCTGAAAGAAAGGCCACCTAAATGGAAACTCTTCCATAAACTCAAGGTAAAAGTTGTACACTACTGTAAACAAAAAAATTTCCTTTCAGATGTTTATTAAGGATATGTGAACAGAATGCTAGAACAAAACCAGGGCTGATAAATGAAAGCATGTACTTACAGGTATTTTGTTTGGGAGTGAGGTAGAGAGAAGAAATAATGTGCTTATCGGATTTATAATATTTACAAATACAATATGGCTAAATTTTAAAAAAAGAAAATTCAATTCCACGAAATGACACTCATAAGACTCTAGCAGACTTTTACATTTTAATTACTGCTTGAGTGAAAATTACCAGAAAAACTTTCATAGTTTTATGAAGGTTTCAATTTTTTATTATTTATTTTTATTTATTTATTATTTTTTTTAAGGAAAATCAGCTTTCAGTTGTGCCAAAGGTATTTATTTTACATATGTATGTATTCTAATGTCATAATAAATCTTGAGGCATATATTATTTTACCTAGAATTTTGCTTTTCAAAAATGGTGCAAAATTAAATGATCTAAATGTAATTTGTACTTTAACAATTTATAAGTTTTTGAATGCCTGATAGCACATTCTTATAATCTCAGCAAATATTCAAAGTAGGTACCATGGAAGAAGTTATACAATAAAAAGCCAATTACCAGTAGTCAGGGACCTAGGTTTCAGAGTTACTACTGATAAGGAGTATATATCCTTGGGCAGGTCATTTAACCTGAGTCTCAGTTTGTCATCTATAAAATGGAGCTATTAATACATGTATGGGCTACCTCACAAGCTAACTGTAGAGAAAGTACTATGTAAGCCTTGAAGCACTATATAAATACAAATTATTGTTCAAGATGGAAAATCCACCAGCATTTTTTAAAACTATTTCTCAAGTGTTTGGGGTTTTTTTTTAAGACATCAATCAAGAAACATTCTGTTAAGTGTCAGGGATACAGAAAAGAGCAAGGTAGCCCTGCTCTCAAGGAGGTCACAACCTAATGAAGGGGATAACACACAAACAAAAACACAAGGTAAGCTGTATACAGGATAAATAGGAAACAAAGGAAAGGCACTGGAATTAAGAAGAGTTGGGGAAGGCTTCGACAAAAGGGGATTTTAGAAACCAGGGAGGTCAGCAAACAGAGAAGAGGAGGGAGAGTGTTACACACCAGGCCGACAGATAGAGAAAATGCCTAGAGACAGTGGAGGTCCATGTCACTGTATCAAAGAGTATTCTCCAGGGAATAAAGCGTAAGAAGACTGGAAATATGAGGAAGTTAGGTTATAAAGGGCTTTGAATGCCAAAGAGAGTATTTTGTATTTGTTCCTAGAAGCAAAAGGGAGCCAAGTGGAGTTTATTGAGTAGAGGGGTGACATGATCGGACCTGTGCTTTAGGAAAATCACTATGGCAGCTGAATGGAGAATGGATTGAAGTGGGGAGAGACCTGAAGTAGGAAGAACCATCAGTAGGATCTCTGAATAGTGCAAGTGTAAGGTGAGGGGAGCCTGCACTAGAGTGGTAGCAACCACAGAGGAGAAAAGGTGACATACAAGAGATGTCACAGAGGTGAAATTGTCAGGCTTGGCAACAGCTTGGATGTAGTGGGGTGAGAAAAAGTGAAGAGGCTAGGATAACTACCAGGGTACAAGCCTGATATTAATTTAAAACAGGAATGTTAACCTTTTTGCATCACAGACCATTTTAACAGTCTAGTAAAGCTTTATAGACTCCTCAAAATATTTTTAAATGTATAAAATAAAGCACATAGGATTACAAAGGAAACCAATCATACTCAAAGACTCAATTTTTTTTCCCAGATAAGTTTACTGATACCCTCAAATCTAGCCAAGACCTCAGGTGAAGAACCTTTGATTTAAAGTAATTTAACATTAATATTCTCCTAGTAATTAATATAACATGGTTGCCAATAATGAAATTCAGGATCTCAAAATACTTAAACTGTAGATTACACAAAGAGCCATGGAAAGACACAGGACAAATATAAGGAAAATATATTACCAACTGTTTCCTAACCAAAATCTTTCGCCTGGCTGAACTAATTTACCCAGGATCCAGAACTCCAGGACATGCTTTCCCTCCCTCTCCCCACACCAGGCTCATCTTTATGTATGCTCCCCTGTTACAATTAAGTTCATTGAGGGCAGGGGCTACCTGGCTTACATTTATTTTTATCCCAGGGACTAGGAAACAGAAACCACTTAATAAATGCTTTGTCTACTTAAGGATGACAGGTTAAAGAACTGACCAAAAAAAAAAAAGAACCAAAATTTCCTTGTATTTGTTTTGTAAGTTGTACATAATTATATGTGCAAATGTGTCCCCAAATATAATGTAAGCTCCTTTTGGGGGGCTGATGCTCATTCATTGTTTTCCCTAGCATGTAGCACAATACCTGGCACACAGAACATACTTAATAATGCCTGTGTATTATGTGACTGGAATAAGAAGTGAGCCTCCTATGTATTAACAAAAGAATATGAACACTCCTAGCACAACACCTCTATAGATTAAAAAAAATTTTTTTTAAAGAGGAATTCTCTCTAGCACATTGGATAGCTCTTCAATGGCAAATTTACACCAAGACATGGTGGCAGCTAGGTAGTGCAGTGAATACAGCACCACTGCAGGAGTCAGGAGGACCTGAGTTCAAATCTCTCCTCAGACTCTTGAAACTCACTAGCTGTGTGACCTTGGGCAAGTCACTTAACCCCAACTGCCTCATCCTGGGTCATCTCCTGTCATCCTGATGAATATCTGGGAGGCTGGTGACCTGCATAGCCCTCCCACACTCAAAGCAAAGTCAGGTTCATGTCATTATTTCTCTGATGGCATGATCTTTGGCACCGAAGGATGAACACACACAACAAGACATGAATAAGAATCACACAGGATGAAAAGGACAGACCCAAAGTATATTCACTTTGCCATTTTAAAAATGTGTGTGAGGGTTGCAGGGAAAAGGAAGAACAGTTTAGATGTATAAAGAAAACAGGGCTTATCCTCAAAAGACCTGGTGTGAGTTATAGTTCTCTTTCTTTAACCACCTGTCATGACCTTGAGCATCTATCTACTATCTCTGAGGCTCACTTTTTTTCTACTATAAAATAAGAGGTTTGAACTAGACTATCTCCAAAGTCTCTTCCAGCTCTAAATCTTAAAAACCTATGATCAATTCAGCATTGAAACCACATCTATCAATAGTGATTCATAAAAAAGTAGAGGCAGCATATGAATTTAGGACACTGATTCACAAATTATTGCTATAATCTAATAAGAAATTCACAGATTTCTAAAAAGCAGAGTTATCTGTTCAAATTAAGTTTATTCTAATAAAATGTGAAGAGTCATTTGGCACTAAAATGTGAATTATTTATTGATCACATAAGAGCTATGAGAAACTTCTTTTACCTTAGTGGTAAAATTCAGGTAATAAAACATACATACGGATATACACCAGAAAGTTTTTTTCCAAAAAAGAAACATGTCAATATCTCATTTTTTGGTCACATAATCAAAAGCAAGAACAAAAAGGAGTTATTATTTTTCTTCTAGAGGAACTCAAATACTCAAGTAACAATTACCACAATGATTAATATAAATTCTACTAAGCATTTAGCATCACACCATACTACTAAACCATATTTCTGAGATGTATCAACAAATGCTGTCCAAGCAACACTGACTTACACAGTACAATAACAAATGTTATCACAAGAAGACTTCATGAAACTGGTAATATTATTTAATAGCATCAATTGTTTATTTTGCCTGATCTTCAAACCCAGGCTATTTTCTCCTCGAATTTGTAAATAAACCATCATCTAAAGTAACTAAAATTAAACAAACTTTAATTAAAACTAAATGTAATGCAAATTTAAAATAAAAAAGAGCAACAAAATAAAAAGGAAAAACAAAAGCTGTTCTTTGAGAAAACAAGCATTTAGCCACCCAGGAGTTTGGGACATCCCATTATCTCCCTAAAAATCATGTCACCATTCTGCATTAAGTGACAATCAGAAAAGGATTCAGTCAATACAGACAGCCTAGATGTAAATGACAACTGCTAAATTTCCTCCAAATCCTTCCTCCCAGGAACTGAAAGATCCCCATTAACCTTCAGATACATCACACTCCACGTAAAGTGAAAACTTGTAAGCCATTGTACAAATTTCCCACTTAAAAATCACACCAAGTCAGCTCAGGGGTGAAATACCAGTGCTAAAGTTTATGCCCGTGGTTCTCCCCTTTACCCATCTTCCACCACTCAGAAAAGCTTTATTTTTCCCCCCTGTTCTTATTCCCACCAGGAATCTGACTATTGAAACCTCAGGAGAGGCACCTCTAAGCCTTAGTGACTTCATCTTGCCAAAAAACAAAGAACACAAAACACAACAACTCTCAAAAACAAGTCACAAATAAAGTTCCTGGACTGATAAACTGAAATCCTTATGAAAAACATGGAGACCCTATCAAGGTTATTTATTTATGTGCATAAGCTAATAATTTCTTTTATCCAAAAAGGTGCACTTTAACACAAACCAGGCAGTACCGAGTAGTGGGGTAGAAAGCTTGTCTATCTACAGAAAGATTTCATGCTTTAAGGGAAGGAAATGTTTTCGAGTGTGTAACTTGCTCTTTGTTTTCAAAAGTGAATTCTTAATAGACTTTATAAGAAATCTATAATATGTGCTGTGCATATTTTTTTATTCTCTGGGTACTTATCGCTTTTGGTCTTCATGGAGAGTTGCTCAAAACTCCAAGGAAAAATTAAACTCAGAAAAAGAGGTTCCTATTCATAAAAGATTCCTATCTTTTTTTTAAAAAGCCAGTAAACCTGAGCTCAAGCCTCGGACCTAGAGTGACCGATTCAAGACTGCCTCGGACACAGATCGCCAACCTCTCGAGAAGCTAATCAGTTCTCTGAATTGATAGGTATAAGTAAGCAGTGTCAGAGGGAGTTGTCCGTCTGTCCATCCACGCAAGATCGTAGCCCCAGAGCTGAAGGGTGCACAAGGGGGTCCTAACCCTTCCCTGTCATTTCCCAGGGCAGGACGCAGGGAGCTGAGTTCAAGGCTTCGCTCGGGGGATCCGGACAAGTCACTTTCGCCGATCGATGGCTCCGGGGAACTCGCTAAGATCCCAGTTTCCTATAACTCCCAGGTACAGTCGGGGTGGGGGAGGTTCCATTCCAATGAAATCACAGCCCCCCCCCCCAAAATCAGCCGCTTGACGCTCCCCCAGCACCCCAGAGAAACAGGTGCTGCTACCACCCTCGCGGGCCACGGAGGTGATCGATCACTCATGCGGACTGATTGGTTTGGAAGGCGCCGAGCACCGCGCCCGGTATACAGCAGGGTCTAACTCAGTGCTCGTCGCCCGAGTGGGACGCCCCAAGTTTCCGGGGGGCAGGTCGGGATCCCCCCTTTTTTCGGAGACGCCCTCGAACTTCATGGTGGGCGGCCCTGGGCTGGCGGGGGGTTAATCAGTAACCGCGGCCGCCTGCGGAGCGAGGCCGGGGCCCGTGGGAGGCGCTCCCCGAGCCCGCCCGGCGCCGCAGGGCTCCTGGGGGAAGCGGCGGGGCGAGCGCCCGGGCTCCGTGGCCCGACGCGGGGAAGGCCCGTGGGCTCCAAGGTCCGGCTCCGCGCGCCGACCCCTCCGCGGGCGCCTCCTCACCGCAGCCGGCCGCGCTCCGAGGGGCGGGCGGAGGCGGAGGGGGCGGTGCTGCGGCTCGCGCTCCCCGCTCCCTCCCCCGTCCTCCCTGAAGCTGACACTCACCTGACCGAAACCCCCGCGGAGAGGCTCCCCCCCGCCACGAGCCCGCCCGCCGGGGCGCAGGGACCACGGGAGGAAGCCGGATCCGCAGCTGCCCCGGCCGACGCCGCTCCGCTTCTGGCCCAGCTCGGCGCACTGCGCTGGGGGGAGCAGTCGGAGGAGCCGGACACTGCGCCTGCGCCGCGGGGACCGGAGCCGGCGAGAGGGACCCAACTCCCCACCCCGCCCCACCCCGCCCGCACCTGACTCCCCTTTCCCCCTTAAAGTGGAGAGGCAGGACGGCCGGGTCGGTCCGAAGGGCCGGCGCGCCGCGGCGCCCCCTAGCGCCCAGAGGCGTCCCCTGCGCGCGCCCCGGGCACTGCAGGTTCATTGGGCCGCAGGTGTCTGGGGCCGGGGTGGTTTCCCCGGGAACAGTCCCGAGTCGGCGCAGAGCTGCCTTGACTCGGGGCCAGACTCGTCAATGTCACCAGCGTGTTCGAGTCCCAAAAAGCCCCCGAAGGCGCTGGGCAGCTGGAGGACCGGGGCTGCTGGAAAGGGACCTGCCGCGTGGGCTTCTCGGAGTCGGAGGGGACACGCGTGGAAGGGGAAAGTCGATTCATTCCTTCCCACCCCCATCCCTGCCTTTCCAGGAACTGCTTGGAGGAAACTGTGTTGTTTTTAAAAGCGGCTCTTGCCTTGAAGGCTGACTCCCTTAAACTACTACAAGGTGACTGTTCCGAGACTTCCAAATGAGAGAAAAAAAAAATGGAAATTGCGAGAGGGAAAAAAGAAAATAAAAGTAGCCATTAAAAAAAATTCATATATGGGGGTGTGAGTCCCCGAAGGCTCCATCTCAGGTTCACAGATCTAGTAGAAGAGACTCCAGAGGTCACCGAGCTGGCCAAGCTCACATTTAGTTTGCGTGACTAGTATCAATCAATCAGTCAACATTTATTAAGTTCCTACTATGTGCCAGGCACCGT
Source organism: Notamacropus eugenii (assembly GCF_028372415.1). NCBI lineage: Eukaryota > Metazoa > Chordata > Mammalia > Diprotodontia > Macropodidae > Notamacropus > Notamacropus eugenii. Next base: position 247,285,108 of record NC_092874.1, on the reverse strand, counting down.
ATTAAGAGCAAAGCATACACAGTAATGTGCACAGAGTCATCGATCTAGTGGAAGAAGGGAAGAAAACAAGTATTTATTTGTTATTGTTCTATCAGGTTTTCTTGGCAAAAATACTTGAGTGATTTGCCATTTCCTTCTCCAGATCATTTTACAGATGAGGAAACTGAGGCACATTTGGGTTAAGTGACTTGCCCAGAGTCACACAGCTACTAAGTTTCTAAAGGCAGATTTGAATTCCGGAAGACTCCAAGCCCAGCGCTATATTCAGTGCATGACTACAATGTATCAAGTGCATGACTACAATGTATCAAGTGCTGTACAGATAACTCACTTGATTCTCACAGCAACCTTACTTAGGAGGTAAGTGCTCTTATTATCTCATTTTACAATTAAGGAAATTGATATAGACAAAGGTTAAGTGGCTTGCCCAGGGTCACAGAGCTAATAAGTATCTGAGACCCAATTTGAACACGAGTTTTCTTGACTCCAGGTCCAGTGCTCTATCCGCTGTGCCACCAACCGCCTCCACCAGGAGTTTCTGAGTCAGTCAAGAATGAAGTCAACAAACAGAAGAAAAAGAAAAGAAAGTGATATGATAACTTTATTATATATTTAAAAGGAGTAACAAGTTGTACATAATAGATTTGCAGTTTCATGTACAATCACCTTTTTCCCCCATTCTACTGTGTTATGGAAATGTTTGTTTTATTTAAGTTCAGAATAAAATAAATAGTTTTTTAAAAAGACATACTATGTGCCAGACACTATGCCAAGCACCAGGAGTACACCAGGAAAAAAAATCAATCCCTGTTTAGTCAGAGGCCAGCTAGTCCAACCTCCACATTGTACATTCCATGAGGGATGTGAAGGTTCTGGGCTCAAATTAATTTATGTGACTCATGCATTTATTAAGGATATTATATTGATATAAGATCATACACAGCCAGAAGGGACCTCAGAAGCCAACAAATCCAACCATTTCATCTGACAAGAGGCTTTGGCTCTAGGCTCACATATATCTAATGTGACTCACATGTGTATATATATGCATGACACACTACCTTGAAATGTGATGCAATTCAATTCAAACAACACTTAATAAGCAAACAATAAACTAACAATCAAAAAACATTTATTAAGTACCTACTGTGTGCCAGGTACTGTTCTGAGTACTGAAGATGCAAAGACCAAAATAAATCATTGTGATAGAATTCTCACCCATGAATGTTATATATATTACTGAAAGCATGGTGGGTGTACAGGAAATGGTAAACTTTCCTGTGCAGAGAGTTCTGTCTCCAGGCCACTTAGAACCACCTACCATCAGCATGGCCCATTAGAATGCTATGTGGCAGTGATCCCTCCCCTGCTCTTGGATTGCCAGCAATCTGGTGGTGAGAAACCATGATTCATTTTGTTGTTATTCAAGAACACTTATTAAGTGCCTATTAGGAACAAAGCAATTGATGCCTCTGATCTAGCTGGGACAATGCCCCAAACTAACCAGATGACATTTGTTTTGAACAGGATGACCAGTTAGTGGGGGTTTTGTGACAGAGGGGATTGTTGGTTAAGTGTAAGTTAGAATAACTTGCCTCTGAGTTCCCTTCCACCTCTGAATCTGTAAAAGTTGAAATTTAATACTAACAAATACAGCATCCTGCATTTGAGATCAAAATACAAAATATGGAGGAGGGAGAAAAAAAAAATAAAAACCAAGCCTAAGAAATAGGAAAAAAATACACCAAGGTTTTAGTGGTCTGCAAACTCAGTAAGAGCTAGCAATGTGATGTGCCTGACAAAAGAAGTAATTAGGGTTGAGGCTATGCTAAAAGTCCTCACCCTTTAAGAGAGAAGAGAAAAAGAGGGAGAGGGAAAGAGAAAAAGAGGGAGAGAGAGAGAGAGAGAGTGTGTGTGTGTATGTTTTGGAGTATGGGTGAGGGAGCAGAGCAGAGTTTTAACCAGCTACATATACCATAGAAAATTTTGAGGACCTAGCAATGTTTAGCCAGAAGACTTAAGAGGTACAGAATGATTGACAATATTTGAAGGTCATCTAATAAAAAAAGAAGAAGATTTGGAGGTTTGGGGACCCAGAGGGCAGAGCTAAGACCAGTAAGTAGAAGTTAAAAAAAAAAAAAGACAGATTTCAACCCCATGTAAGGAAAACTGTCCTACATATTAGAATTGACCCAAAGTAGAATAGTCATCCTTTGACATGAGTAACTCACCCATAAATAGAGGTGATTAAGCAGAGACTCAGTGGGTTTGTCTTAGATCAACTCTTAAGTCAGAGATCCTTTGGTTCTGTGAGACTCTGATTAGTTAAACTATGGTTGCACTTTGTAGTTTCCATACACAAACATACTAAAATTCTTAACCCCATGATTGGGGGTGGGGGTGGGAGGGTGGAATGGAACCTGAGGTTTCATTGGTGTGAGGATCTCCTGAAAAGGAAATTCCTTCTACCAAAGCAGACTGACCCTTGTTCTGCAACTTAGTCTTAGGTTGCCTGGGGAGCTGAGAGGGTAGTTCATTCCACTTTTGGACACTGTAATTAGTAAAAGTATAATTTTCCATAACAAAGGCTTAAATAAAGTTGAGTGATTTGCCCAAGTTGAGACTTGAACTCAAATCAGCAACAATACAATATTTTCTTTACTATTCTATGCCAATCTACTGGCCTTAAGATGAAGAAGGGGAAAAAAATGACCTAAGAATCAACAAAACAAGTTGCAAATTGAGTCAGGGGTGGAAAGTATGCTTCTTGAAAGCAGGGATTATTGAACTCTTATCTCTTAGCACAGAACTTGGCTCATAAGGTGATAAATTCTTATTGAACTGAGTTGAATTAGAAATTAGAATTAGAAAATAACATTTCTTTCTCTGTTGTGTTCTTTCTGTTAATTCTGATTGATTTTTTAAAGTTTCTTATAGCTGTTTTGTTCTTTCCTTGTTATAATGTGGCAACAATGATTTTTTGGAAGAGTCTGCAAACTGATATTTTAGTACTAGAAAGAAGGAATACAAATAGAGAAAAGAAGAAAAGCTATTCCCCAAATAGATAAGTGGGCAGCAAGGTGGCATTGTGGATAGAGAGCTGAACCTAGAGTCTGGAAGACTCATTTTCCTGAGTTCAAATCTGATCTCAGATACTTACTAGCTGTATGACCCTGGGCAAGTCACTTGATCCAATGTGCATCAGTTTCCTCATATGCAAAATGAACTGAAGAAGGAAATGGCAAACCACTCCAGTATGTCTGCTAAGAAAAACTCAAATGGGGTCACAAAGAGTTGGATGTGACTGAAATAATTGAACAACAAAATAAATGATCAAAGGATATGAGTAAGCAGTTTTCAAAAGAAGAAATGCAAACTATGCACAATCAGATAAAAATGTTTCCAATCACTGATAGTAAGAGGTATGAAAATTAAAACAAACTGCCTTTGTACCTCACACCCATTAGATGGGCAAAAATGATGAAAAAAAATGGTGGTCATTGGAGTGACTGTGGGAGGGATTCACTTCTGGTGGACATACAAAGTGGACTGAATGATTCTGGAAAGCAATTTGGAACAGTACTCCCAAAGTGACTAAATTAAATAACCCCAATCAATTGATAGCATGAGTAGGCATATACCCTAAAGAGTTCAAAGACTCAAGGAAATCACCAACGTATGCAAAAATAATTATGGCAGCATTTTTGTTTCAGCAAAGAACTAGAAACAAAGTGGTTGCCTATCAACTGGGAAATAGTTAACTGAATCATAATGTATGAATGTGTTGAAATATTATTGTTCTTTAAGAAATGATGAAATGGACAAGATTCAGAGAAACCTAGAAGGACTTGTATGAATGAATATAGAATGAAGTGAGCTGTATCAAGAACACAGTTTATACAATGACTGACAAGTAAAATTATTTTGTTGCTTTGTTTTTCCTTACCTGATTTTCTGTATTATAAAGGAGGGTTCATTGTGTGCAGGGAAGGAAGTGATTGTGGTATACAGCACAAAAAGCATCAGTGTAAGAGTTGTGTTTTGCTTTTTTTTAACGGAAAGCAGAAATTTCCCCAAGGGGTTTTGTAATCCAAAATTGCCAAATAAAGAAATGTCAACAAGAGAGACAACATAGGAATTAAGGAAGGAGTTTTTCCTCTATGCCATTCTTGAAATATAAGGCATTTTAAGTGAGAGGAAACATGTAATAGAACCTGTGTTTGTTATTTTCTCCCAAACAAAGAACGCTTCAAAGTTCTCTCAGAGCTGCTTGGCCTTTCTTTAAGTTCTGGAGTTGCTCATTTCTGATCAATCAGACCTCAGCTGTCTTCTGTCTAATTAGATCTGTCTTAATTGTGAAACTCAATGAAATTCAAGTGAGACAGAGATGCTGTAACAGCTTGTGATTACCTAAAGTCAAGTGCTCATTTATAAAGGAAATGGGAAAGGCTTAGGGAACATGCAAAAGGGCTGAATAATTGTATGTCATTACAGGGTAGAAGAGTATGTACAGTTTGGGGAAAGCAGGAGAATTCCTGATATGTTTGCAAATGCAAAAGGGCCAGATGGAGGCCCCAGGACCAGACCTCTTGCTCTCATAGCAATGCTAGGCTAGTCTTTCTTTAAAATGAGGGTATATAGTCAGGACTCATTATCTTTATCCCAAAATCTGTCGCTCCTCCTAACTTCCTTATCTCTGTCAGGGACACCACCATCAGTCCAGTTTTCCACTTTTGTATCCACCAGAATTCATCCTCTCACTTGTCTCTATATCTAGGCAGAAGCCAAGTCTTATAGATTATGCCCTTATAGCATCTCTTGGGCCATTCTCTTATCTCCACTCACATGACCACCTCTCTGTTTGAAGTCCTTATCACCTCTCTCCTAGACTTTATAATAGGTTCCTCATGGGCCTCTCTGCTTCTTTTTTTCAAAAATTTATTTTATTTTTAATGTATGGAATAAAACAAGCATTTCCATAACACAGTATAATTTTAAAAAGGTGATTACTCATGAAACTGCAAATCTGCTATGCACAACATGCTATTCCTTTCAAATAAACAACAAAATTATTATGTAGATATCCTTTTTCTTTTTTTTCTTCCCTTTCCCCCCACCCTGCCCTAGAAATGGCTAACGTTAGACACAAATAGGTATATACACACACATATGTAAAATTATTCTATACATACTTCTATTTATCTGTTCTTTCTCTGGATGCAGATAGCATCTTTCTTCATATGTCCTCCATATGCCTCTCTGCTTCCAATCCGTCTCCTTTCTATGCCATCTTCCATACAGGTGCCAAATAGATATTCCTAAAGTATAGATCCAATCATGTCATTCCCCTGCTCAAGAAGTTTTTGTTTCTCCATTGCCTCTAGGATAACATATAACTTCCTTGGTTTGCCATTTAGAGTCCTACACAATCTGAATCCAGCCCATCTTTCAAACCTTTTTACATAGTATTTCCCCTTACTCACTCTAATCACATTAACTTCCACGGTGTTCTTTTTATGGTACCACCTCCAAGGCTATACTCTCCCCTCCAACTCCCAATTTTCACTCAAAGGTTTGATTCCTGGGGATGATAACTACCTTGGGTTTATGGCATTCTACAGGTCTATATTCCTAAGACTATTACAGCTCATGAGCTCCTACAAGTGTACTTCCCTTTATAGTCAGCCAGTAGACACAATTAGTTCAAAGCAAAGGCATTTAATGAGATGGTATCACATGAAAGATGGTAATAAAACATCTCCTCTGACCCCAGTAGATCTGGGCTCCTCTCTCCCACAGATAAACACAGAGTCAAGAGGAAGAATAAGCAGAAACAATAAGTATACTAGTAAAGAGATTTTCACTTTGGGAACACATGACCAAGGTTATTTATACTTCCAGTCCTGCAGGACCACAATGTCTTTTGTATTACCTCTTTTTGAAAAAAAATATATTTTTATTTATTTCATTAAATATTTTCCAATTACATGTAAAAATAATTTAATAATCATTTTTTAAAAAATTTGAGTTCTAAATTCTCTCCCTCCCAGCCATCCTCTCCTCCTTGAGAAGGCAAGCAATTTGATTTCAATTACACATGAGAGGTCATGTAAAACAATATTTCCATATTAGCCATGTTGCAAAAGAAAACAAAATAAAGCAATAAAAGTGAAGAAAGCAAAAAATATGCTTCACTCTGCATTCAGAGTTTATCACTTTTCTTTCTGGGGGTAGATAGCACTTTTTCATTGTGGATCCTTTGGAATTGTCTTGGAACACTGATCAGAGTAGCTAAGTCTTTCACAAAAGTCTAAGTGTTTAAACACTTTATGCTTTTAATTTTGCTGTTACTGCGTACAATGTTCTCCTATTTCTGCTTACTTCACTTTCCATCAATTTATATGTCTTTCTAGTTTTTTCTGAAATCATCCTGTTTGTCATTTCTTATAGCACAATAATATTCCATCCTAACCACAACTTGTTTAGCCATTCCCCAGTTGATGGGTATCGTCTCAATTTCTAATTCTTTTCTACCACAAAAAGAGCTACTATAAATATTCTTGTACATAAAGGTCTTTTTCCTATTTCTTTGATTTCTTTGGGATATAGACCTATCAGCGGTGTTGCTGGGTCAAAAGTTATGTATATTTTGATAGCCCTTTGAGCATAATTCCAAATTGGTCTCCAGAATGACTGAACTAGTTCACAATTCCACCAGCAGTGAATTAGTGTTACAATTTTTCGACATCCCTTCCAGCATTTGCCTTTTTTACTTTTTTGTTTTGTTAGCTAATCTGATACGTGTGAGGTGATGAGGTTATTTTAATCAGCATTTCTCTAATCAGCGGTGATTTAGAGCATTTTTTTCATGTTACTGATAGCTTTGATTTCTTCTGAAAACTGCTTGCTCATATCCTTTGGCCATTTATCAACGGAGGAATGGCTCTTATTTTTATAAATTTGGCTCTCTTCCCTATGCATTCGAGAAATTAGGTCTTTATCAAAAAAATATTGCAAAATGTTTTGTGTTTTACTTCTAATTTTGGTTGTATTAGTTTTGTTTGTGCAAAAGCTTTTTGATTTCATGTAATGCAAATTACTTATTTTACTTCCTGTGATCCTCTCTACCTCTTGTTTGGCCATAAACTCTTCCCTTATACACAGATCTAGCAGGTACATTTTCTCATGCTCCCCTAATTTATTTATATCACCCTTTACATCTAAATCATTTATCCATTTTGACCTTATCTTGGTGTACAGTGTGAGATGCTGCTCTATATCTAGTTTCTGATAAACTCCTTTTCAGTTTTCAGATATTTTGTACAGTTTTTTTAGACATTGAGTTCATGCCCCCAAAATTTGCATCTTTGAGTTTATCAAATACTAGATCAGTATGGTCTTTTACTACTGTGTATTGGGTACTTAATCAGTTCCATTGATCACTCTATTTCTTAGCCACTTCCAGAATGTTTTGATGATTACCATTTTGTAATATAGTTTTAAATTTGAAACTCCATCTTCCTTCACATTTTTTTAACTGACCTTTTGCTCTTCCATATGAACTTAGTTACTATTTTTTCTAGTTCTATAAAATAATTCTTTGGTAGTATGATTGGCATGACACTGAATGAGTAAATTAACTTGGGTAGAATTGACATTTTTATTATATTAGCTCAGTCTTCCCACGAGTAATTAATATTCCTCCAGTTGTTTAGATCTGACTTTATTTGTGGAAAAAGTGTTGGTAATTGTGTTCACATAGTTCCTGGGTTTGTCTTGGCAGGTAGATTCGCAAATGTGTTATATTATCCACAGTTGTGTTAAATGGAATTTCTCTTTCTTCCTGATAAGTTTTATTTCTAGTATGTAGAAATGCTGGTGATTTATGTGGGTTTATTTGTATCTTGCAATTTTCTTGTTAATTGTTTCAACAAGTTTTTTAGTTGGTTCTCTAGGGTTCTTTAAGTCTACCATCATATCATCTACAAAGAATGATAGTTTTGTTACCTTGTTGCCGATTTTTATTCCTTCAATTTCTTTTTCTTATCTTATTGCTAGAGTTGCCATTTCTAGCACAATATTGAATAATAGTAGGAATAATCGACAACCTTGCTTCACTCCTGATCTTAGTGGGGAGACTTCAAGTTTATCCCCACTACAGACAATGCTTGTTCTTAGCTTTAAATAAATACTACTTATTATTTTAAGAAAGGTTCCATGGATTCCTGTGCTTTTTAGTGTTTTTAATAGTGATGGGTATTGTATTTTGTCAAAGGCTTTTCTGTATCTATTGATATAATCCTATGATTGTGTTATCATTGTTATTGATATACTCAATTACGCTGATTACTATTGTCCAGTTGTTTTTCGGTCCTATCCAGCTCTTAGTGACACAATTTGGGGTTTTCTTGGTAAAGATACTGGAGTGGTTTGCCATTTCCTTCTTTAGCTCATTTTACAGATGAGGAAACTGAGGCAAACAGAGTTAAGTGACTTGCCTAGGGTCTGTACTGTTAATGTATTTTTAATGGAATGGGAAGATCTTTTCCATCCATTAATAGGCTTATGTGACCTGCATAAGTCATATGGAAACCTAATTCCTGTGATTTTGAATCTCATGAAGCCTGTGGTGGGAAGAGCTTGCTGAATGGGTAGAACAGGAAAAGGCAGAGCTGGAGCAGAGCTGAGAAGAAGTTGGTCAGACTAGTCAGAGCTGGGAGAGAGAGAGGAAGCAAGCAGCTGGGATTGTGAGTGTTTGTTTGTGGGAGAGTCTGATAATCTGTGTAGACTTCTTGGTTACTATGATGCATTTCTTTGTTGCTATGATGGATTTGACTTTCTGGTGTCTGAATAAATGTTTTGGCTCTGTCTTCCATGTAGAGAGTCTGTTGTATTTTGTTGGCATATTCATAGTCACTCTCAGTGCTGTGAATATCACCTTGATGCTATAGGGTCATACAGCTAGTTAGTGACTGAGGCTAGATTTGAACTCGGAAAGATGAGTCTTCCTTGACTGCAGGCCTGAAACTCTATCCACTGTGCCAACTAGCTACCCAGTCATTCGGATAGTTTTCCTAATATTGAACCAGCCCTGAATTCTTGGTATAAATCCCATCTGCTCAAAGCATATGATCTTTGTGATTATATCTCTGTAATCTTTTTGCTAGTATTTTCTTTTAAAAATTTGCATCAGTGTTCATTAAGGAAATTGGTTTATAGTTTCCTTTCTCTGTTTTTGCTTATCCTTTCTATTCTCATTAAGTCTTCATGTTATTCATCTCTTTTGGCAAAGTCATTCAGATGAACTCTCTGGGCATATTGCTTTCTACAGCTCAATTTCCAACAGCCAGAGGTATCCCTTTTCTCAATTCACAGAGATCACTATCCTCAGAACTTTCTCCTTCCTACCAGCCTTTCTCTCACAAGTCAAGACATCACCCTCTTGATATCATTGGGTCCTCTTCAAGAAGGAAGGATGAACCACAGCGCCATATAGTGACTATATATATATGGCTTTTTTAAGGGCCACCAGCCAGCTAAAGGCTACACACCTGATTTCATCATGATTAAATGAAGGATTTCTTTATTCCTCATAAAGGGTAACAAAGTGTAGACATTTCTTTGAACTTCATTGAAATGTTAGTATATCTTTTTGTCTGTTACCTGTGCCTTTGTATGGTATACTCTTATCAGCTGGTCTAGGAGGAAATCAATTTATCAGAACCTTCCCTGATATGCCCAATCAGTATCATTTCCATCCCCTTGGAAGTTTATCTGGATTTACTTTATGTAATATACTTTATATTTACTTGCCCCTGTATATATTGTATCCTTCCCTCCCGCTCTCCAGAATGTAAGTTTCTTAACGGTAAGGGACTGTTTCACTTTTAAGTGTGTTTCTCCAGAATCTAGAACAGTGCCTGGCCCAGAACCGGTGTTTACTAAATGCTTGTGATTAAATTCCTGAAGTACATTTTACTTTGAATTTTTTTCTTACAAGGAATGATTTAAAGTCAACTTCTCTGCCCTTTCTCAGTCCCTGATATTTCTAACTCAGTGTCATATCAGCATACAATAAAGTTGTAAAAAGAAATTTTCATGTTGGATTAAACTTTGGAATTTTTCATCCTTGTCATTTAAACTTCAGTGTGTTCATTCTTTGCTGATAAAATATATTTGCAAACTGTTTACAATACTATGATATACAAGACTGTAATGGACTTCTCAATCTGCAGCTTACCTTAGACTGGATATTATATATCCAGAGAAGTGGAATAAATTCTCTGTTTCTCTCTGTCTCTCTGTCTCTGTCTCTGTCTCTGTCTCTGTCTCTCTCTCTCTCTCTCTCTCTGTCTCTCTCTCTCTCTGTCTCTCTCTCTGTGTCTCTCTCTCTCTCTATATATATATATATATGTAATTCCCAAAGCTTAAAGCTAGAGAAAATTTTGAAATAAAATTAATCACCAGTCATAAGGAACTACAGACACACAGGACAGCTTTGAAAGTTACATATTGAATTATATACTTTTAAAAAACATCAAGCTCTACATAATTTTTAGAAAATTAATTACCAACTGAAGTATTTGTTTTAGCTATTTCTCATGTTGCAGTACCTATACACATACTAGATAGAGAAATTTTCTATGAATAATGACAAACTTCACAGTGTCATGTTTAAAAGTAGTTAAAATGGCAAGATCAAATGACTGCAACCACATTTTTTTTCTAGATTCAGTCAATCTTAAAGTATCTTAAAATAGGACATTGTCTTGTCTCTGCAGGGTGAGCATCATCCTTGGAAAGATATGGATCAATACTTTATGAAAATAAATGATCTACTTATTACAGGTAAAGTTTAGCAAAGTGTGTAGTATAATCTTTAGCCCAGAAATAAAGCTCTCAGCATTTCTCACAATTCTCTTTCTTGTTAAGACTTTTAACCTTAGGAAGATTACTTCCTAAGGGAAGGGAAAGAAACAAGCATTTATTAAGCAAAAGCATTCATTAAGCACCTGCTGTGTGCCAAGTCTATTTCAAGGGCTTTACAAATATCCTATTTGATCTAATTTGGAGAAGAAGGATTGGAAAGGGGAAAGACCAGAAGCAAAGAGACCAATAAGGAAGGAGTGTATTACAATTATACAGGTGATGGCTTTGAGAGTGGAAAGCTCCAGTCCAAGGTCCCAGAAGGCTCCTGGACATTTTCATCAGGAAGGAATTACCACCAGCTCAGCATCATCTTACCCTATTCCCAACTTTCTTTTTTTTTTAAATGGTACTCATAGTCACCCAGGTTCACAAATTCAGTCATGTTTATCCTTTGATCCATGTTATGAAGGGGTATCTTCGTAATATATCCTCCACCCAGTCCAACTACCGTCAAAATCCTGTCAATTCTGTCTTGACAATATATCTCACATTGAATCATAGGTTAATAAAATTGATGATGATAATAATAGTAATTATAATAGCATTTAGGGGGCACTAATGGGGCACCTAGGTGGCAGAATGGATAAAGCTCTGGGTCTAGAATCAAGAAAACCTGAGTTCAAATCCAGTCTCAGACACTTTCTAGCTAAGTAACCCAGGGCAAATCTCTTAACCCTCTCTTTGCCCATTTCCTCATCTGGAAGATGAGATGGAAAAAGAAATGGCAAACCACGCCAGTCTCTTTGCCAAGAAATTCTTCAAGCGGTGTCAGAAAGAGTTGGACACACTAAAACAACTGAACAGCATCTTCAAGTTTTGCAATGTGCTTTACCTATGTCAGCTTATTTTATTCTCACAACAACCCTAAGAGGTAGGTACCATTATTATGACCATTTTACAGTTGAGAAAATTGAGGCTGAGAGAGTCAAAGGACTTGACAAAATGATAAGGCCAGATTTTAATTCAAGTCTTTTATTCAATACATTACCAAATTGCCTCAGTCATAGATAGTTAGAGAACTAGAAAGGATCTTGAAAGCCACGTAGTTCAAACCCCTCATTTTACAGATGAGAAAAATAAGGTATGGAAAAATCAAGTAATTTGCCTAAGGTCATACATGAAGTAAACATCAAAGGCAGCTTTTAAACCCAGGTTCTGTGACTACACCTAGTGATCTTCCCCCATACCATCCCACTGGAGATAACATACCACCATCAGGACAAAACAAAAAACCAGAAAACAACTTGCTACTTCCAATGCTATTATCCCAGATCAGGGCTTCATTTCTTCTTCCCTGTATTATTGTAATAGCCTCCCAGCAGTGTTCCCTAGCTACAGTTCCTTTTCGATCCAATCTTCTAATGCATGGGTTTGACATTTTACTCTGCTTCTCAGTGGTCCCACTGCTTGCTAAATAAAATAATGAATTACTTGTTGATAAAATTACTCAAGTAGTGAACTCTTGAAAAATAAAAATGAAGAAAACAGAACTCAATGACTCTATGAAACACCAAAAAACAGTTTTTTTTTTAATTAATAGAAGAAAATGTAAGGAATCACTACAAAAACAATTGACACAGAAAAAAGACTCTTGAAAACCATAATCAAATTAAAAAAACCTAAATACCGTATTTCAAGAAATCATTTTTTAAAATTCTCCGATCCAAAGAGTATAACTGAAAATAAAGAATCTACCATTCACCTCCTGAAAGAGACCACCAACTGAAAACACACTAGGATATCACAGTCAAAATTAGTACCTTACAAGTCAAAAAAACCAATATATTAAAGATCCATAAAGAAAGAGTTCAAGTACCAAGGAATATTGAAAGTAGAGATTTTTTAATTCTATGGAAAGGAGGGGCATATATGTGTGTGTATGTATGTATATAATGTTTTATGTACATAGAATATATTATGTGTATGTGTATGTATGTATTAGATAATCTATGTGTATATATGTATACAATATATTGCATGTTTATGTGTGTATAGAATTTATATATGTGTGTGTTTATGTATATATTATATAATATGTGTACAGATATGTATAGAATAATAGTCTGGGTGTATATGGATATAATTTATAATATGCATGTGTATTACATCTATGTATGTACATGTGTGTGTATGTAATATTGTGTGTGTATGTGTATTGTCCCTTAGACCTAGCATACTGCCTGGTACATAGTAGGGGCTTGATTGACAGTAAGGATCACACAAGATTTAGAAGAAACTACGAAAAAGAGAAGAAATCTTGAAATGTTAGATCCCAAAAGGCAAAAGATAAAGAAAAGCAACCAAGAATAACTGACCCTGAAAAAAAAACACAACTAAAAACTAAAATGCAATTACTGGAGACCAGGGAAATCTAGGAAAGTAAATACATTTGGAAGGGGCAAAATGATGTTCAAGTGCTTCCATTCCCTCTATTTTGAAGGAGCAGGGGGTAAAGAAAGACAAGCACAGATCTTGGATGTGGCTTTATTGGTTTTTAGAGAGGAAAGGAAAGGGAGAGAAAAGAGAGTGCCCTAGAGAAGAAATGAGGAAAAAGGAAGAAATGACTATTTCACATAAATGGGATACTGGAGAAAAAATGTAGAGAAACATGGTGGAAGGGGTGAAGGAGCAGGCATCTCAAGATTTCAGTCTTTTCTTGAATTTGATAAAGGAGAGTTGAACACAGATACACACAATTTCATGTTGAAATAATTCAATTCAACATAGAAATAGGCAGAAACAAGGAAAAAAGGAAAATAAAGCTTAGGAGAGAATAATAACAATGCACAGCAAGAAGAGTTGAAATGGGAGATTGAGGTTCAAATTTTGCAAGTAATAGAGGAACAGTGGAATAGGAAGACAGCATTTCAGTTACAGATCAACAATGTGGATCATATTCCTTCTCTTTCTCCATCCCCTTCTTCTTTACAAATGGGATTGGTGAATGGGATCCGGAGAAAAAGGTGAACAAGTGTGAGATGATGGTGAAGAGTGATAATTAATAATGAACTCAGAAATCAGAAGAGGGTAGCAGCAAGAATTAAAAAATAGGAACCAATAAGTTGTTTATGAGGAACACACTTGAAACAAAGATTCACACAGAGTTCAAATGACAGTTTGGAGCAGAACTTATGTTTCAGATAAATTTTAAAAAATCAAGGATAATAACCATAATTTCAGGCAAGGCAATAGTAAAAATAAACAAGGCTCAAAGAGATAAGCAAGATGTGGTAGGACCAGCATTCCTAAAGCAGCTTCTCTGACCCTGACACAACTTCCTTGTCCCACACAAGTTGATTGACCCTAGATTCCCTGATCCAGCTCTCTGGTTTGAGGACATTAAAGTTCCCAAGCTTGTGTACTCAAGGTCTCTCATTCTTGGTGGGCACTCAAGACCACACAAGTCTCCATATCCTGATGACTGACATTTCCAGATGAAAATGAGGGGGCTGTGTCTAAAGAATCTAAGTGCCGCTGTATTCTTGTTGCTTTTGTGGTGTTAGGGCAAAGTAAACCTCTACTTTTGTTAAATGTTCAGTGACTTGTGAGTGCCTCATTTCATCTCAATATCAAACTTGAACAAAGAGAAGACTGATTTTAGAACCATGCCTGTAACACAGGGAAGCCACAAGTCACCATAGGTAATGAAATAATATAAATATTTATAATATGTACATCAAATAGTATAGCATCTATGCCATTTAAAGGAAAAGTTAGTTGAATAATAGGAAGAAGTAGCAAAACTTAAATAGTTGGGGACCTCAACCTATTGTCCCTTTAAGACTTAGAAAAATCCAATAAAAAGATATATAAGAAAAAGGTCAAGGACTTCAAGAAAATTTTAGATAAGTTAGATATGATAAATTTTTGGTGACTACTGAATGGGAATAGAAAGGAACATACATATTCTCAGCAACGTATAGCATCTTTACAAAAAATTGGCCATGTTCAAGGGCATAAAAACATTATAAGCAAATCAAGAAAAATAGAACCATTAATGACCATAATGTGATAAAAAGTATACTCAATAAGGTGCATTTAAAGAATGGACTTAAGCTTAAATGGAGTCTAAGTAATTTAATTCTAAAGAATCATTGGGGTTAAGGAGAAATCATAGAATCATTACAGAAACAAAAATAATTTTATTAAAGAAAACAACAACAATGAGGAGGTTCAGGGGTGATCGTGGACCCCAAGGTAGACAGTCCGGGTCGTGCTTGAATGAATTCGACTCAAGCTGTCTTAAAGCCAAAGAAAACAAAGTTTATTAAAGATTTGCCAGATTGGGTTACCTCTTAAGGAGTCTAAACATTTGTGACGCTTGTATTCGTAAGCGGGCCAGATTGAGCTGGATTGAATCTGAGCGCCTTCATGGAGGCAAGATGGAACTTAAATACAGAAAGGAGTATAGGAGGGATCTGGGGGGTGGTCTGGTAGTCCAGGGTGATGGGAGGAGGGGTTTAGGAAGGGTCTTGAAGGAGAAGTCCAAGGAGAGAATCCAAGGAGGGTCAAAGGCTGGAAACAGCTGGAGGCTATCAAGGGATCAGACAATGGAGGGTTTGGGTGGGAACCAGGTGGGGCAATCCAGAGATCTTGATAGAGGCAGTATGGGAATGGATACAGATCTTGATGGGAGTGGTCGGCAGCCTGGGGAATGGGGTTTTGATGGGATCCAGGGAGGGGGGTGCAACAGAGACCTGAGCAGAATGATAGAATGAGTAGAAAAGCCCATGGGCTTCCTGAGACTTCCGGAAGGAATGGGAAGATTAGATTTGAGTAAGAAAGGCCAGATTAAGTGGAAAGATGCAAGGGGAGCTCAAGGAGGCTCCCAGAGTCTGAACCCCATCAAGACAACATATTAAAACATTTGGGATACAGCCGAAGCAGGATTTAGGGGAACATGTATATCTCTAAACATTTTCGTAAACAAAAAGAAATAGCAGATCAATAATCTGGGAATGCAACTAAAAAGTTTAAAAAACAACAAAAAAATCTCAACTAAATTCAAAGGTAGAACGTCTGAAAATCAAATAAAAATGAAAGCAAAACAAATTTTTGAAATGATCAAATTAGCTGGGAATGCTTTAAAAATAGGTAAATAGGTGATCTAATAATTTACAGCTACACCAATTATGCATTAGTGTGACTGTTTTCCTGCAGTCCTTCCAACATTTGACATTTTTCTTCTTTTATCTTCTCTATCAATCTGATGAGATGAGGTAGAGATCACATCAATATTTTAAAAATAAAAAGCACATGATTATCAATAACTATACAAAAGGTTTGTTTTTACAAAATATAGTATCTATTTGTTAAAAACATTAAAAAGGCATAAGAATAAATTAACTGCTTCTTAATAGGAGAGATGAGACCAAGAGTTAACATTTTATGTAATAGTGAAACACTAGAGGTTCTTCCAGTAAGATTAAGGATAAAGCAAGTATGCCCATCATCACCATGATTATTTGATATTGTGCTAGAAATGCTATCTAAAGCAATAAGATGAAAAGAAATTGAGAGAATAAACATAGAGGAAATTGAAATGTTATATCTTCAAAGAGCAGTATATAAAATAAACCCATTAAGTGTCTATTATGTGCTAGGTACTTTGCTAATCACATTATAAGCCTGGGGTAACCCCCTCTTCAAAGCAAATGGACACTGTTGTTAAGTCATAATTGTGGTTTGTCCATTTTAGAAGAGGACCTTGACTTCAGGGAGATGATGACATGATTTGTGGTTGGATTTGAGGGAGGGAGGCCTGTGCAAAGTCACCAGCCTCACTTTTTCCTCCAGACACAGGTCCAGTGGCCAGATATAGAGCAGGAAGACTGAAGATGACCCTGAGAGACCTTGGCCTTTTTAAGTTAAGGTCTTTTCAAGTTCTCCCTTTCAGTGAGGCAAGGCCTATTTGGTGAATAAGCCTCTTTAGGAAGTAAGTTAAGGAATTTCCCCCTTAATAAAAAAAAAAATCAAACTGGGAGGGGAAGACCCTCAGGGAATAATACATTTCCAGGTAATCCCCCTCCCTCTAGTTCTGATTTCCTTTGTTTCTTACTAGTAGCTACAAATCTTCATTTTACCCTTCCAAGCTTCCTTTCTCCTCAATTACTTTATTATCTTCCCTTAAATAGGTGAATCTACTCTAGTTCCTACCAAGCAAGAGCTGGAGAAGAGAACAGTTCATGGAGTTTCTTTAAGTTACAAGGAATGTTATCAGATTGAATGTTGGTTGGAGCGAATCCATTTTTACTCAGGCCTGCGCCACCTCGTTCACTTACAAAACTCTCAGAGCAATATCGAACAATTTGGTGCCTGGGACAAGTCTCAAAAAACTGGGGCTAGCACCATGAAATGTACCCATGGGTTAACTTTTAATGGGGGAGATGGAGGGGGGCAGGGAGGGGACCATGGGAAACAAGGATAGTCAGAAACCCTAGGGTCCAAGCCATAGAGATGATATCCCAGGACTTATTTTGGAGAAGCCAGCACTTCTGGTTCTCCTCCTACCTATGTGGCCCCTCCTCAGTCTCCCATGCTGGATCCTCCTCCAGATCTCAGTCTCTAACTCTAACCCCTAGGTGTCCGTCAGGGCTCTGACCTGGGTGCTTTTCTCTTCTCCCACCATACAGTTTCACATGGTGAGCTCATCAGTACCCAAGGATATAATTACCATGTCTATTCTCAAATTCTACTTACCCAGTCCCGACCTTTCTGCTGTCTTCCAATCCCTCACCTCCAGCTGCTTTTCCATCGTGTAGAATCAGATGTAAAATAGACGTCTAAAATGCAACATTTTCTAAACAAAAATCTTTCTCGCTAAATCCTCCCTGATCCCATCTTCCCAATTACAGCAAAGATAACACCATCCTCCTAATCCCTCAGGCTTGCAACCTAGAAGTCATTCTGCATTCCTCACTATCTCCGCATCCAAGCTGTTGCTGAGGCCTGCTGGTCTTACCTCTGTAACATCTCTCAGACATGCTTCCCTTCTCTCCTCTGATACTGCCCCTACTCTAGTGAAGGCTCTCATCACTTCAAGCCTTGATTCCTGCAATAGCTGCTGTTGGGTCTGCCAGCCTCAAGTCTGTCTTTACTGCAAGCCATCCTCCATTGAATCACCAAAGTGATTTTCCTAAAGCACAGGTCTGACTATGTCCCTATGGTATTCAGTAAACTCCAGTGGTTCCTGGTCAGCTCTAGGATCAAATGAAAAATCTTCTGCTTGGTTTTCTTTTCTTTCTTTCTTTTTTCCTTCCTTCCTTTTATTATTATTTTTTTTTTTTTGGAGAGGGGAAGGCAAGGCAGTTGGGGTTCAGTGACTTGCCCAAAGTCACACAGCTAGTAAGTCTCAAGTGTCTAAGGCCACATTTGAACTCAGGTCCTCCTGACTCCAGGGGTGGTGCTCCTTTTGTTTGGTTTTCAATGACCTTCATAACCTAGCCCCCTCCTACCTTTGCAGTCCTCTTATACCTTACTCACTGCTTGCATACACTCCAATCCAATGATACTGGTCTCCTTGCTGGTCCATGAATAAAACATTCCATCCCTTGGCTCCAGGTCTGCGTCCCATGCTTGCAATGCTTTCCCTCCTTATTTTCCCTACTGGCTTCCTTAGCTTTTTTTAAATCCCAACTAAAATCCCATATTTTATAGGAAGCCTTGCCCAACCCCTCTTAATTCCCTTCTTAATTATTTTCTATTTATCCTGTATATAATTTGTTCAGACATACTTGTTTGTTGTTGTCACCTCCATTAGATTGTAATCTCCTTGATTGCATGGACTGCCTTTTTCCTCTTTTTGTATCCCCAATGCTTAGCACAATGCCTAGCATATTGAGCCTAGGTGCTCAATAAATGTTTATTGACTGTGAGGTGGATGCTGTTATTATCCCCGTTTTACAGTTAAAGAACCTGAGGCACACAGAGGTAAAGTGACTTGCTCAGGGTCACACAGCTAGAACGTGGGTGAGACTGCATGTGAACTCAAATCTTTCTGACTCCAGGCTCAGCACTCTATCCACTATGCCATCGAAGTGCTTCTAATAACTATAAGAATTTTTTTTAGTAAATCCTAAATTTTGGTTTTACTGTTGTTCAGTCGCTTCAGTTGTGTCCAACTCTTCATGAGCCCATTTGAGATTTTCTTGGCAAAGATATTGGAACAATTTTCCATTTCTTTCTCCAACTCATTTTACAGATGATGAAACTGAAACAAACAGGGTTAAGTAACTTGCCCAAGATCACACAGCTAATAAGTGTCTGAGGCTGGATTTGAACTCAGGAAGATGGGACTTCTTGATTCCAGGTCCAGCACTCTATCCACTGTACCACTTAGCTACGCCTCACCACTTTTGGTGGCATGATTTTGTGTGTGTGTGCCCCATTCCCCCTGCCCTCCTCACAGCTCTGGCCCTGAAAGAATATTCTGTTTATCATATTATAGCTTCTATGGAATCGTTTGCCTACAGCTCTCATCCCCAAACAAGGCTGTACGCTCCTTGAGTGTAGAATCTGCACCTTGTTTTTATCCTTGCATCCCCAACCCTAACATAGTATGTTGCACATACTTGTTGAATTGAATCCCTAGGGCTATGGCAGAGAAAAGTCAAGTGTCATCCTAGTAGGGCTCTGAACCATCAACCAAAAATGAGCCAAGGATCATAAGCTATGTCAGAGCTACAAAAATAGCATCTGCTAATCAGTTTTCTCTTTAGGCAGCTCACCACTTTATTAATTATAATAAATTATGTCTTACTGTGAGTGGGAATGATTCATTTACCCTCAGAAGTGTATGTACACTCAAGCTGGGTTGTTTTTCTTTTAATTTAAATAATCCTTATATCAAACTCTAATAATAAATATATCCACTTTTTGCCAGTCAGCAGAAAGTGAAAGTCACCATAGAGCAGTTCAATTCCTTCCTGCAGGTAACCTGAATCTCTCATTGTATTGCTGGGAAATGGAAATTCAACACCATCAGGTATCCAGTAACCTTTGGAGACTTTAGAGTTTCAGGTTATTATCAACACTTGCTGAGATTCAAGGTAAATATTTCTTAGAGGAAAGGAATTTCAAACATTTTGACTAAGCAAAAGGGGAGTGGGACTGGCCAAGACGACAAAGAAAGCCTCAGAAGAGAGAAGTTTCACACCACCCAAAACATGACTTTTTTTTCTTTAACTTAACAGATTTCAGAAAAATGGAGAATTGTATTGACTTCCTAATAGTTGGAATCACTTCACTGGCTTTTATAGTATGCATTGGAAGCTAATAATTTACTAGGTCATAGATTTAAAACTAGAAGGGTCAATCCAGTCTAATCCTTTCACTTTACAGATGAGGAAACTGAGATCCAGAGAGTTAGATAAGTGACTTGCTCAAGTGGTCACACAGGTGAATTTTGACCTCATGTCCTCTTTCTCCAAATCTGGTTCTTACTCCACTATGCTATGACCATTATGAGAGGTCACATGGAATGGTAGAGAGCAAGGAAACCTTGAAATCAGGAAAACCTGGATTCAAGTCTTCCTTCTTACGCATACTTGCTGGGTGATTTTGGTGCTAGTTCTGGTCCTGCCAAATCCTGTGATAAGTAACTAGATAGCATAGCAGATAGAGTGCAGGGCCTGGAATCAAGAAGACTTGGGTTCATATTTGACCCAAGACACTTACTATCTGGGTGACCTTGGGCTTTGTTGTTTCAGTTTCCTCATCTGTAAAATGGAAATAATACCTCCCACAGCTGTTGTACAGATCAAATGAGACATTCATAAAGTGCTTAGATGCTATATAAAGGTTAACGATTGTTATCGCGGCTACTAGGCAGGTTACTTTACTTTTTGTTGTCTGAGACAAAAATCTGGGCTACTTGACAAGTAGCCAGTCTATATTTGTAGAGGGAGTTCACCCTTTAAAAGTTCCATATATAAGTTCATGTGGACTATTTGTGCCCAATCTGTGGTAGAGTCTTCCAAGATTGTATTGGTCTGATCAGTCACAGCTGGATACACTGTACTTTGACTCCAACATAGTGTTGCCATTTTGGTCCTTTCTGAAAACAGACAACAACCAACCAACCAACCAACGTGATAGAAATCACAAGTCTAGATGAAAAGATATAGTATTACATATTTTGGTCCATACCTGTGATTACATAATTTGCCAACAAAACCCTAAGCAGCAGAGAATCCAGAGCTGGCCATGACCACTTGCCAGTACACATGCCAGCTACAGTGATACAGAAATACCAATAACTATCATTTATAAAGCAAAAGACAAAGATAATCTTAGAATTTACAATTCATAGTTTCTGAACTTGGAAGGATAAGAATCTTTGAGCAGTAGAGAGACCACTGGATTTGGAATTGACAAACCTGAGGTCAAATTCTGGCTTTGCCCAAGAGTTGAGTTGCAGGAAACAAAAAAAGTCCTCCTGATTCCATGCAGATCACACTAATTTGAAATCTTTCCTCTGGACTTTCACTTCCTGCTTCTTTCTCAACCCCTTTGCATTTAGACTTTCCCAAGAAATTCTAGTTTCCTTACCCAATCTAGCCAGTGATTTATACTTACTCAGATCCTTATCTGGAACCTACATACCTTTCCTCAGGAAGGTTTCCCTCAGTCCTAGTAATTGTTCTACTTACTCATTGACTCATATCCATCTACCTTGTCATCTCATCCAGAGAAATAGGACAACCCCTTAAATTTTACATATGTTGCTGTTCAATTGTTTTAGTTCTTTGTGATCCCATTTGGGGTTTTCTTGGCAAAGATACTGGAGTGCTTTGCCATTTTTTTTCTCCAGCTCATTTTAAATATGAGGAAACTGGGGCAAATAGGTTTAAGTGATTTGCCCAAGGTCACATAGCTGGTAAGTGTCTGGAGCCAGATTTAAACTGGAGTCTTCCTGACCCCAGGCCCTCTATCCACTGCACCACCAACAATGACCAACCAGTTTAGTCTCTGATTTACACTTACTAAAATCTTTATCTAGAACCTAAATATCTTTCCCCAGGAAGGAGTTTTCCCTCCATTCCAGTAATTGTCCTAATCATTGTCTCATTTCCATCCACTTTACCCTCCCATACAAAGAAATAGAGCAAGCCCTAAATTTTACATATGAGATGACCAAGACTTAATTAAATAGTTCTCCCAAAGTCATACAACTATTTTGTGGCAAATCTCCTAAGTGCCTGACACATTTTTCCAGAACACTAAAGCTGGTTAAAAGGGGTGGGGGTGGGGAGTGCCTTAAAGTATTCTGGATGGTCTACATAATAAAAACATTGTTTTGAGTTGCCTGGTTGAAAACATGATTAGGTCAATCTCTTATCCAGAATACTCATTCTCAACATATTTTCATTTCCATATTTGATACTTAAAGCAAACTAGGAACAAAGGACTGGCCTGCCATTCTCTCATTTGTTTGCACATGCCTGATGAACCAGGCATGCAGGTTTCATCAGAAGGAAACTGAATAGAAACTACTGGCTTGGTAAGTTCATAGCCTGTGGCCATTTAAGAAAGTCAAATCTTATAGTTCTGAGAGATTAGCAAAGTCACATTGACTTATCTGGAAGCTTCTCTTGTAGTAGTTACCAAAGACAGCAATGTGGCTGATAGACATTTGAGATTATGGTAAAAGGGAAAGTGTATTTTTCAAGAAAAGGAAGATTAAATAGGAAGTTAACCATAATGTATTACTGAAATTAACATAAGGGATATGTGTAAGTAGAATTTTTTTTTTTCTGTTATAGCCTATGGTCTGGAGCTACACTCCCAAAGCCTACTCCCACTGGCCAGCTGGATCCACAGAGGCTCTAAGGGATTCTCAGGGCCTGGGGTTTGGTTTCCTAAGGCTATAACTCACAAGTCCCCATTGACTTCCTTCCTTCCATTGATTCTCAATTAATAACAGTCACACTTAATTTGCTTTTAAAAAGGGGTATTTATTGAGTTGACATAAAATATCCCTGTTCTCTCTATCTCCTCAAAATTTATATTTCCCACCGGCTGATTATTAAAATTTCTTTGTAAGCATTTACACCTCAAAAAAATGTGAATCACTACAAATCAGGGCTTGATTTAATATTTTGTTGATTGTCTAGACATAACACAATATTAATAATGCGGATGATTGAACTTAAAAGTATATGTGCCTACTTCCTTTCCTCCAGCTCAGTTGTTAAACATTTACCAGTACATCCTTATATTGCTCTATAAACATTGCTTGAGTTCAGCAGGAAGACAGCAGAAGGTTCAGGAAGGAAGTCATCATCAGACTGGAGGCCTGTGACTTTACATTACCACCACCACCACCAGCACCACCACTACTACTACTACCATTGTTATACTACTACTGCTACTACTACTATTACTAGTACTGCCGCTGCTGTTGCTGCTACTACTATGATAAGAAGAATAATTTTTATTCTTATAAGAATAATTGGCATTTGTATAGCACTTTAAGGTTCACATCCATCATTTTACTTAAACCTCACAACACCTCTGTCTATGGCCTTCTGAAGTCATGCCTTACAGGCTCCAGAGCCCACACACAACACGTACCAGAATTGGTAAAGAAGGTAATGGATGAACCCTTTGTTTAGCGCTATCCCAAAGCTGCCTATTTGAATTTTACCAGGTGAGCTTAACTCTAAATTTCCTATTCCTCAGGAACAGAAGCTAGGGACTGAACACATGTAACAAGAATTTCTAATACCTCCCAGAAGTTAACTAGAAAAAATGGATCAAAAGAACAACTGGAAAGCTAGGAAATGTATAGTCATCCATTGTCCAGAGTCCCCAAGTTACATCTCTTTGCCCTTGAAGAGACTGTCATTCTGAGCCATTTTTCTTTCCTTGCCATTCTCAGAATAAGAGGTTGTATATCCACTTTGTTATTTATTCCTGAGTCTACTGTTGCTACTGCAATCTGATCAGAATGCAACAATAACAACCACAAAAGAGCTGAAACAATTCTGGAGAGGTTCAGTAGGGAAGGAAGGGACCTGGAGTGAAGAAGGCATCAAGGCATTCACTGCCCAGGGAGTAGTGAAGGAGCAACAGAATGGTACCAGGAGACACACTAGGGTGGCTGTGAAACCTCAGTCAGTGGTGAAGTCACATTAGGAGACTGATCCCAAAACCCAGTGCTTCCCTGTTTCTTCTAATTATTTGCAGAGGCAATCCCAGTAAGTTGTAAATGTACAATCCCCTTCCATCATTCATTCTACATCTACTGGTAATAGAGAAGTTGCTGGAGTAGATCCTTGGGTGAAGTGCCTCCTCAAGATGGGGTAAGGTAGTTTCTTCACCATTTTGTTATGTGATAGCTCTTATACAATTGTTCACTATATTGTGTTTTAATAAAATCATGTCGTCTCTAAAAGGCCAATCTTCCAAATGAGGCTAGTTGACCAAGAAAAGATATCCAAAATTCAGGAGGAGTGGAACTACTTGAAGTTGACCAAGAAAAGATATCTGAAACTCAAGAGGTGTAGAATCACTTGAAGAATCACATTGAGATCTCCATAATTTTAAAATTCTGAAATTTTCCCCTTTTGTTTTTCCATACCTCTATGTCAATATTGAATTAAGATCAGTAGAGCTACACCACAAATTCCTAGACAGCTTGGAACAATAGGATTAGAAGTAGTCTGAAAGTTCATGCACAAGCACTCCCTGGTGAGCAGTGCACATAATTTGGCATTTGGAAAAGCCAGTACATTTGTACTAGGTACTCTGACATAACCACTTGGCTTGTAATAGTGCCCTCTGATAGATAAAATATATACCATATGTACCTTGCTGATCAATTACTCAGTTAATGGACAACATTTTTCTGTAAATTTTTAAATGCAGAGACATAAAGCTGGTATGGCAGCTATGGCTTCAGCAGCACCAAAGTGTATACCTAGCCTCCATCAATAACATATTTTTATGACTCCAAGTCTTCTAGTTGCATGGATAAAATGAGGACTATTAATTTTTTAAAACTTTGGTAGCATTCATGATTTACCCAATCTTTTCAGCCATTTCTTTGTACTAACCTAGCTTCATTCTTATCTGCCCCTCTTTTCTCAAATCCTACTGTTTGGAATTGAAAGCATTTATTATATAGTTTGGAACACCTTAAAAGACATCTAACACGGTCCCCTCATTTTACAGATAGGGAAACCAAGGCTTATAAATTTAGATGACTTGAGTCACACAGATAGTAAATACAAGAATCTGAACCTAAACCTTCTGGCTCCAAATCCAGTGGATTTCAATCTCTTTGTATTAAAAAGCAGCATTGCTATACTGTCTATACCTTGATATACCAAGGTATAGACATTATCATTATCTTACTTAATGATAGTAAGAGACAATTTCCTCAGACTTTATCATAATAGTCTTGAAGGTTGAGTCTTTCATAATATATTAAATTACTTATAAATGATAACCAGTGGCATGCTGGTAAGTGTTTAACAACAAGCTCTTTAGAGAAGAAAACGTACACACAACAATTTTTAAGTTTAAACTGAATTATGAACATTTTCTCCATTACTTTCTTAAATGGACATAATCAACAAAACAATAAGTCAAGCCCTGATTTGTAGTATTGGTGATTTCTGAGGTATATATGCTCACACTGAAAATTTAACAATCAACTCTCATGAGCCATTTTGAGCTAGATGTGCAACTCTTGTCATATTCTGCTATAAATCCTCCATTAGGGATCTAGGAAATATCTGGGGGCTTGCTCTCGATCTCTTGACATTTCATCTTGGGCTGTTCATTAGTTGTCACTTGCTCTTGCTATGTGTCCAGTCTACCTTCTTGTCTGGTTACAGCTCTCAAATGACATTCTCTATGCTTCTTTTCCTGCCTAGTTTTCCCTTGGTAATGTGATCAGCTTGGTGGGATGTTCAACCAGTTTTGTGTCAAAGTCTAGACAACAGGCATTAATGATCCACTTACTGCGTGAATAGTTGGGCTGAATTCCTTTGAGTCATTATGGATAGAATTTAGGAAACTCTGTAGTGTTCTGGGAATTGATATAATTAGCACATCACTGACAGAAATATCTAGGGAACCTAATTATGGGAAATCCTTCTTCATTTAGACTCAAAACTGGACATCCCCCAAGATAGTAAGTAGCAAATGTTACTTGCTGAGTGTGTGTGTATATATATCTGTCTTTTTTGATGTTTTAGTTGATAGTAATAATCAGAGATTCATTGAATAGTTGTCTCTGTTATTATATATTCAAGAATTCTTGACTGATATTGATATATGCATGGGAGAAACTATGTTGAAGGCTAATCATCTCAGTTTTAGGTAGTGTAACATTATGTCAGTTTTACAGAAGAGGAAGTGATTTGTCCAAGGTAACAGACAGTTTTTAAATCCAGGTATTCAAACTCTAAGACAGATATCTTTCCCCTCTACCAAGAATTCATAATCTTTCTTTCTTTACAGACTCTTTGGCAATCTGATGAAACCTATGGACCCCTTCTCAAAATAATATTTTTTAAAGCATTAAAATAAAATACAGAAAATGACAAGGGAAATAAAATACATTGAAGAAGAGGTATCAAGACTAAATAAAAAGTTCATAGACTTCAAGTTAAGGAACCCAGCTAGTCTATACTATGCTGCCTACACTGAATTCATTTCATATTCAGTTAATCTGATATGAGAATTTAGGATCGCTATGCTTTGTTCATCTTTTATAGGAATCATATCTAAAGGCAGAAAAACCCTCAGGTATCCCAGAGTGCTCCATGGAAGCTGAGTAGAAAAATCATCACCATCAAAAAAAAATATTCACAGCATTTGTTGGCGAGTAACGTGCAGGGTTATATCAGGTCAGGGCTGGTCAGTACTTTTGCCAGTTATCACTTGCAGTGAGGCAGTCATATCCTGTGCCAAATAGATGCTCTAGAGAAGTAAACAGGAAGGGAAAAGGGGCCACTTGTCTTTGCTTCTGTCAGTTTTCAAATATTGTAAATTGTCATGTTGGTGTTTATGCTAAATGTACAATATTAATATTTTTACTGAGTAAGAGAAAGACTAATTGTTATCTTTTACCTTACATATCCCACAATTTAACAAAATTATTCAGCGCTTTCTATCAGGTAATATTTGTAAAGCACTTAGAGCAATGCCCAGCATATAGTAGGTGTCTAATAAATGTTTAGTGACTGACTAATTATGTGCTAGACACTATCCTAAGTGCCCAAGACTCAAAAAAAAAATAACTCAGTCTCTGCTCTCCTAAGCTTCCAGTCCAATGGAGGGATACAGTCTAAGATGCATATGAATATGTATGACATAGAAGACTGTAGTAAGGACAAAGGAAAATTCTAGAAAATGTTATTTAAAAAAATATGAAGGGAGAGAGATTTCTTTCTGCGTGCTTTACATCAGACATAAGAATGCCTTGGAAGTTCACTTTCTCACCTCCCAGCCTCATCATATAAACCTAAAAGAGTAAGAAGCTTCGGGGAGTATAACCCTTTGTGATAGAGAAAGTCCCACTTATAGACTGTATAAAGACCCTGAAGAAAGTCACACCTTAGGGGGATTTCATGAAAACTCCACAAAGGAAGAAAAGAACTCTTGGTACCACAATTTGTGAGGTAACCCTTTCCTACCAATGTTCCCTATGTGTGTGACTCACTACTTTAGTGTTTTAAGTTTGAACCTACTCTCTCCATTGACCTTATGCATGCAAGGGGAGATTATGCCCCTAGTTGGGGGTGGGTAGGTGGGAATATTTTGTTCTGATTGTTCTTACTATATTATCTTAGTAAATACCCTTGCTAAAATCTACTGGTTGATAATCAATAGGAAGCTCACTTGTGGGGACTTCTGAGTGACAGAAAACCTAGCTTTTTAGAACTACCCCTAGGATCTAAAAGACAGCAGTCATTCGTAGCTCTCTGGAGAATTAACATTTGAGTGTGACTGTCTAGTTGGGTAAACAGCTCTGAAGGAGACACTACATATAATTAAGAATATGTTAAATAAATATCAAATAAAATGAATGTAATTTGCGGGAAGAGGTGCCAGCCACTAGGAGCACGGGGTTGGGAAAGAAGCTAAAGCGGAACTAGGAAAGACCAGAAAGTGGGTTCTTCTATATGTCTGCTGTTTCAAAAGTCTGTCTCTCTATATATACATGTCTGGTTTTGGTACCCAAGTAAATCAGGCACCATAAGTGCCTTTCAAAGTCAACGTGAAGAAGTAAGAATGTCTCTTCTACAAAGTTTTCAAACCAACTTTGTTCTTCACACAATCATGAAGGAGCTGTGTCTACAATCTCCTCTCCTATCCAAAATCACTTTCTTCAGACAGCATATGGGACAGGGATTCCCCTCATCAGCTTGGTTGAAAGTGGAGTTATACATTTACACATGACAATTTGTTTGAACCCTTTTGTGTAACAAGAGAAACAGCTAAGCAGAACCAACTGACAAATACCCAATAGACTTCTCACCTTTCTGGGGAGAAATAGAAAGTATTTAATCACTTATTCTCTAGGATCCATTCTGAGTCATTGCAATTAAGCTTTTGCACAGAGCAAACTCCACAAGTAGAAACTATAATGAGCCAGTTGAGTTCCTATAGTGTCATCTTGAGAAAGATTGCGGGCCTCACCTAGTTAACAAAACCTTTCTCTGTTCTTTATTCAGGTCTGGCTTGTGGGTTGTTTTGTTTAACATGTCTTCGTTTACACGGAAGTCATCTTTTATTTTTCCACTAGCAGAAAAAAAAAAATGTGTTTCTGTCTCCATTTACCTTAATGACGTGGCATGTTATCATTTTTCAACCTCTTCCCTTTTCTCAGCTCAGGAATATCAGTTATCATGGTGCCTCTTATGTCCTTGACTCTGCTGAAGCAAGAGAACTTCATGACCATTCTACCTGAATAAATTCCCAGAATTTTCTGGACTTTCTTTGTAGATTTAGGCAGACCCATGAATACTATGCTGTCTTTGCCGTTTTCTTTGGTTATCTGGAATGTGTTAAGGCATTGTTTCTTTGTACAATGTCATATAATTGTACAATTCAGAATATCCTTACAGTAATAAGACTCCAAAATCTAAGCTTTTATCTTTGAAAGAGAATTAAATTTCTGGATCTTCCACTTGAGAAAGTAGCCTTCAAAAAGAAACTGACTGCATTTCTGTCCTATTGAGTTTGGCAGGTTGTAGATAAAAGGAGAGAATAGGAACTAAGCCAATAAAAACCTCTCCTTCTGTGCATATAGAACCTCAATTGTGAGAAAATTCTTAATGTAGTCTCCCTACTTTGGAGATTCAAAGTTCTCTGTGTGACTAAAAACAAAGTCCTTAGTAGAAAACAATTTTTTTCTTTTCTAAAAAAATTTTTGGTTTAATAATTTAGCAGCCTAGTTCATCTCTGCTGTATTAAGGTTTGGTGAGAAAAACTTGAGTAATATATCCAGTCATTTTAATGACAGAATTGAATTGCCATATCATTTTTCTTAATACATCATTTATTGAGTACTTACTTTATGTTTCACACTCTGCCAGGTGCCAGTTTAGGACAAAAAAGCATAAGACATGGTCCCTGCCTTCAATGGGGTTCCAGTCTCATTAAAGAAATCAAAGGACCATATATGAAACAGACAACAAATATCAAATCATTGGACCTGATGGTGATCAGCTATTAATAAATCTCTTCCAAACCTGGGTCTTCTATAAAAAAACCTGGAAATTCCAATATCCTCTAAGTAACCAGAATAAAATTGTTGTTGAAAGGCTAAAATCAGCATGAATGAAAGGAATATTCTGATAGAGCATTAGAGGAAGTGCAGTATACAAAAATTGCCCTAAAAATAAATGACCACAAAACAGTTACATTCTATAAGGTTTTTCTTTTTTTCTGTTTTTGTTTTTTAGTCCAGATTTGTGATTTCATCAAAGTAGAAAACCTCTTGTGCGGAAGCTACCTCTATCAATGTATGTGTAATTTATAGTCTTAGAGCAGCAGTTCCCAAAGTATAGTCTACAGACTTCTGGGGGTCTCTGAGACCCTTGAAGGGAGTTTATGAAGTCAAAACCATCTTCATAATAATGTTCACCACTTAGCTGAGGTAATCTTAACCTTTTGTTTTTAATGATATGGATCCCTTTGTTGAACTGGTGAAGCAATGAATTCTTTTTTAGAAAAATATTTTTGAATGGCTAATATAAGAAAATGTCAAAAGTTAGTGAAAATAAAGATGTGATTGTTTCCCTTCCAAGTCCACAGACCCTCTGAAGTCTATCTACAGTCTAAGTCTGAATCTAGATGCAGTTTAGAAAAAAGCCTTCTCTTTTTCTATCCCCAGATCCATCACTTCCATTATAAAATCCATTATCTCATCCTACTGCAAAAGTATTATCCTGAAATAATACTTGTAAAGTGCTTAGCCTGGTGCCTGGCACTTAATAAATGTTTATTCCTTCCTTACTTCCTTTCACACTTGATATGCAGAAGCTGTTGAATAAATACTCAAACTTCTGGGAGATATAACTTTCAAAGAGAACATGGGATCGACACCTTCCTCCTCCATCTTCATCTTCAGGCAGTTGGTCAATATGATCTCTGAGGTTCTTTCTAAGAGATTCATGGTTTCAGATTCATATAAATTTGTCATACTTAAATAAACTGGCCATAAGCAGGAAGAACCCCTAGAATAAAATACGTTGGTAGACCAAAACATGGTAGAAAAGACAATAGCAATTTGCAACAGATTGATTCCCTAGGTGTGGGCTTTGAAAAGAAAGTCCTATCAGTGAATATACTCTACAGTCATAGACAAAAGGCATCGTCACCACCATAAAATGTCGTCCCCTCCTAATTGTTTTACTTTGAACTATTGTATTGATTTATTTTATGAACAGTGCTATCACTGAAGATGGGATGGCATTAAAAGTCTTTTCTAGGAGGGTTCAAAATAGATTTGGTCAAAACCATATCATGTCTAAAACATTTCTAGTGTCTGTAAAAAATACAAAAGGATAAAAGATAATATAATACGTGGAAATGCTTTTTCTGGAAGGATATATTCTGTGGTTTGCCTAGCATTTTTATAGGATGAAACAGATCTCCCTCAAAAAATGAAAATGATCTCTTTAGAAAAAAAAGATTTGGTATTTGTTAGGTTTTTATAAGAAATTATGGCAATGACGGTTATTGGCAAGTCTATTTCCAAGGACTATCTTTCAGGAGCTGTTAAAGAACACCCTCTCTCCTCAGGGTTTGTTCAAGATAATAGAAGTTTGTTCAAGCAGTCTCATTATTATTAAGCATTTTACATTTTTAATGCCCTCTGTTATCATTAATTAGTCATTTCACAGAACAGCCCTGCAGGCTAGATTAACACGAAAACTCCATTTACAAAAGAACCAGGTGTCCATAACTTTCTTGACCCACAAGCACCATCCACCATCACTACCAGAGAATAACAGACAAGACCTGACTTAGAGCTGCCCACTCATCTACTTATATCTGTCCAAGACATCTTCATATGTCTTACTGCACCAAAATTCACTGGGATTACAAGTGGAAAAATGGACAGAGCATCCCAGGAGTTTCTATCTTGTAAAGTCTGAGATTTACTAAAACAGGTTGCTATATTTCAGGCTTGCTACTTAACTCTTCATTACTATGACATTTATTCTCCTTCCATGAAAAGCTAATTATGTTTTGTGATCACTACATAAAAACCAGAGAAATATTTTGGTCCTTTGTTACATTTCCCTTTGACTAAAAACGATGCTGTTACACGTAAAAATGTATTTGATTCACTTTAGCACTTACTATAAAGCTTGCTACATGGCGGAATCAAGGAGTTATGGTTGGAAAGAACCTTAGAGTCCAACTAATTCAATTACATTATCTTGCAGATAAAGAATACAGAATTTGAATGATTTCCCTATTATGGCACAGGTAGTAACAGAGCTGAGATTTAAACGTAGGTTTAAATTGCCAAATTCAGTTGTTCTTTTCACTAGAGTCCTACTTTTAGCTGCCATAACTTCCCAAAATATACAAATAGCAGCATATATTTAAGCTGGAACAATCGTGAATTGACACAAAGCAAAGTAAGAGCCTATCAATTAGAAAATGGCTAAATAAGTTATGGTACAAGGATGCTATGCAATTATATTGGGCTATAAGAAATGATGAAAGGAATAGATTAAAGGGAAACCCAGGAATATTTACATGAACTGATACAGATTGATGTGCATAGGACAATGAAAACAATTTATAGTACTGTAAAGAAAATGACTGTGAAAAACTTAAGAACTGTGCTCAATTCAATAACCAACTCTATTCCAGAAATGTAATGATAAACCATGTCTCCCACCTCTTTGCACACAGGTGGTGGATTAGAGGTACAAAATGAAATATATACTTTCATTTGTTTGTTTGGATTTGTTTTGTGTGTCATGGGAAGGTTTTTGTTTTATTTATGGGAAAGAGCAGAATTGGAATGGTAGTGATAGCGATGTGAAAGAAAAGGAAGAAAAGAACGTCCATGAATTATTAAAAAAAACAGAAGAGAGCAGAAGGAAGTTCAAAAGGGGATACAGACCAGCAGGACAGTGTTGGAATTACCATGCTAAATTTGAATTATACAAAAGGAAGGCAGGCAGGTAGGAGGGAAGGAAAGAAAGAAGGAAAAAAGGAGGGAGGGAAGGAAGTTCATAATAAAAAAAGAATTTTTAATTTCAAGTTTCAGGTACAATGTTTAGTATGTAGTTATAAACAGAGCAACTGAAAATTTCCTTCATGCTATAATAATCTGCCCTGTTATTTAATTAATATCCTCATGCCAGAACAACTCAGAGGGAGGGGTTGTTGGACAGTGTGAGGGTCCTACTCAACCAAAAGGAAATATTCTGAAAGACCAAGAAATTTTTATGATTTCACGAGGAAAGTTTACCAAAAAATTCCCATCTAAGGTAATAGATGTCCTGCCCAGGCAGTGATATTCTTTCCCCTATCATCCACCCAACCATCACATGCTATAATTCTGACCTATTCACTCCACCCACCACACACAGAGACACACATGTAGATAGCTGTTGTCCATAATAACAAGCCATCCTCAGTACCTTTGTGCCTGAGAGAGGGAGTGAAGGAACTCTCAGAAGAAAGCTCCATTCTGCTTATAAGAGACTCATCTGCCCCCCAGCTTACAGGCTTCACAGGCCATGATTCTCCACACAAATCACCCAAGGTACATCTTGATTCTCTCTTTAGTAGCTGGAGACTTGTTGTCCTTAAGCCCTTAGGAAAAATGAGTACTCCTTTTAAGACAACTGAGGAAGGCTGCTGGACATTCTCCCTACGACTGCAGACTCATTCTGAGGGCTGCCTTGGGTGGCAGGTGGAGTTATAATTATAGATTAGAAAAGAGCCAAATCAGCAGCTGCTGCTTGCTGCCTGGTGCCAATGAGAACTGACATCAGTGGGCCCTTGGCATAAACAGTCCTCTGAATGTGGAAAAAAACATTTTAACCCCTGTGCTTGTCAGTCCACTCAGTGAGCACTGAGCAGAACGCAAAATCTGGACTGGGGATAGACTGGGGGTCACATAAAAATCCACAACTCTGACTTAAGGAAGCCTTTTCCCAGAGGAACTTGGAGTTAGAGGAATTTCTTTCCTGTTTGGAGTGCCAAACCAAAGAAACAGGTTAGTGTGTACAATATGTACCCAGTGCACTTATCTGATCTCTATCTAATCTTGCTCTTTCAGACAGAGGTGAAGTAGAGAAGAAAATAACAGAAGGGCAGGTATGGTGGCTAGTTGAGGAATAATTGTTTATTCCACTCTTGCAAATTATAAAAAAATTTTATTTTGTTATGTTCTTATAAGAATAATAGTGGCCCTTTAAGCCATATTCACTAACAAGGATGCAAATGCAGATACAAAAGGTGTTTATAGTACAAAATGTCATGAGATTTATGGCATGACATCCATCATTATGTAATGTGTTTACACCAAAGATCCCCATTTCTTATTAGTAATATTTGTTCAGTTTCAGCCTTTGCTACCTACTATCTGTGTGACCTTGGACAAGTCACTTAACTTCCCTAGTCCTCAGTTTCCTCATCTGTAAGAGGAGGGTGTTGGACTAGATAGCTTCTGAGATCCATAGATCATCTCCAAGGTCCTGTCCAACTCTAACTCTATGATCTCTATCCATCCATCTATCCATCCATCCATCCATCCATCTCTCTCTCTCTCTGTCTATTCATCCATCTGTCCATTTGTCTGTCTGTCTAGCTAGCTAGTTAGCTAGCTACACATGCATATATGTACGTATAGATATAGATATACAGACACATACACACACACACACACACACACACAGACGTGTGATTACATCTCTGTGGGAAACTCCCAGTGCAGAAATCCCCTCCACTAGGCATATTAGCAGCTCTGTATAACCTGTAGTTTTAATTTAACAGCAAACATAAATACAAATGTAGTACCACCAATCATCTCTTGCATTAAATAACAAAGATAGGCAAACTGGTACATAAAGGCTTCTTGCCATGACCCCAAAATCAGACATCAGTCTGATGTTTTTTAGTTAACATTTGTGAAATGGGCTTTAATTTTGTGTGACAGATCCAAG
The DNA here is from genome assembly GCF_028372415.1 of Notamacropus eugenii. Classification (NCBI taxonomy): domain Eukaryota; kingdom Metazoa; phylum Chordata; class Mammalia; order Diprotodontia; family Macropodidae; genus Notamacropus; species Notamacropus eugenii. Next base: position 247,250,519 of record NC_092874.1, on the reverse strand, counting down.
TGTTCTTTGCTGTCTGTGATTTTAGGCTCAGTAGATTTTGCTAGAGAAGGTCTTAGCTTACAAAGAGCAATCATGCCCGTTATCCTTCTTCTGACAACCAAGATTTAAAAACTGTCTTCACATCGTTCTGTTCTGAATATGTTGCATATTAGAGGTTGAGTAGACTTTTCATGTTTGTATTAGCCTTGTTGTAGCACTTATAAAACGACCACACACACAAAAAAAAACAACTAACCTTGATATTTGAATGTCTGGAATTCTGTATGACCTTTTGAAAGCTAGACTTCTTTGAGGCTATAGCCATGACTTTTTGTATTTGTTTTGGGGCTACCTGCATCACTGGATGTGGTTGTTCAAGCAGATAGCTACCAAAAGAAGGTTCGATGGTCATCCCAGCTCTTAACACACTAAACAATTCTCCTGCCTTTTTTTACCCATCCTCAAAAGACCACCAATCTCTATGCATCTGATAGAGAATTTGATGGCAGGAAAACCTAACATCACTGCATTCCAGGAATGCAGTGGAAAAAGAGTTGGTTTGGTAGTCAGAGGACCTGGGTTTAAATCTTGGTTTTTCTACTTATAGTCTGTGACCTTGATCAAGTCATTTCAATCTTTGTGGGTCTCAGTTGCCAACTCTGTAACTTCTGCCAACTTCTAGATGATGACCAAGCTCTAAATCTATGATCCCATGATCCAAATCGCATTTTTAAGTGTTCAAGAGTGAAGGTGACTTACATCTTCTGAGATAAGCGCTTGCCAGAGAGATAAATCCCAAATATCCATGGCCAAGCTAAAATGATCAAGAAAAAAAATCTGTATGTGGAATTCTCACAAGTCACTTGCATTCTTTCTCCTGAGTTCAAGGAAGAAATGCACAGGTTTCTTATAAGTGACTTAATTCTCCCTGTGTATCTCAAATGTACAAGTCAAGTCACAAGTAAATGAATTGATTCTGGATAATACTTTGCCTATAAATGTTGAGTATCCATCCTTGAATTTTCAGATCAATGTAGTATGTCCAGTCTGCTAAACTTACCCATGGTATAAAGAAAACATATGGTAGAGGGCAGTATCTCCATATAGTAACTCACTTGAGTCTACTTATAATGTCACTTGTTTCCTTCAACCAAATATGTATTGTTTAACGTAACTAATAATTAATTCTGTGTATATTAGACACAAAGCTTTGAAAGGCTTTGGGAGAATTGGTCCCTAATAGAACTGATTCCAGGGAGTCCTTTCCACTCCATTCATATTAAAGATTTGGAGAAATCCTGTTGTTAAAAAAAAATACTGAGAGTTCTCTTGAGAGAGTGAAGGAGGACCAAAATACTAATGAACAGAGTGACTGTAATAAAGCACCAGAATCTTGAAAAATCCATGAGAAGAAAAAAGCTCAGAAAATGATGTAGAAACAACTAGGATAGTTTACCTATTGTGGTTCAGTCATCATCAGTCATGGCAGACTCTTTGTGATCCCATTTGGGTTTTCTTGGCAAAGATCCTGAAGTGGTTTGCCATTTCCTTGTCCAGCTCATTTTACAGATGAGGAAACTGAAGCAAACAGAGTAAAAGTAATTTGCCCAGGGCCACACAGCTACTAAGGTTGGATTTGAACTCAGGAAGATGAATCTTCTGACTCTAGGTCTGGCTCTCTATTCACTGTGCTAACAAGCTGCCCCTAGCTTAAATGTTTTCTTATTAAAGCTAATATTCAGTTTTAAAAATCCATAAATAATAGGAGTTTGTCATTCATGTTCAGTGGTTATAAGATCACAGAATCATAGATTTAGTCCTTGAAGGGACATTAGAGTTCATTCCTTAATCTCCATATCTCATGAATCAAGGATTTTTGCCTAATGGCTTGGATTTCCCTTAAAATAAAGCACAAGTCCTGTCTACCACATGTTTTTGTAACCAGTGGTTTTTCCTTTTTGGTCTTCCAGAAACCCATTATTCGAAGGATGACTGTCACTTACTCCAGTAAGGTAGCAAACGCTACCTTTTTTGGATTTCATAGATTACTCCTCAAGTGGAGAGGCAGTATCTACAAACTGCTTTACAGGGAGTTTATTGCCTTTGCTATTCTTTACACGGCAATAAGTATGATGTACAGGTACTTTTACAATATTTTTGCATGCCTCAACATTACACAAAGGTATACTCTCAATCACTGGAGCCCTTTTGGCTGCTGGTTGACTTTGCTTTATATATAGAGACATGACTTACCCTACTGCATGTGTTCTTTTTATGTCCTCTCTTTCTCCAGCCAAGTTACTTGAATTGATACCTAATGCTGTTTAGAATGTTAAGTATATGCTAGCCATCATGTCCAGATGGTTCTAATATCAGCCCAATAATTAGCTGATAATTATCAAGTATATGCCATGTTCAGAAATGTCACTATAGGCAGATCATGGGAAATTTATGCCATGGTATAGACTAAACAATTATGTGGATAGCAAAGGCTAGAAACAAACTGGCATGCCACCAACTAATTGATGCCCAAATACCAGTTAGCACTGAGCTGGTACTGTGATAGGTAGTAAATGATTACCATGTTACTGAATAGTAGCATTCTTTATTCCTTATCAAGAGGCCTAAGACTGAAATCCCTATCTGGCCAAGTAATCTTTCCTCTAGAGCAGAGTTTCTTAATCTTTTCTGTGTCATAGACTCTTTTGGCAGTCTGAAGACACCTATGGACCCATTTCTAGAGTAATGTTTTTAAATGCATTACATAAATTTAATTAATTAAATATATTAATTAATATGATTAATTAAATGCCCTAAATAAAATAATATTCATTGCTGGCTCCCAGCAATTACAAGGGGTTACAAAGGAAATCTTTTATATTGGAATACAGTTACTGAAAAAAAAAATTTTTTAAATGCCCCAGACTGTAGAATCTGGAGCTAGGTATAAAGCCCATAGTAAGTTCTTCTTCACAATGGAGCTCCAGGTTGTGGCAAGATTAAGTTCACAAGAGCAGATACAGATTTTGTAAAACATCAAATAGTTTATGCTGGCTGACTGGTCAACCAAACTGAGTCTGAATCCTACCTAGAAATAAGTCCATTGCTGAAAAATAGATTCTGACTGAAATTGTAACCCTATCTAAATGGAGCTTTGCTAGATTTCATTCAAACTACTGTGAAGATTTGTATTCAAAAGGTTAGTATCAGTTTGCCATATATTTCTTAATAGAGAAGCAGAATAATGAGAGCTGTATCCTGAAAATACAGGGAGGTGAAAGGTCTTCAGTCCATGTCTTATTAAAACCTATTGAAGGAAAAGGGTCTGTTTGCTTGGAGAAGAGAAGGCCCCGGGGATATGATGACTGTTTTCAAATATCTAAAAGGTTGTCATGTAAAAGAGGGGTTAGCCTTGTTTTACTTGCCTCTAGAGGAAAGAACCTGGACCAGTGGGTAAAAGTTGCAAAGAGACAAATTTAAGGAAAAGCTTCCAAACTATTAGACCTCTACAAAAGTGCAATAGGCTACCTTGGAAAATAATGGATTTGTTCTTTTGGAGTCTTCAAGCTGAGGTTAGATGGCCACTTACCAGTCATATGGGAGAAGGGGTTATTTCTCAGGTATGGATTATACTAGCTGGTCAATAAGTTTCCTTTCAAGTCTAACATTCTATGATTCTATGTTTTTATTGTTTTACAGTCTGTTCTTCATTCTTTCTCTTCATATAGACAAATTCTTATTTATTTTTTTCCACAAGGAATTCTCTTTATAATCACTAAAAGCTCTCTACTCAAAATGTGAATTTAACTCTTAGTCAATATTTTCAGTTGGGGTCAAAAATAGGAGAAGGTGTTTTACCACAAACCAACACGAACTCTAAATTGGATTTAAGGGTAACTGACAAAATGTCATTTATATTTGAAAAGGAAAGTTTTCCCAAAATTCATAACAATTGTTTTACATCATGTTTTATTGTATTGTGATGATTCATGTATGTCATAAACTGAACTTTCAGAATATTGAGGGAACACGAAACCAATCCAGAAGAGTTTTCATACTAGTTTGTTTTCATTAACATGAATTGGCTGCTGGTGTTAATGATAATGACATCCCTCTTAAAAGCTTGAAAGAGCTTTTGCCCCCAAAGGGCTTAACTCCAATACTTAACACATCCCACAGAATGATATTAAATAATAATAGCTAATATTTATACAGGGCTTACTATGTGGCAGGCACTGTTACTAAGTTCTTCGCAAATGTTATCTCATTTGATCCTCACAATGACCCTGAGAGATAAATGATATTATTGTTCCCATTTTACAGATGAGGAAACTAAGGCAAATGGGGGTTCAGTGCAACTTGCCTAAGATCACATAGCTAGTAAGTGGTTGAGGTCAGATTTGGGACTCAGGTCTTCCCGAATCCATACCTAGTACAATGTGTTCTTTCTAAAAATAGCTAACGTCCACAACAGCAACAAAGAACAATTAGAAAATTCCTGATTTAGTCTTCTATTAAATTTTTGGAGTAATCCAATCATGGAATTTTAGGGCTGGACGGAAATTTAGAGCTCTTCCAATTCAAGTAAGATTTTTACAAGTGAGACAAAAGATAAAAGGTATGAAATGACTTCCCCATAGTTACATATTAAGTGACAGAATTGAAATCTAGGTCTTTGGATGCCAAGTGCAGGACTGTTCCCATGACTCCATGCTTCCTGTTTTGTTAAATGAACCCCTTATATGTTGACTAGCAATGTTAGTATTTGAATACACTCTCTAAATATGTCATCTTCCCATGGTTTACCAGATTTGAGAAATCAAAACATAGCTGTAAGAAAATATTAAGAAGATTCTTATTTACTCATTAATGATGGCCCTAGTTTAAAAAAAAATTGAAGGATTACCTAAAATGAGAAATGACTACACTTGGCAATAGACAGATTTGTAAACAAAACCATACTTCATAGATTTGCTCATTTTTCTTTCTTAATTCAGACAGCTACGACTAGATAAGATCTGAAGTCCTTCGCAGTTATTTCCTCCAAAGCTTTCTGTCTTTCAGTCCTGTGATAAACTACACATAACAGAAAGAATGGATGAATAGTGATAGATAGATAGATAGATAGATAGATAGATAGATAGATACATAGATAGACACATAGATACATAGATAGATACATAGATACCTAGATAGATGCATTGGTGAGCCAATTGTAAATCCTCTTTGTCTATTTCTATACATGAGTAAACCAAAGTATACAGAACCAATCTGATTATAATCATTGGCCTAAGTGGTCTTTCTAAGTGACCCTGTGGAAACAGTCTGTATCTCACAAAGTTCTTCCTCTTAATCCAAGGCAGAAATTCACTCACCCAATTCACTCTTCTTTTTGTGTCCCCATTTCTCAGTTTACTTATTGGCCACTGATTATTACCTCTTTACCTCTTGTCCTCCAAAGTGGTTCCTGTATCCTTTGCCCAAGTTGCAAATTTCCATTATCTTAAACTGAACAACTTCTTAATTATGGTCCTTTTTGGATTGTTCTTCCTTAATGTGGCTCTCCTAGTTGACTTCTGTAGATTATCCTTTGCATATGTAGGTGTTTATTTCATAATCTGTATTAAACTACTTAAATTTAATTTGAAGTTTACTGTACATCTACTATGTGCAAAGCAGTAGACAGGTCATTCAGAAAAATACAAAAATGAGTGGGGCCCAGCTCCTACCTTAAGGAGCTCATACTTTAATAGGGGAGGATGAGACATGTTCACAAATAAGTCTTTCTAGAAATCAGTTTTCTTTCAGAATAGAACCTATACTCTGTTTCCATAATATGAATAACATTAATGAGCATTTAAATAAATGTAGGCTTAACAAATAAGTCAAATTAAGAGAAAATATACTCAGTCAAATACACTTAAGGTTAGATCAAAGCTACAGTAATATCATTTTCAATTGATCTTCATGAATCTAAAAATACCAGTTTTTTCTAATTCTTATCTGCTTTTTGGAGGTCTCCAAAATAAAATTTAACTTTACAATAAATAATTCGAAACTCACTTTAATAGTCATTCTAATAGGTATAAATTATTTCATTCATGTAGAAATATCCCTAGTGAATTGGGGGAGAATTGCCTCACTTCAAAGCTAACATATCAATCTGTATTAGTTGGAGCCATTATAGAAAACAATCAAAACATAAAGTTTTGATTTTATTAGATGGGTGTTTATTAAAACCCTATATTTAATAATCAATAATCTTTTATGACTGTAACAATTTTACTGCTTGAAATATTAAGCAATTACAATGTTTAAAGACCCACCTGTCAGCTCAGGTACATTTCCTTTCTTTGTTCCTGGTTGCTGCCAAAAAAATTTTTTTTTGCTTAGTTGTTTGCACTTAATATCACATGCAGAGCAGGTGCAAAAGTACAATATCATAAAGGGATGTGCATTTTATTTTTGCTCCAGATTGTTACTTACAGGAGCCCAAAAACGTTACTTTGAAAAATTATCAATTTACTGTGACAGATATGCTGAACAAATTCCAGTAACCTTTGTGCTTGGTAAGTATAGGTTACATGCAGAATGAAGCCACCCAGCTGTCTCCATTAGGATGACACAGATGTCTATGCATGGAAGTGTTACCAAGCTGAGAGGCATGTCCAAAAAGCAACTGCTTGCAATAAGAAGTTACCATCACGCATAAGAATTTCACCTTCAAACGTGCTTTTGCTAAAATTAACATTGGACAAGTTTGAGGTATTAATCTCAGTGCTTTCTGTTCACTAACTGTCTGTTTTGCAGTCTTTATCTCGAATCTAATAAACACTTACCAGGTTCCACTTGGTACGAGCCATAATGTATATTTTACATTTCCTATAGGGCAATATTATAAAGGAACGGGGTAACTTCTCTCTACCCCATAGGGGGCCAAATTCCACTAAAATGCATCCATGTAAATTATACTTTCAAGGAAAGAAAAATTACTTCAACATTCTTATTCTTTAGGGTTTTATGTAACTCTGGTGGTAAACCGGTGGTGGAACCAGTTTGTCAATCTGCCTTGGCCAGACAGGCTGATGTTCCTGATTTCCAGCAGCGTTCATGGAAGAGATGAACATGGGCGTTTACTCAGAAGAACACTCATGCGCTATGTCAATTTAACTTCCTTGCTTATCTTCCGCTCAGTGAGCACAGCTGTGTTCAAAAGATTTCCAACAATGGATCATGTCGTAGAAGCAGGTATTGTGAGTTTGTTTTCCTTCCCTTGTGAGATCCTTCCCACCTCAGATGAAAATCTGGAGATGCTCCCCAAAGATTCTTCTTTTTATACCCTTTTCTGTGTTCGTCCTCTTTAATATATGGCAGTTAAGTGTCTCTAAAGCAGTTCTTAACCTGGGGTGGCATGGATAGATATCAAGAAGTCCATGAATTTGGATGAGGAGAAAAAATGCATCTATATTTCAATATATTGGGTTTCTTTTGTAATACTATGTATTTTAGTTTATGCATTTAAAAACATTCTGTTAGATATATACACTTTTATCCATGGCCAATAGGGGAATTTATTTTGGTAGGTCATACATATTATAAGGGTTTTGTTTTCTGGTTTCTTTTTTTTTTTAATTGTTCAATTGAGGGGAATGAAAGGAAGAGATAATAAAATAAAAATTCATCGTAAGAATCCATTGTTCTGAGAAGAGGTCCATAGGCTTCACCAGATTGCCATAGGTGTCTATGACAGAAAAAAGAATCCCCACACTAAAAAGTTGTAGAAATAAATCAACAAAAGCATTCTTAGCATATACCCAAAGTTATTACTGCTGAGCTTGAAAGATATTCTCAGGGTCTGGTTATGTCAGGAAGCTTTGATTATCTTTAATTTTCTACCTCTGAGGCCCAGATGGATTTTGATACTGTTCTAACGTTTATGGGTCTTAATCTGGGCAGTGTCTGGATGATGGCAATAGTAGTAGTAGTCAAAATGGATTCTGATCCAGTTGTGGTCTGAAGTTGTATTGGGAGGCCAGTTCTCCAGCTCACCCTGATCAGTAAGGTTTAAGGGATGCCAAATCTGTAGTCAGTGAAAAAAAATCTCCAAAAGGGTGCATGTGAGGAGCGGGAGATGAAAGCACCAGGAGGCAATATTCCTTATATATTTAGTAGAATATTTAATGGAGCCTTGCATTCAATTTTCTTTTATAAAGAGAGTGTTTTTTTGAAAAAATACAATTCATTTTAATTTTTCATTTTCTTAAGCAGATAGGCAGGTTAGGCCATTATTTCAAACATATTTCAATGCTTTTGCTGAGATGCTATCGTTGGGGGCTCAGTAATCTGCTTCTTCTTAGAGAGCAGTGAACTCAACGATCATACATTTAGGTGGTTTGGGAACTGGTTGAGTGATCAGAACCAAAGAAGCAGTTAGTAATGAGTCAACTTGGCTGTCCAGGGATTCAGGAATTTGCTCTTGGCCCTATGTTGCTAAACAGTGTTGTTAATGACTTCGTGGAATAGTGAATAGAGAGTTGGCCTCAAAGTCAGGAAGACTTGAGTTCAACTTCTAGCTCTAACCCATACTGGCTTGGCAACTCAGGGGAAGTGTCTGAAGCTCTCAGTGCCCTAGGTTAAACAACAAGCGAGTACAACCTGAGCTAGATTAAAATATTGTGAGAATAGATGTAAAATTATGGTGTGTGGACAGTCAGATGGAATGTAAATGACTGATTCGAATCATGGGAAGGGATGTTCTCTACCAAATCTTGTACTTTCTGGGAAAAAATCATGGGTATATAATGGATGGAAAAATAAAACTTGGAAAACTGACAATCAGTCTTGTAATAATTTACTAGATTATTTGCTATTTTTTAGTAGTAAATAGACCTGTGATTTCATTGGCATAGGGAAATCCTATGAGGCAGTTAGGTAGCATAGTGGGTAACACGTAGGACTTGGAATCTGGATAGGTAAACCCAAGTTTAAATCTGGCCTCTGACTAGCTATGTGACCCTGACTAGGTCACTTAAATCTCTTTCTGCCTCAGTTTTTTCATGTGTAAAATTGGGATGATAATAATAGTACCTCTCAAGAGAGATAGACAGACAGACAGAATTATCAAGTAGATGAAGTTTTATCTAATACCACCCCTCTTTCTAACTCTTTCCCACCAACCCTTCCACTTACAAGGCCCTTAATGTTCTCTTTGCCCCCTTCTTGATAATCAATGTCATTTGCCCCTTTAATATGCATTTCAGTTAATATCTTACCTGCTTCAGTGATGTTCTGTGACACATTCTGAGACATCTCTTATTGTGGAATGAAAGGTTTTATATGATATTGAAGAAATTTTGAGCATCATGAGGGGAAAAGGTGGGAGAGGAGATGACTTCTTAGGATAATGCCTTGTTATATTTGTTGTTTTTATGGTGGCATAGGAAGGGTTCTTCACTTCCCTGAATTTACTACACATAGTGGGACCACTTACCTTACCTACCCTGAAGGATATCTGAGTCATCTAGGGAGATGAGATATGAGGCTTCACAAAGCTCTCCCAGCTTGGCACATGCCTCATGGACTCTCCAGACTGTCCTAGTTCTTTGCCAAGGGCTCTGGGTAGAACAGGAAGACCAGGGATGGGATAAAATATCATGATTGATTCTCAGATGTGGCATACAGCTGCTGACACCATAGTGAGCAGAGAGAACTGAAAAGTAATATAAGAAAAGAGATGCAAGGGTTTCACAAGGCTTCAGGATGGGGGGACAGGAGACCCTAATGTCAGCCTCTATCCCATCTGCAAAATTTTTACCAATAAGAAAAGGTCCAACATATAAGCTAGACTATGACTAGAATCCCAAAGAATCTGTTTGCCCTACCCCAACAGCACCATCCCTCGTCTCAGGGTGTACTGTTACCTGGAGAGGTCAAGTGTGGCAAGAAAATATGGCATGAGGGGCGAAGAGAAGGATAATGTTTTACTCTGAAGCAATTGGTCAAAGGCAGACAGGATTCTAAGTGAGAGAAGTCATTGGCCATTTACAGTCCCCCAACCTCTAAATTATGATGTAAAATCATATTAGTCTGGGATACAAGAACATAAGAGTACATCGTATTTGTAATAACATAAAGACCTAGATGTCTTGGTAAAACTACGTTGTGGGCTCATGTTGCAGGTAAAACTTTTTAGCTTAATATCCAGTGTGTGTGAATGTGCAGGTACATGTGTATATGTTTATACATCTATATGTATATGTTTACACATATGCTTATAATTCTATTTTAAATTGAATTAAAGGTTGCTCACTTGAAAGAGGAAGTGAAATAATCAAAATTCTCTAAATTTGGGTCCTAGGATATAGAGTTGTTTATAAACATCATTGCATTTGCCTCTGACAAGAACCTTGGGAGGTGGTCACTATTATTATTCCCATGAAATGATACTCTACTAACCTGAAAGTTAATTACATTTCCTTTTGTCTACCTTTAGTCTATCCCTCTATTGTTATGGATCAATTGTTTCAGTTATATTCAACTCTTCATGACCCCATTTGGGGTTTTCTTGGCAAAGACACTGAAGTTTTTTGCTATTTCCTTGTCCAGCTCATTTTACAGATGAGGAAACTGAGGCAACAGAGTTAAGTGACTTGCCCAGGGTCACACAGCTACTAAATGTCTGAGGCCAGATTTGAATTCAGGAAGATGAGTCTTCCTGACTCCAGACCCAGCACTTTATCCACTGTGCCACCTAGCTATCAGTCCTGGAAGTTATGCCTCTCTTGGGAAGCAGTGCAGGATAATGGAAAGGGTAGTGGATTTGGAATCAGAGAACCTGGACTTGAATCTTGGTTATACCCCTTACTACCTGTGTGACCTTAGGCACTAATTTCTTTTTTTCTAGATTTTAGTTTCCTCTTCCACATAGTCAGGAGGTTGAAATAGATGGAGTCTATAGTACACTGCTACCCTAAATCTGTGATCTTAATGTAGTCCAAGATGATATTGCTTTTTCCTTTTTTATTTTTGGCTGGCATAATACACCATTGGTTCATATTAAGATCATATCAATATTCTTATTAAAACTCCTCAATCCTTTCCAGACAAACTGCTATATGGCCATGCTTCTCTCGTCTTGGATTTGGTGAATGATTTTTTGAATCCAAGCATGAATTTGCATTTATCACTAGCCAATCACAACAATCATTCTCGTGTCAGCACAATGTCATAGCCATCAAGCTATAAAGATCTGTTTCAAGTAGTCTCTATCATCTAGCCTGTTAAATATCCTCAGATCTATGCGATCCATAATCATGCCGAGGAGACTGGGGTCCAAGAACATTAAGTGATTTGTCCAAAGTCATCGAGGTAGTTAAGAACAGAGCTGAGTCCTGAGTCCTGGCATCGGGCTGCCTCTGGTTGGGGTTTCTTAGCACAAAGTTGTTTGCCTGCAAACACTACAGTATAAACTCTTTGGCCAAGTGGTTCAGACTTACCCTCAAAGCATTCCAGCCATTCTGACCTTCCAGCCAAGTTCTCATTCCTCACTATCAGACACTTACTTCTTAAAGTGATAGCCCTCGTCCGAGGTTTCCATGATTATTACTGGTTGAACTATGAATTTTTATTTAGACTCGTACTTCTCAGATGGAGAAGATGCTTCTCCAAGTTACTTAGCAAGAGAAAAGCATAGATATTACTCTAAAAACTCACAGTGCAGCTTGCAAAATCTGGCCAGATGAGTGAAACGTCTCTACCTCAAGAGTTTTCTTGTACTATCCATCTTTTGAAATTTTCAGCAAATTTGAGTGATTAGTTTTACTCTCTTTGTTGTTGTTAAGTGGTTATGAAAGTAAATATTCTAAATTTTAGGATATAATGGGAAGCTAATTTAATTTAGGAATATTAAGATTATTTAATCTTCGGTCTTTCCCCTAGTGAGGTGTTCTTAAATGTCTGGGGCATGTAAAGAGGGATAGGACAGAATCAAATTTTAGGTAAGAAGACTTTGGATCTGCCTCAGGGCAATGATATGGGGTGGGGGCAGTTATTAGGGGAAGGAGTACATCCCCTCTCCTTTACAGATTAGACGCTAATCTTCTGTAAGCTTTCTATGGATAGTACAATAGCTGAATCTTTGCCTAGTCCCAGGCTTGTATTCTCAGGCTGTCCACAGATATGCACTGAGAATACTTTATGCATACCTATGGTCTTATCACCTAGTTGCCTCTTCTGGGGCCTGTCCCTTCCCCCTACACCCCAACAGGTCTCTACCTCTACCACCATCCTCTCCCCTATGCCCCACCAACCCCCAAAATTGATTGGTTTTGCTCCCTGGTAAAATAACCCTAGTTACTACTCCAGACAGAGTATATGGTACAGTTATCCCTTGCATATTGTGACTTTCCCCATCAAGGTTTCAGTATATCAAGGGTCTGCATAAGAAATTAAATTGGAATTTTTTGGGAATTTTGTGGAAGCCACAGATGACATGCAAAGACCAGCAAACATTAGAGTTTATGACCAAATATTAACCCAGATTTTACAGTAAGGTACTGTAAACACTCCATAAAAGAAAAAGAAAAAAATTCCGACTCCTTCTCTGGTATGAAGTGAGGGCCAAAATATTTTACTGGGGTTTTCCAGATCACAGAGGCGCCACACCACTAAACCCCATGATGTGGAAGGGATAACTATAGAAGTGTTTTAGAAGGTAATATATTTAGAAAGGAAAAAGTCATCAGTTAATCATTTAACAAGCATTTATTATGTGTTTACTAATCTGTGGAGACGGGAAGAAAGGCAGAAAAATGGTGCCTGCTCTCAAGAGCTCCCATTCTAATGGGGGGAGGAGACAACCGGTAAATAACCATGTGCCTGCAGCATATCCACATCCTGTTAGAGAACCTTAAATTTAACCCCAAGCTATGTGCCCTTTGGCAATAGTCATCTTATAGAGCTTAGCTACTGAAGCCCCTGGGAAGTGGTTTTGTTTCCATTGACATCGGTAGTCAAATAATAGCCAGCCAATAACATAACCCTAAGAAAGACAGTGTTGTTAAGTGGTTATGAAGGTAAATATCCTAAATTTTAGGATATGATGGGAAGCTAATTTAATTTAGGGTGAGGGGGGCCTTCCTGGAATATTAAGATTATTTAAATTTGTTATCTTCCCCATCCCAAGATATTGAAGAACTTCTCAGAAAATTTACTTCCCAGCCAAGTCACTCTTGCAAGGAGGCCTCCAGGGAAATCACTAGGTGCTTTCTGTACCCCTGAGCTAGATGCTCAAGGGTACCATGGTAAAGGGAGAACAATACCAGCTGTTCCTATCTGGACATGTCTTTCCAAAGCTGAGTTAGTTACCCCGAAAGCCTCATACAATGACTCCAGGAATAGATGGAATGCTTCAGTGTGGAATGGAATAATTGCCTGACTTAGGGCAAGATTGTACCATGTCTGAAGGAAAGGACATACAGAAATGAATTCACCCAGTGAGATGCTTCAAAGGGCTGATGCTTGACTGGCTTCACATGGTTCTATTTTAGGAGTTTGCTCACATGGATCCATCAGGAGTTGGGCACAGACTAGGAATATATCAGTTAGCCAATTCACCAAGCATCATTTATCAACAAACACACCTGATATTTACCAAGCATTGTTCTAGGCAGTGAGGCTACAAAGAAAAAAAAAATCATATACCCTCTGCCCCCAAAGAGCTTATATTCTGTTTTAAAGTTAACTTATTTATTTTTAGTTTTCAACATTCACTTCCATAAGGTTTAGATTTTTCTCACCCTCCCTCCTCTCTGCTCTCCCCAAGATATCATGCAGTCTGATATAGGCTCTACATATATATTTCTATTAAACATATTTTCACATTAGTCATGTTGTATAAAAGAATTAGAACAAATGGAAGAAACCATAAGAAAGAAAAAGAAACACAAAATGAAACAAAAAAAGAAAATAATCTGCTTTAAAGAGCTTATATTTTACTAGGAGAAGTAGCACAAACTCATATAAGTCCAGTTGATCCTAGCTTCCTTCAAAGTCCAGCTCAAATCCTGCCTTCTGCAAGATGCCTTTCCTGGTCTTCCTCAACACTAGTGCCTTCTGTCTGAGATCACCTCCAATTTATCCAGTATATATCTTGTATGTGCATAGTTGTCTTCTCTATTAGTATGCAACCTCTTTGAGGGCAGGCACTATGTTTGTGGTTAGCACAATGCCTGGCACCTAATAGGTACTTAATACATATTTGTTCATTGACTGACTACTTGAGAGTTTAATAAATAATCTGCCAGGTCTATCTGACCCATACTTGTGAAAAACAAATGATATAAGAAGTTATTCTAAGATAACTGAAAAAATTTATATAGGGTAGTCCAAAAGTCTTTATACTGTTTAAAATTTTAATAGCACTCAGACTTTTGTGCCATCCTGTAGTTAAGTGAATGGTCATTTTTGGAAGTTTCGTTGTATATGCCTACCCGCTAAAGACCTGCTCTGATAGCTCATAACCAATATGGAGTTGACCCTGGTTCTCAAAGCCCATACTAATGGAGTATACACTCTGGTATTACCACCAAGGTGCAACTAGATGGTGCAGTGGATAGAGTGCCAGGACTGGATCCAGGAAAACCTGAGTTCAAATCTGGCCTCAAACACTTACTAGCTATGTGACCCTGGGCTGGTTGCTTAACCCTGTTTGCCTCAATTTCCTCATCTGTAAAATGAGCTGTAGAAGGAAATGGCAAACTACTCCAGTATCTCTGCCAAGAAAACCCCAAATAGGGTCACAAAGAGTCAAACACAACTGAAAATGACCGAATAACCACAGTACTACCGAACTGAATGGGCTTTGGGTATGGACTGTTGTACATCTGTTGTACATCAGCCTATCTAAACTCAGAAGGATTCGTCACTAGATTGACCACAGGATGAGGAACTCTTCACGTACAAAAACTCATGGATATTGTTGACGGAGTCATAGAAGGAATGTAATCTATGTTAGCAGAGGGTGTGCCCACACCAACAAAAGAAGAGATCCTTAAAAGTACTGAGGAAATATTGCACATCTAATGGAAAAAACGGGAATGGATTCATTGGTATAGGAAATTCCCAGGTGAGGAAATGCCCTCTAACAATGCATGTTGGTCCCTTGTATGTAACTCAAAACTTAGAGAGTTTCCCAGAGCACTGAGAGGCTAAGGGACTTGCCCAGGGTCATGAGTCCTATTCAAATACAAGTTTTCCTCTCTGGCTCTCTATCCACTACACTACATTGCCTCCAACTCATAGGCAAAATTGTATCAACTACCTGATCTTAAAAGCATATGAGTTTACTGTTACAAAGCAAAGTGTACCCATCTGCTACACTCAAGCAAGAGATAGAATTAGTCAACAGCTACCCCTGTAAACCAGGGACACCAGGTTCTGTGCTATTAATTATGAGCACCAAATCACTGAATCATAGAATTTCTAGGGGAAGGAACTTTAGTGGCCAATTCATAGTGGCCAGTTCAATTCATACCAATGCAAAAATCCCACCTCTCTAGGGAGAGTATAAGCTCCTCAAGGGTCAGGGACTTTATCTTATGCTTTTTTATTGTTGTTGTCAATATACTAACACATAAGAGGTTGTCAAAAAAAAAAAGCTTATTGAATTAAATAGGAAATAGGATACTTCAACTACCTTTCTTTTCTATCCAGGCTTTATGACAGCAGATGAAAGAAAATTGTTCGATAATCTTAAATCTCCACATCTGAAGTACTGGGTTCCATTCATCTGGTTTGGAAATCTGGCATCGAAAGCCCGGAAAGAAGGAAGAATCAGAGACAGTGTCGATCTACAATCATTAATGACTGTAAGTACTTCACAGTCTGAGGACAAAAGCTAGCAGTCGTGGTACAAGAAGAAAGAATAGTCATCTCCATCACATTGGTTGGTAATTTTGCTCCATGACAAGGAAATGAAAGCCCCATATAATGTCACCTGAAGAGTCTAGACCTAGATGAGGCTAAACGTGTCTAACTCCAAGCCACCCGTGGTCCCAAGCCACACTGATTAGTTCCAGGACAATTTTAAAACTTAGAATTTGCTCCAGAATACTTTAAAACATCTCACTTTACTGGGGGTCCTCAAAATATCCAAGATCAAACCAGTTCACCAGGGACTGCAGTGGACCAGATCAGGAGCCCTGAGCCCATGCTGAAATCAAATTACCATTCTAGTATGAAATGAGAGGATATTACTTGTCTGTAGCAGGTTCTTTCTGTTGGAGGAAAAGTAGTTAATCCTTTCAAAAAGTTAACAACCAGTTACAGTCTTCTAAACTCCCTACTGAAATGTTTAGAATGATTTTATTTGAATTTTTAACCCTTATCTTTCCATCCAGAGAAGAGCAGAATGGTATAGCAGTTAAGAGCTGGCCTCGGAGTCAGGAAAACCTGGTTTTATGTTCCATGCTTGACACATAGCGATTATGTGTCCTTGGGCAAGTCATTAGCATGCCCATGGCCGTTCTCTAAGACTGTAAGTTACAGAGCCAGTGTCAGTCTGCATTTGTAGAGGGAGTTTCCCATTGGAAATCACAGGTCCAGTAAAAAAAACAAACAAACAAAAAAAAACCTTTGCATCATGACATCTGACCAACATCTGAAATCATAGGATGATAGACTCATAAGATCCTAGATATAAAGTTGATAGTGACCTAAGAGATAATGTAATGCAAAGCCATTATTTTGTAGACAAAGAAACTGAAGTCCACAGAGGTTAGTCATGATCATACAAGTAATAAGTAAGCAAAAGAGAATTTAAAGCTGATCCTCTGAATCCCTTTTTTTTATTTTTAAAATAATTTTTTTTTCACATTTACTTCTTACTTTCATTACAACATGCCTATGAAGTGGTTAATTCAACCATCATTCTCCCTATTTTATAGATGAAGAAACAGTCTCAAGTTCAAGAGATTTGCTCATAGACACATTACTAGAATCAGAGCCAGAGTTCAAATTCAAGTTGCTGATTCCAAGTTCATTGTTTTTTTTACTGAGCCATATTGCCACACTGATGGTAGAAAGAGTATTGAACTTGGAATCCAATGAGATCTAGATTCATATCCTAACTCCAACACTTACTTTGGTGACCAAGCACTCACCTCTCTGAACCTCAGTTTCCTCATCTGTAAAATACCTACAATTAATGCTTGCTTCATAAGGCTGTTTTGAGGTTCAAACAGGATAACACATGTGACATATTTTGCAGACTTTAAAGCTCTATGCATTCATCAGTGATGATGATGATGATGAGATATAACTACACAATCATGAGCCTTTATTTTTTTCTTGAAAATTATATATTCAGATGAATGGTGTACCCTTCAAATCCATCAGCTAGGGAGGTGACATATTTATTTCAATGGCATTGCCTGACAAAGCATTTTTTGAATTCCTTTTGTTAGCTATTTTTAGAAGTCCCTTATATACGCTATAGGAAAACCTATCTAATAAACATTCCAGTTTTTGCTTGTAAATGCTATGTCTACATTCTTAATCCTGGTTTATACTTATCCCTCATTCATTCTTACCACCCCTACTTCCACCCCTCCCACTGTCATTTTGACAAGTCACAAAAGCTGTATGTTTCTGAATTAGGAGATGAATCGGTATCGATCTTGGTGCAGCCTTTTGTTCGGCTATGACTGGGTTGGGATTCCTCTCGTCTACACCCAGGTAGAGAATTACTTTCAAACTTTATTTGGACTACCATATTGCCATTCTGACTTGTTCTCTCTCTCTCTCTCTCTCTCTCTCTCTCTCTCTCTCTCTCTCTCTCTCTCTCCCTCTCTCACTGAGATTTCTCTTTATTGTAGGTTGTCACTCTTGCTGTCTATACCTTCTTCTTTGCATGCTTGATTGGACGTCAGTTTTTGGATCCCACCAGAGGTTATGCAGGACACGACTTAGACCTCTACATTCCAATCTTTACTCTCTTACAATTCTTCTTCTATGCGGGATGGCTCAAGGTAGTCTACAATTTAAGCCCTGGCCACTGAGAATTGCTTTGTAATTCTCCCATTGGCTTCATTTCATTTCACTTAGAACCTAAGATTATATCTATGCCATGTGCAAAACTGCCTTCACTGGGTCCTTAGAAACTCATTCTCTTTTTAAAATTTGTTTTTTTAATTTATATCTTAAGTTCTGAACTGTCTCCTTCCCTCCCTCCCCTCCCCACACTTGAGAAGGCCACCATTTGACACAGATATATGTATGTATGTATTATGTATGTAAAACCATACTACACATACTTGTATTTATCAGTTCTTTCTCTGGAGGTGGATAGCATCTTCCTTCATAGGTCTTTTCTAGTTGATTTGAGTATTTATAATACAGAATAACTTAGTCATTCACAGTATTCTTCAAACAATATTGCTGTTACTGTATATAACATTCTCATGCTTCTGCTCATTTCAGTCTTTGTTATTTCATGCAAGTTTTTTCATGTTTTACTAAAATCAACTTGTTCATCATTTCTTACAGCACAGTAGTATTCCATCACAATCACATACCACAACTTGCTTAGCCATTCCTCAATTGGTGGGCATCCCTTCAATTTCTGGTTCTTTGACACCACACAGAGAGCTGCTATAAACATTGTAGAACATAGAGGTTCTTTTTCTTTTTCCCTGATAACCTTGGGAAACGGACCTAATAATGGTATTGCTGAGTCAAGGGGTACATGCAGTTCTATACCTCCTTGAGCTTAGCTGCAATTCCTCTCCAAAATGGTTGGATCAATTCACAGTCCCACCAACAATATATTATCATCCCAATTTTTCCACATCCCCTCAAATATTTGTCATTTTCCCCTTTTATCATCTTAGCCAATCTGATTGCTGTAAGGTGATAGTTAAAAATTGTTTTAATTTGCATTTCTCTAAGCAATATGATTTAGAGCATTTTTTCATCTCACTAGAAATTTGTTTTCTTTATCAAAATTCATCCTGTTCACATCCTTTGACCATTTATCAATTGGGGAATGAAGAGTAATCAACAAATATTCATTAAGTGATTATTAGGTGCCAGAAACTGGAGATCTAAAGACAAAAATGAAACAGTTCCTATGTCAAGCAGTGTGGTATACTGCAAAGGACTCTGGGTTGGAGTTGGAGGAAGTAGATTTAATCCCCCTCTGCCGCTTGCTACTCATCTGAATGACCTCGAGCAAATCACTTAATCTCTTTAGGCTTCGGTTGCCTCATCTGTAAACTGAGGATCTCTAGAATCCCTTCCAACTCTAAATCCCATGAACAGCTAGTTCAGAGACATTAAGACTTTGCTACTGGGGAGCAAATTGGCAGCTGATGTTCAGTACAGTATAAGAATAGCCCAAGGTCGCTTATAAACAATAAGCATTTAAATGAAGATGGGCACTTCTTTGATGGCTAATTTTTTTTAATTTACTAGGCTGAACGGGCCCTCATTAGGTCTACAATAATATCATTAAAGCACATTCTTAAATTGATTCTTTGTGCCCCAGTGCCTAAGGACTGCAGAGTAAAAAACATGAGCTTTGAACTGGGAATATCTCCTCTATTCCACAAGCAGTGAAGAATTAAGCATTAATAGTTGAATGCCAATCATTTATAGATTGTCACCTTGTTTCTGTGAAAAGTAATTGCTGTAGAACCCAGCAAACATCTTTGCACATATAGTATGGGCAGAGGCTGTCCTACAACATTAAACCTGACATGCTTTCAAACAATAAAAATGCTATGACACAAAATAAGATAAATCAGAATGGATATGAGAAATGCCAGGATCAATATTGATTTTGTATTTTGGGGAATTAAAAACATTTCTGGACAATTCCCACAATGGCAGAGCTCAACCCAATTACTGGCATAGAGTATGTTTGTTTTGACCTCATATGTTTGTGGAAATATCACTAGCCTGATTCTCCTACTGGATTATTTCCCCTATATGAGCATCGAAAAGGGTGGCCTGGGGTAGAAGAACCTGAGATGATGTCATAGTTAAGTTATCTGTAATTCATTGTAGAGATAATCCTAGAGGGAGGGTAAGGAAGCATGAGATAGAGGGTTGAGCCAGAAATCAAGTTCAAATACCACCTTTGACACTTGCTGGCTATGTGAACTTAGGCAAGTCATTTAACCTCCACCTGTCTGAGGCAACCTTGTAAGACTCATTTATTTTTCACAGAGGGGTTGTGATCTGGCTATGTATATTCCTACAATAAGAGTTACAGATGCTGAAAAATTAGAAATCCTTCCATACTGACTTGTATATCTCCTTCATAAAAACTGGATTTTGGAAGCTCAGACTTGCTTTATCCTATGCCAGCTACCTGTCTAGGAGGCAGCCATGAGGAGAGGGTTATTTGGCATGAAATTTTCCTCAAGAAGAGGTTTCTTAGGGAAGCTTTGGTATAGAAGCATTTTACATTCGGTCAGTTTAAAGGTATTTATGTCATAAGACATAAAAGAAGGAAACAGGTGGCTCGGTGGCCATGCCTGGAGTTAGGAAGACCTGAGTTCAAATCTGACCTCAGATATTTACTAGCTATGTGCCCCTGGGCAAGTATCTTAACCTGTATTTGCCTTAATTCACTGGAGAAGGAAATGGCAAGTATCTTTGACAAGAAAACCCCAATTACAGTGGGGTCCATAGGGTCACAAAAGGTCAGACAGGACTGAACAACATGTCATAAGAAACCAGCTCTTATCTACCTATTTAGCTTTCCCTATCCCTAATTTAAAATGTCTAGTGAGCTTAATGCATTGATAAATGCCAAAGTTTTCTAAATTATACGTACCTTTCAAAGCCAGCCCCAATTCTCCCTCTTTCCCTGATCACCCTAACCTGAGTTGCTCAGTCTCTCTCTTTCTCTTCTGACTCCTATAGCAACTATCTGTCTGTACATATGGACACACATATGCATATATACACACATATGTATGTGTTATACATATGTATATGTATGTGTATGAATCTATACCTTATATAGCAATGATTATAATATTCATTTTTTGCCATTAAGTAGGCAAAATTATAACTTTTGAAGTCTTTTATTACAGTTGTCCAGGAACTATAATTTAAAAGTTTTATTTTTATTTAACTGTTCACATCTTCATTTATAAAACAAAAAAGTTGGACTAGCTGATCTCCAATGCCCTTCTAGCACAAAATTCTATGATCTTTCTTATTAATAAATATCATGATCCATCCAATCCATCAACCAAGAAGCATTTATTGTGTACCTACTATGAGCTTGTCACTGTGCTAATCATGGGGAACATAAAGAAAAAAATTTTTTTTGAATTCCCTGACTTATTAGAACATAAGGATGCTTACTAGCTATGTGACCCTGAGCAAGTCTCTCAACGCTTATTACTTCCAAAACATTATATATATATTATACACACACACACACACACACACACACACACACAAACACATGTATGTATATATTATATATCTGTGGAGCTTGTATTCTAATGAAGGAGAAATATGTACAGAAATGGGTATTTACAAAAAGTAGATGAGAGGTAACCTTAGAATGGAAGTTATCAGTGCCTGGGGAGAAAGGAAGAAACCTCCTAAAGTAAGTGCAATGTAAGCTGGGTCCTGAAGGAAGAGAGAGTCTTAAAGATGTAGAGATGAAGAGAAAAAGCATTTCGGTCATGGGGGCAACCTAGGGCAAAGGTATGGATGTGGAGATGGAACATTGCATGTGGGGCCAATAAGTTGGCCGGTATGGCTGCACCATATAGCATGAATGAGATTAATATACAAGAAAACTAGCTCTTACTCCTAAACCAGCATAGATTTTCCTCCAATAAAATAACTGAACATTCGAAATACCAATCTGCTTATGTTCCATGCAAACACAGGAGTAAAAATGGAACAGGAGAAAGGTTAGAAACAAGGCTGGACTAGCAGGACAGCTTTGAAATTAGTTGCTGTTATCAAATACTTAAAAAGAAAAGCAATTCATAAGTAACAGATTCCTACAGTTTTATGTACTTTTTCTGTTTTACTATGTGTGTGTGTGTGTGTGTGTGTGTGTGTGTGTGTGTGTGTGTAACTAGGAGGGTCAGTGGATAGAGTACAAGAATACCTGAGTTCAAATCCAAACTCAGAAACTTACTAGCTGTGTGACCTTGGGCAAGTCACTTAACCCCTATCTGCCTCAGATGCTTCATCTATAAACTGAGGATAATAACAGGGTGATTGTGAGATTAAAATGACAAAATAGTTCTAAAGCCCTCTGCAAACCTTAAGGTGCTTTATAAATGTCAGCTACGTACATAGAGATGCCTGTTATATTTGATACTTCTGAATATTCAAATTAAAATTAAAATTAATTTTTAAAATGTGATGAGTTGATCATTACTACCCAGCACAGCAGAAACAAACAACTACTTTCCCAGACTTTGCTTTTCGGGGATGTTGGGTCCCCAGAGTGTCAAGGAGTAGGCCTTACCTCAAGCCAAGGCCTGATTTGGGCTTTGTTCTTAACTACAGGTGGCAGAGCAACTTATCAACCCATTTGGTGAAGATGATGACGATTTCGAAACTAATTGGTGTATAGATAGAAATTTGCAGGTCAGTGGATTTTCTCTCCCATCTAATTTACAAACATTTAGAGTTGCATAAATTGCTGATAATATGCCAAAATGTTAATAAAGGCTCTATGGTTGTGCCTGTGAATGTGGTAAATAAGCTCAGGAAACTGACTCTTCATGTCCTGTATGACCTGACAAGGCTCATTTCCCTTCTCTGTGTACTTGCTCTTCTCCCATAGGACTGAATCTGGGTTGCAGGGATACTTAGCCCCACCAACGTTCTTTGTAAGTTTGACCAACCCTTCAGAACCCTCCCCTCCCTTCCAGTGGAGAAGCTGAGGCCTTGTTACTAATTCATTCTTCAATCTCTTTCTCCAATGCCACCAGACAAGTCAACAATCATGTAAATGTTTGCCCATCTCAAGATGGTATAAGACCCCAAGTTCACAGAGGTGACCAGATGTTAAAGACATCTGATCACTGGGAATCTGGGCCAGGTAGTTAGTTCCTTCCCTTCATCCCTCAAAGGAAGGCAGCCTGGAAGGAAATGCTGCAGCATTCACCGACCTGGCATAGGGAAGTCTTCCTCCTGGGAAGACCCTACACCAGCTTCCTCTTCCCCCACAGGTACTTGGCCAGTTGAGTAAAGGTCATTCAACGCTCCAGTTACTACCGCTTTGTATTTGTATGAGCCTTCCCTTAAAGGATCCAAACATCATAGAGAGGACCACATTGTCTCACTAGTGCAACACAGTCCTTCAGCCTAGGTTCAAGACTAGTCTGCTCTTAGCACAAAATGCAGCACTAAGAAGGTAAGCAACTTCCCCAAGGTCACCTGAAACTTTCGAGGCAGATTCACAGCTAGAAACTGCGACAGTCTCGGGACCAACAGAGTACGGTCATAGACGCACCATTGGGTTTATGCTGTTCTGTTCCTAAATCCCAGACCAGTCTGTGGGAACTTCCTACATGGAAAGAGTGTGGGGATGGGGTCAGGAAGAAGTAGGGTCAAATCCTGGCTCTGCCAGTTGGGTGACCTTGGGCAAGTAACTTGACCTCTCTCCAACTGCTTCTTCCTCTATAAAATAAGGAGGATTGGACTGGGTGACCTCTAAGGTCCCTTCCAGCTCAAAATCTATGATCCTATCATCCTATGATCTGATCTGTTCTAATAACATGATGCTGGTCTTAGGTCTCCCTCTTGGCTGTGGATGAAATGTACATGACACTACCCAAGATGAAGAAGGATATTTACTGGGATGACTCAGCTGCACAACCCCCATACACGCTGGCAGCTGCTGACTACTGCATTCCCTCCTTCCTGGGATCCACAATCCACATGGGGTAAATAGTATATCTTTTGTGAGCAATCTGAGTAGGTAAAAATTGAACAAACCATAGAATTATTCATTCTCTAGAAGCTTGGGGGTATAATGGTTGGAGCACTGAGCCTGGAAGGAGGAAGATCAGATGTAGTATCAGAAACTTATTTATTAGCTGTGACTTCATTTTTTTGGTCATCATGGAGGGTTCAATCATAGGAAGGACAGAGGGTCATCCAGAAATGACTGTTATAGAAAAACAAAAGTCATCAATAACTTATTTAGATTTTTTTTTAAAAGAAAGAAACTATGTAGCTGTATGACTCTGGGTGAATCACTACCCTGCTGCTTACCTCAATTTTCTCAGCTGTAAAGTGGAAGCAATAATAACTTCTAAGCATTGTTATGAAGATCAGATGAAATGATATTTGTGAAGTGCTAAGCTCAGTATATGATATATAATAGATGCTATCTGTTATTGTGGTGCTTATTTCTCATCCCTGGTCTTGAATCTGTTTTTATGATTACCCACAAAAGCTGTGTTCTTGAAACTGTGAGCTTATTCAATTTTAGTTGCAATTTAGTTGGGGGTAAGGGTAGAAAGGAAAGCAATAATGTGGGTGTCAGTTTAAGAATGACTTGTTTCTCCAATCCTGAAGCTAGTTTGCATTTTATTTTGGTTTTAATATCAAATAATGGGCCTTCTTACTGTGGGCTCCTTTAGCATAACTGTATATTTCAATTTTTCATAATATGATGACTTTGTGTCCATATGAATTCCTAGATACTCAAGGTATTCAAAAAAAGCTTTTGATGGCATTGTTGACCTAGATGGAGCTCAATGGTACTAGGGTACAGAAGGTTTTGCCAGAATAATTTTCTCTAGAATCCTTGATCTTTTTGAAACATGAGAACTTTGAACCCATTACAGTTGTGTCAATATAGTCTGCACTCAAGTAACCTGAGACTAAAAGAAATTAGTGAAAGCAAATGAAAATAAAATAAAGCAAGCACAGTTAATGGTAAAAGAACAAAAAAGCTATAGTGTTAGTCTTTTAGAAAATGGTGACAGAGGAGAGATGTTCCAAGGAGATTTTTCTTAAACTTACTTTGGGTTTTAAACTTAGTTTGGGTTCATTATTAGTACCTACCTGCTACTCTGGGTCAACCTTAATAGTAAGTTTAACTTTCTTTGTTGGTTCCCCACTACTCTCCCCATCCATATTTTTCCTCCCCATCAGATGCCTATCCTCTTTTCCTCTTTTCCTTCAAGTCTTCCCTCAGTTAACTATTAACTAATAACAGGAATATTTGAATTTTAATAGGGGACTTATAGACCAGTAGTTCTTCAAGACTCAAAGGAAGTGAATCCCAATGGTAGAATTTCAGACACTGTGACAGGTGATTAGTGAGATATTTTTGGTCAAGGGGACCTGTTCAGAGACCCTCAAATCACCCTGCTTGAAAGTATGTTTCAATTCCATTTAGCAAATATTTATAAAATATTTGCTGTATGAAGGGCATTGTACTAAGCCTGGTAAGCATATGAAATTTGGGTAAGACAATTAAAACAATATATTTCCCCTTCAGTGACTCCACTTTTTTGCCCAGTTCATGCTGGCCAGGGCTAGTCTCATTCTTATTTTCTATCATTCTAGAATATCCTTAAAGAGTAATTTATTCATTCCTGTATCTTGTCGTTTTAAATCTTGTATAACACATTCTGTGATGACAGATCTCTGGGCCCATCTGGCAACTTTTTCCATTTTGTCACTGAAAATGTGGTTTTTTTGATGGACTTATTCTGTCTTCCAAGATATAGATATAGAGAGCCCTACAAACATTTGAGTTTGTTCCTAGTTGATACTAAATGTCTGAGGATCTAACCAAAGGGAGAGAGTTATCAATATTCCCAATGCATGCAAATCATTGTTATTACTATATTTAGATTATTACATGTAATTACTTTAGAGTATTAAATTTCCAGTGTTTAATCAATTGTTTTTCTGTAGTGATCTAAGGTCTTTCTCTCTCTCTCTCTCTCTCTCTTTCTGTCTCTCTCGCTCTCTCTCCTAGTTTAAAAATGGCCTCTTTATATTACAGATAGACCTTCTTTTCAGTAGTCATCCACCACTCCCCATCAAAAAAAGATTTTCTAATAACAAGCGTGGATAAGAGATTTGGAATGGAAAAACGACACTTGTGACTAAAAAGACCATGGATTTAGGAACTAGGGAAGAAGCCAGGTCTCTTACTCATTCTAGTTATGAATAAGGAAAGAGTTAAAACAGGTCTAGCACTTGGATTGCTTTAGTAGCAGAATTAACAGCTAAAGCAGACTAAGGGGAGTTGGGCACAGTGGGGAGAGATCTGGATTTGGAGTCAGAAGACTCGGGCAAATTACTTAGCATTTCTGAAGTCTCCTTACCTGGAAAATGAAAGGGTTGAACTAAATAACTTCTGAGGTCACTTCCAGCTGTAAATCTATGAGCCTATGAAGTTCCGATCATTCATCCCCTTCTCTCCTCAGTTCAGCTTAGTTTCCTGGTACAGAAAATGACACTGCTTTGGAGCACTGGATCTTGGTTGCTATGGTATGTGAGAGATGAAATGACTGAGAAAGCAGAGGTTTGAGTTCTGAAAATATTGATTTATTAAGCAATGCATGCCATGTACAATAACAAATCGGTACCAGACCTCCTGAGCCTAGAGCTGGACCCAGAATACAGGGGGAGGTAGATTTTTATTTATTAAAAACAATTAATCAAATAAGACTAATTAAAAGAAAACAATTAGCCAGAGAACAAAATTAGGTAATCTGATTTCTAATTGGAGGAAAGATCAGGGAATTCCTGAGCTGGGAAGGAGAAGAGCGAACAGGTACAATTCCTTGAAATCAGAAAAAGAGGTATCCTAGTGTAGAGAGTCAATTTTCTTTGACACTCTCTCCCTCTTTTCATCAAAACTACGTAGTGAATGAAAAGGCAGGGATTCCCCTGCTGTTATGTTAGCAGTCATCTTGACATATATATGAAAGTTCTGGACCAGGAAAAAGTTTGATTGTTCACTCCTGCATGGCATCCTTTAGGTACTTGGTAAATTCTTAAATAGCCATCAAACTTCACCTCCTAAGCCATTATCCAAGCCTACTAGGTTCTTTCAAATCCTTCCTATTTTACCTGGATCAAATAATACGTTTGCGTTAATTTCCTCACATCCTAGGATCATAGATTTAGAGTAGAATAATTCTCATAACATTAGAATTCATTGAATCCAACCATCTCATTTTATAGATGAAGAAACTGAGATTGAATAGCTTCCTCAGGAATGGAGGGCCATTCCAACCCTTCATTCTGCTCATTTCACATGACCTCCACCTCCACTTCACTTCAGCTGTACATCATATCTTTGATTTTGGAATTACCTACATTTCACTTCCATGTTTAAGAAATCCTTTATCTGATCACAATTTTTGTTATTCTGTGCCTTACTACCTTTAACCCTATTGCTCATCCTTACCACGACCACCAATGCCTCCACCCCTCAGTCATTACCTTCCCTGCTCTGGTTACACTCACCTCCCTTGACCCCTTGGTGAACCAGTTCAACTCTATGCTGTCTCATTCTTGAATCACTTGTCTTATTGTCAAACCCCAACTCTGGATTACTCCCACCATCTTTCTCCTTTGGTCCTACCCATGTTCTATTGAGCCAAACTGTAAGAAGTCATTAAAGTATAATGAAAGGGTGAAGTACAAATTTAAGCTATCTAATAATCTCCACTGGGCTCTTACTGAAGCAAGGTAATCCTTCTATTCTTCCCCCATCAATTCTCTATGTCACTCACTATGTTAACTATCTCAAACCTTTTCTTGTTTCCTTAAAATTCCCATGCCACCTTCCCCTTAATGCTCTCAGCTGAGAACTTTGCCTCAGACTTCACCAAAATAGTGAAATCATTTCCACAATATCTTTATTTTCCATTTTCTGATCTAACATTGTTCTGTCTATATTCTTGTCTATCTCCTTCATTCCAACTTCTGATTTAAAAAATGGTCCTTTCCCTTGCTAAGGCCACCACCACCTCTACATATGCCCTTGGTCACATCCCCTAGCATCTTGTCCATCAGTTTGCCTCCATTACCACCCCTACTTTCTAATTTTCTATCTCCCCATATCTACTGATTCCTTCCTTACTGCCTACAATCATACCTCTCTCCCCCATTCTTGAAAAACTCTCTCCATAATCTACCATCTCTGCCAGCTATTGCCCTAAATCTCTTCTCCTCTTCTCAGCTAAACTCTTTGGAAGATCAAGCTATATTTAATGTTTCTGCTTCCTCTCCTCTCAATTTCTTCCAAATTCTGGATTCAGATCTCATCATTCAGTTGAAACTGCTCTCTCCAAAGTTACCAGTGATCCCTTAATTACCATAGCTAATGACATTAAGTCAATCCTCATCCTTCTTGACCTCTCTGTAGCATCTTATCCTGTCAACCACCTTCTATTCCTGGACACACCAAGCTCTACCCTCTTCAAAATTTTCCTGTTACTATGGAGGTCATAAAAATCTTTTCCTATCACCCAGGTTTCTATCACCCAAGTTCACAATCTCAAGGTCGTCATCACCCTCACTCACCCCACATATACACTCAGTTTCCAAATCTTGTTTTTTTTTTTCTTTACAGCATCTTTTATCTAAACCCCTCATACAGACACCACCCTCATTCAGAACCTCACTAATTCTCATCTGGACTATTATAGTAGTCTTCCAATTAGTTCCTGACTTGCCTCTCCCGCAGTGAATCCACACAATTGCTGAAGTAATTTTTTCCTAAGAGGTGAGATTTGACCATGTCACCCATCCTTCTCAATAAATTCCAAAGTCTTCCTATTGCCTCCGGGATCAAATATAAACTCCTATTTGGTATCTACAGCTCTTTACAGTTTGGCTCCTTCTTATATTTCCAACCTTGCACATTACTCCCCTCCATTCATACTATCATCCAACCATACTGGTCAGTTTGCTGTTCCTCACAGGAAATGTTCCATCTTCCATCTCCATGCCTTTGTACTAGCTTTTGCCTATGTTTGGAATGCCTCTTACAACTCCTGACCTCCTTCAAGGCTCATCAAAAATGCCATCTTTTATAGAAAGCCTTTCCCAGCTGGTACTCCCAGCTGCTCCAAGGATCTTTCTATTTACTCTGTGTGTATCTTGTAATTATCTGTGTGTGCATGTCTGCTCCATTAGAAAGTTCTGTTTTTGCCTTTTCTTTTTATTCACAGTGTTTAGAATAGTGATCGGCACATAGTAAGTGCCTAGTAAATGCTTGTTGATTGATTGATTGAGAGACATTAAATAACTTGTCCAAAATCACACAGCTAGCATCTAAGGTGGGATTTAAATCCAGGTCTCCCTTGATCAGAAGCCCAGCCTACTGCAGACTGTAATACAGACCATATTGCCTCTTTGTTATCTCAGGGATCCCTTCCTTCAGACACATTTACTTTGGACTCTTCAGCATTTTAGCATCGTTCTCTGATTAGACTGTGCGTTATCTGCTGTGTTAATTGGGAGTATCTCTTCATTAGCTTAATTTCAGAAATATTCTTATCCAAGATGAGGAAGAAGTCTGCAAGCAACAAAAACAGATGTCACTGCTAAGATGCTTAGCAAGAAAACACACTAGCAGTTCTAAAATTAATAATGTTTTTCTTAGTGTAAATTATAAATATCCATACTTGATACACTGACCTTTACCAGGAAAAGCCCAGAGAACTTAAAATCAACTAGGCTTTGCTGAAAAAAAAGAAAAAATTCTAGTCATTGGGACAAATCAGATGGTATTTGACACCGATTTAATCACAGACTTGAAGGAACTTGCTTTTCTTCAAGGTCTCCTAAACGAAGAGCTCCCAAGTGCTTATTCTGGACAGGAATGGAAGTTAGCCATTCACGTACGTTTTCAGGACTTTGAAATATAAAACAGATGAGCCAGAAAATATAATGTCCCTCAAAGCTACAGTTAATCTTATACACCAGAGCAAATCAATCAAGGAAGTCAGAATCTTCTGTGGATTCTAGAAGTACTGTAAATAAACCACACAGTCATCCATCCATGCATGCATACATCTATCTATACATACCTACATTCATTCATCTATCTATACATACATACATACATACATTCATCTCTCTATATGTACATACATACATACCTTCATCTGTCTATACATGCATGCATTCATCTATATATACATACATTCATCTATCTATACATATATACATTCATCTATTTATACACACATTCATCTATACATACATGCATTCATCTATACATACATTCATCTATTCATCCATCTATACATCATTCATCTATACATACATACCTACATCTATCCATTCATCAATTCATCTATCTGTTCATCCATCCATCTATACATCCATTTATCTATACATACATATCTACATGCACATATACATTCATCTCTCCATCCATCTATCCATCCATCCACCCCACTGCCTCCTATCCCATCAGGAAGATTTAAAATCCTAGGAAAGAAAGATGCTGTAACAGCTCCTGGAACAAGTCATCCAACACATATGTGTTTTGGATACTCTAATTCTCTCACTGAATCTGCAGGTCTTTTCTGAACCACCTAACCTAAAAGTGTGCCACCCATGCTACTGATCCCATCTCCTAGGGAGGCTGCTATCGTATCCATGCTATGAGTCACCACTCTTATAACTCCTAACTATCTTCCCCTTTCAGAGGCATTTTTTTTCTTTCTGTTATGAATCCAATAACTAAAACTTTAGTTATTAGCCTAAATTTTTCATGGAGGCTAATAAAGGAAGGGACTGTTGTCAATTAATGATCACTTTTGCAAGGAAGGGAAACAATAAAGCTGATTAATAGGAACTCTAATGATGAGTTGAAGAATTGCCTTGATGTCTCATTTCTTTTTTTTAAATATAACTGCTAATTGTAGAAAAATTAATTTACTTAAGCTTCATTCCAAAAGTCCGTTTTTCCTTCTTTTTCCTTTGAATTTCTTTTTTTTTTTTTTTTAAGCAGGGTCTCCCTATTTCACCCAGGCTGGAAATACAAGGGCTGCTTTAGAGCTCAATCTCACTGTGATCAGCCCATGAGTTTTTGACCTGGCCCAATTCATTCCACCTTAGGCAATTTAGTGGTCCCTTCAGCTCCCAGGGGCTCACAATATCCATGCTGAATTTAATGCAGACACCCAATCAGCTTCATTTACTGTAGAAGCTCCCAAGTATAAGAGATCTGCCAGCACACAGCTTTCCCAGTAGCTGAACTTACAGCCTTGCACCACCATGCCTAGTCAGAAGCCCTAAAACAATCATAGGGAGCAAAATTACCTTTTTTTCACTGAAATATGCCAAGTATATTTAAATCACATACATGAAATAGATGTATTTTTTAATGAATGGATAATAAGGAAAAGGTATTCTCAATGGCATCATTCCCAATATGACAGGAATATATATATATGTGTGTGTGTGTATGTGTGTTTATATATACTTTTATATATTTTTAACTAACAGAAACTTTATTAAACTGATGTTATTACAGAGTAGTCTTTCACTGAAATAAAAGCTCCTTTTGAGCTAATTAAATAAAAATGTTTTAGACAAGAAATACATAGTCTTTTATGATGCTTTATATTTGTAGTAAAATAACCCCAAATGTCTTAAATCCTTGATCGTTAAGTACAGTAGAGCACAGATTTATCTGAGACATTTATTTTACATGCTCTATTTTCTCATCAAACTGCATTTTCTTTCCTTCTACCCTAGAGCTTCCTAGTAAGGAGGAACAGTTAATCAATAAACATTTATTAAGCTCTTACTCTCTGCCAGGCACTGTGCTAAGTGCTGAGAATACAAAGAAGCAAAAGACAGTCCCTGACCTCAAAGAGTTTATAATCTAATGGGAATGACAACATGAAAGCAAATACATGCAAAGCAAGCTACATACAGGAGCCTTCTAAGGAATTGAAGATAAATTCAGTTCCTGTTTTTAGCCTTTTTACAGCCCAATCTGTCTCTATTGACTCTTAGTCTACACCCTTCTCTTTTTTAATCTTATAAATGTTACATGTGTTCATCCATATTCTCTTTATGGTAGGCTATGATATGATTTCTGAAAGAGAGACAAGAGGGGAACCTTTGGAATGAATCATTCATAACTCCTATCTCTATTTCTCTATAGCCAGCTTCAGTGAGATGCATTTCCCCCCATACCTTTGACTTTTTTTTTCCTTAGGATAGTGAATAATAGGTGTGCCAAGTGTCTCCGCAGAGTCAGACAGACAACTCACTGATCCATAACTTAAAGTCTTAGATAGCTGCCTGGGGTTCTGAGAGATTATGATGTGATCATGGTCATGTAGTTAGAATTTGAACCCAGAACTTTCTGACTCCACATCTACTGCTTTTTGTAATATAGGGTAATATTATTCCTGGGGTGAAAGCTCTAGAAATGGAAAGGACCTCAATGACCATCTAGTCATCGAGTTTTAAGATCATAGAGGTAGAGATGGAAAGAGACCTTAGAAGTCATGTAATTCAGGTGCTTCATTTTACAGATGAGAAAACTGAGACCCAGAGATGTAAAAGCAGTCTGCCATTTGTCACATAGGTAAAAAAAAAAAAAAAAGTTCAATCTTGTGCAATGTAGAAAGCAAGAATTAAGGGACAAAGTGACCACAAGTCACTCTTCCATCAGTGGTGACAAAATCAGGGTAGTAGCATCATACCAGGTGCACATCAGAGAGAAACAAATCATTCCCCAACTCAGAGGGTTCTCTATTTGAAGATAATTTTAAAAAATCATTAAAACAGTATCCTCTAAAAAAATTATTCTCTAAACTTGAAAAAATTTACATTTATATCTCCATTAAAAAACCATTATCCTCTAAAAGTTCTGATGGAATCAGATAGAATGAAATCACAGATTCATAGAGTTAAAGGGACCCTAAAAGCCATCTGTAGGAATCCCCGCTACTAATTCCTAGGAGTGCATCATTCAGCCCCTTCTTGAATACATCCTGTAACAGGAAATTCATATTTTGTACATCTGCATAGCAATTTGTAGAGCAGTTACTATAGCTTAAGAAAACATGAAATAAAATATTCTTAAGAAGCTTTGATTGAAATAATTAATTATGATTATGATGGAATTTTGATTAATTATTATTATCGTAGACTAGTCATGAGTTAACAGCCACAAGAAAGAGCAAGTAAAGTAACAGTGAGGTCTGTTTATGCTTATACTGACAAGTTGTTGTTCAGTCATTTTAATCATGTCCAACCCCTTGTGCAGTTTTCTTTTTTTTAATTAATTTATTTTCAGTTTTCTACAATCACTTCCATATATCTTAGATTTCTCCCCCTCTCTCCCTCACTTTCTGATGCTTTTCCTAGTACATGAAATGATACCCTACTAAGCTGAAAGTTAATTACACTGCCTTTCCTCTACCTCTACTCTATCTCTCCAGTGATATTTTTCTGCTGTTTCAGTTGTGCCTAACTCTTAGTGACCCCCACTTGGGGTTTTCTTGGCAAAAAATACTGGAGTGGTTTGCCATTTCCTTCTCCAACTCATTTTACAGATGAGGAAACTGAGACAAACAGAGTTAAGTGACTTGCCCAGGACAGATTTTAACTCAGGAAGACTCATCTTCCTGACACCAGAGCCAGCACTCCATCCACTGTACCATCTAGCTGTCCATTTCTCTACTAGTCAACCTATCTCTCCTATATCCCCCAAAATAGTCACACACACACACACACACACACACACACACACACACACAATCAGGCTTATTAAAATCATTCATTGAAACTATAGTTAATATATATTCTCTTACTCTGAGTTACTAGAAATGCAGTATAACATAGCATACAGTGTCCTGACCTTGGAATCTAGCAGACCTCACTTCAAATCCTCCTTTTGATCCTTCTTAGCAAAATAGTAGAGATAAATCACTTAATCTCTCTGAAACTAAGACACAGATGGGTAATAATTTGTATCACAAAAGCTGGATTGACACCAGGACAGCTAGCTTTTGGAGGAGACTCTATTAATATCTGACCTTTGTTACACTAACTTTTTAAAAAATGTACTGTTTTTGCAAGCTCTTAATCCTGGGGAAGTGGGTTTTTATTTTAATTAATTTTACCGTATCTTTTGTTCTACTAGTAAGCTTTCAATTCCATTCCTAAATGGGGAGGTCATTTTTTATGAATGTTCCCCATTTGATACCCATTTCCAGCTGTGTCATAGTCTAAGTCAGTTGAAATTACTGTTATCTTGCGATATCTGATATGTTATTCAGTTGTATCTGACTGTTCATGACCCCATTTGGTCACATGGACCCCATTTGGGGTTTTCTTTGCAAAGATAACTGGAGTGGTTTCATTTTCCAGATGAGGAAATGGAAGTAAACAAGGTTAAGTGACTTGTCCAGGGTCATACAGCTAGTTAAGTGTCTAAGGCCAGATTTGAACTCAAGAAAATGAGTCTTCCTGACTCCAGCTACCCTAACAACAACTCAGCTGAAATCACCATTACCTTGCATCAGCTGATATGCTACAACTCACTGAAAAGCTAGCATTGATCAGTATAAAAGACCTCAAGAGTTCTGCTTTTTTTGCCAACAAATTGCTGACATTTTTTCATTAGGATGAGTCTCAAGTTGGAAAGGAGATAAATTTGATGGTTCCTAAAATGTATTCTTAGATGACCTTACAAATCTATTTCCCAAAAATCCTCAAATACAATGGTGGCAAACATTCTATAACTTCATAAGCTTATTGGTTTGCTTTCAAATTCTACTGCTCGCTGATTCTGCCTTCTTGGTCTGCCCTCCGTGAGTCACTTAGGGCCCCATTGATTTTCTACAAATCTATAACCTCATATGATTTTTAAAAGGTTGCTTTCAAATCTAAATTTCTTTTAATAACAACCTGACTTCATAATTCTTCAGGGCATCCTTCTCATGACCTCTGAAAGCCCAGATAAATTTTTTTAAATGATCTAAAATTTTCTTCTGATCTTCTAACCTGATCTAATCAGAACAGTGGCTTGCTCAGTCATAATGGGATTTATATATCTCCTTCACGAATTGGGAAATGAGAAGCTAGCAAACAATGATGAAGATTGACATCACTGATGAGACCTAGCAAAAGAAGGGTGTGTGTTCATCCTTTGCTGCCGAGGAGGACCATGCCATCAGAGAAATGATGACATGACTTGCACTTGACTTTGTTTTTTTATAAGTGAGGGAGAGCTGTGCAGGTCACCAGCCTCACTTCTCCTCCGGAGCCATCTGAATCCAGTGACCAGATATTCATCAGGATGACTGGAGATGGTCCATGATGAGGCAATTGGGTTTAAGTGACTTGCCCAAGGTCACACAGCTAGTGAGTGTCAAGTGTCTGAGGTGAGATTGGAACTCAGGTCTTCCTGACTCCTGCACTGGTGCTCTATCCACTGCACCACCTAGCTGCCCAGCAAAAGAAGGAAGAGTTAGATGAAAGTCCTACCCTTCCCAATCCTTCAAGTTCTCCCCTCTATGAATTTTCTTTGAGTCCTGGGGTATTACCTGGATTTCATCCCAGTCATAGAGAGCCAGACCCACTAGGTAAGCAATATTCCAGGGAAAAAGTGAGAGTAAGCAGATTCCAGCTGGCTTCACTACATGGGAAAGGTTGCCACAATTTGTCCTGACAGCAGATGATACAAAATGAAACCCATGTGAAAGAGCATCCTTCCTTCCTCCCCTCTGCAGATGTCCAACTGTGAACATACAGCTCAAGAGGGATCCCCTCCCCAGGATCCCACAGTAATGGATCTGGAACATTCCTTGGGAAATGGGAAAGTGGCAAGAGTCTCAATCTTTTTTCTTTTTCTTCCCTTTGTTCTGTGTCCAGTTAAAACAAATTCTCCCGTTTTTTTTCTTTCAGTCTCTATCTCTGCACTGTCTGTGTTTACCATTCAACAGCATTTTACAAGTGTTTATTGGACCTCTTGTCAGAACTCTCTACTGCAAAGGCTTTTTTGTTTGTTTTTAAATAAGGGATCATATTTTAAAAGGGAAGAAGGGAAAGTGCAATGGATAAAGCCCTTGCCCTGGAGTCAGGAGGACCTAAGTTCAAATCCAACCTCTGATCATTACTAGCTGTGTGACCCTGAGCAAGTTCCTTAACTCCAATTGCTTCCCCCACCCCAAATAAATAAAAAAGGGAGCCCAGATCATGTAAAACTGATGGATAAAACTGAACACAAGTGTACTGGGTAGATTTCAAATCAGATACTAGGTATATGACTGTGTGACTCTGGACAAGTCACTTAATTTCTGTCTGCCTCAGTTTGTTCATCTGTAAAATGCAGATAATAATAGCACCTACCTCCCAGTGTGGTTGTATAGATCAAATGAGATAATACTTGTAAAATACTTTATAAATATTAAAGTGCTTATATAAGTGCCAGCTGTTATTATGTTTAGATTGGGATAATGGCAAAGAAACTGGTTTTTCACATTGTCAAAGTGCAATGTGTATCCAAGGGTACTTAGAGTTGCCATATTGTTGGGGGTTTTTGTCAAAACATATTTATGATGATAAATTTCAATCAGTAAACAAAATATTGGCTTCATGACTCAACAACCCCAGTAAAAGGCCACCATGGAAGTGTTATGGAGGCCAATATAAAAACTAACAGTGAAGGAAAAAGATGATAAGACATTTTATTTAATATGGCAGTTGAGGTTGGCAGCTGTGATCATGTATAGCAGCAGAGATATAACTAAGATTGGGGTGCCTGGGCTTTGCTACTGGTGACCAAGAGGTATACTTTCTTGCAATGGTTCTCTGATTCATGATCTTCCTATGGCCCCAGATTGCATGTATGGTGCCACCACCACCACCCAGTCTCTTGGGTGCTCGGAGTTGCTAGGCTGACACTGTAATACCCCTTTCCTGGCCCTTTGTACCCTTTCTAAGATTTGGGAGAAGGGAAGGAATATTCAGACCAGACTCGCTGGGTGACTATTTTATCAGGCTCTATTTTTGAATGATTTTCGCTAAATTTTTAACTAACTCACATAATCTAAAAACTAACTATTCCTAGGTCAAAAATGACAGGCAAGAACCATCCTGGGGACTCAGATTAAAGAGACAAAACCTTCTGTTCTTGGTGGCATGTGTTTATCTCTGGTGCCTGACACCATGGCTTATAACAGAGTAAAGCCAACATTTGCTTTTTCTGGCTGCCCGCTGCGAAAGATGAGAAAGGGCAGTGTATAGAGGAAAGTACACTGGAATTGGAATCAGAGGTCCTGTTTTGTGGGGCAGGCCTGACTCCACCTAGTTCAGTGGTCTAGGTTTGGGACTGGAATGAAATGAAACACTCTTAGATCATCTGAAATGTAACAAAAGAGAGTTTGCTTAACCATAGCAGGGAAAGGGAAAGTCAGCAAGGATCCAGTTTTGGTTCAGAAAAGGCATATGGTAAATACAGGATGCAGTAAAGACAGAGCTGACTTTAGAGTAATGAAGACTTCAAAATCTTACCTCTGACAGATATTGAATTTGTGACCCTGGGTAAGTCACTTAACTTCTTAAGACCCTTAGTCAAACAAGTCTCTAAGACAGTGAGTTGTAGTTTATCTGCTTTAATAGAGTTTTCTCACAAAAAAACCAACTTCTTCCCTGAAAGAAAAATAGATAGATAGATAGATAGATAGATAGATAGATAGATAGATAGATAGAGAGATAGATTGATAGATAGATAGAGAGAGAGAGAGAGAGACAGAGAGAGACAGAGAGAGACAGAGAGAGAGAGAGAGATAGATAGATAGATGGATAGATTGATTTGGTCTGGACCTGTGATTTTATTGATATGGTAGGAACGTCTAGCATTTGGAAACTTCCTTTATACATGTAAACCAGCAACAGGTATGATTTTTAGAGAGCTGTTCTGTGCTTAGAGAGATTAAGTGAATTACTCTTGATCACTCAACCAGTATGTGCCGAGTCAGGGCTGGCCTTCTTTCCACTACAATACATTATGTCTCTTTTTGAATAAAGAGAATCATCTATAAAGGCATTCATTAATTTTTTGCAAATCCTGCAGAATACAACCCAATTAGTGCAAATAATGAATCCCCTGAAGTGGTTGCATTATTCAAATTCACACTGCTTATTTCCATAAGGCTAGAACCAATGGGCAGGAAGGTGGTACACTGGGCTTGGTGTCAGGAAGACTCATCTTCTTGAGTTCAAATCTGGCCTCAGACACTTACTAGTTGGTTGACCCTGGGTAAATCACTTTGCCCTGTTTGCCTCAGTTTCCTCATCTGTAAAATGAGCTGGAGAGGGAAATGGCAAACCATTCTAGTATTTTTACCAAGAAAACTCCAAATGGGGTCATTAAGAGTTGGACATGATTGAACAAAATAACTAATTACTATATTTTACATAACTAAAATTTCAAATGGTGTGAATTCAAATACATAGGACCCAGCTATATCGTAGATCTATAATGGAAACAGAACTCAGAAATCACCTAGTCCAACCCTTTTATTTTACAAATGAAGGATGGGGCAGCTAGGTGGTGCAGTGGATAGAGCAGGAGTCAGGAAGACCTGAGTTCAAATCTCACCTCAGACACTTGACACTCACTAGCTGTGTGACCTTGGGCAAGTCACTTAACTCCAATTGCCTCATCCTGGGTCATCTCCAGTCATCCTGATGAATATCTGGTTACTGGATTCAGATGGCTCTGGAGGAGAAGTGAAGCTGGTGACCTGTACAGCCCTCCCTCACTCAAAAATAAAGTCAAGTGCAAGTCATGTCATTATTTCTCAGATGGCATGGTCTTCTTCAGCAACAAAGGACGAACACACACAAATGAAGGAACTGAGGCCCATGGTGGCTAATTGACTTTGCCAAGGTCATAAGACAATCTTGGGCCAAATTTGAATTCAGGACACCAGTGTTCTTCCCCATCCACCATGAGGCCTTCCTATGCCAAGTGGCTTTCTTACTTTTTTATATAGGCTTGGGCATGGCCATTTAGGTAAGCCTTGTAGAGTCTACTGCTGTAGAGTCCACCAGATTCCATCGCTTCCAGGATAAATAGAAAATGACAGAGATCTCCAACTTGACCTGAGTCCCAGGACAAATAGTGGAGAATCTTACTGATCTATTGACCTTGTCTCATCTTCAGTTTCCTCAGTTGGTAACTGAATCCCATGACCCAGGAGCTGACCTCACACAACCTTACAGGCTGAGCTAGCGTGACAGCCACTCAGTCATGAGTCATGTTTCTATAGCCTGATGTAATAGGATCCTACCAGTGTGCAGCTCATCACGGGTCAGTGGGACCCATGGCTGGATTTCGAGAACAGCAGCCAACTCTCTACTCCAACCCCAAGCATTGCTATAGAAGGACACCACTGGGAGAGTTAGCTAATTGATCATTCCAGTTGCTGGGTTTTTATTCATACGTACAGAAGAATAGTTTCCCTCTTACCTACTTTCTTCTTTTCTTCCTGGTTTCTCCCATGACATTTTCCTCGTTATCCTTCATGTCACATGCATTGTGCCTGGCAGATTTCATTTTTTCCCATGATGATAGTGCAGCTACTACAAGGTTAACAACTTAATAACTGGCATTTCTAGCACTTCCTGAGGGAGCCATCATGATTTCAATATAAGCCTTGGGTAAAGCAGAAGGAATTCTAAGTTCCTCACCAAGGTTATAAGGCAGCAGAGAGACAATTTGGCCAAGTTTCACTTTCACCATAAATATAAAACCTGACGCTGCTAGGAAACAAAACATACATTAATGAAACATTTTTTAACCTGAAGAAGTGATTGGATCATAGAATTAAACCTGGAAGGGACCTCAGATGTCATCACATCCAACTGCCTCGTTTTAGAGATGAGGGAACTGAGGCACAAAGATGGTAAGTAACTTGCCCAGGGTCACACAGCTAGTAAGTGGCAGAGGCAGGATCTGAACCCAGGTCTTCCTGACTTCAAATACAACACTCCAAATGCTATACTACCTACCTTCTAATCAAGTTTAATCGAGATGGTACCCTGGGCCTGTGGTATCAAAGTCAAATAGAAAAAGAGGTGACTAAACAGTACTACCTGAAGCATATTGACTTAGAAAATCACACCATAGGCAGTGCTGTGGATGGAGAACCAGACCTGAAATCAAAAGGACCTGAGTTCAAATCTAGCCTCAGACACTTACTAGCTGTGTGACCCTGGGCAAGTTACTTAATCCCATTTGCCTCCCTCTTTAAGAAAAAGAAAATCACATATCCATATGTTCTATTATATTTTTATTTATTTTGTGAAATACTTCCTAATTACATTGTAATCTAGGTCAGCTCTCGGCATGTTGTGGGCCACTAGGCTCTGACCTGAGCTCTTACATAGAACTAAAACATAGAATTAAAGCTGGAAGGACCTTAAATGTCATAAAGTCTAACCTATCCATTTTATAGATGAGGAAACGGAGATACAGAGGTGTTAAGATGTTATAGACATGAAGACATGGCTTAGTCCACCAATGGCCCTTTTGGCTCAAACAGTCTACAATTCTGATTTTATTTCTCCTTTCTTCATCCGTGCTTACAAATAGCTTGCTGTTCTTGTTCGCCTTCCTCACAATGATCTCATAAGATAAGCAGTTATAGGTATATTGGTATATTATCTCCCCTTAGAGGTAAAGAAACTGAGATTCAAAAAGGTTGTGTCAGAGCTGAAATTTAAACCAAGTTCTCAGGATTCCTTTTCCATAATACTAGGTTCTTTCTTATTAAGCAGACAGGAACTTGAAATATTTAACAGGATCGTGGGGATTTGAGGAACACAATCCCACTAGGTCATTCACTAAGGAAAACCCCCTGAAAGTGTATACATGAGCACACAGGGAATTCATCTTTTTGATGAACTTGTTGTTTTTAAAAGTTCCATTGTAGTAAACTACATATGCATATAGTAGGGCTATATTCAAGGGGATTTATTTCTTTGGAAATCTTTCTTTCTTTCTTTTTGGTTGATTGTGAAGTGTTGGAAACATGTTGGGAGGTAGCAGGGGAAAGGGAACAGATGTTTCTTTCTGAATAGTAAAAACCTACGTTTCCTAAGTTAATATTGGCACTTTAGGAAAAAACACCCCAACTCATTCAATTACTTTCCGACTTTCTCACTAGTCTTTTCACACAACTTTCCAAATCCTGTCTTAGTACAGCTAGGTGGCACAGTGGATAGAACATTGGACTCAGGGATACGAGTTCAAATTTAGCTTCAGATCCTTACTGGGCAAGTCACTTAACCTCTGTCTGCCTCAGTTTCCTCACCTGTAAAATGGAGATAATAATAGCGTCTATCTCCCAGGGTTGATGGGAGGATCAAATTTATAGATAATATTTGTACAACATTTTTCAAACCTCAAAGTTCTATATAAATGCTAGCTTTTATACCCAGATCCTGCTCCATAAATACCTCCCCCATCCCATTGTACCCTCTTAGAATCTTTCCTGCTTATAGCATTTCCTCAAATACTAGTGTTTCACCCTTAAGATTATTTTTATTTTCCAAAAACAGTTATTCCTTCCACATTGCAACTTTTCCCAGCATGGTTTCCATGGACCTGCAGGTCAGCATAAGAAATTAAATGGGAGTCTACGGAGTTTTGTGGAAGCTGCAGACAATATACAAAGGCCAGAAAAAGTTTAGAAACTCAGAAATGCATAAAACATATGTACAGTATTGTATCATATCAACATATTTCTATCTTTTAATACCATAATAATTCAAACTTCTTCTCTGGTACAAAAAGAAGGCCCAAAAATTTTCCGCATCGCAGGGACCGTAAATGAAAGGGATAGGTACTTTGTATATACTTGCAAGTAAACATGTTGTTTGTCTTTCTTGGTAGGATGCTAAATTTTTGAAAGTAGAGACTACTACATAGGATGATAGAGTTAGAGCTGGAAAAGACCTTAGAGGTCATGAATCCAGCACGTTCATTTTACAGATGGGGAAACTGAGGCACAGAGAGGTTAAGTAGTCGACTTGTCCATGGTCTAAGACAGTTTTTGAACACTTTCTGATTCAATGTCCAGAATTCAATCTCCTCCTACCAGTGCCTGACACAGAGCCTGGTACCTAATAAGCAATTTAAAATTGTGAGTAGCTGCTTGACTCTGCATTCAAAGCTACCCTTACTAACGCCCTATCACTGGATGTTTCAGGCTGTCGGGATCCTACTTCCCTGGTGGGGAAGAGTGGCTCTTGGATGATGAGAAACACGCGCCACGACGCTCAGTGATAAGGAAAGTCAAACGTTTCTTGAGTGTCCATGAACACCCGACGAGCCCAGTGCGGCGGCATTACGGGAGGCAGGCCAGCGACAGCTCCATGTTCTTCCCAACAAGCGACCTGGGCCATATCAGAGGGCTGCTGGACGTCCCTCCCAGAGACCGCCACCGCGCGCCGCGGCCCAAGAAGAAGCCAGATCCTGATGAGAGCAGTGCCAAGCTTCGCTCCAGCATCGGAGACCTGTCTGTGATCAGAGAGACCAGCCGGACAAGCACTTTAATGAGCCTGACCCCGCAGTCCAGCGTCAGCGCCTCCCCAACAAAAACGAC
The DNA here is from genome assembly GCF_028372415.1 of Notamacropus eugenii. Taxonomy (NCBI): domain Eukaryota; kingdom Metazoa; phylum Chordata; class Mammalia; order Diprotodontia; family Macropodidae; genus Notamacropus; species Notamacropus eugenii. The sequence goes on along the minus strand of NC_092874.1, from coordinate 247,207,911 downwards.
CCTTCAAGTACCAGAAGTGCTGGTCACTTCGCCAGATATTTCATCGCCCACCTCGCTGGACAGCTACCAGCCAAGCCCCACGACTTCCTTCTCAGACTCTTTGCTTTCAGAAGCTCAGTCGATTAGAACTGAACAGCCAGCTGACCCTGTGGATTCCAATCCGCCCGCTCCACAGAAGACACAGGTCGTTTCACCTGAAACTGAAGCCCAGATGCTGGAGTTTGCATTTGAGGACAGCGCTGAGGAAAAGCACCCGCAAAGGTGGAGCCTCCCCGGATTTCTGGAGTCTAGTCAAACCTCCCTCTCAGGACAAAGTCCAGAGCCTACTGCCCTTGAAACGATTCTTTTTCTAGATACAGAAACATCCTCGCAGTCCAGCGGAATTAACTTCGTGGCTGCCCCTCAGACTTCTCCAGATGTTCATTATTTATTAGAACAGCTGGACACCAAAGAAACAGATATCACGGACTTCAATAACGAGCAACCCGAAGCGTCACCGAAAGGAAAGTCAGATGGTTCTGGGATCTGGTTCTAGCTTAAGACTCTTGAACAGTTCTCCCTCTCCTCCCCCCTCGCCTCAGGAACTCACTTGGGCTAAAAAAATTGAGTCATCACAATCATGATATTCTGTGATCTATTAAAACTTTCAGAAGAGGGGACATAAATTTTCTGAAGAAGAAAAAAATTAATCAGGAGACATTTTTTAAAGTTCCTACTATGTGCCAGGCACTGTACCAGGTGCTGAGGATGCTAGCTAGCATTTTTTAGTAAAAAAAAAACAAAACAAAACAAAACAAAAACAAATATTACTTATCATAGAGTTGTTTCCATGAAAGTTATGCAGACTTCAGTATCATAGCTTTCTAACTAAACAATCTGTCCAAGCAAAACAATGAAAAACAAAGCACTTGGTTCACTCCTTTCCTTTGCCATGTCCTTAAAAATGGCTTTTTCAAGATTCCTCTCCACCGTTGGCTCTGTATGTGGAAGGTGCTATCAACCTAACCACTCCATCTTGTACTTTGTTATGTTTTACTATTATCTCACCCGCATTGTCTCATCAACAGACTCTCCAGTGATTTTTTTCCTCTTCAATTTCCTTCTCCATTTTAAGATCTTTTTTCTTTTCCAAATTTTACTCTCCTGTCTTTTTATTTCTCACTCCCCTGTTGCCTTTTATATCCTTGGTCCCTCTCTGGATCTAGGGAACTTTAAATCTGTCCTCTGCTTGATCGTTTTTCTTTCACATTTTTGGTATGGTTTGTCTTTCTCTAACTCTGTTACTTATTAGTTAGGGATTAGGATAAGGAGGGACTGTGTCTCTGATTTCCAGGTGAGAAAACTTTATTGGTGTAGCTCAGCACCTACTCTCCAATTTATAGTCTTAAAGACCCTGGAGAGCTTAACATGCTTGCCCAGGGTCACACAGGTGGGATTTAAACCCAGATCTTCCTGGCTTCAAAGCTGGATCTCTAGCAACTGTGCCAAGCTACCTCTCCTCTACTGTATTGTTAAAGTTAATAATTATACTAATAGTAATAAGAACTGGATCTGTGATTTCAGTAGGGAACTTCTTACAATGTAACCAGTGTGACAGGGAACTCTGAAGTGAGAAAATTCCCTTTCCCAATGCAGTCAGTGGTATGTAATCTCCCAGATGAATAAACTCCTACAAATGCAGCAAGCCATGTAGGGAACTTTCAGAGGAGGAAATTCTTTACCAATGCAGGTGAGTATCCTTTCTGTAACTTACATCCTCGAGCCCCAATAGGTTAAATGACTTTGCCCAGGGTCACTCAGCCAGGATGGAACAGAGGTGAGGCTGGAATCCAGGCCTTCCTAGCTCTGAGTCTGGTTGTCAAACCACTATACTATTTTGATTTTTAATAATATTAATGAGTAATGGCACAGACTCACTCCTGCATAATCCAATTTCTCAGTAAAATGTCAACAAGCCTAATTTCCTACCTCCCAATCCCAAAATGGAGATGTAGGAGGCAGTGGCCAGCTACTAGCTACTTATATACTATTACAATTTCTTACTGGTTCCGCTCTTTGGTCTTAAACACTAAGGGAAGTTGGCATCAATTAAAATCTTATTTTTCAGGAACTACTGGGAAAAACCCTACATTTTAGGGGTTTGTTTTTCTCCAGAACTTAGAATAGGATTCCCAATCACCTGGTTACTTGGGACCACTTACTGCATACACTGAGCCTGGCTCCATGTTCCACTCTCAGCACTTTTTGATGATTATATTGGCACAGGGAGACTGAGCTGGTTTAGGACCACATAAGAGAGTAGCAAGATTCAAACCCAGTCCCTTTGTCTCCAAACCCAATAGTCTATTTCAAAATTTAGTTATTCAGGCCAAGATGACATTTGTTCAGTCATAGCTGACTCTTTGTGACCATATTTGGGGTTTTCTTGGCAAAGATACTGGAATGGTTTGCCATTTCCTTCTCCAGCTCATTTATTTTACAGATGAGGAAAACAGTTAAGTGACTTGCCCAGGATCACACAGCTAGTAAATGTCTGAAGCCAGATTTGAACTCAGGTCTTCTGACTCTAGGACCAGCACTCTATCCACTGTGCCACCTAGCTGCCTCGGGATGATAAATTAGCCATAAATGGAATCAGCATAATTTGTGAAGAAGCTACTTGTGTGACCTAGAGCAACACATCTGACTTCCCCCGGCTTCTTTTTCCTTTTCAGTATAGTTTGTGTCTCAATCTAGATGACCTCTTAAGATTCTCTCCATTTCTAAATCTATTATCCTATTATCTTATAATCTTATTAACATTTGAATACCTGCTTCGTTGCTCACCTCTGTTTTCTTCTTTTTCTTCTGCATCTGTACTCACAGGGGGAAAAATGTGTTTGAACCTTTCTTCTATCAAAGTTGATACAATAGGTGTCAACTGTTCTTCAGAAACCCTGGTCTCCCACATCAGCCTCCCACTTTTTCCTTTTTCTGAAGACAGGATGAGTCAGATTCTGAGCCCATTTAACTCTAGGAAACTTCATCTCAGAATTCACTTTTTTAATTTTGTAAAAGACTAGAGAAGCATGAGAACAATTGCTCTCTCATTCAAGATGGAGTCCTTCCCCTTCCCCCCATCTAGTACAAGTACCAATTCAAACATTTAGCTGGTTTTTTCAATGCCTTCCTTTTATCCCCAGCATTTTATGTCCTTCCAGAGCTCTGGAAACTTCAACCCTTTGACTCAATGGTCATATGTGCTTGGAGTATGACCAACTTGAAAAACTACCAACTCAGCTCTGCTCCCTGTGGTGACCTTGTGCCCAAAACAAAGAATTTGGTGAGGTCAACAGCTATTTGGAACATCCTATTACTTTCCCAAGTCCAGGACCTGGTCCCATTTAACCTTACACTGGAAGTGTGAAGCCAGAATTTAGTGAGGTGTAATACCACTTATTCTGTTCCTGAATCCTAAGACTATATTCAGAACTTGTTCAAGAAAGAAAGAAAAAAAGCATGAAGTATGTACATCCTCTCCCCTTCTCCAACCTTTACTGCATCCTTCTCTCTATCAATCATCTTCTATCTCCTTTTCCTCAGAACCCACTGCCCACATGAAGAACTCAGCAGAGTTATAGAAAGTTTTCATTAAAAATAGAAAGAAACATAAACTGAGTCATCAGAAAAGAACTTTGCATTTTAATTTTGGAATAAGACACCTTTTTCAGCATTGTTCTTTTTCTCTCTCTACTTCATCCTCCAGATGAATTGCCCTCTCCCTCACATTTTTTCAAAAACTTGGTCACTATCAAAATGTACTCATTATGTGCCTACTACGTAGCTCTGTTTTTGATGAAGACTGGAAAGACTTGCACCTCTGGATATGGCGTCTCCTTTGTCCTTCAAAGCCTCCTTACTTCCCAGTCTTACAAACACTATTCAGAAGCCTTTTTCAATATTCATATATATTTGTGAGCTTCTTCCTCACCTGTGCAGCTCAGTTTTTTCTTTTTTTTTCTTTTCAACTCCTTGCATTTGACTTATTATTAATGCTTTTTTTTTTAGGGGCAGATAGGTGGTGCAGTGGATAGAGCACCAGCACAGGAGTCAAGAGGACCTGAGTTCCAATCTCACCTCAGACACTTGACACTCACTAGCTGTGTGACCTTGGGCAAGTCACTTAACCCCAATTGCCTCATCCTGGGTCATCTCCAGTCATCCTGATGAATATCTGGTCACTGGATTCAGATGGCTCTGGAGGAGCAGTGAGGCTGGTGACCTGCACAGCCCTCCCTCACTCAAAACAAAGTCAAGTGCAAGTCATGTCATTATTTCTCAGATGGCATGGTCTTCTTCAGCAACAAAGGACGAACACACAAGAAATGCTTTTCACTACTTCTGTCACTCACCACAGAAATCCAGATCCGTAGGGATAGGTAGAAGTATAGCTACTATTCACACAAAAGATTTTTGTACTTAGAGAAGGGGAAAGGAGGGTCAGGAATTCACCTGAAGTGAGATAAAGAAATAATGCCATATAGAGAAATGCCATGCAGCTAAAGTGTTAGTGGCTTACTGCTGGAGAGCAGGACACAGAACCAAGAAGGTGTGGCCACTGCAGGAAGGAAGCACATCTTGGCACCCTCTAACTTTTAGCACTTTGGATTCTAGTCCAAGTTGCTCCACTCTATTTACACTCTGCTTCTACTTAACCAACCCAGTTTCCTTCTATGTCCCACTACTTGAATCAATCCCTCAGTGCAATTCTTGAACTAGACCATAGCAAAATTTTAATGATGCTTTCGCCACCAATTTGTCTAGAGGCTAGAGCCCAGTAAGTTTATAGCTCTAGGGTTACGTGAATGCCTAATCTCACACACCTTGTTCCTTAGGTAATTAGAAATAATAATCTAAACCTTCAAGAAAGCTAAATAATGATCAAATCCATCTATTCCTCCCTTCTCAAAATCTTGCTCATCATCAACATCAAACTTTGTTGAACTCTTGTGCAGGGCACAAGGTTAGATATCAATGGATTCTACTTAAGACTGGCAAGGATTTAAAATCACTTTAGTCATTTGAAATTCTCCTAGCTACTTCCCACTTTGTTGGTTCTCTGAGCCCTAAGTGTAGCCATATGGAAAGCAACTACTAGTCTGCTGGCATTGCCACTGAAGACAGGATTGAAACAAATAATAAATCCCAGGATTGCCCTCTCATTGCAAGGTCCTCTAGGTTCTAGGATAAGGATATACAGAGCAGTAGGGGGAGAAAGCTATAGTTATGGCACTGAAATCCATTAACCAGAAGGACAGGTCCTTTAACATGAATGGAATTGGTTGGTTGGTAGCAGTTTCCCTGGGAATTTTCCTATATGTCATATTATATATATTATATATTATACACACATACATATATACATATATGTGGCCAACTCTCCCCTGGAAGTTTGAAGGAGAAAAATTAAAGCCTTTATATGAATTAAGGGTAGCAATATGGAGAGACTAGAAGAAATGAAACTGACAGCTAGTTAAATTCTATTTGCAGTCATGGTGCATATGTAGGCTGATAAAAATACTTCTTTCTCTTTATCATATTATACTTGCTGACACGACACATTTTAAGTCTCAAGATCATGAGCCAGAGAACCTGGATCCTTGAAGGTTCCCAATTACAGGACTCCTAGCAAGTATCATCTGAGTGATGTTTGAAATGTCTTTGAGATCATGTGTATAGTGGTCTGAAATTATAGTAAATGTTAATGATGGGAACAGAATTATGCCTCTTAAGCACATATGACTTAATAAATTGTGTCAAGAAATGACAACATCCATGCTGTTGCTGAACAACTGACAAATATGTTCCTTGTTTTGGACCAAATAAACAAAACTGGTATTAACTACTTTTATAGAAATGATTCATTTTTAGAATAAAGTGGTTGGTGTGAATGTATGAAACAACCCCAAAGAGACCTCAGGTTCAGAATTCATAGTGAATGAGTCCTGAGCTATGATAGTGCTAATTATACCTTTGCTAAGATATAAGAACATAAGCAATCAATGATATATAATGAAAGTTGGACACATTTGTGGTCAGATTTGGCTTCCCAGGCTTCCCTTACTTGCTCATGGAGCCAAGATCCTGGGTCCACATAGCAGCAGCCCATGGGAAGGTGAAGGTCTCTCCCATAGGAAGATGAGAATTTCTCCAGGTCAGAAGAACAATGACACATAGAATGCTTTTACTCCTCCATATGATGAATTCCAGGTAAACCTGAAAGTCATCAGGGCGATTGTAAAAATGTAGTCAACATGTCTCTGGACTTTCTTCACTACTTTCATGACTTTGCTTTTCACATAGTTAAGTGTCCACTGTGGGCCTCCCTAGGAGTTCTTCTTTATCCAGATTGTATATAAACAACCATAATTTGAATGAAGGCTAAAACAGGACCAGTCAAAGCCCATTAAAGTCGGGTTAGATAAAATGTACCCAGCCAGCCAAGAAAATTTTCAATATTTCAGACCATTTGCAAAGATTACAAGACAGGAATATCCAGGACTTAGTCACCTCTTGAATATTATAGCTAAGGGGTCAGGATTAGGAGGCTGAGCAAAGTACAGCAGATGTAGAGCTATGGCCACTTCCTGTCTTTCCTACCTCCTCCTACTCTTCAGGTTGCTGATTAAATGCCTAAAAGCCCTTTGGAGAAGCCTGAGGGAGCTGCCATAGGAAGAGATTAAATGTGATTTCTACTAATGCACCATATAGTCTTAAAGAGTTGTCTAGAGTCCAGAAGGATTACATGACTTGCCTAGGAACATTGAGATGCTGTATGTCAGAAACAGAATTTGAACCCAGGTCATCCTGGCTTTAATGCCAACTTTCTATCTGTGAGTTGCCTACCATACATACACAATGCAAATAGGCAACTCCAAAGCAGCCCAGAAAAGATCACCAAACCTCATAAGACTTGACTGTTCCATCATTCAATGACAGGAATACTATTCTTTTGATTCCCCTTACTTCAGTCCATTCTCTCCCTAATTTCTTCCTATCTTTTCTCTAGACTTATTCCTCCCTTTGGATACCAAATACAACCTACCAGCAAGATACTCTGACCAATGTAATCCAGGGTTTCTTGACCTGGGGTCCGTGACCTTCTTTTAAAAAATATTTTGATGCATATTTCAATATAATTGGTTTCCTTTGTAATCATCTATTTTATTTTGTACGTTTAAAAGCATTATTTGTGAGGTCTTCACCAGGCTTCCAAAGGGATCCATGATACCAAAAAGGTTAAGAATATATACTCTAACTACTTCACTTTGTAGAAAAGTACACTCAGAATAGACTATCTCCTTTACCAGTCTGAAATACTTGTTACTTTGGTATCTTTTGCCAAAGAAGAAACTGAAAAGGTGCTAGATCAGGAATAATGTCCAGCCCAACCGTGCCTGTAATTAGACTGTCCTCTGTGTTACTGCCTACTCATCTCCTCAACATCATTTTTACCACAGGTGAAAATACCCCTAGTTGTAGCTGTGATATTAACATGATCTATACTGCCTTCTTAAATGGTGCTGGTATCATCTATACAGCCATTCCAAGCTTCCTAGGAGAAAAACAAGGCACTAAAAGATAATGTTTTAGGCAGAAAAATGGCTCCATTTTTCCAGTGGAAGCCAGTTGCCACCTTGGTGCAAGTCATGCAAGTGGCTGAGGTGGGAGGCGAAGAAAAAGAGATGATGGTGGTGATGATGATGAAGGAGGAGTAGAAGAAGGAGGAGGAGGAGGAAAAAAGAAAAAGAAGAAACTCTACATTTATATTACTTTTTCATCTGATAAACCACTTGATCATCACTATAACCTTATAAGGCAGCTGCAACAGTTGTTACTTTACCCATTTTACAGGTAAAGATCATAGGATCATAGACATAAAATTGGAAAGTTCAGCCTCCTTATTATTAAACTCACTAAGGGTCATACAGACTGGATTAGAACCCATGTCCTATGACTCCTAGGAAATGCAGGTCTTGGTGGTGAAGTACTAAATATCCAGCACTATGGTTCAAGAGAATGATTAATGATTTGGGGGAAGGGATGGGGAGATATGGTGAGAGAGACAATATCCCAGTGTCAGGCACAATGCTATGTATCAGTGAAAGGCAGGAGCTCTTGACCGTCTCAACTGTACTATATTTGAGGACTCTTCAAATTGAGGGAAAGATGAGTTCAAGCTCCCAAACAGGAAAATAAAAAAAAAAATTCATCAGTTGTTAGAGGCTACTTTTTTGACGTCCACAAACACTGGGGGAGAGAACAACTAAAATGGCCTTAATTCTGAGCAGAGATTCTTATTTTTTTTAGTGTCCTGGACTCCTTTGGCAGCCTGGTGAAGCCTGTGATGCCTCCTCAAACTCATGTTATTTTTGTTTTTTTCAATTCATAATAGAAAGAAATGTTAACCTCAGAGCAGCGGCACTTAGCCTGGGATCCATGAGCTTTTAAAAAATATATAGCTATTCCTTCCACATCGCAGCTTTCCCCATCATTTGGGGATTGGCACAAGAAATTAAATGGAAATTTGTGGGGAGCTGTGTGGAAGCTGCAGGCTGCACAGAAAAGGTTTAGAAACTCAGAAATGCATAAAATATGTCTATAGTATTATATAATGTCAACCCAAATTTTACAATAAGGTACTGTAAACATTCCATAAAAGAAAAAGAAAAAATTCAGACTTCCTCTCTGGTATGAAGGGAGGGCTAAAAAATTTTACCTGGATTTTCCAGATGGAGGGGGTGTGGGCACCCTGCCCCTAACCCCAGAGGTGTAGAAGGGATAAACTGTATTTGGATAACTTCATTTCAATATAATTGGGGGTTTTGTAATCTTTTGTATTTGATTTTATGCATTTAAAACATTATCCTGATAACTTAACTTCACCTGACTGCCAAACGGGGCCATCACACACAAAGTTGAAGAACTTATGAGAAAGAAGTTAGCAAGAATAAAGACGTAGGTTGGGTTTGGTTTGATTTTTACTCATCCAACTTTACAGATTTCCTGAAATCTATCCACAGATTAAGAAATCTCCGGACTCCAAGTTAAGAAATCCTCATTTAGGGGGAATATGGTACTGAGGAAAGAACACTGTGCTGGAATCAGGATATGTGCTTTCTAATCCTGAGTCTACGACTAATTTAACTATATGACCTCAAGCAAGTCAGCTCAGCTCTTTGAGCCTGTCTCCTCTTCTTTAAAATGAAAAGATTAGATTAGTTGATGTCAAAGTTCTTCTCCAGCCAGAGCTACAATTATCAATTTGCACACGAGGCCCCAAACATTAGGGGCAGAGTTGAGGAGGGAGAACAGAAGGCCAGATAGAAATTTGCCACGGATACAGCCACTAAGGGGACCATACTAGGACACCATGAGGATTCGGCACTGTGGAATTGTAGTGCTAACATCATTTTCTAAATGGCTGCCAGCTGGTGCAGTGGTGGAGGGTCAAGAAGACATAAGTTCCAATCCAGTTCAGAAATTTGCACAAGTCATTTAATCTCTGTTTCCAGTCTCAGTTTCCTCACCTGTAAAATGGGGTCATAGCACCTACCTCACAGAGTTTTGTGAGAATCCAGTGAGACAATATTTGTAAAGCACTTAGCACAGTGCCTGGCAAGTAGTAGGTAATATATAAATGCTAGCTATCATTATCTTCATGGTCTAAATTTCTGAATTGTTGCCAAACCAAAGTATTGGTGCCTCAACCTATCATGGCATTACTTCTAGCTGTAGCACTCTATGAGCTCTCCAGATACTGAGAGATATTAGAAACACCAATTTCCATGAAAAGAAAAGAAAGATAGAAGTCATTTCTTTGGAATAGTTCTTTTAAATTCATTTCAACACTAATCAAAATCAGATTTGCTTTATAAAAAGATAAATATTATAATTAATTCTCTCTTTTTGTTTATTTATTTTTTATGTTACTTATTTTTATTTGTATATTTGTGAGCAGCGTAATTCATACTGACCCTCAATAATGTATTATCAACTTGAATGAACATCTTGAATCCTGAAATCTAAACATCCCATGAGAACCCTACATTTTTACCACTGGGGAATTACCATTGATTTGTACCCATTTTGTTCATAAGTATATATTTTATCATTGTCCCTTGGCATTGACTTGACAAATGTACCATGTAGGCAAAACATAGTCATTTGGGAGCAGCTGTCCTATACTTTTAAAAATATTTTTTATTCTATGTTTAATGGTATGCAAAATCTTTTTTTTCCCTTGAGAGTAATGTGATTACATATGTTTCATTAAGGGAAACAATTCCGCTAAGGAGGAAAATGGTATTTGTCTGAAGAAAGTGATTTAAATACAAAGAGAATTCTTCAGTCAACAGATTTTTGAAAGAAATATGCAGAAGATGGAAAGATACCCAGGTAATTTGGGTGAATGTGAGTGTGGCATCATCCTCCAAAAGTAGTGTCCAGAATGCCAAAGGTCTGAAAAAGCTCAGATTGGGAAGAGAAATTAAGGACAATGAAAAGTGCTTGTTGTCATTGTTTTGTTTTTTAAGGAGGAACAAAGAACCCATGGCACCATTTTGAAGAATGGATATGATGATAATAATGGACAATAAAGAAAAAGCAGAGCTCTTCGATCCTTGTTTTGCTTCTGTGTTCCCTGCCAAATAAATGACTTTCACACTAATTTATATACTTTCAGGCCCTGCATGATCTGGTGTCATCTTCTTTTTCCAGTCCCATTGAACATCATCTCCCTTCTCATATTCTGCCATCCAAAATAACTGGCAATGTTCCTCATCCATGGCACTCCATCTCCTACCTCCAGGCCTTTATAATGACCATTCCTCATGCCTGGAATGCACTCCTTCCCTGCCTCTAATTCATATTGTTCCTCTCCCTTTAAGACGTAGCTCAGGCAGCGTCTTCTGTATGAAACTTTCTCTGATATCCACAAGTGATAGCGCCTCCTTCCCAAACTACCTTGTATGTAACTACTTTTTGTGTGTTCATATAGACAAATCTAACTTAATATTTATGCTAAATATTTTTATGGGCAGGTAGGAGGTACAGTGGATAGATAGAATGCTGGGCTTGGAGTATGGAAGACTCACCTTCCTGAGTTCAAATCTGGCTTCAGACACTTACCAGCTATGTGACCCTGGGCAAGTCACTTAACCCTATCTGCCTCAGTCGCTCATCTATAGAATGAGCTGGAGGAGGAAATGGCAAACCACTCTAATACCTTTCCCAAGGAAACCCCAGAAGGGGTCACAAAGAGTCAGACATGACTGAAAAACAATTGAACAACAAGAATTCTAAATGAAACTGAACCAAATGTTATTTCATCTCTTAAGCTGCAAAGCCTTGCCTATTCCCTAAAACAAATGATTTCAAAAGAGTTTGTTACCATCTATCTACTGTATCATCAAACTACTTTGGTCCAGGCCCGTGATTTTCTTGTCAAAGGGAGTTAAAGTTAGGCAAAATTCTGTCTGTACCAACATACATGGACACCTGTTCTACAACATATAGTCTTAGAGAGCCACCTTGAGCACTGAGAGACCCAGAGATTTGCTCTGGATCACACAGTGGGTGTCAGAGGAGTGACTTAAACCCAAATCCTCTTGACTCCAAAGCCCAGCTCTTTATGCAGAGTGCCACAGTGCCTCTTAACTGTCAAATAGCCCAATCCCTTTCATTAGTAACGAAGAAAATGTCAGAGGTACCTTGAGGAATAGCCTGAAAGAGTGGGCTGTTGAGGTCAGATGCTCTAGGTACAGGGATTTGTCTATTTGATAAGGTAGAAGGAACAAATTAAGTCATGGAGTCAGGGGTGAAGAGAAAAATGCCTTTTGGGTGCAAAAGAGGTAAAGCACTGAAGTCCTCACTCCCTCAGGTTCTGTAAGAACTTTACTACCACTTTGGATCTTGGAAAGTCCTGCACCAGGCACTTGTGGGAACCCCTGATCTCCCAATCATCTTCCTACTCTGCATTATAGGGTCCCCAAAGTCCTGGTAGTGGGTCCACACAATTCATGGTGCATCACTGTTATACCTTCTTAGCTCTCTGAGAACTAAAAGATTCTGATGAGACAACCTTCTACAAGGCCTTGTAGTGAGCCCAGATCCTACCCAGCTCCCAGGACATAGGAAATACAGCCTGATACTGCTGTGTCACTCCAGTGGAGTAACCACGGGGCACCTCTGACTTGGCAAGTCTCTTGCACTAACTGCAGCTGCCATGAATGATTCCAGCCTTGTCTAAATCATTGCCCTTGGCATGGACAGACTGAAACCTTCCCGCTCTCTCCATCCATCAATCTTGAAGGGCATCAATCACTCAAGTCAGCACCAGAAGGCAGAAAGACTTATTAATAACAGACACTAAGCAATAGAGGGGAGGAGAAGCGGTGTGTCATTAAAAGGCATGTTTTCACATTTTCAGGAAAAGCGCAAATCAGTGCCAGGAGGAAGAAAGACTGCTACTAACAGAGTCTAAAAAGCAAGAAGATTTTTCATACCATTAAAAATAAAATAATATTTTGAAGTACAGGATATTGTCTTTAAATGACTAATATGGAAATGTTTTGCATGATGCCACATATTGTTTACCATGTTAAGGAAGGGGGAGAGAAAAGAGGGAAGGAGAAATTTGGGGAATCAGAATTTTATTTAAAAAAAATATATCAAAAATGACTGTTTTGCCTTTAGATTTATCTATAGGATAAAGTAGAAATAAGGAAGGACCAAAAGGAAAGAAAGAGGAAAAAAACTATAATACACACCCTCCTCAAGATAACATTTATTTATTTATTCATTCATTTATTTGTTTGTTTGTTTGCTTGTCTGTTTATCTGTTTGGTGAGGGGTGATCCAGACGAGTGATTTCATCATTGCAAAGAACCCTGACATAAAATGATCCATTAATGCAGAACGGCACCTCACAGAGAGATTGAACGACTAGCTAAAGGTGGAGAACCTGTGGCCTTGAGGCCCCAAAGTTTGGATTCAGTCAAAGGGCCACCCTTGAGGACCTAGAGGGCCACATGTTCCCCACCCCTGGACTAACCCGTGGTCATACAGATACTGTGTTAGAGGTAATAGAGACAATGTGGTCCAATGGAAAGAAAACATGCTCTGTAGTCTGGAGAAGTTCGTTCCAATTCCACCTCTGATGCTTACTGCCTTTATGACTTTAGGCAAGTTCCCTCAGCCCTCCTCAGTTTTCATTTATAAAATGAGGGCATTGAACTAGATAGATCAGGAGTTATTGACTTGGAGCCCATGAACCATTAGACTTCAGAGATCACTGAATCTGTTTTTAAAAAATATTTTGATAAGTGTATTTCAATGTAGCTGGTTTCTTTTATAATTTTTTTGTATTTTATTTTATGCATTTGAAAGTATTATTCTGAGAGGGCTAGATTAGATGGTTCCTGAGGTTCCTTTCAGTTCTTAAGCTTTAAATCTGTATTTTCACCAGTATTGTTATTATTGTTGTACCTCGCTCAGCATCATCAAAGTCTTTGAGTGCCTCCATGTGCATTCACATGTGCACATGCATGCACACACATTTGTGCACACCTGCACACACACACATACAGCATTTACTACAAGGTTGGAGAACACTGAATTGTATTGAACTACACTACACTAAAAGCGTTACAAAAATCCAGGCTAACTATAGTATATTTGACTTTTCAGGAAAGGAAACATTTACACACAAGAATTGACTGATTTATTTATTTTTTTCTTTTTTTAAATTAAATTTATTTATTTAACTTTTAACATTCATTTTCACAAAATTTTGGGTTACAAATTTTCTCCCCTTTTATCCCCTCCCCCCCCCCAAACACCAAGCATTCTAATTACCCCTATGACCAATCTGCCCTCTCTTCTATCATCCCTCTCTGCCCTTGTCTCTGTCTTCTCTTTTGTCCTGTAGGGCCAGATAGCTTTCTATACCCCTTTACCTGTATTTCTTATTTCCTAGTGGCAAGAACATTACTCGACAGTTGATCCTAACACTTTGAGTTCCAACTTCTTTACCTCCCTCCCTCTCCACCCCTTCCCTTTGGAAGGCAAGCAATTCAATATAGGCCAAATCTGTGTAGTTTTGCAAATGACTTCCATAATAGTTGTGTTGTATAGGACTAACTATATTTCCCTCCATCCTATCCTGTCCCCCATTACTTCTATTCTCTTTTGATCCTATCCCTCCCCATGAGTGTTGACCTCAAATTGCCTCTCCTCCCCATGCCCTCCCTTCTATCATCCCCCCCACCCTGCTTGTCCCCTTATCCCCCACTTTCCTGTATTGTGAGATAGGTTTTCCTACCAAAATGAGTGTACATTTTATTCTTTCCTTTAGTGGAATGTGATGAGAGTAGACTTCATGTTTTTCTCTCACCTCCCCTCATTATCCCTCCACTAATGAGTCTTTTGCTTGCCTCTTTTATGAGAGATAATTTGCTCCATTCAATTTCTCCCTTTCTCCTCCCAATATATTTCTCTCTCACTGCTTGATTTCATTTTTTTTTTAAGATATGATCCCATCCTCTTCAATTCACTCTGTGCACTCTGTCTCTATGTATGTGTGCGTGTGTGCATGTGTGTGTGTGTACTCCCACCCAGTACCCAGATACTGAAATGTTTCAAGAGTTACAAATATTGTCTTTCCATGTAGGAATGTAAACAGTTCAGCTTTAGTAAGTCCCTTATGACTTCTCTTTGCTGTTCACCTTTTCATGGTTCTCTTCATTCTTGTGTTTGAAAGTCAAATTTTCTTTTCAGCTCTGGTCTTTTCATCAAGAATACTTGAAAATCCGCTATTTCATTGAAAGACCAATTTTTCCCCTGAAGTATTGTACTCAGTTTTGCTGGGTAGGTGATTCTTGGTTTTAGTCCTAGTTCCTTTGACTTCTGGAATATCCTATTCCATTCCCTTCTATCTCTCAATGTAGAGGGTGCCAGATCTTGTGTTATCCTGATTGTATTTCCACAATACTTGAATTGTTTCTTTCTAGCTGCTTGCAATATTTTCTCTTTCACCTGGAAACTCTGGAATTTGGCCACAATGTTCCTAGGAGTTTCTCTTTTTGGATCTCTTTCAGGCGGTGTTCTGTGGATTCCTTGAATATTTATTTTGCCCTCTGGTTCTAGAATCTCAGGGCAGTTTTCCTTGATAATTTCATGAAAGTTGATGTCTAGGATCTTCTTTTGATCATGGCTTTCAGGTAGTCTGATAATTTTTAAATTGTCTCTCCTGGATCTATTTTCCAGGTCTGTTGTTTTTCCAATGAGATATTTCACATTATCTTCCATTTTTCCATTCTTCTCTCTTTGTTCTGCGATTTCTTGGTTTTGAAAAAAGTCATTAGGCTCCATCTGTGCCATTCTAATTTTGGAAGAACTATTTTCTTCAGTGAGCTTTTGAATCTCCTTTTCCATTTGGCTAATTCTGCTTTTGAAAGCATTCTTCTCCTCATTGGCTTTTTGAACCTCTTTTGCCAATTGAGTTAGGCTAGTTTTCAAGTTGTTAATTTCTTCAACATTTTTTGGGGTCTCCTTTAGCAGGGAGCTAATCTGCTTTTCATGCTTTTCTTTCATCTCTCTCATTTCTCTTCCCAGTTTTTCCTCCACCTCTCTAACTTGATTTTCAAAATTCTTTTTGAGCTCTTCCATGACCTGAGCCCATTGGGTGGGCTGGGACACAGAAGCCTTGATTTCTGTGTCTTTGCCTGATGGTAAGCATTGTTCTTCCTCATCAGAAAGGAAGGGAGGAAATGCCTATTCTCCAAGAAAGTAGCCTTCTATAGTCTTATTTCTTTTCCCTTTTCTGGGCATTTTCCCAGCCAGTGACTTGACCTTTGAATATTCTCCTCACACCCACCTCGCCTCCTGATCCTCCCAGCCAAAGTTTGGGGTCGGAGATTCAAATGCTGCTTCCAGCCTTAGGGCTTTAGGCGGGAGCAGGGCTGCTATTCAGTGTGAGATTAAGTTCAGGTGCTGAGGTCGGGGCAGGGCCGCCTCTCAGGCTCAGTTCCCTCAGGGGGTTTATGCACAGACCTTCCACAATGGATTCAGGCTCCCGCCTGCTTGGGGAGCCCCGGTCTGCAGCCGCCTCTCAGCTTCTACCTCCCGGAGGGGCCTGAATTATGGGGGCACCCCACTCCCCTCTCGACCCGCCAAAGAGACTTTCTCACCGACCCCTGTCACCTGTGGGTGGAGGGACTTGTGTGGCCGCTGGAGATCCCATCCCTGAAGCCTGCTCGGATCTGTATCTCTCGGTGCCGCGGCCGCGGCCGCAGCAGGTCTGGGCGGGGCTCCGCGTCTGCAGCGCGACGGACCTTTTGCGAGAGGTTTGCAGGTCCCTCTGTGGGTGGAGGGACCCGCGTGGCTGCTGGAGATCCCGTCCCTGAAGCCCGCTGGGATCTTTTCCTCTTGGTGCCGCGACCACGGCAGGGCTGCACTCAGTTCCCAGTCCCGGCGCCCAGTCCGCAGCGCGAAGGACCCCCCGCGAGAGGTTTGCAGGTCTCTCCGGAACAGAAATCTCCCTCCCTCCAATATTCCGTGGCCTCTGGGTGCAGAATTCGCCATGAGTTACTTCCCTGTAGCTGTTCTATGGGTTGTGGGTTCAGAGCTATGTGTATGTGTGTCTTTCTACTCCGCCATCTTGGCTCCGCCCCCAAGAATTGACTGATTAAGAGTTCTTTGCCTTTCCGGGTCAAAAAAAGTAATGTCACCATCTCACTCTCAAGCATACACAACTTCAAAAAGGAAGGTCACTATTCTACAGGACCGCATGATCAACTTATGGGATTCCTTAAGGATGTTCACGGGTTCTAACAATTTAAAAGTCTGATTCATGATTAGCTGGTACTTTTGACTTTTCAGCATTCTCAGACATTTCCAGTAAATGTCCCATGTGCATCTGTTACTATCATGATGAATCTTTTAGGGAAGTAATTATACAGCAAGAGAGGAAGTGTAGTGCCCTGAAAATAAAAGGCAATACTTGGAGAAGCCTGGCTAAAAATCCTGGCTCTGACATCAATTAGTGGAGATACCAAAGGTGAAACACTTTAGCCTCCCTCAGGGACATAATTTCTAAAGTACCAGGTGAGGTGAAAGTTCTTTGTAACTATAAAGAGTTATATAAATGTAGATTAGGAACTGAACCTCTGATTTCATTAATGAAGGCAAGATGTGTTGGAACCAACTGCACCAGCTTGAGAGTGGCCATTATTAAAGTTTCAGTATGAACATTTACACATCAGAAATCAGCAAACGCTATAAACCATGGCTTGATTTACTGTTTTGTTGATGATCTAGATTTAAGAAAGTGATGAAGAAAATGTAAATAAAGCAGATTAAACTTTTTTAAAAAATGCACCCTCTGTACATGTTTTTGTTTTTGTTTCAGAGAGCCAATTGCTGAACATTTACTTACTAGTACCTCCTTGAGTATAGAGAAATCCTCAATAAGCAAACTCCTTTTCCTAATACAAATCAGAACCTTTTTGGAACCTTACAGTCTTAAAGAATTGCCTAGAATACTAAGTGGTTAAGTGGTTTGTCCAAGGTCACACAGCCCACATGTCACACAAGCCAAAGTCTTCAAGGTTCTGAGCCCAGATCTTTTTCACTATGACCCACTCTGCTTCATATATGTAAACGTAAATTGTTGTTATTAACATATTAAACTACTTCTTAAGCTCCTTTTGCACAAAAGTACAATTCTTCATTAGCATAATAAACAGCAGAGTGGAAATGGAGAAGAGTGCTTCAGATCTCACTGTTCACTCTTCTGGAAAAAATGAGATATAAAGGCATAAAAAGTGAAAGCTCCCACCAATGTAGTTTTTTAAAATAGTATACTTACTAACCAAGATTTGCCCGCAGTTTTCTTCAGTGAGTCTGACCTGGTGAATGAATCCTCTGTACAGGGAATGGTCTATATCTCCCAGAAACAACTCGTCACCATATTCTTCATCATCCCTAAAAATGGAAAACAGATTTGGAGAAAACAAATTGCTTATAAAGGGAAAAAGAAGCTCGAGTCAAAGAGCAGCACATGCCTTAAAAAAAAAATCCCACAGAATCATTAATCTTAGAATTTAAAGCTGGAAGGGATTCTATTCATCCTTTATTTCTATCCCTTCATTTACTGATAAGAACATGGTGGTTCAGAAAAGTCCAAGTTCACCCAGGTGTCAGGGTTCCAACTCATGTACTCTAAGTTCAAATTCATAACTCCTTCCACTATAACACAGACGCATCACATCCATTTGTTCATCCATTGAATCATCTATTCAACAAACATTTATCAAGAACATAGCGTTAGAGAGCTCCAGCAATAATTAAGTCACTTCCTTCCTTCATGGAGGATATGATATGCAGAAGGAATGTGTCAAAAGCTATCTATATAAGACCAGAGATCCCAGTGAAAAGGACAAGAATCTTCATATCTCCATAAATCTATGATCCTAAAATGCTATAAAAGATGTTTCATAGTTATCCAGAAACCCATTTTCATACTTAATATATATCCAATTCTACCTTAAACATCATGAATAATATACTCTTTGGGAAAATTTCTCTGGGTCTCAATTTCCTCATCCTTAAAATAAAGGAGATGGCCAAGTGAAAGACAGAAATACTGCAACAGCAAGGACTCTGGCATGCACAAGAGGGCCTGCTGTACAGGTTTTTAGATCTGCTTTTCTAAAAGGAAAGCCACTTTTGAGGCATCAGCAATCTACTTTAATCAAGCACATATACCAACAGAAAATACAAGCAGAGAAATAAAGACCAACAGACAGGGCTTCTAACTGTCTGACCATAAGCAATACATACATCACAGATCAACAGACAGATCCAATTGTCTGACCATTACATACATACATACACACACACACATACATAGAGATAAGTGCTAACCTCTGAGTTTTCAGAGTCGGGGCTTCTTAGTAACTACCCAGAGTCTCATCTGGCCAAATGCCCCAAAGTAAAACCTCACCTCAGAGTATTTATACACTTTTCAGAGCCAGAGAGCACAGCACTCTGACCCAATGCCTCAATAGAAATTAACAAAAGGTATTGAGGTCTATTAATGGCCAGGGAAGATTTTTAACTCTTCCCCCACACCATTAATCTTACATTAACATTACAAATACCAATCACTAACTTCTATAAACTTAGTTCTTCTCAGCAATGAAATGATCTAAGACAATCCCCAAAGATGTGATGGTGGAAAATGCTATCCTTATCCAGGGAAAAAACTATGGAGTCTGAATGCAGATCTAAACATACTGCTTTCCCTCCCTTTATCATGATTTTTCCCTTTTGTTCTGATTCTTCTTTCACAACATGACTAATGTGGAAATATGTTTAATATGACTGTACATGTATAGCCCATATCAGATTGCATCCCATATGGGGAAAGGAGAGGGGGAGGGGAAAAAATTTAGAAGTCAAAATCTTATAAAAGTGAATGTTGAAAATTAAAAATACATTTTTAAAAAATTTTTTAAAAGATACAAATAAATGTCCCCAATAGACCAAAATATCTATAACAGCACTCTTTATATTAGTAAAGAACTAGAAATAAACTATATGGGAAATGACTAAATAAATGGTGGTAAATAAATTGTGCCCTATAAGAAATGATTAATACAGAGAAGACTTGGGAAGAATTATATGAACTGATGCAAAGTGAAGATAAAGTCGACTTAGGAAATAATGACTACAATAATGTAAATGGAAATAATTTTAAAAATCAGAAATATTCCTTATGTAATTATAATGATCAAGCTTGACCTCTACAATGAGATATGAGAATGCACCTTCTTCTCAGAGGTGGAAGATCATGGGTGTAGAACACTGCATATGCTGGGAGACTCAAGAGAACATATTGGTTAGCTTTAACCATGCAACTTAATGATTTGTTCTATCCTCTTTTTTTGTTCTGTGTTATAAGACATGGCTCTTTAGGTGGTTGAAGAAAGAGGGATATATTGGAAATGATCTAGGCAAAATATTTAAATAAAAATTTAAAATGTAACATGTAAGTTGGATAGAGCTATTACTAAGACCAAGGACTCTTTAAATGTTGACATTCTAAGACCATGTGATCCAATCCAACAAGCATTATGGGCAAGCCACTGTTCTTATATTGGTGATACAAAGACAAAAGGACTGGGCTTTGCCTTCAAGCAAGTTATATCCTATTATGAAAGTTAACATGTTATAGAAAGTGAAAAAGAATTAAGGAGCCTCTTGATGAAAGGGAAAAAGAAGAGTGTAAAAGTTGGGTTGAAGGTTAACATCAAAAAACTAAAAAAAAAAAACCAACTTGGCAACTGGTCCTGTTATTTCCTCTCAAATAAAGGGAGAAGAAATGGAAGCAGGGTCAGATTTATTATTCTTTGGCTCCAAGAGCACTGCAGATGGCAACCACAGCTTTGAAATTAAAAGATGCTGTGCAAAGAATTTTTCTGGTAGACTTAGTCCTTCACAGCAATGCAAGAACCTAAAAAATTCCCAATGAGCTCTTGAGGCAAAACAGCTTCCAAATCAAGAGAAAGAACTATGGAATTGGATTGCAGAATGAAGCAGACCATGTTTTCTTGTGTTTTGTTTTGTTTTGTTTTATGGTTTTTCCCATTCATTTTAATTCTTCTATGCAACATGACTAAGGTGAAAATGTATTTAATAAGAATGTATGTGTAGAACCTATATAAGATTGCATGCCATCTCAGGGAGGAAGGGGGGAGGAAGGGAAGTAGAAGGGGGAGAGAAGGGAAAAAATCTAAGATATATGGAAGCAACTGTAGAAAACTGAAAATAAATAATATAATTTTAAAAAAAGAAATTAAAAGATGCTTACTTCTTAGAAGGAAAGCTATGGCAAATCTGGGCAGCATACTAAAAAGCAGAGACATCACCTTGTTGACAAAGATCCATACAGTCAAATCTGTGGTTCTTCCTGTAGTAATATATGGCTGTGAGAGTTGGATTATAAGAAAAGCTGAGTGCTGCAGAATGGACGTTTTTGAATTGTGGTGTTGTAGAGAACTTTTGAGAGTCCCTTGAACAGCAAAGAGATTAAATCAGTCCTTAAATTAATAGAGGCTATTCAAATAATGAAGCTGGAGCTTGAAAACTTTGATCACATAATGAGAAGACAGGATTCATTGGAAAAGACCCTGATGTTTGGAAGATTGAAAGCAAAAGGAAAAGGGGACAGCAAAGGAGATAACGTGATGGAAACAATGAATTTGGACTTGGATAGACTTCGAGAGATAATGGAGGACAGAAGGACCAGAAGGGCAGAGAGAGTTGGCCGTGACTAAATGACTGAACAACAACAGTTACAGAATAGAGAGGAAGAGACAAGAAAGTGACAAGGAAGGACTAAAAGGAAAAGAGGAAGAAGAGAAGAATGGAGTTTTTTGAAAGAGCATTACCAAATAACAACTCCAGATGGTAGGGTAGACCAAGCAAAAGATTCTTGCATCAACAATAAGGAAATCTGGTAAACAAAGAAATTTGGCAAACAAAGAAGATTTGTTGCCCTTAAAAGAGACCAGATGTGTGTGTGTGTGTGTGTGTGTGTGTGTAGCTCCTTTGTCAGTCTGGTGAATCTTACAGACTCCTCAGAAGAATGTTTATAAATAAACACTTTATGTAAGCCATCAAAGTGTAGACAAAATAACATACATCAGATTGCAAAGAAAACCAATTATGTTGAAATGCAACAAAATATATTTTTAAGTTCAGGGATCCCAGATTAAGAACCTCTGCCTTAGAGATTATTTAATACAATTCTTTTATTTTATAGATAAGAAAACAGAGGCTCTGGGAGACTTAGGACCTTGTCTAACATAATTAGTGACAGATAGACTCTGGATTTACTGTCTCCAAATGCAGTTGTTTTTTTACTAAAGATGGTCTAAGACACTTAGCAGTTATACAAACAAAAAAAAACCAAAACTGTCCTCCTGAGCTGGCAATGTGTTTTGCCACAGCACTGTAAATTACAAATCGAACAAACCTACGAGTTTCTCAGAATCTGCTCCATATTTATTTATATATTTGCTACTTTTGATCTTCTAAGTCACACAATTTGACAGGACATGAAGACAGGATGCCAAGTATTTAACTTAGGGATTTGTTTGATGCTTGATCTGATGCTGAATAGATATTCAGCAATCTAAAAATTATTGAATAGAGCTGAAGTGAATAAACATATGAGAATAAAAAGAATGAGTGTCTTGTAGTGGGAATTCTTTAGGGGTAGGAATTCTTAACCTTTTTTTGTGATATGAATTTTTTTTTGACAGTCTGGAGAAACCCATGGCAATTTTCTCAGGTCACTAAGGTCCTTGCCAAATCTAAAATTATGTGAAGATGCTCTGATATCTTTTCTCATATTACAAATATTAATCTAAGACTGAAAGAGACCTTAGAGATTATGTTACCTAACCTCCTCATTTTAAAGATGAACAATCTGGGCAACTAGGTGGCAAAGTGAACAGATCACTGGCCCTGGAGTCAGGGAGACTTGAGTTCAAATTTGGTCTCAGACACTTACTAGCCTTGTGACCCTGGATGCATCATTTAACTTCAACTGTCTCAAAAAAAAAAAAAGAAAAAAAAGCTGAGCCATCTTAGGCCCAGGAAACTTAAGGGACTTCACCAGCTTCACGCAGAAAGAAGTATCAGAGGAGATATTTGAACATAGGCCTCATGACTATAGAGCCAGCATTCTTTCCACACTACCATGTTGCCTCCCTAATCTATATGGCTTTGGCCCAGAAATGGCCCCCAAGGAAAGAACTAGTGGTTTTGATGTCTAACCACATAGCCAAATAAACAACTGTTGTGAGTCATACATGGACAATCTAAATTGTAAATAATTCCTCTCTGTCCTCAGGCAGAAATCTGTTTTTATTTATCCTATTCATTCACTTTGTGTTGTATATGTACCTATTCAGCAGGAAGGAAAACACAAGCTTCTCCACCAACTCCTGATCCAACATCCTGTGAAAAACATCACCCAGAGAAAGAGCTGGATATCCCAAGCTGACAATAGCATCCAAGTGTGCAAAGATAAAGGTCGTCCCAGGCTCAAATATAGACTCTCCAAATTCTTGTTCCACAAGGCTGATGTTGCCAATCTCTTAGTTGTGAGAGATCTAAAAAAGAAAAGATCACTAAAATAAAAGCAAAGATTCTCTGATCAGAGCACCTCTGTACTACATATACTAGATATCCAAGGTCATCTTGGTTTGAAGATGCACCTGGAAGGAGCATCCTCATTCTATACAATTAATGGCCAGTCACATCTCCAAATTGACTACTGAACTTTCCTCCATCCATCTCCAGGTTCATGACTTGGGCTGCCCCATCCTCCCTTCTGCCTTGGAGAAGGCACATCTATTAAAAAAAGAGTACAGCCTCTCCTACCTTCCTCCTAGTTTGTTTCCCAAAGCCAGCTACATATGTAGACAAAGTGAAAATAGGGATGTCAGCCCTTCCTCCTGCTCTAAGAATCCAGCAGTTAATTAAAAAGATGCAACTCTCCCTCTCTCAACCCTCACTGAGTCAGTCTTTAGGCTCCACTCACTTTCACCTTCTCTTCTCCGGTGATCCCCACCAGCTGCCTGGTGCCATATTGCCCTTTGTGCTGATAAGAACGTGAGAGAAACACTTTGAATTTTTGTTACGTGTTCCTAAGGAAACATGTGAAACTTCAGTTACTGCAAGGGAAGAGGTAATCACATTAGAAAAATAAAGGCTTCTAATTTCTTCTTCAACTTCCCCATCTGAGATCACTGCTGGAAACAAATATTGGTGAATAAATAAGAAAGCTTCACACCTTCCTAGGCATATAGTCTGCCTGCTGTAATTCTCTTATCCCTGGGAAATCAATAGGAAACCATAAAACAAAGTTCACCTTATTCCATAGGATGATGGAATCACTGGATGGGAAAGGTCCTCCAAAATAGGAGATTTTTACCTGATTCTATGAATGTTTTTTGTTATTTTGATAATTGTCAAAATATTTTGATAATATATTGAATAATTGATAAAATATTTAGATAACTTGAATATAATTGGTTTCTTTGGTGATCCATTTTATTTTATACACTTAAAAATACTAATCTGAAGAATCCATAGGTTTCACCAGTTAGTCAATAAATGTTTATTAAATACCTAGTATGTGCCAGGCACAATACTAAGCACTGAGGATATAAAAGGAAGCAAAAGACAGTCCCTGCACTCAAGGAGTTCCAGATCTAATAAGGACACAGCAAACAAACAGCTCTGTACAAACAAGCTAGATGTAGAATAAATAGGAAACAATAAACATAGGGAAGGCATTAGAATCAAGAGGGGTTGGGAGACACTTCCTGTAGAAGAGGGGATTTGAGTTGGGATTTGAAGGAAGACAGGAATGTCATTGGTGCAGATGAGGAAGAGCATTCCAAGCTTGGAGAACAGGCTGAGAGATGAAATGTTTTGTTCATGGAACAGCCGGAGGCCAGTGTCACTGGATGGAAGAGTCTGTGCTGGGGAGTTAGGTCCAAGACTAGAAAAGGTAGGGAGGGGGTAGGTTCTAAAGGGTTTTAATTGCCAAACAGAGAGTTTTGTATGATCCTGGTAGCAATGGGGCTGACCTGAGCTTTAGGAAAAATCGCTTTGGTAACTGAATGAAGTTGGACTCCCAAAGCCATCCATGTCACACAGAAAAAGATAAGAATTCCTAGTCCCTCACCTTTGCCTCATACCTGGCTTCCTTGAGGACTCAGCTCAATTTTTATCTCTTATAGAAAGCTTTTCCCAGTTTATCACATGACCTCAGCTGCAGGAGCCTTCCCTTTCCCATACTCTGTGTATATTTTCTATATTCCTCGATATCTATCTTTCGCATTAGAATGTACGCTCCCTGAGAGTAAGGATTGTGTTTGGGATTTGGGGGTTTGGATTTGACGTTTATTTGTCTTGCAAAGTTTTGATTAGCACAGTTTCTGGTATATGTTGCTGTTCAGTTGTATCTTTCTCCTCGTGACCCCATGGACCCAATTCTGTCCAAGAGGTTTTCTTAGCAAAGATACTGGAGTGGTTTTCCATTCTCTTCTTCAGTGGATTAAGGCAAACAGAGGTTAAGTGACTTGATCACAATCACGAAGCTAATGACTAAGGCTGGATTGGAACTCAGGTCTTCCAGACTCCAGACCTAGTTCTCTATCTATTGATCCACCTACCTGCCCCCTAGGCAAACAGAGGTTAAATGTGACTTGCCAAGGTCACGCAGCTAGTGAGAATCTGTGGTTGGATTTGAACTCAGGTCTTCTTGACTCCAGGCCTGCCTAGTGCTCTACCAACTGAGCAATCTATACCTTAGCATAGTGCTGGGTATATAATAAGCACTTAATGAATGTTTGCTAACTGATTGTTGATCGATTACAAGTCATCTAGCACATCTCCATCCTTCATCTTAGATTTCAACCTCTGCCACCTCAGAAAGACGAAAATTATTCCCTTTGGATACCTTTGTTGGAGGTAGTTTCTGTTCATAAAGAACTTTCACCAGTTTTGAGTCAAAGAATGGGCAACAATTATAGTTAATTCAGATTGGGCTAAATCACAGTTCCCTGCTGTTAGCTACACAGTGGCACCATAGTGTGTTCATATTGCCAGTGGAGAGAATGTGGGTGTGGATAAAAGGACAGATAAATTGAAATATACAAAATACTTCCTGGGCAGACAGAAGAAAAAGATAATACTTTCCAAATAGAAATCAGAAAATTGGCACAGAGGCAAGATATAGCAGATATTAAGGACTTTAATTATCTAGACACTTCCTAAAAGTCGCATACCACTAAAATTAAGCAAATTCTTGACCATCCTGGCTATTTCAGATGACAGATCATAAAGAAAGCAAGATGGGAGATTGCTACTCTGGACCCATTTTCTAATCAACGAGGAAGAATTATTAGTGAAGTGAAACACTAGAGAGAATACTTTGAGAAAATAAATGTTTTTTTAAAAACTCAGAAATTTTAGTTATATATGGGATGTATAAGTGTATTTAAATACATACATTCAGAGGCCCTATATATAAACAAGGGGTCTTAACCTGAGATCTACAGATATCCCTTCCCTATCCTCCCCCCATCTACCTGCCCCGAAATAGCCCATGGGTAGATTTCAAAGGATCTGTGAACATGGATGGGGAGAAAATTATGTCTTCCTTTTTCATTGACTTCTAACTGAAATTTTAGCATTTCCTTCAACTATTTAGAAACATGATTCTGAGAAAGGATCCATAGACTACCAAAGAGGCCCATCACATACACACACACACACACACACACACACACACACACACACACACACACACACACACACACACACACACCACTGCCCTAAAAAGAACAATAAGTGAAAACTAATAAGAAGCCCTGAAAACTTAAACTCTGACCACAAAATCACAAATTAATCTAATAAACTTATAAAAAAACAACAAAACCAAAAAAAAAAAAACCAAACCAAATAATGTGCCTTCTGAGGTGACTCCCTGGGGAGTTCACATTTGGAAAGGATGGAAGGAGGAATGTGAAATTGACAGGAAAACTTAAGCCCAGATGGAGTTGAAGACTGAGGGAAAAAATCCTTAGAACCAAAAAGGAGGAGATTTTTTAAAAAATTAAACTATGTTTAGAGCAAAAGGATAATGGAAGAAACAATTTCAGACATAGGATAAATGGGGCAAATTGAACCGACCACAAAGAGAAAGCAAATTACCCAAATCCTATTTTGTTTCCATCTTCCATGTCAAGAAAAAGGCAAAACTTCTTTCACTTCAATACAGCAGTGGGTCTGTGATCTTCCTGATGCAGGCACTCATTCCACTGGTACTGGTCATGGCTCATCTGGGTTTGCTCATCTGATGTCCTTCTTGTCTGTTTCTTTCCAGAGAGCCACCTCAGGGGACCCATCTGATGCGCTGGCAGTGCTTAGACTTCTGAGATGTCCAGAAGTCAAGATAATAAGGATAGACCTTGAGATGGAAGAGACCATCGATGTTGTCCAGTCCATTTCCCCTCATTTTACAGCAGGCCAAGGGAGTGATTTGTCCAAGGTCAAACAGGCAGTAAATTGTTACTGTCATTTTTCAATAATATCCAAACTCTCTATGATCCCATTTGGGGTTTTCCCAGCAAAGATACTAGAGTGGTTTGCTATTTTCTTTTCCAGCTCATTTTATAGATGAGGAAACTGAGGCAGACAGGGTTAAATGACTTACAACACAGCTAGTAAGTGTCTGAGGCTGGACTTGAACCCAGGTAGATGAGTTTTCCTGACTCCAGGCCCATATCCTCTGTGCCACCTAGCTGCTCCATTTGTCACATAGTCATAGTATTAATTAGCTAGACAAATAATTATATGTATTTATATACACATAAAAAATTACATATAGCTAGACGTAATGATTAGCTAGACATTTAATGTATATAATATATTTTTGTTGTTGTTCAGTCATTTCAGTTGTGTCCAACTTTCATGACCCCATTTGGGGTTTTCTTGGCAGAGATGCTAGAATGGTTAGCTATTTCCTTCTCTAGCTCACTTTATAGATGAGAAAACTGAGGCAAACAGGGTTAAGTGTCTGAGGTCAGAATTGAACTAATGAAGATGAGTCTTCCTGAATCCAGGCCTGGCACTCTATCATCTGTTCCACTTATCTGTCCCATGGCAGTAAATGGTGGAACTCATTTAAAAAATGGAAATCTTCCTCCAAATTCAACTCTCCCCTATACCCTATTGTCTCTCCTAACTTCACTCTTGAAAAAAAAAAAAGTCCATCTATTATCCTTTGCTCTTATGATATGACCAGCCCACCTTCTTCTCTGATTATACATTTCCACAATTATATCAATAACAATACTTCCTGCATATAGACCACAGTTGGAAATATTTGCACCTATCATGCATATTTTCCATTGTTTTTTGATTCTCTGGAAAGGATAATTACTCACAGACTGTAGTGTTTCAAGATTTGCCAGCACAGAGCATTTCCATTAAACATCTGTCCTGAAAAAATGGGCCTTTGTGAATTGGAAACTGAGGGGATATCCCTCAGTTGGGGAATGGCTGAATAAGTTGTGGCATATGAATGCAATGGAATACTGTTGTGCTATAAGAAATGATGAGCTGGCAGAATTCAGAAAAGCATGGAAAGACTTGAATGAACTGATGATGAGCAAAGTGAGCAGAACCAGGAGAACGTTGTACAATGTTGCACAGTGACTGACTTTGATAGACTTAGCTCTTCTTTAGCATTTCAAGGATACAAGACAACTCCAAAGGACTCATGGTGGAAAACGCTGTCCACATCCAGAAAAAGAACTGCGGAGTCTGAGTGCACATGGAAGCATATTATTTGCACGCTCTCTCTCTTCTTTTGTTACTTCTTCCTTGTGGCTTCTCCCACTGGTTCCAATTCTTCTTTACAACATGACTAATGTGAAAATAGTTTCAATATGAATGTGTATGTAGAGCTTATATCAAATTACACGCCATCTTGGGATGGGAGTTGGGGAGAGATGGGGAGAAAATTTGGAATTCAAAATCTTATGGAAGTGAATGTTGAAAACAAAAAGTAAAAAAATAAAAAAAGAATGAGCCTTTGAACCAGAAAGTCGTTTGGAACCATTGACTATCTTGTTCAATTTCCTTTAAGCAATTTCACTTGCCCTCTTCGTCCTATTCAGTTTTGTACTCAATTCATTGTCTATCTCTATGCTGTTATATGAAGCATTTGATAAAGTCTCTGAAGATATAATTAGTGACAAGATGGAGAAATATAGGCATTGGATAACTAAGCTGTTTGATTCTAATTGAATGAATTTTGATGAATGATGTGCCATATGTCTTTGATGTCAATTCTGTCCTATTGAATCATCTTATCAGGTAACTGGATAAAGAAATAGAAGATATATTCATAAAAGTTGTGGATAATTATATATTTCCCATTCATATGCTCTTCCTTCTCCTAATTCTGGGAAAACACAGGAATGGAAAAGAGATAAAATGGATGAGAAAATAAGGATCCCTCATCAACTCAGTGACTTTGAGTTATAGACTAAGTCTAATAGGATAAATTAAACAGGGGTAAATATAAAGTCCTGCATTTATTTCTTTAAAATTCAAAGGCAGGATGGAAAAGACTTGGCTTAGCAGTTCATGTGGAAAGGTTTTAATATACTGCAAACTCAGTTTGCTCTGAGTCAGCATCATGATGTGGCTGCCAAAAATGCTAATGATATCTTGGCTGTAGTAATAAAAGTATAGTGTGTCCAGAAGGAAGGTAATGGTCTCACTGTATTTTGTTTCATTCAGAGCATCTTTGGAGTATTATGTTCAGTTCTGGTTATCACATTTTAAAAGTGACATTGACAAGATGACTGTCCTGTGGAGGATGAACAAGATGGTAAGAGAATTTGAAATGTGTCATATAAAGATTAATTAAACAAAGAAAGTTGATGTTTACAAGTAGACATTGTCCTGACCTCTGAGATAATGGCAGTCAACCAGAAGTTCCTCTTACAAAGGCAGCAGCTCCAAGTTGTAGCCTTAGCTATTAAGGGGTAAGATCGAGTCCAGTAGAAAACTCAAAATCTTTAAAAAAGAATATTGAAAAGTCTACATGTAATTGGGAAATATTTAACAAAATAAAAATACTTGGAGTTTTTAAATGCAAGAATGGCTTGTATGAGATGAGTGGAGAATTATTTGTAGAAATAAAGGTGATATAAAAGTCAAGGGCATCAATAAAAATAAGAATTTTTTTTTTAAAAAAAAAGAGAAAACACCAATGAAAGGACTAAAATGAAGCCTAATTGGAAGATAATTCTGACAATTAAAGATAACTGACCATGGAACTGGTTGTTTTATGGACGTAGTAAGTTCTTTGTCACTGAAGTTGTTTGAGCAAAAACTGGATTTGTCAAGAATTCTATGGAGGAGATTCTTGAATGGTGTAGTAAGCAGTCTTAGAAGACCTCTAAAGATCATTGCAACCAAGATTCTGTGGTTCTGTGATCAAGAGAGTTGGCTTACTAGGGCCATAGTGTATACTTCTGAAACACTGACATCCCCAATTCTAACTGGACTATGATTGGACGTGTGAACTCCTTATATTTCTTACCCAGACAGATTGCTCTGTTTTCTTTAAAACCCCAGGAAATATTCGAGAAGGGGATATTTGAAGAAGTGGGACTAACCAGCTTATATAATGCAAGTTGTATATACAAGGGGATGCCATAAACTCCAGAGCAGTCAAGAACCCAAGAGTCACCCAAAGACCTAGAGTACTTGGCTATATACCTGGAAGATAAATCATTCTTTACACCAGGACCAAATGGTTATTAAGAATTACTATATCCAGATTCTCTTCACCTGGTCAAACTATATTCTGGAAACCTTAGAAATCTCATTTCCCTCTGAAGTCACCTCCTACTACTTGGAGGAGAAAGGCTAAGACATTTTTCTATTGGAAGTAACTTCTCAGAAATGAGGTTCATATTGGATACACACTGTAGAGTAGAAAAATGAGGTAAAGAGAGAGTACCTGGAATTACCAACTAATTCCCATGTCAAGTGGGTACAAGAGTAACATAATAGGATTAAATGCCCTCTTTTCTCTACCCTACCATGCCCATCACCTCTTGCCCTGCTCCTTTCAACCCCACTGGTTTCTAAAGTTCTAAACTTACTGTCTTGGGTCACGCCTTAGCACAGGAGTGTATTGCCAGCTCAAGGACAATAGAGAACTGAATAAAACTTCCTGGAGAGAACTGGGGACTCCAGATACAAGAGACTCTGAAATATTTAAGAAAGGTACTTGGGAAAACAATGTATGGAATAACAACATTGTAAAGACAAACAACTATGAAAGACTTAAGAATTCTGATCATCATAATGACCAACCAGGATTCCAGAGCACCCTTGATATATCCTGCTAACCATCTCTTGAGAGAGGTGATGGACACAGGGTGCAGGATGAGACATACATTTTTAGACATGGCCAATGAGGAAATTTGTTCTGCGGGACTATATGTATTTGTTACAGTTTTCTTTTTTGTTGTTTCCCCCAGTAGGGTGGGGGAGAGAGAAAGAGAAAAAAATATTTTTGTTAATTGGAAAAAATAAAATTTAATTTTCTTTGAAAGGAAGGAAGGAAGGGAGGCAGGGAGGGAAGAAAGGAGGGAGAGAGAGGTAGGGAGAGAGAGAGAGAAGGAAAGAAAGAAATGCATTTAGGGCCTGAATTAAACCTACTTGCAGGAACATACCTTCCTAACAAGCAAAGTCACTTAAAGGAGGCATCTCCTCATCATTTAGGAGCCTGACTAGAAGGTTATGAAAGGCCCAACCCACGTTAGTTCCTTACTCCATGTCTCACTGATACAATAACCTGATGGGACCCAGAAGTTGGATGAGCCAGCATCAAACATCATGATGAATTTCTGAGGTGGAGTGTCAGTACAGACTGCACCATCATACTGAACCTGGGAAAGAAATGCCCCCAACTCAAATGAATATCCCATGAATAAACACACCCCAGTTTCCCTCTCTTTCTTCTGGTCTGCATCTGCAGTTTAGTCAATATCTATAATCCTGTAGCAGAAATCTCCAATCTCATTTTCTTTAGAAATTATTATAGTACTTAGGTCAGTATGGTAACATAAACTTCACTCCAAAAAGCTGTAATGACCACAATCCTGGGGAATTCCTGGTATGGAACATCCCTTTGCTGATGAAAACCAGGAACTCTTCTAACATTGTCTTTAGAAGGTTACCCACAGTCACTGGAAGGTTAACGGAACTGCCTATAGCCATACAGCTAGTGTGTGTGAGAAACAGGACATGAGCCCAGGTCTTCCTGACTCCAAGACTGGCTTTCTATCCTTTGCATCACCCTGTCTTGCATTACTTGCCTCATATTCCCCAAATCCAGAAATTGATTGTATTTTCTAAAAGAATAAAAGACATATGTATGTCTCTAAGTTTCAATGTGATCTCTTTAAGTCATACCTCTTGACAATTTTCCATCCACAGCTTTTTTACCATCATTTTAAAGCTAGAAGGTACTTCAGGAAGTACGCTGCAAAGGAAGGAACAATCTCAGAGCGGAAATGACTTGCCCAAAGTCACAGAGATAAAACATCACAAAATTTAGATTCAAATGCAGATCTTTTGACTGCAAATTCTATTATATCATACAGTATATATCTGTTATACTTTCTATTATATTTTCTATTTATATTATATCATATAATATATATCTTTTATCAATATATTCTATCATTCAATATATTATTATTATATTATACAATACATATCTAACATGTAGGCTACTTTTTTCCTGTATGGGGACTGAATGCTCAGTCTCCCCAGTTCCCCACTGCTCCTTCTCCCTGATTTCTTTCCTTCCTCTAAGGGAGGTCTATCTCCCCGGATGCCTTCCCTTTTCAAATTGCCTTCCTCTGTATATAACTGTTACATAGCTAATTGCTTGCATTCTTGTCTCCCCCACTGGAATTCATGGTGCATGAGGGCAGGGATTGTTTTTTGTCTTTATTCATATCCCGATGCTTGCACAGTATCTAGGACATAGTCGTTTCTTAATAAATGCTCAGTGACTGACTATAATGTGACAGTTTTGGTGTCCAAAGGGAAGGGAAACAGCTGAATCAACTAAAATTGCAGATGGGGATCACAGTTCTTAATGGATGATTAACTGTTGTTATCTGTGATAAAAATCCTGTCATGTGATAAACAACCTCACTTTTTTATGCTAAACAACCCCATAAGCTTGTTGTGTGAAAATACTGTGTAATCCAACTTCTGATAGGAACAAAACGGGGAAAAACATACAAAATAGATCATACATACATAAATAAACACATGTATAAATACTTCATTTATTAATCGCTTATTATTGACGAGACGTGCCTAATGTGACTGGTCAAATATGGTTATGAGTGGGGCCAGCAATATTTCCCATTCCTTTCAGGGAGGGGGAGTGAGGGAATCCTATTAAAGTGAGTTTCTGCTTCTTGTCTGATGTTTGATGAAAAACATTTGAATTGTGATGTGACTCTTGGCCCCATAGAAGGCTCTTGGATCTGGAATGTTGTTATGGGCATGCTTGGAATCCAAAGCAGAAAGCTTATCACCAAATGTGTCCCAAAGTCAATGGGTTCCCAATGTGTTGATGGAGCATCACACTGACCTATTTTTAGGGAAAGGTAGTCTTGCTCTGACCTGCTGACAAGAGTGAGCTTGTTTTTATTATAAGGCAGTCAGGATTCAGAAAGGCTCAAGATGAGATATAATCTTGAGATATAATCAGAAAAAATCAGATCCAAAGCACCAACTTCACAAGTACCAGATGAGAGAAGCATGACTTGACAGCAGTTTGTCTGAAAACAATCTGGATTTCTTAGTGGCCTGCAAGTTCAATGAGAGTCAACACTATGGTATAACAACCCAGAAACCTAGCACAATCTTGAGTTGCATCAAGAGAAGCAGAGCTTCCAGAAATAAGGAAGTGCTAGTCCTGTTGTGGGCAGCTAGTAACAGAATAGATACAGCACTGAGCCTGGAGTTAGAAAGACCTGAGTTCAAATGTGATTCAGACACTTACTAGCTGTGTGATCCTGGGGAAGTCCCTTAACCCTGTTTGCCTCAGTTTTCTCATCTGTAAAATGAGCTGGAGAAGGAAATGGAAAACCACTCCAGTATCTTTGTCAAAAAAAACCCAAATGGGGACACAAAGAATTGGACACAACTGAAAAACGACTGAACATCATCAGTCTTACTGTACTCTGTCCTGATTGGACCACACCTAGGGTATTTAGTTATGTTCTGAATAACACTTTTTGTATTGAGTTTTTTCCCAATTAATAGTATTTTATTTTTTCCAATTATATGCAAAGATAATTTTCAACATTCACTTTTATAAGATTTTGAGTTCGAAATTTTTTCTCCCTCCCCTCCCCCTCCCCCAATCAGATTTGCAATCTGATCTAGGATATACATGTACATGTACATGTATAATCATATTAAACATATTTTCACATTAGTCATTGTGAAAGAAGAATCAGAATAAACAGGAAAAACCATGAGAAAGAAAAAAAGAGAAAATAGTGTGCTTCCATCTGCATTTAGACTCTGAGTTCTTTCTCTAGAAGTGGATAGCATTTTCCATCATGAGTCCCTTGGAATTGTCTTAGATCCTTGTGTTGCTGAGATGAACTAAATTTATCAGAATTGGTTATCGCACAATGTTGCTGTTACTATATACAATTTCTCTGA
Source organism: Notamacropus eugenii (assembly GCF_028372415.1). Classification (NCBI taxonomy): domain Eukaryota; kingdom Metazoa; phylum Chordata; class Mammalia; order Diprotodontia; family Macropodidae; genus Notamacropus; species Notamacropus eugenii. The sequence continues at coordinate 247,173,492 of NC_092874.1, read as the reverse complement.
GCAGCACTTTTTAAGAAGACATAGATTTGGAAAGCAATCATAGGGGGACAACCAGTATAGTAAAGGACTCATACCACATGAGGGTGCCTTGAAAAAAATGAGGGTGTTTAGCCTGGAGAAGAAAAGATTCAGGAAACAATAGCTGTCAACAAGTATTTAAAAAGTGGTGACAGAAATCCCAAAGAGATCATAAAAATGGGAAAGGGTCCCACATGTACAAAAATATTTACAGCAGCTCTTGTTGTGATGGCTAAGAACTGGAAATTGAGGGAATGCCCATTCATTGGGGAATGGGCTGAACAAGTTGCGGTATATGGATGTAATGGAATACTATTGTGCTATAAGAAATGATGAACAGGCAGACTTCAGAACTACCTGGAAAGAATGATATGAACTGAAGCTCAGTGAAGTGAGCAGAGCCAGGAGAACATTATACACAGTAACAGCTACAGTGTGCGAGGATTGTTTCTGATAGACTAGGTAGCAACGGAAGCACCTAAAACATTTCCAAAGGACTCATGATGCAAAATGCCATCCACATCCAGAGAAAGAACTATGGAATTGGGAGTGCAAAATGAAACGACTATTTTCTCTTTTGTTATGTTTGTTTTGTTTTTTCTCATAGTTTCTCCCATTCATTTCAATTCTTATATGCAACATGACTAATGTGAAAATTTCCTTAATGGGAATGTATGTGTAGAACCCCTATAAGATTGCATGTCGCCTTGGGGAGGGAGGAGGAAGAAGGGGGAGAAAGCTTGGAATTTATGGAAGTGATTGTTAAAAGCGGAAAACATTAATAAATTTGGAAAAAAAGAGAAGTGATGACAGTAGAAGGAAACACTAAGAGTATGAATGGAAGTAGAAAAGAGAAAAAATTTGGGCTTCCAAACAAATAAAACTATCACAAAATACCGTGAGTTATCTGGGGAATAGTGGGTGAGCCCTCCTTAATCAATCAACATGCATTTATTTAGCATCTATGTGCCACACACTTGACTTGCTGCTGGAAATACCAAGTCAAAAATGAAAGCCCTCAAGAGCTTATATTCTATCAGAAGAGACTTCATTCAAGGTCTTCAAGTGAAGGCTGAATGACCCCATGTCAGATGTGTAATAGAAAAGGTACTTCTTCGGATATGAGTTGAACTAGATGACACCTGAAGTTGCTCCCAAAGCTGAAATTTTATGATGTTATGACTCAGCTCCTTGTTTTAAATGCCATTCAACAAACATGTGGTTATGGATCCTAAACCTTGAGGCACAGACTTCTGGAGGGAGGGGAGAGAAGGATTTTCCCAGAGCTATTAGCCATAGAATCAGTAGCTATCATCCATATAACATCAATGGAGCCTAATAGTAAAATGGATCTTATGTGGGGGGGAAGGGGCAGGTCTGAAAAATATTTTGACATTCAGGAGTCCTCCTGCTTGAAAAGGGCTGGACCCATGGTATGGATAATTCTCCATGAAGAGGTGACCTTTACTTCCTTAGGAATTTGACTCAAGTGTTTTTTTGTTTTGTTTTTAGAGGGGGAAGGCAAGACAATTGATATTAGGTGATTTGTCCAAGGTCACACAGCTAGTAAATGTCAAGTGTCTGAGGCTGGATTTGAACTCAGGCCCTCCTGACTCCAGGGCCAGTGCTCTATTCATTGCACTACTAGCTGCCACCACCACCACCACCACCACCACCACCACCACCACCACCACCACCCCCTCACTTTTTTTGGTCAAGTGTTTTTAATAAGGGAGAATGCATATAGGAGGCTGAAGCCTACCTCCTCATTGCTGTTGAATCCCTCTTACCTTAGTACTCTCTTTCAGGAACAGGAAAACACAGTATTTTAATATATTCCACTACCATCAGTGTCATGCTAAAGAAAATGTGAACATTTCTAATGGTGCCCCTTTGGCGTTTCAATTACTTCAGGTGGGGAGAAAGGAAGGAAGGGAAGAAATACCATCCTTGGCCATGCCATTCCAATGGATCCTAGGGATTCAAGGTGTAGTCTGGGCTTGCCAGCTTCTGCTGCAGAGATCGGTCACATGGGAAGCTCAAACCAATAGTCTCTCCAGATGCCCCTGACCAGGAGGGCTTTAGTCAGATTTAAGGAGAAAAACCTCAGGCATGTGGAAAATTAAGTGGAGAGTCAACTGATTGTATACTACCTTCTATTACTAATTCATCTTCTCCAGGTTCATAGATTTCATGGATTCAAAGGGACCTAAGAGCCACTCTTCAATAGAAAAGTAGTGCAGATCATCAAAAGAAGAAAAGTAATTTATTGATAACTATACAAAACATATTTTAAATGTCTTATAAGGAAAGCAAATTGAACAACTCAAATGTCACCTCACCTATATCAAATGACCAATAAGATCATAGATATAGAGCTGAAGGGGATCTTCAAAATCATTTATTTTTATCTCCTCACTTTTTATAGAAGATGAAATTGTCAGTGTTTTAGAGGCTAGAGGAAGATTACACTAATACACTGCTGGTCGAACTGTAATTGCACTAAATATTTGTGGAAAACAATTTGGAATTTTACCTAAAAAATATCAAATTGTTTATGTTTCTTAACTGTTTTTCTTTGTTAAAAATGGTGACATGGGGGGAAGGGGATAATAAAAGAAAAAATTTCTTCCTGCAAAAAAGGAAAAACATCAAGAAAACTTAATAAAAGAAAAAAAAGACCTTAGAAACCATTGAGTTCAACTCTTTAATTTTACATATGAGGAAACTGAGGCACAGAGGGGTTAACATAGTGCAACAAAGGAGACTTGCCCAGCGTCCCATAGCTAGAAACTAGCTGAAGCAGGAGTTGAGTTCTAGTCTTCCTGATATAAAGGCAAGAGCTCTCTCCATGATGCCACTGAGCTACCTATTTCAGATGGGGAATCAAGGCTAACTAACCTAATATGGAGAGCTAATTACAATTTCCCTTTCTGAAACGGGAAATGATTGGCTTTTAGTCTTTAGGTTGGCCTTGAAGACCCATAGAAGAGTTAGGCTGCTGTGGTAGGATAGAAGGGGGTACCACTAATGTAGAAGAAAGAGTGATTGACTTGACTGATTTGGAGTCAAGAAGATAGAGGGTCTAGTCCCATACATACTGGCTGCATGACCTGAGGGCCAGTCTCTATGTGCCTCAGTTTTCCTTTTCTGTAAAAAGGGTATAATAATAACACCTACTATACAAGATTATTGAACAGGTCAAATGAGATAAGAGATTAGGTACTTTGCAAACTTCAGCTGCATACATCTTAGCTATCATAATAATGCCTTTAAAAGGAAGATGGGGATACCCTCAAAGACAAGCTTTTTAGTCAAAGTGGTGCAACTATTGACATAGTCTGACCCTTCCTACATCCTGTATCCTTTCACTTATTAAAACAGGAGAAAATAGCTATTTTACTTGATCTCCTATCACAAATAGGACCTCAGGTATTATGGATTCTTAGAAATATAAGGCCATAGCAATTAGAAATAAGCCAGTCTGTGAGCCTCTCCAATTACAGGCTTACTTATTTAGAAGTAGAAATGGCTATATAGGTCATGTGATCAAACAGTCATTTTATAGATGAGAAAAGTCATACTCAGGGAAGTTTAAATAACTCATTCTACCTCACACAAGAAGTAGCAAAGCCAGGCTTTTGGCACCAAATTCAGTACTGTTTCCACTGAAATACCTTTAGCTATTAGCATAAGGGACTTTGTTCATTATATAAATATATACATATATATATATCTATCATAATATAATTATATATGTACATATACACGTATGTATATATCAATACACATATATGTATACATAAATATGTGTGTACATGAATGTGTGTGTTTATATACATACATACAGATACATTACATATATGTGTAAATTACATTCATGTAATCAGAAAACTGTTTTCTTACTGATATAGCTGATAAAACCACTTCCCAAGGGAAGTACTATAGGTACTTTCTAGCTAAGAGTTCCAGCTGGTGCTCTCTCAAAAATTCCCCCAGAATTCCTGCTTCTTGAAAATGCCTCCAAAATAAAGAAAAGAAAATGACTCCTGATGACTTTAGAGCAAACCAGAAAAATCTTGAGAAGAAGAGAGAACAGAAGCAGCAAAAAGATGGCAACTCAAATATCACCCTGGGTTTCTGTTCACCTCATTCAAGGCAAGTCATGGTCATTCTGGGAAGGAATGTTGTCTACCCCACTGCTATGGAAGTACCTTGAGGACAAGAATTGTTTCTTTTGCTTGTATTTGTATTTATGCAGTACCTGGCACATAGTGAAGGCTTAATATGTGCTTGTTGACTTGACTTGGTATGGAAAAGAAAGGGAGAAAATAAGACTATTCCAGGCTGTAATATGTGAAGGGTTGCATGTTTTGTCTTGTTTTTCTTTCTTTGGGGTTTATTTTCCACTTCTCCAGCCCTAACTGATGCCAAACCAGAGCCAACAAGAGCAGCCTCATGGTTTCCTGGTTAGTGATCTTCCTGTCCCAACTCCCCTCTTGTTTATAGTTCATTGGATCACTGAAGACTGAGGCTGGTGGATCAGTTCCAAGTGGTCATAAATTTGGCAGCCTCTCTGACCTTTGTAGGCTGGCCCTGACCACAAGCAAGAATAAATATTGATGTGCATCCAAGATGCAAAATGGTATTGAAGAGGGTAGACAAGGCCATGGACTATCCCCAAAGATCCATAGGATATTATTTCCTAAGTTCAGTAAGTATCTAGCAATAGATAGTCCTATGATTTGGAGCCAGATGACCTGGGTTTGAATCTTGGCTGTGACATTTACCAGTTGTGCAACCTCTCTGATCCCTAATGTCCTTATCTGTGAAATGGAGGAACCATAGGGCAATGGAAAAGTTGTAATATTTTACAAACATGGAATTGTGAAGAAGAAAAGCCATGAAGGATGTCATAAAAGAAAAGTATGGGGCAGAGCCAAGATGACAGAGTAGAAAGACACACATACTCTAGCTCTTCCCCCGTAGCCCATAAAATACCTATAAAGAAAGTCTCTCAACAAATTTTAGAGCAGCAGAAGTCACAGAACAACATAGTGGAGATTTCCAGCCCAAGGTGACCTGAAAGGCCAATAGGAAAGGTCTGCCACACCGGATGTGGGGCAGAGCCCAGCCCAGCCTTGGCCACACCAGCATGGCACTGGGAGGAGGACTCAAGCAGGCCTCAGGGGCAGAATCCCCAGCAACAGAAGCCGAGGTTTGCAGATCCCTCAACCCACAGGCCCCAAAGGTCAGTGAAAAAGTTTGTTCAACTGGCTGAGAAGGGAGCAGAGTCTTCCCATAGCTCTGGCCTCAGGTGGTGACAACAGAGGCTGCAGTAGCTCCCACAGCAGCCTGCATCCATTGTTGGATAGTAAAACCCCTGGGGTAACTGAGCAGCTGATCCTTACTTCAGCCCTGTGGGGTGGCCTTGCCCCCACCTAATGCTCCTGGGGGAATTGAGCAGGTTATCTGGATCTCAGACCCCAGTGATGGCTTGGTGGAACTGGAGGCCAGGTGCTTGTGGATAGGAAACTCCTCCACTAACAGATTCTGGGCACAAAAGTTTCTGATTACTCCCAGACTAGTGTACACACCTGAGTGTGCCACTTTGGAGGAACTGAGATCTTACAGATCCCCAGAGCATACCCTACTCTTGACAAAGGAGTCAAGCAACTGGTTGGGAAAATGCCCAAAAAAGGGAAAAAAAATAAGACTATAGAAGGTTACTTTCTTGGTGAACAGGTATCTTCTCCCATCCTTTCAGATGAGGAAGAATGATGATTACTATCAGGGAAAAACATAAAAGTCAAGGCTTCTGTATCCCAAACATCTAAAATAAATATTCAATGGTCTCAGGCCATGGAAGAGCTCAAAAAGGATTTTGAAAATCAAGTAACAGAGGTGAAGGAAAAATTGGGAAGAGAAATGCGAGAGATGCAAGAAAATCATGAAAAGCAAGTCAACAACTTGCTAAAGGAGGCCCAAAGAAATACTGAAGAAAATAACACCTTTAAAAATAGGCTAACTCAACTGGCAAAAAAGGTTCAAAAAGCCAATGAGGAGAAGAAGGCTTTCAAAAGCAGAATTAGCCAAATGGAAAAGGAGGTCCAAAAGCTCACTGAAGAAAATAGTTCTTTCAAAATTAGAAAGGAACAGATGGAGGCTAATGACCTTTATGAGAAACCAAGAAATCACAAAACAAAACCAAAAGAATGAAAAAATGGAAGATAATGTGAAATATCTCATTGGAAAAACAACTGACCTGGAAAATAGATCCAGGAGAGACAATTTAAAAATTATGGGACTACCTGAAAGCCATGATCAAAAAAAAGAGCCTAGACATCATCTTTCATGAAATTATCAAGCAAAACTGACCTGATATTCTAGAACCAGAGGGCAAAATAAGTATTCAAGGAATCCACTGATCACCACCTGAAAGAGATCCAAAAAGAGAAACTCCTAGGAACATTGTGGCCAAATTCCAGAGTTCCCTGGTCAAGGAGAAAACATTGCAAGCAGCTAGAAATAAATAATTCAAGTATTGTGGAAATACAATCAGGATAACACAAGATCTAGCAGCTTCTACATTAAGGGATCGAAGGGCATGGAATAGGATATTCCAGAAGTCAAAGGAACTAGGACTAAAACCAAGAATCACCTACCCAGCAAAACTGAATATAATACTTCAGGGGAAAAATTGGTCTTTCAATGAAATAGAGGACTTTCAAGCATTCTTGATGAAAAGACCAGAGCTGAAAAGAAAATTTAACTTTCAAACACAAGAATCAAGAGAAGCATGAAAAGGTGAACAGCAAAGAGAAGTCATAAGGGGCTTACTAAAGTTGAACTGTTTACATTCCTACATGGAAAGACAATATCTGTAACTCTTGAAACTTTTTGCAGTATCTGGGTAGTTGGTGGATTATACACACACACATACACACACATACACACACAGAGACAGAGATAGACAGGGACAGAGAGCACAGGGTGAGTTGAATAGGAAGGGATCATATCTAAAAAAATGAAATTAAGAGGTGAAAGAGGAATATATTGGGAGGAGAAAGGGAGAAATGGTAAGGGGCAAAATTATCTCTCATAAAAGAGGCAAGAAAAAGACTTTTCAATGGAGGGAAAAAGTGAGGGAGGTGAGAGGGAAACCGTGAAGCTTACTCTCATCACATTTGACTCGAGGAAGGAATAAAATGCACACTCATTTTGGTATGTAAACCTATCTTGTGATACAGGAAAGTGGGGGAGAAGGAGATAAGCAGGGTGGGGGAGAAGATGGAAGGGAGGGAAATGGGAGGAGGGAGAAATTAGAAATCAACACTCTTGGGGAGGGACAAGGCCAAAAGAGAGAATAGAAGAAATGGAGGCTAGGATAGGAGGGAGGGAAATATAGTTAGTCTTACACAACATGACTGTTATGGAAGTCATTTGCAAAACTACACATATATAGCCTATATTGAATTGCTTGCCTTCCCAATGGGGATGGGTGGGGAGGGAGGAAGGAAGAAAAGTTGGAACTCAAAGTTTTAGGAACAACTGTTGAGGATTGTTCTTGCATACAACTGGGAAACAAGAAATACAGGTAATGGGGTATAGAAATTTATCTTGCCCTACAGGACAAAAAAGAAAATGGGGATAAGGAAAGGGAGGGATGTAGAAGGGAGGACAGATTGATGGTAGGGGTAATTAGAATGTTTGGCACTTTGGGGTGGGGGGAGGGGAGACATGGGGAAAAAATTTGGAACTCAAAATTTTGTGGAAATGAATGTTGATAACTTAAAATAAATAAATTTTTTAAAAAAAGTTTTTTGCCAAAAAAAAAAAAATGTATGAGCAAATAAACATATGGGCTGGTCATTTGGAGAGAGCAAGGAATCACTGATGGGCAGCCTTAATACTCTCCTAGTAGCTTCCCACCGTCAGCAGAAAGAGGAAGCTGTTCATATCAAGACAATTCAACCACTATGTACTAAGCATTTACTACATGCCTGTCAATTTTTCGGTTTGTGAGCTAGGTTTTTATTCTTGATAGTTCAATCTTTCAGTTGTTTTTCTTCTCCCCTTTGATAATCCTCTTTACTCTTAAACCTTTCTGCTGTGGCAGACCCCGGAAGATGAGCTGCTGAGAGTCCTCAGTTTCCTTGTATTAGGTATCTATGGGTCCAGATCCCCATCTTGAGTAACCCCTGAGGAGGGGGAAATTGGCCTCAGGTGAGTTCCTAGACCTCTTTGCCTCAGGCCTAGTTTATGCTCTGAAGGCCAATATTTTCTGGCTTCTCTCAGTCTTCCACCTCCCCTCCTCCGTTTCCTCATGTGATTGGGCAAAATGCATGGCTTCTGCTTCTTGTGAGATCTCAGAGATTCCCATAGAGCTGCTGCTTTGGGGAATCCCTACAGAGAGAACCATCAAGTTTGCTTGTACCAGTTATAGAGGGCGTTATGGAATCAGTTGGAGGTATTAAATAATAAAGTTCTCTGGAGTTAATTTATGAGGTTTAACCAAGTTCAGAGGGTCTGTCCTATTTTATAGGTTCAGCCAATATTAATCTATACTTCTAGCATATAATTTCCTTTTTAAAAATATATTTAATGGTTTGGAGAAGTTGTAGAAAGCAGCTGTAGAAAGCCATTTGCTAATCATGGGATCAATAAAACATTATTTATTGAAATAAAGGAAGTCACTAAATAAGTCAGTGCTCATGTTTGTGCTATGCTAATATAGTTAAAATGAAGATAGTACCTAAATTAATTTACACATTGACTGTTATCCAATGCGATCACCAAGGAACTTTCTAAAACTAGATAAAACAAGAACAAGATTCATTTGGAGGAAAAGAAGGTCTAGAACAGAGGTTCCCAGACATATTTGGCCTGCCACCCCTGTTCAAAAAATATTATTCAGCGCCATTTCTGGAAATCTACTTTCTTTAACCCTTTAACAGTTTTTTGGAAATTTGAGTCATTTCAAAAAAATATAAAAAATTTTTTTAAAAGATGCATCTTAAATTTAATAATTTATTGTAATTTTGTGGGGTTTTTCCTGTATTGAAATATTGATGATGCAATATTGTGTCATGTAACTGTATGCAATGATATTACAAACAAGTCATTACACACACATATGCCTGTAGATGCATGCTGGAGTTTCTCGACAACACATGACAGACTCACCTGCCAGCACTGACATGTTAAGACCTGTCAGCAGATTTGACCACTGATGGGTTATAACTTGCATTTTGTGTGTTTATTTGGAAAATAATGTAATCACTGAAACTTCACCTCTGTTACAGAACTCATGAAACATGTACAAATGGTTTTTCAAAATTTTCTCCTCTCCTCTCCTCTCCTCTCCTCTTCTCTTCTCTTCTCTTCTCTTCTCTTCTCTTCTCTTCTCTTCTCTTCTCTTCTCTCCTCTTCTCTCCTCTTCTCTTCTCCTCTTATGCTTCCACTTGTCCAACACTCACCTGGATCATTCCAGTGCCTACCAAGGGCTATATTGTCCACTTTGGGAACCAACAGTAGAATCTCAAGAGAAATAATGAAAAAAATAAAATGGGCAGCAAGGCTGCACAGTGGATAGAGTGCTGAGCCCAGAGACAAGATCTGAATTCAAATCTGGCCTCCAAAGCTTACTAGACCCTGGGCAAGCCACTTAACCCTGTTTGCCTCAGTTTCCTCATCTGTAAAATGAGCTGGAGAAGGAAATGGCAAACCACTCCAGTATTTTTGCCAAGAAAACCTCAAATGGGATCACAAAGAGTCAGACAAAACTGAAACCACTGAAGAACAAAGAAAGTAGCTATATAAAAGAAAGCCCTATCTCACTAATAGTAAGCAACATGTGACTCAAAACACCTCAAGTCCATCACCTCTGTTAAGATGCAAAAAGCATGTTTCATCATCAGTTCTCTTGACTCATGGTTGGTCACCACTGATCAGAGTTCTCAAGTTTTTCAGAGAGATTTTTCTCTACAGCTTTGTAGTCATTATATAAATTGTTCTCCTGCTCATTTCACCTTGCATCAGTTCTTATAAGTCTTATGTTTCTCTTAATTTTCCTTTTTGTCACTTCTTGGGTGTACAATGATATTTCATTATGTCCATATATGACAATTTGTTGCTAAATTGTCAATCCCTAATTGATAGCTACTCTCTTAGTTTCTGCTTCCTTATTATAATAAGAAAGGATCTGTCATGATTTTTTTTTATATGGGTCTTTTCCCTTGTTTTTTTGTCCAGCAGTGGTGTTACTGGGTCAAAGAATAAATAGGTATAGTGGAGGTATAGTTGTAAATTGATTTCTGGAATGGCTGGACCAATTCACAGTTCCACCAACAGTGGAACAGTATGCCTGTCAAGTCCAGTCAAGTCAACAATTTTATTGAACAAGTAAACAAATTTATTAAATACCTACTGCCAGGTAGGCTCTGTGCTAAGTGCTGGAGACACAAATAAGGGCAAAAAAAGTCTCTGTTGTCACTGAAGCCATAGAATAAGATGCAAACAACAATGGTAATGCCTTGAAGCCTGGGACTGTCTTTTGACTCTTTTTGTATCCCCAGTGCTTGGCATATAGTAGGCACTTAATTATTGATCCATTGAAACAAGATAGACACAGTATAAATATAGCACAATTTAGAAGTAATCTTAGGGATGAAGCACACATTATTAAAAGGATGAGGTAAGGCTTCTTGCAGAAAGTGGGATTTTAGTGGAGACTTGAAGGAAGTCAGGGAAGCCAGGAGGCAGAGATCAGGAGGAAGAGAAGTCCAGGGATTGGCGAGAGCTGCCTAGAAATGCACAGAATTAAGATATAGAGGAACAATTAGGACATTGTGGAGCATTTGAAGAACAGTGAGACCAACGTCACTGGATCATGGAGTATGTGGAGTAGGGTAAAAGAAGACTGCACAGGCAGGAAGGAACTAGGTTATAAAGGACTTTAAGAAACAGAGAATTTTATATTTCATCCTGGAGGTAAAGAGGGTCAGCACTAGGATGGTGGCAGTGGAAGAGGCAGAAAGAGGATGGAGATGAAAGATACTGGGAAGGCAGATTGGAAAGGACTTGGCAATAGATTGGATTGGGGAGGGGGATAAAAAGTGAGGAGTGGAGAATGCTGTTCATCCTTTCTGAAGAAGACCAGTGACATCACAGGAGATGTCTTGACTTACCTATAAATGGGATTTAGGTGAGGCAGAGCTCCACAAAGTTTTTAGCCACAATCTCTCTTCCGGAATCATCAAAGTCCAATGACAAGACAAAAGTCAAAACGAATAGCCATGACTTGGGATGCATTGGATGACTTTGGCATCTTTGATGTCTGACCAAGCTGTAAGTGTTCCACAGCACCTGCTTCAGTCACCTGCATGGCCACTGGAACAAGTTACTCTCATCTGCCCATTCTGCCAGGAGAAGTCTTCACATGCTTGGGATTGTGACATCTTAAAAAATTCAAGAGACATAGCTTTGGAGTAATTAATCATTTTATTAATAATGATAGCCCATTATTAATAAAAGGGGTCAGTGACACTCTCAAAAGCCAAAGACTCCTTATGGAATCCATTCAATGGTTATATGCCCTTGGAAGGGTGGGTGTTCCTGAGGATGGCAATTGGCTCTGATTGGTTAAGAAGTAATGAGAGAAAATGAATATTATAATGGAGTGGACCTATTCCAATGAGGGACTGGGAGAACTTTAATCATGTCATTTACTTCCAAATTACACCAGTCTCGAGCAATTTGACCAAAGAATTTATTTCTCTCCCCCCAAACCTGAGTAGAATACAATGGGCAGGAAGTTACCTAGATAAGATGGTCTAAGTGGAGTAAAATTTTGGCAGAAGTCAGTAATGTCCTTCAAAGGCTGGGTTTCAAACAAGGAAATAGGACAGGGAATAACCCCATCATTAGTTATTAATAATCATTTCTCTCACTCACTGATGGGTTTGAGGCCTGTTGGTTACCCTTAACCTAGTTTAGCCTACCTGTGGAGATGGTTTTACAGCTTCTTGGAGTCTTCTTGGAGGTGAAATGTGGACACCAAAGGTGTATGAGCAGCCCTGAAAAGGGCTCAGCAAAGCCTCATGTCAGAGGTGCCTGTCCTCCCAGAACACTTCAACCACACCAGTGAAGGATAAAACCTAGGTTGCAAACCTGGGTGACTGATAAGGTGGCAGCATCCTTGATAGTAATGGGGAGGTAGAAAGAGGAGGGGAACTGGAGACACAGCGGAAGGAAAGATCCTTAGTTCACTTTTGGACATGTCAAGTTTGAGGTGTCAGTGGGATATGTAGTTTAAGATGTATGATATGTGTGCGTTGTGTGCGTTGTGTATGTGTGTTGTGTGTGTTGTATGTGTTGTGTGTGGTATGTGTGTATGTGTGGTGTGTGTGTATGTGTGTGTGTGTGTGTGTGTTTGTCCTTCGTACTCAAAGAGGACCATGACATCAGGGAAATGATCACATGACTTGCAGTTGACTTTGATTTGAGTGAGGGAGGACTGTGCACCAGCCTCACTTTCTCTTCCAGAGCTATCTGGGTCCAGTGGCCAAATATTCATTAGGACAACTGGAGATGGCCCAGGATGCATACAGTAAGCACTTGATAAATGCTGACTGACTGATATCTAGGGCTTCTGCAGCAATGGTTCCAGGAGTTGGAGCTCCATGTGGTGGGCGAAGTAAAAAAAGCTTCTAGCTTTCTGACCTGGTACTAAGTAGCTACTATTCCATAGAAATAATGTTTAAAATGGTAGTTAAGATCTTCTAGTTCTATTAACATATTTCAATTGTACTGCAGATGTTTTTTAAAGTTCTTTTAAGCAAATTGTAAAACTTAACTACCACTGATATGAAGCGAAGTCCAAACTATTAACAATCAAACTTTTGGAAAACAGTTGTTCTCCAAATTGACAATTAAGAAGTATTTATTAAAGCTTACTATGTGACAGTCACTGAGGACACAAAAAAAGGCAAAATACAGTCCTTGTTCTCAAAGAGCTAATTTTCTAGTGAAGAAAACAGTATGTAAACAATTAAGCACATACAAAATACACACAGTGCAACAGACAGACTAGTAAGACTGGAGGTCAGAAGAGAAGTTAAAGATGAATAAAGAGATCTAAGAATTATCTGCATCTTTCCTCCCATATTCCCTTCAGCAATTGTCATTTTCCTTTCTTGACTCCTAGTTGCATCAATATAAGTGTGATATAGATATTTCTATTATTTTTCTTAGTAATTAATATATACAAAATATGTTTTATATATTATATATGATAGGATGCATTATACGTATGTTCCAAAGGGCAATTTGGAATTGTCCTGACAATAGGCATTCTGGGCTGGACTGGGGAGGAGCCAACTGGATGAGATTAAGAGTGAGGATTCAGGAAGAGGAAGTCCTTGCTAGTGGTACTAATAGCAGCTGCCAGAGTGTGATTTCTTTGATTTTACTATTAACTCCCAGCACGTCAGTGGGATCCTGTGATGAATAGCATGTCTGCAGCATAAATGCAGTGTCGTGAATGTCCCTGTCAACAGCACAAACTACAGTCAAGATGTGATTATCCTATGTCCTCTAGCATATGAGATACAGGCATTCCATCCCAATAAATGTTCCTCAATTATCCAAGAGCTGATACAATACTCAGAATCTTCCCTGGTTTCCTGGAGATCATCAGAGCTGTCAACAGTCTCAGCGAATTCCTAGCCTTGGCCCAGGGAGGGCTGTTCTTTAGGCATGTGAACCCTCAAGCTGATACCCTTCTCAAGTCTTCAGAGGAAAAGATCCTAATACCTGCTGTAGATCATGGTCGAGATAAAACTATCACTCTATTTATGGTTATACTGAGTAGGGAGCTCAAAATGTGCTTGGGGGGACCAACTTCTCAATGAAACAAGAAGAAAGGAGAGCTAATGTGCCTTACAGTGTCATTCAGTTATTCAATAAACATTTATTAAGCAGTGCTAGGTGTAGAGCTAGTGTCTTCCTTCTCAAAGGGGACCACAACACCAGGAAAGTGAAGCCGTGACTTGCAAGTGAATCAAATTTAAGTGAGGCAGGGCTGTGCAAAGTTACCTGCCTCACTTTCTCCTCAGGAGCCATCTAGGGCCAGGGGCCAGATATAGAGCAGGATAACAGGAGATCACCCCATTAAGCCTGAGAATACAAAGAAAGGTGGCAGAAGACAGTCCCAGGACTCACATTACTGACAGTCTAATGGGAGACACAATATGCAAACAACTATACTGTTGTTTGTCTTTTTCCAAAGAGGACCAGTAGCATCACAGGTGATGTCTTGACTTGCATGTGTATTGGATTGAAGTGAAGCAGAGTTGTGCAAAGTTGTCAGCCTCACTCTCCCTTCCTGAGTCGTTGAAGTCCAGTGGCAAGACAAAAGTCAAGGCAACCAGCCATGGCCCAGGATATAGTGGATGACCTTAGCATCTTCCATGCCTGACCAAGCTCTAGTGCTCCACAACACCTGCTTTAGCCACCTTCATGACTATTGGAACAAATTGTTCTCATCTGTCCATACGACTGGGAGAAGTCTTCTCATGTTTGGCATAGACATCCCCCTCACTCACCAATGGGTTTGAAGCCTATTGGTTGCTTACAATCTGCTAAAGCTCAACTGAGACAGTGAGTCAAAGGTAAGACACCAAAGGTAGATGGGTAACCCTGAAAAGTGCTCAGCAAGCCCTTGTACCAGAGGTACTAGTCCTCTTGACCACTCTATACACCCCAGACAAAATACAGACAGGAGATAATAGAGGGAAGGCATTAGAATTAAGGGGGAATAGGAATGGTTTCCTTTCCAAGGTGGGGTTTTAGCTAGGATTTAAAAGAGGCCAGAGAAACCATGAGGCAGAGAAGGAGAGGGAGAACCTTCCAAATAAGGGAGACGGACAGTGAAAATACCCAGAGTCTAGAAATGGAGTATCATGTGTGAGAAACAGCAAGGATGCCAGTGTCTCAGAGAATATGGAGGAGACAAAGGTATAAGAAGACTGGAAAGGTAGAAAGGAATTGGATTACATTGAATGTCAGAGGATTTTATATTTGCTCCCAGATAGAACAAGGAGACCCTGGAATTTATTGAGTGAGAGGCCAGTGTCACTGGATCACAGAGTATGTGGAAAGAATAACCCATAAAAAGATTGGAAAAGTAGGAAGGGGCCAAGTTACAAATGGCTTTAAATGCAAAATAGAGGATTGTACATTTGATCCTTGATGTAATAGAGAGCCTTTGGGAAAAGTGGATGAAGAGTATTTGCCCTGGTAGGTAACCATAAGAAGTGGGTACAGGACCAAACAGAAGCAACAGGAAATAATGGAAAGAGGATAGATTTGGCATCAGGAAAAATCTGGGTTCAAATCTTCATAAGATCCCTTCTAGTTCTAAATCTATGACTGAAATTCCAAAAGACTGAGATTTTTATTCAGTCCTTTAATAATGTGTTATTGCTCCATCATTTTCAGTCACATTTGACTCTCTGTGACCCCATTTGGCACTTTCTTAGCAGAGAAACTGGAGTGGTTGGCCACTTTCTTCTCCAGCTCATTTTGCAGATGAGGAAACTGAGGCAAACAGAGTTAAGAGACTTGCCCAGGGTCACACAGCTATTGAAATCAAGAAGATGAGTCTTCCTGATTCCAAGCACAGTGCTCTATCCCCTGTACCTTCTAGACGGCAGACATGTGCAAGGATTACAACAAAGTAAATACAGACAATACAAAAAAGGGAAAAAATTCCAGTCCAGTAGAAAGAACATTTCCAGTTCCATACCTTCAAAGTTTAAAGATCTCTCTTTTATTTCGGGTCACAATTGGCAAAGAGCAAAAGTAGAAACTGATGATCAAACACCATAACATACTAGGTGGTTCTGTTTAGTGTTTAGGGAAACATATTTTGGGTGTCCAATGATGTTTCATTTGTACATTTTAAGTCAGAAACTGTTTAGTTTTGTTTAAAAATAGATGCCAGTGGAGGTTTACTCTGGCAAGTCAGCCTTTGCCACCAGCCTTGCTGCTCAGACCAGACAGTCAGCTGATATCGTTTCCCTAAATCTTCTCCCCCTTATCTTTGGCCAAGGACAGGTTTAGAAAGCAGAGATAAAAGAGCTGTTTGGCGGTGAGCTCTGGACAAGTCTGAGCTGGTCTCCCAAGTGGTCCTCTGTCTGTCACCCAACACTCATTCCGCTATCAGGAACATTTTGCTGCTCTCAAGATGAACGGCTCTTACCACATAAACAACAGGTTATAAGGGGACAGAATGAAATACCATTGGAGCCATCTGTATATCAGGGACCCTGGATGCTCTCAGATCCCTACCCCTGCTTCTGTGGGAGGCTGAGTGTTCACCATGCACCCAGTCTCAAGATGGGGAACACCATCCGGGCCCTCATTGCCTTTGTCCCCACCAACGAGTGCCAGAACTACCTACTTGGAGACCTCCAGGAGATGCCATTGGACAAGATGGTGGACCTGAGCAGCAATCAGCTGCGAAGGCTCCCCTTACACGTATGTTCCTTCAAGGAACTGGTAAAGCTCTACCTGAGTGACAACAACTTAGACAGCCTGCCCTGGGAACTGGAGCAGTTGCAGAACCTTCAGATCCTGGCCTTGGATTTCAACAATTTCAAAGTCTTGCCTCCAGTTGTGTGTACCCTGAAGCAGCTCTGCATCCTCTACCTAGGGAACAATAAGTTACGTGACCTGCCCTTGGAGCTGAGCTTGCTGCAGAACCTCAAGACCCTCTGGATAGAGAATAACTGTCTGACCCAACTGCCTGAGGTCATCTGTGAGTTGAGCCTGCTGAAAACCCTGCATGCAGGCTCCAATGCCCTTCGTCTACTCCCCAGGCAATTGAGCAACCTCCAGGAGCTGAGGACCATCTGGCTGTCAGGCAACCTGCTGACCGATTTCCCCATGGTGCTGCTCCACATGCCCTTCCTAGAAGTCATTGATGTGGATAGAAACAACATCTCCTACTTTCCCAGTCTGGTTCACCTGTCAGGCCTGAAGCTGGTCATTTATGACCACAACCCCTGCAGGAATGCCCCGAAGGTGGCCAAGGGGGTAAGGCGGGTGGGGAGGTGGTCAGAGGAAACTCCCGAGCCTGATCCCAGAAAAGCCAGGCGGCTTCGGATGGCCAAGCAGGATACTGATGAGGTCCAGGCACCAGCTTCCCCCGTCCCTCCTCTTCCTGTGTCTGAGAAACTTGACTAGTGCCTTCCCTTTGTGATGATCTGCACTTTCTACAGCTTGTCAGTCCATAGTTGTTTCTATGTTGTTTCCCCCACTGGACTGTGAGGTACTCAAGAGCAGGGACTGTCTTTTGCTTTTCTTTCAGCATTAGCATGTACCTGACATATTTGTTAATTGTTTGAGTAGCATCCAACTCTTCGTGACCTCCTTTGGGGTTTTCTTGGCAGAGATGCTGGAGTGGTTTGCCGTTTCCTCCTCTGGCTCATTTTACAGATGAGGAAACTAAGGCAAACAGCATTAAGCGACCTGCCCAGGGTCACCCATTCTGAGGCCAGATTTGAATTCAGGCCTTCCTGACTCCAGGCTCAGTACACCACCTAACCTCCTCTGCCTGGTATGTTGTAAGTGCTAATAAATGCTTGTTGGCTGACTTCCCTTTGGACACAACTAGAGTACACTCTTGATTATAATGAATATTCCTTCCCTGAACAATTTTTCCAGCATAAAGGAACATATGGGAAACAACTCTTGTTCTCATTCAGAAGAAAATGGAATATCCAGTGACTAACCTTTCTCACAACTGCCCCCACCACCCCAGCTAACTGGAAAAAATCAATGTAACATTACTCAGCCTCATTTGTCACCTTAGGATTCTGCAGTCCTGAAGCAAAGAAGCTGGAAATGTATATTCTGAGAGCACAGACTGTGTTGCATTTAGCTTTGTGTACCTAGCATCTAGTGCAATGCCCTGTACAAAATGGTGTTTAATAAATCTTCAGGGAAGTTGAATTTAATTCTCCCTAGAGAGTCTGCTTTAAAAGGGAAGCTGTTTTGTTTTAACAGATTAAACCTTCACCTCTCAACAGGATGGCCTGTATCTTACTTCAGTGGAACTATGGTGCTAACAGCATTTACGTTCATTCCTCCCAAGGAGATCACAACCTGTCTGCTTTCTCATCCTAGGTGTTTTTTTGTCCCTGTTCTTCCAATCAACCTTCAAAACCAAAGGACGAACACACAACAACAATCATGGAGGATCTACCCTAGATTCTGGACCGGTACAATGGAAAGAGCCCTGGATTTGAATTCTGGCTCAGTTCCTTGTTGTCCAGGCAACCTTGGGCAAGTCTCCTGGGCTTCAATTTCATTATCTGATTTTGGATCGAACTATAGCGCGAAGGAAGTGCACTCAATGATTTCTAAGGTCCCTTCCAGTTTCAAATCCTACAAAATGAACAAGGTAAAGGCTACATTGAGGTTTAATTCTCCTCTAGAAGCTTGGTATATAGCAGTAGGCATACTGTTCATGTTGGAGCTATCCAAAAAGAAAATATTTTCACTAGCCCATGAGTGTTTGTGTGATATGCTAAAATGTTCCTTCCCAGGGCTGAAATTATTCTGCATTACACATTTAGACCACTTAAAATTGTGTTCCCAGCATTGTCTTCAGAGTCAGACTCAGTCATGGAAAAATCTTTTCTCTTAATGAAACAAATACTCATGAAATGTTCTCACTGTAGCCCAAAACCTACTCCACTTCAAGCTTTCCCACCATCCCCATAGAGCTGCTAAGCCTTGACTGACATTAATGAACCTGAAAATTGGTTTGGCCTGATTTAACCAATTTCCCATGAAAGGTTTGATTCAGTGCCTGCTTCTAACTCTTTTGTGTCATTCATGATCCTCTGGAAAGTAGAGACTTTCTTTAGCTGTGCTCTCATTAAGGTCATGTGTAGAATGGTATTATGGCTGATACCTTCTGCTTGCTTAAATAAATGAGAGGCAACCAAACCCCAGTTCTCTTGGTGTGAGAGTAACTTCATCAAGGAAATTCACATCTGGTCAGAAGAGTAGGACTCTTAGTGGCAGGTTAAACATTTATTCACTTGCTTAAGAAAATAAACAGAAGCAAATGTGAATTGCAGATTGCATTATGCATAGGAATCACTGATGTTTGTCTATTTAAAATTAATGTCCTAGTTTGTGCGAGTTTGTCTGGTATTTCCATAAGCTTTTTTCTATACACCTATGTAAATAAAACAAGAGCATATTTGCAATTATCTCTAAGTACATGCAAATTTTATGCCTTTTTTTCTTCTTGGGAAAAAATTAATTCACTCTCAGTCAACTGTTGTCAGTGGCTTACTTATTAGATACACACTAACTTGTTTAGTATATTCAGAGTATGTACATATACCATCGGACCAAGCCCCATGTTCAAACAATCCATCTAAAGCACTGCATGAATGCATCTTAATCTCTTGGAAAGGTTACTTGAAAGTACCATCTTCCAGCATTCTCCTGGAGAAAATAAGGCAGGGCCAGGAGAGAAAGGAGTGATTTATGGGATAATTTTGCATAGTTTCCTCCCTGGCCTCCAGGCCAACTGGACTTTCCAAAGCTATACGAGAGTCATTTAGGTGCAATAGGATTATTGAAACTGGCATGGATGAGCAGTTTGAGGGCATTTCCCCCCTACTAAACCAAATTTGGATCACAGAGTAGGACAACAAAGGAAATACATAAAATGCTGTGCATACATTAAAGTGTTATCTAAATCTCGTTTTTTATTCTTAATATCATTATTATACTCCTTCTGTATGGCAATCCATTTTTGGTCCTGAATTCATGACACCTTTCTAGACTAGGTCTCCTTGTGCTTCCTAAATTAGATGCTAGAAACTAATCATCCAACAACCATAACTTGGCAATTGATGATAAAAGTAATAATTACTATTATCATGATGACAAGAACTATAATAGATAATAATGAATAATTGTTACAGCACTTTAAGGGTTACAAAGTATTTTACATGTATTAGTTCATTTTTGCCCTAACAATAACCCTATGAGGGAGATGCTATTATGATCTGCATTTTACAGATTAAAAAAAAAAGCCAAAAGAGGTTAAGTGCCTTTATCCAGGGTCACACAGAGAGTAAGTGAAGCTAGATTCAAACTCAGGTCTTCCTGACTCCAAGTACAGTGCTTTTACTACTGTGTCACCTAGCAAAAAAGGTCATGAATTTAGAGCTGGAAAGGACCTTAGAGGTCATAAAGCCCAACTACCTCAGTCTGTATATGTTAAGTGAAGAGATGATGACTAACCCAGAGTTACACAGCCAGTATGTACTGAAGGCAGAACTCATTTCCAGGACAAGCTCTGAATTAGTCCCAAACAAATCTGGTTTGCTTTGTCCTTGAGGAAAGCTCTATGCCATGTTGTCCCTCTCAAAAGATGATTTGACTCAGCTGAATAATCTAAAATATATAAATATATAATTTAATATACTTTAATTTTAATTAATTAAATATAATTATAATAAAAATCACAATCACATTTATTTAATTAATTACTAACATAATAATAAATAATTTAAAATATATAATTGCATTATATAATGGCACCAGTGATGAATAAGCTTTTGTTTCCTGCCAATATGACCAAGAGAGGAGGCAAAAAGAACAAATCTGAGGAAAGTGCCTTACTAGGGAACAAGCAGGCTTTCACAAGTAAGAGGCAACAATGGACCACATCTTTAACATTTCATAGCTTATTGAAAAATGAAGAAAACATTAGATACAACTGTGCTTTATTGTTTGTTGACTCTTTTTTAAAGCATTTCATTTGACAAGCAAAATGCCATCTTACGGGTGCTTTTTCAAAGTGTTTCCCATATACATATCAACATCAGGGTGATGTAGGTTTATCAGATGTTTGCCACAACAAAGAAGATCCACCACAAAGTCCTGTGGATAGTGAGGTCCTTCACTTGTACCTGTTTGCACATGACATTGTGCTGAGTGTGTCAAGCCCCAGAACACTGCAGAGCGTCCCAGAAGGGATATGCCATTCCTTAAAGGATTTTGGCTTGACTCTCCGCACAGGAAGGATTGTGTAGTTGCAGAATGTTTGTTGCTCAGATTTCAACATGCATTTGGATAGGAATCCTATAGAGCTTATACATGAGTAAATATACCTGGCACAAGACAGCACAGATGAGTAACAAATTGGGTCCAGATTTGAAGAGGAAGAGGAGAGTTTGCCTTTGTCAAATAGCAAACCTCCAATGAAAGCAAAGGTCTATGTTTTTAATATTAACATCTTACCAGTGTTGCTATGTAGCAAGTAGATATCAAATGCAACTGTTTCTGAGGAATCAAAGATTCTACGCAGAAAGTAATATAGAGGGTTATGCAGGCTGCATGAGACATATAGCCAGTTGAGGGTAAAGTATTACCTAGTCGTGATAAGACTAGACAGACAGTAATGTAGTGGAAGCGTGGGATGAGAGAGGCCACTGGTACCCTGAAAAATGTTAGGAAAAACTGAGGAAAGTCCCCAAGCTCAGTGGATAGATCCCTTGAGGAAAGCTTATTGGAAGATGTTAACTAGAGCAGCCCGGGATGGGCAGGAACAAGGTGTGAGAATATGCTTTGTTAGAGGGAGTTTCAGAATCAATAAAATGTTTAGATTCCTTTAATTGACTGATACAGTAAACACTTTTTTTTTAAAAAAATAAAGTTTTCATTGACAACTTTGTGACCCATTTTAAACTCAAGAATGTTAGTCTTCTTTGTAAAGTTAAGTTCAAAGTAAGAAAATTCATGTATTATTTTAATTGAGAGAGAACAGTGGAACAGAAAGAACAGAGAACACTGCAGAACAGTGAGAAATTTTTCATCTTTAAAAAAAATCTTCTAGAAACCTTCTAGATAATTGATTTAGTTTCTTTGCTTTGGATATTAAATGAAAACATTAGTAAGAAAACATGGAAAAATGGGTACAATTAGAAAGCGAAAATTAAATCAGGAGAAAACATTAAGCTCCATGAGAATTTTGCACAATGCATTTTTGTTGCCCTTAAAAAAAAAACCCAAGAATAAATATATGAAACCAAAATAAACATACAAACCAGAATCTTCAAAAATTCATGCAGAAAGAAACTTGGTATGTAGATAAAACTGGGTTCCTAGTCATGAAAACCTAGGATCAAGTTTTGTCTCTACCACATACTCTTAAAAAAATTTTTTTGTTTATTTTTAACATTGATTTTTAAAAACAATTCCTGAATTCTCTTTCTCCTGTCCAACCTCCCCCACACATTGAGAAAGCAATAAATGTGATATGAGTTATACAAGTGAAATCAAAAAAGATACTTTTATATTATCCATGTTGCAAAACAAAAAATTTAAAAATGAAAAAAATTTGCTTCAATACGTACTCAGACTTCATCATTTCTCTCTCTGGAGGTAGATAGCATTTTTCATCAAAAGTCCTTTGGAATATCTTGAATGACTGTACTGACTGGAAAAGCTAAGTCATTCATAGTTGACCCTTGTACAATATTGCTGGTACTATGTACAGTGTTCTCTACTTGTTCACTTTGCATCAGATCATATAAGTCTTCCCAGGTTTTTCTAAAACTGTACTGTTTGTCATTTCTTATAGCACAATAATGTATCATAATCATATACTACAACTTGTTTAGCCATTCCTCAATTGATTGGTATCCCCTCAATTTTCAATACTTTGCCACCACAAAAAATGGCATCTATACAAATAGATCCTTTGTGCTTTTCTTTGAGCTCTTTAGGATACAACCCCAAGTAATGGTATTGCTGGGTCAAAGGGCATGCACAATTTTATAGCCCTTTGGACATAGTTCCAAATTGTTCTCCAGAATGGTTAGATCAGTTCATGACTCTACCAGGAACACATTAATGTCACAATTTTTCTGCATCCCTCCCAACATTTGTCATTTTCCTCTTCTGTCATATTATCCAATCTGGTAAGTGTGAGTTGGTACCTCGGAGTTATTTTAATTTGCATTTCTCTAATCAATAGTCATTTAAAGCATTTTTTTCATATCACAATAAACAGTTTGATTTCTTCTTCTGAAAACTGCCTATTCATATATATCCTTTGACCCTTTATCAACTGGAGAATGACTCATACTTTTATAAATTTGACTCAGTTTCCTCTATGTTTGAGAAATGAGGTCTTCATAAGAGAGCTTTCTGAAAAATTTCCCCCCAGTTTGGCTGCATCAGTTTTGTTTGTGCAAAGTTCATCTAATCAAAATTATCCATTTTGTTTCCTGTGATCCTCTCTATCTCTTTTTTGGCCTCAATTCTTCCTTTATCCATAGATCTAACAGGTAAAATTTTCCATGTTTCCCTAATGTGCTTATGATATTACCCTTTATGTTCAAATCATGAACCCATTTTGACCTTATCTTGGTATATGGTGTGAGATATTGGTCTATATCTAGTTTCTACCAAACTGCTTCCAATTTTCTCATCAATTTTTGTCAATAGTGAGTTCTTGCTCCAAAAGCTTGGATCTTTCAGTTTATCAAAAACATTAGATTTCTATGGTCATTTACTACTGTATATCATGTACCTAACCTATTCTACTGATCTACCAATCTATTTCTTAGCCAGTCCCAGATTGTTTTCATGACTACTTTGTAACATAGTTTAAAATCTGGTATTGCTAGGCTGCCTTCACATTATTTCCCTTGATTCCCTGGCTATTCTTGACCTTTTGTTCTTCCAGATGAATTTTGTTATTTTTTCTAGCTCTATAAAATAATTCTTTGGTACTTTGATTGCTATGGCCCTAAGTAAATCAACTTAGCTAAAATTGTCATTTTAATGACATTGACTTGGCCTACCCATGAGCAATTAATATGTCTCCAATTGTTTAGATCTGTCTTTATTTGTGTGGAAAGGGTTTTGTAATTGCGTTCATATGGTTACATGTACTTCTTATATCACAGACAGGTCACTTAACCCTAAGCAATTCTCTAAAACTATAAATTAAAGAAGCAGGTGCCAATCTACACTGGTCTTTTAAAGACTGTAGTTTAAAATGGCCATCTCCCACTGCAAAAAGGCTAATATCTCCCACTGCATCCTGGGCCATCTCCAGTTGTCCCGATCTATATCTTGCCACTGGATCCAGATGACTCTGGAGGAGAAAGTGAGGCTGGTAACTTTGCATAGCCCTGCCTCACTTAAATCCAATTCATTTGCAAGTCAAGACATCACCTTCCTGATGTCACAATCTCCAACAACATTGGTAGAAAGAACTTGTTTCAGTGGAATTTCTCTACTTCCTTACCACAAAAATCTTGTACACAAAAGATTACTTTTACCCTAAGTAAAAAAAAAGTTAACTAAATTGTTGGGGGTGTAAGCTCAGTTTTCACATGGACACTCTTGGGCAGGTAAAGGTGAGGACTTCTAAACCTCAGAGTTCTCATGAGGCCTCCCAGGGAACAGCTGGGAATTGAGGCTTGAGACCCGGGCTATCTGTGCATCTCCGCCTCTTCTCCGTGGGATACGTGCTGGGGAGAGCATCCCACCCTTGAGATTGGCCCGTGGTCTGAGCACAGCTGTTGTTGACTAGCTAGGGGCTGAGAGCACGCACTGTATTCAGGTGCAAACTATGTGGCGGGAGAACTTAAGTAGGGACAGGAAAGCCTGAAGGCCCTCTTCTGGATGCAGAGTCCCCTCCGGGGGCTCTTCGAGCTGAGGGGCCCTTGGAGGGAAGAGGGTCCCCTCCCCTTCCGCTCCCATCCTCTTGCTGTGTGATCCTTGCCCCTTGGGAGGAGGAGGATTCCTCTCTCCTGAGGAAGAATTCACCCTGCACATGTAACTAAGACCCTGAATAAAGCCTAACCCTTGTTCGACTCTGGAAAGTCTCTTCTCTCAACACGTTATCTGGCTGATCTCCGAAGACCTGGACGACAGGTAAGAAAGGCTCGGGTAGCCCTTCGGCCTCTAGGCCAAACACTAAATAGTAAAGCTAACTACATTCTTAATACAAAACCTATATGAGGGTCACATAATGATGTAAATAATGTTGGTTTTTCCTGTGTGACCTAAAAATATTCAGAGCAGGGATTCTTTATTTTGTGTCATAGACCTCTCTGGCAATCTGGTAAAGCCTATGGATGCTTTCTCAGGATAATGTTTTAAATATATGTAAAGCAAAATATATATAAATACAAAGGAAACC
Organism: Notamacropus eugenii; assembly: GCF_028372415.1. Classification (NCBI taxonomy): domain Eukaryota; kingdom Metazoa; phylum Chordata; class Mammalia; order Diprotodontia; family Macropodidae; genus Notamacropus; species Notamacropus eugenii. Next base: position 247,148,216 of record NC_092874.1, on the reverse strand, counting down.
AAAAAAATGTTTAAAACAAACAAGTGCACAGACCCCAGGTTTAGAACCCCTCACTTAAAGGGGTCATCTTCACGTTTCGATAAACCCACTAAGCTCATTCTTGCCTTGGAATGCACCCTTTCCTTGCAACTGCCTGACAGAATCCATACCTTCCTTCCAACTTCCTGCCTCTATCAACCCAGCTGCAAGCACTAAAAAAAAAGTCATTTATATATATTTTGCACTTACTTATTTGTGTAAATGTCATTTCCTTCTAAGCTTACGAGAATATAAGCTCTTTGAGGGCAAAGTTTCATTTTTCTTTTTTTGTATTTCCAGCACCTACTACAGAGCCCAGCAAAGAAGCAAATTAGTAACTGTTTGCTGAATGAACTGAAAGCATGCATGGCCAATGCTGTGTTATACTAAATAGTGTAATATTTCTGTTCTACAAGAAGCTCCAAATTCTTTCCATTTTTCTATTTCTCAATCATATTCATTTTGTTATCCTCAAGTTTACATAGATTTTTCATTATTGTACCATTCACCAGTTATGGGGCTGAGGACTCAAATATTGGGTCAATTTACTTCCCTCTACTAAATCTAGCAAAATTATTTCCTATATGCTCTCACCCTAAAAGGATGATAACATTTTTGGCAGGAATCTAGGATAACAAGGACCAAAACACAAGGCAGTTCTAGAAAAGGTGATGATGCTAAACATATGACATGGCCTTTTACCATTTTGTTTGCTGTCTTCTGGATCTTTTTTGATACATCAATGTCTTCCTTTAAACTGTGGTGTTCAGAACTGATAAAAAAAAAATTGTTTAAAAAGCCTGTAACCAAAGTTTTGGCAAGGATAAGGTAATAGTATGCATCATTAATTGCAAACCCTAACTAAAAACCAATAGATTTTAACACCCAAGTGACTTAAATTTACTCTACTGCCTTTAGCAAAAATGGGAACAAGAGTTTTGTTTTGTTTGGTGGTAATTAACAAGCTTTCTGTCTTCACTCCTACCTGGAAAATGATATTAAAACGTTTCATAAGGTGAGTATACTTTGGCCTAGGAATAAATCAAGATCAAGCAAACATTTCTTACTAATGCTATGAAACAAAGCAATTAATTGGCAGTTTGGAAATAAAATTCCTGCAAATTCTTCCCCCTCCCCCCTCCCATTATCCCTGAAGCAGAATACGGGGAATTTAAATGGTGACTTTGCATAGCCCTCCCTCACTCAAATCCCAATTCAAGTCATATTATCTTCCTAACGTCATGGTCCTCTTCAAGAACAAGGACACACAAAAAAATGCACCATAAGGGATAATGAAAAGGAAAATCAAAAATAATAGTAATAAGTTCAGGATGACTCCAACCCCCCCCTCCCTCCCCCGGCAACCTTTCTACCACACACAAAGAATGTCAGATCCTCCAGAACCTCTGGTCAGAGACAAACCAGGAAGGTGGAAGGCACTGAGTCCAATCCCACAGCACATGTTGGAGACAGACCATGTCCTCACCTGGGCAATGCATGCCCCTGACAGGTCGAGAGGGCCAGACTAGTGTCCAGTGGAGGGGTCAGGCAGCCTGTGCGCAATCACTGCAAGAAGGCTAGACCAGTGCCCAGCACTAGGCCTAAGCAACCTGGGCATGAGCAACTACAGGGCACAGAACAGCACCTAGGTAGACCAGGCTCAAGTCACAGCTAGAGGAAGGGTCACGGCAACACCTGGGAAGCAAAGGACCTAAGGTCTTGTGAGAGGTCTGCTATGAAGACAATCAGCAACTGGTTGGAGTCTACCAACGTCACAGCAATGGATGGAGGCAATTCCCAGTTTGGGATCCTAACACGAAACAGGAGCCAAGGCCAAAGTCTAACTTAAGCCCCAAGGACATTGAGCCAAAACTCAAAAAAACTCAGAAGGCAGGACCTAGTCTTATCCATGACAAAAAGGACCACAGAAAGCCTACTCACACCATCCAAGAATATAGGAGGTAAGGTCTAACCCATGCAGAAAGCCAGAACCCAGAACGCAAACCCCAGAAAAAACTGAGCACAATGAAGAAATATTATGGGCTAGAGACAAACCCAGAAGAAAACCTCACAAGTGAAAGTAGAACCCCAAAGAATAGAAATTCCTGGCTACAAGGACTACAAGAGTACCTGTAATATACTGAACAAGATACAAAACCTAACAATTATAGGAAATTTTGGCTAAGAAGGAAAGAATGACAACAGAATTGATCTCTGAAATTAATAAGCCAAACAAAAAATGACTATAAGACAAAAAATACTAAAACAAAAATTGAGGTTGAATAAAAAACGAAGACAATAAAAGATACAGGGGCAGCTAAGTGGCATAGTGGATAGAGCACTGGACCTGAAGTCAGGAGGATCTGAGCTCAAATCTCCTTCAGACAGGCTCTGTGACCCTGGGCAAGTCACTTAACCTGTTTGCCTTATTAGTCTCAGTTATAAAAAGGGAATAATTAGTATCGACCTCAAAGGGTTACTTTAAGGATCAAATGAGGTAATATTTGTAGAAAGTGCTCAGCATAGTAGGAGGTATATACTTATTCCCTTCCCCTCCCCATCTCAGTTAAGAAACCAAGTAAAACTTAGATACAACATAAATTTTGTGGAATGATTTGCCACAACACTGAAGTAATAATTGGATCTTGATTTATTGAATAATTCAATTTTAGCTGATAACAAAGTACTGAAACAAATAACTAGCTCACATGTGCTGGCAGGTAGGCCTATCATTAATCTAAACTCTAAACTACATATGCTTTTCTGCAATTATTTTATTACATTAGGGGTTAGCACAAGACTTATGATAACACAAGACAAATTAAAAGCAAGTTAAACATTGAAAATTTTATTTCAGTGCACAGCAGAAGGAAATGAACTTTTAAAAAATCAACTATGTTTTATCTGAAAATGAAACAGCAAATAAATTAGACCCATGTTGAAATACAAGTCAGTTTAAATGTCCAAATTCATGGATATGCTTTGTTTCAGATAAGCTTCTGTTCCTTTATCTTCCTTAAGAGGTGCAGTTCTCTCCAATAACTTTGTAATTGAAATAATTGGTCCCAGAGTCCTCTGGGATATGGGAATGTCTAACATGGGTGGTGATCTGGTACACGTTTTCTGCAAAAAAAAAAAATTATGAGGTAAGTCTTTAATAAAATATCACACTTTAGTCTTTTTTGATAAATCCTAAGATTTTCTTTTCCTCCCCATGCTGCCTTTCAATAAAATAAAACTTAATATCAACTATAAGGCAATTAATGTTAAATTATGAGAAATGAAAAAGAAAAGGGCATGACTTTCATCACAAAACTTGGCCTTTAAGAAATTTTCTTTTAACTAAAACCATTATAATACTTTTCTATTTAAGAAAACTATTTTCACACCCATAACACTATTTTCTTGATGGGAAAATCAAAAAGTGTACTGAATGTAGACATCAGATGTTCAGGATTTTCTAAGTCCTTGCCCAAACAGTGTATTTAACAAAGACACTGTCCTTTGGTAATCACTTAAGAGTCAAAAGGATTCTTCGTGGCAGAAATGCTTTCCGACAGACTGATTAATGGGAGAACATAGAAAAATGGCTGTGATGGGCAGGGCCATTAATGTACTACCAATTCTCACTGCTTGGAATACCTATATCAAAGAGGTCACAGATCCACTGCTGTATTGGTCTTCTTTCGAAGAGGTAGCCTCATTTAAATATGTGAGCAATGTTAAAACAGCCTAAAGAAAATCAGCCTTAATTTCTACAAGACAGATATAGGTTATGTGGAGTAAAGGAACAGTGGTCAGTGGCAGGCACTCTGACAACAGGAGAAACAGGAATCAAAGGAAGAAACAAGAAAACAGAAGGCAGACGTGAGAAACCTCGAAGCAGAAGAGACTAGACCAGTGTGCCACTCAGCGCAGGGACTTCAGATAGCCCACTACCACTGCAAGGCCATCCATGTACTATAAGGACTAACCAACAGCCGAATACCACAAGTGTGGGCCACTGTTCAAGGTCGTAGGGATAGAAACGGGTAAGAAGATGCAAGTCCTACTATCAATGAGGTTACAGTTTGGTAGGAGACAATATGCATGCTCAGAGTAACAACAGAATCCTTATGAAAGCCCTTTCTTCACAACAAATCTGTGAGGTAGGGAGGAAGGAGTAAGTCATACTTCAAGCGTGTGTGCCAGACTGTGTTAACTTGGGAGCAAAAAATAGTCCCTGCGCTCAACAAAGTTACATTCTAAAAGGTAAAACAGAAATATACAAGACACAAGCAGAACAGACACTAAACAAGCTAGGTGGGAGACGATCCCTTTAAGGACTCCTAGGGCTCAGAAAAGAACAAGCTCACATGATCTCAGCAAAGGTGGCTGAGGAGGAGCAAACAGGGCCTAAGCTGGGCTTCTGAGAAAAGGGAGGGCCAGCAGACAGAAGCAGAGATGAGTCAGTTAAGCAGGGAATTCAAGAGAAGAGAAATGCCACAGAGATGGGAAAACAAAGCACTATGAAGTCGGACTAGGTGGGAGAGCAAAGGATGCAATAAGTCAATGCCAGAATGAGAGTCTGGACTTGTTTCTGTAAGTGATGAGGAACCACAGATGCTCAGAACAGATGTCAGTTATCCAAGCTTTATCATCTGATATTCATGCTTTAAGAAGGCATGGAAGTCCAGAATGAATCGGAATACAGAAATGGTTTACATATATTTCAGTTATCTGTGAAATTAGAGAATATTCACAACATAAAAAGGTACTACTTTCATATGGTACAAAGTGCATTTGTCTACAATGGAAAATATGAAGTATCAATTTGATGGTGGGCATAACAGACGATCTTGCACCTTCATCATCTCTAAAACTAAAATGTTAGACTAAAGGGTGTTGTCAGCTCCAAAAATCCTATAATCCTAATACTGCTCTGTCATTTAAAAATATCAGAGCAGAACATGCCCCTTTGTACCACATGCTCTCAACTAATTTGTTTCTAAATCTAGCGTATACCATTATAAATCTAGCCTACAAAAACAAAACCAAAATAATACTAGTCCATAGAAAAGACTTTTAAAAAAAAGCATGGATGCAACATAACTGTCATATCTCCCAAGAGACCAAACTCCTATACAAAACCAAACTAAAAATGTATAGTTTTCATTAGTGGAAATTAAGTCATTAGTATATTGTGCAATTAAAGTTCTGCAACTGTTCTTTGAACATATTAAATCCAGTGAGTACTGTAGGCTCATCTAATTTTTACTCACTGAACTTCTCCCCACCCCTCACCAAAATACAGATTTATACAGTAAAGGCCTCTTTGATTCAAGTCTGTCGGTTTCGCTCAATTAAAACTGCGTGACAAATGAACCCCAACTTATCCAGCAGAATCTGTTAATGCTATTTTCTCTTGGCAAGATACCCAGTTTCCTTATTACAAAAGATGAACCATGTGGAATATTTTAATTAACTTTAAAACCACCCCTCTAATCTGGGGTACATGAAGGTCTTCTCTATTTGCGAGCAAACCTTAGTAGAGCTACTGAGGCTACACGACTAGATCAGAAAACCACCAGTGTAGAGCTAGAAGACCAGAAGTCACTTTGGACATCCCGACAAGGGGAAGGGTATTTGCATGGCCATGATATAGCAACAGAGCTATGATGTACCTGTGGTTCCTCTAATTCCAAATCCAGTGTTCCTTCTCTTTATATCAAGCTGAGAATGTTTTAATCATGTAACAATTTCATTTGTTTTGATGCCACTTTTCAAGTTAAAGAACAAAAATGTGAGGATTCAATGAAATCTGAAAAGGCCTCAAGAAAAATGGACTCACTGTCATCTTCCAGTCATGACTTGCCCTCTGAACACCTAACAAATAACCTCCAGAGGAATTAATGGTGGCATATTTTTCTGGCATTTCCTTACAGTCCCTTCCTCTAATCGAACCCCTTCTTAAATCATAGGGTCTTGGACTCATTTTGTCCAACCTATCATTCTGCACATGAGCAAACAGTCCCAGAAGCAAGGATCCCTTCTCAGGGCCTTACAATCCAGTTGGGAGTAGAGTCCAACCTGGTGTCCAGTGTTGCTTCTATGTGACTTCACTATATTGGTGTAAATATGGATTATAGTATAATCAATAACTTCATTTGTACCTCTCCTTTCTCCACTAATTCATGACTCCTGAGTTTTCTCTCCCTTCAAGTCCCAAGCCATTTTAAAGAGAAAAATCTTTAAAGGCAATTTAAAACAACTTAAGTCTACTTAAATATTTCCTTAGATAAAATTTCAAATACCTCACAAGACAAGAATATTGTTTTTAAAGTGAAGAATTGATAATAAACAAGCTTTTCCAGATTTACTAATGGTTTCAAGGAACCCATTTCCATATGTGGGCAAGGAGTTCTCCAAGTCAAATCAATTACAATTGTTGAAATTAGATCTTGGGCAGAAAGCATTTAAAGTTTTTAGTCTCCAAACAATGAAATCTTGGCATGTTGCAGTCTTTTTTCTCTAATTCACAAGTTTAAAAAAATTGTTTTGGTGGCTATCAGCTTCCAGTGATTCAAAATATTCTCTCCAGGCCACATCAGATTTGTGGGTTTTTTTTAAAACACCAAATTTGTTTAATGAAGCAGCTTTCTTCAGAATTTGATACATATCTAAGAAAAACCACTTAAAATGGAAAGCAGCATGTTAAAGAATATTGGAAGGATATGTTTAAGAATTCTTTAGAACTCTTAGTTTGAAGTTAATAGGTTCTTTGAAGGCAAGGTCTATGTCTTATTCTCCCCCCACATCTGCCCTAGTACTAAGCACTGTGTCAGGCTCTTAATAAATTTATAGTGAATGAATGATGCCATTTTACTAATATTTCTAAATACTGTGCCAATAATTCACAAATTCACAGTACCTTGGTGCTGCTTTAATAATGTTATCTACACGAAGAATCACTTCTGCTGCTTCAGCCGCACTCAACAAAACTTGTCTCTTTACTTGGAAACTTTCTGTTATACCAAGTGCAGCCATATCTCCAATGGTACCTTCTTTCATATCTTAAAGAGAATAAAAAATTAGGTTACAATATTTTAGTTAATTTTTGAAAATCTTTACACTTCACACAGCAAAGAATGATAAAGTTCTCAGATTTCTTCTTAAATTTAAGACTGAACCCCTCATTATACTAAACTGGATATGATCATTACTATCGCTAAACAATAAGGTCACCGAGTCAAATTATTGACTTCTAACAAGCCCACACCACATGCCATATAATGTACAAAGTGCTAGAGACACAAAGAGAAAGGGAGACAGGCTCTATCTTCAGAAAATTCCTATTTTAATTGGGGGGAGATGATACAGCTCCAGGGCAGAACGATGGCAAAGAAAGCCAAACTGTCCTTAGGGTGATACAGCAAAGTAAATGGAAGTACACCTTCTGTGGTGCCACATGCGTGGATAAAGCCATGTCAGTTCCTGACTTTGAACCACTGGAAAGTACTAAGGACGTTGGTGGTAAAATTTATGGAACATGAAACCAAACTGACTTTTTTTGAGGGAAGGGGGAGGGGAAGGAGGGTGGTGTTATATGAAGCAATGGGGGTTAAGTGACTTGCCCAGGGTCACACAGCTATTTAGTGTCAAGTGTCTGAGGCCAGATTTGAACTCAGGTTTTCCTGATTCCAGAGCCAGTGCTCTAATCCACTGCACAACCTAGCGGCCCCGATTTAAATAAACTCACTGTCTATCCCAGATTATAAATTTCTCCAAGTATTATTTTGTTAATATTACTACAAAGCAACCACTGGACTCCTTTATAATTTAGCAGTGGCAGAAATGCTGAGACAATGCTGTTGGAGTTATCTTAGTTATCTGAAAACTCCACAAGATTAGCTTTGAGACATTCGGACTCCACTAGTTTCTGAGATGTTCTGTATTTTAGCCAACTCAGCATTGCATCAATTTTAACTTTTTTTTTTTGAAGTCACTGTCTGGATCTTTTAAATAGAAAACTATCTTTTCCCAGACTTCAAAAGCTGCGCCTACCCAGGATGAAGGGCTAGAGCACCTACAGAGACAGCTGGCAGGTCAAGTCTCCACAGGTTCACTTTGCTGGATGGATGGATGAAAAGGGCTGCATGTGGTCTGGGGGTGATAGAGGAGCACTGCTACTGCTGGGGCTTTCAGGCACAGAGTTGTAAGCTGCCTCCAGAAGAGGTGACAGTGGTAAGAGAGTAATATGAAATGTCCAATGTGATCTAAATTTGCAATGACAGTAAGATGCATCCATTTTTTGACCAAAATTATGAGAGTTCTTTTGATTATACCATCCTTCACGTACTCTAGCATTTTCTGATAACAAATTACACAAAGTCCATTCTGTTTCTAGCTCTGCTGGTCTAAAATCCTCATCAAGGACTAAGTACTAAGGAAAGCATTGTAAAACACCACTTACAAAACCAGCATCATGGAGAACTTTTCCTCTTCTTAAGTAAATATCAAGTTAATTTAAAAACAGAGTGAATCACATCTTCAATGGCTGCCTTAAATGTGTCCATCATATAACTCAATTCTATAAACTTTTATTTGAGTCTAGTCACATAAAGTTTCCAAGATAGTGGATACAGGCTCCCTGAAGCAGTTGCCCAAGGCAGGTGGCACCATCAGCAAGCTCCCATTGCTACAGGAGCCACTTGTCAGCCAGGTAATCCAGAACGATAGATAAACCCAAATTACTTCTACTCAGTTCAAGGGCATTTGGGTGTGCTTTTCCTCTCAAGATGTTATATTTCATGAATTATCAAAAGATTTATATAATCATGAAACTGACAGCAACTCTGAGATTCAGTCTCTCCTAACACAGAAATTCTCTCTGAAATATTCTTTACAAGTGGTTACCCAAACTCTTCCCATTAGTGGAGACCCAACTACAGTGGACCATAGAATCAAAAGATCTAGAACTAAAGAGATCTTAAAGGTCAGCCTTTTAGTCCAACCGTTTTCCAAATGGGGAAACGAAAGGGCAGTGAGGTTTCATAATTAGTCTAATAAGGTCACATAGGTAAACATATGGCAGAGATACTGAACTCAGGCCAGATGATTCCAAGATCTGTACACTTTTCACTTTATCAGGCAGTCTCCCTATTTCGGTACTGAACAGTTCTGGAGAAGTTCTCCCTTATACGGAATCAAAGGTGACTTTCCAAAATTCCAGTGACTTCCACCCCAGTTTCCAAGGTCTGCTCTCTTCAACAGTTTTACTCCCTTTTACATGTAACAGTCTTGTGATTATCTCAAACAAGGGTTTTCACAGAACATGTGAAATTTGGATTCAGTCAAAGGGCCAACCTTGAGGACCTAGTAGGCAGGTTCCCCAACCCTGATCTAAAACCAAATATAGTTTTCCTCTAAATCTTCTTCAAACTACACATATTCAGTTACCTCTATTGGCTTCCATATATATATATATGGCAGTTTCCAAACACTTTGCCACGTTGAATTCTCAACAAATTTTTTTATTACAATTTCCAAGTGACAAAAGTCAGTGTCATGGTTTGATCGTTTGATATGATTAAGAGATAAACTGTTTTGATTCTATATCTGTTCACATGGTGAATAAGGCTGATATTTGCAATATGGAAAAGTGATTAAGACCTAACCTCAAACAAATGACAACTCTCTAAAATATAACTTATCTGCAAAAGCACTTACTTGCCTATCCATGCAAACAATACTTTGTGCCAGACAAATATATACAAATTGTTTCAGGCATTTTACTGTCTTTATGTTTCAGGGACAAAGAACTATAGGAATCTAGGGTGTCTTTTTATAAAAATGATATAACTATTAAGAATGTTTTGTTTCTTGTTTAAATTAAATGCTGTTTTCCTGTTCTTCTGTTCAGTCATGCCAAAGATAAAGAGAATAGGTTCAAACCAGCATTGAACTGTTGAAAGTGACAGGACTGAGCCCTGAATAAATAAGACATTTGATGCTTGACATTAGAAATAGATCAGTACACAATTGCTTTGAGCCTCAATTCCTCAACTATGAATATGAAGACAATAACCTACCTGAGACTTATGATTTACTTTTTCAAAAATATGATCTGAAATACCACCAATCATAAACACTTCAAAATGCAAAGAACAGAAAAAAGCTAAAGAAACTTTGAACTATTGTGTGGTGGGTTTAAAATAGATTAAATCTGACATAATACTAATATACTTCTTTTCAGAATTTTTCTATTTTTCAAATGCATCACTTTCCCCTCTACATTATTAACAACACCCACCATTTTCCCCAAAACTGCCCCTCCCCCCAACCCTGGTCCCAATAACCAGTATAGTCAAGCAGAACCAATTCATTCATTGGTCTTGTTTGAAAATGCAAAACTCATTCTGCATCTCAAAGTCTACCGCCTCTCTCATCAAGAGATACAACGCACGCTTCACCATCAGTCTCCCAGAGGCAAGCCTGGCCAGCGCACTGATCAGAAGGAGGTCTTTCCAAGTTATTTATCTTTACATTATCGAGATCATTTTGTAAACTGTTTTCGTGGGCCTGTTCACTTCACTCTGTATCAGCTCTGACAAGCTTGGATTTCTGGTATGTCCTGTCATCATTAACAGCACAAGTGTATTACACCACATTAAAAGATCAAAATTGTCCAGCCATTCCCCAAGTGATAGACGACCCCTACTGTCCAGCAGCACCAATAAGTTTATCAACGTATCTCTATCCCACAGCTCCCCCACCCCCAACAAGTGTTCTATTCTTTTATCACTTTTGCCAATTTGACAAGTGAGGAAGGAACCTCAAAAGTTAGTTTAATTTGAAATTCTCATTATTAATGATTTAGAGCACTTTTTCATCTGATTGCTTTCAGCTTGCATTTCTTTCCTATTTAAAACAGCTGGATCCTTAACTTTAGGATCTAGCCTTAGCAACTGCTCTTTTTTGCCAACAGAGCTAAGTGCAGGGATAGGGGAAGGGTGGGAAAGATTTGGGGAGTGAGGCAAGGGCTGGTAGTCCCACTCTAAGTGTAGGATTGGAGCTACTGAGCCCTTGCAGACCGAACAGGAGCCTCCAATACTTTCATCAAGGTGGTACCACCCTCAGTGTGATGTGATGAATACATTGGGGAGGAGTTAGATGTGAGATTACTAAAGCTTCAGTAGCAGCAGATGTGTGCTTTGGTGTCCCATTAGGGAAAGGAAGAGGCACTAAAAAGGGTTCTGGTATCAATTTAGCAAACACTCATGTCATGAATTCTTTCCTGCAAGGCCAGTGTCTTGCTTTCATTAAGTGGGTTGGAGGAATTTACAATCCAGTACAGATCAGAGAGAAAGAGACCACCAATCCCAACTATTGGGCATTAGTGCACTCCCAAAAGCTTTATCTTGGCAAATAATCACCAAGGAGGATGCCCTGGATGCATGCTCTCTGCTGGGAGTGTTAAGTATATACATATGTCAGATCTTTTCCTTCCAAGAAAAGGATACTCAATAAATTATTTCATGTCATTCTCTAATCATTAGAAGATGAGACTGTCAAACTTGAGTCATGCATTTATTTGACATGCATTCTTTGGAGCAAGTTTAGAACTGATCTTCCAACAATTAAGTTACAGAAAACAAGGTAATCATTTCCCATTGATGTGTATCACATGAGATATCTCCTCTCTAGCTTTGTTAATGAGATTATTGCTTGGTTCTTCCTGTGGCATGAAATAAAACTGGGCTCCCCATCAAGAAAACCTTCTCTATAACTATCTACACCACAGAATTTTTTACAATTTTATTCTCTGTTTTGAACTTAAACATCAAAAGAGGATTTTCACATACATAATAGCAGAGCACAAGGGGTGGTTTACACACAAAACCATATTTTCTCCTTTAATATTCAGGATTGCGATTTTTGCGTTTCTTTTTTCAAAGTAATTTGTTTTCTATTTATTTAACAACATGACTAATTAACTGATCTGTACTTTCTCACTTGTGCTGATCTAAGAGTTTGGTAATATGCCATTTTCTCGTAGTGACTGCTTTGACTGTATTCCAAAAATCTTAACCCAGCCCAAGGGAGCAGAAAGAGCAATCAATTTGGTTTCCTTCAAATCAAAGCTGGTGTTCTTCTTTAATCCTGCAATACTGCCCCCTTCATTCTGCACCAGCTTGGAAGAACTGGCAGAAACCAAGAGCTAAAGCCCCTTTGTCCTGCAACAATTAATCTATCATCCACTCCTATCCCTAAGGCTTGCAAATTCCCATCACTTTTACTCTCCCCTCCATCCCTGTATTAATTACCAGCTACACAGGAGTAAACTGTCCCCCAATTTTCTTGTTGTCCCATCCCCCTTCTCTCTTCCTCAACCTAATCCCACATTTAGCCTTTATTTAAAAGTATGAAGTCTTTCTCCAAATGATTTTATAGTTATTACTGCATTCTTATCAATAAAGGATGTGTCTACTACTACTTCTACTCTTCTGCATTTGCTTTGAGGTTTTTATGCCTTAGCAGCACACTGGTTCATTTCTGTAAAGGAGCCATAAACAAAGGTAAGAAATATGTATAGTTTAACATGTATACGCCTTTCAACTGCTGTTTAGTACTCACCAGTGGCCTATCATTATTTAACTTTTAAAAAATTATCTTTGAGTCCTTAAATTTTTTCTTCTTCTATCTTGTGAAATTTGTCTAGTTCTAAAGTGAGTACACTAAATTATAACAGTCTTGTCTTCCATTTCCTCCTGTTATTTAACTCATCTGTCATGTACTTAGACAAAATGGCATGTTTTGATTTCATTTTCAAAATCTCATTTCATTTTTTCCCCTGACTTGTCCAGTTCCCTCTAGAATGTAGAAGCTGCTCTATGTATCTACCACAATTTATCTGGCTTCTGCCTCTCTCTGCCAATGACCCAATGCAGGTCAGCTGATGTAAGAAGCACCTTATAGATTTCTCTCTGCACGAGTACCAACCAGGAGGTAGTTCCAATCCCTGCTACATCCCAGAAATACCCTGAGTAGGTTTCAAGTATTTTGCTTGTCTCGGGCTTTGAGGTCCCCTAGTGCAAGATGCCCAGGGACTTAATTGCTTTCCACAGATAAGTCACCTGGGACAAACAAGTGAGGGACCTGGACCTGTTTTCTTCTTTTGTGGCTCCAAGGGGAGAGCTGGTTTCAGGACTTGGAGGGCCCTGAGGTATAGACAAGACCTATTCTGGAGTCCTTGTACTTTTTTTCCTGAAGCTATGCTTGTATTTAATTTGAAATCACTCTCTTCATCTGGGTTTACCTTTAGGAGTTCTCTTAACCCATAGTAATTAGTAATGTTGGATTAATCCCAAATCTCTCTTCCTTCTCTTAGCCAAATTCCTAGAAAAAACCATTTACATTCACTGCCTCCATACCCTCTCTTCTTCCTCCACAACCCCTTTCATGTTAGATGAACCTTTCATGTAACCACCTCTCCTAAAAATCTATTTAACTTTTCTCTGGACTCCAATCAAACCTAAATTAATGATAGTTGGTTACAACACTATAAAATTATGCAAGGATGATTTCTGAGAAAAGAATATATAATCAGAGTTCTTCATAGAATCTTAAGTACAATATCTAACCCCATAAGTAAACTGAATGACTGCACAAGTTCAAATTAATGAATTTATTAACTTATACCAAAAATTACATCTAATTAATGAGCAGCTAAACTTAATAAAATGCAGAGAAGACTTTTAAAGTCACTAACAATAAACCCAACTCTAAAATTTAGTAAGAAACTTACTTCACCACCTCAATTTAATAAATCTAATGAGATGGGGATAACAGTCTCCTGAACATTTTTTTCAGGGTTATTATGAGACCCCACCAGAACAGGTTATTTATAAAGTATCCCTGGCACTTAAAGAACTGTATAAATCGTAGATTTCATTTAACCACCCCAGTACAAAAGTCCAAGAGTCCATTCAACCAAGTAAATATTGGTTTCTTACCAAGTCCGTATGTTTTTCGGCCTTCACTGTGGGCAGCACGGAGCTGAGCCACCAAATCTGCACTGTCATAACCAGCATTGTCAGCTATAATCGTTGGCAGCTATACAGAGAAATGAGCAAAAAGTGAACACTTGCTTCACTATAAGAAAGTCTATTTGTCTTAATGAATTAACATACCTTCCTATAACCAGTAAGTTAAGAGCTTAGAAACACAAAATCCCTTCTCTCCCTAAACAGGACAGTCTTCCTTCTTAGTTATTACATGTCTTGTAATATTGATGAAAACACTGGCTACAATTTAAAAAACAACAAGAAAACACAATGCTACTCCCATAATACATGACTTACCATTCTCAAAGCTTTAGCAAAAGACTCCATTGCAACAGCTTCTTTGCCTGGCGTTCTGATGGCAAGTTCTGTAACAGCGTGGGCCATCAGCATCTCAGAACAACCTAAAAATTAGAGAAAAATTCCTACTATTCTTTTCTTTAAATACAGGGCCAATAAGTAATGAGTTTATCAGATGAAACCATCATTTAAAATATTTTGTAAAATAGTGTTGAAAAAAGTCAACAGAAATACATCTCCAACAAGATATACTTAAAAAAAAAAATGACATGCACAAATCTAATTGTTACAATTCTGAAGAAAACAACATAAAATACTTGGAAATAATATACACTACTTACCACCACCATAAACAGTTCTAGAATCTTTCACAGTCTGAGCAAGAACACAAAGAGCATCATGCAAAGATCTTTCTGCTTCATCCAGAATCTGCTGTGTGGCACCACGCAGTACAATGGTACAAGCCTCACCTAAGAATAAAAACAAAAGAATCAAATACTCTTTAAAAAAAAATTATTTTCCAAATGACATGTAAAAACAACTTTTAACACTGAGTTCCAAATTCTACGCCTCCTCTCACCCCTACCTAAGCCAATACAGGTCATACACGGGCAATTATGTGAAACATGGAAAACTCAAAACGAGACAAAGAAAGAAAAGAGAAGCTGGAGAGAGAGAAAGAGGGAAGGAAGAAGGAATGAAGGGAAAAACCCAATGCTTCAGCCTGTATTCAGATGCCACCAGTTCTTTCTTGGGAGACAGATAACATTTTTTCATTTTCAGTCCTTTAGAAGTATCTTGGGTTATTATATTGCTAGGAATAGTTAAGTCATTCACAGTTGTTCATCATGGTGTAACATTGTTGCCGACTGTGTACACTGTTTACCTAGTTCTGCTCATTTCACTCTGCATTAATTCATGTAAGTCTTTCCATGTTTTTCTGAAACCATACTACTTGTCATTTCTTACAGTACAAGAGTAATCCATTACAATCATATACTACAACTTGTTGAGTCATTCCCCAATTGATGGGCATTCTCTCAATTTCCAATTCTTTGCCACCACAAGGAAAGCTGCTATATTTTTGTATATATGGGTCTTAATCCCTTTCTTTTTTTACGATCTCTTTGGGATATAGACCTAGTAGCAATACTGCAGTTTTACAACAATTTCGGCATAGTTCAAAATTGCTCCCCAGAATGGTTAGACCAGATCACAACTCTGGTCAACAATGTATTGGTTGTCCCAGTTTTCTCACCCACCCTCAAATTTGTCCTTTTCCTTTTCTATCATTATTAGCCAATCTGATATGTATGAAACGTTACACCAGAGTTGGCTTAATGTGAATGTCTCTAATCAATAGTATTTGAGAATATTTTTTCATGTGATTTGTGAAAACTGCCTGTTATTATCAGTGGACCATTTAACAATTGGAGAACGACTTGTCTTCTAATAAATTTGACTCAGTTCTCTATATATTTGAGAAATGAGGCCTTTCTCAGAGATATTTGCTGGAAATTTTCCCCCCAGTTTTCTAATTTTCTTCTAATTTTGGTTGCATTAGTTCTGTTTGTGCAAAAACTTTTAAATTTTATATAATCAAAATATAAATAAAATTATATTTTATGTAATCAAAATTATCCATGTAATGCTCGCTTGCTCTCTCGTTTGGTTCTAAATTCTTCTCTTCTCCATAGAACTGACAGGTAAATTATTCCATGCTGTATTATCCTTTTAGTCAACCCCATTTTGACATTATGTTGGTATATGGTGTAAGATGTAGGTCTATACCTAGTTTCTGCCATACTGTTTTCTGGTTTTTCTAGCAGTGTTTGTCAAATAGTGAGTTTCTGTCCCCAAATTCTGGATCTTTGGGTTTATCAAACATTCTATTACTATGGTCATTTACTACCATGTACCATGTACCTAAACCATTGTACTGATCCACCGCTCCAATTTCTTAGCTGGTACTAGACTGTTTTGATGTTCATAGCAATAATCACCATTATAATACAATGTGAAATTTGGTACAGCTATGCCACCTTCCTTCGTTTTTTTTGTTGATTTCCCTGTTATTCTTAACCTTTTGTTCTTTCAGATGAATTTTGCTCTTATTTTTTCTAGCTCTATAAAGATATTTTTGGGTAGTTTGATTGTATGACATTGAATAAGTAGTACCAAAGTCAAATAGAGACTGATCCAGTAAACCTGGGGGCCACTTGGAAAGCCACATATTAATATTACTTATATTCCATTGCATTTTTATTTATTTTGTTAAACATTTCCCAATTACATTTTAAACTGGTTCTACTCTACTCAGAAGTGTGGCAGGTTGCAATGTGACCTACCGGCAATGTGTCTGACACCTTTGGTCTTAATTGTAAGTCTGCTGGGTTTTTTTTTTGAGATTGAGCTCAAACAGACAATTAAGAATTTCCCCATCTGATTTATACCAAAAATTACATCTAATTAATGAACAGCTAAACTTAATAAAATGCAAAGACTTTTAAAGTCACTAACAATAAACCCAACTCTAAAATATAGTAAGAAACTTACTTCACCACCTCAAGCATTGCCACCTCTAAGATCTTTCTTCTTTTATTTCCTTTCACATCTACTTAAACTTTGGATCAAAAGTCCCATCTGAAAGTTACCCTTAACCCACAAGATTTTAGACTAACCCAGTCCAAAGCATACATCTTCACAGCTGTTCATCCAGAAACAAGTTTTTCAATCTCTCATAGCTAAGTTTGAGGCAAAAACTAAGATTAAACAAAGCCCCTGGGTTCCTTCTCCCTGATTTCCACATGGAAAAAAAAGCTGCTTCCCAAAGAGGAAAGTGCTAATGTTCTACTCTATTTTATGGAAGAAAAGTTCTCATTCATTCCCTTTTTCATTCTTATCTCAAACTTAGCACTCAAAGTTTAAAATATCCCTACCCCTTTTGGCAGCACAGAAAATAGAACTAGTGCTGTAGCAGACTGAACACTGGGCCTGAAGTAAAAGCAGAGCATCACTCCTGGACTCAGAACTGGGATGATCTGAGTTCAAATCCTATCTGTGTGATAGGATTGAAACTGGGCTTCAGTTTCCTCCTTTGTAAAACGGGAATAACAGAACATTTCTCATAGGATTTCTGTGAGAATCAAACTAGCAAATATGTAAAGCTCCTTGTAAACCTAAAAATCCTATATGAATGTTAGCTATTACGACTATAAACAGTGTTTAAGAAATAGTATTATCAACAGCAAAACTTGTTTATCCAGCTTGCAGGAAAAAATATAAGAGATGACTTATTAATTATATAACTGAACGACAATTTCTAATAAGCTAATCAGAGCAATGATCTTTGCATTGTCGTGCAGACAGCCCACGTAAGGTACTCTCCAAAGACAAACACTTAGTAAAATGGAACATTTCAATCATTGGTTCTTCTGATAGACAAGTAATTAAAACAGATATGGTTTTATTAATGGAAATGAAACATTAACAGCTGCCTTGCTAACTGCACTCCAAGGACAGTGAAGGCTTTTCTATCTGGCCCAACAGGTGCAAACTCCTATATATTGCCTTAATCTATGTTGAGAACAGAGATTATCTCTGCTTTTCTATTTGTATCCCCAACATTTACTATAGTGCTTTATACAATAACCAGTTATTTTTTAAATCATTCATCCCCAACACATATTTAGTGATGTCTAAAATCAGTGAATATCTAGAAAGTCAGGAGTAAATGCAGATTTCTTAAAACTAGAAGATGTACAATAGCAAAAATGGACATTTATAATAAAAAATCTTCCCTCTGAACATATTCAAGTGTGAGAAATCAAGTTATTTAAACTCTCTGGGCTTCAGTATCCTTTCTTTAAGCCATCTTTAAGATGAAGGGAATCATACTAAATTGTTTCTAAAGTTTCTTTCAGCTCCAACACTGTTTCAGTTTATGGTGAACTATATATAACTAGCATGGTAACAGAATGGAGGAAGGAGAAAGGGAAAAGGAGTTAAGAGTCCAAGAGAGGATTCACTTTCACTAGGGGAAACTTACTGCTAAATTAAGCTATTCTATACTTCAAAAACCTAAGGGCAAATTGTAAGTACAGTTTCGATGCAATATTCATTCATATCTTTGCCAAAATCCCAAGATACTTCAGCACAGTTACAACTAACCAAAAAATGATGTGGGGGGGGTTCAAAAAAAAAATAATGTCAGAGGTATCTTTGTAGGACCTCAGCTACCAAATAGCCTCTTTGCTCAGGGGCCCTCGAAAGAATCCAATAGTAAAAATCTTCAATTATGCCAGGACCTACAAAATGGGAGAATGATATCAAGATGGGCAAGCTGAAAACTAAAGGAAACTGACCATCAGCGTAACTCACTGTGGTAAATGGGACAACCAGTAAGTCTTAGTTCTAGTTCTAGGCTAGTTCTTTCTCTCTATCTTTGCAGAGCAGCGACTGTCCCCAATATACCAAAAATAGACACTTTTTTCTTTCAAACCATAACAGAAGATATGTGAGGTCCTGAAAAAGTTCGAGACCTTTTTGAAGTACATACTATTTATGCTACTGGCAATAAGGTACAAAAAAAGAACATAAATTTTTAAATCAAGAGGAGCTGATTAAATTTTTGACTGTGGCACTATTGCTCCAATTTCCTTATTTCTATAAAGGAGCTGGAGAGAGATTGGACTATTTGTTCTCTCTTCTAGTACTAAATTCTAGAACACATCCTAAAGCAATTTGTTATAAGCATACTGTTTATTGCATACAATATTCAAAGGATCCATGACTTCATCAGGGAAGGTACTTTCTCTTTGAAACAGAATACAGTCCTTCATCTTAGGCTTTTAAATTGCATTGACTGAAAAAATTTATCACCTTGTGACCAACCTGAAGATGATGAGACTCAAGAAGACCTGAACTCAACTAACTGTGTGACTACAGACAAATCTCAAATGACTTCCTTTTCTGTAAAACAATACAGTTCTTACTTCACATAAATTCGCATTATACAAATTTGATGCTCTAGGCATAGGCTTCAGCTTCACAGTGCCCTGGGCCTTGAAGCTGCTCTGAGTTACGGAATAAGACAACACCATGTGGAGCCCCTTAAGGAGATGGGGAGGTCTGGATCTGCGGAAAGGTCCACTGACATGAAGTGAGAACTGGTTGTACCTGTATATTGACCCTACAGAGTTTTGGTGAGGGCAAAAATGAGAGAATGTACATAAAATGCTTTACAAACCTTAAAGCACATAAAATGTCACTTATTTAACAAATAATGAAGTTCATGTGTTCCTAAATGATCAAGAAAATATTTTCCATTATATTCTTTATACAGGAAAGTGGTTTTTATATGTTTTAAAAACATAGATTCTTAACGTAAGGTCAACGAATTTTTATGTTCTAATAGTTTTAGTCCAACACAATTAGTTTCCTTTGTAATCTTGTGTCTTTTATGCATTTAAAAACATGATTCTGAGGAGTCCACAGGTTTCACTACACTACCAAAGAAGTCCAGGACACAAAAAAGGTTAAAACTCTTGGTTATGAAAGATAATCAAAAAAGGTTAACCATCAATTAATTTCAGCTGCCTGGAAAACTAAAAAAAAATTAGGTAATTACCCCAAGTAATTGTATGCACAAAGGGCTTTAAAACTGCCTTACACTTTAACACAAAGCATATGTAACCACAACACCTTAACTTCTATAAGATCCTCTGATTACACTCTTAGAACATATACATTACCCAGTGCTACTCCCGAAAAGTGGATGAGCTTGTCTTCTCCAATCATAACCTCTTCAATAAGTTTGCAGCTTCCCAGCTTCACCAGTTCTGGGTGATCAAAAGTGGAGGCGATCTCACCACCTATAAATGTAAATGTGCACTGATTCAATGCATGGCAGGTCGAGCCCTCCCAAATGTGACCCATCACAACAAGAAGTGTCATCAGTGATCCCAGCAGCCCCTCAGTCCTCCTCCTTTCCTGGCCGTTGGGAAACCTTGGACACTGTTCTTTATCCTTCCTCCACACCCCATTCTGCCCAGGCTTTCCCGACCCTGCTCATACTTCTATTTCCTCTCCACTAGAAACTCCTGACAGCCTGTCCCAGGACCTGCTCTCTACCATTTCACCAGTCCCCTGAGATTGAAGCATCACCTGAAAGCAGGATGCCCAGGTCTGCATGGCCAGCCCCAGCCTCTTTATCCTGAACTCCATTTCCACATCACCAACTACCTACTGGACATTTACAAGTGGTCTTCCCAGAGGCATCCCAAGCTTGACATGTCTAAAACAGAACTCACTATCTTTCCTGCCAAGCCTACTCATCTTCCTTACATCCTTATTTCCTTCAAAAACAATAAAATCATCCTTTTAAAGTCACTCAAAGCTGGTAAACCAACCTCAGTGTCATCTTCAACCTCTCACTCTCCATCTCCCAAATCTAATCAGCTGCCAAGTCTTGTCAATTCTACCCCCGCATCTCTCTGATCACCCCCTTCCCAATCCTCTTATGCTTAACAAGGTCAGGCCTCTCACCAGGACTCTGTAGCAACTTCTTTATTGGCCCTCCTAATGGGAAGCAACTGATGGCAAAGTGGTTAGAAGTAATGCTCCTAGAGTCGAAAGAGTTGAGTTCAAATCCAACCTCAGACACTTATTAGCTGGGTGACCCTGGGCAAGTCACTTAATCTGACTCAGCTTTCTCATCTGTAAAATGGGGATAATAATAGCACCAACCTGTTGGTGCTACTGAGGTGCTGAGTAGTGCTGAGAGGATCAAATGAAATAACATTTCTAAAAAGTTCTTAAACACAGTTATCTAACATAATAGGCATGATACATAAGCTTATTCCCTTCCCCACCTAATCTTTCCCTTTCCAATAAACCCTTCTCATACATCTTAAATCAATAGTTCTCAAACTTCAGTGCAGAGACCCCTGGGTGTTTCCAAAACCCTTTCAAGAAGGTCCAGGAAGTCAAAACTATTTTCACAAAATATTTAGATGTTTCAAATTTAACTTAATTATCAATAAATAAAACCCACCAAAGCTGGGGGGCCTCAATAATTTTAAGAGTAAAAAGGGGTCCTACAACTAAAAATTTGAGAATCATTAGGCTCAGTGGTATCTCTAAAAATACAGATGTAGTAAGCATGTCACTCTACTAACTCAAAAACTTCCAGCGGTTCTCAATAGTGAGCCTAGCTAGGATTTTTATCCTAGATCGAAGTATTTGTTAATAAGCTCCTCTTACATTCAAGACACTGACAACCTTTCACAACCTGGCACCAATCTTTTCTTTGATGGTTATTCCATATTACCCCCCTCTTCACATACTTCACAATGCAATCAAACTGGCTACCTACTGTTCCTCACACCCAGCCTTCTGTCTCTTCTCAACCCTTGGGCGTGGACAAACCCTCTTCCTTTCCCAACATGCTCCTTGTAGAATGCATAGCCTCCTTCAAAAGTCAGCTTACGGGAACCTCTCACATTTGGCCTCTGCTAACCCTAGCTACTACGTACCTCCAAAACAAAACTATTTCCAGTTTTTCTTTGTATTTTATGCTTCTTCACATGCAGATATCATCTCCTTTGACACAATATAAGTTCCTTAAGGCCAATGATGATTTTAGTCTTTGTAAATTCAACATCTGGCACAGTGCTAGATATATAGTATGACTATTAATAAGGGCTTACTGATTGTTTATTTATTTCCCCTGAATCCAATACTGATACTAGACTTTTTAGAACAAGTAAATTTAATGCATTTGGAATTTAATATAATCACCTATTTATACATAGGTGATTCCTTGCTTCCTTCTAATTCAATAAACATGAAATGTCTATTGTACCTGACTGTGCCAAGAACTGAGTATGTACAATAATCAAAAATGAACACTTCCTGTTCTCTAGGACCTTACATTCTCCTTGGGTAATACATGTATACATGTAAGTAAATACAACATAATTCAAGGACACAGAATGCATTAAATGAGGCCTTCCAAAGAAGTGAAGACATCTGAACTTAGACCTGAAAGAAATTGGGCATTCTAAATGGTAAGAAACTGGGGAAATGGGGTGGGGAGATACATGCAGGCAGAATTCACCCAGAGAATTAAAAACAAATTTAAAAAACATAAAAAACATAAAAGTGAACCGTCCCTTAAAAGATTATAATAGAGTCCAAATATACATACAAATGTCTTTGTTTTCCATATCTGTACTGCTGATGCTACCACAGACAACTGAGAAATGACGTTTAAATCTTAATCCATACCTCTACTTTCAGGAATTTTCAAGCATGTATTCAGAAATAAATATTTGTTGAATGATTAAAACAAAACATGAATAAAGTTCAATGTCTTTTCCTTACCTGTAACAAGGGCTAGGCGTTCCACACCTGCAAAGTCTGCATGTTCGATTGCCATGACACCAGCAGCACCAAATAACTGTTCAGGGTAATTATAAATCAGCTGCCTACAAACAAAAGAAAATCATGCTTAAAAAAAAAAACAAACTCCTTACATTTACACAAGCATCGAATCACAATTATATAAAATGTACCCATACCAGAACCAAAACAAACTATACTTATAATGAATATGTACTTTTTCACAAGTCACCAAATATTTGACCTACAACTAAATGTGGGTTTCTCAAAGACATTGAATGACACTTTACTTTCTTCCTAAGACACACTGCTTACCTTAGGCGATAAAATACAAAATCCTCCAATATCAATTCTTTGTTGAAAGACGCCCTTCATTTTTTATATTCTTCCTCTACATATTCTCATTTTCCCGTGTAATTTCAAGTATGAACTAGAGCTGTAACCATACTCTTAATTCAATTATCACCATTTAACACATTTAAAGTTTTCCTCCTAAGCCTTCAATTTCCATCAATAAGGAACCTTCAACGCATGAAATCACGGCAATACGCTGGTAACACGAGGGCTGTATCCTAACTGCCTGTTTGCCTGACTTAGGGTGTAACGTTCAGTTATTCCTTCCAGAGCACAACTTTCCCCACTGAGGTTTTTCTCTCTATACACATGAAGGCCGGCAGAAGACAGTAAAAGTTTAGAAACTCAGAAATGCATAAAATGTATGTAAAGTAGTCCACATCAACATGTTTTTTCTTAATACTATAAATACACCCAAATTTTACAATAAGGTATTGTCAACACCTCGTAAAAGAAAAAAATTGTATTTCTTCTCTGGTATGATGGGAGGGCCCCGAATCTTTTTTTGCAAATTTTCCAGATCACAGGGTGTTCCTACACCCCTAGTCCCCACAATGTGGAAGGGATGACTGTAGAGATTATGAAGTTGGTGAAATAACGACTGGTCCTTCAAATCAAATACAAACCTGTTGATAAAGCAATTTATTCCATGCTTCAAAATGCGGTCAACTTTCTCCTTCATTTTTTCTTTTTCAGCCTGTTCTATTTCTGCAACCTTTGCTGTAGAGTCAACTCTTACTCGGGAACCAAATATCTAAGTAAAAAGGAAACAAAGTTACTTGGATTATAAATTTCAAAGCATTATAAATGACAACTTTTATAAATGTAAATCACATACTTTTATTTTGTCTGTGTCCATCCCAGTATTTGCAATAAGAATTTTTGCATTTTCAATTCGCTTTGGTTGGTTTACTCCAATTTTCTTATCCAACAAAAAACCTAAATTGAAAAAAGCAAAAGGTGGTTGGTTTGACTTCATGATGACTCTTGGATTCTACAGCTCTGATTACCTGTTCTTTAAAGTGAATCACAGTCCCACCATTTCAGAAATCTGTTTGAGAATAAATGCACTCCTTTTTGTGTATACCAAGCTAATACTGAGCGTAGTACCAGCTGAGAAGGGGCACAAATGACTGGCTTAGCGCTTCATTAAGTGTCATAATGCCACTTTAAATAGGATTCAGTACCCAACTTTAAGCTATTAAATGAGTACTACAGGTTTCACAGAGAAATATATCTCAACTCTGGAAAAAAAAAAAAAGGTTACTATATTCTTAACCTGACAAATTGCAAGGCAAATTACAATTCTTTTCAAAGGTTTATTATATCCACAGAAATCATGGAACATTAAGTAATCAGCATCTAACCCAAGACTTTCTTTATAATATGACAAACACAGAATACCTTCATCTAAATAGGAATCTGCCAGACTTCCTCCCAGTTTCTTGATGATGTGTATAGCTTCAAGATTACCAGATCCTTTCAGTCTAAGAACAGCTTCTACAGCTAACTTAGTAAAGTGGTCTTTGTGATGAGTTAGGAGCTTTGAGGACAATGTGGTTCCAGCAATGTTTATTAAATCTTCACGGAATGCAACTTCATCATAACTAAATGAAAAAAAAGCATAAATGAAAACCACCTGTCATTTTCCAAGGAATATTTTTCAAAACTCATTTTGCTTTTCATATAGTACGTATCCCCCCACTTAATTACCAAAAGGATTATTTATGCTTCATATCATTAAATGCTGATTTAAAGAAAACATTTTAAAGTACGAACCCATGATCAACTGTAGATAACAACAAAGCCTCTCTTGCTGCTTTTGTAGCTTCTCTCCAACCAGCAATAATGGTTTGAGGATGAATTTTTTTTGCAACCAAAGTCTCTGCTTCCTTAATAAATTAAAAAAAAAAAAGCTTAATAATAACCTCAGTTACTCTGGCAAAGTTTTTTTCCCTTTTCCTTAGGTGAAGAGAACATTCAATTTTGGTTAGCTTCTCATATTAAAATAACACAGCAGCCAAAACGTTAAATTTAAAAGTATTGTTTGTATTTTCCTCCTTGGATCTATGGTTTCATTGGTCTAGGGGAGCTTCCAAAGTGTAAACTCTCTTGTCAAAGCAGATACTGCAATTCAGTCTTATAGATCAGGTTAAGTGATTTTTCCATAGAGCCATGTGTCATAGGCAGAACTTGAATCCAGGCAGGTCATCTTGGCAGGCTCTCTATTCACTACATTAAGCTGCAATCATATATCCACTTACAGCACAACAGAAATTACTAAGACTGGACTTTCTTACCCTTAACAACTCAGCTGCTAACACAGTTACAGAGGTAGTACCATCACCAACTTCATCATCTTGAACCCTTGACATATCTGAAAAAAAAAAAATTAACTCATTTACCTCACTTGAAAATTCTTAATTTATCTGTATTTTTTTTTTAAAAAAGAATGTTTTGGATGTGCCTCCTAAATCTGACCCACTGCCTAAGTCCTTCACATCTTGCAACCGACCTTGCATTTATTACTAAAATGCAATAAGCAATTTTTACCATCAACACCTATAAACTATCCCTAAGATGTAGAGAACTGTGCACAAAATAACTCACATTTGCCACCCCCGAGAAGCTTAAATTCTAGACCTTATCTTACGGATCTATATTAAATCTAACTAACATTTATAAAACATTTTATGTCCAGGGAAGTAGCTACTAAGGTACTAGAGACACAAAGATGAAAAAAACCTTAGTCTCTGACCGCAGAACTTACATTACAGTCCACTGGAAAAGTACCATACATATAAAAGGTAATATGAAGATGCTATGAAATAATACAAAGTAGTTTTGAGAACACTACTAAGAACAATAGGTGAGACTGAGAAATGAATGCTTCAAGTAGGAAGTAGCACAGGCACTGTTCTTTAAAGGAAACTTCAGAGATTACAGAAAGTGAAGAACTGCATCCCAGACTCTGAAGAGAGGCACTTAAGGGATGGAACTTACGTCTGCCAACAAACCAACCTTACTAGAGTGTAGACTACACAAAGAAGAGTACATGCAACATGAAAAGACTGATGCAAATCAGACTGTAACAGAGGCTTAAATGCCAGGCTGAGCTTTCTGCATCTTATCCTAGAAAGAGGATGATGGGGAACAGAAGATCTCCATGCAAACTGTCTTGCCTGTTACTCATTAGCATTAAACTGTTATACTGACGGATACTGCCCTCTCTCAAAATACCTCATATTTGTTTATTATATACTTACTACGTGCTTGTCTCCTGTTAGAACATAAATTACTTGAGAAAAGATCATTTCAATCTTTTGTTTGTATGCCCACCATCTTGCATGTTGTAGGTGGTAAACAAAATCTTGTTGATAAATGCTCAAAAAAAGAGAGAAGACATTTCATAGGAGTCATAGTCAAAATATTGTCCAAAGTTTTCTCCAGACTCACCAACTAAAACTTTGGCTGCTGGGTTGTCCACACCAATAGATTTTAAAATGGTTGCACCATCATTGGTGACCATAAGTGAAGCATCTCTTCCACTGCTTAGAAGAATTTTGTCCTGGAGGGAACAGATTTCGTTTATAGCTCACCCAAACGAACAAACCCATGTCCTTTACTTTCAAACATGAAGGCAAAAATACTTTTTAGATAATAATAATAAAATAGATAATATTTAGATAATAAAAAGTCTTTTCAACAGTGTTTTAATAGTATATAACTTTTTATGAACACACTCTTGCGTCACAAAACCCACCACCTATTCAATTTAAACTACCATTGTCCTTCTGCTATTTTTCTTACCATGCCCTTGGGTCCTAAAGTGCTCTTCACCAAGTCTCCAATGGCGATGGCACCGATAAAAGACGACTACGATTTAGAAGAGAAACCACAGATTAGCAGGAATAACCAGCGATCCTGCAGAAGACAGGACGGCACGAGGGGGGCGGCAGAGACTCACCAAGCGGGCTGTTTCCGCCCTTTCTTCATCGGCGCCGGCCTTGAAGATGTTCACAGGAGCAAGCGAGAGGGATGCCTGCGAACAGAAGCCGGCACCGGGCGCCGTGAGACTTTGTAGATAGGCACGGGGAAATGCAGAATGTATGATTACGCAAAGGGTGAAACGTTTTATATGAGGAATAGTTAGATGCACATGGAGAAAATGGGCATACATGTGTTTACGTATATTTCTGTCGGCTGAAAACACGAACTTTGACATGTTTTCCCGCACACAGACCCACGTTTATTAAGCAAACGCGCAGCAGCGGCCCGCCACCTTCATCAGGGGCCGCCGCTCATTACAGAATCAGGCTTTTTACGCTGCGAAGCTTTAAGATGTCGCCAGCGGGAGAGGAGAGCGGGGCGGCTGCGGGTCCTCCCCGGCGAGGCGGGGGGGGGGGGGGGGGGGGGGGGCACCTAGCTCGAAGGCCGGCTCGTACAGCGCCGTCCACCAGGTTTTCCCGGGAGGAGAGAGAAGCATAAGAAGTGAAACAGCGCCGGGTACGACGCGAAGCGCCCCACAGACGTGGGGCCCGCAGCGCGGCCCGGGGGGAGGCCCGGAGAGAGGCGCCCCGCTCCGCAGGCCCCGCCTCCCGCACACACGCCGCGCTAGAAATTTCTTTCCCCCAGGCCCGGCCCAGCCGCGCAGCCCGGCCAGTGGGGGAGGGAGCGCCGGGCCGCCCCCTCGGGCCAAGAAGCCGCCGCCCCGCGCCCCACAGCGCGGACCCGTTCGGCGAGCAAGGCCCGAGGCGGCCGGGCCGCGCCTGGAGCGGGCCCCGAGATAGGCCACACGGCCCGCCCCGGCCCGGCGGCCATGTGCGGGGAGGCTCCGGGCCCGCGTGGGTCGCAGAAAGAGAGGGAGGCGATGGGGGCGGGGGCCGCGCGGGAGTCCAGGCCTTCCCCGAGAGGGGGTGGCGGAGCCAAGTCGGGGCCTCACCATGATTCCGAAATCGCGGCGACCACTTCTCAGACCCGCTCACAGTCCGCCCGTGTCAGGTCTCTGGGACAGGAGGACGAGACGGACGTGACGTGCCGGAAGCCGCCGGAAAAGGAGCGGCAGCTTGCGCGCGCGGCTCCCCTCCGTGCCGGCTACGGCCATTAATAAGGCCTTGCCCCTCGACCAACCCACGCAGAGAAGAGAGGGGAGGAAAGGCGGGGCTAAGGGCGACATCTTTAAGTGAGGCATTATGGGATTTGGAGTCTGACGGCCGGGGGACAAAGGGAAACCTTGCTTGGCAATTGCTATAGCAGCAGGGTTGGGGCGGAGAAGGGCGCTCATTGGTAGATCTCTCCCGAGAGGCTCCGCCCACCGCCCGCCTGTCCAGCCTTCTGCGCACGGGCTGAAGAAAAGAAAAAAAGTTACTGTAACGTTTGGGCACAAAATCCCGCACTGTCAGTGAACCACCACCCCGACCACTCCCTGAAACAAAAACTGCTGGTTAACAGATTTGCTTTATTTGCACTTTTCCTAGCGATGATCTGGGGTACAAATGCCATAGGATTTTTCCGCAGGGTTATTTTTATATAGACAAGCAGCGAAATCCAATGACGTCAGCACACATTTATTATGCGCCTTTTACGCACCAGGCACTCTGCTAGGCACAGGAGATTACAAAGAAAAGCAAAGACAAGGTCCCTGCCTCACCGAGCTCATTCTCATGGGGGAGGCGACATGCAAATAACTATGCGCATGCAGAAAGGGACTACCAGCTGGTGTCAGTCAACGAGCATTTATTGAGCACCTACGATGTACGTAGTGGGGGGGGCAGCTAGGTGGCCCAGTGGATTCAAGGGCAGAAGCTGGAGTTAGGAAGTCATCTTTCTGGGTTCAAATCTGGCCTCAGACACTTACTTAGCTGTGTGAACCTGGGCAGGTCACTTCTTTCCACCTACCCTGTTTGCCTCAGTTTCCTCATCTGTAAGATGAGCTGGAGAAGGAAATGGTATCTCCAGTATCTCTGCCAGAAAAATTCCAAATGGGGTCCCAAAGAATCATGCAGGATTGAATACTATAATGTCATAATTATATAACAATTCTACATAAATAATACATGTATGAATCTAATTGTATATTACATATAAATAATTATGGAAATAATAAATATAACAATAGAAGAAATAGATACAAGAATTACTAGTAGTACCGGTCAACAAGCATTTATTAAGCACCTACTATATGAAAGGCACTGTGCTTGCCACTGGAGATACCAAGAAAGGCAAAAGGTACTTGCTCTTAAGGATTTCAGTTTGATGGGGGAGACAGCTGTGCATAAACAAAATATATATATACATATGTGTACACATGTATGTCTATATACAGATATACCCATATCCATACATATATGGGGAGAGACAGAGACAGAGAATCAACATTGGGAAGGCACTAAGATTAAGGACTGAGAAAGGCTTCTTGCAAGAAAAAAGATGAGGAGGGAGGCTAAGATAGGAAGAGTTTTAAAAGGCAAACAGAAGATTTCATATATGATCCTGGGGGTCATTGGGAGCCACTAGAATTTACTGAATAGGAGAAGGTGTGTGTGTGTGTGTGTGTGTGTGTGTGTGTGTGTGTGTGTGTGTGTGTGTGTGTGTGTGTGCATGCGTGCGTGTGTGTGTGTGTCACCTAACCAGACCGGCATTTTAGGAAGATTACCTTGACAGTACATTGGAGTACGCAGTACAAAGGGGGAAATGCTCACTCTATTCTAATTCAATATGGTAACAAAATATAGGAGGAATACATAGGAGTAGGGAAAGGAAAAAGGAACAAAAAAAAATGGAATAAGTTTTTATAAAGCACCTACTATGTGTCAGGCACTGTGCCAAAAGCTTCACAAATATCCCTCACAACAACTCCGTGAGAGTTGGTGCTTTTATTATCCCCACTTTACAGTTGAAGAAACCAAAGTATAAAGAATTTAAGCAATTTCCCCAGAGGAAAGAAGCTAGTAAATGTCTGAGGCTAGATTTGAACTGAGGTTTTCCTGACTCCAGGCCCAGCACTCTATCCACTACTCCACCTAGTAGAAATATTAGTCCAAACAGGATACAGAGTATAGGGAGTTTTTTGCACATAAAAATCATCATACTCTTTGCTTTCCCAACAAACTACAATAGTTTTGCGATTGCTTAAAACTAAAATGGAGTTACTTAGATGCATAATTAAACTTCATTTCAGTGACTTCCAATAAAAAGAAAATTCTGCAAAAACTGTCTAGTATAGTCTATTATAATACAAAATTTAAGAGACTGACTGTACACGTAACTTTCTACTTTTACATTTGACTTTTTTTTAACAGTATATTTCAACCTCAGTCATTGGGAACCAGTTGGAAGCCCGGTGCCTAGAACTGACAAGCACAAAGGAAATACCAAAATAAAAAAAAAAATCCCAAACCAAACTGCACTTCTTGAGGTCATAGGACAAAAAAGAGCAGAAGTAGGTGGTCCTTTCCCCTCCTCCACCCCAGCCAATTAATTTCATGTTGCTCCCCCTATGGGTAAACTCAGATCTTTACCCTTTCTGGGTACCTGCGTTAAAAATAGTGTGACTGTACCAGTCTCCTGGTTTTAAAGACAGCCTGTAAGTCATTGGAAAGAGGCTATTTCCATCCATGGGGTGGGGTAATGCAGAAAGTCTTCTCCTAGAAGCTGGTCCCTAGATCTTAGGTAAAATATGGGCATGCTCCAAAACCTGTTACATAAGCATTTCTTTTATAGTGGAGGAAATAAGTAGCTGTCCAATACCTGATCTAAATAAAATGTGAATTCCTTAAAAGTAGGGCCTGGCACATTTTTCTATATATATCCCTAATACTTAGCAGTTGTTAGTATTTAGTAAACACTTAATAAATGATTTTCCATTCCATTTCATCTACTTTATACATTAAATATCTTTCTAGTGCCTTTTGGAAAGAACCTATCTCTTAAGTGATATCTCCCAGGTGTCTGGGTTAAGAGTCTAAAGCAGGGGTGGGGAACCTATAGTCTTTGAGGCCACATGTGGCCTTCGGTGCAGCCTTTTGACTGAATCCAAATTTTACAGAACAAATTCTTTTATTAAGGGGATTTGTTCTATGAAGTTTGGATTCAATCAAAGGGCTGCATTTGAGTACATAGTCTTCAAGGACATGTAGCCTTGAAACTGCAGCTTCCCCACCACTGATCTGAGATAGAAATCATCTAACTTTAAAAAAACAGGAAGTCATCAAATTTTATACACTCTAGGTTACTGAGTTGACTTAGATTCCTGGGAGAATTTAATAACAGCTCATTAAAGATGTTGCTGAACAACTGGAAAGGGAAAGGGTGATAACAGAGAGAAAGAGCATGACCCCTCTCAAGAAGGTAATAGTGCTGATTGTGTGTGAGAAGTGTGTGTTCATCCTTCATTGCCAAAGAAAACCATGCCATCAGAGAAATAATGACATGACTTGCACTTGACTGTTTTGAGTGAGGGAGGGCTGTGCAGGTCACCAGCCTCACTTCTCCTCCAGAGCCATCTGAATCCAGTGACCAGATATTCATCAGGATGACTGGAGATGACCCAGGATGAGGCAACTGAGGTTAAGTGACTTTCCGAAGGTCACACAGCTGGTGAGTGTGAAGTGTCTGAGGTGAGATTGGAACTCAGGTCCTCCTGACTCCTGCACTGGTGCTCTATCCACTGCACCACCTAGCTGCCTATCAGTGCTGATACAGGGACAGGGGAAACCAAGAAAAGTCTTGAGGAAAAGGTGGTACCTGAGCTTTGTTCTGAAGGAAGAAGGCAGAGATTCTGTGAGCTGGAGAAGTGAGATATCAGAGAAAAGGCACCACTTGTGCATGGAAAAACATAGAAGGTAGGAGAGAGGAACTGGAATGCCCTGGATTAGGAATAGCTAGCAAGTCTATCTGAGTGAGACAGTGAAGCAGTGTGAAAAGAGTGAAAAAGTTACATTATTCTGTATTAAGAGGGGTAAAGGAGGTTTTTTTTCCAAAACCAGAAAACAATTTGTGAAGTCAACCTGATGAGATTACAGGACAGCCACATGATGAAAGGAACTGACTTCCAACTCAAGAACATGAATGAAAAAAGCCTTTATTAAGTGCTCATATGCTAAGTATTATTCTAAATGCTACGGAGCAAACAGGTATAGAACTTTTTTTTTTGTTTTCTTGACAAAGGAGAAAAAACCTTGATGCTGGAAATGGAAGAACAAAAATGATTATCAGAAAGATGACATCCAAAATAAACAGGTAAGAGAATACCTCCCTGCCCTTAATGAAGGACATCCTTGGGTTCTAAAACTGGCAGTGAGATTGAGACTATTGGAGATACTTGCAAGAGCATGAAAAAAAGGGAAAGTACCACAAGACTGGAGGCCAAATGTCCAAAAAAAGGGAAGAGAATACATTCGATAAATTATAATCTAGTGAACTTGACTGTATAAGACCTTGGAAAGCTCTAGAACAGATCATTTAAAGAGATGGTTGCTAATATCTAGAAAGAAAGTCATAATGGCAGAGAACCAACATGGCTTCATCAAAAAATAGCACAAGCCAGACTAACCTCATTTCCTTTCTTGACAATATTACTAAATTAGTAGGTGAGGGCTGCAGCTATCATTGCACTACATAAAATATCTTACACTATTCTTTGTGGAGAAAATGGAGAGAAATGGATTAGGCAATGAACATTTTGATGCCTGAAAATAGTAAGAAAAGAACTTTGCATTAAAAACGGCTAAAATAGGAGTTTAAAGAAAGTTTACCAAAGGGATCTGGTGGTTTTGGAAAGAAAATAAACTCTCATAAAAACAAATCACCTGAATGTCTCATTTTTATGTGAACAGTTTGAAGGTTTAAAGGGGCAAAAAAGGAATCTATTAAAACTGGAAAGAGTACAAGAGCCGTTGTTTCAAGGTCAAATGAGATGGAGGGAAAACTTTATTGGGAACTCAGAGCTGCAGGGGATTATTATAGTCTCTCTGTTTGCATATACGTGTTTTAAGGGATGGGTGGATGGGTGTGTGTGTGTGTGTGTGTGTGTGTGTGTGTGTGTGTGTGTGTGTGTGACACACACAAAGAGAAAGAGACAGAAATCACATATAACTATTTGGCAACCAAGATTAAAAAAGGATTGACAATTTCTGAAAGCAAATTTGGTGAGTTATTATTACCTTTTAAGTAAAAGGTGAGTCATAGGAGAACCAGGAGTCTGGTTCTGACCTAAACCACTGAAATATATAGGAGAAAAAAAAGATAGGGGGATTCTAGGAAGCTGAAGCTGAAGCCTAAAGAACCTGGCAAAATATTTAGCAGGCGATGAAGACCAGCTTTGTGAGGAGCTGTTTGAAGAATTCAGCACCAGGAGCTGACAGAAAGGTTTCAGCAATTGATTGGAGAAAGGCTTGACCTCACCGGACCACAGTTTAGTTATCCAAAGTGTTATTGCCCTTGGCCAGGACACCTCCTCCCACCCGTATCCAAAATGTGAGAAAAGTAAAAGGGAAAGAGAAGTACTACAAGGATTTTGCTAGGTTAGAACTGGCTAGGCTGATTCACTTTGCCTAGAGAGTCAAAGTGAGCTTTTGACGTGAGATCTGTTTTATGGTTAATGTGGCAACATATTGGTAAGTGAAGAGCTGGCTGGATTTGGTACTGGTTAAGAAATAGAGGGATCCATTAGAGGAAAAGATTAGTACACCACATAGGCAGGCAAATGAAGAGAGAAGCCTCTTGCCTGATAAATTCAAAGATACCAGCTACTGAGGTAAAAACTCACTTAGCCAACAGAAACTGCTAGAGCAATGAAAAGTAGTCTGGCCGAAACCTAGGTATAGGCTAACGTTTTACAACATGTGCCAAGATAAATTCCAAATGAAAGACATAAATGGGGAAGATGGGGGGAACAAGCATTTATCAAGTGTTTCCTGTGAGCTAAGCACTGTACTTAAAGGTTTTATAAATATCTTATTTGATCTTTACAACGATCCAATTATTATCCCCATTTTACAGCTGAGGGAAGTGAAGCAGAAAGAGGTTAAATGACTTGGATAGGGTTTCACAGCTAGTATATGTCTGAGGCTGAATTTGAACTCGAATTTTTCTCATTACAGACCCGATACTAGTAAGTTAGAGAAGCAAGGATGAAATTACCTTTTGACCTACAAATAGAAGAACCATAAGAGAACAGAAGGTAAAACTGGTAATTCTGATTACCTAAAATGAAAGTTTTGGCACAAATAAAACCAATGCTGTTAAAAGTAAGGGAATAATAGATAATTAGGAACCTTCATAGCAAGTTTCTCTAATAAAGGCCAGTTTCCAAGATAAAGAACTCATTAAAGTTTTTAAGAATAAAAGTCATTCCCTAACTGATAAACGATCAAAGGATATGAACAGGTAGTTTTCTAAGGAAGTTTGATGCTGAGTCATTTCTTTGATTCTTTGGGACTCCATCTGAGGTTTTTCTTGACAAAGATACTGGGGCAATTTGCGATTTCCTTCTCCAGCTCATTTTACAGATGATCAAACTGAGACAAAGAGGGGTGAGTGATTTTTCCAGGGTCACAGACCCTGGAGACCCTTACAGTAGTAAGTATGTAAGCCTGGATTTGAATTCAGGTATCCGTAACTTTTGGTCTGGTACACTATCCACTGCACCACCTAATTAGAAATCTAAGTTAACCAATAGTCCCCACATGAAAAAAATGTTCCAAATCACTAATAATGAAAGAAATGGAAATCAAAAAACTCTGAAATTCCACTTCACATCCATCATATTGGTACAGTTGACAAAAAAGGAAAATGACAAATGTTGGAGGACTGTAAGAAAACAAACACATTAGTTAATTGTTGGTGGAGCTGTGAATTGGTTCAGGGTTTCTAAAAAGTAATTTTGATCAATTCCCCAAAGTTGCTAAACTATAAGTACTCAAGGATACCACCATTAGGCCTGTGCTCCAAAGAGATCAAGGAAGGAAGGATTAAGTTAGGGCAATGGATGGTGTCAGATCCGGAATCAGGAAGACCCGAGTTCAAATCCAGCCTCAGACACTAACACTGTGTGACCCTGGGCAAGTCACTTAATCTCTTTCTGCCTCAGTTTCTTCATCTGCAAAATGGGGATAGTAACAGCGTCTACCATCTAGAGTTGTTATGAAGATACAATGAAATGTTTGTAAAGTGATTTGTAAACCTAAAAGAGCCACATAAATGCTAGTTTTTCCCCTTTTGATGGCAAAGAACTGGAAACTAAGGAGGAACCTATTAATTGGGGAATAGTTGAACAAATTATACTACATGAATATAGCAAAATACTACTGTGCTGGAGAAACAAGGGAAATGGAGAAACCAGGGAAAACTCACAAAATGCCTGATACAAAATGAAGTGAGCAGCACTGGGAGGACAATTTACATAGATGACAAAAACTTTGTAAAGATGACTTTGAAAGACTTAAAACTGTGATCAATGCAATGATCAACACAATTCCACAAGATGATGATAAAGCATGCTATCCTTCATCTGATAAGAGGTGATGGATTCAGGGTACAGCATGAGCTTTTTTTTTTTTTTTTTTTTTTTTTTTTAAGCCAATGTGGGAATTTGTGGCATATTTGTTATGGGATTATTTTTTAACTTCCTCTCCCTCATGGGGGTGGGGAGGTATGAAAGACTTTTTTTTTTTTAAAGAGCTCACTATACTGGTTTATAGTACCTAGTTTATGGCAATTCTCTGATTTAAACAAAACTGTTACCTAAATTAAGAGGTATGGCCTTTCTCAAAGTTCATGAAAAGGGTCTATAATAAGAAAGAGCATGTAAATGTCTGATAGTTTACCCAGCCATACAGTGGTGAATCTCAGCAGAAAAATGACTTCATGTGGTGCAGGTGTTCCTGAATGGATCAATGACATCACAGTCTGCGGTCCAGAATTGGGAGTTAATCCCAAGAACATGAGTTTTTCTTTTATGTCTCCTGAACTGAAGTTCAGACGCCTTAAAAAGTTTTTGTGGTAAAGGATAGCTTCCTAGGAAGAGAATGAGGGATAAAGGGGAAAATTAGGATGTCAAATAAAGGACATCAATTGTTTAAAAAGTTCAAACTCTTAATCTTAGCATTCAAGGGTCTCCACAGTACAGAAATATTCCCTTTTCTATCTTATCTTATCCTACTATCCTCTACAAAGCTTCCAGGTGAGCTCCAGATAAACTGTTACAACTCATCCATCCTGGCATTCTTCCCCCATGCCATGTGCTCCTTTTGCCTGGAAGCACCTCCCCTGGTTCCTTCCCCAAACTCTACTAGCCTGGTGAACCTTTCCACCCAACCTGTAAGGGCCAACTCAAATGGCATCTCTTTCTGGAAACATTTCCTGATCTGCACCCCTCCTACTGATAAAAACGTCTCCTCACTTAGACCTTTACATACCACTTTGCTTTCATGTGCACAAAACTCAAAATCTATGATCCTATGATGCCCTTTTCACATATTGTACTGTAATAACCTGAGTCTTGTTTCCTACTATGTAGCATCCCCTTTGACAAGTCATTTCTACTCTGAGCCTCTTTTCTCACCTGTAAAATTAGGACTAAATTATCACTCCTATGGCTCTAAATTCCATGATTTTATAAGCTCCTAAATCCACTTAAAGAGAATTGAACCAATGAGCAGAAACTTCTATTAGATTTATAAAATCCTAAGATTTAAAAGGAAACTTTCTGTGTTTGTCTCATGTCCTTACTAAACGGTACACTCCCAGAAGACAAATAGTTTCTTACTTAAACTTTGTATCACTCTCTATTCTCCTTTCACACCCAAGTTGCTAGAGTAGCGCTCTGTAAACAACAGGTGCTTAAAAATATTTTTGGAATGTATTTTTTAGCTCTCCAGGGCCTATCTAAATTTACTGAACCTCAGAACATGTACACATCCTTTTAGAGCTCATTCTTTGTTTCACACGGATTCTGTTCCAGTAAAGCTCACAGAGCATGGGAAAGGAATTCTAACTTTGTGCTTTCTGTTTTTCAATGTGTCCTGTTTTTGTTTCTGAATGTTGATGGAACACATGTAAAGTATGTGTGAGCTCCCTCAAGGAAAGAGACAATCTTTGTATCATCCACTTCTGAGCATAAAAGTTTCTACACAGATGATGGTCAAATGTGTCAAATAACGAATAATCTGCAGAATTGCATGACTACCAGGTCTATCCAAGTAACTTTGGTCACACAGCTTAGTGACTAGGCAGATGTGGCCTTGAACAACTTAAATTTTCCTTTTTATCAAATTCCCGATTCCCAAAAATAATGCTGTTGGCAGGGTTTTTTAAAAACTGACCCTATTCCACCATAATATCACCATCATCATTTTCATCATGTACTAAGTGCCTACTGTATACCAGGCACTGTGCCTTACCAAATATCTCATTTGATTCTTCCAACACTGAGAGGTAGGTGCTGTTATTCTATTTTACAGTTGAGGAATCCAAGGCAGACAGAAGTTAAATGATTTGCCTAAGGTCATGCAGGTAGTAAGTGTTTGAATTTGTCCAAAGTGTCTAAATTTGAACTCAGGTCTTTCTGGTTCAAAGTCCAGAAGAAGTCAGACTGTACCACCTGAAATAGTATCACCCTCAAGACGTTATATACATAGTTTGAAAATTTGTAGGGTACGTGTGTGTGTGTGTGTGTGTGTGTGTGTGTGTGTGTCTGTTCTTACACATACACGTAGAAGAATGGAAGTGAGCAATAAAATCTTATACAGAATCTCTAAACACTATTGGGAAATCCTAATATAATAAAACCAATAAATTGAGACCCTAAATCAGTAGAGTCTTCAAGTAACCAAAATGTTACTGTAAAAGTACTCTATTTTTAGGAAGGATAAGGAAAGTGATTTTAAATACAAACTCCTGGCAGGTCTTATTTAACAACTATTAGAAGCCTAGAGCTCGAGGGTTATTATTTACTCAGCCCAATCACCCATATTATCTACAGGGCTGTACAATGAGAATTCATGTTCAGAATGATAGTCCTGAAGCAATGCAAGACATTTAATCATCAAAGATTAAATTCGATTTGGTATAACTTTATTTAATAAGCCACAAAGCTGAATACATTATAGAAAAATCTGATAACAGGTTTAAAAGTTTGCTGCTTAAATTTCAGTCTAATCATACTCAATTAACAGAACATGATATTTCCTTAACAGTCCTGCTAATTGAGGTTTTTACTATTATGGGATTCTGACATGCACAGAAGAGAGAAAAAGCATGAATAAATTTGAATTTGAAAGGTTTGTACTGCACCTTTTATGCAAAGCATAGCGTCTCTTGAGACGCTTATCATGCCAAATGGAGATGTCTTAAAAAATGGAAGTAAACACTAACATGGCCATGTCCACATCCATCAAAAAGCCACACACTGCTATAATATAAACTCAATATTTTATTGCCATGCTACAATATATGAAGTTGGCACTGATGGGGGATGATGGGAAATGAGAACTTAAAGAGAAGGGCACACAATGATGTTAACATCACATGGCATAAGGCTTTTAACATTTGGTAAGTTATTATCAAAGCTAAAAAAAAAGCAAACCAAAATTGAAAATGGCGATAAGAAACAGCATCAAAAATACACAATTTCTGCATAGTACAGTATCACTTTTGTCTTTTATTAGAGAAACATGGAATGTTTATAAAAGAAATTAATCAAAGGGAAGGGGCAAAATTCATATTTCATATACAATTTGGCAATGGTAGTCCCACTGTTTAGACAACTTTTTATAAAAGAAAAAATTAAAAATCTAGTAAGCTACCTTTATACAAAGTTGCTATATTTATGCCTTTAAGTAGGAAAAACTTAACATTTTATAATGTGAATTAGGACATAATAATCTTACAATATTATACACTGTAATGAAATAAAAACATAATAATACAAATTTGGCCTTTATAAAAATGTATATTTTGCATTTAATAATGCAACTGTGGCACACTGGTGACTACTGTACTATTAATACCAGTCATTTTCCATGCTATAATGGTAACCAATTGTACTGCAACTGCAACTCTATAGTGTCATGAAAGATGCAGAAAAACTAGCCCTAATGATGCTACAGCAGAACGAAGTGTTATCTGATAGGGTGATGGAAACAGGAACAGAGAGGGAAGGGGAAAAAGGGAGATAAATGGAGTGAAAGGAGCACTAGAAGGCGGAAAGGTAGGCCAGGGCTGGTCTGGGCACAGCATCTTGTGGTACATGGGTAAGACTGATTTTTCAAGTGTTTTCTATACATTCAGTAATTCAGTACCAATGCCTATATTCAACATTTGGCAAAGTTCAGGGAAAACATTATTTAGTACCATATACCTCACATATTAGAATTGTAAATGTGACGGTAAGATACCTGTACTCACCCATGGGTTCTCAGATGGAGGCATAATCTGTGGACACTTACTCCACACTGCACAAATTACAGGGGCATATTGGTTAGATGGCCTGGGGGAAGGGATGGCAATTGTTACCTTGGTATAAAAAAGCAGGTTTACTTTCAGGCAAAAACACAGTGTTGTGTGGCTAGGAAGCTGAAAACATAAGGCCCCTTTCCCAATTTTGTAAAATGTTATTGAGGTACTTTTTTTTTTTTTAAATATGATGTGCCACAGATTTTCTGGAAAAAAAAATACAGCCTTGTCTCATTCCATCTAACATTTAATTGTAGGATCGATGTTGATTAACATTTATAAACACAAAAACTTATTGGCAAATTTTAGTAAGACCCAAGCCTGGTATCTGCAGTATATTTTAGATCAGCTGGAAAGGGAAAATCTTTTTTGCTGAGTCTTCAAGGGTAAAGTGCATATCTCATCACTCCACAAGCAGCAGTAAAATGAAAGAACCACTGGACTATCTTCCTGGTGGGAGGGAAGGCACCACATTTTAATTCTTACAAGAAAAGAGAATCAAGAAAGAAATCATGCCAAGGAAAAGTAGCTGTATCTCCTTCCATCTGGGAGAATGCAGATGGAGAATTAAGTGTGTAGGGGGACATTCTGTCGGGAATAAGTTATACATTAACAAAAGGATCTCATAAAAACGTACACCTGGTAAGTCAGATATACATTCACAGGGTGCAGCTTAAATCTTATTGCAAAATCTCTAGGGGAATGTATTTATTAAATAGGAAGATAGATGAATTTCAGCAGGTAACCAGATGGTAGCACCAGCTGTATGCATCTAATACTTATCTGATAGTAAAAGTCAAATACTTTGTAGGTATTGCTATGCTAGTGCAGAACCTACAGCAAAGCTGTTAGATTGGCATGTGTTTAAAAAGCAAGTTAGGAACTGGGGATGGAAGGGGTGTCAAGGGAGAAAAAGAAAGAAGGAAGGGTTTCAACCTAAAAAAACTCACAGAGAGTATGAGCCCTTTGACGTGGAGGGGGAATGTTCTAGCAGTCTTCGCTGTTATTTCTCGGATTCAGAGCATGTATATTACTGTTGTGATTCTCATTCCGTGCTATAAATGCTATCACACAGATTTGGCACAATTAAAAATCTTCTCAGGAGAAATCAAGAATATTGCCAAAGGGAACTGTATCAGAGAAACTGCCCACCTGGCACCACGGCTCTAGGGAGCATTTTAGTCTCTCACCTTTTACAAGCACCAAGTTCACAGAATACAAAAATCCTGCTAGGCAAACAAAGGGCACTGAAGGACAACTCTGACATCTTACCTTGTTTACAATGACACCACTCTACTGCAATGCAAATACACGAATGATCTTTACCAACAGGGTAACTCAATTAATAGACTGGCTATCTGAATGAAACAATTTCTGGCTAATTAGTGCTATAATTTAAGCCTAAATCTGGATAGCTAGCCTCAAATGTAAAGTCTAAAAATTTAGGAACATAAGTAAGACAGTTTGTAAGTGACCCAACCCTTCTGTCTACTTCCCCTTCCATTCTCAAGAATCATGGAACCTGCAGGATTCGTTTGAACAAACATCAATTCCTCTAAATCCTAGGGTATGACATGATCTCTTTGCTATAGATCTTCCGCTTCCCCTGTGAGGCTGATGTAACAGTATATTAACATTCCGCCAAAATCAAGGTAAAAGCTAAATTCTAGCTATGATTGAAAGGATTAAGCATAGCTGATGAATATTATTACAGTGGGTGGAGTACAACTGCAGCCAGGCTTTATATAACTGAGAAAATCACTGCTAAAGTGCAGAGGAGTGTGTCCATTGATAAATCTACAGTACCTCTGGGGAACTTTTCATTTTATTAATGTCTACTTTTATTTGCAACCAAAGAGTTCATCTATGGACACATGAGTGAAAATTTAAAATCAAGTGGATGTCTCTATCAGACTTGAAAAGTAAACAGCATATCAATAAATACTGGAAAAGGGCAACCCTGTTAAAATCTAACAGTAAGTTCCAAATGAACCTTCAAAACCATAATCTGACAAAACATAGACTAAATAAGACTGAACAGATAAACAACAAAACCATGTACAAACTCAACCATCTTAAACCTAAAGACATCATTAACAAAACAGACATCCTCAACACCAAAGGTAAAAAGAGAAGGTCAGTGGAAACCTAATGGCACAAATATAAATGCCTCCAGAAAACAATGCTGAGACTAATGTTCTATTGGAGAAGATGTTCAATGATCAAGAATTGCAACTCTTTTCTGGTAGTATTGGCCTGAGATTGGTTCTAAATTCCCATCGTGCTTCTGATCAAGGGAACCTTGACATGCCTTTAAAATGAAAGCATGAGGTAAGGAGAAGGGAACTTCTCCTATCCTGCCCATCTAACACACACCAACAATATGCCATATTCATGGATGTGTTATTCTAATAAAGTTTTAGGAAAAGGATGTGACTGGCATATAAGGAGGGATGGTATACCTCATATATGTTTTCCTTTTATGTACAATGCATTTGGCTCAAGTCAAAAAGCCTTCAATTAATGAAACGATGAATGACTCATGCTGGAGGCCACCTAACTTGGAAAGCGAATCTACAGATATTTACTTTCAACAGCTAGATTTATCTGCTAGTAATGCACACATCTAGAGGTTTCATAAAATGTTATGAGTGTCAACCATGATTAGACATAAATGATAGGCACGAGTCCAGAATATTGACAAACTCAAAACT
Source organism: Notamacropus eugenii (assembly GCF_028372415.1). NCBI lineage: Eukaryota > Metazoa > Chordata > Mammalia > Diprotodontia > Macropodidae > Notamacropus > Notamacropus eugenii. The sequence goes on along the minus strand of NC_092874.1, from coordinate 247,105,930 downwards.
GGGATGTCACTCACTTCCACTCTCAATTAAATAGGCACTGTGAAAATGGCAATGTTGCTATACAACTATCATAGAATGTAATTAGTGTTCTTTAATGAGTACCTGCTCTACATTAATTCCCTTTAGTTAAAACAAGCACATGAAATATTCAGAAAAAAATTCTCTCAGTCTATAAAAGGTATTAGTGTTTAGAAATGAAAATGAAGCACTTGCATCTTCATTTTTAAAATCTTCACAAAGGTGCAAACGATGGATGTAAGATTTCCAAGGCTCACATAGGCAGGTCAGTACTATTGTGTCTAGTCTTCCTAGACGTACCATCATCTCGTGGCAGTGCTTTCTGCAAGCTTGACATAGCAGCCGTTCTTTCAATGTCTATCACAGCATACAGCTCTGTGCGCCTGGTGGGAGTTTGTGGAAGTGGAGTGGTGGGAGTTTTGGGAGTCTGAGGGTTGTCAGAGTCACTACCACCTTCCAAATCAACCTGGATGTAATTGAGTTGCCTATGTTCTAAACTTGGACGCCTGATGTCAAAATTAAAGACTGTAGGTGTACAGTCCCGGCGCCTTGTAAATTCTACTTTGTGAGCACTTGCTGGCACTGTTACATTCTCTGTATTCACATAGTTATGCATTGGATCCAGGTTATTGTGATAGCCATTGAGAGATGGGGTCTTTGGTCCTAAACTGTCATCTTCATCTCGGCTTTGCTTGTGGGCTTCCCAAACAGGAGGCAAAGATGGTAAGTTTTCATAGTTTAATAATGCAGTTCTCCTCTGAGCCGAGTTGTTGATATTCTGGGTATCTGAGGTACTGGTAGATGTCAGACGAACTCTCCTGACCCCTGAGGCACTAGGAATTGATAGCCCATTTATATTTTCATACACCAGTTTGTTACCCGAGGGTGCATCTTTCCGTTCGTCACTGTCATATCCAGTGTCCCATTCGGTGTTGTTGGTACCACTACCACCAACTTGTTCTTTTCCAAGTTGCTCCAGTTTTTCTTTTTCCATTAACTGCCTTTGAACAGGGGTTGGTCCTAAAACAAACTTGACTCCTTCAGGCTCAAGAAGAACCTGAGGATCTCTGTCCTCAATGTCGCTCTGCTCTTCTCTTGCTTTGTTACTTTCAACATTAGAAAGCCTTGCCTCTAAAGGGATGTGCACACTTGATCTGTTTTTCCTCTCTTCTTGAACACCTGTAGTGTTGACGTAGGTATGTACCTAAAAGAAAATGAATAGTTTTAAATAGACAGTCTCAAACAACAAAAATAGTTCTTGGTGATACATTAGTTCATTATATTGTACAATCTCAACATCTTTCCCTTCTAAACATTTATTTCATAGGGTCTTTATCCTAGTAATCTTTCTTAAAGGGCAATTTCTCCCTTGGAATACCAAAACTTCAATATTTCTAAAAATAAAGAAATAAAAATGACACCTTCCCAGGATATAAGCATGTTTCCTAAACTACTTTGTAAAATTCTACCTAAAAGTGAAATCTGTGTCTCCTGCTAGTCTTAGAACTAACTAAAAACAATCCTACAACTAAGCCTAAAATTTCACATGAGGTTATAGCAGAGAAAGAAGAGCAGAAAATAACTAGTCAAGGCACCTTCAACAACTATGACATTACTAGCTGGGTCATTCTACATTCTAGTTAAGAAAGAATACACATTCTCATCCTGCAATCACGTCCCTTCTTTCCTCCTTCAAAACTAGAGTTAAACTCTAGTACTGTGCATGCTGTCTCTGTTTTTAAGTCTTTCCCAGCTGCAGTCTCTTATAATAAAACTTTACTTTGGTTTTTGATCGCTATTTCCCAAAATACCCGAGACCTTCCTGTTACTTTGAATACTGCTATACTTACCTTTGTCGCTCTGTAGGCACAATCCAAATAAAACAAATGTTGTTAAAACAATGCCTGATTTCTAAAAATGAAGATTATTTTATGCATGATAAAATTAAATAGACTGTAATCACAAAACTGTGCCAACAAGTTGTTAGCTTTTACATTTATAGCATTTAACACGGGCTATATGGTAAAAAATACATAACTACCAGTTTCATTTATGATTATATAGTTCAGTCACATACATGTATGTAGTTACGTGTTTCTTTAGTAAGATAGGAACAAAATAATGCTTTAATTTTTACTTCAACATTTAATTCAATTTATTTGCCACAATTTACTTCAAAAACCAAAGTCAATGATTTGTGGGCTTGAACTAAGAGGTTATGTAGTAAACACTTATCTGATGTATCTGGAGAATTAGATGTTAGAGTAAATGATGAACTACTGGGAATATGGCTAACAATCATTCAACAAATATTTATTAAGCACCTGCAATTATAATAATAATAAAATATATATATAATAAAAATATATAACACCTGCAAGGTATTAACAAGAGACATGAAGATATAAAAATTAATTTTACAATCTAATAGAGATAAAGCAATGTACATAAATTACTATAACTATATGATATACTACAATAATTTAAATGGATTAGTAAGCACTTTTCAAAGAATTAAAATATACATTAAAATTATGCTGAATATAATTTATTTAACTTGTTTAGATAATTCGGAAAATACTTCAGGATGTTAGATTGGGATCATACTTAGCATCATACTTTGTATATAATATTAGTTTGGTTCAGTTGAATATCAATCACTGAACTGGCATCTGGAAGCATAAGTTGACTGACATGTCCTGTACTTTGACTGAGGTAATGAGGGAAATGAAACTCTGGATTTCCTAAGGACACCTGAATTTTATAAATTTTAAGAGTTTATTATCCTGGAACTTGTGCTTAGCCAATTACCATAAAGAAAAATGCTAATACTTCTAATCATGACATATGAGTTAACTTAAGCCAATAAACAACTTCTGCAATTCAAATGTTAAGAGAAGCTTGATGAATCAGTCATAATTCAAACACACACTTACTTGTTCCTCAGCTACAAGCAGTGGATGTGTTGATTCTTCACCTACTGAAGGAAGGCGTGCACTTCCCACAGAGGGATGTCTGCTTGAAGGATGGGATGAAGCATCTCCAAATGATGGATATCGAGGATATCCATTAGGTAAATTCTGTGCACCAAATCCAGGAGCTATTAGGATTTTTAAAAAAGAAAGATAATGTGACTGTGTCTCCATTATTCGATGAATATCAGAATTCTAAATGAGCCCATTAAATACCTCAATTAGAAAGTGAAATTCCATCTGAGGTTGCTTTGAAAAGCAACCATCATGGAAAGCAGAGGGCTTAGAGAAAGCTATAGTGGCTGCAAGTGCCAAACCAAATCCTCAACAAAATGGTCATCTCCATTCCTGAATGATAAAATATTTATAAGCTACTCAAAATGTACAGTTTAAATGATATTTTTTTAACTAGATAGTGACCTACCTAAAAATATATTGACAATCCAGTTACACATAATTAATATTTATTTCAGATTCATATTATTCAACATATCTATTTCTGAGCAGGTAAGCCCAAGTCCCTTAGAAAAAAACACTTCCTCCCAATCTACATACCCAGCTTCCAGTCCAGCCCCCACTGCATGCTTAGGGAAGAAATCTCTGTGGAGCTGCAACCTAGGATATTTGCCTGTTAGTGCTGCAGCCCCCATCTGTCCATCTTTAGTAGCTATTGCTACTAAAGCCCTAGAAAAGAAAATTCTTGCCCTGCCCCCCCACCCTCACCCCCCCAGTCCTTGGTAGAAACAGAAAAGGTTTGATCCACGGAAATGACATTCATACAAGGCACAGTACCAGCTCCTTGTAATCTCAGGACCTCTGGGCCCTTTCCATCCGACTTGCAGGTGAAGCCCATCTTGGGAGCTATTTAAATTCAGCACCGCTCTTACTTTTCTATTTCCCCCTCTCTCCTTTTTTCCTCTGCCTCGGACCATCCATCGGTTAGAACCTCTTTCCCAAAGCACTCATGTGAAGACAGGCACTTACTGGTGGGAGTTCGAGGGGTTCTGGGGACTTCCAATTCAGTCTGCTGGTGATTCCTTTCTACCACAGGCTCTTCTACCACATTGATGCTATTATTCTGCATGATCTCTTGTAACATGTTAAACAATTCTTCTGCACGGGCACATTTAAAGGCAAATATTCCTACAAATATAAAACAAAAATACGGCAAATGAACAACTACCATAAAGAAACAAAACCACTGAATTCATCTTCTCAGATCAGAATGAAGGAAGCCTTTTTAAATGGATAACAGATCAAACCCTTGCACTACCATATACTAAGTGTTGGTTTTACAAGAGAGGCACCCTTCCCGGCTCTTCAGAAACTTGAAGTGTAGCAGGGGAGAGGATAACTGCATGAACAGAGAGTGTACTATGTGCATAAGAAATATGTAAAATGTATTTTTGACTGGGGGACTCAGTAAGTGTCATAAATAAGTAGCATTTATGTAGGGCTATCAGATGATATCACAAAAGAGTAAATGTATACTTTACAATATACGCTTACTTTAAAACATGTACTGTTCTTTCACTTAATTCTCACAACACATTCTGTAGTGATGCAAATATTATCACTATTATTATTCCCATTTGACAGAGAAGGAAATGGGGATCCAGAGAGGCCACACCGTTATGAAAAGGTAGAGCCAGGCCTGGAAGTCAGGACAGGTCTTCAGGCTCCAGTGCCAGTGCTCCTTCCTCTACATCAAGCCGCTTTATCAAAAATTAGTTAATCTAATGGAAGAGCTGAAACACTTTTTGTGACAAATGAAGCATACTTCATGAAACAGTAAAACTTTCAGATAACAATTAGCTGTAGAAAGAAAACTGGTTAGACAAGATTGTCTTTTCCTCTGGTTTCTATTGATAATATAATAAAGAAAATGCCTGTATAAAGGTTAAGTAAGGTTTAAGCAGAGAGCCAAAAAAAAAAAAAAAAAAAAAAGAGAGAGCTTCCAGACATTGCAACAGATTTGTTTAACTCAAAAGATGCACAATGGGAAGCAATGCTTTTAGGAATGCCAATCCTGGGCCATGGGAGCTCTGAGCAGTAAAGCAAACTACCAATAACAAGAGAGAACAATGCAAAAAAAAGGAAAGGGCATTAGAGGTGAGGAAGGCAGGGAGAGTTCGTTTAGTTGCTTGGAGTGATCTTGGACAACCCAAATTAAAACACGTGTTCTCATCTTTTTTAATCTGTAGTCTGATTGTTTTCCTTCTTCCTATGCAAGCTGACTGAAATAAAACAACACATCTATTTATATGGCGTTTTATCCCACAACAATTCTATGAGGTAGGTAATGCAATAAGATTGCCACTTTGTAAATATTCTCTGAATTTCAGCATAAATCCCGTATATTTTCCACTATGCTATGTGTCCTTCCTCCACAATGCCTTTAACCAAATTAGATATGCCCTAACTAAAACCACCCAAATACTTTCTTTTTTGAGCTCTTACAATCTTCTAAATTTGCCTACTTAATAAAAGGCTTTAATCTTTTTAGTAAGTCAACAATCTAATTTCCAAATCGTGTCTGAGCACAGAAAAAAGGGAAAGAGCTGAAGAAGTATTCTAATGGTTGTCGAAGATTTTGTTTATGAGACCTCTTAAAGTGTTATGTCTTTCTAGAAAAATAGGCATGACATCAAAGAGAAACAAAAATTCTTTGGGTTTTTTTATAGTCTCATGGAAAAAACACTGGACAAGGGTCCGAGACACCTTGGTTTTAGTGCCAGCCCTGTCAGCCTTTAGCATGTCCAACATTCTGGATTTCTGTCCTCAGCTGTAGAAGGATCTCTAAAGTCCAGGTCTGATTCCACGTAAAATTCTCTTATGAATTTGTTTAAATGATTTCTCCTAAAGACAAACAATGGATATTTTGCAAAATGCTTTGTTAGGTGACTCCTTTACTCAAGAAACTCCAACAGTTCTTTCTCTCTCTACAATAAAATACAAACTCTTCTATTTGGCTTTTAAAGTCTTCTAACTCTGACTTGTCTCCCTTTCCAGATTTATAGTATATCAAACTTGTCTAAAACAGATCTTGTTATCTTTTCCCCAAAATGCACCCATCTTCCTACTCTTCATTTCTGTTGAAGGCCATTATTCCTCCAAAATGCACCTGTTCCATTTCCATCAATCCTCACATCTGTCTGTCCCCTTCTCTCTAGTCATATAGCCACCACCTTAGTTCAGGCCCACAATACTTCTCTCCCAGATTATTGCAACAGCATCTCAATGATTTCTCTTCCCACTTCAGCCCATCCTCCACATGCCTGACAAAGTGATTTTCTGGCAGGGCTCATCTGTCACTCCCCTACTCAACTCTAATGGCTCTCTGCTGTCTCTAGGATAAAAGAAAATTCTTCTCTTCAGATTTTAAATCTCTGTACAATGTGGCCCCAACCTATCTTTGCACACTCTTCTATATATCGATTCCTTCCTTCCTGTACTCTGCAAACCTTATAAACTGCCTTTTCTTGGTTTGTTACACACAACCCTCCATTTCTTATCTCTTTCTTGGCTCTGCCCATCATCCCCCGTGCCTAGAATGCTCTCCCTCCTCCAAAACATCGTTCTCTTCCTTCAAGACACAGCCCAAGCATCGTCTTCTACATGAAGTTTTACTTTTCCTACCAACTGTTGTCCTTCCTCTCAAATGACATTATATTTAATGACTTTGCATTTATTCCTAGCTTTCTTTTTTTTATATTTGCTTATGCATGTACTTGTTTCCACTGTTAGAATGTAAGATTCTTGCAAGCAGGGATTGTTTTACTTTTGTATCTATCTATGGTGTTTAGCATTTTGATTGGCATTTAATCCATGTTTGTTGATTGATTCATTACTTCTTCATGCACTCTGTATTCCAGTCAAACTAACCTGCTTGCTAGTCTCTACGCTGCACTTCCTATTTGGATGCCTTTGTTAATGCCTGGAAAGTTTAGCTCAAGAGTCATCTCCTATTATGCTGACTTTCTTAGGTCCCAGTGTCCTCCTACTAGAATTTACTTGTATATACAATCAATTCTCAACTTTCGTGGAGGTAATGCTCCTAGAAACCAAGAAAAGTCAAAAATACAAATATGGATACACTGAACAGACAAGAAGAGGGTTAGGTTCCTGCAGTCACCAGAAACTAATTTTTCACCAGAGATCTGCATAAAATTCTTTATGACAAAAAACAAAACACTAACTCATTTATCCACAAATGTGGCCACTTTTCTATTTTTAAAATTCCTTCATCTGTACTTGAGAGGTTACTTTAGCACTTTTTGGAGTGGATTCACACCTTCACAAATACTTTCCTCCTTTTTGCAGATATAACAAATGATCCATTCATTAACTCCAAACTTGCAGTCAACAGTGGCTGCAGACATTCTCGCACAAAGTTTATCTAACACCTTTATTTTCTCACTAAACCGCATCACTGACTTTGCATGTTAGGCTTTGAGCCCAAAGGAATCACATTATGCTTTTGGGGCATAACTGCAATATAAAACTTAAGTTTTAAAGGCTAACACTAAAACAGGCAGTGAATGCATGGGAAGCTCTTTACAATGGTAGAATGAGCAAGGCCAGTGAAGCATCTAGTAGAATACCAGCAGTTTCACACCTTTTTTTATTGATTACTTTGATTTACTTTAGTTTGACTATAGGATTAAGTTTTTTCCCTTAGACTAATCTAAAAACTTCTCCCCCTTTAAAATAAAATATTTTCCCCAATTACACAAAAACAATTTTTAACATCAAAAAAAAAATTGAGTTCCAAATTCTTTGCTTTCCTCCCAGGGATAGTAAACAATCTGATACACATGCACAATCACTTAAAACATATGTCTATACCAGTCACTTTGTGGAAGAAAACTCAAATGAGAAAAAGAGAGAAAGAACATGGTGGTTGTTTGTCCTTCGTTCTCCAAGAGGATCAAGGACATCAGGAAGGTGACACCTTGACTTGCAAGTGAACTGGACTGAAGTGAGGCAGAGCTGTGCAAAGTCACCAGCCTTACTGTCTCCTCTAAAGCCATCTGGGCCCAGTAAGATACAGATCAGGACAACTGGAGATGGCTCCAGACACCATGGTTTCTTTTAAGAAAAGGTCTTTCCCAGGTCTCAGTGCGTTTGAGGCAACACCCACTCAGCAATTAAGACTAGGTAAGAAATGAGGCAGAAATGGCCTCTTTTACCTAATCAAAACAAAACAAAAAAATCAATCTGGGAAGGGAAGATCCTCAGGATTTCTGGCTAGAACAAAAACAATTCTGAGCAATCAAACCCAAATAATGACTAATAAAGGCTTGGGCTGGGACAGGATGGATAGGGCAAAAGCAGGGAGGAAAACATATTTCAGCCTGTATTCGGATGTCATCAGTTTTTCATCATGAGTCCTTTGGAATTGTCTTGGATCATCGTACTGATGGAAATAACAGTTATTCATCATACAACATTGCTGTTACTGTGTAAAATGTTCTGGTTCTGCTCACTTCATTCTGTGTTGGTTTGCATAAATCTTTCTGAAATCATCTTACTTGTCATTTCTTACAGCACAACAGCCTTCCATTACAATCATATACCCCAACTTGTTCAGCCATGCCCCCCAAACTGATAAGTATCCCCTCAATTTCCAATTCTTAGCCTCCACAGAAAGAGCTGCTATAAATACTCTTGTACAAATGGGTCCTCCTCCCACCCCTTTTAAAAATATCTTTGGGATACAGGCCTAGTAGTGGTATTGCTGGATCAACAGATATACACCATTTTATAGCCTTTTAGGTAAAGTTCCAAATTGCTCTCCAGAATGGCTGGATCAGTTCACAACTCCACCAACAATGCATTAGTGTCCCAGTTTTTGCACATCCCCTCCAACCTTTGCCATTCTCCTTTTCTGTCATATTGGCCAATCTCATCAATAAGAGGTGGTAACTCAGAGTTGTTTTAATCTGCATTTCTCTAATCAATACTGATTGATAGCATTTTTCATATGACTATAGACAGTTTTGATTTCTTCTTCTGAAAACTGCCTATACATATCCTTTGACCATTTGTCAGTAGGGAACGACTTACATTCTTACAAATTTCACTTGGTTCTCTATATTTGAGAAATGAGGCCTTAATCCGAAATGTCTGCTCTAAAAAATTTATCCCAGTTTTCTGCTTCTCTTCTAATCTTGGCTGCATTGGTTTTGTTTGTGCAAAAACTTTAATTTCATGTAACCAAAATTATCCACATGACATTTTGTAGTGCTCACCATCTCTTGTTTGGTCCTAAATTCTTCCCTTACCCATAGATCTGACAGGTAAACTATTCTATGCTCCCCCAATTTGCTTATGGTACTATCCTTTATGTCTAAATCATATACACATTTTGACCTTATCTTGGGATATGGTGTGAGATGTTGGTCTATATTGGGTTTCTGCCAATCTACTTTCTACTTTTCCCAAAAACTCAAATTGAGTTTTTGTCTCCAAAGCTTGGATCTTTGGGTTTATCAAATATTAAATTAGTATGGTCATTTACTACAATGTATTGTGTACCTATTCTATTGTACTGATCCACCACTGTATTTCTTAGCTAGTATCAGATGGTTTTGATGATTACTGTTTTATAATGCAGTTTGAGATCTGGTACATCAAGACCACTTTCCTTCACATTTCTTTTCACTGATTCCCTTGATGCTTTTTTAGCTTTTGTTCTTCCAGATGAATTTTGTTATTATTTTCTAGCTCTGTATTTTTTTGGTAGTTTGTTTGGTATGGCACTGAATAAATATAGATAGAATTTTTATTTTTATTATATTGGCTTAGTCTACTCATGAGCAAATTAATATTTTTCCAGTTGTTTAGATCTAACTTTATTTGTGTGAAAAGTGTTTAGTAATTGTGTTCATATAGTTCCTGGGTTTGTTTTGGCAGGTGGATTCCCAAGTATTTTACATTGTCTACAATTATTTTAAATGGAATTTCTCTTTCTATCTTTTGTTGCTGGACTTTGTTGGTAATATATAGAAGTGCTGATAATTTATGTGAGTTTATTTTATATCCTGCAACTTTACTAAAGTTGTTAATTATTTCAACTAGTTTTTTTAGTTGATTTTCTAGGATTCTTCAAGTATACTATCATATTATCTTCAAAGAATAATAGTTTTGTTTCCTCATTGTGTATTCCTCATTGTGTACTTCCTTCTATTTCTTTTTCTTTCTTATTGCATTAGTTAGCATTTTTAGTACGATATTAAATAACAGTGGTGATGGGCATCCTTGCTCTGTCCCTGATCCTACTGGGAAGGCTTCGAGCTTATCCCCATTACAGATAAAGATTGCTTATGGTTTTAGAAAGATACTACTTATTTTAAGGATGCTCTCAAGTGTTTTTAACAGAAATCAGTACTCCTTTCCACAAACTTGCATGAATTGTGCCTCTCATTTTTTTCTCTACTGTGAATAGTTGCAAATGCACACAGTTGTTGACATGAAAGTGAAAATGAGGCTACTAATTAAATCACACAAATGCTTGAAGTTGCAAAAGTTAAACATGCAAATGCTGAGGTCTGACCTTATTGTATATTTAACTTTCTATGTTTAATTATTTCTCCAGTGGCATGTAAAATCCTTGAGAGCAAGAAGTGACTGCTTCATTTTTGTCTTTTAATGTTCACCAAACTGAATAAAAGAACCCAATTATTTTAAATGATATTTTCATAAATTCACAAACCAATACATTTATCTGAATATTTTAAAAAGACAATTCCAGGTAAGATAATTTGCCCAACCACCTAACCCAAACTTCAAATGAACCTAATTTAGTGGGCCTACAAGTGAATACAATTTGAGTTTAAAACTAAGGGTTGACAGAATAAAACAAAAGATGAAAAGGAAGGGAGTCACTCAGGATCTGGGATACTTAATGAGGTACCAAGTGCATGGTAAGGTTCTAATAAAGGCAAAGCAAATTATTAAAGCAGTAATAATTTTCAGACAACACTTGTTAACAAATGCAAATTGTTAAAGCCAGCCAAACAGAATTACACAAGAATGATTCCATGGAACAATTTCATATATTCCAAACATGGTGCTTAGTTTTTTAATTTTTTTCTCTTGAAAATGATTTCAAGGTAGCACAAATATCATATATTTTCTTGTGCATGTATGAAAATGAAACTACTAAGGAAAGCTCAAGCATAACAACACTTCAGATAACAGGCATATTGCTGAAAAGTTGAAAGACAATCTATTGTAAATCTAATATCTCTCTATATAGGAATATGACCATTTTAAAAGCTCACATGCTATGTCCTTCCAATAATGCAAATGATTACTCTCCCCTAGCTCCTATCTATTTGTAAATCTGGATCTTTATCCTATTGTCTATTTCCATCCTGAACTGCCAGTATTTCCTATTTACTAAGCACCTATAATATGCTAAGTATGGCTCTGGGCATAAAAAAGCAGGGCATTAAAAAAAGATGCCACTCAAATGCTGTGTGGCCAGGGTAATGAGCCCCAACATGAGCAGTGACAAAATGATACCAATTTATAGTACAACAACTGGAAATTAATTTATTTTTATATTTAATTTAATTTATATTTGAGAATTTAAGTTACAAACATGATAACACTCAAAATTCTGTACTGTGTCAAACTGGCTCAAACAACACAGAGATTAAACCAAAACCCACTATTCAGACAACTCTGTCATATGCCATGCCATAGGTCAATATTTTCTGAAGCTTCTGTCAACAACATTCTTTAAGAACTTAGTTAAGAAAGCCATGTGCTTGTTGAAAAAGATGGTTAATGTCTAAGTTATTATCTGAAAAAGTGATTGTCTAGGGTCAGCAGGCACACTTTTTAAAATCAAAAGTACTTAACTATTGCTTAAAAGGATACCAAAAAAGTTATTCAGCTTATTCTTGGAATAAGTAAACAGATCTCACTTACCTTGTCCAGTTTGACACCTCCGGCCACTTTCAAAAGAGAAGAGATTTGAGTCATAACCATAGCGACGCAAACAAAGGTAATGCCATTTCACAGCATCCCGTTTACGGGTGTGTAAAATCAGCTCTGTGTCTGTTAGCTCCATTACGCCAGAACCCAGCTCATTGCCATCATCATCCACATTAATGACCTTTAAAAAAGAAATACAACAAATTAGTAACAGTTAATAATAGCTAGTATTTGTATAGCACTTACAACATATTAGGCACTTCAGCAAAACTAATAATTATTCTCCCAATTGACATCATACACAGACACATACACACAGAGAGTTTGCCAATTCAACAGAAGGAATAAAAGGCTTTAGTTGATTCATTCATTCAACTAATATTTATTGCATGATTGATATGTATATAGGACTATAAACAATAATACTACACAGCTAGTACAAGGAAAGCATTATGAAAACATGGTATGTATGGAGGGCTAGAAATATCTTAAAGATCATCTAGTCTTGAGTTTATAATTCTACCAAGAAGTACAGGCATGTATATACAAACATGAACAATTCAATAATGTAAGGGAAACATGTGATTAAATGCCAAAGGTGTAGTATAGAGAATGAACAGTACAGGAAATCAGAAATGGGAAGATCATCATCATAGAGGAGGCCAGAAAGGACTCAAAGTTGGTGGGACTTTTGCTACTTGCTTGGTAGGACAGGTGGAACTGAGATACATAGGAATGGTAAGGAAGGCCACTGGGGAAGTCAGGGAGTAGGGGGATGGAGAAAGGAGACAGAATTATGGATTGACAATGAACAAATGACCAAAGATAGGAATGTGGAAGATGTGTGCACTTCAAGTAGAATCAAGTATGGAGATACGGGTACAAAAATATGCATGGCCTCATATAGTACAATAGGCATATAATAAATGTGAGATTTTAATACAAGTAAAAAACTATGGTTTTATAAATCTTATCTAAGGCTTGGTAGTATGGGATGCACAACTAAAGGACAGCAATGAAAACATTTATCTTTTTCAAAAGAAACCAATTCAACAGAGGGCAAGGGTGTAACAGTGAATGTTAAAATATATATTCCTATATCTAAATCCATGAACCCATGAATAAAGGGGAAAATAGTAGTGATGTCACTGTCAGAGAATATCAGATTGCCTGGCATAAGGAGGCTTGGGATACCATTCTTGACTGACAAGCACACACGTGGAAGGAGGCAAGTTGATGATGATATCTGAAATTTGTACACTGTTTTAAGGTCTATAAAGTACATTATATACATTATTCCATTTGAGCCTAAAAATTACCCTGTGAGGATGGTCCCATAAGTATTATTATCACCCCTATTTTATAGATGAGGAAACTGGGGTTTCACAGAGATGACGAGATTTGACCATGGCCACACAGCTCATAAACGTCAGGGGCAAGATCTAAACCCAGTTTTCCCGACTAAAATGCAAAACTTTGTCTACTCTGTCATAATTTTTGCTCTCAGAGACAGATACAGGCATGATTGTGCTATATGAGTAGTGAGTGAGTCAGGGAAGTGTTCAGGCTCAAGAGGGAAAGGGAGGAGTCTCAACTAAACTGTATATTTATGTGAAATCTCTCTGCTAAAAACAAAGCATCTGATAAATTCCTAATTTGCTTTGCCAATCATTTCATCTCTATGAAACATTTCATCCCCTAAAATGGTAGAGCAAACTGTTCATCTGAGCCCAATTGTGAACAAAAAAGAGGGACAAACTAGAAAAGTCAAAGTGATAGGAAACTCAGGAGAAAATAACCATGTGATCTTAGAGTTGTTCAGTAACAAAGAAAGAAACATTGGGCACAGTTTGGCAAACTTCAGGAAAGACTTGAAAAAGCTGACAAATATGGCAAATATGATCCAATCAAATGGGACTCAAAATGAAGGGCCAACAGAAACATCAATCAACTAGTATTTAATTAATTATCTATTATGGGTCAGGCATAGAGAATATAAAGACAAAAAAAATGTTCTTTGCCTAAGAGGAACAGGCAGAGGAGACAAGGGAAGAGGAAGAAAAAAGTATTTATCAAGCACCCCTGTGAGCTAGGTGCTGTTATTATTCCCATCTTCTAGTTCAGGAAGCCAAGACAGACAGAGGTTTAGTGACTTGCCCAGGATTATCACACAGTTAGTAAGTATCGGAATCTGAATCTGAACTCAGGTTTTCCTGACTCTGGCTCTAGCATTCTATTCACTGCAACATCAAGTTGCATGTATATGAATATTTACAAAAACGCATACAAACATAAATAATTTGGGGGGAAGGTACTAGTATTTGGGAGGAGGAGGAAGTCTTATGTAGGTGATGCTTAAGTTTGATAGAGACTAAGGATTCTAAAAGAAGCTAAAAAAGGAATACATTCCAGGCATGAGGAGAGCCCATGTCAAGGCACAGAGACTGGACATACAGATATCATGTGTGAGGAACATGAAGGAGGATGGTGTGATGAGGCCACAGAGAATAAGAAGCAAGGCAAATGCATAATAATCCTACAAACATGGACTGCAGTCAACTTGTAAAGGGTTTAAATGCAAAATAGAAGAGTTTGTGTTTGACCCTAAAAAAAAGAGGGAGCCAATGGAGACTTCTGAATAAGTCAGACCTGTGCTTAGGAAGTTAATCAATCAATATTTATTAAGCATCTACCATGTGCCAGGCACTGTGATAAATGCTGCAGACACAAAAGAAGGCAAAAGGCAATCTCTGACTCAAGGAACTTAGAATCTAATGGGGGAGACAATAAACAAACAAATATATACCAAGAGAGCTATATATAGGAAGAGTTGAACATAATTAATAGAGGAATTGGGAAAGGCTTCCAGTAAAAGATGAAATTTTAGTTGGGAATCTAAAGGAAACTAGGGAGGTCAGCAGTCAGAGTAGAGCACATAGAGTGTTCCAAGGTATGAGAGACAGCCAAAGAATATACCTGGAAGGTCTAACACAGAGCCTTGGCCCACAGTTATGAGAAGGAATATAAATAATGATCCAAAAGAGGAGACTAAGTCTCAAAAACAAAATTCTAACAATGCAATAATACCCTATCCTAATAAGGAAGATAAAAGGAAGGTATCTAAAGAATCAATATTATTTCATAAGGACTATTCTGATGACTTCAGACTTTTTAAGGATATATAAACATGCGGGATGAGTCATATGCTATGTAACTAATGTCAGAAAGTAAAGTCCCCAAAACAGATTAAGGCTTGTGAGAAGTGTTAGAAGGATTTAGAGAAGGCAAAGGCATACTATGAGTTAGGAGTAAATCAAGAAAGGGATGATTTCATTGCCTAGGGAAAATGGTATAATCTTTACATATGACTCAAACTAAGTAGAAGTTCTCACCTAGTATTTTGTTTACAGTAATGATTCAAATTATATGGTACTTTACAATATACAGAATCTTACAAAGATTACCACATGTATATCTACATATTTCCTAGCATAGAAAATCATCTTCAAGGTGGTATGGATTGAATAAATCTGGTTAAAAGAGATGTGAACTCCAAGACAGATGAGGAAATATATAATGTAGTTGGGTATTCTCTTAATGAGTTCAAGTTCTCAAATCAAGATTAATGACATAGTTCAGGATATCAAAAGAGCTTGCAGGTACGGTTCCTAAACCACTGTTTATGGTATAGACAAAGTGCTAGAAAAACAGAGGCAAATAATTGCTTGATTTTCAAAACAAGAAAAACAACTGGTTACATAACTATTAATTGATAATCTCGACAAAAATCCATGGTGAGATTCTAGAACAGATTGCGAGCACTTAGAAAGGCAAATGGTGAATATGAAAAGCCAAAAGTAAGGGGCATAGCTAAGAAAAGTCAGTCAATAAGTACTTATTAACTGCTTACTACGTGTCAGGCACATACTGAGCACTGAGACTACAAAGAGGTAAAAGACATCCTTGACCTCAAGGAGATCAAATTTAATGAGGGAGAAAACAAAGATAAATTATTTTATACTACTGGCAAGAGTGCCAATTTTTTTTTTTAAGACAAAGTAGTAACAATTAAAATACTGTCTTTAGGACAATTAAATTGATGGTTGTATGTAGGATAGATCAGAGGGGAATGATACTGGAGGCAGAAAAGCTGGCTAAGATACTACTGTAAGAATGTGGCCATAAAGTGCTTAGGCTATGGTAATGACACTGTAAATTGAAAGAAAGGAAAAAACACACAACAGAAAAAAAAACCAACAGGACTTGGGAACTGAGGGGACAGCAAGGGGGAAGGGAAATGTTAGGGAAACCAAGGGAGAGGAATGAATTAAAGATGACTTGAGGTTTCAATCTTGGGAGAATGAGAACAGCGCTATTAACAAAAGCAGGAAAGTCAGCACTGGAGAGGAAAAGGGAAGGAGAGAGCTGGTTTCAGAAAGGAGATGTCAAGTTCAGTCTGAAGTAAGCCAAGTTTGAGCTGGGAGAAGGACACTCAAATGGAAATGCCCAGCAGGCAGAAGAAACACAATCAATCAGGAAAAATTCATAATGTAGTACCTGGTTTTCAAAACCCACCTAATGAACCAAAGCTTTTTTGGTAAAAAAAACAAAACAAAACAAAAAAACAGACCAGAAATGCTAGCTAATTAAAGCTATGCCAACATCCTTATAACATAATTGAGGACATTTGATTTAATATTATGGTCCCAAAAAGTTGTTTATAAAACAAAGGATGAGTGGCTGTGGGTGGGTGTGGGTGTGCCTGTGTCTCTGTGTTAAAACCCTATTCCCAGGGTATTTTTCTTGTTCCTAAAGGAGATTCTGTACAAGGAACTGATTCATTTGGATACAGGGTTGTACTTTTAAGTACCTTCAAATTTTTTCTTCTCTATACTGTCAACTCCTTTCAAGCTTTTTTTTTTTTTAATGTGGCAGCTCTAATCAACACTAGGTTAACAGCCCTGATAGCTAAGGCTGTTAAAAATCACTATGCTCTTGAGTAAAAGGCTCTCCAACCACATATACTACATGAAACACAGGTCTTTGTGAAAGACAGGCCTTTTTTGGTTCACTTCCCACTTCCATAAGGTTAATATTGCCAAATAAATGACATCTGTCTATTATTGCATAAATAAAATTTAAAGTTAGGGTTAGAAATTTTACTTACCTTAAACTTGCTTCGATGATTATCTGGGACAGTTTCTTTATTTGGACAGCTACAACAGCTACCCATGACTTCTTCAGAAGACCATGTGATCTCTGTAAGAAAAGACGATTTACAGAATAATTATATGCTATTCAGAATTTTAACTTTGCTTAATTTGATCACTGCTTTGTTCTAAAATTCACAGAAAACTCATACTTGTGATAAAGTAGCTTCATTATGTTCTCCTCATTCAGAAAATATATGAAAACAAGTTTTAACCAAGTAACAAAAATGATGAAATACAATCACTTCTGGAACTGAATAGTTTATACATAATGAATTTTTCCAAAACGAATTCACTATTTCTATAAAACCCTTTTCCACAGAAGTAGGTGACAGTCACTTCCCAGATTATGCAAAGTGCTATGAAATAGAACAAAGAAAATTCAGCACGTCACTGACAAATGAGGGAAATGATTTACTGGAATAGGATAAAGTCCATCACAGGCAAGTACCACTATTTATAAGTAGGGATAAAAAACTAACCAAAGAGAACACAAATAATATACCAAGATATAAGGAGTAAAAAATAGCTATTTATATTTCTATGGTGTTTTAAAGTTTACAAAATTCTTTCTTCAAAACATCTACCACATGAGGCAGTACAAGTATTATTATGATCCTCATTTTACAGATAGGACAAGGGAACTGAAGTGCATAGTTAAATGCTTTACTCATCTTCCCAAAGCTGTTAAATTTCAAAGCTAAAATCTGAACCTAGGCCTCCTGGATCCAGGTTCAGTGTTCTTTTTGGCATATCACACACTCTCTCTTGCTATGTATCTCATACAATTTTAGAGTTAGGGAATCAATATAATACCAGTTAAGTAGTATAATAAGTGTGCCACCTTTGTTGCTTCTAGATCAAGACTGTCTTTGGATGATTGCCTGTGAGACAGACAAAGTCTATTAGTACTTGGAAATGACTGATATGCTGAAAGTTATAGTTAGATCATCTTAGAAGCTAGGCTATAAACTTTCTTAGATATACAACCTTCCTTTTGCATTCAGGTTTGTATATGGAAATGATCTTTTTCTCCTGATGTTTCGGTTCAAAGTTTGAAAGAAAAAATAAAGACAACTTGAGGGTAATTAATATATTGGGGATTTAATAAGCTTAAACCATAATATAAGGAAAGACATATCAGTATCACCAAATATCAAACAGATACTCTACCACTTAAGTTGCCACCAGCAGAGGGCTCTCAAACTCTTTTTCAGAAGTAGAAGAAAGTCCTTACATCTGTCACAAAAGCAACCAAGAACCTTGTACAGTTGGGAATGTGGTTCACAAAGTTAAGGCTGTAAACCTCAGCCTTTCAAGGATAGGCACTTTATTAATGGGGGGGGAGGGGGAGAAGACAGGAATGAAAAAGTGAAGGGAGCACTGGAAAAGATCCAGCACATCTCAGTTCACCAAAGTACTACTGGGGAGCCTCCACAGACCACGAAGGGGCTTTCCCACTTCCTTCAACATGACAGAAAATGTACCAGAGCTTCCCTTTTGCCGTTCCTCCCACCAGAGACTTCACCAAAATAATGCCATAAGTTAGATATTTTCATCATGGTAAATACTGTGAAAGTAACTAAAAAAAATCAGCCTTGGTTTCTGAAGAATCTTAAGATAATGAAGCAATAAATGCTTCAAAAGTAAAAACAAAATTAGATTTAAGAAAGCTCTGAAAAGTCAGTTGTGGCATTTTAAAAAGAGCGCTACCAATATCATAAATGTCAGTTGCACTAAAGAAATAAGAAGCCTAAATTAAATACTTTTATGGAAAGTCATTTTAAAAAAACAACCTTCAACTTACCTAGATCTGGCCATTAATATGCTTAACCTCTGCTGCAACATCAGGACTTTAATCATACTTCAAAATACCATGTTATTTGCTTGCTTACATAACCTAGGAATATTAAAAAAGAAGAGATGTCAAAATTTTCTTTAAGATAATTTATGAGAACACTTGGGAGTTCCATCAATCTTATTTGGATACCAGTTCAAAATGTCAAAATCATAAAAAAAAAGTAGGGACAGGTTAAAATATTTATATACCAAATGTCTGTAAAAGTTTCTCATTTTTTCCATTTTTCTATTATATTATATATGCTTATTAACAAGAAAGTCAGCCTTTTGAAAGGGAAAAAATACAGTCAAATGTATGAATTGCTAAGACTAAGTTATATTCCACTTGCCATTAGCCAACTGACAGGTATTGGAGATTAGTTGTTCTCAAAGAGTACAACATGGCAGTCTCCCCAAATGGGTCTTGAGTCTTTGGATGTTACATTACTACTGATAAAACAAAATTTGTAAATAATCAATATAAATTTCACTTGCCTGGAAGCAAATCCTCACAACAAATGTAAGCAAAAAGTTTGAGAACCACTGGACTAGGCTTCTTAAACTTTTTCCACTAGAAACCCCTTTTCTCAGTTCCCCATTAGGCAGTGTTTACTAAACTGTGTGGCCTGAGGATGTGAGGATATGTGTTTAAAGTTACCCAAAGCAACACAAGCAAGTGTTGCCAGAAACACCTTGGATTCATTACTCATTTGACTTTTAATTAATTTTTGGTCATTGTGTGTTCAGAAACCTTTGACTGTTGCCAAATTTTTCACAACCCCATGTTACAACACACAGTTTTAAGAAGCACTAGAGTAGGTGATCTCTTAAGAGTTATTTTATTAGTTTAGGTTCCAACAGTTATGGCCCAGGCTACTATGATTGTGTCCTTACAATTTATCTTTAATTACCACCCTTTCTCTTACCCAAACCATCCTTCACAACTACCAAAATGATATTTCTAAAGTACAGGACCATGCCTTTTCCTCACCTCAGGAAATTCCGGCAGTTCCCTTATTACCTCTAAGATCGAATATAAACTATACTACACGTATAAAGCCCTTCACAAATAGCTCTCTCCCACTTCTCTCAACTTCTTACATGTTACCTATTGACACAATACTCTCCATTTCAATCAAACCCTCCTACTTGATCTTTCTCATACTCAATATTCCATCTCCTACCTCTATGCTTTTGCAAAAGTTGTCCCTGATACTTAGAAATATATTTCCATGGTTTTTTTTTTTCCTTCTTAAAAATTGATACTATCCTTCAGAGATCAGGTCAAATAGCACCTGCCACGTGACACATTCCTGATTCTTCTAGCTATCAGTGCCCTCTCCCCTCTCAAATTACTTTCTATTCTCTATTTATTCATAATTGAACATATTTCTATAAATTGGATGCAAGGTCCTTGAGAAACTTCTTGAGTTTCATGTTTATCTTTGTCTCGGAAGCAGTTTCAGTACCTTATTCAAGGAAAAACTAGTCTAGCTTGAATAGGGTAGATATTCCTTCTAAGATGCTTTGCCTCTAAGGAAAAATCTCCTATTTGACTGAAAAAGTAAAGGTCATCTACTGTAACCTCTCTCTTCTCCCCTATTCTATATTTCAACGGCTCTCCATACGTTTCCCCAATGCTTTGTCCTTGTCCCAATCTTTGAGAAAAAGGAGTTCCTTCTATTTGCCAAGTGGAAGTCCAGCATCTCCATAAGTAGATCACAGGCCCTTGACCCTAGCATAGGTCTTCCCAACTTCTCAAGGAGTATATGCTTTCTTCCTGTCTAGCTCATCTTTAATTTCTTCTTAAAACAGTTCCTTCTCATCACCCTAAAAAAGTCTCCAGGTTTTCCCCCATCCTTATAAAATTTTCACTTTACCCAACAATTTCTTAAATTCAACACCTTATATCATTCCTCTCTTTCAAAGTCAAATAATTCTCATTTGCTGTCTGGCTTTTCCATCTTCTAATTTTTCAATCCTTTGCATTATGGCTTCTGTCCCAACCACTTGACTTTCCAGTTACCAGTGTTATTTTAATCACTAAAACCAAAATCTTCTCTCAGTCCTCACCTTCTAAACTTCTCTGTGATGTCTAACACAGCTGATCTTAGATTCCACTCTCTCTTTGCTCAGCTTTTTGGACACTGTTCTTTCCTGGTCCTCTTTTTTTGCTATTTTGCAGTTCTTTCTTATATTCCTTTGCTAGATCATCACTATCCATATATAATCCCCTAAATCCAAGTGTTTTCTGAGGCTCTGTCCCAAGCCTTCTTCTCATGTCTGACACAGCTGGTAACACAGTGTTGGGCCTGAAATCAAAAAACCTAAACTCAAATCAGGCCTCCAACACTTATTAGCTGTATGACCCTGGACAAGCCACATAGTCTGTTTGCCTCAATTCCCTCAAGTGTAAAATGGGATAATAACAGCACCTACACCTCATAGGGTTGTTACTAAGATCCAATGAGATAATATTTTTAAAAAGTGTTCGTTACAGTGCCTGGCATATAACAGACCCTATATAAATGCTTATTCTCTTTGCCCCCTCCCTTTGCCTTCTCATTTCACCCTCTCTCATGTCACCTCCTTATCTCTATGATTCTCAAATCTACCAAGCTCTAATCTGTCTCATTTCTAGCCACACCACAACTCCTCTAGTTCAGCCCCTCGTCAGCCTTCCTATGGGCTAATGAGGTGGTTTCCTAATTGATCTCTTAGTATCCACTCTTTCTCTTCTCCAACCTACCTCCCCAGCTACTAATATGATTTTCCTGAAGCACAGGTCTGACCACGCACTCCCCTACAGAATAAACTTTGCTGTCTCCCTGTTACTTGTAGGATTAAACAGAAATTTCTTACACTATCTGAAACATTCCATAATTGGGCACTGCATCACCTTTCTAGAATTATAAAACTGTTCACAAACTGTAGTCCAGATAAACGATCCTTGCTGCTCCTCACTAATGACATGCTATCTTCTGTTTAAAAGATTTTGCACAGATTGTCTCACATCTGAATGCACTTCTCCTCTGAAGCTTAGAACTTCTATCTTTCTGCAAATCTCAGTTGAAATGCCACCCACTTCCATAAGGCCCTAGTAGTCACTACAGTCTCTTCTCCCCAGCTTGACAAATAAACATATATTTATTTGGTATGTGCTTAAATGTGTGTATTTTCTTTACCTTATAATGTGCAATCCTTGACAGCAAGTACTGTTTGGTTTTTGTCTTTATAGCTCCAGTTCTCATATCATAATAGTATTATATTCATATACCATATTTATAGTCATCAAATTCATATACCATAATTTGTTAAGTCATTTCCCAAATGATGGGTACTCACTTAGTTTCCAGTATTTTGCTGCCAAAGAGTTTTTTTTTTTAAGACATTAAATACTTTTGTATATATAGTTCCTTTTCCTCTTTCTTTGATCTCTGTGGGATAGAGATTTAGTAGTGGTATAATTGGATCAAAGGATATGTACAGTTTAGTAATTTGGGGGCACAGTTACACAGCTCTCCAGAATGGCTGGAACAATTCATAGCACCACCAACACTTCATTAATGGTGTCCATTTTCACCATAGCTCCTACAACATTTTTCTTTTCTTTTTTTTTGTCATTTTGTTAATCTGACAGATATGAGGCAGAACTTCAGAACTGATTTAATCTGAATTTCTCTATCATCAATTTGAAGCATTTTTTAAATATGGCTTTCGATGGTTTGGACTTCTTCCCTTGAGAACTGCCTGTTCATATCTTCCAACCATGTATCAATTGGGTAATAGTTCTTACTCATCTAAATTTGAATCAGTTCCTTATATTATATTGAAAATTAAACTTTTATCAAGTCAAGTCAGCAAATATTTATTAAATGCCTGTTATCCCAGGTACTTTGGTAAGTGCTGGAGGATATAAAGAAAGGCAAAAAAACCATCTCTGCCATTCCAATGAGGGAGACATGTAAACAACTACATTCACACAAGATATAACCAGGATAAATTGGAGTTTTCCTGCTTATTTCTTTTAGTCACATCTACTTATACTATTACCTTGCATGAAATCATGTTTGCTAGCTTTACTTTTTTTGAGTTTGCCTGAAGTATAATATATTTCACCTCTACCTCTGATTTACTATAACTATCAATTTCAAAAGTTTGAAATATTTATTATAAATTATATATAGTATGGATTGTTTTCTAATCTATTCTGCTTCCATTTATTAAGGGAAAGCTCATCCCATTCATATTAACAGTTATGAGTATTAACTGATTTTTATTCATACTTTTTTTGTATTTTTCCTCTTCTTGTTCATTTTTATATAGTGTATATTGTTAATATAAGTTAAGATATTGTATATAATGTTATATGTGGCTATAATAAAAATAGTAATAATAGCTAACATTTACTTAGCACTTTATGGTTTGCAAAATGCTTTTTGAATATTTCCTCATTTAATTCTCACAGCAGTCGAGGGAGATAATCTGAAGCCAGGTCCTCCAACCCCAAATTCAGAGTTGTTTCCATTGTTCAACGCTACTGCTGTAATAATTTCTCATTATAAAATGCCCCTCTCCTATGTGACCTTAGGCAACTTTTCTGTACCTCAGTAAGGTGACAATAATAATTCATACCTTGCTTATTTCACAAGGTTGTTGTGAAGACAAAATAATTAATATGAATTTTCCTTAAAAACAAATCATTTAATAAATACCACATTATTACTCTAAGAACTAAATTATATTACTGAAGGAATAAAATGATCAGACAAACCTGGATTTCAATCCTCACCCTTATTACCTGTATAAATCCTAGACAAGTCATTTCACCATTCTGACTCCCCAGTTCTTCACCTGGGTTCAACAAGTTCACTATCATAAATGCAATGCAAAGTGCAGAGATGCTTATATGTCCCATCTCAAAGGAAAATTCCAAATCCCAATAAGATCCTGCATATTGTTGAAAAATCACCTCTGCTCAAATATATTACATACTTTGACATACATGCTGACCTGTTTTACCACCAATGATACAATAGTTTTACTACAGTATTGATAAAAAGAGCTGGAAATTTCCTTAATTGTTATTTAGTAAAAACTGAGGTCCAGAAAAGTTGAGAGCTTAGCCCAAAGTCATAAGGACAGTGATAAAGACTACATCTGTGATTTCACTGGTACAGAGAACTCTCAGTGAGACAATGCCTCCCAAAGCAGGCTGGCACCTTCTTGGCAATTTATACTCTTAGAGCTGTCTGGTGTACTTAAAGATTTAGTGCCTTGCCCAAGGTCACAAAGCTAGTATGAGTCAGTAAGACTTGAACCTAGGTGTTCATATTCAAATTTTCAATTCAATAAGCATGTATGAAGCACTTATTACTATATGCCTGTGCTAAAGGCTGGAGACAGAAATAAGAGAAATAAAGATAATCCTTGTTCTCAATGAGTTTACAATCTAACAGGAGAAGACAAAATACAAAAGGAAGCTGAAATCCTGTGGAAGAGTTCCAAATCAGAAGGGCAGTGGTTACTGAGGGCAGTGAGGTGTGAGTCTCAAGATTCTTGTGGTCTCCAGGATGATATATTTCCTGATGACAAACTTTTCCTGGGAGTATGGCAATGGTGGAGATGAATCCAAGAACTATAGCTGGTGGGGCAGGGCTGCAGGCACTAAAGTCAAGTCTGTTATCCATTATACCATGCTAGCTCTCATATAGGAGACACAAGCACAGAGGTGGGATTTCATTAGCTCTTTGCCTCTAAATCCAGTATCCTTCTATCTCAAATTATTCTGATATAATACTCTGGGAATGACAATCTTTGGGGTTAGAGAACTGCATTTACTGTCCGATGTGGCTGCTGTGTTAAGGTTAGTCTTCCCAAACCCCCTACCCCTTTTCTCAAGAAATTATAAAATCCTTCCAGGGCAATGATTCTTTTATTTTTTGGTCTTTGTATTAAAGACTAACAGGCACACTGAGGTTAAATGACTTGCCTGGGGTCACAAAGATAGTAGGTGAAAAAGGCTGGATTTGAACTTAGGTCTTTCTGACTCCAGGTCCAGAGGTCTATCTATTGTGCCACCTGGCTACATATCTAACAGTTCTTAAGAATAATTTAGTTACATTTTTCTACATATAGCAAAAACTAAATGCAGTCATTTAAATTATGAATATCACTTTGGAAAATATGGAATAACTCTAGACACAAACACAAATAAACCAGATCACTAAGAATCAAATGAAAGTTTTTGACAAAATTTTACTTTTAATACAGTACATGAAATAGGTATCAATAAAGCTATCTTGAAGAGTAACTACAATGAATAATTTTCTAAATCAAATATGTATGAAAAGAAAACATCCACAAGAAGATACTTCCAAACTCAGATTGTTTTTATGGTTAGGTTAAAAAAAAAAGTTCAATTACCTTATGTGTGTGTGTACTTAAGAATGTTTAAATGATCCACTAATTTAAGACTGCAGTTCTACTAAATGACTCTGCATGCTCCCCTTCTTCCCCTGCCACCAACCAAACTGCTTCATGAACAGTTTAAGTTTGCTGGCATTTAGTTCAAACCTCAAAGAAAAAAAAAACATAGCTGTTTTCTACTCTTAGTGATAGTTAAGAGAATTACTATTGCTGTCTAAATATTCAGGCCTGAGTGACTATGCTCTTTTAGAGTCAATAATCCTGAATTTGAATCCTAGCATCAACAATTAAACCATGCGCTGAGGTTAAGCAAGTCATTCAATTGATAGGAGTCTCATTTTTCTCAACCTATATAATGAAGAAATTTGAATAAAAGACAGCTATGTTCTTTTTAAGCTCTAAATCTATAAACTGCTGCCCCAGTGCCATCTAAGTTTTCTTTAAATATACTTTTTTTGTTGGCCCTAAAAGAAACAAACAAAACCCATTCAAATTACTTAAATTAGTACTTAGTGAGATAACAGTTTTACAAATCTACAAAATACTTTTCCCACAACCACCATGAAAGGTACATAATTTCTTTCCATTTTACATGAGGAAACTGAGAGTAAGATTTTCTCTAAATCTCACAACTTGTCAATATCATAAAAGGAAAAAAAAAGCCTTGAGCCCAGATCTTCTGGCCCCAAATATGGTACTCTTCCCACAAATTTCTAAGTAGATCAAAGAGAATACTAAAAAACAATTTAGAGAAGATAGGAAAAACTTAGCTCCCAAAGGAAATGGCAGAGAGAATTTAAATATGCAGGATCTAAGAATGAAAACTGGAAAACTGAAACACTGATAATACACTATCTGTTGCCTCAGGAAACAGAATGACTGTCATCAAAACTTTATGTCACAGGATCTACTGAGATTGAAAGATAAATTCAAAATTCATAAAAATTCATAAAAATTATATAATTATGCAATTGGAGCAAATGTAGCCAACTTATAGCAGAAATGATATCTAAAATGCATTTATCACCAAGAGTGAGGCACTGCCATCCTCAACCTCTCTTTTCTGCTTCATTCCTCTACTAGCTACAGTTCCTCTACTCCAGCAACCCCTTCCTTTGATTGGTCACTTCCTCTTAGAACCTCCATTTTAAGAAAATATTCAGTAAAGCCATGTCCTCATTCCTCTCCAGGCTATACTTCAGACTTTTTCTATCATACCTTCTGGAGAGAACTTTCTCCTTTTATGTGTTGTCTTCCCCAATCAGTGGAAAGAGGGAAAGAGAAGGTAACAAGTGTTTGGCACTGGTGCTAAGCACTTTTACAAGTATAATCTCACTAGATGCTCACAACCCAAAAAGGTGGGTGTTGTTATCATCCCTATTTTACAAGTGAGAAAACTGAGGCAAACAAAAGTTAAGTGACTAGATAAGAGTCACACAGCTGGTAAGAGCCTAAGGCAGAATTTAAAGTCAAGGCTTCCTGGACTCTAGACCCAGGGACACAAGCTACTTCTATTAGAACTTAAATTCCTTGAGGTCAGGGGCTCACTTTCTTTCCACTGGCATTTTGCATCTAGTACACAATAAACACTTAATAAATGTTTACTGACTTTACTTTTACTTTCTCAGTTCTTGTTTTTCAATGTTTGCCTTGCTTTCCTTTTCCCCAGCTCCTTCTTTGCCATGTCACAAGCCTTTCAGTGGCACATGTAACATTAGCTACCCTCATAGGAACAGTTCTGGGTTAACAGGACTTGTTCAGTCGTTCTCAATCACATCCAACTCTTCATGACCCCACTTGGAGTTTTCTTGGCAAAGATATTGGAGTGGTTTTGCCATTTCCTTCTCTAGCTCGGTTTAGGGATGATTCAGACATAAAGGGTTAAGTGACATGCCCAGTTTCACACAGCTAGTGTCTGAGGACACACAAACTCTGGAAGAGGAGTCTTCCTGACACCAGGCCTGGTGCTCTGCCACCTACCTGCCCTGAGTTAATAGGACACAATGAGGGGGTGCTTACCTCTATCCAGAGCACTGTGGTATATTTATATGCCACATAAAAATTTACAAAGGATTACTGAGAATATTCCTTACATTGAAACTCTGAGGCAGATAAGGCAAGTATCGTCATTCCCCACCTTCACAAGACTGAGACTGAAAGGTTGAAGGACTTATCTTAAGGTAACACAGCTAATAAGTGTTAGAGACAAGTATGACAAGAAATTCACTCTGAGAGAAGAGGTTAACTACATTACTCAGTACCAATAATTCTGATGTCTTGCCATTTGGTTATTTTCCAGTTATTTCAAGGAAGATTGCGAAGGGGAAAGAGACCAAATTCAAACCTGTCCACTTAACTGCTTCAATCCATCAGAAAGCACTGGTTAAGGGACCTACTTTGCACCTAGGTGCTGGAGATAGAGCAAAGTTAAAAAGAGTGTCTGCCTGCCTGCCAAGTGGCACACCCTTTAACGGAGGAGACCACACATAATATATACAAAATCAATACAACGTAGCTTTCAGGGAGAGCGCACTAGCAACAGAGAGCAACGTGTACATAAAATGTGGTACTTTCAGTGGCTACTTGATAGGAACTCTTAGAAAAATAACTGGAAATCGGTGCCTGTGAATGCGAATACTAGTTAGCTATGTTACAGAACCTAGTAAACTGAACTGTGTTATCGACTGATATAAAAACATAGCATTTATTACGGCGATTTAAGAACTAAAGACAAAAAATATATATAACAAAGGATTGGGAAGTGGCTTTTTATGCTGAGTGTGGCCTGGACTAAGTGTGACACAGACTAATCCCACAGCTATAGGTGCATTCATCTGAAATTTGTGAATTGCCTGTCACTTTGTCCAAGGAAGCCAAGCTATTTATTGTAGAAAGGTGACATTTTGGCAATTAAGAAATGAAGCAGCTTTGGATCAATGAAGAAGGTGAATGCAAGACCATTTTTAAGAGCAAGGAAATAGAAGTTGTTGAGAATTACAATGAAATGAGACACACATGAGCCATATAACATTTAACAAAACTTTTACTTAACAATAGCACAGAAAGTATATTAAGGATACAACTGAGTCAACTGGGCACAGCTCCCCTTGCCTCCACATGTGCCACAGTCCCATGTCTTAATCAGCATTACATGTCAACCATGAGTAACCACTAATGACTTCTTTCTTTGGAGAGATATTGTAAGGCTAGAAATAACAAGATCTGACAACTGAACAGATATGTGGAGTGAGAGTAAAAAGTAGAGAAAGGTAAAAAAGTTAAAACATTGGGAAATTGAGGGATGGCAGTATCTTCAACAACAATAGAGACATTTGGAATAGAGGAAAGTATAGAGAGGAAGATAAGAGTTCCATTCTGAACATGTTGCACGAGACACACACACATACAGTGTATTCAGTTCAAAATACCCCAACAGACAATTAAAGATAGGGGACTAGAAATTAAGAGAAACTAGGGCTAGATATATAAAATACAGGTCTGGAGATTTTCTGCAAAGAGATGATAATTAAACTCATCAGAAATGATAGATAACCAAGGGAGGCAGCACAGAAAGAAAAGCAGAGAGAGCGAAGAAACAGGGGAATGGAGTGTAACAAGGAAGACAAACCAGAAAATGAATACTGAAAAGAAGTGGTCAGAGAGAGGAAAACCAAGACAGCAATATCACAAATATCCCAAAGGGGAAAAGGGATCAACAAGAAAGAGAAAGGGAAGGGTTGGGGAAGGAGGTCAAGATGGATAAAGATGGAAGAAACATTTGGTAGCTGGGTGGCATAGTGGATAGAATGCTGCATCTGGAGTCAGGAAGACTCCTCTTCCTTAGTTGAAATCTGGTCTCAGATACTTTCCCCTCATCTGCAAAATGAACTGGAGAACAAAATGGCAAACCACTCCAGTATCTCTACCAAGAAAACCTCAAATGGGGTCATGAAGAATCAGACACAACACAAACAACTGAATATTGGCAATAAAAAGTTCATTAGTAACTGTAGAGAAAGAAACTGTAAATAAATGATGAGGTTGGAAGCAAGATCGCAGTGGACACAGTCAAGGATGACTAGTTAGAAGAAAATAATAAAATTATTATCTGTTAAAGAAATATAGTGTAACTCACACTTTTTGTACCTACATTAGTATGTGTGTACCTAAGTATATACAGTCAATTCTTATCATTCACAGTAATTATGTTCTACGAAGTCACCAAAAACACAGAATCAGCAATCCTGAATGATATATGGGAAATACAGAATTAGGTTCTTTTGAGTGTCTGGTCACATTTAGTTTAGCACTTTCATGAGCAGCCTCATGCACAGTGTTGGATTTCCTCCTTCCTTCACCCCACCATGTTGTTGATTCATTAACAATGAATACAAAACCAACAGCATATAACTCATGCCTGAATGAAGCTTATCCACAACGCGTATTTTCTCCCTCTTAGAATACCAGATAGGTACAATGATTGGGGGAGATTTTAAACAGTGACACCACCAATAAAAAGCATTAAAAAAAATGCAAACATGGCACCAAATAAGCCATGAAAAGGATTTTTGTTTACAGTAAAAGAGATGAAACAAGAAGGCACTGTCATCTCGTTCAATGCCTTGGCCAACTCAAACTTTTCATCACTCTGTGCATGTCCGTAAATAACCAAGAGAGCACCTTAAGTTATATTTAGGGTTAACAAATACATTTTAAGGAGTAAGTGAATTTGCAAATAATGAAGATTTCCTGTATGAGTAAAAGAAAACTACATTTGCTCTGGAAACAATATTTAGAAAAACATAAATTAGGGTTAAAAAATCATAAAACGATGAAGTTGAAAATACTTTCAGATCATGAAGTCTAATTCTTGGTCTCCGAGCAATTCTTTAAAAACCTACATAATTTAATCGCACTAAGGTGAAAGATAATTTTTTATTTGTCTCAATAAGATCCTGTGGAATGCTGAAAACTATCAGTCACTTAAGGGGATTTGCTCCTATTGAGACTGGATGTCACAGACAATTCACATATCTCAAATTCTCAAATAAATCTAACAAATACTAAGGAACTGCTGTGCTGCTGTTGGTGTTCTTACATCTAGACAACATATAATCTCTGCTCTTAGGGCATCAATAGTCTATTGTTGGGACTATGTCAGGGATACAAACATGACAAAATAAGGCAATATAGTGTTACAGAAGAAGTCTTTTACACAGGGACAGAGGAAGCAGTTAATGACAGTGAAAAAAAACAAATAGAAAAGAGCATCAATAAAACACAAAAATCACAAAAAAGAGGAGAAATTCAGAAGGGTAGTATTAGTATTATCATAATAACATTTATGCATTCTTTAAAAAAACCAAACACCCAAGCTACACATGGTAGATTCATGGTTTCATACAAAAATAAAAATGACCACAGCAATAACAGCTTACGTAGCACTTATTCTGGGGTGGTCACTGAGCTAAGCACTTTACAATTCTTTCATTTGTTGCTCACCACAATTCTGGAAAGTAGGTACTATTGTTATCTCCATTTTATAAGGAAACTGAGGCAAACAGGGTTCAGTGACTTGCCCAGCATCACTTAACTGGTAAGTGTCTGAGCATACATTTGAACTCAGGTCATGCTGACTAATGGCACAACACTTTCTTCTGTGCCACCTATGCAATTTCTTTTTCTGTCTTCTTTTTATGGAAATGTTTATGTTGATGACTGTCAGATTCTTGGTCAGTCAATAAACATTTATTAAGCACTTACTATGTGCCAAGCACTGAACTAAACACTGAAGATACAAAAAGGGGCAAAGACAGTCCCTGTCCCCGAAGAGCTCACAATCTAATGGGGGAAATACCAAACAAACAAATAAGAAGCTATGGACTGAATAGGAAATAGAGAAGGCACAAAACAAACAGCTAAGAATTAAATAAAATTAATTAAATGCTTATTTGATTAGGAAAATGGGATGGGGGAATGGAGAATCTTTCTCCAACAGGTAAATGTTCAAAGGCAATAAATAGGCAGTTTTTAAGGGAAGAAATCCAAGTTGCCAGGAACCACATAAAAAACAAATACTCCAAATCACTTAAAATAAAAACTGTTATTCTCGATTATTAATTAATCCTAAGGTTACACCTCACACCCATCTGCAAGGAAAATAAAAAAGGAATTTTTTTTGTACAATACATTGTCCATTGGATTGTGAGTTCTCCTTGAGAGCAGGGACTGTCTTTTGCCTTTTTTTTTGTATCCTCAGTGTCAGCACAGTGTCTAGCACATAGTAGGTGCTTAATAAATGTTTATTAACTGACTGATATGTACATATGATGTCTCTTTCCTCTATCTTTGATCTCTGGGGTATGGGTACAGTAGATACTTGAACAGAAGTTCATCAAATTTAAAGATAAGACAAAGCTAGAAATGGCACTACATGATAATCAGGTTTCAAAGAGAATTCTATAAGTTAAGATGATAGACTAAAAACAGTGAGATGAAGTCTAGCAGGGATAAATGTAAAGGCTGGCAATTAGATTCAATAAGTTAACTTTGGAATATGAGAGATTTGGCACAACATGTTTTTAAAAAGACTCAAAAGGTTTAGCTGAGTACAAACTGAATATAAGTCAATGGTGTTGACATGGTAGCTAAAACAGCTGAGATAATCTTAGGTTAAACAGAAATATAAGATCTAGATCAAGGGATATATCATTTTCTACTTCCATACTAAGTAAGAACATAACTGATTTATGTGAAAACCAGACCAGCCAGACGTTGGTCCCATTCCACTATTGCTCCTGTCAGGTTCCCACGCCCACCCAACTCCCACCCCAGACTTGTGTAGTCCAGCCTGCTACAACGGTACAGATGCACCTGAGTCCTTCAGTACTAGGACATCACTTCAGGCATCTAAATTTCATGGCTAAAACTCCAAAGTGGGACTGCAAGGCAAGACCAGACTAAAATGCATTCTCACATTGAGATCAGTCCCAATTCCAACTGTCACATTTAAAAAACAAAAACTTGATCTCTTTATCTGGCCCAGGCTGGAAGTGCAGGGACTACTCACAGGCCTGATCCCACAAATCAATTACAAAGAAGCTTTAACCTCTTCAGTTTCCAACTCTGATCAGCTCCCTTCTCCTTAGGCAACTTGGTAGCCAATCAATTCCAGGGCCTCAACATACTGATGTCATACTTAGTGCAAATACCAGATTAGCATCACCTATTGCAATTTAGAAGTACTAAACTCAAGAGTCTGGCCAGCCTCAGCCTCCTCAGCAGCTGGGATTACAGGCATGAGTCACCACTCTATACTAAGTACCATTTTAGGAGGGACACTGGCAAACTAGAATTCATCCAAAGGAACACAACCAGGATGATTAAAGGCCCATACTTGTCATATGAGAACTGGAGAGAAGAAAAGACTTCTGGAAAGTTGAAGAATGAGATGGGGAGGGAAGGGATACACAATTACCATCTTCAAATATCTGAAAAAATTTTACCTGGGAAAGAAACAGTATCCCACCTCAAGAAGACAAATATTAGGTAGGCCATGGTAAAGTTCTAGGGGAAAAGATTATAATTCCATATAAGGAATAACTTTTAAATAATTAAAACAGTAAAAAATGGCTCCCTGTCATTAGAAGTTAACCCACAGTATTATAACACTAACAAGTTTGGAAAATATACAAGTCTTATTACGCCCATTTTACTGATAAGAAAACAGTCTCTGAGAGGTTAGGCAACTTGTCATGATCATCCAGCTATTAAGGATCTGAGGCAAGATTTATTCAAACCCAGATGTCCAAAATACAAGCTTAATACTCTCTTTCCTAAAACATCACATTTCCTCTGTCAATGATAACTACAAAAAAATTTTCCTAACTCTAAAAATTCTATAATTAACCTTAATTTCAAATACTAATTACTAGACAAAATCTGAAATGCTTTTCACTAAAAGGGAAAAATAGGAGTAAGGAAAAGGGGTAAATGAGCTTTTAACAACCTAAGGAAATATTTTTTGACTTTTAAATTATTATTATTACATATTATTCAACTGAAACAATACAGAAATTAGTCATTTTTCTTAGGCCTTCAAGATAATTTGCTACCCATGAAATCAATACTTTTGTTCCTACCTTTGTGTAATAAAGAATTTCAAAAGAATTTTGTTCTTTAGTCTTTCCAGCTGCTTAACTAATTTTTTCAACTATTTACTGTCAAAATATATTCAGTTGTGAATTAGAAGCACTACCTTTAAAAATACCATATATAATAGATGCTTCACCATCATTTCTGATAAGCAAGCACTGCTATGCTTTATAGTCTGTTCATAAATTCCTACGGTTTCAAGGATTTTATCTGGAAAAACATGTTAAGTCATTCAAGTCAGTAAAAATTTTACTGCAGGACAACTCCAAGCCATGTTAATCAGCATTCTGGGAATTAACTACAAGTTGCACTGCTGAACAAACCAAATGATCTTCAAATGTCATTTAAATAGCTGCTAAAGAGTTGACAGCACTAATATAGTAGGGTTTAGGGATGGGAATCCCCTACACAGCCTAGTGAGAGGTCAAGTGGGCTGTGTGATATGTGCACTAGTCAATAACTACAAATAACCTAATACCTTTCTAACTGCTACTGCCATTTAAGATTTCAAGCAGAAGCATATACTTTTATCTTTCCTTATCAATTAATAGGAATAACGCATAACTGTCTCTTATTAATCAATCAGCTCGGAGAGCTAATCCCAATTTTCTTTTTAAACCTTTCATTGTTCTCTCAATTTTAAACCTCCAGGTCTCACAGACTTAAAAATTAAATATATCTTCTCATACAATTTATTACAGAAACAAACAATAAAAGACATAATTAATCACTTATAATATATCATAGTGAGTAATATTCACAGCCAGAGTCACCTCATTGTTGTGGGGTGGATTTTTTTGGCGGGGAGACTGCTTGAAGAAAAACCAGGGTTTTGCCCATGGTCACCCAGTCAGTAACAGCTCAATTTTCTTAACACAAAACAGAGATAGGGAATAAAATACTCTCATCTATGCAACCACTGATTTCTCCTTAACTTTAGAAACACAGTTCTTTTATGGTGCTAATTCAAGTTTCTCAGGAATTGAGTCATTTTTGAAGAATGATTTCAGGAAACAAGAATTAAATGTCTCAAGTTCTTTCCCTTTGACAGTTAACTCAGTCTTTTAGGAAAGAGATTCTCTTAAGTCCTTTCTTTCTATGCTTCACACAGTCCCCCCATATGACAGTTAACTGAATCCAGATGACAGTTAAACTGTCCTTCTCTCAAGATTCTAATTTCTATTGCATACCTTTATAATAATAACTAACATTTATATAGCACTTTTAAATCTTGCCAAGTGTTTTACATATCTTATCTCATTTGATCAGTAACAGTATCTGCCTGAGAGGCTATTCAAGCTAACATTACACTGATATACTGAATAAGTATATTTAGCAATTTATTTACAATATATTCCAGTGTCACCAAAAGAAGGTAACTAACCACAATAAAGCTTTTAAATTCTCCTAGAACTCAACTGCTTCGTTCCCAGTTGCCTACTGGATATAACCATCTGGAGTCCTCATAAAATAAACTTCACCTCTTGGAAGCCAAACTCATCCTTTCCCCATAACTGTATTCCACCCCTTTCATTCTCTATTCTAACTGAATCTTTATCTTTTCTCTTCATTCTCTAAATCCAGTAGCTCTCCCCTCCATCCCTTTTTAGCTTTCATTACAAAATCCCTTGCTTAGGCTCCCCTATTCTCACATCAGTTTTATTTCCCTGCCTCCAGTATATGGTTTCTTCTCTCCAATCTATCCTTCATGTTGTCCCTCAATCTTTCAAATGCCTCAAACCACATCATTCCTCTCTCTGAAAACTTTCAGTTGCTCTCCATTATCTACTGAAAACCATGTAACTGTCTGATCCTAGCATTCAAAGCCCTCCACGACCTGGCTCCACCCTATCTTTCCAGGTCTACCTCACACAATTTATCTTCAAATATTTTACATTACACCTAAACCTGTACTACTCTTCGTGCCTTATCCAGGGGAGGGGAACTTGTGGTCTCGAGACTACATGTGGCCTTCTAGGTCCATGGATACAGCCTTTTGACTTGTATCTAAGTTTTACAAATTCTTTTATTAAAGGCATTTGTTCCGTGAGGTTTGGATTTAGTCAAAGGGCTGCACTTGGAAGACCTAGAGGGCCACATAAGGCCTCAAGGCTGACGGTTCCCCACCCCTGCCCTATTCTCA
Organism: Notamacropus eugenii; assembly: GCF_028372415.1. Classification (NCBI taxonomy): domain Eukaryota; kingdom Metazoa; phylum Chordata; class Mammalia; order Diprotodontia; family Macropodidae; genus Notamacropus; species Notamacropus eugenii. The sequence continues at coordinate 247,070,216 of NC_092874.1, read as the reverse complement.
TTCTGCCATCTGCAAAGATATTGATCACATCCTCTCCTATGCTGAGAATAGATTTATTCTCCTTATCCCAAACTGATTCCCAACTCAATCTGTTGAATTACTATCCTTCCATCATGGCTGAACTCAGATGCCAACTCTTCCATAGAGATTTCCATAATGTTATTTCAATTCTCCCTTCACTTCCTCTCAAAACATGAATGATCACTCCTTCTTCAAATTTCTCATATTGTCTGGAATTCTCCTTTGTGCTAATCTCACACTCAAGGGGCAGCTAGGTGGTGCAGTGGATAGAACACCAATGCAGGAGTCAGGAGGACTTGAGTTCAAATTTCACCTCAGACACTTGACACTCACTAGCTGTGTGACCTTGGGAAAGTCACTTAACCCCAACTGCCTCATCTTGGGTCATCTCCAGTCATCCTGACGAATATCTGGTCACTGGATTCAGATGGCTCTGGAGGAGAAGTGAGGCTGGTGACCTGCACAGCCCTCCCTCACTCAAAACAAAGTCAAGTGCAAGTCATGTCAATCTCACACTCAACTGTATCTACATCATCTGTGGGTGAATCTCTCCCATTACAGTAGAAGCTCCTTGAGAATGGGGTATAAGTTATAACAATCTTTCTATCCCCAGAACCTAGCACAGTACATTTGAATATAATGCTTAATATTTGTTGAAACACACTGAATTCAAACAAACAACTAACCTGCAACTAATCAGATTTTATCAATCAGATTTGTCTAAAAAATCATGGTAATGAAAATACCGTCCCTCCCTTCACCTGTTTAAAAGTCTTATTAGGACTGTTATTAGCAATGGAAAGGTTGTACGTTGTTGAAAAATAGCAACAAGTTTACATAGAATTTCTGAGTATGAACAAATGAATATTCAAACAACAACCTATTTAGATTTTTAAATCATGATCTGATTATTGACGTGGTCCATTTTTCTTTACTGCTGGTAAGAGTAAAGAAGCTGAAAGTTTCCATTGAGAGTAGACTGGGCAATATTTTCTCTACCCTGAACTTTTAACTGCTGTTTGGTAGAAAGAACTTTTACTTTTCCATAATAAAAATGAATCCCAATCTGTGATTTGTGAAATTTTTCCACGACCAGCATAGGGAAGAGGCATATTTGCAAACAAATACAATCTGTGGTCCTTCCCATAAAGGATACATATATAGGGGGTTTGCTTTGTTGCTGTTTATACTAATGAACTAACAGGGAAAAGAGTTCCATTCAATAAAAGTGGCATGCTCCCAAACTATGAAATCTATATCACTTCCTAAGGCTATTCCAAATTCTTGTTGGATCCAGAATTCCTGCTGGTCCAGGTCCCTTTCTGTACTGGATCTCTGAACTCATCACTCACTGATCTACTTTTTATTTTTAACCTTGAAGGTTGCATAATGTAACACCTTTGCTCAAAATTAGTCACCTATATCTGATTGATTCATGTCATAGGAATCTGAAAATTTTCAGCCATATATTACTTCAACACCTTGCCCTCCGAGATTCAACCAAACTAAACCTGTCAATTAAACAAAGAATAATGTTTATGTGCAAAAGAATGTAACAAAAACACTTGGTCAACCAGAGTAGAGCCCTTGGGAGACTATACACTTCCAAAGATGCTATTACTTCTCTCAAGGCATTTTGCATTTCCTCTTTAGCATATCCACAGCATTGATCTGAATATCCTCAACCAAAATTTTCAGGTCACTTTGAGTTTTTGAAAGAGCCAAAAATCATTTGGATCCAAACTCTGTGAGTAATGGTGGTGGGGGAGGAAGGTAGGAGGAGTGGAGGGGAAGGGAAGTTGATTATGATATGATGATTAATATAACTTGGGCTCAAAGCAGGGTTTGACTCTGTAGTGGAATGTAGCAGAACTAGTTTTCTTGTATAGACAGTGGGTTGGTTCTAAAAGCAATTCCAAAAGTGATGTTCTAAGAAATGTTTTGAAAAATGGCAATGTTACTGGAGTAAGTAAAAAATGAAATCGCTGATTATGCATATGTTGACAGACCAAGTATTAAAGAAAGTCTTACCTGTGAATCGGGAGAACTACTTAAGCAACTGAATTCATTCCTGTCTAGGAAAATAGTGCTACACTAACAAATACTATTAATACTAAGAGTAATTCCCGAAAGAATTCCAAACTATTAACAACCATATGAAGGACTGACTACACATCACTAATAGTAAGAGAAATGTGCTACAACTCTTGAGGTTTTACCTGAAACACAGCAAATTGGCAAAGAAGATGAAAAATGACAATAGTTGAAGATGAAGGAGCAGTGAAAAGAGATGCACACTAATACTCTTAGTAGAGCAATGAAGCAATTCAAACATTTTGGAAGGTCATCTGAGATATTTAAAAGAGAAAAAGTATCCATATCCAAAGATCCTAATGCTAAACATATACCCAAACGAAGTTTAAGGCAGAAATTAAGGTTCCATATACACCAAAATGTTTACAGTAGCACTTTTTGTAATAGCAAAAAACACTGGAAACAAAAGTAGACGTTTATAAATTGGAGAATAAATTGTAGTTCATGAATATAATGGAATTTTAATCCTAAGAAGTTTGATTTGGTTGTTGTCCTTTGCTCTCTAAGAGAACCCACTATGTTGGGGTCAGGGTAGAGTGTGTTCAACTGTGGCTGATGAGACCAACAAAAGCTTGTGGGCACAAATAGTCCATATAAACATCTGGAGTGGAGATGTCTCTAAAGTTGCTACTACAATTCTGCTTCACTCAAGGAGCACAGTGCCTTCTTCAATGCGAATATGCCATGTTGGGCAGTCCTTTGCCAGGATCTCCTGTGTCACACAGTCAATTTCAAAGTTTTTCAGAGATCTTGAGAGTGTCTTTGTATCTCTTCTGACCTGCATGTGAGCACTTGCCTTCTGTAAGTTCTCCATAAAATAGTCTTTTGGGCAAACAAACAGCATGGTCAACTCACTGAAGCTGTGCTCTCTACAGCAGAGTTTGAATGCCTGGCAGTTCAGCTCAGGACCTCAGTGTTTAGCATTTGATCTTGCCAGGTGATCTTCAGAATTTTCCTGAGACAATTCAAATGGAAGCGATTCAGTTTTCTGGCACCGGAAGATTGTCTACGTTTCACAGGCTTAAAATAATGAGGTTGGCACAATGCTTCTGTAGACCCTAAGTTTGCTAGGCAGTCTAATACCTCTTACCTCCCACGCTTTCCTTCAAAGCCTCCCAAACACTGTGCTAGCTCTGGCAATGTGTGCACTAACCTCAACATCTATGTGTATATGCCTGGGAAGTTGGTTGCTGTCCTTCATTCTCAAAGACCAAAATGATATTACTATGGTGGAGTCAAGGTACAAATTGTCTCATTGTGACTAGTCACAGTAATATGAAGTAATGTGAATACGAAGAGATGGAGAAGGAATATGCAAAAGTCAGAAAAGAATAAGAACATAAACTGATTCCAAGTGAACTAAGCAGCACCAAGAAATCAATGGCAATGGTAGTATAAAAGAAAAATAATGAAAGAATGAAAATGAATATTGTGTAATCAATGACCAAGCCCTAAAGAATCAAGAAAAGGTATCTACCTTCTTTCTCTGCAGAGGTAGTGGTAGGAAATGGGTAGGGACGCCTTGCAGGGTAGATCGATATAGGATATTACATATATCATCAGGTTTGAGTGATGTATCAGTTAATTATGCTGAACAGGTTTACTTTATTTGCCTTTTTTGTTTCAAGGAATGCTCAATGGGTAGGGGAAAGGTATATATTTGGAAATGAAGAAGATATTTCTTTTTAAAAAGCTATCAAGTTTTTTAGAAATTTTTAAAGAGAAAATTACATATTATAAGTAATTATCTTCTGTTTTATTCCTTTGGAATAATTAATTATAGATTAGTTATCTGGGAAAATGAAAAGGGTAGGCCCATTTTCCACATCCCCTAATCTGTGAATAAACCAGAAGAAGGTGGAAACTGGGTTGCATAATCTAATTGCATAAATTTCACAAGCTGAAAAAAGTGGTCAGGTTAATATTTTGAACTTTAAATTATTTTTCAAGGCTGTAACTTTATGTTTTATTATTTTGAACTTGACAAACATCATGTTTAAAGATGTGTATATACAAGGAAAACAGGATTGCATATGAAAATTAAAATCTCTATTGTAGTTTTCTTCAAAAAAAAAGGTTAAATTAGTTTCAAACTTATCCTACTTGTCTGTTTCCTTCTGAATTTCCTTTTCTTCTGTTTTGCTTTTCTGTTCATTTCTTTAATGTCCTGCTTGTTTTGCTATCATTATCACTGGCCTTTCCCTATCCCCTCAACCTTCCACCAGAAGGAAAAAAGACCCATCTTGTACCTAGTTATCACAGTCTCAAAAAACAGATCCATATATTGAATAAACCCAAAATTCAAGTGTTATTTTGTATATTCAACAGACCGCCTTTTTGTCAAGAGGTGAGAAGCGTGCTTCATCCTGAGTCCTTTGGACTGACGATGGTTGGTCATTTCCCAGACCAGAATTGTTAAAAGTCTTTGAAAGTTGTTTTTCTTTGCGTAGTTCTAATGACTATTCTTCTGATTATGTTCACCTTTTCACTATACAACAATTTATGCACATCTCCCAAAATTTCATTAAATTCTTGTCATTTCTTATGGTACAACAATATTCTATTATGTGTATAAACCATAATATGTACAGCCATTCCCCAATAGATGCCAGGCATCCCTCTGAAATTTTGGAATGTAAGGATCTGTTCCTTCTTTTCCTAATCTTTATGTAAGTAATCCTGTTATTACAGGGTGAAAAAGTAGGTATAAGGTTAGTGACTTTCTGGATTTAGTTTCAAATTAACTTCCAGTACTGCTGAAGCAATCCATATCACTACCAACAATGCATTAAAATGTTAATAATTGTAATTTTCCATTTTTGCCATCTTTGTCAATCTGACGGGTATGAGGTAAAAACAAAGAATTGATTTAATTTATATTTCTCTTATTATTAGTGATTTGAAATTTTTTTGCTTTCATACAGCTGTTGACTGATCACATTTCTTTTGAAACTTGCTTGATTATATCCCAGGGGCTGCTGCTAAGTGGCACAGAGAAGACTGCAATTCAAATCCAGCCTCAGACACTTACCAGCTGTGTAACCCTGGACAAGTCACTTACCCCTGTTTTGCCTCAGTTTTTTCATCTTTGTAAAATGATCTGGATAACGAAACAGTAAACCACTCCAGTACCTTTGCCAAGAAAACCCCAAATGGGGTTGTGAAGAATTGGACACAACTGAAATGACTGAACAATATTTTGTCCAATTATAATGCCAGAAAAGAAATGGATGAGTATTTGCAAAAACAGAAAATACCTAGGTGAACAGAATAAGAAATAAAGAACTTAAATAATCTAACCTCAGAAAAACAAAATTGAACAACCCATAAATCAACTCCCATAGGAAAAAAAAAACTCCAGGCCCAGCTGGATTTACCAATGAATTACACCAAACATTCAAATAATAAACTCTGATTATACGAGTTGTCTGCAAAAGAAAAAAAGGGAGGGAAATGATATCATATCCAACTCAACTAAAAGAAGGAGAGAGAAATCAAAGAAAGAAAACTATAAACCAATACATCCAATCAACATGTGGGAATGCTGAACAAAATATTAGCTAAGAGACTACAGCAAATAGCTTGGATTCATATCAGAATTGATTCAGCTTTAGAAAAATGATGAACATAACAGACCACAGTAACAACATAAAGAATAAAAATCACATGATACTTGTAGAGTTAAAGAAAGAGAAAAAAACTCACATAGAAAACAGCATCACTTTTTGTTTTAACAAGAATTGGACACAAAGGGGTTTGGGAAATATTTAAATTATGGTACAAGAATGTAACAGACTATTATTGCACTATAAGAAATTGTTGTTATTGTCTGTCCTTCATTCTCAAAAAGGACCATGACATCAGGAGGTGATGCTATGACATGCAAATGAATTGGAATTAAGTGAGGGAGGGCTGTGCAAAGTCACCAATCTCATATTCTCCTCCAAAGTCATCTGAATTCAGTGGCCAGATATAGATCAGGATGACTGGAGATGGCCCTGGATGCAGTGGGGGACCTTGGCTTTTTCAAGCTAAGGTCTTCAATAGGTTTCAGGTTGACTAAGGCAACACCCATTCAGTGATTACAGCTTAGTAAGAAATGAGATAGAGAACAGCCTCTTTACCTGATCAAAAAAAAAAAATCAAAATTATGAAAGGGGATACTTCAGAGATACTTAAGGAAAACTTGTATAATAAAATGATACAAAATGAAGTGAGGAAAACTAGGCAAACTTTTTATACACTGACCACAATACTGTAAAGTGAAATAACTCTAAAAGACATTGATCAATGCAATGACCAACCATGATTCCAGAAGACTGATAATGAAGCAAGCCTCCAACCTCTTGATGAAGAAATAATAACCTGTAAGTGTAGAATATGACATGCATTTCAATACAACACAAATTTGTCTTTGTTATAGGGCAATGTTGGTATTACCATGCTAAATTTCTCTCTCTCTCTCACTCTCACACACACACACACACACACACATACACACATACACACACACACACACACACACACACACACACAGTGATAGAACAGCAATTCCAGATGCAATCTTCTTTTTCTTGTCTTTATACATGGAAATCTTTGCTGATGGTTACTAGTTCACAATAAAAAATTAAAATAATTAAAAATAAAATAATTCTAAAACATCTTTTATTAGACAATTAAATATCTTTTTAGACAATTAAGTATCTTTTGGTTGAAGGAACTATTACAATTTAAATGTCTGTGGATAAATGGCTACTGTCTTCATAATACAGTATGGCAAATATCCAGGACTCATCTGATGTATCTGATGTAAAATGTCCAATTATTTCACAAGTATGCACTTTAGTTAACTGTGGTAGTAAAACAAGCAAATCATTATTCAGATTTCACATGTAATTTTCTGAAAAAGCAAAAGTAATGCAATGCCAAGAATAGTTTATATTTTCTATAAAGGAAAATGTTCAACTTTTGGTGGAAAAAATAATTAAATTACCTCACTAATGATTTAAATCTTTTTAATTTAAATAAAATCTATTCTAGCTAAGTTGAACTAGAAAAGATTAGAAGTATCACTTTGGTACTAGAATCATTGCTAAAATCTAAAACAAATAGATCTGTCATACTAAAACTATAATACATCTCCACTTCGGTGCTAGTTTTACCAGATATAAGCCATATGAATTATCCATTTTATTACTTTTAAATAATATTACAAAAAAGTTTAAGTCTGAGGGCAAAAAGTAGTTAAACATGTAGTACAGAGATATTTCTACCATTCACATGATAGATACTCTTCTTACTGACTTATAAGGAATACAGAATAATAAAAATTTGGCATGCCAGCAAGAAGCTAATAGTCCTAAATAAAAGCGTAAACTTCCCATCAATTTAAAAACTGTATCCCTAGGATGGAACAGGAATGTCTATACTTGCAACTGGAATATAGACTGAATTTTGCAATCCAGTAAATAGAAAAACCCAAATTCTGACAAAAGCTTTGTGTTCAATACATCTTATACTAGTTAATTAATTAACAAATATTTATTGAATAGCCATAATGTAAAAGGCACAGTACGACTAGGCAGCAGAGACACAAAATAAAAACAATTGGCAATCCCTGCTTTCAGAAGACTTATTTATATTCTACTTTCTATACTGCATCAACAATTTCATTTTAGAAAATGTGACTCCTATGAATTCCTTTTCCACAACAATCAAAAAGCATTTACAAAACTCTTTCTATGATCCAGGCACTGTAAAGTTCTAGAGACACAAAAGAGGAGAAAAAAAATCCCTGGCTTTGAGGAATTCATATTCTAATGAGGGAGAAAACATGCATAGATACATATACATATGTAAAATCATAACACATCCTGAATAGCTGGATCTCTAAGGAAAAGCTTGTGAGTCTGAGTATACATTTATGTGTGAAGGAGCCAAGAGACAGAGTGCCATGTGCAGAGAATAGTAAAATAGGCCAGTGTAGCTAAAGTACCATTACTTTTAAATATATACTAAAAATAAGATAGAAGCCCTGTTTTATCCATAATTACTAGATTTACTGATAGAGCATGCTTTTTTATACAATTTTTCAAAGAATGTGATTTTTAAATATTTGAGAATATATTACTGTTGCAGAAAGATTTTTCAAGATGTTTGATGTCCTATCCAAACAAACCAAGCAGAAAAACTCTCTCATCCAGTAGTGCAAAGGTTCTGCAATTTACAATTGGTCACTCCAAGACTTTTTATTCATCTACATGTATATATGTATATCTTCAGCCTTTTAGGTGTATCCCAAGTCAAAAACCAGTCTATTTTGTAGACTTGCCAGAACTGGCCAGCACAAATAACCCTGGAGTTGTAACCCTCTTTATTTGGCCTTCTCCATGGATTGGTAGCTCGCTGCCTCTGCCATCCCCTCATTGTTCATCATCTGACACTGCACAGTTATTAAGCAAACTACTTATCACAATGCACTGTAAGGTGAATACAAAGACAGGAGTTGAGGTTCATTTCCCATCTCATATACAAGAAGAGACAGATGACTATTTTGGATGAATGCTATCTGATAAAAACCTGGTATTCTTGCCATATAGTTAAGTAGTCAATCCATGTTTGGTCACACAGTTCAAGCATCTAAACAACATACAGATCAATCAACAGGCATGTATTAAACATCTACTGTAAGTAAAACGGATATAAAAGAAAAAAATGAGTCAGCTTCTCAGAACTTACATTCGATTGCACGAAAACACATATACACACAAAAGTATATAAAAAATACAAGCACATACACACACCCATAAGCCAATACAAGGTAATGGAGGAAGAGGGAAAACCTGAAGGGGAATTGGGAATGAGAATTAGGAAAGGCTTTATATAGCAGGTGTTATTTTATTTGAGCCTTGAAGGAAGCTGGATATCCTACAAGGAAAGCATATGTTCCAAGAATGGTCAACAGTTGGTATAAACTAGGGCAATTCACTGCAGCAATTGAAATCAGATTTTTCATTAGTTTCAGGAGTTTAAAAACAGGAGCCTATTTCTCCTACCCATTTCAATATTTTGATTTGGTGGTAAATGCATCTTCTTTGTTTCCCCATTGCCTCAGTTTCCTCAAACACAAAATGGGGAAAATTATAGCACTTACCTCACAGTGTTTTAAAAGATCAAATGAGATACCTATAAAGTGCTTAGCACAGGGTCTAGCACCTAATAGGTGTTATACAAATGTTTATTGCCTTCCCTTTTTGAAATCTCTTTGTGTCTACTGTTAGATGGGATATAAATGCTTCATTTTATTCAAATTTCAAGACTGAACTATTAGACTGGCCTCAGTCATGCCCCAATGAATGATGATCCAGCAAAAGAGACTGAGGAATAACACCAATACAAAGATAGCCAAGAGAGACCAGTATCGTGAAAACTGTCAGAAGCAAATCCATAAGGAAAGCGTGGTCAGCATTTCAGAGCTTATAAAGAAATCAAGAAGAATGAGAACTGGAATCAGGAAGAAATGACAGCGCGAACTGGTACAAAGTGCGATAATCCTGTGTCTATAGCAGGAAAGGAAACTCATACATAGGACTTATGTGTCCAAAAGAGATTTATTAAAGGCCAGATATGGGAGTAGGATCCTGTGGGCCTCCAAAATTGCATCAAAATAGGGCAATTGTGTAGTAGTTTCCAAAATGGCTTTTCGGATTTTCCTTTCTGTATATGAACAATTTCTGACTTGTGCAAGCTATGCTGTACTGGGGGTGGAGCGGGGATGTGAGGGAAGAGGAAGGTTGCTTATTCCAGAATGGTAGTTCAAGGAGAATAAAACATTGCTATCTCCAGTGAAGAATGCATGAAAGGGCCTAATAGATAACCAGGGTGGAAATAAGAGGCATACTATGATGGGGTTTAAATACCAAGAAAAGGAGCTTAAATTGGACCTCAGAGATATTAAGAAGTCACTGGAGTTCAAGAAAGGATGGACATGGTCGGACTTGTGGTTTATTGTGACAAGAGAAAAAGTATTAGTACTGGTGGATCTAAGAGGTTACAAAATTATATTCAAAGATTCCAGAATCTTAGCATGATTCCTAAGATGTAATATCAGCACTCCAGAATGATAATCATGAGGAGTTTCTTTGCTCAAGGAGCAACATTTGGGAGATCCTCATAGATGTCCAGATCTACCTCCAACTATTTTTTTTATCACTGTTGTACCCTTTACTGCTCTCCTTCCTATCACTGAATGTAGTTTTTAAAGTCTCTTAGCTATCATTTAATAAAGTCTTTGTACAAATGTATAATGAATTTTCTGCCTTAAAGAATATCAAAGATGATAACATTTAAAGACCAAGAGTAACTGCTTATGACACCTTGTTGGATTAAAAAATTCAGTATGCCAGGCATGGGGGAGAGCCAAAGAAAATGTCTGGAGAGGAGAGATGGAGTGTCTTGTTCATGGAAAAGCAAGGAGGCCAGTGTCACCGGATTGAAGAGTTTGTACTGAGAAGGTAGGTATAAGGGAAGTAGAAAGACAAGAAGGGACTAGGCGATGAAGGGCTTTGAATGCCAAAAAAGGGGCTTTATATTTGATCCTGGAGGGGATAAGGAGCCACTGAAGTTGAGTAGGGTGAGTCAGACTGGTGCTTTAGAAAAATCACTTTGGCAGCTTAACAGAGGATGGATTAGAGTAGGGAGAGACCTGAGGAAGGCAGACCCACCAGCAGCTATTACAACAGTTCAGGTGTGAGGTGATGAAGGTCTGCACTATTGTGGTGGCAGTGTCAGAGGAAAGAAAAGGGAGTATTCAACAGATGTAAAGCTGAAATCAACAGACTGGATAAAAGGTGCACCAATGAGAGACACTGAGGAGCTGAAAATAATTCCTAGGGATCTGGCATGATGGATGGGGAGGATGGGTATTGCCCTCTAGAGTAGTAAGAGAGATAGGAGGAGACGGCTTTGGGAAAAGATAGTGAATTCTGTCTGGGGCATATTGAGTTGGATATTGGATATCCAGTTTGAGAGATCTGAAAAGTAGTTGGAGATGGAAGACTGAAGGCCAGCAAAGAGGTTAGGGCAGGATAGGGAAATCTGAGAATCATCAGTAGAGGTGTTGTTGTTCGTCCGTTGTTCTCCAAGAGGACTATGACATCACGGAACTGATACTATGACTGGCAAGCGAAGTGGATGCAAAGTCGCCAGCCTCACTTTCTCCACCAGAGCCATCTGGGTTCAGTAGCCAGATATAGATCAAGATGACTGGAGATAACTCTGGATGCAGTGCAAGACCTTGGCCTTTTCAAGCTAAAGTTTTTAAGAGGTCTTAAGCCGACTGCGCCAACACCCATTCAATGATTAAGGCTTGAAAAGAAACAAGGAAGGAAAACTTCCTCTTAACCTAGTAAATAAAAAAAAAAAAAGATCTGGAAGGGGAAGACCTTCAGGGTTTCTGGATAACCGCTATTTACAATCATTCTGAGTCAATCAGAGTCCAAATAAAGATCATGGTAGGGTTACTGTTAGTTAGCCTGGGATCTATTGTTGGGCAATCAATGAGAGTCAGAGTGGGAGCTGATGAGATCACCCAAGTGAAGTAATACAGACAGAGGAGTGGAAAGTACCTAGAATAAGAACCCTGTGGGACACCTATGGATAGAGGGTGTGATCTGGTTGAGGCTCCAGTATTGGTGGATTATAGATATGAACTTTAACAAATATTCAAGATGAATAAATTCGTTTTGGGCAATTCAGATAACTCATAAAAACACCTGGTTCCCTAGAGACAGGGAAGACCCAAGCAGCTCAAGGAAAACTGAAGTCTAACCAAATAGAAAAGTATATGCAGGTGGAATTAAGGGTCTGGAACTGAACAGTAGCCAAGATTGAGGACAAATACCAATATTTTAAAGCCACAAATGGTGAATGAAGTCAAGTATTTAAGGCAAAGTTTAAAGAATCAAACAGGTATCAAAGGTCAGAGCAAATGACAGATGCATGTTGGACAGCAGAGATCAGAAAGACCCTTCCATACAGTTTAGTGCTTTAATACACTGCTGAGGCAGGTATGAATTTATCCTGGTTTGCCTAGGCCTTACAGATGAGAGAAGGTAACTAGAAATGTTTCCCTATAATGACAAGTGGATAGATGGTATCAGGAGCAAAGGAGCAGCTTCTGTACAACAGATTTCCACGGTGTGTTTTTTTTTCTTTTAAAAAAAAAAATCTGAATTTAACAAATACAAAATAATATGAACATTTCTATATACACTAAAGAACAGAAGGGGAGGACTGTACATGAAACAGTTATGCTCTACTATGTAGAGCTTACTTTTCTTTTAAAGTGTATAATAAATTTAACATGTAACTTTAAAAACTTTCCTGCTTGTCTCTCATTTCTTCAGGCCTTACTTCTGTTCTCTTCTCCTTTGGGGAAGGTGGAAAGGGGAAAGATAACCCTATCCCCAGTCCCCTTCTCCTTTCCAACCCCCACTAAAAACGGTCTGATAACAAAAAACAAATTCCTACATCAGTCATGTCCAAAATTGTATTTTATAATTCTTATTTCAGAGTCAATCATTCAGTAGCTGAGGAATGACCATGACAGTTTCCAAAGTAATAAATATGTAACATATACACTGACATTGTACCCATGCAACTTACAGAGATTCACATGTATAACATCAAGTCCAAAGGAACTGCATCTGAGAGACATGGGGACATTGATTGTGCACAGGCATTGCAGAAGTGACATAAGATTGACAAAGGGAAGGCAGGGGCAACTTTAAACATTTATAACAGGCAGCTTCATTTCACTTTCAAACTCCCTATGTGAGAGAAATGAGAGAAACACTATCAAGTCTTTCTTAACTTGTCAAGAGGGAGTATTGGGCAATTTGATGATTAAAACCCCAAATGACCATTCCTTTTCATATTAAAGGCCATGTCTCTCACATTTGTTTTCCCTGGTTTTGAAAAGGACCAGGTATCTATTGACTTTGAGTTTCCGACAAACTTTGTGAGCAACTGTTTTGTAAATTGAGGGCCCTATGTTAACATAAGAAATCTGCAAGTGGGAGTGAGGGAAAGGAAGTGGGGCCAGCTCCCACAGTAAGAACTTTTTAGTGGAACAGATATCAGAATAATGAACCTAAAATAAAAACAATAAAAACTATGTAAAGCTTTGCAAATCATAAAATGCTAATTATTATTTATATGGCACTTTAAGATATGCAAAGTGCTTTACAAGTTATCTCATGTGGTCCTCTAAGATGGGTACTATTACCACTGCCCCTTTTATAAAGAAACTGAGACTCACAAAGGTTAAGTGATTTGTTCAGGATCAGAAAGCTAGTTGTGTGCCTGAGGAGGAATTTTAACCTGGATCTTACTGACTTCAAATCCAAGACTCTATCTATTGTGACACCTAGGTGCCAGATCTTCTAATTCTTATTCCATGATCTCTAAGTATTACCACTTTAAAACAATCTGGACGTATCATTTATTTTTGTATCAGAGTTTCTTGGAAATGTATCTCTCACTCATTACAATTATAACTCTGCAACTATTTCTAACATATCTAAGTTCACTGGAAACCATTAAAAACACTTATTTGAAAACTTATCCTCCATTTTATTTAATCTAGTACCTTCCCTCTGAGATTGTATCTAACTTACTCTGTATATAATTTGTTTGTAAATAGTTTGCTTTCATATTATGTCCTTGAATAGATCATGAGCTCTTTGAGAAAAGGCTTGCTTTTGCCTTTCTTTCTATCTCAAGTGATTAGCATACAGGGCCTAGTACACAGTAGGCACTTAATAAATGCTTAATGACTTACCTATACTTTATTTCAAGATACTAACCCGAAAAACCAAATTAATCTTGATGCTTAACAAAATGTTAAGCAATTGGGATGATAATGAAACCATGAAGGTCAAAAATCAGATTTTAAAAAATCAACCACTTTAAAAAATTCAGCTTCAATTTAACTATACCAAGTTAAAATGGTGACTACTACCACAGATAACCTATTTGCTTTCTGTGAAATTAATTTCATTTTAGTGTAAAGTATTGTTGCCAATGTTCAAAATATTTATTTCTTACGTACTCTACAGCCAATTAAGGTCTCATGCGTGACTGTCAAAACATCACTGAATTTTGGAAAACAGAAAGAAAAAGGATCTAATGTAGAAAAGATAATGTACAAACAGGCATTTTCAAAGCTGGCAATTTAAGTCTGTGGTAAAAAAACCATTGTTTCACATGCATAAAATGATTTATACCTTCTCTACCTTTCTCCTAATGAAGTTTGTTTCATCGAATTAGCCATTTATTTCTCAGATGTAATCCCAGATATCTCCACTTGGAGGCTTCAGGGAAAAAAAACTCCAATGTACCTTTCTCAGATAAGATCTCCTTGGGAAAGAAGAGATTTCAAAAGAAGAAATGGAACAGACTAACCCCACTTCTTTCAGAACCTTGCCCAATATAATTTTGTGTCTGTTCATTAAATGGGATCATGTGTATTACAAGGAAAACATGCTTTCTTCAGGAAATGCAAGAAAATGTTAACAAGGCTGAGTGACCATAAAGGGAAAAAACTAGGGGACTAATGTTATATCATAACAAAATTATCAAAGGTAAATTCACTTTTTTAAAATAATGATTTATTTGCCCATTATGTACAGTGATAAATTTAGCTCAATTTTTTCTATCTCAGAAGGATCCTTTAAAAACAAAAACCACTCACACAACTTTGGCATTTTTGATCTAAACTATAAACCCTCTGGCTCCCACAAAAACAGAATTATTGTAACCACACACAAGCCCCAGTGCAGACTTGTAGTTTTTACATGCCGCCCACACAGCGCTCTGGGAGCATGTGATTAGGAAGGCTGATGCATGATCACACTAAATTCCTTCCCTCAGCTCACACATCAAGAACTTGCCATCTCAGCTGCATTCTTCTTCAAACAGCCATGGTAACCTTAGCAACCCTATCCTCCTAATACAGACAGCTGGTCCATTTAAAGTCAGCTCTGGTTGGCAACTAAAATGCTTGTTCTTCAAATTGGGGGGTAGAGAGGAGAGGTTTTCTTTTCAATACACATTACAGGGGTTGATTTAACTTGATCAGCACTTTTGTCCTGTGGCAGCAATTTGTGTAGAGTTTCAACCTATTCTGAGCTTGTTTTGAAAAATCTAAAGCAAAGGGCTGACTAGAATAAAATTAAGCTAGTTTAATTCCAGTACTCTGGAAAATTATATAAAGTGAAACAAAAAGAAAGCTAAAATTACTGCATTTTTAAAAAGTCCTATGACTACCAAAAGAATAACTCTATCCAAAGATTAAAAAATAAAACTTTAAATTCTAAAGCATCCTAAAAATCACATCTATAGCTAATGAGCCTGTTCCAATTTCTGAAGTAACCAATTTCTGAACATTGAAAACATTTCTAAAAGCTGAAAGTTCAGTAACTCTCAATCCACAGGCTTAGCCAGTAAAAATACATTCCTTTGCTTCATTCAATATCTACATACAAGTGAAATCTTTAACAAATTGTACTCCAAATCTAAATTATCAAATAGCATAAGGTAAAAGCCAAACAACAAATTATTAGCTTATTCTAGAGCTGTTTTAGTAAATCATGATAACAAGTCTCTAAATATTTCACAGGATTTTTACTCAATCACTTTGTAAATTTCTACTCATTAGAAATGAGTAGAACTTCTTTCAAAATAGTCTAAAATACTCAAAGGGATCTGTGATCTCAATGATTCTGGTGTTCCCTCCAAGGATACAGATCAAAATGCATTCCAGGCTGCCCCATTGTGTAAGGCTTTTCCATGCCCTCCCTCACCATGGCAAAGTGGGGTGGGGGTGGGGTGTCCCCATAATATCTTAGAAGGTCCTCTTACTTTCTACTGACTGCATGAGGGTACCAGTGGAACACTGTGGCTGTTCAACACTCACCCTTGCTCTTGCCATGTGACAGACCACCTTCTCTTTCTGTCATATAGTTTCTTGATGACACTCTTTACCCCTATTTTTCTTCCAAGTGCCTTGTTTGTTATATGTTGCTGCCTGCTCACACCTGCCATGGACCCCTCTTCTGTGTGGTATTAATTCTTTAGAGGCAATGGTGCTTCATGTTCCACTGCCACGTAACAATTTGTAAGATGTTAATATTGAAAAGACAGCTTTGCTTTTATGAGAAATTAAAGTCAGTTAAAGAGCTTTGCACTTTTCTGAAAGCAATCCAGCCCTCTCATCTTCCTGTTCAACTCTGAACCCATTAGCTGTCTGTTTGTACTGTCTATACTAGAAATACTACTAACGTATTAGCTCTATGGGATGTATACAAGTTAAAATCTGAGCAACAGACATTTTTCATCCATTGGGTCTTTCCTGTGTAGATGTAAAGGCAAATTCCTTAGTGATTATAGATCTCTTTCAAGATTCTCTGTAAACAAGAACACCTTGAGGATCTCACCAGCCACAGGGAATCCCTCTTTGAACTATATTCAGCATTACATCTTCTCAATGACAGTGTTAAGCATACATTTCCGTGTTTTACGGAACTCCTAATTTTTATTATCAAAGGATCACTGAACAGGGCTATTTCTTCCAAGGAATCTTGAATGATCTTGTGGACTCCTTGCTGTAAAATTGCCCAAAAGGCTCAGTTCTGCTCTACCAAATCATACATTTTTTTTTATTATTGTAAAAAATAAGGAAAAATGAGATCTTGTATTTACGACATTTTTCCAGTTAACTGTGAAACAAGAAGGATGTGGTCCAGTGTTGAATACTGCCTATGAAAGTCTAGTACATAAATACTTAATAAATTCTTGCTGAATGACTACTAATACCTTCACTGAAGATGTCCTCAATTCATGCATAGATGACTCTCAAGTATATTTTATAGATGGGAAAACAGATATATATGCCAGTAGGTATAGTAGTCACTTGGTCACTTTTCTTTTGTGTTTAAAAAGGTCCAAGATTTTGTCCATAGCTTTGTTATCTCCTGTTCTTTCAGATGTTGTACATTAGTCCCTCAAAGCCCTAACAACGGTATCAGCTCTAGTACTTATCTCGTCTTTATCCCACAATTTTCGCCATTTTTATTCTCATTGGTGACATTTCTGCTTTCTCTATATGTACATTCAAGATGTATGTGGCATCATGTATGTGATGGTAATGTCCTTAATGGAGAAAAGAATGTTAAAATGTTTTTAAAGTGTTTTCCATTTTTCTTCTCTTTGTATTACTTTCATTTTTACTGACAATTTCCCTTTAGATGATTTTGCTTTGTTGGATATCTTACCAAGCTTCCTTCAGATTTTGCCTCCTTACTTCTCTCTGTTTTATGAGACAATACTGAACATGCTTCTATCATACTTTCACAATAATAACAATTACAACAACCCCCTCAAAATCCAGCACCATCTACGTCATGGAATGAAAGTGAGGGTAGACAATGGCAAAGTAAGGAAATGCCAAGCTAAGGTGATGGTAACATAAGGGCTTCATGTACCTTCAAATTGCTATGGTTCTGATGAAGTCCTGGAAAGAGTCCAGAAATGCTATGGAAATGGGCTTTGGAGATACCATTGGTCTGATCTTTGCTGTAGTCTGTGCTGATATAACTATTCCAGGTGAAAAAGAAACAGTTGCAAGGGAGGGGAAGGATGGCTCTGGGCTGCAAACTGGGACTGAGCAGCACTCCATGTTATAGTATCACGAGAAGGGAAGACATTGTTGATGATCTGGAAGAAATATTTTCTTTGGTAGAACAAAACTAAGCCTCATAAGCTCTTTTACAGCAATGTGTCCCCAAGATCATCCAAGATTCCTTGGGGAAAAATAACCCTGTTCAGTGATTCTCTGATAACAAAAATTAGGGATGCTTTAAACAAAAAGTTCAATGCCACATGGCCCAACTGAAAATTTTAAAAGAATTAAAAAGAATTTGAAAAACAAAAGCAAAATAAAAATTCTGGATTCCCTTAATCAGCAACTGAAGGCAAAAGTCAAAAGGTTTAGGCAATATGAGCAGTTAAAGCAATTTTAACATTAATAAAAAACTTTACTACAGAGATTTAATAAGTAAAGAAATCAGAGATGAGATAGAGGGCCCCTGAAGGAGGATGTGGAAAATTCCTGTTCTTCTATTTGATCACAAGAAACCTAACACAACAAAAATGCAAGTTGGAATAAAGAGAAATAGAAATCTTGTGCTCTAGTAGTTATGTCAAAAGAGGTAAAAACTAACTTATCTGCAAAACCATAAAAAGATAAAATTAGAAAAAATCCATAAATTAGGTCTCAAACATTGAGATATAAACTATTATCAAGGCATTTTACCAGCTTTTTCTCAGATTGTAAAACCCAACTCTATCCAAAGGGCAACATGAAACTAGTACCTCAAGATTGACAACACCAGCAACTTCTCGAAATAGGGGCCAAATGCATGTTTATGTACCTTATAAATAAAGCATTCAGAGCTTTTATCACTCAAAAAAATCTATGAGTACATATGAAAAAGCAATAACTTAGCTAAAAAGAGGAGATGCCTAAAAGTCTTTTTAAGGCTTACAAAGGAAAATTTGGTAATTTAGTCGAAAACCTGCTGGGAATTGCTATAAATATTTGTTATTTCTGTTGATCATAAAGCCTTTAATCCATTTCCATAATCAACCTACATATAAAAGAGACTCAAGTATAGCTAGAACACTACAGTATTTTAAATCTACATAGAAAACTATTCTCTATTTAAAACACACTATTGATAATACATCAAGAAAAATTGATAAAAAATGTGATAGTCCTCAGGAAGACAGTTTAAACCCATTATCATCTATCTAAGACAGAAGTACAGGATTCAAATTAAAAATTGTTGAAACAAAATATCCTTTTGGTAAACAAATATATATGAATAACATACATCTATAGGGTTCCATGACAAAAAATCACATTAAACAGCTTCAACTTGTGGAATCTTTAATACTATCAAAATATCATTTGAACAATGCAAAATTCTTAAGTTTAAGTTTCTTTAGGCACATCAAAGACAGAGAGTGAAAGCTTCAAGACTGAAGAGAGGACACACCAAATTAGTAGATGAAGGTGATATCTACAAATAAATTGTTTTTTTCCAACATAATATTAAGCCTAAGGATATCAAGAAGGCTATGGCTAATTATGTTAAGATACTTAACTGGTTTCTTGAAATTGAAATTGAATGTGGAAAAAAACTTTTTAAATAACCAATACTTACAGGATACCACTAACATATACATATAAAATTACAAAATGGATCAGATTTGGAAAATATCCTAAAAAAACCCACATAACATTAACAGAATCCAGGGTCTACCACCCTAAAAAGAAAACAAAACAATAATATTCTAACCAAAAGGATAAGCGTTATTAGACAAGACAATTATTACAGAATATATAAAACAGATAAAAAAAAAGTAGGGAAATATTTTTGAATCAAGAAGATATCACTCCTCTGAACAACATTCATAGTGGACCTCAGGTATGTGCCACTGGCACATACATACTATAATCAACAATTATTTACCTTCTGACAGAGACCATGAAAATAAGTGAGATATAAAAACAGAATCAAAAGTAACATCTACATTAATTCAGCCATAATTATTATGCAATAGTACATAATATATAATAATCATTAATATAATTAATACATGTTCAAAAAAAGGCATAAAAAGAACATAACCAAGTCATGATGATTTGTTTGTGAAAATAGAAGGGCTCACACTGGCAATTCAAGATCACCAAGTCACTACCATCAGAAATTACAGAAAGATTGCCATTAGGAAACCCAGACTCAATGAGTATTGCATATTGTGAAGGGAAATGGGAAAAACTACAAAACAACACTATTGGAAATTGTAAACATTTAGACACAACCTGGTGACCAGCATTATACCTTAGAAGCTTACTTTATTTTATGGACTGAGATATTACAAATCCCCATACTATAAATATAGAACTCAAAATATCCTAGAGACTTCTACCAATAAACTATCTTGAAAATGGAAGACTGAACTGATGCTTCCAAGCACTCAGATATAAGAATGATCCATAAAATGGATCCACAAAATCACAAGAAAAAAGTTTTTGATAGATATTGTCAAACCAAATACTAAGAGTGCCATACAAATATGTTGGAAGGATGGCTATATGGAATATATACATTCCTTTCTATGCTCATTCAGTAATCACTATCATGTCTAACTTTTTTAAGGTTCCATTCAGATTCCTATGGTAAATTCAGTGAGTTGCCTAAATTTTAGAATAAATCTTATCAGTGGACAGCCTAAATTTAAAATAAATTTAACCAAAAAATAAACAAAAAGAACAAAGACATGAGTAGAACTTTAGAAAAATTAGATAAAGAAGCAGAAGAGTGTAGTAGATAAGAGTGGATCTTGAAGCTAGAAAGATGCAAAGTCCTGTTCTCCCTTACAACTCAATTAACCTTTCATTTTCTAAGCAGCTCTCTTAAGAGGCAGGTGGTAGTAGAGTGCGTAAAATGTTGGTGCTGGAGTTAAGGAGACCTAAGTTAAAATCTTGTCTCAGAATTTACTTGCTGTGTAATCCTAGGCAAGTCACTCTCTCAGACTTGGTTTCCTCAGCAATAAAAATGGGATAATAGCACTTACCTCACAATGTTGTTATGAGGATTAATTGAAATAACATGTAAAGTGTTTTGCAAACCTTAACATACTACATAAATGCTAGCTAGTAATACTATTAAGGCTGTAAGTTACAGAGTTATAATACCAGTCTGCACTGGTAAAGGGAAGTTCCTCACCTGGAAGATTTCAATACCAATGAAATTAGGTCCAGTCCCTACCCTAACTAGGTTTATCTGAGATTAAAAGGGATATACTGAGATAACGAATCACAATTTTAGTTTCATTTCTCCTTTATCACAAACTAATTTTTCCTTTAAGAGATGCTATGCTATACAGTACATGTAGTGATACCATTTCATTATTTTTGTATTTAAGTTTAATGTAGTTTTTTAATTTATTTTTAATCATTTCTATTTTTACTGTTGCCTTGTCTGAACTCATGATTACCACATCTTTTCTGAATGCCTCTCAAATTCTACTCCAGTTCCTCACTTTAAGTTTGTGTGAATCTCTATGACTCAATTGTTTCTTATAAAATAACACATTGTTAGACTACATAGACTATGAATTCTAAGTCATTAGGATATTTTCTTCTATTTTTTTCCCAAGCTCATCCTATTCATATTCATGGTTATGATAGTTATGTATTTCCCTATAACATCCATGTGAGTTTTCTTCTCTTTGCCCCAAACCTGGCTCTTCAAATAGAGAGAATGTAAGAAAATTGAAAGAATGTAATCAACACCAGTCATCTCTAATTGAAGTGATCTGCTTCTGACTGACTGCACTTTCTCTTGTCCAGATGTCAGTCTTTGGTTTACCCTCTTTCATGCCTTAGACCCACCTTTACAATTCACCCACAGCCACACACAAAGGTAAAGGTTTTTCTGTTTGTGACTATTCCCTATCTGTCTCTATTTTTCTGCTTAAACTTCCCTCTTTCTAATCCCAATTTGTTCCTGTTGAGTTCAATGTATTACACTACCAATATGTGTGTGTGTGTGTGTGTGTGTGTATACACACTTCTAAATGTGATTCATCTGCCTTCACACAGTTCATACATGAGTGATGTCTGCTCACCCCGCCTCTTCTCCTCCATGGTTGCATAATTCTTTTTCTGGCCACCTCAGTATGAGATATAGTCAATTTGAATCCTTTTTTTCTAACTTCTTCCCTAATAATTCCACTCTCCCCTTTTTTCTTCCTGCTCTTAAGACTGTAAACTTGAAACAACACAATTCTCATAACTTGCTTATCTTAATTAACTCCCCCATGACCCTTAAGGAAAGACAGTAGAATTTCAAAAGGTTATTGTCTCTTCTCTTTATATAGAACATAAGCATTTTATCAGTTAGATCCCTAAAATTGCTCAAATTTATTTCCATTTCAAGATTTCTCTTCACTACTGTGCTTGCATTTCGAAGTTTCTACTGAGCTCTGGTGTGTTCATCAGGAATACTTTAAAGTTCTCTATTAGATTAAAAATCCATAATTTTCTTGTAAGGTTACACAGAGTCTTGAAGGGTCATTTATTTTTGGCTTCAAGCCTTTATATTTTACCTTCTGGAATTCCACAATTCTCTTTTACATAATCCCTGCCACATCTTAGGCTATGGTTCCTTAGTGCTTGAATTCCTTCTTTCTGGCTTCTCACGTTACCAAAAAAAAAAAATCTTCAATCTGTGGAAGCTGTGGGTTTTGGTTATAACATTCCTGGGATTTTTCATTTTGGGATCTCTTCAGGAGGTTAACTGGCACATTTTATTTTCAACTTGCCCTGAGGTACTACCCATGTTCATATCTGACCTCAGACACTCACTAGCTGTATGACTCTGGGCAAGTCATTTAATCTGTTTGCCTTAGTTTCCTTATTTGTAAAATAGGGATAATAATAACATCTACCCTCCCAGGGTTGCTGTGAGGATCAATGAAACAATAACTGTAAAACACTTGGTATAGTGCCTGGTATATTGTAAACACTATACAAATATTAGTTCTTTTTGTTCTAGTAAACCTGAACAATTTTCATTTATGATTTCTTGAAACATGACAACCAAAATTTTGTGTGTGGGGGTAGGGGAATGGGGGGGTTATGATTCTCCAGGAGTCTCACAACTCTTAAATTATGTCTCTCTGACCTCTTTTCTAGATCAATTGTTAACAGTAAAGTATCTTATATTTTCTATTTTATCAATTTTTAAAATTTTGTTCTAATATTTCTTTTTGTTTTTCAGCATTATTAAAAGTTCTCATAGTCCCATTTGTTTTTCATACAGTTAACGTCGTGGTTAAAGATTTCCACCTATTCTAAGCTATTTATTTTCTGACAACTTTTAAAAACTGGAGCTCTTATTTCACTGAAAATTTTTTTACTTCTTCTTATCCTTTCACTCTGATCTTAGTCCCCTCCCCCAAACCAAGTGAGAACACAAGAGAAATATAACCTATTAGAAGCATGAAGAGTCAGTTAAAGCAAATATTCATACTGGCCATGTCACAAATGTGTTTCTTTCTATACTCTAAGTGCTTCATCTATCAGACAGTGGGAAGTTATTTTAATATAAATCCTCCGGAATCATGTTTGGTCATTATCCTGATAACAGTTCAGCACAATAGTATTCCATTACATTTATATGCCATAACTTGTTCAACCATTTCCCAATTTATGAGTAGTCTTTCAGATTTCCGTTCTTTGCTACCTCAAAAAGAACTATACATATTTTTGAGTATCTTTAGAGTTTGCTTTGTTTAAGATTAATCCCTCCCTTAATCTATTCTCCTTCTAATTCCCACCCACCCCACCCCTACTCTCCCTTTTCTCAAATGAGTGTACAAATTGGGTACAGTATTTCTGTACCCAATACTAGGCTTGTGTATTCTTTCTTATTTTGACCAGTTCAAACGAGTTAGGTTTAAGTGTTGCCTGCCCCACCCTCATTCCTTCCTCCTAGTTGTATAGACTGCTTTTTTATTCAAACAAGATTATTTTCCCCATTCTTTCTCTCCTTTCCCATCTCTCCCAATGTATTCTTCTTCCCCTACCCTTTCCATTCTTCTTTTAAGATGATCAAAACGTAACAGAATCATTCCCCGCTCTACTGTCAAATTAAACTCTGCAGCCACAATGATGATAAGAATTCTGAGGGGCTACAAGTATCTTCTCCATAGAAGAATGTAAACAGTTGATTTCATGATCATATTTACCTTTTTATGCTTCTCTTGACTCCTATGTTGGTAAGTCAAATTTTCTACTCAGCTTCTGGTCTTATTAGGAATGCTTGCTCTATTTCATTAAAGATCCCCACCCACTCCCCACATTTATATTCAGTTTTGTTGGGTGAGTAACATTCTTGGATGTATTCCAAATCTTCTGCCTGGTAGAATATTATATTCCAAGTTCTCCACTCCTTCACAGTGAAGGCTGCTAAATCACATGGAATTCTAATTGTGGCTCTTTATTACTTGAATTCTTTCTGACTGCTTGCAGTAGTTTTCCTTCAGCTTGGAAGCTCTGGATTTTGGATACTACGTTTCTGAGAATTTTCATGTTGGTTTTCTTTCAGGAAGAGTCTTGTGGATTTTATTTTCATTTTGCTCTCTGATTCTAAGAGACATGGGAAGTTTTCTTTTAAGATTTCTTGAAATTGGACATCTAGGTGTTTTGGTCATGATATTCAGACAGTCCAATAATTCTTAATTTTTTTCTCTTTGATCTGTTTTCAGGTCAGTTGTTTTTGCTATGAGGTATCACACTTTTTTTATATTTTCAGTTTTGTGACTCTTTTAATATTTCTTGTTGTCCCACAAAGTCAATGACTTCTATTTGATCCATTTTCATTTTGAGAGTGTTTTGTTACTTGGGAAAGGTTTTGTACCTCTTGTGTTAAGCTGTTAATTTCCTTTCTAATTCTTTCTTCATAGCAATCATTTCTTTTCCAATATTTTCTTCAAGCATTCTCATTGAATTTATAAACATTTTTCACTCTTTTTAAATCTTGCTTCACTCATCTTTTTCAGGAATTTTAGGTGGATTTTTGCCAAGCTGTGACCCAGAACTGGGCAGCATACAGCAAAGCTGTCAGTTCACATCTGTCCACCTTGAAGTGCCCTCAGTAGGGATCTAAGGCTTCATCTTAGCATGCTCCTGGTCCAGTCTCATTCCCAGCATCCACAGACA
Source organism: Notamacropus eugenii (assembly GCF_028372415.1). NCBI lineage: Eukaryota > Metazoa > Chordata > Mammalia > Diprotodontia > Macropodidae > Notamacropus > Notamacropus eugenii. The sequence goes on along the minus strand of NC_092874.1, from coordinate 247,045,243 downwards.
ATTTGTCTGTCTCAATATGCTAAACTGCACTGGAAAAATGACTAAATGTAACTTTTTCTGGATTTCCCCTTCAGGACTTGAACTGATTTATTTTCCAGAGCTGCTAGAGGACTTATGTATAAGGAAGCTTGGCCCACTGCTTCTTACCACTCCTCCATCTTGGCTCTGTATGGTCCAATCTCTTTTTTTATCTCTTGCTTCACTTCTTTCAGTAACTTTACTAGTGCTAATGGTCAGACTTTTCCCTAATTGAAACTTCTATCACATTTCCCATTTGAGGAAAACTTCAGCATTCTCTCCAAACAGTCACTGTCCTTCATCCCATTGACCCAATTAGTCGCCAAATCCTGCCAATTCTACTTCTACAGCATCTGAGCACTTCTATCTACTATACTATCTATGACCCTAGTTCACCTCCTTATCACCTTTCATCTAGACAATTACAAGGTCTTCTTCATTGGTCTCTCACCATAGCAGCCCAATTTACTCACTGATGCGAACATGATACTTCTTAAGCACAGATATGACCATATCAGTAGCCTACTTAAGAAAGACTCATGGCTCCATTTTGCCTCTAGGGTCAAATATTAAACTCCTCTGTTTAGCTTTTGAAGTCCTTCCCAACTAGGCCTTAATGCATCTTTCTAGCTTCATTATACAAGAGACCCATAACTATAATTCAATTAAAATGACCTCCCTTGTGTTTTTCACACACATTTTCTTCATCTCCTAGTTCAGGGCCAGGAATATCCTCCCTCCTCACCTTGGTCTTCCTTCAATATGCAGCTCAAACACCACTTTCTAAATGAAACTTTTTCTGATCCCAGTTGCCAGCACTTCCCAAACTGTCTTGAATATTTATTTGTATTTATTGTCTTTATATTTATGCACTTGCACTCCCGGTCTGTCTCTCTCATATGTGTCATGTACACCAGAGAGACACACACAAACTGTTTATTTTTTCCCTATCTTTTCCCCCATATACACATATTTTTTTTTGTACTAGTTATTTAAAATTGGAATTTAAGTTTCGTGCAAGTAGATTGTTTCATTTTTTTTGTATTTCTAACACCCGGTACAATGCCTTGGAACACAGCAGGCACTTAATAAATGTTTGAGGTCATTCTGGCTTTTAAATCATCGATGGAGTACATGTTATTCTATACCCCTAAACACCATCATTTTGGCCAACTGTGCTAGTGGAAAGTTGTTTTTTAAATATGGATATGTCATGTCCTACTATATATGTATATCCTATACATGTCCACTCTTCTCACTGATGATGAGTATATTCGTAGGAGAGGGTGTCCCAATTTCATACGAGGAAATGTTTTGGTACTACTTTTCTAACTACTCATTAAATGACTTTGCTTTGAATTTTTAAAAAATGGACATGTGTCTCTCTTTTTAGGACAACATCTTTAAGATGAATTATTACCAATGAACTATAACAATGAGATCCGAATACTAGAAATATCATCTGAAACATTTTAAAATATGGATGTTTTATCATCGGGGTCCAAGCATCCAAAAGGAACCTTTCTTTACTTAGTAAAAACTTTAAGGTAGTAATTTATCTGTGACAATTGTCCTTTGTCTCTCCTTTCATAGCCTTAATTCACACACACACAAAAAAACAGCTTTACTCCTTTGCTTTTGCTTTCTTATATCCCACTCATCTTGCAAACCCTCAAACCCTAGTTTCCTACATTATCGCTCCACTAAAACTGTTCTTCTCCAAGGTAACAAATTATTTCTTTATTGCTAAATCCAAGGGGCTTTACTCAGTTCTGAACCTTCTTTAATTCTCCATAGAATGTAACAGTTTTGACCACTCTTTTACTTTTTAAAACTTGTCTTCCCCCTGGTTTTTCAGGATGTTCGTTGCTCTGCCAGGGTTCTTTTTCTCCCTGTAAAACCATTCCATCTCCTTTTTGAATTTCCAGTCTTTAGCTCTCTCCTGGCCACCAATCCTGCATTTACAATCACCTGCTGGACATTTTCACATGACCTGACATGTCAAATCTGACATGTCCCTAAAACTCTTAAATTCCCTACTTCTGAAAAGGACACTATCACTCTCCTGACCACCCAGATTTACAATCTTGGAGACACCCTCCTCTCCTTGCTCTCATTCATCTTCCCATATTTCAAATCCCTTCACTTCATCTCCCCCCTCTCTAAAGCATTGGTCTGACCATGCCACTTCCATATTTAAGAAGCATCAGTGGCTTCCCATTGCCTTTATGATAAAACAAAAACTGCTGCTCTGTTTGCGCATTTAAGGCTCTAAATAATCTGGACCTGGTCAATCTTTTCAGACTGACCATACATTGCTCTCCTCCTATATTCTACACACCATCCAAACTGGCCTAATTGCCATTCCCTGTATGTGACTTTCTACCTCCCATCTCTGTGTCTTTGAATAAGAAGTCCCCCATGCATAGAATGCCCTCCTTCCTCACTTTTGGGAACCCTTAAGCTCTCTTCCAAGGCTCAACTCAAGTGCTTTCTATTTGAAGGAATCTTTCCTGATGGAAATTGTTTTTAGCTGCTTCTTTCCCCAACATATATACACACACCTTACTATCAAATCACTTCATATAAATCATGCTTTTACTTATTGGTAAACATTGTAAATATTCATTCCATAGAATATAAATTCCTTAAGGGCACAGACTGTTTCACTTTTGTATCTGAATTAACACCCGCTAGGCACAATGTCTGACACATAGCAGACATTTAATAATCATTTGCTGACTGATTTAATAAAAATCAAGAAGGGATTTTAGATTTTAGTAAAAATAAGAAAAGAAAAAGGACAAGCTTAAATTTAAGTATCAATTAAATGCATTCAAATATATGTCTTCCTTTATCTGCTATAAAATGCATTCATATGACTAATGTGGAAATGTTTAATATGATCATGCATGTATAGCCTACATTAGATTTCATGCTGTCTTGGGAAGGAGGGAGTACAGAGAGGGAAAAATTTAGAACTCAAAATCTTATAAAAGCAGGTGTCAAAAACTAAAAATAAATAACTTTTAAAAAATAAAATAAAATGTGTTTCTTACCTTGCAAACTTCTCTTTTGAGAAAATCAGATGCGGTTTCCTTCCTAGAAAATATTAGGTAGAAAAGTTGAATACATTAGTTTCTAAATAGCAAATCTTTTGACTATACTAAATTTTAACCTCTCATAGATTCCATCTTTTTTTCTATAAGTTGCAAAAAAAAATCCATTATAGCAGTTTTAATGATATAAATTTATTTTAACCACTAATTTCTAGTTAATTGCTCTCATTTTATCAAGTAAATCACATCACCTCATCAATAAAACAAGGTGAACAAAGTAATCTGTCTATAAGGTCTTTTTTCTAGGTCTAAAGCTATGTTCCCATGAATTATCTATTTATAGCTCACATTTAAACATTGCTTAAATAAGGAATAACAAATAAACGGAAAATCTATAAAGTAGAGACATTAATACTGTTTTACAACAGTATTACATATCATTGGCTTTTACTCGACTTGGAATTTGGTATTTTCCAGTTCACTTCTGATTGACTGCAAGAAAAATCTCAAAAATAAATATAGATTCTAAAGCATGTTGAAGCAAGTATTAGCATTACAAAATACATTCAATAGGAAGTATACTCTATATAAGCTTAAGTGGGAGCCAAATCAAGTCTCATAATGCAAAGTGAGTTGCTTTAAAAATAGTTGATATATTTTTATTTATAAAATTAGACATCTTTACTGCCAACAGGAATGAATAGTATCTTACCATACTTACTAATATGACTGAAAAGCAACAGCTGCATTTTACTTCATCACAAATTAACAATTTCATCTCTTCTGCATCTGGTTCCTCTCTTTCTTGTTATCATTCCTGAAATAAAGGTGCCAATACGAAGAACGTTATTCTTGAAAACGTTTGGTAAAAAAAATAACCACTGGTTTTTCAATTAGCACAATACTCATAGAACTTTAAAAGTAACTGAAGTATTACTAAAATTTCCTTTGGTCACTTTTAAAAATAAAAACATTATACAAGCATTATGAACTCACAGGTGAAAAAAAATCAGACTGTAAACTCATAGGCAGAGATCACATTTGGCATGTTCATGTATGTGCCTAGTGCAAGGGTCCAACAAGCCCTCAAGTCTTCAGTGTGGCTACCCGCTGACTGATGATGTCACTTAAAGGACCTTCAGGCATTAAACTGACAGTCAACTCAATCACTGCCTGGGGATAAAAACTGAGGGTTTTAAATGGTAAACCTTTAATACTAGATTTATTTACTCCTGCTAACTTATTTATTTTGCTATACAGCATTTCAGAACAACCTTCTTTTTCCACTGTGGATTTACAGATGCTATGGTCAAGCAACAGATTTCAATTTGTCCAAGTATAACATAATTAGAAAGGTAAATTCGCTACAAAAAATATATATATATATATGTGCACATGAGATACTTTACAATCAAACACAAATCTGTTTGGGGTTATCCATGATACTTTTTTCCCTCTTTTAGTTAAATACAGGGACTAAAATTTCACTCCGTGAGGGCAAGGGCTGCTTTATTTATCTATGAATCCCAAATAAAACCTAAAGCAGTATCTTAGTACTTAAAGGAATCATTTTTGCATTTTAAGATTTTCAAAGCAATTTTCTCTCAACAACCCTGTGAGGAGGAGAGCAGATATCACAGATAAAAAGTATTGGGCTTTGAGGTTGAAATCAATCAACCAGAATTTGTCAAGCATCTAGTATGTGCTATTTACTTGTATCTAGTATGTGCGGATACAATGACAAAAAAAAAAAGAAAAAACATCTACTCTCTACTGAAGACAAGAGGCACATAACTAAGTCCACGTAACATAACCACCTGGTGGTGGAGTGAGGCATTAGTTGCTGTGGGGATCAAAAGAGGCTTCGTGCAGAAGGTGTTTCATGAGCAGTTTTAAAAGAAAGAAAAGGTTCAAAGAGGTGGGGGCGGGGGAGAGGTGAAAATGTATCTCGGTACAGCTAGGGCAAAAGGCCTGAGTCAGGAGATGGGAGTGTCCTTCCTGAAAGAGTAAGAAACTCAGTCTGAATTGAACAGAGAACATGAGAAGCAAAACGATGCATAACTGAGGTTGGAAAGGTAGTTTAGAACTGGGAAGGACTTTAAAAAAACTAAAGAGAAGAGCTTATCTAATGGGCAACCATTGGAGTTTATTGAGTAGAATATGGACTTGTTAAAACTGAACTTTAGGAAAATAACTTAGGAACCCAGCAAAAGTCAGTTCAAAGCCAGGCCTTCCACATATATCAGCCAGGAGAATCAGGGTAAGAAACTTAACCACTATGAACCTTAGACAACTCTTATCTCTAATTTATTAAATTCTAAGCAAGTTAATATTTGTAGTTGTAAGAGGAATTTGGAGTTCACACCACTAAGATGAGAAGACTGAATAGTAATAATAATAACTGGCATTTAATCTTAGACTTTAGAAAGTTCTCTCTTTCTCTCTGTCTCTCTTTATATACACACACACACACACATATATACACATATATATGTACACACATACATTCTTTCACAGCAATTCTTTTTGAGTAGATAACAAGAAATATTTGTTGAATTATGAATAAAACAGGCAGGAGGGGAACCGAACCTGGTATCTCAAGAGGGCCCTTAAGCACCTTAAAAATTAAGAATAAGTAATATAATTATTTATCAGTGACAACTAATAGCAGATCAGATTAATTAGCAACCATTGGTCTTTAGCAATCACTTATGAAATGCAAGATTATTTTTGGTAAATAAACAAAACACAAAGTAAACTTAATGATGCAGCTCCCTTTCCCCAAGCATCCTCACATAGCCCAGTCAGTCGGTCAGTCAATAAACATTTATTAAACACCTACTATGTGCTAGGCACTGTTCTAAGCACAGAGGATACAAAAAAAGGGAAAAAGCCCCTGCCCTCAAGGAGTTCACAATCTCATGGGGAGACAACACACAAACAAATATATGCAAATGTAAGCTATATACAACATAAATAAGAAGTAATTAACAGAGAAAAGACACTAGAATAAAGTCGGTTAAGACTTCCTGTAAAAGATGAGACTTCAGCTGGGACTTAAAGAAAGCCAGAGAAGTCAGAAGGCAGAGATGAAGAGGGAGAGCATTCCAGGCATGGAAGGCAGCCAAAGAAAATGTCCATAGCTGAGAGATGAAATGTCTTGTTTGAGGAACAAAGAGGTCACTGTAACTGGAATGAAGAGTACAGAGCAGGTGGTAAGGTATAGGAAAACTGCAAAGGTAGGAGGGAGCTAGATAAAGAAGGGTTTTGAATGCCAAAGAGAGGATTTTGTATTTGAACTTTGAAGGGATAGAGAGCGATTAGAGTTGGGGGTGGGACGGGGAGGAGGTGGACAAGATCTGCATTGTGGTTTAGGAAACATTTATGGAAAATATTTTGGTGGCTGAATGGTGGATGGATTGGAGTGGGGAGAGACTTGAGACATGCAGGCCCACCACAGACTATTACAACAGTCTAGGACAGAGGTGATATGGATCTGCGCCAGAGTAGGAGCAGAAGCAGAGAAGAGAAAAATAGAAGTACTGGAGAGATACTGTAATGGTGAAATCAATAGCTTTTTGCAACAGACTGAATGTGACAGATAATGAGAAGTCAGGGATAACTCCCAGGATGCTGAGCCTAAGGCAATATATTTTAATACCTCTACTACATGACTAGTTTCAAGTTTTTTCTTCACTACTTCCATATTTTAATCTAAATAAGTAGCATCCCATTCATCAGTCTACAATAAAATCAAATATTTAAAGAAATCAAAGGGTGGCTCATGAGATCAAGAAGGTCATGAGATCAGGAAGATGGTTTTCTAGACATTTTTTTCTCCTTCAGAACTCTAAAAACTCCCCCAAAATTAGAATAATGTGAAAGAGGCGAAATAATTGCAGCAATCACTGAAGAGCAAGGCAGTAAGATAACTAAAAAGGTACTGACAAATTAACAGTTTAGAATAAACTAATCCCTGAGGTGCTCACTCAGCAATCTCTCCTATAGTCCCTTGGTCTACCTAGCAGGGTGGCAAAACCTGACCCACAGGCTTGTGCTCTAGGATCCACTCAGCAATTTCCTTGTTGTTGCTTCAGTTGCTGCCAGCTCACCCTGCCAGAATTCTTACCCCACCATTTTGTAGCAAGAACCAGCAAATCTCAAGTCAGCTAATCCCATGTAGAACTGGGGAGGTATAGGAAAAGTCATGTATTCTCTGCCTGGGATGGAGGAATAGGGGCAGGTTGCCATGGTCCTGACTGCTATACCAGAAATTAAAGAAAAAGGAATAACATGCAATTGGGATAAAGTCTATCCCCCTAAAAGTCGCAATGGGCAGTCATTGGAAGCCAGAGTTTGGAAAATTCCTGAAAAGTAAATTTCCCAATAGAAGATTATGAGGCCGCTTTGAGGCCCATCCCTCTAGGGATCTGTCATCAAGGGAGGAGAAAAAAAGTGGAAAATATAAGGGAACAAGACTGAAAACAATAACATGCATATATTAAGTGTCTAATTTGTGCCAGGCACTGTGCTAAACACTGGAGATACAAAGAAGGTCAGGCAATCTTAAAGAAAAAATATGTAGAAATAATCTAAGAATTATAGGTCTTCCAGAAAAACACAATGAAATCAAAAGATTTCATTCCATTCTTCAGAAAATTATGCCAAAAAATTCCCTCAGAAGTAGGAGAAACAGAGGGCAAAATACAGATTGAGAATGCACAGAAAGTAGACATGGATAAACCTCAAGTTTAATTCTTCAAAAAATGTAGCAGAAAAACATTAGACTTTTAACATCAAACAATCTCTGGCAAAGAAGAGAAATTTCTTCACCTTCCTTAGAAAATTAGTCAAAATTACTCAAGACCACTGTTTGTGTACATAAAATCAAAGAATGTTTTGGGATGGATATGCCAAAAAACAAAGGTTTGTAGCTCAAAATTTCCATAATATTCAACAAAACTGGAACTAATCAAGCAATGAAAAAAGATGGACATTTTACTAAATGAAGAAATTTCAATCTTTTTTTCCCAAAAAAAGCCAAAGCTAGGCAAGTAAATGGAAAAATATCAAATAAAAGAAACATAAGAAAACTAAATAAGTAATAGCAAGAAAAGACTATGCAGTGAAATTAATGCTTTCATTGTCTATGGCTAGTCAAGGCAATTTTAAAAAACACTCATTATCTCACTGGCCCTCAACCAAAGAGAAATATCTATGAGTAAAAGAATCTAAAAGGCAAAGGAGCTAAGGGAGTTTTTAAAAAGTCAGGAAAACGGACAGAAGAAGAAATAAATTAATATTTTTTTGGACTCAAACGTACATTCCCCTCATAAGTGAGTCAATATTTTTTGGGGGGTGGGGGTGGAAAAGTACAGAGGCAAAATACTCCATCAGAGAAAAAGAGAGAAGGAAGGAAGGGAGTTGGAGAGATAAGAAACACATTGTACCTGGAATAGGCTCAAAAGGAGACATGGGACTGCAGCTTTTACTGCTATCTAGCCCTGTAACTGTAGACTTTGGGAAAATAACACAATGAGCAAAGGCCCTGAAATCAGGTTCCACTCATAAAGAGGAAATTCTCTAAAAGCACTGAAACATACTTCACATAAAAGGATGTATGTGTGAGAAGAGCCAGGGTGTTTAGGGCTGGACAATTCAAGAGACAGGGATCTTTGCTGAGACAGCTTATTAGCCCCAAGCAAGAAGGCCCCAAGCCAATGTGGGCAAACAAGAGGATATAAGGAAGACAGTAAGGTTAGGAAGCAGAATATATGCACTGACCTTGGAATGAGCAAGTGGAAAACAAAAAGATAAGGAATAGAAATAGGACCTTTGACAAAAACAAAAGGAAACACTGGAAGGCAACCTAGTAAAAATAAGGTTTAGACTAAAATTTAATGTCACAAGGTTAAAATGGACACATGACTTAGGTATAATATACAGCGTACCTTCCACTAAACTAGTGTTTTCTTCAAGAAGTAATATTTCTAGAACTGAGTCTTTCAAAAAGAAAATGCTGCCAAAAAAAAATTTTAAAGGACATGAGAAAGGCAATGAGTGTGACATCAATAATTGCATAAGTTAGGGTGAATGGCAGAGAGAACAAAGCTTTTGTCTTCCAGGAACTCCATGTGAGGGTCATAGAAGGAAACATGTACCATAGACAATGAAACAATGCCATTATCAAAAAATATATGTAAAAATGGTGATGTGACCGTATGGATAGAGAGCTAAACTTGGAAGTCAAAAAGACCCACATTCAAATGTTGTCTCTATTACTTACTGTATAATCATGGACAAGTCACAAATTAGAATTCAATCTGTATACATGCTCTTGAGTTGCATTAAAAGATGCACGGCTTTCAGGAATAAGAAGGTGAAAGGCCATTTGTACTCTGGCATGGCCTGGACATATGTGCAGTATTGTGTATAGTTCTAGGTCCAGCAGTTTAGGAAGGTCATTGATAAGCTGGACGACATACAGAGAAGGGGAACCTTGAGTCCATGACATATGAGAACCAGGCAAAGGAAGAGAAGAGCTTTAGCTAGGAGAACATAGACACTTTGTCAACTAGCATTTATTAAGCACTTAAGAGTGTAGCATCCACTGGGCTATACAGGCAGAAAGAGTCCCTGACCTCAAGAAGCTTACATTCGAATGGAGAAAAACAACAGATAAAGGTAAAGAGGGAAGGGAAAACAGATTAGCCTACATAAAGTAAGTCTGACCACACCTACTTTGGCCCTAATGGGAACCTAAGGGACAATGAGTTACACTGGTCTCAGGCTACCTGAACACTTATCTACTTCGTGCTGGTACACTGGCACTGAATTAGCCTCTATCTCTCTGTACATCGCCCTATGGGGCTTGGCTCTTTCCCAAATTCTGCTGTGACAAGAGCCAAGGCCTGGATCCGGTTTATGGTTTCTAATTACTGAAGTTATTTCTGCCTTAAAAATTTCTCTGTTCAGAGCAAAGGGTGGCTTTAGGTCCAGTTCCTAGAGTGCACGTGGACTTGCCTAGCATCGCTTTTCTCTGGGTCTCTAAAGTAGGGGTTCTGAAACCTTTTCCGTGTTATGGACCCATTTGGGCATCAAGGACATCATTTTGTTACAATCAAACAAATGCACAAACTCAAGGAGATCCCGAACTCCTAACTCGAGCTCACTTCACAAATTGAAAATTTGCTTATGGACCTCTTCCCAGAATAATAATGATGATAACAATAACAGCAACTAGCATTTATGTAGCTTGTCGGTGCTAGGCACTGAGCTATGGTCTTCACAAACATTATTTGAATAAAAATAAAGTATATCCAATTACAAAGAAATAGTTATCCAAAAAGCATTTGAAATTCCTTTTTTCACAGGCTTCAAATCGCTTTTTCACTTGGCTTTGGGCCATCTTTTTGTGCAGATCTGGACTAGCTAATTTCTCATGCTCTTTAGCACTGGCCTTTCTGGGGTCCTTTCCACAGATCTGCTGGAGTTTATATGGAAGACTGAGTTGGACAGATTTTCACATTGCCATCTTTACCTTAAGTCCCAGCATTAAACATTTTTTAAAAATAAAATTTATAGGTGAGCAAGTGAAAAAATTATATTTTACTTCAGTAAGTAAAGTACATGCACTTACTTAAATATTTTCTCCCAGTCTTGAAATGAGGACCTAAATTCCATAATACTTAGCTTTTAAAATTGGAAATATCTCAGAATAGTTTACATATACAAACTTCAGATAGCCATTTTATAATGGAATTTGAAAATAAAAGATTATTATAGTTTTTTCATTCTTTCACATTATTATTTGAGTATCACCTATGTGCCCAACTCCACACTAGGCAAGCCTCCAGTAACATGAAAGAGCAAGTTCTTATCACTGTACTACTCCAAAGCCTTCAATGGTTCCCCAATGCTTAGCAAATAAAGTCAAACTTCATTAGGTTATTATTCCTATTTAAGTGGATCCTTTTTAGACTCATACTACATTCATTCATTCATTCATTCATTCATTCATTCATTCATAGACAACGAACTCCAGCAAAACTGAAGCACTAAGACCTACTTCTATGGGACAACCTTGGCCAAGTTTTTTCCATCTATAAAATAAGATGGGCCTAAATGCCACCTGATATTCTTTCTACCTATAAATCTGGTATCCTAAGATGAAATATTACTCAATATTTACTCACTGAAATATTACTTCTAATAGCAATACTTCAAGGCTGAGTCTTGAAATACTATATCCTTAAGGATGCTTTAGCCCTTATCGCTTTAAAGCAAAAGTGCCCTTTTCCTTCAGCTGAATTCTCATAGCATTTGATATTTGTTGTGCAATTATCGCTCTCTATTCTGTATTATAAGTATTTGTATACATGTCTTCCAATTTCATTATATGCTCCTCAAAGCCAGAGACGATTTCCCTGTATTCATCTTTGTCTAATGCCCCTTGACATCTAGTATGTTTTGTACATGGTAGATACTCAAATAATATCTATTACAGCACATGAACAGATGAATTTCAGACTATTCAGAAAGTTATATACTGAGGAATTTCAAACTTACAAATTGGTAACAAAATCTTCAAATAATGTTGAAAGTGGGAAATTTTTAATCAAGAGAGTATATTCCCCGATATCTTTTACAATGGAAGGCTTGGCTAAGGTCACTGTGACCCCAGGAGTAAACACCAGCTTGCCTAATTAGGGTTGCTAATTCCTTAAGGGCAGAGACCAGGCTTTAGTCATCTTTGTATTCTACTCCTCATCTAGCACATTATCTTGCACATACTGTAGTAAATGTTTGCTGAATGGACTTGATAAACACACCAGATCTGTAGGACATGGCATGGCAGTAACTGAAGTGTAACAGGTAAAAGAGTCATTGATGCATCTGGATAAGCAACAATATTGGTTGCAAAGGACCCCTATTTTTCAAGGAATGCAGTACTGAAATAAGAACCAACTGAAAAACAGGGTTATATAGAATTTCATTTTCCAGCCAAGGGCTATAATGCATTCCGTATATAAAAGGAGGCACACCTTTAGCAAGCAACCCATTGAAAGATTCCAAAAGCCTAAAATATGAACAGCTTGAGACAAGAAACACAGAAGCATTCCAATATTTTGCCAATGAGTTAAAAGAATGAACACTTTCTAAGTTGGGTATGGCTTTACCACCTCTCTCGAAATGTTCTACTGATTTATGTTTACTCCTAGAACTTTTCAGCAAAAAGGTCAGTACTACTAATTGCTTCTTGCTGCTCCAATTCATTAACTGTTATACTATGGAACACACTTGAGAAATACTTTGGACACACACGAACTCTAAAGCCTAACTGTTTTAAACTACCCCCATAAATACAGTATTTTACTTAACCCTCCCCCTAAGAGAGTTTAGTATCTTTCAATATATAAAAGCTTACATTCTTTGCAACTCCTGGGTTAAGTCCAAATTTTGACATTTTGAATGACTAGTATTTGTACAAACTAGTGATGGAAGAGTTGAGCTATATTTAAGCATGAATGTGCCAAAATGATACAAATGAAGAAACTGTAAAACTACTTCATGGAAAAATATACAAAAGTACTGAATAGACAACAGAAAATAGAAAATCTTATCTGCATGAACTGTAGCAACTTTTAAAAAGTCACAACGCTGTGATACAAATCCATAATCTAAGTAATAACCCTACAAAACAAGCAAAACAAAAATACAGCCAGCAGTCCTGCAGAAAAAAGAAGTTTACTTGCTAATAAGTTCTTCAAATCACAGGGTAAAAATCTGACCATCTATGTGAGAATGTGTTTGACAAGCTATCTTTTTTAACATGAAGATGCTATGGACCTATCCATGTGCTTTGACCTGGTTTTCTTTTAGTGTCAGCAGGTTTTTGCTAATTCCTAAAACCACATTTCCCAGCGAGCAACTCTCCTTTTGTCCACATCACTTATTAGTGTCTTCTAATATAAGCCAATCAACAAGAATTTATCAAGTGCATATGAGCCAGGAATTGGGATCCCTGGGGATGCAAAGAAAAGCAAAATGATCCCTGCCTGCAAGTAGCTGACATTCTAATGGAGGAGACAACATGCAAATAACTAAGTGTATATATGACATACAACTATTTTAAGGAGGTCAAGTACTTCCTAAGTGTTATTTTGCTCTCATTAAATATGTACCTATGTTGGTCAGCAACAAGTATTTATTGGATACCTGCTAAACTTGGTGTCAAGGGAAACAGAAAAAAATAAGACATAAGAATAAGTACTCCATTAAGGGGCTTAAGATCTAAATGGGGGAACAACTAACAACTATAAAAACTTACATTTCTATATTTTGACAAAAGTCTCAATGTGGTATCTTACGATGATGTGCATGTGGCCTTGATTTCTTAAAGCTTATTTTAACAGAGCACAAAAAACTTTCATATCATACCCAGCTGGAGAAGTTTCATGTAAGGACAGGCAATTAACTGTATTACTATCATCTAAAACCTAGCCTACCTAAGTTTTGACAGGCTCATCAGAAGAAGGTTGGCCACAAAGCAATGAGTCTTTCTGCCATAGTGGTTCATGAATACCACCTATGAAGTTGTAATGGAGTTATGATATGCAAAGGTGTGGTGCACCTGACCGGTATGTGTTTCCCTGAATGGCTAGTGTGTTATGGTCTGCAAAGTATTTTCTATACACTATCTCATTTGATCCTCAACAATCCTGAAGGGGTATTGAGAGAAGGTACCACATTCATTTTTAATGTGCCCAGCAATCCCATTTTGCCCAAGTTCATAAAGCAGGTGAGTCACAGAATGAGTCAAGAACAACAGAGTTGCAAGGGATCTAAAAGGGATGCATCCCTATACCCAACCAATTCCCCTCATCTCACAAATGAGGAAAAAAAGTTGGACCCTAAGACTTACCCAAGATCACAGAGTAACTAATGGCTGAGCAAAAACTCAAATTGAAATCTTGTGATTTCAATTTCCATGCTTTTCCCACTATTTCACAGCTGCTGCCTCTAATATGTGAAGTAATAGTGAATAAGTACTGTATCTAAGAATCTAAGTAGAGAAAAGAGAGCTAAGAAAAGAAGAAAATCAATGAGGCCTAGTGCAGCTGAAAAATGCTTCACATAGGAGGTTGACCTTTAGCTGCACCCTAAAGGATGCGTAGATTTTACTTAGATAAGCAGAAGGAAGAGATAGAAGGAAGTATGATATATTCTAGTGCCTTCTCTCTGTTAATTATTTCCCACTTATTCTGTAAATTGCTTGTTTTATATATTTTTGCATGTTGTCTCCCCCACTGGACTGTAACTTCCTTGAGGGCAAGAACTGTCTTTTGACTTTTTGTGTTTCCTATGGCTGGTCACATACCTGGAACACAGTGGGTGCTTAATAAATGTTTATGGATACTGATATTGTATTATGGATGTGAAGAATAACATGAGCAAATATATGAAGTCAAAATGGGCTAAATACAGGATTTCTGGTTTCCCCTTTTTAAAAATGAGGCAGGACAACACTCATTGAGACCTAGTTGTATCTTGAGGAGTGTCATAAAGAAATGACAAGGTAATTTCTGGAATGCTTCTGCCAAAGGTCAAATGAATGCTGTCCTCATGTCATAAGATTTTCAGTGCTATATTTAAATTATTTTTTAAAAAATAATGTATCCAACACCACTATCACAATAAACTCAAAACAGTTACATAATCTGAACAGAAAAGGTCTTACCATAAATAAATTTTTAGAAATGAACCACATCTGGTACTTTTCATAACATTGTCTAGAAAGTGAATTCTTAACCCAAGGAGGTTTTAGAATTGAAAACAAAGATAACTTTGGTTAGATGAAATGGAAAAGTTTGCATGAACAATACTGACACAGGATAAAAAGGAAAAGGTTGATTTGGAAAAAAAAATTTATAGGCCAAGATGGCGGAGTAGAAAGACGCACATACACATAGCTCCGAACCCACAACCCATAGAACGGCTAGAGGGGACCAACTCACGGTGAATTCTGCACCCAGAGGCCACGGAATATTGGAGCGAGGGAGATTTCTGTTCCGGAGAGACCTGCAAACCTCTCGTGGGGGGTCCTTCCCACTGAGGACTGGGCGCCAGGACTGGGAGCTGAGGGCAGCCCTGCAGCGGCCGCCACTCCAAGAGGAAAAGATCCGAGCAGGCTTCAGGGACGGGATCTCCAGCGGCCCCACAAGTCCCTCCGCCCACAGGTGACGGGGGTCGGTGAGAGAGTCTCTTTGGCGGGTTGAGAGGGGAGTGGGGTGCCCCCATGATTCGGGCCCCCCCGGGAGGTAGAAGCTGAGAGGCGGTTGCAGACAGGGGCTCCCCAAGCAGGCAGAAGCCTGGATCCATTGTGGAAGGTCTGTGCCTAAACCCCCTGAGGGAACTGAGCCTGAGAGGCGGCCCTGCCCCGACCTGACCACCTGAACTTAATCTCACACTGAATAGCAGCCCTGCCCCCGCCAAAAGCCCTAAGGCGGGAAGCAGCATTTGAATCTCAGTCCCCAAACGCTGGCTGGGAGGACCAGGAGGCGAGGTGGGTGTGAGGAGAATATTCAGAGGTCAAGTCACTGGCTGGGGAGAATGCCCAGAAAAGGGAAAAGAAATAAGACTACTGAAGGCTACTTTCTTGGAGAACAGGCATTTCCTCCCTTCCTTTCTGATGAGGAAGAACAATGCTTACCATCAGGCAAAGACACAGAAATCAAGGATTCTGTGTCCCAGCCCACCCAATGGGCTCAGGCCATGGAAGAGCTCAAAAAGAATTTTGGAAATCAAGTTAGAGAGGTGGAGGAAAAACTGGGAAGAGAAATGAGAGGGATGAAAGAGAAGCATGAAAAGCAGATCAGCTCCCTGCTAAAGGAGAACCAAAAAAATGTTGAAGAAATTAACACCTTGAAAACTAGCCTAACTCAATTGGCAAAAGAGGTTCAAAAAGCCAATGAGGAGAAGAATGCTTTCAAAAGCAGAATTAGCCAAATGGAAAAGGAGATTCAAAAGCTCAGTGAAGAAAATAGTTCTTTCAAAACTAGAATGGCACAGATGGGCGCTAAGGACTTTGTGAGAAAGACAGATATCACAGAACATAGCGAGAAGATTGGAAAAATGGAAGATAATGTGAAATATCTTATTGGAAAAACAACTGACCTGGAAAATAGATTCAGGAGAGACAATGTAAAAATTCTGGGACTACCTGAAAACCATGATCAAAAGAAGAGCCTAGACATCATCTTCCATGAAATTATCAAGGAAAACTGCCCTGAGATTCTAGAACCAGAGGGAAAAATAAATATTCAAGGAATCCACAGAACACCGCATGAAAGAGATCCAAAAAGAGAAACTCCTAGGAACATTGTGGCCAAATTCCAGAATTCCCAGGTGAAAGAGAAAATATTGCAAGCAGCTAGAAAGAAACAATTCAAGTATTGTGGAAATACAATCAGGATAACACAAGATCTAGCACCCTCTACATTAAGGGATTGAAGGGCATGGAATAGGATATTCCAGAAGTCAAAGGAACTAGGACTAAAACCAAGAATCACCTACCCAGCAAAACTGAGTATAATACTTCAGGAGAAAAAATGGTCTTTCAATGAAATAGAGGATTTTCAAATTTTCTTGATGAAAAGACCAGAGCTGAAAAGAAAATTTGACTTTCAAACACAAGAATGAAGAGAACCATGAAAAGGTGAACAGCAAAGAGAAGTCATAAGGGACTTACTAAAGTTGAACTGTTTACATTCCTACATGGAAAGACAATATTTGTAACTCTTGAAACATTTCAGTATCTGGGTACTGGGTGGGAGTACACACACACACATGCACACATGCACACACGCACACATACATAGAGACAGAGTGCACAGAGTGAATTGAAGAGGATGGGATCATATCTTAAAAAAAAATGAAATCAAGCAGTGAGAGAGAAATATTGGGAGGAGAAAGGGAGAAACTGAATGGGGCAAATTATCTCTCATAAAAGAGGCAAGCAAAAGACTTATTAGTGGAGGGATAAAGAGGGGAGGCGAGAGAAAAACATGAAGTCTACTCTCATCACATTCCACTAAAGGAAAGAATAAAATGCACACTCATTTTGATAGGAAAACCTATCTCACAATACAGGAGAGTAGGGGACAAGGGCACAAGCAGGGTGGGGGGGAGGATAGAGGGGAGGGCATGGGGAGGAGAATGCAATCTGAGGTCGACACTCATGGGGAGGGAAAGGATCATAAGAGAATAGAAGTAATGGGGGACAGCATAGGATGGAGGGAAATATAGTTAGTCCTATACAACACAACTAGTATGGAAATCATTTGCAAAACTACACAGATTTGGCCTATATTGAATTGCTTGTCTTCCAAAGGGAAGGGGTGGAGAGGGAAGGAGCTAAAGAAGTTGGAACTCAAAGTGTTAGGATCAACTGTAATGTTCTTACCACTAGGAAATAAGAAATACAGGTTAAGGGGTCAAGAAAGCTATCTGGCCCTACAGGACAAAAGAGAAGACGGAGACAAGGGCAGAGAGGGAGGATAGAAGAGAGAGCAGATTGGTCACAGGGGCAATTAGAATGCTTGGGTTTGGGGGGGGAGGTGATAAAAGAGGAGAAAATTTGTAACCCAAAATTTTGTGAAAATAAATGTTAAAAGTTAAATTAAAAAAAAAAGAAAATTTATAGAAAAAAATTTTTATATAGATTTGATATGTAAGACACATAAATAACTAAGAGAACTATTTAAAATCAAAAGCCATTCCCCAATAGATAAATGTTTAAAGGATATGAACAAACAGCTCTCAAAAGAAGAATTGCAAACTATAAGCAACAATGTGAAAGAATGTTCTAAATCAAGAATAATAAAAGAAATGCCAATCAAAACATCACCAACAAATTAGCAAAGATGACAAAATTCACTTACAACAAATTGGCAAAGAGGGCAAAACATGGCAGCATGCTGGAGGGGTTCTCAGCTATTTTCCATTATTTTGGAATCTCTCCTTCCTAGGAAAGGGGATCTTGAAAATTTGTTTCCCAAGTGCCTTTAAATTTTCAGTGTGAATTTCAGATTTTCTCCTATGTATTACATAGTCAAGTTTAGATCTTCTTTGATCTTAATGGCTTAATACCCACCAGCATCCTCCCAAGTCACGCAGGCTTGCAACTCAGGTGTCATCTTTGACTTCTCATTCTCTCACCCTGACCATAGCCAATCAGCTGTCACGTCCTGTCATTTCTCTCTGTAATCTCATCTATACACCTTCTTTTCTCCTCTGATACTGCCATCACCTTTGCAAATTCAGGCTTTTATCACCACACTCCTGGACTATTGCAATAGCCCCATGGAGGGGTCTCCCTGCCTCAAATCTCTTCCCACTCCAGTCAATCCTCCACTCAGCTGTGAAATTCATCTTCCTGAAGCTCATCTGACCATATATCACAACCCTCTCCCACTTTTCAATAAATTCCAGTGACTCCCTTTTTCCTCCAAGATTAAATATAGAATTTGTTGGGCTTTAAGCCCCTTCATAACTTGTCCCTTCTGACATTTCCAGTCTTACAGCGTACCTCTTTGGATTCTTTGATCCTAGGACACTAGTCTCCTTACTGCTCCTCCCGAGCAACATTCCTTCTCTCAACTGTGAAAATTTTCCCTGGCTCTCCTCCATGCCTGAAACTGTCTCTCTCATCTTCCCTGGCTTCCTTCAAGTCTCAGCTACAGTCTCAACTCTACAAGGAGCCTTTCTCATCCTTAGTACCTTCCCTCTTAAGAGAGACTACCCTCCCCCTCCATTTATCTTGTATATATCTTGTTTGTACATAGCTGTTTATATGTTGTTTTCCCTCATTAGACTGTGAGTTTCTTGGATGCAAGAATGGTTTTCTCCTTCTTTGTATTTCTAGGATTTAGCACAGTTATTGACAAACAGTAGCTGCTTAACAAATGCTAGCTGACTGACCAATCAGCACCATTCCCTTAGATACTGTGGTAGAAAAGTATTTAACATAATAAATTCAACCTGTAATTTTCAAAGATTTCCTGCTCATTTTTTATTCCTCCTAGCCCTCCTTCTTTTCCTCACTTAAAAAAATCTTTAGTGAGTTTTTTTCTTTTTCCTTTTTTTGGGGGGCAACCTTATCCCTCACCTCCACCCCCAAACCTCACAGACAACACACTTCGGTGACTTTGCCCTGCATGACATACTCTCCCAGGAAATACAAAGATGAGAAACAGCAGTCTGTCACCTCAAGTTATTTAAAATTTGGAAAGTGGAATAAAATGTACACAAGGCAAAATAGGATAAGTAAAAATGAAATGTAAAAATGTGTGGAGAGAGGGAAAGCAGTACTACAAAAGACAAGGGGGACACCAAATTCAGGAGCACCTGAAGAATATTTAGGAAACCACAGACATTTCCCTGACCTTACGTTACCACAAAGTTCAGCTTTTCACACCAATGTTCTCTTAGATCATGTAATACCAGAATTTCAAGAGAAAAAAAGGAAATGGGGACTTCAGAACAATACAAAGTTACACAGTATTTATATCCAGGCCACCACCTGGTACCTGCCTTGCCTCCACCCTTCCAATTCTAACTCCCCTTTAAGTGTCGATGTCACTTCCTTGGGGGCAGAAATGATCCTGCTTGCCTTTCCCAGCATTTAGCACTGTGCCAGTAATATGGTCAGTGCTTTTAAAAAATTATTTTTCATTCATTCTTCATTCTCTTCAAGATTCAGGTCAAACCTCAGTCTCCTCTACGTGGCCTTCTCTGATTTCTTTACCCATCCCAATTGAGAACAAGGATCACTTCAGCTTTTTCCAATTTTCTAATGACACTTTGTCTAGTTATCTCTTTTTCTGTCTTATTTCCTACTTTTTATCATGCTTATTTGTAAGCCTTACACCTTCCTACTATGCAGTAAGTTGCTTTAGGTAATAAACTTCCATTTTTCATCTTCGTACACCAACACTTTACTTAATGTCTTAATAAGATTTATTAAATGTCTACTAAAATTAAATCAACATGGTAGGCATAAGTAAAGTTACATTTAGCAAATTACCAAAGATAGCATATGAAAAATGACAGAAAAGGACTAAAGAACACCTCCTGTTTGAAAAGGAAATGCGTCAGTACTGCATTCAAATCAAGAGTCAATGGAAAGGCAATCCTAGTGCTAAAATGAATATCCTTGGGGATACTAAAAGAACCAAAGGAAGGTTTCTAGGGGGAAATGGATTTGGACAATGCTGAGTAGTACCACAGGATTTAAAACTGAAAAGTACCTCAGAGATCAAGGGTGGGGAACCTGTGGCCTTTAATAAAATGATTTGTTCTCTGAAGTCTGGATTCAGTCAAAGGGCTGCATTTGAGGCCCTTGGGGCTGCAGGTTCCCCACCCCTGCTTCTAGTCCAATCCTCTCATTCCTCATTCACAGAAGAAAATAAGGTCCAGTAGTGGAATAAGACTCAAAGTTTTTTGATTTCCTAACCAGTATCCTTCCCAGGAAATCATGCTAGCTCTCCTGATCTTCGAAACAACACTGAGGTGGGTATCGCACTTTACATGATTGCTGATGGTCACACAAGTGATAAAGGCTTGAACCTTGGTCTAGGGCCCAATCCATTCTCCTGTACTACCTCTTATAAGAGCAAGAATTTATTTGCCTCAAGCAGAAGTCCTCTGACTCTAAATCCACCGATGATTCCACTCTGTCAATAGGATGAATGTTACAGATGCCTATGAAAAATATCTTTAAATGCATAAAAATCATAGGATTGCAAAGGAAATAAAATATATCAAAATTCAGTTATCAAATTTTTTTAAAAAATAAGTTCACAGACCCCAGGTCAAGAAGTCCTGCTCCAAAGTTCAAACCTACCTTTCTTCCTTTCTGAGACTGGATCTCTCAATCCCACCCTGGATAGAAGTACAGTAGCTACCCAAACTGCCTAGAAGGAAAGTTCTGACTGGCTCATTTCTAATCTGGGTCTGTTCTCCCCTCCTGAGACAGAATGGTAGTCCTCCACTCCTGAGGGCCCACAATATTGGTGCCAGATTTAGTTCAGACAACCAATCAGCTTAGAATACTGCAGTTCATCATTCCCAAAGCCAAGCAATCCACATGATTCAACCTCCATAGTGGCAGGAATTAGAGGCATGTACCACCACAGCTTTCTGCTATTTCTTCATCTATAAAATAAGAAGTTTGGACTGGAGGGCCTCACAAGTTCTTTCTATATCTAGATGAGTGGGATAGGTTTAGTGAAGACTTCTCAGATTGTAATTCTTCTCCCAGGGGTGAGGTAAGACCTGGAGACTCAAGGTTACAATATTTTTAGAATAGAATAGTTCCATACAAGGATATAAAACTGTGTAGTGTATTAGGATCTCAATGACTGGATAAAACTTACATAATTCCTCGATGTCTTCATTTCAAAAGGGATTGGTTAGATTTCGTGTCTAGAATGTAAGATCATATTCTCAGCTAATGAGGATAATGGTCAGTGGGGGAGGAGGGACTTGCATTAGGGTCTACATAAATCACTGCCTTTCTTTGTCTTTGTCTTTCCTACTCCAGGTGAACTGGTATAGGATTGTCCCGATTCTCGAGAATCTAGTAAATAAACTTTCTGTCATCACTTTGAGAGGCCTCTGAGTAATTAATTTAAGTAGGGACCTGAGCCATCCCACACATAGATCTGGTTCAGTTAATATTAAGCTGAATTCTCATTACCTGAAAGCAGATCAACTAAATTTGTCGTATTTTCCATAGGGAAGCTGGACGAGTCACAGGAAAAAAACAGTTGATTAAATATAAATTTTAATGAAATTCATTCAAGCAATTCATTAATCATTCTAGCAACTGGAAGGAGCTATATAATGATGAGGGTATAGCTATAAGTAAAACAAACTTCCTGATCCTAAAAGGGGGTTGGGGGAGAGTGGATGACAAAAACCTAAGAAGGAACGGCTAAACAAATTATGGTATATGAATGTAATGGAAAATTATTTCACTAAAAAATGATAAAACAAATCCTTTCAGAGAATCCTAGGTAGTACAAATAGATGAAGAGTGAAGTGAGCTTAGCACAGAGAACAATTTATACAAGGACAACAACTTTGTAAAGAAAAATAACTTTAAAAGATTTAAGAACTCTGATCAAAGCAATGAACAACAATGTCTCCTAAGGACCTATGATAGACTTACCTACCTCCTGACAGATAGGTGATTGGACACAAGGCACAGAAATATACACACTTCCTATCTCCCTTCCTAGCCCTGTGCCATGCCAGAGTCCATCTGCATGGCCAGGTATCAGGAAGAGCAATACCATTAGGGCCCCTTTGTATCTTGTCTTTCCCTTTTACCCAGGCAGCTTGACTGCTTCCATTCCTTCTGAAGAGATGGAAGACTACCAAGGCTGACCATCTGCCCTGACTTCACTCCCCAGAGAGCCCAGCATTGTCATCTAAACTACCTATGAAACCCAAGGAACTTTGGGCATTGACATCCTCTGCACCTCTACCCTGCAACAATGTGGGGTTTCCCATTTGCCCACCAGATGAACTTTCTTTTAGATACCGTCTTCCTCAATTAGAGCTTAAGTTCCTTAAAGAGCAGGGACTTCAGATTTTTCTATTTGTATCTTCAGGTCATACAAAGTACCTGAACACAGTAAGCACTTACAAAAGCACTTGTTCTTTAGTTTGTTTAGCTTGACTATGTTTATTCATTACAAGGGTTTTTTAACTGAGGAAGGGGGAGGGGAGTTACCAGGAGGGGGAAGAAAAGGTTATTAGCAATAATGATGCCCCAAAAAGAGGGTCATTAAAACATTTTTTAAAAATAGAGAAAAGAACAGAAAGAAGTTTATAACAAAGCACAAAGAAGGAAGAAATTTTTTAAAAGTAATGTGTGGAATTATCAATGGAGATTCACAGATTAATATACAAATATTTTTCTTTTCTGTATATATGGGAATGTTTTTTTACTGTTTAAATTCAGGACAAAATAAAATTTTTAAGTGTACTACATAAGTTAGAAAACTAAAAAGCTGATTATAATTTTATGGAGGAATTTAGTACTAAATAAATTCAAACTTTATAAGAACTAATCAAAGGAAAAAAATGAAGTGTACTCTTCTAAGGCATAACAGACAAAAACATCCAACAAACTACTGGTGATCTGATTAAAATTAAGACAGTAAACTAAAATCTAAAACAATCCCCAGTAGAGTGTTAATGTAGTAGAATTCCAAATAAAGACAAAAGAAACAGTCAATTTAAGGTGAAAACAGGGTTTTCTGAATCTTATCTAAAATTTGAGATTCTTTTGTTCCATAATTTAATTCAAAACCTTACATTTTTAATTGTTTTTAATACAAACAACAAAGTCTTCATTAAAGAAATAACTATAAAAGAGAAATTAATGGACTTCAATTCCTAAATATTTGCTCTTAATAGGGAAAAGAGTAATGCAAAATTGAGTAAAAAACAAGGAAAAATGCACAAACAATAAGAAATTTAAGACCAGTAACATCTGGTAATGTACAATTAAAATTCATCATTGTAGTCTTCTATTTAATGTGAGGTTTCTACTAATTTGGCCAAAATATTAAAAGAGTTATATCACATTTTCTTCATTCAAATCCAAATTACTTTCTCCTCCATCATAAATACACAAAGGACTTTTGATGGAGCAATTTTCTATGCTTATTACCAGCCGTAGGGTATTTCTGTATGCAATCTCAATTTGGAAATAGAATAATATCAGTCCTCAAAATGCCAAACTATTGGCAGAAGCTCCATGTCTAACAACTTCTATGCTCCACTATGTCTCTTAGGTTGTGCTTGTTTCAACAATGTATCTAAGACCATCTATGTGCTTTAAAATATAAAAATGTATGCTATATTATTCAGTGATTTATTTTTAATCTAATTTTCACCCAGTCTAAGAGTTAAAGGCAAATGTAGGAAAAATCACTTTTTTCTGAATGCAGTTACTAAACTGATTTGAATTATTGGTACTTCCAATTTTAAGAGACTGTTATGTTCAAAATTTCTTATAAAAAAGGAATTCTGTTTTTCCCACTGACTTCCACTGTAAGATCAGAAATGTCTTCAAATAAACACCCTGTCCTATAATATCCTCTATGCTTCATTCCCCAAATGATTAAGTTTAAAATTCCTAACAAAGAAGGATTTAACCCACAGATAAAATTAAATATTATATGACATCTGAAATGATATAGGAATGAAATAAGGGAGACTTGGACTAGGAGTCAAGAAATCTGGGTTCTGAAACTGGCTTAGCCATTAACAGGTCATGCAATCTTGGGGGAAGTCATTTTCTTCCTGGGTTCTCAGTTTCATCAAATGAAACAGATGAACTAGCGGAGGGTAGGTTTTGGGGCAAAGATAATGAGCTCTGTTTTGGACATACAGAGTTTAAGATGTGTACTGGATGTTCAGTTCCAGGTGTCCAAGAGACAACTGGTGATGCAAGACTGGAGATCAGGGTCGGGATTTAAATTTAGGTACTTGGCTGATAGAGATCAGTAGTGCTGTGGCCTCATAAAAATTATTTAAAATTTTATTGATGTGTTTTACATTGTGAGGGTCTATTGTAACAAAGTAAAACAGTTCAGTAAAACTAATAATACAATAACCTTATCTGAAATCGTGTATGCAACATTTCAAATCCGTAGCATCACCCTACCAATATTTTTTATTAACAGAAATCTATTTTCTCTCACTCCTTCTAACTACATTGGGGAAAAAAAGGAATTTTTGTAAGAAATAACCAAAACAAAGTTTGTATAGTTGTATACAAAAATATGTGTCATTCTGCACCTCCAATCACCTCTTTAATTTGTTTAATGATATGACTTTTTATGTTTAGGTCAGGTACCCATTTGGAAGGTATGAGGTTCTGTTCTAAATCTAGTTTTTTCCATATTGTTGTAAAATGTTCTTAAAAATTATCAGAATAATTCTATTATTTATAAAACCAGGGGCATTTAACCAAAAAGAAAAAAAGATTCTATTTATACATAGCCTTCTCTGAATAAAAAAACAGACCAAAAATCCCCACTGGTTCTTCTTGTGAAATAATTCACGACTATATTATTGTTACCCATTTGTACACGTGTTATAGGGTGCTAAGGATACCAAGAAGAACATAAATATCTCTAATAAAGAATATGATCATGAAATCATATTTATGATCTCACAACCTACACAGATTAGTAAAATGGCATTGTTTTTTCAGCTGAAGTAGATTCATCAATTTAAATATTCCCTCCTTCCAAATACATATATAGTTCAGAAATTTTATCTTTCTTGAAGAAAATTAGAAACCAGTAAAATCTAGATTACTAGAAGAATACATTTTCTACAGTGCAAAATCCATTGAAATCAAGTTCACAGAATTCTTAGGAATCAGAAAAGAAACTTAACTGAAACAACTGATTCAAGAATTATGGGAAGATGACAGTGTTAAGACTTAGAGGAGGCCAGATACCTCATAATACCCTAGTAAGTTCTAAAAATCAACCAAAAGGTACAATAATAGAGAACATCAAAGAGAAATAGCTATGAACTCCTCTATCTAGTCCAGGAACACACAAAATGGTGGCCAGAATCCTGGAGAAGTTGTAAGCAGACATAAGTCCAGGCAGGTGGAAGGTAAATGGCCGGAGACAGTACATAGGATGCTCAAGGCCCAGGAGGCCTTTGTGGAGGCACAACAGAATACAGGATCATACCAAGCAGCCCTCAGACAGCTCATTTCACAGGAACTTCTCAGGAGGGATAGCAAAGACAGGGCCACCCAGCATCCAGATACCATAGCAGTAAACAGGGATGGAACAATGCCCAGGCACTTAGCAAACAGGCCTAAGTAGTGCAGCAACCAGGCAACCCAGAAGTCAGTCAACCCATGGACAAACCATAGCAAGAAAAAGAGCCATGGCAGCCCTTGGGAAACAAAGTACATGGGACTTCAACGGAGGCCTGCTAATAGTGCCACCAACAATATCTCAGTAGAGCTTATCAAGCTCACAAAAAGGGATGGAGACACCTTAGCATTCAAAACAAGAAAGAGAAGGAGTAAAAGCCTAAACTGATCCACAACAAGGTTTAACCAAAACCCAAAAATAACCGCACAAGGTGAGGGACTAGTCTTAGTCACTAAATAAATCTCCAAAATTGAGTAAGAAAAAATAAAAGGGTGGAATTATATTATAAAAATGGGGCATAAAAGGAAGAACTACTAAAGAAGAAGCAGGTGGGGGTGAAGGGCTGATAATGTGGGAACCTTATTCTCATCTGGGTTGAAGAGGAAACAATCTGCAAGGGTGTAGAAGTCTTCTGAACATGTTGACAGGTGAGAAAAATGGAGGATAGGGTGGGGAGGGGACTTTTAGAGAGGTGTGTAGATTAGAATTTGGGAGGGTGGGGGAAGGGGATGGGGAAGCTCTTGGAGGTGGAGTGAAGTTGGAGGGTGGAAGGGTGGAGGGAGAAAATAAGAACAGGAATGGGGTAAAAAGAGAGGCTAAGAAATAAAATAGTGATGGAGGGAAATCCACAAATAGTAATTATAATTTTAAATGGGATGTTACAGTTGCTCTTTGTGATGGCAAAAAACTGGAAATTGCAGGAACCCTTATCAACTCAGGAATGGCTAAACAAATTGTGGTGTATGGTTGTGATGGAATACTACTGTACCATAAGAAATGATGAACTCAATTGTCTTAGAAAGCATAGAAGGATTTGTATGAAATGATCTAGGGCAAGATAAGCAGAACCAAGAGAACATCATATACAGTAACAGCAATATTATTTCAAGAACAACTCTGAGTGATTAAATCATTTTGACTATTAAAAATACAGAACATGTGAAGGACATGTGAAGAAACGTGTTATCTACTTCCAGAATAAAAATTGATAAATAGATGTATAGAATAATTTTCATACACATATATGTATATGTATACACATACACATACCCCTATTTGTGCTTAATGGTGGCCATCTCTAGGGTGGGGTGGGAGGAGAAAAAAAGAAGAAATTAATGAGAAACTTTGTTGTTTATATGGAGGGAACAGTAAGTTATACATGGTAGATCTGCTGTTTCATGTACAATCACATTTTTTATTTTACTGTGTTATAAAAATTCTTGTTTTGTTCTGTGAATTGAAATAAATCTGTTACAAAAAAAACAGCTGTTGAATGCTGGAAAATGGAGATATACACACACACACACACACACACACACACACACACACATATGAGCCTGATTACTTCTCCAATCCTTCAAATTAGCACCATAAAACTAGAAAAATCAAATGACACAATCTACACCTTTGCAATGCCTATGCCTGGGATGCTGTCCCTTAAAAACTTTCATCTTTTAGAATCTTCCATTTCCTCCAGGATAAAATACAAAATGTTCTGTTTGGCATTCAAATCCCTTCATAATCTAGCCTCCTCCTATCTTTAAAATCTTCTTACACCTTACTCCCAGTCATATACTCTTCAATCCAATAACAATGGCCTCCTGGCTGTCTCATGAACAAGACAGTCTATTTCTTAGCTCCAAACGTTCTCTGGCTGGCCTTCAACCATGGAATGCTCTCCCTCCTCCATTCCCAACTACTGATCTCTCAGTCTTCCTTTAAGTCTCAACTAAAATCCCACCTTCTATAGGAAGCCTTCTCCACCCCCTTAATTTCAGTGTTTTCTCTCGGTTATTTATTTCCTAATTTATCCAGTATATAGCTTGTTCAGTCTATATTTGTTTGCATATTGTCTCCCCCATTAGACTACAAGCTCCTTAAGGTTAGGGATTACCTTTTGCCTTTTTGCATCCCTAGAACTTAGCACAGTGCCTGGCACATAGGAGGCACTTAATGAATATTTAATGACTGGTTGATTTAGCTTACATTCTACCTTCAGCTAATCACTCCAATTCTGAGTATACTCCCCTCTAAAGTTACCATGTATCTGTTTCACATTCACAGTTTTTCCAACACTTATTTTCTATGTGTATGTTCTTTCTGCCATTTCATTCCTTGAGGGAAGAGTATTTAATTTTTATTTTTGTATCACCAGCAACTAGTACAGAGCCTAAAACAGAGACAGTCTGTAATCAATGCAAGTTGAATGGGCTGATCTTGAATTCCTGTCCGAATTCACTACAAGCATTCCATAACTTACACACAGATTGTATTTCCAAAGTTTGTTTGTAGACCAATGGCCTTAAACAGATTGTTTTATGGAAACATCACTATAAATGATCACTGTTTTATGGTACAATTCTAAAAGTACTCAGGTAGGCAAAATGAATTCTTGTTTATATTATCATTTCAGTGGGAAAAACATTCCTGATTTCAAACAACCTTGAAAAATAAAGTATTAGAGTCAGTGCCACAGACCAGTCACCTTATCTCTCTGGGACTTAGTTTCATCATCTACCAAATGAGGAAGAATGAACAAGATCTTCTCTAAGACTGTTTCCAGTTAAGACATTTTGAGTATGAGAAGCCATGCTTCACCTAGACACAAAAAGAGCTAGGACTCAAGATAAATGATCTGGAGAGGAGCGAAGGGTGGAGTGCCTAGGCTCTCCCAGACAACTCAGATTGGCAAGAGAGTTCCATCAATAAAGGGAGTGAGAGGAGGGGAAGTGGAGACAGTATGTGACAGTGAAAAGAACAGTGGCTCCAAATAAGGGCCTGAATTTAAATCCTATCTCTACCCATGAGATTTCAGCCTCAGTTTCCTCATTTGTAAAATGAGCAGGTTGAGCTGAGTTGTCTCCAAGATCCCATGAGGAAAACAGTAAACACAGATAAATTAATTTCCAACAACTGACTTAAAAACTAAGCTCACTACAATGAAATCTTGTGACCTTAAGGACAATTTGAGTAGTGGTCTAATGATATTATTTTAAAAATAGTGATCAAAACTGAATGATGTAAAAGTATAATAACCAAGCTTAATAACAAAGAAGAGATATGAAAAAGCACCTTCCTCCCCTTTTCCCCTGCACCCCACTTCTCTGCAGAGTATGAGCGCAGACTTTTTTGATATGTTGGTTATTTCTGCTACACTTTTCTTCCCTCTTTTTCATTCTTTGTTATAAAGGAATGTTATCAGGGAAAAGGCAGGAAGAAGGAGACAGAGAATGTATGAAATATAAAAACAAAAGGCTGCACTAAAATTTTACTTTTTAAAAAAGAAAGTCAATGGTGGGGACATTTATTTTACACGTCTATAATTAAAACAGCATTCAAAAATGCTAAGGAAACTGAGGCTAAGGCATCCACATTAAACACAAGTCAATGACAGGAATATTTTTTAGTAAATACTCAGAGTAAATGTAACTGATATTCTCCAAATGTAATGTATTACTATTATTGTTACATTAAGAGAACCAAGCATCAAAGTGACAAGTGCTATTATTTGTCTTTTTTGCAATACACAATTAAATGACATAATGATAGATGCTGGTAGCATATTTTAACAGCTTCAGAAGTCATGTAAAGCAATTTGAAAGAATGATTTAGACTTTAATGTGAACTTGTCAAATTCTTGGCATCTATAATCCATCTGAATTACCTTAAGTAAATCATAGGAAGAAAAAGGCCCAAACAGTTGATGTCTAAATAGGCTTAATACTGAAAAGACTGAGCCACACACTAAAAGTTTTAGAATCAACTTTTAAAATAATTATTATATTTGTGCATTTTTAAACATAACTATTTTAGAAAAGCAGAAGTTTTTACCTAAAACTTATATAAATATTAGACACAGTCTTTGCAAATGTCAGCAGTGTTCTCAGGTCCCTTTCTAAAGTTGTAGTCTCTCTATGTTTGCTTGGTATCTTAATTTGCCTTTGGTTTCAAAAGTAAGCTTGCCAACACTATTCCTCTCAAAACCTCAAAAATTCCATTACTAGTTTTAAACGAAATTAAAGGAAAATAGAAGCATTCAACCCATGGCAAAAGTATGTACAAAGTGTTTGTTGATGCTCATAAATAGACTGAGAAATTTAGACATGTCTGAAAGACAAATGCTGTATAGTCAACTCTGTTTTGCTCTGCTATGCAATGAAATAGAAAAAGAATTACTGCTGCCAATTCAAGTAAGTGCAACAGTAGATAAATTTAAACAGAAATGGAGTATTTTTGGAAAACAAAAGTTTTATATACACACACATACATGTATAAATGAATTTTTCATTTCAAGAGAGACTAACAAGAGCACTCATTTTTACGAACTAAAAATCCCATGGGGTCAAGATGTTAGTGTTTCCTAAACAAGGCAATTCTTTAACTTTCTCAAAAATGATAAGGAAGAAAAAGAATGAAAATGAGAATGAGAGAGAAAGAGGAGGGAAAAGGTCAGTCAGTGAGTTATGTAAAGCTCCCCCATACACACACCTCTGCCCAAGAAATGAGCCTTCCCCATCCCCAACTGATAAGAACTTGCCTCCTCAGTGGATTTGGAATCATTCAAATTCCACTCCTGTTATTTAGTAGAGCATTTAACCTCTCAGCCCCTCAATTCCTCATCTGGAAAAGGAGTGAAGCTGGGACAAATAATTTCTGTGGTCCCTTTCAGTTCTAAATATTATGGAAGCCTTTTCACTGCCAGGTTGTCCAACAAGTTCCGCCTACAATCCCCCTGCCTCTTGCCTCCCACTGGCACCCAGTAGGTACTTATCAAATTTTAATTTAAACTGCTCAATTACTACACGCCGTACTACCCCTCTCCCCTGACCACTGAACATTGTTCCTCACTGCCTCTCTGCAAGACCCTTAGCTACTTACCCTCTCCAATTCTATTTGTAACTTGTCCTCTGATCCTCATAAGGTCTGAGCCTAAAGGCCCCCTAGCATCTGGAACCCTCATCCCCCCTATTAATATCCATAAGGCAAGAAGCTCTCATCCCTACTGTGGATTTACCCCTCTGATAAAGATCTTATCTCAGGCCAAGGGAGCTACCTGCAATAGTTTTGGCCAACTTGACACGTCATAAATATAGAAACAAGGGCAATTGGAGTTTCAAATATTCTGTCCCATGCACAAATTAGAAAATATTTTTACTTGAACCACGAATTTCAATTCTGATTTGGAAAAAAAATGGTCACTGCAACTAGTAACCTAATTCTAATCCACCATCCAGGGCTGTAGTGGAATAAAAAGGCATTCCTTACATACTAACTCGGCACTCTTAATGAATTTTCCCATAAAAAACATTGTTATAAATGATGATAAGATTCTACAGGACTATTATATACTATTTTAGGTCTACTAATACATTAAGTATCTATGATTTCATTAATGTGTTTATTTCCTTGCCAGAAGATCAAAACCCCTCTATAACTTAGAATATGATGTTTGAGAGTTGCTGTGGTCAAAATAGCCATTATCCTGAAGTCAATATGGGGATGAGCCTCTCCAAAATTGGCTAGACTGGTCCTTGGACAATAAACATCCTGAACCAGAATTCAAAGCTTTTCCAGAAAACCAAAACCTTGGTGTGACAAAGTCAGAGCTGTGTAGGCACAGCCTTCAAGAAACCAGAGTCAATCCCACACACACCATGCACATCGAGGCATCACAGTAGGATTTTACTCTGGCATACAAGGGGTTAAATAGAGTTCTGAGAAACTAGCCTAAGAGTCTGACCACTGTTTGAGTGAATGCAACATTTATTTTGGACCTCCAATGGAAAGCACTATGCTAAGTTCAGGGATACCAAAAAGAAAAGTAGCCCCCACCTTCAAGAAGTTTACATGGGGAAGACAACACAAATGCTAAGTTTCATCTCCAAGTCACAGAAAAAGGTCCCATGGTCCTTACAGTGCAAGAGCTAAGTGGATGTTAATGCCTCTTCTTTACAGTCATTTCCACTGGCAAAAATCAGATTAGTTTTTTTGTTGTAGAACCATTTGACAGGGCCAAGGACTTCAGCAGCAAGAGCTTTCTTTGCTGGGTTTTCAAGTCACTGCGGCTGCAGTCTCTACAGAAGCGGGTCCAAACTGCAGGGGTTGCTTCCCACCATGACTGCTGAGGGTTCTAGGCTAGTGTTCAGAGTCCTGGGGTGTCTCCATCAGGGCCTGAGGGTGGTCACAGTGGTAGTGCTCTAAATTACCTAGCATTTGGTGTCTCCTGTTTTTCCTTCACTGTGCCTTGCTGCTTCAGCTTGATTGGCTTACTTGTTTATAATATTATGTTCAACAGAAAGATGTATGCAGTGTTTTAAATGATCATTTTATTAAAGAATGCCAGGACACCCTATGTAACACAAAATTAACAACGATAAAAAAGGCATCATTTTCTTTACTGGAAACCATGCAAACAGTTAAAAATCAATTGTCCATTCAACATAAATTAATAGTGCTTAAGACAACACAATTCATAAAACTAACTTTAGAAAATAGGCAATAATCTATTGCTATTTGCAATCAACATACAAGCTGTCAAGCTATTTACAAAAAAAACATAAAACCCAAATTCTACCTCTAGAAAATTAATAAAGTCAATACAGAAAGATAGACTGTGTTTAGGGAAGGGAAGAAGCATTTAGTAAGTGCCTACTATGGCAGGAACTGTGCTAAGCACTTTAAAAACACCATCTTAAATGATCCTCATAACAACCCTTTCAGAGGTAAGCACTATGATCGTCCCTATTTTACGATTGAGGAAACTAACTCAAGATCACACAATTAGTAAATGTCTAAGACCGGAGCTGAAACTCAGGTCTTCCTGGCTCCAGATCCTGCATTCTATAGACTTGTACCACCTAGCACCCTAACCCTCCAGATAAAATGCATAATATCTATTCTCTCATATTCATCCAACAAACATTCATTAAGCACCAACCAGGTAAAGAAGTTTTTCACCACCCACTCCCAACAGCAACAACAAAGAGTGTCTGTCCCACTTATGTGTTAAGATCACACAAGGTTACTTGATAGGTACAACCACACAGACAGTTTTATTTAACTAAAACAGGAAGATAAACTGCTCAACAAAGGTCATTTGCCATAGTCATGGAGAATGTCCCATACACAGTTCAAATATGAGAAATTCCCTAAGGATAACAAGGTTCTTGAAATGCTCTTGGTTTGCATATGGTACTCTACTGATTATATCAATTCTCAGAATATTATAGAGCTTCCTAAATGAGATCTAGATTTGGTTAAAAGGAATCAGTCTAATAATCAACAGGAAAAAATAAAGCATGCCTACTCTCCAAGCTATGGTACTCAACTGAAGGAATAGCATATGGCTAGTCTGTCAATACATATTAGAGAATGATAGAGTTGTTGGAAGAGCCCTCCCACAGCCATTCATCCAAACTACAGTAGAAAGGAATCTCCCTTATAATTATTCAACTAGACCATCCTGCCTCTGTTTGAAGACCTGCAAGGAGCTGGAACCCACCATTTCCCACTTCTGGATAATGTTTTCCTGTTGGCTTCTATTTCTATCCACTAGAGCAGAAGTTCTTACCTGAGGTCAATTAAATATATATAGATACAGATATAGATATAGACAGGTAAATATTTCAACATAACCAGATTCCTTTGTAATCCTATGTATTTTATTTTAGGGATTAAATACATCATTCTAAGAAGGGAGTCCACAGACTTTACCAGAATGCTAAAGAAGTCCATGACACAAAAATGGCTAAGAACTCTTTGTCTAGAGTAAAGAGAAAGAGACTTACCCTTCCTTCTACAGAATAGCCCCTCAAATACTGAAGAATATGAATCTTCTTTTCTCCAAGCTAAAACATCCTCAGCAACTTTCAACTGATCTTCTATGGCATGGTCCTTCAGCACCTATCTTGGAGAGACACTACAACAGGACCCTGAGCTAGGCCCAGAAATGAAATGATTAGGAGGGGAAAAGCAAGTTGGATTTTGAGAGATTTTGTCTAAATTGCTCTGATACAAAAAAACAAAAACAAAAAACCTATCTCTTTAATTGCCAACATTGTTCCAGCACTATTAAAAAGGCTGTGAATCATGGAATGTCAAACTCTCCAAAGGATTAGAACTGTAAAGGTAATCCAAAGAGCAATGATGGGCATTAGCAGACTTGCACACAGAAAGTTGCATAAAAGAGATTATTCAGGAAATATATGATCAGAAAGGGAAGTAAGATGATCACACAGCAAGATACTGGATAGTCAAGAGCTGCACTGGTACCCATAGAATTTAAGGACTTTGGGTATGTTGAGAATTTCATCTATGGAGAACTCATAAGGAAAAGAACTGCACAGTTGGGAAGACAAAGACATTGCCACCTATGTCTCTGTAAAGAGTCCCCAACATTGTTGAGATCACCAATCAATTGATGTATTAAAGAAATACATAGAACACAAATGTTAGGTTGGAAGAGATAAAAGTTAAGATTTTTTTTTTTTAAAGTCCCTTGACTTCACAGAATCTACTAGGGGTAATAACACATAACAATAACACATAATACATTAATACATTATAGAGATACAAAGAGTGCTATGAAGGGTTGGGGGGGTAACATTACTATACTATGGCTATACAGTCAGGGTTGGGGGGGACAGAGACAATTAGGACAGGCCTCATGAAAGAAGTGACATTATAACTGGACTTTTAAGGAGATATAGGAACTTATGGGTAAAGAGGGATACAGATTCCAGGCATAAAGATCAACAATGACAAAGGAGCAAAAGAATACAGAGTATATTAAACAGGAAGAGAGTAGGCTTGTCTGGTCAGAATATAGTTTATGTGAAAGCAACAGGAGATGAGCTTGAAAAACAGGATGCCATAATGCCTGTGGAATTCAACAAGTTGGTGGGCCATAGGGAGTTTCTAAAGAATTGTGAGCAGAAGGGTGATATGACCAAATCTACGCATGAGGAACATGCTTTTGGCAGCTATATAAAGGACTAAAGGGAGAAGAGGTTAAAAAAAAAAAACTATTAGAAGGCAACTCCAATAGTATAAAAAGATGATAATGAAGGTCTGAATTATAAAATAGTGATCATGGCAGGTATCTTTGTACACTTGTACACTTCATTTGATATTGACAATAAGAGCAGCAGTGAAAAGAAGTTATCTATGTTTTCCTCAATCATTTTCTATCATTTCGCAATTGCCTCACTTAAAACATTCTAAGCTCTCAGGGGCAGTTATCACATACACAGTCAATGACAATCAAGACAAATTACGAGAGACTCAGTTTTGACCTCAGAACTCCTTTTTGTTTTGTACCATTTTAGATGAATCCTAAGCAACAGAACAAAATGGGGATTATTCATATAAGAGAACTGCTATACAATATACAAAAGCAAGTAAACATGGTAATCATAAATATTTACCTAGTGTCTCTCTTTTCTAGGAATATTATCACCATTACTCTCATTTCCTCTAACTTTTGTAATAATCTCAGTTAATATTTCACATTTAAATAGCACTTTTAAGATTTGCAAAGCACTTTACACACATTATTTCATTTAGTCCTTACCACAACCCTGTATCCTAGGAGTTGTGATTATCCTCATTTTGCAAATGAGGAAATTCAGGCTTGGAGAGGTTAAGCACCTTGCCCAGGGAAGCAAAGCTAGTGAGTGTCACAGGTGAGACTTGATCCCCAATCTTTAGAACTGGTATCCTCTCTCCAGGACACACTACACAGTAAAGAAATTTCCAGTTCTTTTTCTTCTCTTTCTGACCTCTCTACTCTGTTACAGGCACAGACTAACATGGGAGAGTCACCCAGCTTCTCAGAGTTATTCTGGTCAATTTGATTTCCACAACTGAGCTCCCATCTGCCTCTCCACTCACAGAGTAAACAACCCAGTTCAGGCCCCAGCACCTCTCACCTAGGCTATTATAACACCTCGGCATCATTCTATCTGCTTCTTTGCCTCCAGGCTCTTGTCTTTCTAGTTCATCTTCTATAAACAGATATTCCTAAAGTACAGCTCTCATCAGGTCACTGTCTAGCTTTTAAAATAAAAAAACAAATAGCTCTGAGTTGTTCTTAAAGGCCCTGACATTTTGTGCAACGACTATTTTTCCAGATTGATTGGATGGTACTGTCTTTATGGCCAAACTGGCCTACTACTCATTTACCTTCATGACATTACATATTCCATTTCCATGCCTTTGTCCAATGCTGTCACTCATGAATGAAATGAATTCCCTCCTCGCCACCACTTCACAGACTCCCTAGCACTATTCAAAGTTCAGCTCGGGGGCCCTCTATTATAGGAAGCCTATAATGATCTTCTCTTACCCGCCCCCAGCCCTGACCTTATTAGTGGCCTCCCCCTAGAAATTACTTTACCTATATTTTATATTTAATTTCATATGTACAAGTTATTTCAGGGATCATTTGCTTTTCTCTTTGTATACCAGAGCCTTCTCTGATCACTACCTGCTATTCCACCTCTCCCTGTGCCTTGCAATCTCAAATCTTGTTCTTTATCCTTACAGGGATGACAACCCCTTGACCCCCTCCCTCTGCCAGGTCATCACTCTTTCGATGGCTATGTTCTTTTCCCTTCCTCATCTTGACTCCTTAGTGAACCAGTTCAATTCTACATGAATTCTTGTCTTAAATTCCTTGTCCCCTTATGTTATGCCTATCTTGCCCTGCCCAGTCTCGGCTACCAACTGCTGACATTGCTCCTACTCACCTGTTCCCAAGTAAGCCAGAGAAAAATCCTAAAACCTTATTGAGTGGGCCCATATAACAATAATATAAACTGGGCCCTCATTGCACCAAGGAAATCTTTTTATACCACCCACTATCCCACTCTCCACAGCAGCTTTTCTAAACCTTTTCAACCCTTCTCAACCTCCCATGGCTCCCCCCTCCCCATCCTCTCAGCTGAGAATCTTGCCTCATAGTTTACTGAAAAATCTGAGGCCATTTGCCTAGAGCTCCCTCTTCTGCCCTTCTCATCTTACATCACTCAAATGCCTTATATGACTATCTCCATTTCACTTGTATCACATGAAGAGGTGACTCTTTTTTCCAAAGCAAAAGCCTTACATACATAAATGATTCCACTCCATCCTGCCTTCTCCAGCAGATTGCCTCTGCTATCATCCCCAATCTCTCACAGATCTTCATTCTCCCCTTGTCTAATGGCTGCTTGCCTACTGCCTACAATCATGCCCATGTGATCTCCAACTTCAAAAAACCCTCTCATCCATCTGCCCCCTCTAGCTATTGTCACATCTCTCTTCCCTTGGAGAAGGCTGTCTACAATAGGTGCCTCTACTTCCTGTCCTCTCATTCTCTTTGCAACAGTCTTTAGTCTAGCTTCATACCTTACAATTGCAATGGCTCTCTCCAAAGTCACTAGCAGTCTCTTTATTTCCAAACTACTGGTCTTCTCTCAGTCCTCCAGATTCTCCTCCCTATCTCCTTAAGCATCCTTCTCATTCTCCTTTGGTGAATCGTCCCACTTTCCACTATAATGATCTTCTCTTACCCGCCCCCAGCCCTGACCTTATTAGTGGCCTCCCCCTAGAAATTACTTTACCTATATTTTATATTTAATTTCATATGTACAAGTTATTTCAGGGATCATTTGCTTTTCTCTTTGTATACCAGAGCCTTCTCTGATCACTACCTGCTATTCCACCTCTCCCTGTGCCTTGCAATCTCAAATCTTGTTCTTCATCCTTAGGTACCACTTATAGTGGATATCCCATAGGGCTCTAACCAAGGTCCTTTTCTTTTCCCTCTATAGGTCAGCCACCATGAAGTCAATTATCATCTCTATCCTGATGATTCTCACATTTATTTGTCCAGCTTTTTGTTAAAGTCTAGTCTCACAACTCCACCTCCTTACAGGTGATCTTGAATTGGATGAACCAAAGAAATCTTAAATTCAGTATGTCCAAAACGGAACTCATTATTTTTCTTCTTCCTAACTTCCTATTACTGTCAAATGTACCACCATCCTTCCAGTCACCTAGGCTTACAATAGGGTTACAACCTAGGGGTATCATCCTCAACTCTTCAATCTCTCTCACACTGCTCCCATATCTAATTTGCTACCAAGGTCTGTTGTTTTTACCTTCATAGCAACTCAGTCTGTCCTCTGATATTGCCACCACTCTGGGCCATCATCACAACTGTCACAAGTCTCTTCCCATTCCATTCTACCCTCTACTCAGCATCAAAACAATCTTCCTAAAAAGCGTATCTGATCACTTCACCGCCCCATTCCATACACTCCAATGATTTCCTTTCACCTCCAGGATCAAAAATAAAATCCTCTGGTTGTTCAAAGCCCTTAATAACCTGCTCACCTACATTTCTAGTTTTTTATATTTTTCAGTCTCATCCCCTAGATGGCCTGCAATCTGGTGACACATATTGGCCTTTTAACTAGTCCTCTCACAAGACATTCTCCCTACTCTGGACGTTTTCTCCAGCTGTTCCTCATGCCTCCAATTCTCTCCCTCATTTCCACTTCATGGCCTACTTGGTTTCCTTCAAGTTATGGCTAAAACCCCACCTTCTACAGAAAGTCTTCCCAAATCTCCCAATCCCCTTTAATTCTAGTACCATCCCTCTGTTGATTATCACCAATTTACTGTGTGTGTGTGTGTGTGTGTGTGTGTACATATATATATATATACATACATACACATATATATCTGTATCTATATCTATGTACAGAGTTGTATGCATGTTGTCTCCCCCATTAGAAAGTGATCTTGTTGAGGGTAGACAGCACCAGCACCTTGCACATAGTAGGTACTTAATAAATGTTTACTGATTGATTGATATAAACACTGTACTGGTTACCAAAAGAGATGTCAGCAGCTCTTTAAACAAGGGCCAGTCAAGAAAGAACAATCCAGGGGTCTACATACATAACAGTGGCACAAGTAGCAACATAGGATTTGTTGGTCACTTTGTGGGCAGAGAAAGCAAAAGAATCTAATGTTCAACTTCTTGCTAAGATTTTAGAAGTTACTGAACCCTGATTAAAATAACTGTTTCCCAGGCAATTTAATATCAAATTACATTATATGCACAATTCAAAGTCATACCAATATGATCAATTTTATTCTGCTCATAGAAAAACAACAAGAAGTTACACAAGAACTATGCAGAAGCTTTTCTGTTTTGTTTTGTGTTTTGGGGGGGGGTTTTTGGTGGCTGGAAGGCTGGGAAGTTAGGAGATGATAAGCTGATGTATGCAATCTATAATTCCCATGGCAACTCTTAACTTTACAAAGCTTATATCCAAACCGCCCCTCCACCCCAAGGCTTTGTCTTTCAGGCAAAGTAAATGTGTTTTCAATTTAAGTGAGAAGGTCAATTTTCAGGACAATTTTATCTTAACAGATTTGATTCCACATATGAACATTCAAGCAATGACTTACACAATTTGTTAAGCAACAGGCTTCCCAAATTCTTTATCTAAATATTTTTCACAATCAGTATATGGCATTTTCTGTTCAGTTATTGCATTAATTCTAACACTCAACTGTCTCAAGTTTCAAAGATAGTCTTTCTGCAAGAAGGGGAAGACGGGAATAAAAACTGGCTCATCAAACTTAACAATCTACTAAATCATCAAGCATATTTTAGTAACTAGATAAAAACATTACACTGGGTGACTTGATCAAGACAAATTTATGCAGGCTTCAGTTTCTTTTCAGTAAGACAAAGGGGTTGAATTAGATGATGACAATGTTACTTCCACATCTAAATACTATGACCCCATAAACTGGTATCACTGGTCCCTAAAACTGACAAGCTAATAGATTCTGGGTAGCCAAAACCTTTTGGCTGTGTCAAGTATTTCAACTTTAACATCTTAAAATGAAAATTTTACTGATTTACACCTACCACATAGTTATGTAAGGTATTAATAAAATATCACCACAAAAGTGTGGAGCCCTCTGGAAAAGGAACATTATATAAATACAAAGTAAAATTATGCCAGTAATATCTTATAAGTTACAAACAGTTTTATTTATTATGAAATTATAAGATATTCTCTCTCAAGGATTTTCTGATAGTATCAGATAAAGTTTAAAGGAATTTTTCTTAAAAGCCTAATAGGACAAAATTGCTAAGTTCAGAGCAACTTAAAATATTTATCACTGTATCATGTATGGACCTGTGTAAACTTTGCTCATTAAAATTCAAAGATAGCCCACATGTATATAACCTTTCCTCTCTTCTTCCCATTCTTCCCTACTGCAATTTCAACTATTATACTGAACAACTACACAATATCAAGCAGTATTCAAGCTAAAATTAAGATTTTAAAAATTAAAGAAAAACAAATTCTTTGTTGTATGAGATGGCTCTAGGGGAGGGTCAATAAAGAGAAAATCAGGTAATGTAAAAACAAAGGATATTAATAAAAATTCATCTAAAAATTAATGAAAACCATTGCCAATGCTATTTACATCCAATTTTCATCATTATTTAAATAATAAAACTTTTTTTCTATCTTTATCCTCTTTAATTTCTCTAAGATATTGGAATTTCCTTAATAGCCCATATCCCTGGCTTCTGCAACACAGTATTCCCTTCCTGTCCTAACCCTTAAATATTGATGTATCTCTCAGTTTAGTAGGGAACTCTCTTCTTGGTGATCTCTGATCTCATCCATATTCAGCTTCACATTTTTCTTCTCTACGTTGGGCAGGGAGGCTACTGACTTGTGGGCAGATGCATCTAAGTTTAAATTCCCCTTAAGGCACAAAATTTAGCTGTATGACACAAACCACTTAATTTTTTTTGTTTTAATTTTGTTTTCAGTGTTCTACAATTACTTCCATATATCTTAGATTTCCCCCCCCTTCCCCCTTCCCCCTTATCTCCCTATTCCCTTCCTGAGACAGCATACAATTTTATATAGCTTCTACACATACATTTCTATTAAATACATTTTCACCGTAGTCATGTTGCATAGAAGAATTAAAATGAATGGGAGAAATCATAAAACAAAATATAATACAAAAGAAAATGATCTGCTTCATTCTGCGACTGAATTCTGTAGTTCTTTATCTGGATGTGGAAGGCATTTTGCCTTAAGAGACCATTGGGAATTTTTTAAGTCTTTGCACTGCAATGAAGTACTAAGTCTACCAGAAAAATTCTTGCACACTGTGGTTGTTGCTGTGTACAAAGTTGTCCTGCTCCTTTCACTCAGCATCAATGCATATAAGTCTTTCCAGGTCTCTCTAAAGTCTTCCTGTTCATCACTTCTTACAGCACAATAGTATTCCATTACATTCATATACCACAATTTATTCAGCTATTCCCCAATTGGTGGGCATTCCCTTGATTTCCAGTTTTTAGCCACCACAAAGAGAGCTGCTATAAATATTTTTGTACATGTGGGGCCCTTTCCCATTTTTATGATCTCTTTGGGATACAGTCCTAGAAGTGGTATTGCTGGGTCAAAGGGTATGCACATTTTTGTAGCCCTTTGGGCATAGTTCCAAATTGCTCTCCAGAATGGTTGGATCAGCTCGCAGCTCCACCAACAATGAATTAGTGTTCCAACTCTCCCAAATCTTCTCCAACATTTATCATCTTCCTATTTTGTCATGTTAGCCAATCTGATAGGTGTGATGTGCTATCTCAGAGTTGTTTTGATTTGCATCTCTCTAATCAATAGTAATTCAGAGCATTTTGTCATATGACTACAGATAGCTTTAATTTCTTCCTCTGAAAATTCCCTGTTCATGTCCTTTGACCATTTATCAACTGGGGAATGACTTGTATTCTTGTACAGTTGAGTCAGTTCTCTATATATTTTAGAAATGAAGCCTTTATCATAAACACTAGTTGCAAAAATTCTTTCCCAGTTTTCTGCTTCCCTCCTAATCTTGGTTGCATTGGGTTTGGTTGTGGAAAAACTTTTCAATTTAATATAATCAAAATTATCCACTTTGCACTTCATAATGTTTTCATAAATTTCTGCATTCTCCATAAATCTGATAAATACACTATTCCTTGCTCCACTAATTTGTCTATAATATAAATCTTTATACCTAGATCATGTACCCATTTGGACTTTATTCTAGTGTACGGTGTCGGGCATTGTTCTATGTCTAGTTTCCGCCACATTGTTATCTAGTTTTCCCAGCAATTTTTGTCAAACAGTGACTTCTTATCCAAGAAGCTGGGGTCCTTGGGTTTATCAAACAGTAGATTGCTATATTCATTGACTACTATGTCTTGAGTACCCAACCTATTCCACTGTTCTACCCTTCTGTTTCTTAGCCAGTACCAAGTGGTTTTGATATCTGCTGCTTTATCATACAATTTGAGATCTGGTAGAGCTAGGCCACCTTCCCCAGCATTTCTTTTCATTAGTTCCTTCAATATTCTAGACCTTTTGTTCTTCCAGATGAATTTTGATATTATTTTTTCCAGCTCTTAACTATCTGATAGTTTGATTGGTATGGCACTGAATAAGTAAATTAATTTAGGTAGAATTGTCATTTTTGTTATATTAGCTTGGCCTGCCCACAAGCAACTGATGTTTTTCAACTTACTTAGATCTGACTTTATTTGTGCAAAAAGTGTT
This sequence comes from Notamacropus eugenii, assembly GCF_028372415.1. NCBI lineage: Eukaryota > Metazoa > Chordata > Mammalia > Diprotodontia > Macropodidae > Notamacropus > Notamacropus eugenii. Next base: position 247,002,544 of record NC_092874.1, on the reverse strand, counting down.
TTATAATTGTGTTCATATAGTTCCTGGATTTGTTCTGGCAGGTAAACTCCCAAATATTTTATAGTGTCTACACTAGCTTTAAATGGGATTTCTCTTTCTATCTCTTGCCACTGGGCTTTGTTAGTAATATATAGAACTGCAGAAGATTTGTGTGGGTTTATTTTGTAACCTGCAATCCATCTGACTTTTCTAATCCTTAGTTGCCTCATCTGTAAAATGGAGCTAAAACTTGTATGTACGTACAGGGCAGTATGAGGATCAAATAAAACATATGAATGAATGTAAAATACTTTACAAATATAAAACATTATAGAAATGTCAGCTATTATCATTTTACAAATAAACTGAAATCTGTCTACCCCAATTCTTCCCCAAAGTTCCTGTCCCTTATTCCAGCTACCTGGCGGATATTTTACCTGCAATGGCTACCTATACCTCAAACTGACAAAGCTGAGAAGGAAGTCAACATCTCCCCCACCCCACGTATTCATGCACTAAACAAGTCTCTTCCTAAACAAGCCTCTTCCATTAAATTCAGTTTTGCCTCTTCCTCTCCTCTCCTGTACCCCATCCATCTATTCAAGTGCCAGGTTCTATAATATCCCCTCTAATTCAAATTAACTATAACTATCCTTTTTCAGACATTGATTTCTTCTCACTGAGAGGCATACTCCTAACTAGTATTCTTGCCTAAAATCTATTCTTTCCACTTCTGCTACCTCACTCAGTCTGTCAATAAGTATTTATAAAACGCTGTACGAAGTGCTAGGATACAAAGAAAAACAAAAACAAGGTCCATGTCTTCAAGGAGGTCACATTCAATGAAGGAAACAATACCTAAATATCAAAGTACATATTAGATGATAGAGTATATAAAAGTAAACTGAAAGGCAAAGGCACTGGCAGCTGATGGGAATTAGAAAGATTCTTGCAGAAAGTGGGATCTGAGCTGAGTTGTGAAGATCAAGAAAATCTATTAGTAGATGAGAGAACAATGCACTGCAGTCATAAAGGATAGTTAGAGACAAGGCATAGCAGTTACCCACAACTAAATACAGCAGGATGAGACACTTTTTTGGACAGAGCCTATGCAAAAACCTATTTTGTTTGAACATACATATTTATTAAAAGATTTTATTTTCCTCAATGGGGGAAGCTGAGAAATAAAGGAAATAGGTATTTGCTAACTGAAAAAAAAAAAGAAAAAAAATTAGGTGAAATTTTAAAAAAGAAAAAGGAATACAGAGTCAGGAGATAAAGTATTATGTTGCAGAAATTGCAAGTAGGCCAATGTAGCTACATAGTCAAGTGCACAGAGAAGAATACAGGGTAAGAAAACCAGAAAGGCAAGAAATAAGCTTACTTATTAAATGCTTACTATGTGCCAAGCACTGTGATAAGTATTAAGGATACCAAGAAAAGCAGAAAGAGATCCTGCCTTCAAGGTGCTCATATCCTAATGTAAAGAGGCACACAGAAGAGACAGAAAGATATGTGTGTGTACATGTGTGTGCGTGTGTGTGTGTGTGTGAGAGAGAGAGAGAGAGAGCGAGAGAGCGAGAGAGCAGTACAGCGACATGGCTAGAGCTGTACTTTAGGAAGAGCACTTCAGTGGCACAGCAAAGGACAGATTAGAGAAGGGTCAGTCCCCCCAACCCCATTCCAGGTGTGAAGTATAAGAGGCTGTAGCAGTGTGATGGCAGTGTCAGAGAAAAGGGAACACACATGAGAGATGTAGCAAAAGTACAACCGACAGAATTTGGAATATATTGGATAGAGATGGGTAGGAGCTACATGATAAGAGTAAAGGAGGCACCTAACTTGTGAGTCTGAGTAACTGGGAGGAAGGCAATGCCCTTGATAATGAAGAACTTGGGAAAAGAGGAGGATTTGGGGGAAAAGATAATGAAGGGAAACACTGATTTCTTGGCAAATGTCCTCAATTATTTTGGTAAACACCCCCTCAAATGTTCAGGTGGGAAAAGGGATGCTGGAAAGGGTGGGCAGGTTAAAGAAAGCCAAAAATGTTTAGAAGAGACCCTGTGGTGAGATAGTAAATCAATTAGAGAGGGGAGAAATGTTTGTCTTGCTGCAAGCAGGGTCCAGTGAAATTATGTAACATAAATTTATCTTGGATCCAGCGAGTAAGATTTCCTGATTTCCTTCAGCTCTGTTCAGGAGCATGTGAATACAAGCAAAGGTGGTGGATGGTGGAAGTAAAGGTGGTGGATGGTGGAAGTAATTCAAGGTTTAAGGGAATCAAGGGTAAAGGATAGTGCAAAGTTGAGTTCATTCACCAAAGGGTAGAAAACAGAGAAAGAAAAGGTATAGCAAGTAGGGATGGAGGGGAAAAAAGGTCAAAGTTAAGAACAAAGAACTGAGTTAGGAGTCATAAGGCATTTGGAAAGATGGAATGAGAAAGGATTATGCTTAGATAAAGCAATTTCAGAGTTCATGGACAAGGAAGTAGATGACAGCAAAGTTAAGGGCATAACCTAAGCAATCTTCCTAACACTACTATGATTCTCTCCATGTACCACTCAGAAAACTTCCAGGGGCTTCCTATCCTTGAACAAATACCAGAGTTAACTCTGGTATTCAAGGCCTTACATAATACAACTCCAATTTAAATATTCAGCTATTTATATCATTCTACTCCTCCCTTGACATACTCCACATTCCAGCCAAACTGAACTACTCGACATCTCCCTTCTCATTTTGTCTTTTCCTCAAGTTCATGCCACCCTCATACCTGGAATGTATCTGCCCTTTCAATCTATGAAATCTCACACACACACACACACACACACACACACACACACACACACACACACACATCCTTCTCCCACCCCTATTCCTATGAACTCTGACTAAAAGTGATCTCTGCCTCCTCAAACTACTCATTGCATTTTGCCTGGACTACTCCCCTGTGCTTCTCTCTCTTTTATATCTAAATTATTTCTTATACCAGTCATTCCCCCTATCACATTTTAAGTTCCTCAAAATCAGGGCTTGTGTTGTCTCAGTGATCCATATGTCCGGAGCCCTTAGAACTTCTACACTCTTAAGTGCTTAATCAAAATTTGGTGAAACCTAACCCTGAAGAAAAGATTAAAATATACATCTTAGGGAGCCTCCCTCTTTCACAGAGTTGGAGGTCGGGGAATGTCAATACATAATATGGCAGGTACTATCAGACTACTGCTAACATAGGTTAGTTTTCCTAAACTGGGTTTTCCCTCCCTTCTCTTTTGTATACTTTGACACAAGGGATAGTTCTCTGGGTAAGGAAAGAAGAGTGCTATATTGGAAATGAAAACAAAAGGCATCAATAGAAAGTTTTAAAGGTCAATGAACTGACTCTGCAAATGATCAGCAATATTTCTAGTTTTCTTGAAAACAAGGCCAGCACTATTTCACACTATTCTAGGCCAGTGCTTCTTTATCTTTATAAATATTTTAATTATTTCCATAATATCACAACCTTAAAAACCTACCAAACCTAAATACTCTCAAAAGAAATAGATGGCAGGCCTCTGCCTCATTAGCACCATAATCTAACCAACTGAAATAACCAAACCAAGACCATACTAATTCCCTTTTCTCTATAAAATGGGAATTCTCAGACTGTTCACAAATATGTAAAGTATATTTCTTTAAGCAGAGAAAACTAAATTAAGTGTATAAATTTTGATGAGAAAAATAATTAAGATTTGCCAGAAATCGCTTCTATGATACATGCATCAGGAGGGAAAAACAAAAATTATTATGGCAGTCCACATTCAGCAACAATCTCTTATAAATTATATATTTACATATTAACATGAAGGCATCCTCCTACTCAAACATATACACAAAGTCCCAGATGAGGACATATTTTAAAAGATCTTGAGTTATTTAAATATATGCCATCAGATACTAGTAGTTTACCTATCCCAAGTCTCTGAAAAAAATGAACATCTATGTATTTTATGGAGCTCTAATTCCTAGCTCTTTACACCCAACCAAGCTCTATAAGAAATAAGTGTTTTCTAACAAAAAGGAAAGAAAAAGGTTGGAAAAATATAGTTTTCCCCCAAAGAATGTAATTTTCCAAGAAAGCCAAAATGAACAGCCAGTGACCAAGTATTAAAAGCCACAAAACAGTTTCTAAACATGTGAAGATAATGTAAATTGAAACAAAAAGTCATACAAAGTAAAAAGTACTATAAGATTTCTTTCCATGCTATCTATCTATCTGTTTATACATATATATATACACATATATATATATTCTCAATCAAACAACTACAAGGTGATCTTAGGTTCTGAAAGGCTACACCGGGGAAGCATAAGTTTTGACATTTCCTCAATCAAGCTGGAAAGGTTTCAAGTAGAGAGGCATAACCAACAGTGAACTGTCAACAGATGATGAACCTGGGTAAGTTCAAAGAGGCTTATTACCATAAAGTTGGGGAATAGGTGAATTGTTTTGCATAGAGATTGGAGAAGTTACAAACTGGGCAAACTTTTCAAAATTTTCTAATGTATTTACATATCAGTTGTCACCGACAATAGTAAAAAGAATCTGAGTTTATTCACGTTTTCAATACGTATAGCATCTTTAGACAAAAATGACTGAAACATCATATACCCACTCACATGTACCCCAAATGGGCAAACATTTTAAAGTCTTGAGACTAGAAAAAATACATATTTCAAGATTGATTATTCAATAAATATCTTTCTACTCCATCTGGAATTATCAGAGATGTGTTCTAGACTCTAGATTCTCCAGTCACCTAATATATAATCCTAATATATAATACTTGAATTGTTGCAAATCACTAAAGTGTTTCCTCTATTATGAAGGCTGTAAATTCCCTCAGAGATATCTTCTACTTCCATTTGCTCCCAACTATAATCTCTATGAAAATGGTTTGCAAATGGATTTTTCAAGCTATGATTTTTCTATTAAAATGTTTTATTTTCTTTTTTATGTCACTATCACTTCCCCATGACTCCCTCCACTTCCAAAGGACCCACTCTTGTAACAATTATGTACACTAAGGCAAAACAAATCAACATAAGAGTCACATCTTAAAACATCCTGCACCCTGCACCTCTAGTCTACCACACCATGGTCCCCAGAGTGGGAGTCACCCTTCACTCTCACTCTACATTCCTGACTGAAAGCTCTTACTGCTATTCCACTCGACCACAACTTATCTCCCCCAATAAATATTCTTTTACATCTACCCCCTCCTTCTGTGTTTTCCATAATTAACAAACTGACTTTCATCTTAAGCTTTTTCTTTCTCCTTCCATCTACTGACTCCCTCCTGATTTCTCATTCCTCCTTAATTTTCATGTCTTCCCTCTGAGATTACCCCCAATTTATCCTGTATATATGTGTGTGTGTGTGTGTATGTATATATATATATACATATATATGTATATATATATATATGTATATATATATATATATATCTTGTCTGCGCATAATATTTTAAATATTGTCTCCCTCATGTTATAAGCTCCTTTGAAAGAGAGGTCTGGTTTTTGCCTTTCTTTGTATCCCCAGATCTCAGCATAGTGCTTGTACTTTGCAGAGACTGAATGACTAATGAAACTTCATCCTTGGTCATCCTTTCTAAAACTGACAACTTTCAGTCACACCTGAATCTTACCTTCCCTGAATCTCACTGGTGTTGGTCTAAGAGTTAAAACATTTCATACTTCCCACTCTGCCACTTCCAGACTATCACATTCTACAATCATCTCTCAGCAACATCTCCTCCTCTGAGGTCCACACTATACAAATTTATCATCCAAATTAGATCCCAGTGGTTTTTATCTATCAAGCACCAAGACATTCTCCTGCTTTCCTCAATGACTTCAATGTCTGGTTCACAGACTGTCTATCTGTCTCCACTACATCTTCCTTCACACTAAGGACATACCTCAGCTCTTTCCCAGGCCATGAGTGTTTCACTGGGTACACTCTCCTCCTTTCCCTACCTCTACCCCTTGTTAAATGAACTCAACTTTGAGGTTCACATCTGAATCTTTTGGTCCCTTGTCCAGATGACACCTTGTCAAATACCAATCTTGGATTACTCCCAGCACCTGCCTCCCATCATACCTATTCATGTGCTATTAAACAGCACCTCTGCTCACTGTGCCCACTACAAATTTATGTAACATAATCTTAAATGGACATTCACCGTAGCAAATCAATCCTTCTGCAACTCTCTAATTAACTGACTAGCCCTCCCACTTATCACAGCAGCTGTTAGTCTCTCCTCAAGCCCCTCACAGCACCACTCCCCTACCTTTTCAGCTTTGGAGTACTTCAAGAAAAAGACTGAGGCCATTAGCCAAGTGCTCCCCTCATCCCCTCTTCCTCTCACTCCACTCAGACATCTTTCTCCACTATCTCCTCCTTCATTCCAGTTTCACATAAAGAGGCGGCCCTTCTCCTTGCCAATGCAAAACCCTCCATATGCAACTTTGCTCCCCTCCCCTCGGCACTATCATCCCTACTCTCTCCTTAATCTTCAATCTCTTCCTTCCATGTAGCCTTCAACCATTCCTATGTCTCCCCCATCCTTAAAAAACACTCACTCGATCCATAGCTTTTGTCCTTTCTTCTCCCCTTTGTGGTTAGCCTCGGGAAAGTATTCTCTATTTGATCCCTCCACGTCTCTCACCCTTTTCTAAACCTTCCACAATGTAGCTTCCAACCACCTTATTCAACTAGAACTACCCTCTTCCAATGACCTCTTAATTACTAAATCTAATAACCTTTTCTCAATCCTCATCCTACCTGATGTATCTGCAGCCTTTTTTACACTGATGATCACCCTTTCCTCCTGGTTCCTCTTTCCTCTAAAGGTTTTCTTGACATTGCCCTCTCCCTGTTTTCCTCCTGCCTACAATGGCTCCTTCTCAGTCTTCATTGATGGATCTTCATGGAGGCATACTGACAAGTCATGAGTTGTTTCTCTCCCTCTTCTCCTGTAATGAAGCTCTGTCTTGGACCCTCTTTTCCCACTATAAGTGATTTCATCAGCTCTAATGCACTAGCATCTCTATGCAAATGATTCCCATATGTATACATCCAGTCCCAGTCTCTCTGCTGAGCTAGTCTTGAATCTCCAACTGCTACTTGGACATCTTAAGCTGTATGTCCCACAGGCATCTCTAACTGAACATGTCCAGAACAGAACTCATTATCTTCTACCACCCCACTCCCACTCCCACCCTCTTCTCACCCTACCTTTCACTTTAAAGGGCACAACCATCCTCCCAGTTGCCCAGACCCAAAATCTGTTCTCAAAGTTCTCACTCTCACCCTAAATATCCAATTCATTGCCAAATCTTGTCCTTTCTGTCACTATTACTCCCCTAAGAGTCCCTTTTCCTTCACTCATATAGCCACAACCCTAGGTCAGGTCCTCATCACTCCTCTCACCTTTGTAATGCAACAGCCTTCTGAGGGGTCTCCCTTACCTCAAGTCTGTCCCTACTCCAAGCTATTCTTCATGCAGATGGCAGTTATTTTCCTAAAGCATGGAGGTGACCATGTCACCCTCTGTCCCAATTCAATGAAATCCAGTGGTTCCCTATTACCTCCTGGATCAAATACAAAATGCTGTTTGGCTTTTAAAACCCTTCGCAACCTGCCCCCTTCCTACCTTTCCATTTTTCTTACACTTTCCTCCCCTTCAAGTACTATAATTCACAGTGATAATGGCCTACTTATTATTCCTTGAATATGACTCTCTATCTCTGGACTCTGTGCTATCCTCCATGCCTGAAAAGCTGTCCTTTGTCACCTCTACCTCCGGGCTTCCCTAAACGCCTTCAAGACTCAGCTCAAAATGTACTTTCTGCAAAAGGTCTTTCCTGGTCTCTCCCTACTCTCACCACTGTTACTGCTTTCCCTGAGCTATACAGTAGTTCTACCCTGTGTGTGTGTATGTATTCTTTTACGTATACAGTTATTTACATGGTCTTCCTCATTAGAACGTGAGCTACTAGAGGGTATGAACTCTGTCTCTTTAATTATATACTCACTGCTTATCATAGTGCTCAATGTATAGTTAGCACTTAATAAATGCTTACTGAACTACTGACATATCTGGTCATGGCACTGGTTAGAGTTCTGAAGATTTTCAATTTGGTTTGTCCTTTATGTTACTGTGGTCATTGTGTAAATTTTCTCCTGCTTCTGCTCACTTTGTTCTGCTTCAAAACACACACTTATTCCCAAGTTTCTAAGAATTTTTCCCACTTGTCATTTCTTATCACACAATAATAGCATTATATTTATAGAGCAAAATTTATTCAGCCATGGTCCAATCAATAGTACTATTGCAAAAATTATTCTTACAAATATTTTTATACATATGGGAACTTTCCCTCTATTTTTGGCCTCTTTAGGGTATATATCTAGTAGTGATATCATTGGGTAAAGAGTGCATATAGTTTAAGTGATTTTTTTAGTATGATTAATAATTATTTTCCAGAATGACCGAACCACTTCACAGTACCAACAATGCATCAATGTGCCTGTCCACCTACAGACTTATCAACAACTAGCATTTTCTTCTTTTGTCATATTTGCCAATGAGATGGATGTGATATTAAACCTTAATTTCCATGTCCTGTACTGTTAGTGGTATGGAGCATTCTTTAATAAAATGTTGTTGATAACGTTCATTTCCTCTATTGAAAACTACTTGTTCATATTTCTTGATCATGTTCATAAAACAGCTAAGACCTCTTTCCTAAGCTCAAACACATTTCCAGCTGCCTGACTGGCACTTACATCTCATGTCCTGACAACACTAAACTTAGAATGCTTAAAACTTAACTCAGAAAAAATAAAACTGAACTTATTTTCCCTCTCAAATAAATTTTAACTTATGATTTCTGTTTCATGGGATCATGGATTTAGAGCTAGAAGGGCCTTTTACAGGTCAACCAGTACAATCCATCATTCCAGAGATCAAACATTCAACTAGCTAATTTTATTAAGCACTCTCTGTGTGTCAGGCACTGTGAGAAGTACTCTGCATACAAAAGCAAAAAAGAATTTGTTGCTACCCTCAAAGAGCTTGACACAAAGCAGATGCAATGTAACCTTGGATATTGGAGGTGAGGGAACCAGGAAAGACTTACTGAGAAGAAAGGTTACTAAGTGACTAAGGTCCCACAATCTTGTAGCCTGGGAGCTGGGATTCTGTTAACAATACTACCACACTTTCAGTACCCAAGCACACAATTTTATGGGTAATCTTGGACACCATCAAACTCTTCAACCTGTACATCCAGCACCTTACAGAATTCCTATTTCATAGCAGGCAATCAGTCTTAAAGTGAATCAGTCAACAAGTGTTGTCGAGTCTTTCTTCGTCATATTCCCAGCATCAAGACAGGTTTCTGTGCAATGTCATGTCATGTCATGTCATGCCATGTCATGTCATGTCATCTCAAAATGCCAGGTTCTCCCTGCTCTAAATCATCCTGCACATTACCAGAAAAGTATCACAAAATCACAGAACTGAAATTTTAGAGGTGAATAAGACTCCAGTAGAAATATAGTCCAAATCATAACCAAAACGAATTCCAACTCTAAAATATGCCCAACCAGTGATCATCTAGCCTCCACCTCCAATAATTGCTAGGAAATTTTTCCTGACATCAAGCCTGAATTTTCCTCCTTCAGCTTTCACCTACTGCTGCACTCAGGGCCCAAGTAAAACAATTCTAATCTCTCCTTCACACGACAATCTCCCCTTCAAATACCTGAATACAGCAGGTCTTATTCTCTACCTCTTGGCCTACCTCTCCCTCCTCCTGTCCAAGCTAAATAGCTCCAATTCTGTCAAATGGTCTTTATGTAAGATGGACTCAAGGCTTGGTTATCCTTCTCTTGACTCTCTGTAGGTCTTTCTTAAACTGTGGCATTCAAAACTGAACACAATGCTCCAAATATGGTCTAAGCATAATAGAGGGACTGTCAGCTCCCCTCTTTTTTTTTCTGGACGCTTTGTCTCTCTTAATGATGCCTAAAATCATATTAGTTTTTTGGCTGCCACATCAGGCTGCTAACTCATATTGAACTTTTACTCCACTAACCTCAGAGATCTTTTTCAGACATACTACCTTCCGTTTTGTTTGTACTTGTGAAACTGACTTTTTGAACAAAGTGTAAGACTCTGTTTATTCCCAATGCACTACATGTTAACAGATTCAGTCTAATACCTTAGTTTTTTTTACTTAGGGTTTTTTTACTCTGGGACCCAAGCTCCACATATAGATTTCAGAGTGTATGCGACTATGAATGGGGAAAAAATTTTTTATTTTCATAAATCTCAATCTGAAATTTAACATTTTCTTCAATTATTATTTTTTAAAACTTATGCTGAAGAGACCAAACAATTCAGTAGACTGCTTAAGTGGGTCAACAGCACAAAAATGTCAAGAACTCCTGCTCTTGCTTCCTAATATCTATTTAGATCCTGTCTTCTAACACACTGTGTTAGCTATTCATCTCAACTTCTAGTAATCTGCAAATGAAAGCATAACATCTACACTTTTATCTCAGTTACTGTTAAAAATGTTAAACAATATAAGGCCAAGCATTTTTTAAGTGTGTCATCTTCCTGTTCAAAAATCTTTAATGCCTCTCACAGCCTAACCAACACAAGTCCAAATTCCTGGCTTTCAAAGTCTTCTAAACCAACTATCTCACTCTTTTATGAAAAGAAATGTGATAAAGTAGAATGCTAGACTTAAAAGTCAGAAGACCTGGGCTGGAATCTTGCCTTACACACTACCTGTGTGACCAAACCTAAGTCACATCCTCAAAAAGCCTGGTTTCCTCATCCACAAAACAGGAAAAATATCATATTTACTTCATAGGGATGTGGAAGGAAAGTGCTTTGCAAACATTATAGCACTGTACAAATGAGCTCCTTTTACATAATAACAACAATAATAAAAATTTCTACTACTTCCAAAAATGAGTTCTGTAGTCTGGAGAACTTTGATGATTTGTGGTTCCCATTCACTCATGCCATTCCCTCTTTCTATAATGATCTTTCATCAACTGTTTTTATTTGTCAAATCTTTCACAGCCTTCAATGGACAATTAGCATGTCTCTATAAAGCCTTCCCTGGTCATCTTGGGTAGAAATCACAGATTAGAACCAAAAGAGGGCTCGTGTATTGAATTATTTACTCCCCCCTTCATTTTACAAAGAGAACAAGGCCCAGAATTGAAGTCAGTCTAAAGTGGCACCTAATCAATAGCAGAAACGGGTCTTGAATTTTATATAAGGTTTTCTGACTCCAAGTGCACTATATCATACTGATTCCCCTTCTCTTCCGTACTCCCATAGTAAGTATTTAAGTCTGTACCACTCCTATAAAATATCACATAGTCTTACAGAATATATATTTGTCTTATCTCCCTTAATGGATGGTGAGCTTCTGTCTCATCTACAACCATGCAGTCTACCATACTCTCTGTTCAATAAATATTTGTTTAATGAAAAAGAATGACAGCTACCTACCACGTTAAATACAATAAATACAATGCTTTTAAAACATGTTCCAAGACACACATACCTTATTTGATTTCCTCTATACTTTCTTCTTCCATAACACTCCCTGGGATATTCCTTTGAAAGCAAGTTAGCAATCATATATTGATCACTATATCCAAATCTAACCTGCCTTCTAACCTTATCCTCTATCCTCTTGTATAGCTCAGAAACTTCAGTCTTCACACACACACACACACACACAAAAAGCCCACAAAAAACCTCCCCAAAAACTACATACAACTTATGTTCCTTCCTTAAAGACATCAACAGTAATCTTCTGTTCCAGATTCATAACAGAAATAAATTTAGTTTCTTTCTCCACTTCATAAACAAGAACTCAATGCTGTTGTGACTTCCATCTTTTTATATAACTTGTGATTTTTTAACTTTTCTTCCATTAACTCAACTGGGCTTTGCATTTTCCTTCTTTAACACTATATACACATTTACTGCAAATGGTTGGTTTTTTAAAATGTCATCTGTCTTTAAGCTGTTGACTTTTCACAGTATTCTTTGAAATATATTGAAATTAGTGAGAAAATAGACTATAATGTATTTGCTAAGCTTTAAAGATTAAATGCAAACATGATATTTAAGATCTGCAGTGCAATACGATCTCCAAGGCACTGAAAACTAGTGTCTTGCTTCCAAAATGAAAAAAAAAATCAATACAAAACTTACTGGCTCTCTAAAATTATACCAAAAGCAGTTTCCACCTATAATCTGCCTGTCAGAGAAGTTTCTAGTAAATGCACTTATATAAAGTTTCAAAAGCAGAGCATCACCTCAAAATGAAATTTACCATGAAAAATATGATCACATCTATTCAATTCGTGTTAACCTCTGTTTTTGCACACCTTATAACAGTTTTATGAAAAGTCACACAAGTCCATATATAACAGGCCCAAATAGAAAGCATACAAAGATAAAGGCGAACACATAACTTCTAAGTTCTCTATAATGTTGACCTAAATTTCAGTAAGTGTATCAACCACAGATTAAGCTCAACACTTTTTTGTTTCTCTTTTTTCCACCTCAGATGATTCTTCTTAATGCTTCATTATTTTTTTAAAACATCACTTTCACTTTCCAGGAACACCTCACCCCATGGGCTCCCTCCCTCCCCACTTCAAACAAAGCAGTGCGGTTAAGGAATACACACCAACCCACTATACTGACAAAAATCTGACAATGCAGTTAGACCTCATTCCACATAGGCGAGAGGAATGTTTTTGCATTGATCAGTGTTCTGCTGATCACTGAATATTCTTGGGCAGCCACAGGAATTCAGAGATTAGAGGAGAAACTCGACAACAAAGTGCAGGCGCCTACCTAAACTACTCATTTTCGCAAGAAAAAGAAATCTGTTTTTTAAGTGTAGTGAGTAAAACTCCTGAAAGGAGCTGTTTAAATTTAACGCAACCCGAACCAAACTCTGAAGACAGTCCAGGACAGCTGGAAGCGCAACATCTCCTTTAAGGCCTTCGAGGGATCCGAACCCCAAAACACAAAACTTCTTGATTTGCAGAAGTTTCCCGGTCCCCTCGGGCTACACATCGCCTCAAAGATGGGGGATCAGGGAAGCAGCCACATCCACCTTCCATTCGGGGATTACGAATGGGAAAGGAGACTGAGCAAGGTGGCGGTGATCAAGGAGAAAAAGGGGGTTCTGCTTGTCCCCCGAAACTACTCCGACTCTACACTGCCCGTATCTCGTTTGTACACAGTTGTTTGCAGGTTGTCTGCCCAATTAGACGGGGAGATCCCCGGGGGCGGGGCCTGTTTTTTGCCTTTCTTTGTATCCCCCAAGTTTAGCACCGTCCCCAGCGGGCCACCGGCATTTATTAAGCGCCTACTAAGTACGAGGCACGGGGCTAAGAGCTAAGGATACAACGAAGAGGAAAAAACAAACAAAGCCTGGTGCCTGCTTGGAATAACTGCTGATTTGCCTAGGGGGAAGCCAAACTCCCACGAGACGTAGCCCCGGGATCCCCGCTTCAGCCCAGGCGCCCCGCCCCCCCGGGCCCAGGTCGGAGCTCCCCCGGTGGGAGCTCTCTGCCCCGAGCTTTCCTGCGGGGTCCAGCCTGGGGGAGACCCCAAGACGAGGCCGCCGCCGCCGGAGAGCTGGGGAGGCAGGGCCCCTGCATCCCCCAACCTGGGCACGGCGTCGCTTCCCCCCAACCCCCCGCCCTGGCCCTGCCACTTACTTTGCTCCATGAGCGCCGGGACAGCGGGGCGCGGCTCAGGGGACGCCGAGCCCTCGGGCTCCTTCCCCGGCTAGAGGAGGCGGCTGTACCCCCCGCGATGGAGCCGCAGCGGCGGCGGCGGCTACAAGGCCTCACTCTGGCCCAAAGCTCAGCTGAAGTGCTTCCGGTTGAGGGGGTGGGGAGTAGGGAAGGAGTCTGGCACCGGAACTTCTTGGGGAAGAGTGGGCGGGGATTTGGAAAAATGGGCGGGACCCCATGGGGGCGGGACCTCGGTTGGGAAGGACCGGCACCTGACGTCAGGGAAGGGGCGGGGCCAGAGCCGAGCCCGCGGGGGTTAGGTGGGGGCACCCTGGAGCGGCCTGTTGGGCGTCTCTCGGGATCCCCGGCCCAGGCCCTGGGGAGGCGTGCGTGGAGTGTCCCGGCTTCGCTGCGGCCTGGACCTCGAGACTGCTGTACCAGCGGGGACCTGCCCGCACCTGGGGCTTCGCATCCGCAGTTAGAGCTGGAAGGAGCCTTGCAGGGAGATCACAGAGTCCAGGGGTCCTTAACCGGCAGACCGGGACTTGGAAAAATTTTTGATACAATTTAATAATACCCCTAAATCAAGTTCCATTGATTATCCATACTTATTTGTATTGACAGTTGTTACTGATTTACAATGAGTCATCAAGTTTGGCTTATTAAATCCACTGATAATAAATCGATATTTTTCAGATGAACAATTATTGGTATTAAAGTACCCGGATGACCATTAGTTGTGACTTATATTGTTTACTTTGATCCATATTAATAATTATTAATGTTTATTTGTGTATCAGTTTACACCAGTGGTCATTAATAGGCATTTTTGTTAATTATTTACATTGATTTCTATTAATAATCATTAATGGTGATTTATATAATAAACATAATAAATTTATATAATACACAATGGTGATTTATGTATATTAATTAATGTATGTTGGTCATTATTAATCGCAGTTATATCAATTTGCATAGGTGGTCATTAATGTTAATTTCTACCAACCCTTATTAATATTAATATATGCATATTTATTAGTATGAGCAGTTGTTTATATTAATACACATTGATGGCCATTAGTAAATAATTTATGCTATAAATTGCTTACATTGATTTATATTCATCAGTAATGTTGATTTATATAATCATTTTAAATATTACTTTATATTGATCATCCTTAAAGTTAGCAATTCTTGATATTAATTTACATTGGTAGTCATTAATAGTAATTTATATTAATAATTATTTACATTGATTGTTGATCATTGTTGATTAATGTAATCAATATTAATCTATATGGATCATTATTAACATTATCATTAATTTACAGTGACTGTCATTAATGCTAGTTTATATGAAATTGTTAATATTAATCTACACTGATAAGCATTTTATTGTTTATTATTTTTATTTTATTAAATCTTATTATTTATTAAATAATAATATATCATTATGGTATTGATTTTATTGTTTAATACAATGTGATTTATTCTGTGATCCTATTTTTTTTATATAGCTTTAAAAATATTCTGAGAAGGGCCCCATAGGTTTCACCAGACTGCAAAAGGGATCCATGACACACAAAAAAGGGTTAAGAACCCCTCATCTAGTCCAACCCTTTCATTTTACAAATGAGGATACTGAGGCCCAGAGAAGTCAAAGGATTTTACCAAGACTACACAGATAGTGCCAGAAAACTTGGATTCTGTCAACAATATTAACCCCCTCATCCTGGCCAGCCTTATAGTTTCAGGGAGACCTTTATCTCCTCCACATCCTTCAGCCTATATATCCAAGGTCTTAAGTCCTGGCACTGAGCCTTGCTCACTATAGGCACTTGAGAAATTTTAAAATTAAATCATTAATGCGTATTTGTTACAAGGGCTTTGTTTTCCTGTTTGGGGGAAGGGAGAGAAGGGATTATATAGTCAAAAGGATAATATAGTCAAAAAATAAAAAAGGAAAAAAAATAGAAAGAAAAGAGGGTCATTGAAGTATCTTTTTTTTTAAATGCATAGAAGAAAAAATCTGAATCACAAATAGAACATCTTTGAAAGTTATATATTAATTTTATTATACTTATATTTTATATATAATATGCGTATAGATTTAAAAGAAAAGTAAGCTGTACATAACAGGTCTACAGTTTCATGTACAATCCTCTTTTATACATGTATTTATATACACACACATATATATACACATATGTATGTGTATGTACATACACACATATACACAGATGCCCATTTTACCTGGTGTTTAAATTCAGAATAAATAAATCAGCGACCAAGTGCTATTAAGCCTTCATAATGTCTCTTGAATCCCCTTTTCACTTCAGGGGTGGGGGAATTGTGGCCACAGGTCCCCCATTCCTGCTTTAGTTCAAGCCCTTATCATCTCACACCTAGACTGTTGCTACTTTAGAATCAGAAGGGACTTTAGAAATCACTTAATTCAACCCCCATGCCACATGCACATGCTTTCTGTCTCCCTTCCTCCCTCTCTTCCTTTCTCCTTCCCTTCTCCCCCCCCCCCCTCACTCTCTCCCTTCCTCTTTCTCTGTCTCCCTTTCTTCTCTTGCCTTGTCTCCCCCCCTCCATTTGTAGTATGAAAGGAAGGGTCTTGATCCTGGAACATTTTATAGGAGGGTGTGGTGGCCAGGGAAGAAGGTATGGTTATAAGATAAAAACGTAGATAAGAACCACACAGGGATGAAAAGACTTGGAAAGGGAGATCCTTCCAGTGGGAACCATGAAAACTCCCCTGAGCTTAAAGTATACTTAAGGCTAAGCAATCCTACTGATGTATATCTTCAAAGCAAAAGACAATTCAATAGCATAGCAAAGTAAGTGACAAGAAAAAAAATCTTTCCTACCATAGATATGCAAACACAGTCTCTCACAAGTTTTCACACCAGTGGTGGGAAAGAAGAACATTCATTGTTAAAAATTGTTTTAATTAGGGGAAAAGAAAATACTCAATAAATAATTTTTAAAATACTCAATTTTTTAAAAAGACTCCCCCCCAAAAGAATATTCATACCTGGGCAACATGTATGACAGCACATGTATGGAGCCTCCTCAGTCATCCATGGGAACTCATGGGGCTAGGGAGCATTATAGTGAGAGGTACTCATGCTGTTTGGGCAGAGACCCTATTAATGCCATTTTCTGCCTCCAATGTTGCTTCTTGTTTCCTTAGGTGATGTCACACTATGAGCAAGCACTGTCTCTACTGAGCTAGGGTCCTCTCTGTTGCTATCTCTCCATGATGCTATTGGACTCTGCTGCTGCTCACTGGGCTTCAGTTGCTGTAAAGCCTCCTCCCTAGTAGGGAGGTCTTAGGGAGGGGGGATATTGTCTACCAGTTCTTAGGGCTCAGAACCTCAGGGGGTTCCTTGGTGATTTTAGTCCCCACCCAGCTAAATAGAGAAGTCCTCAGGAATTTGAGTCTGCCCTTTGAATTGAATTCCTCTGCTGCCACTGGGATTTATGATCATAACCCACAAAAGAAAGAATCCTTTCTACAACATGTGTCTGTCAAGTGGTCTGTCTTCCAGCTTTTGCTAGAAGACCTCCAATGATGGGGAACCCACTACCTCCCAAGGCAGACTGTTCCTCTTTAGGATAGCTGGGAATTGTTGGCAGCTTTTTCCAGTCTAAATTGGCTGCTCTGTGACACACTGCTTCTAATTTGGCACCTTGAGTGAAACAGAATAAGTCTCAACTCTCTTTCACATCAGCTCTTACGTAGTTGAAAACAGTTGCTATACTAGGTATATGACTCTGGGTAAGTCACTCAACCCTGTTTGCCTCAGTTTCCTCATCTGTAAAATGAGCTGGAGAAGGAAATGGTAAATCACTTCAGTATCTTTGCCAAGAAAACTCCAAATGGGGTCATGAAGGGTCAGACATGACTGAAATGACTGAATTCCCCCTCGCTCTTTTATAGGTTAAACTTACAAATTCCTTTTCCCAGTCCTCATTTAACATGGTTTTGAGGTCCTTTGTCATTCAGGTTGTCCTCTTCTGAATGTCCTACAACTTATCAATGTCCTTCCTAAAATGTGATACTCATAACTGATCACAATACTGCAGATATCATCTGACCAGGGCAGAGTGGTGTGACTTACTACTTTATTTCTATTAAACCTCCCTTAATCTGTTGTTCTTCAGTCATTTCAGTCATGTCTGACTCTCCATGACCCCATTTGGGGTTTTCTGGGCAAAGATACGGAGTGGTTCGCCATTTGCTTCTCCAATTCCTTTTACAGATGAAGATGAGGAAAATAGGGTGAAGTGACTTGCCCAGGGTCACACACCTAGTAAGTGTCCGAGTCCCTTGCTGAGCTCAAGGCTTCTTGACTTCAGACCCAGTGCTCTATCCAGTATACCACCTAGCTGCCCCAAGTCTCTCTTAATGCAAGTCACCAAAACCACCAGCTCTTTTCAGACAAACTGCTTCCTAACCATGCCTCCCCCATCTTGTACTTAGAATATCACCTTGGGAGCATGAGCAGAAAGGGGTTAGATGGAACTTGTAATTATGGCTCTATTTGCCTTCACTGTGGCTTTCATGGGTGACTTTTGTCCTACTTCTCCTTCCCACTCACCCCCACCCCAGCAACCAAACCATTACTCCCTATTATTCTCCCTTTTGGTTGCACTCTGTGTCAGGGCTTACAGTTCCCATACCAAATGGTTTTCTAGAAAGATCCCAGGATTTAGAGGTAAAAGACCCTGTGTGAATCCTGACTTTGCTACTTGCTGATTTTGTGCAAATCATAGGCCCTAACGTTGGCAGGAACCTCAAACACCATCTACTTCACACACACCACACAGATACCCCTTAATTTTACAGATGAGGAAAATATGGCCCAAGGGAGTTTAGGTGACCTGCCTGGGATTATACAGTTAATTAATAGCAAAGACAGGATATGAACACAAATCCTCTGATTCAAGAGTCAATTTTCTTTCTTCAATCAGTTGCCTCTTCCCCACAACATCTCTTGCATCCGTTTCTTTATCTCTATCTGTGGGGCCACCCCTTAAATTCAGGTCCTCATTGCCTCTCACCCAGGCTGTGGCAAGAGACTCCTTCCTCATTTGTCTCCCAATATTCCAATCCTTCCTCCATATAATTGCCAAAATAATCCTTCTTAAGGACTATGTCATTTTCCTGCTCAAAAGTCTTCAATTACTCTCTGTTGCTTCTAGAATATTAGCCTGACATTCAACTCCCTTCATAATCTAGTCTCAACCTACCTTACCAGACATTTCACATGCCATTACTTTGCTGTTGTCAGTTGTTTCAGTCATATCTGACTCTGTGACCTCATTTGGGGTTTTCTTGGCAAAGATACTGAGCGGTCTGCCATTTCCTTCTCCAGCTCATTTTACAGATGAGGAAACTGAGGCAGAAGAGGGTTAAGTGACATGCCCAGTTAGTAAGTTTTATTACCTTCATGCCTTTGTATTTCTCATACCTGAAATGTACCTCTTCTTCACTACTTTATTTTAGAATCCTTAACTTCCTTTGAAACTCAGTTCAGTTAGTTCCTATGAGACCTTCCCCCTCTCCCCAGAAAAATGGGAAAAAAAAATTCTTGCAGCAAGTTTCTCTGATGAAGATCTTATTTCCAAGATATATAAAAACTCATTCAAATGTATAGTAGTAAGATCCATTCCCCAGTTGATATGAACAGGTAGTTCTTAAGGGGAGAATCTAAACCAGGGGTGGGGAATCCAAACTTCATAAAACAAATCACCTTAATAGAAGTATTTGTTCTATAAAACTTGGACTTGGTCAAAAGGCTGCACTTGAGGACCTAGAAGGCCACACGTGGCCTTAAGGCCTCAGGTTCCCTAACCCTAATCTAAGCTATCTATAGCCATGTGAAAAAAAAAATGTGACAAAACACTAATAACTAGAGTAAAGCAAATTAAAACAGCTCTGAGGTTCCACACCCGTCAGATTGTCAAAGCTCGCAGAAAGGGAAAAATGACAAACATTGGAGGGGTTTCTGGGAAAAAACAGTCAGATTGACAGACTGTTGGTGGAGCTGTGGTTTGGTACAGCTATTCTGAGAAGCAATTAGGAACCATATCCCAAAAGTTACTAAACTGCACATACCTTTTGATTCAGAGATACCTCTACTAGTCTGTACCCCTAAAGAGATCAGAGAAAGAGGAAAAGGACCCATATGTACAAAGATATAGCAACATATTTTTTGGTGGTGGCAAATCACTGGACACTAATGAGGTACCAGCAATGGAAGAATGACTGAACAAATTATGGTCTATGAATGAATATAATGCAGTTCTTTGTGCTATAAGACATTATTAAAGAGATAATTTCAGGGAAACTTAGCAAAATTTGTATAAATTGATATACAGTGAAATGAGCAGACTCTAGAGAACAATTTATAGAATAACACTGTAAAGAAAAACTTTTAAAAACTTAGGAAATCTGATCAATGTAATGACCAAGCATGATTCCAGAGGACTGATGGAGCACACCATCTATCTCCCGACAGAAGTGATGGTCTCAGAGTGCAGATTAAGACATGTTTTTTTGGATATGGCCAATGTGGGAATGTCTTTTGCTTGACTATGCATATTTGTTACAAAGATTCTGGGTATTTTTTCAATTTTTTTCAATAGGAGGGAAAAGATAGAAGGGAGAAATCGTTAATTGAAAAATGTAATCTTAAAAATTCTTTTAAAATAGTTATTTTTTTACACTGGAGAAATACTAGACACCTTCCCAAAATAAACAGGGGGTGAAGCCAGGTTACTCTGTCATGTCACTATTGTTTGACATAGTTCTATAAATGCTAGTCATAGCAATAAGGAAAGAGGGTAAAACTTGAGGGGCAAACATTTGAAAAGAAGAGACAAATTATCCTATTTGCAGATAACATGATTGTATACTTTAATTTTTTTTTATTTAACTTTTAACATTTATTTTCACAAAATTTTGGGTTACAAATTTTCTCCCCTTTTATCCCCTCCCACCCCCCAAACCCAAGCATTCTAATTGCCCCTGTGACCAATCTGCTCTCTCTTCTATCCTCCCTCTCTGCCCTTGTCTCCGTCTTCTCTTTTGTCCTGTAGGGCCAGATAGCTTTCTTGACCCCTTAACCTGTATTTCTTATTTCCCAGTGGTAAGAACATTACATTTGATCCTAACACTTTGAGTTCCAACTTCTTTAGCTCCCTCCTTCCCCACCCCTTCCCTTTGGAAGACAAGCAATTCAATATAGGCCAAATCTGTGTAGTTTTGCAAATGATTTCCATACTAGTTGTGTTGTATAGGACTAATTATATTTCCCTCCATCCTATCCTGACCCCCATTACTTCTATTCTCTTATGATCCTTTCCCTCCCCATGAGTGTCGACCTCGGATTGCATTCTCCTCCCCATGCTCTCCCCTCCATCCTCCCCCCCACCCTGCTTGTGCCCCTGTCCCCCACTCTCCTGTATTGTGAGATAGGTTTTCCTATCAAAATGAGTGTGCATTTTATTCTTTCCTTTAGTGGAATGTGATGAGAATAGACCTCATGTTTTTCTCTCGCCTCCCCTCTTTATCCCTCCACTAATAAGTCTTTTGCTTGCCTCTTTTATGAGAGATAATTTGCCCCATTCAGTTTCTCCCTTTCTCCTCCCAATATTTCTCTCTCACTGCTTGATTTCATTTTTTTTTTAAGATATGATCCCATCCTCTTCAATTCACTCTGTGCACTCTGTCTCTATGTATGTGTGCGTGTGTGCATGTGTGCATGTGTGTGTGTGTACTCCCACCCAGTACCCAGATACTGAAATGTTTCAAGAGTTACAAATATTGTCTTTCCATGTAGGAATGTAAACAGTACTGCCAAGCCTAGAGGCCTGTATTGGGCTACCCGAGTCTTTCTTACCTCACCTCCCGAGGTCTTCGGCTGGCCACGCCGGATGCACGTATGAGAGAAAGGACGTTCCAGAGTCAAACAGGGGTTGAGCTTTATTACAGGGTTTCGGTTACAAGTGCAGGGAGTCTTCTTTCTTAGGAGGAAGAGGGGGAGATTTCCTAAGGAGGCTAAGCTTAAGGGATTGGAAGTAGAAGTACAAGCGGGGAGAGAGGGGGAGGGGAGAGAGAAAAGAAAAGAAGCGGAGCCCTACTTTTCTCTTTGGCTCCACACGAGCTAAGAGAGCTTTTAGGCTTCCTCAATCCTACTTAATCTTCAGCCACACAGTTTGCATCTCAATACCGTGCTGTTAGGTAACTAGGTGTGCTCCAATCCGGGACGACCTCGAGGGCAGGGAGACTCCACCCATCAGGTATCTCCGGGGGAGAGGCGGAAATACCCGAGCTAGCCGAGCTAGCTCGGTCTGACCTTCTCGAACCCCCGCTGTTCATGGAGGGCCTCGTAAGACTCTAAGATTTAGAAGTCTCACTTTTACCTGCCCGAGACTGTCCACACGGATTTGAGCTTCCAGTCCCAACACAGTTCAACTTTAGTAAGTCCCTTATGACTTCTCTTTGCTGTTCACCTTTTCATGGTTCTCTTCATTCTTGTGTTAGAAAGTCAAATTTTCTTTTCAGCTCTGGTCTTTTCATCAAGAAAATTTGAAAATCCTCTATTTCATTGAAAGACCATTTTTTCTCCTGAAGTATTATACTCAGTTTTGCTGGGTAGGTCATTCTTGGTTTTAGTCCTAGTTCCTTTGACTTCTGGAATATCCTATTCCATGCCCTTCGATCCCTTAATGTAGAGGCTGCTAGATCTTGTGTTATCCTGATTGTATTTCCACAATACTTGAATTGTTTCTTTCTAGCTGCTTGCAATATTTTCTCTTTCACCTGGGAGTTCTGGAATTTGGCCACAATGTTCCTAGGAGTTTCTCTTTTTGGATCTCTTTCATGCGGTGTTCTGTGGATTCCTTGAATATTTATTTTTCCCTCTGGTTCTAGAATCTCAGGGCAGTTTTCCTTGATAATTTCATGGAAGATGATGTCTAGGCTCTTCTCTTGATCATGGTTTTCAGGTAGTCCCAGAATTTTTACATTGTCTCTCCTGATTCTATTTTCCAGGTCAGTTGCTTTTCCAATAAGATATTTCACATTATCTTCCATTTTTCGAATCTTCACGCTATGTTCTGTGATATCTGTCTTTCTCATAAAGTCCTTAGCGTCCATCTGTACTATTCCAGTTTCGAAAGATCTATTTTCTTCAGTGAGCTTTTGAATCTCCTTTTCCATTTGGCTAATTCTGCTTTTGAAAGCATTCTTCTCCTCATTGGCTTTTTGAACCTCTTTTGCCAATTGAGTTAGGCTAGTTTTCAAGGTGTTAATTTCTTCAACATTTTTTTGGTTCTTCTTTAGCAGGGAGCTGATCTGCCTTTCATGCTTCTCTTTCATCCCTCTCATTTCTCTTTTCAGTTTTTCCTCCACCTCTCCAACTTGACTTTCAAAATTCTTTTTGAGTTCTTCCATGGCCTGAGCCCATTGGGTGGGCTGGGACACAGAATCCTTGATTTCTGTGTCTTTGCCTGATGGTAAGCATTGTTCTTCCTCATCAGAAAGGAAGGGAGGAGGTGTCTTTTCTCCGAGAAAGTACCCTTCAATAGTTTTATTTCTTTTCCCTTTCCTGGGCATTCTCCCCAGCCAGTGGCTTGACCTCTGAATATTCTCCTCACACCCACCTCGCCTCCTGGTCCTCCCAGCCAGCGTTTGGGGACTGAGATTCAAATGCTGCTTCCCGCCTTAGGGCTTTTGGCGGGGGCAGGGCTGCTATTCAGTGTGAGAATTAAGTTCAGATGGTCAGGTCGGGGCAGGGCTGCCTCTCAGGCCCAGTTCCCTCAGGGGGTTTATGCATAGACCTTCCACAATGGATCCAGGCTCCCGCCTGCTTGGGGAGCCCCTGTCTGCAGCCGCCTCTCAGCTTCTATCTCCCGGGGGGGGGGGGGCCGAGCCATGGGGGCACCCCACTCCCCTCTCAACCCGCCAAAGAGACTCTCTCACCGACCCTCGTCACCTGTGGGTGGGGGGGCTTGTGCCGCCTCTGGAGATCCCGTCTCTGAAGCCTGCTCGGATCTGTACCTCTTGGAGCCGCGGCCGACGCAGGTCCGGGCTGGGCTCCGTGTCTGCAGCGCGACGGACCTTTTGCGAGAGGTTTGCAGGTCCCTCTGTGGGTGGAGGGACCCTCGTGACTGCAGGATATCTCGTCCCCGTAGCCCGTTCGGATCTTTTCCTCATGGTGTCGCGGCCGCTGCAGGGCTGCACTCAGCTCCCAGTCCCGGCGCCCAGTCCACAGCGCGAAGGACCCCCCGCGAGAGGTTTGCAGGTCTCTCCGCAACAGAAATCTCCCTCGCTCCAATATTCCGTGGCCTCTGGGTGCAGAATTCACCGTGGGTTGGTCCCCTCTAGCCGTTCTGTGGGTTGTGGGTTCAGAGCTATGTGTATGTGCGTCTTTCTACTCCGCCATCTTGGCTCTGCCCCTGATTGTATACTTTAAACCCTCCAGAAAATCAATTTTAAATGAGTTGAGATAATTATTAGCTTCAACAAAGTAAATACACAGAAATCAATAGAATTTCCACACAATACTAACAAAATATGAAGAAAATATGACATTTCGTTTCTTAAAAATTCCAAATGCATAACATTTATGGAATTTCACTTACATTTGAGTTTTATGTAAATATGACTACAAAACACGATTTATAGAAATATTGAAAGACAAAAAATTGGAGAAATATCCATGGATCATTATTGGGTTGTGCCAATATAATAAAAATGCCCAAACTGCCTAAATCAGTTTATGGATTTTGTGCAATGTCAATAAAGTTACAAAGGGCATAATTAATAAAACTAGACAAAACAATAATGAAATCCACTTGGAACAACAAAAGTTCTAGAATCTCAAGGGAAATGATGAGAAAAAGTACAAATGAAAGGGCATAAGAATTTCTCAGACCTTAAACTATATTCTAAAGTCATAATCATCAAAACTACTTCAGAATCTTTAAAAAAGCAACAGAAAAGTAGAACAGTGGAACAGATAAGATAAGCCAGAAACAGAAGCAGTCAAAGGCAGTAGCACAGTGTTTGATAAACCATCTTTCCTAGTACTGACACTGGTGTTATATGGCTATAAGACATGGAACACTATAGTTTCTGAATAATTGAAATTGAGTATGACCCAGAAAGCACTGCAAAGATAGTTGTGAGTACAGTGAAACATATTTTTTAAAAAAAGAAACCAAAGGCAAAATTTAGTAAAGTAATATATGACTTTAAAAAATGATCTAGTCACAAGGTAAGAGTGAAAATGTGATAGGACCACCATCACCCTGCCACCTTGCAATATGGGTTAAGTTAGTTTTCCCTTAAAAGACAACAAAGACATCCCTTTGACCATAATTGACACCCATCCTCCCCACCCCCAAGTCAAGACTCAAGGAAACTTCTTGGACACAGTCTTCTAGAGTTGCCTCTGGCCATATTGACATGGCTTCCTGGTCATCTAAGGGCATTAAAAAAGCTCATGAATATGAAATAGGGGCCCTTCAGGCTTGGTGGATGTTTCAAGACCCAAGGAATCATCATTTCCCTTCCTACTAACCAGGCTCATTTCCAAATGGAGACAAAAGGGCACAGTCTACCCAAGCTAAGTGCTGTGCTACCTTTGTTAAGTATCCTTTCTAGTCTATTGTGTAACTTTCAATTCTTTGGCTAACTGTTGAAGAACTTCATCCCAAAATACAAACCTGAGCTAATAGGGTACCATCTTGGGTCAGGCCCACCTCTAACAGTGGGGTAACCAATGGACAATCTGTGTGTTCTAATGGTATCTTTATCATATCAAAAGAAAGCAAGGAAGTTTCCTAGCACATTGTGTGTATCTCATAGGGTTAATTTATGGGAAGACATAGACAAGAGTCATGCAGGGTCAAAAGGCCTAGGGAACTTGAGGCCTTGAGGTTTGCTCTGTGATGTTTGGATTCAGTCAAAGGATCACACTTGAAGACATAGAAGGTCACATGTGCCTTGAGGCCAGAGGTTCCCCGCTCCTGACTTAGATGGATTGTGATTGAAATGAATACTCACATGAATAAGGTCACAGATCTAGTGAAGTTTTTCACTGTTCTCTTTTTTAAAAGAGCTGTGGTTTGCTTTTCACAACTTGTAAAATAAATTTTAACATATTTTTTCCCCTTGTACTATTGTACTGAATAAAAAAATGTAATTTTAACCTTCCTTTGGTAATATCTGACTCTTGCATGAAAGTGCCCTATGTATAGCAACCTACGCTTAGACTGAATGTTTTTTAAGAATGTGACTATTTTGAAGTAATTATATATAATGTAGATATATGGAATATATAGAATGTTTATATAGAGAGCTGAGTAAAAGGTTTTTGTGTATTCCTGTTGCTTTCTATCACAATGTAGTCTAAAAATGTTTTTTACTTAAGGTAAGGGTGAGTAGATTGGCTGTGGGGGCCAGTTATCAACTGGAACATGCACAAACATTCCTTTATTGTTTCAATCCAAATGACCACATGGAAGCCTGAGGTAAGCCTGTTTCTGGCCATTCCTTCCTGGGGGACTAGTACTGTGGAATGGTGAAAAGTCTTTTTAATTGACTATGGAGCCAGAAGAGTTGATGACTCAGATGTAGTTGAACCAGAACTGAGTGGGTATGCAGAAGAGGAGGCAGGATTGTTTAGAACTGGTCCTAAGAGTTTAGAGGGTGTAGGGGCTACAGTCCTGTCTTCCATCCTTCCATATCAGCTATGACTGGCGATGACCCAGAATGCACCAGTCCTCTTTGAAAATGAAGGACAAGCACCAACAACATAGTCACCTGGGCTTCTGTTATTTGTTCTTGAAATCACATGGATGCCATTTTTAGTAAAGGAGATCCAAAGGATCTATGATCAATAAGAATCAGTAACTGTAGTGCTATATAACAGTAGAGAAATGGTGGTATATAACAGTAGAATTAGCTAAAGATGCATTCAGAAAAACAGTTATCTGTTGACAAAGGATAGGTCCAAAAAGCACGACCTCATGCATCTGAGAAGAATGCTGGCTATGGATTCTAGAAAAGCATGGCTCCTAGAAGTCACACCACTTTTGTATATCTTCTCAATTGCACTTCAGCAATACTGAGTCATTACATCTTCCAGCTCCACAGCCAATAAGACTTTTTGTCATCATACAAGACCAACTCCTCAGTCACAAATAACTGGAAAGAGGCTCATCTTAAACTTTCACATGGTCCCTCGAACTGAAACCAGGCAGAGAATATCCACGCATCCTTCAAGGACTGGTCTCCATAGGCCAGTCCACTCCTCTTACATCATTTTTCTTGATAATCAGGTATTGCACATATATTATGTATTAGAGGAAAGTCAAAATAATACATGAGGTCAAGAGACTTCAAATTACAAATCAGAGGTATCATTACCAAAAGTGCCTAATTAATTATATATAACCTGATAGAAAAGAGATGCAGTATGTAGAAATAGCCCTGGAACAGCAGGGTGTGTAATTGCAAAAAGCTGGACAGAATCTATGTAACCAAAGATTGGGGGATGGCTAAACAAATTGTCATATAGTAATGAAATAAAATGTCATTGCATAGTACTGTAAGAGTGAGGTAAAACATTCTGTCTTTCTCTGTGTGTCTCTGTGTGTCTGCCTCTCTCTCCATACACACACACACACACACACACACACACACACACACACATTTTGAGTAGACAAAGCAGAGTTAAAAGAACAATACCCAGAATGAGTACAAAAATGTAAATGAAAACCACACTAAGGTTAAATGTAATAGATGGGGTCAGTCAGGCAGCACATTGGATGGAGCACTGGCCCTGGAGTCAAGGAGGATCTGCGTTCAAATATGACCTCAGATACTTACTAGTTGTGTGATCCTGGGCAAGTCACCTAACTCTGATTGCCCCCAAAAATAAACAAACACAACAGATAACATTGTACTCAGATTATTAAAGTAAATTGACTAGCATTCTTCTTTTCTGCTAACAAATTATAAACTATAAAAGTGGAAAGTATCATAGCTTACAATCTATAGATCACTCTTTTAGACCGCTTTGCTTACTTCTTTCGAGGCAATATTCTGTGTTTGGGGTTTGTTTGAGAGAGCTGACTATTTTTAGAATTTTTTTTTTAAATGAAGAGAGATACTGGCCTAGAAAGTCGAGATCTGAGTTCTTACACCAGCACTACCTGTTGTTGTCGTTGTGTTCGTCCTTCGTTTTCAAAGAAGACCATGACATCAGAGGAATGATAGTACCTGAAGGAAGCTCTGGAGTCAGAGGACCTGAGTTCACATTCTACCTCTTACACTACCAGCACTTTAGTGCCTCAGTTTCTACTTCTGTAAAATTGAGAAAGTTGGATAGATGTCTTCTGAGATCCCTTTCACTCCTAGACAGATGATATTGTGATCCATATGACCTTGAGAAAGTTACTTATGGACTCTAGAAAAGCGTGAATCCTGGAAGCCCTGTCACTTTTGTGCATCTCCTCAGATGTCTAAGCGACTACTGAGTCATCAGCTCTTCCAGCTCCACAGTCTCAAAGACTTTTCATCGTCACACAGGAGCAGTCCTTTAATCACATATAACTTGCAGGAGGCTCATCTCAAACTTTTATTTTGTTCCTTGGACTGAAAAAACCTGGCATCTCTCTCTCTCTCTCTCTCTCTCTCTCTCTCTCTCTCTCTCTCTCTCTCTCTCTCTCTCTCTCTCTCTCTCTCCCTCCTGTCTCTCATTATCTCTTTACTCTTCTCTCTCTCTGTGCCTCTCTTTCCTTCCTTCAAATTTATTTAACAAATACTTTAAAAAGCTTATTATATGGATTAGATTATAGTAGGCACTGGAAAGAAGGACAGAAATATAGAAACAAATATAAATAATGTGATAATTTATTTCACGGAGCTTAAATCAAGTACAAAGGACACAAATAAATAGATCACAAGTTAGATTATAAAATGAAGGAAGACAGAGTGAGCAAATGTAAAGGCCTCATCCAGCTCTAAAATCCTACAAAAAGGCCAATTTGTACATAAGAACGAACTTACCTTATTTAAGTCCCTTACAATCTACAACAAAGTCCACACTGGCTGTAGGCAGACCCCTGATTCCTACTGGTGCGTTTCTCGCCTGAACTTTCAAAGTCCTGGTCCTCTGTATCTTGATCTAGTTCTAATTCATAGTACAAAGTTAATCATAATTCCAATTTATTGTAAGGAGTATGATGGGTGGAAGACTTCAAGGACAATAGTAGCAATCTACAGAGATATGATATTAAGATCTGAGAAAAACTAGCAGTAAATTATGCTTGTGCAGAGAAAGAGGAGATGACGTGCTTCAGTGTGAGTAAAGATATTGTACTGACTGCAGTGTAGACAGAGCTTCCAAAATGATACTCTGTAAATGAATACTGTCATCACTTTGAAAGTTATAAAGTTTGATTTTTATAATAAATATTAAACACCAAATTTATATGCTAAATATGTAAATTTGATATTGGAACTAATCTGGACAATTTTTCCCCAGGGTTTTAAATAATTGTTGAAGTGTTCTTGAGAAGAACTTGATCGACATTTTTTTCTTTTTAAATTCAAGATATTCTCAAAAATATCTTAAGTCCAGTATCTAGTATTGTATAGTACTTACTCTCTCTGTACCTGCATTTCTCCTTCTGTTAAATATATATAATTAGGCATGTTTATGTCACAGAAGTGTTATCAGAAATAGATCATAAATGATTTTGAAGTATAAAGGATTATATAATTGCTAAGTGCGATCATCATCATCCTCATCCTCATAATAGTAATTTTAAACCCACATGCAGTGTGAGATATCTTTAATCATAACTCAATTATACATGTGTGGATGCAAAACATGAAATAAAATAAAAATCCAAAACCTTAGGCAAGTTCCACTTATTTGCCTCTCTTTATGCAATCCCTGAAAGAATTTATTTTTGTTTTTCAGTCATTTCAGTCATGTCCAACTCTTCATGACTCCATTTGTGGTTTTCTTGGCAAAGATACTGGATTTGCCATGTCCATCTCCAGTTCATTTTAAAGATGAGGCAAACAAGGTTAAATGACTTGCCCAGGGTGATACAGCTAATACATGTCTGAGGATAGATTTGAACTCATGAAAACAAGCCTTCTATTCCAAAACCAGTTCTCTATCCCCTATGTATGCCATCTAACTGCTGTGAAAGAATTGATAGAACATCATAATCTGTTGCTAATTTCTAACAAAGGAAGAAAATTCACCTTTATTCTAACTATTACATGTAACTGCCTATAGATTAGCAGTTTGAGCCTGGAGAAATCACTTAACCTCTTTCAGCCTCTGTTAAATCTGTAAAATGGGGATGATAACAGTACCCACCTCACATGTTGTGAAGACCAGTCAAGAAAAGCATGTAAAGTACTTTACAAACCTTTTAGCCCTATATAAATGTGTCCTATTATTATCAAAAGAATCTGAAAAAAACCCACCAAAAACTAATGGACAAACTTCTATTTAACACTTCTTATGTGCCGACATTGTACTAAGCAGTGGGGATACAAATAGAAAAAACAAAACAGAGACAGGCTCTGCTCTCAGGGAACTCATAATTGAAGGAAACACATATAAAAAGTTAAGCTGGAGGGCCATAGAAAAGTGGAACCATGGAACACCTAAAGGTGAGAGAGGAAGATAGAAAGGTGCATTGGTCCTTAAGGTATACCAGCAGGTCATACGATAGTGCCCATAGGTCTAGTGGTCCTCCATTTCACTAGAAGGCTTTTAATTGGTGATTCTAGCTAATCCAATTGGTCTGACCTTCTATATTGCCTTTCTTGTCCTGATATGGCCAGGTTAGGGAAGGGGTAAAGGGAAAGAAAGATGGAAGGACTTCTTCACTGGCTGTTTTGATTGACAGTTTATTTGTGTCTGTTTACAATAATTTATACCAAAAATTAGCCATCAGTTGACAATTTTTTCTTCTTTTCTTTGTTTTATTTTTTTGGCCGCATGAAGACTGACTATTAAAACATGGGATAGTTATAATTTGTGTTAGTGAAGGGACTGCTTACATTGATGAAATCATACATTGTTTGCAGGTGCAGCAATAAAATACTTCATATTAAACGGAGATATCTCATGCCCATTATTCCCTGTTAATGTGGCTAATAAGACAGTGGAAAAAGTAGTCAGTAACTCTCTAGGGATATGGCCCCCCACTGTGAATGGGAGTTAGTAAGCTGAACTCAGAGTGGGTGTTACACTAGTCAAATAATTGTGAGGCATATTAAATACTTATAATAGTATACCAGCAGCAAATATGCACTGAAGAGGAAAAAAGTATTGTGTTTGGAATCAGAACACCCAATTCTGAATCTTGGGTTCTGGTACTCACTTCCAGTGAACTTGGTCATTCCCACCTCTCGATGTGGTAAAGGAATGAGGGAGGGAGAGAGAATGATCTCTAAGGTACTTCGTAGCTCTTAATCTTATGAGAACTCAATTTCAATAGTTCAATTTCAATTTTTAAAGTTTTCTTTTGTTAGTGGAACAAAATTCATTTCCTGTATTTTCTCATATTTTCAATTTATTTTAATGTAAGCCCTTTTTTATTCTCTCCAAGTATATGATAGACTGAAACACTATAGTTGAGGAACTTTGTAAAGGGTGGCCATAGTGAACTGGTGAGATAATCTAGTGGTATGAATTACACAATCCTTTAACTCTTTTTTAAACTAATAGGAATTAATCCAGGAGGTAGACCTCACTGAGGCAAGAAAAATTTTGTTTACAAAGATAGAAGTCATACTGAGGTTATTATTATTATTGAGGACTTGAGAACAAAATAAATCTCCGGTGTATTTGACAAAAGAGAAAGTAGAACAATTATATTTTGCAAAAAAAGGAAAAGAATGGGAATGGTGGATACTTACCTATACAACACAATATTTACAAAGCACTTCATATCTATTATCTTATTTGTGCTATCCTGTGAGTAACAAATCATATTAATTCTATTTGGGGAGTAACAAATCATATTAATTCTATTTAGGAGATGAGGAAACCGAAGCTCAGATAAATTAAGATATTTGTGCCCCAAATCATACAGCTAGTAAATAGTCAAATCTAGTCTGGAGGACCCATGTCTTCTGACTTCTAATACAGTTTTTATTCTATACCACCAAGAATCCCAGGATTCTTTGACTGGCATTGGGAAAAAGAGGGAGAAGTCAAAGATATATCCAAAATTTGAGACTAGGTGACTCTGAAAATATTGATATCATTATTAAAAATAGAAAAAGATGACTTGAACCCCAAAATTCAGAACCCATAGGTAAAAATGGTGTGGTTTAGTAGCAAGAGTCCTGGGAAAAGAATCCAAAATTCCAATAGGACGCTGCCAGTCACTAGCTTTGTGATTTATGGAAAGCTACTTACTTTGCTCTGGACCTATCTATATTTCCTCATCTATAAAACAAGGAGATTGAGCAAGATGACCTCCAAAGTCCCTACCCATTCCAGCATTTCTGTGAATTGATGAAAGGAAAAAGGAGAAAACCAATTCAACATCTACAATGATGAAGTCTCAATGTGGGAATTGTCAGAGTTGTTTACTCTTGAGGGACAGCACAACTGGCAAGCTCCTAAGTGCTGCTGCTATTGCTACCTGATGTAAGACCTCCTTTCTTTACATGCTGCCTTCCCATCCACAAGGAGGACCATTCATAGGATAAAGACAAGGAAGTGTTTTTCTTATAGAGATCCATTCATTCAAGATATTCATTGCCACTGTTGTTCTGACGTCTTAAACCCTGATCCCAGGCCCCCCAGACTGACTTCAGGAATTCCCTGGAGTGTAGAGGAATGGGAGGGGAGGAGGAGGGAAAACCTCCCCCTCCTAAAATAATACTGATTTGCATTTGCATATTGGAAAGATCCATAATTTTACTGAGATAGCTACTGGTACCTCCAACTAAAACAAATTGCAGCCTTTCTTTAGCTTAGACACTGAAAGCTGCTGTGACCTAAGCAGTCATTGATATATAACTAAACTGCCGATAAGCATCTCTGAACTTAATGGGGTTAGTCTGACACACAGCCATATAGACAACTGAATCACTGGGCCTATTCTTGTTTTAAAACGTTTTATTTTTTCCAATTGCATGTAAAAACAATTTTTAACATTCATTTTTTAAAATTTTGAGCTCCAAGATTCTCTCTCTCCCTCCTCCTTACTGAGAAGGTAAGCAATTTTATATATGTATATATACACATACATGTTTACATGTGCACAGACACATGTATACACGCATGGTTTATATGTATATAGAGACATGTACGTTTACATATGTATATACACATGCATATATAAAATTGCTTGCCTTCTCAGTGAGGAGACAGGAGGCACATATGCATACACATACACGTATGTGCATACAGTCAAGTGCAGTAATGCAAAATATGTTTTTGTATTAGCCATGTTGTGAAAAAAACATAGACAAAAAAAGAAAAGAAAGTCTGAAATGCTTCAATCTGCATTCAGACTCCATCAATTATTTCCTTGGAGGTGGGTAGCATTTTCATCATAAGTCCTTCGGAATTGTCTTAGATCATGGTATTGCTGAGAAGAGCTAAGTCATTCACAGTTAATCGTTGTGCAGTATTGCTATTCTGTGTACAATATTCTTCTGGTCCTTTTCATTCACTTCACATCAGTTCATGTTAAGTTTTTCCAGGTTTTTCTGAGAGCATCCTGCTTGTCATTTCTTATAGCATAATAGTGTTCCATCTCAATAACATGCTACAAGTTGTTCAGCTTTTCCCCAATTGAGAAGCATAACCTCAATTTCCAGTTCTTTGCCACCACACAAAGAGGTGCTATAAATGTTTGTGTACATATAGGGCCTTTTCCTTTTTGTTTTTTATCTCTTTGAGATCTAGCAGTGGTATTGCTGGATCAAAGGGTATGCACAGTTTTATAGCCCTTTGGGCATAGTTCCAAATTGTTCTCCAGAATGGTTGGATCAGTTCATAACTTCACCAACTATGCATTAATATTCCATATTCCCACATCCCCTCCAATATTTGCCTTTTTCCTTTTCTGTCATATTAACCAATCTGATAGATGTGGAGGATAGTACCTCAGAATTGTTTTCATCTGCATTTCTCTAATCAATAGTGATTTTTTTCATTTAACTATAGACAGCTCACCTAAAAACTGCTTGTTCATATTCTTCGGCCACTTACCAATTTGAGAATGACTTGTATTCTTAGAAATTTGACTCAAATCTCTATATATTTGAGAAATGAGGACTTTATTAGAAAAACTTGTTGTAAATTTTTTTCATAGTTATGTTTACTATGTATTTCCCTCCATCCTACTTCATTCACTGTTTATCTTACTCTCTCTTTTTACCCTGTCCATCCTCAAAAGTATTTTGCTTCTGACTATTGCAACCTCTAATCAGACCTCTCTTCTATCAGTCCCGCTTCCCTGCTCTTATCCTCTTTGCTTCCTACTTTCATGTAGGCTTAGATAGATGGATTTCTATACCCATCTGTGTGTATGTTATTCCCTTTTTGAGACAATTCCAATGAGAGTAAGGTTCAAGTACATCCACTCCCACC
Organism: Notamacropus eugenii; assembly: GCF_028372415.1. Lineage (NCBI taxonomy): Eukaryota > Metazoa > Chordata > Mammalia > Diprotodontia > Macropodidae > Notamacropus > Notamacropus eugenii. The sequence continues at coordinate 246,968,038 of NC_092874.1, read as the reverse complement.
TGTACCCCACCTCCCCCATTTTCCCATTTACTGTAAAAGCTCTTTCACACCTTTCATGTGAAATAATTTACCCCTGTTTACCTCTATCTTTCCCTCTCTCCCAGTGTATTCCTCTTTCTTACCCCTTAATTTAACTTTTTAAAGATATCATCCCATTATATTCAACACAGACTCATACCCTCTGTCTACATATACTCCTTGTAACTGCCCTATTGATGAGAAAGTTCTTAGGAGTTACAAGTATCATCTGATTGAATCCCTTATGATTTTTCTTTCATGTTAAAGTTTTTATACTTTTCTTGAGTCTTGTATTTGGAAATCAAATTTTCTATTCAGCTCTTGTCTTTTGATCACGAATGCTTGAAAATGCTCTATTTCATTTAAGGATTATGGTCAGTTTTGTTGGGGAGATGATTCTTGGTTGTAATCCTAACTCCTTTGCCCTCTGGAATATCATATTCCAAGCACTCCAATCCTTTAATGCAGAAGCTGCTAAATCTTGTGTTTTCCTGACTGTGGTTCTACAATATTTGAATTGTTTCTTTTTGGTTGCCTGCAGTATTTTCTCCTTGACCTTGGTGCTCTGGAATTTGACTATAATATTCCTGGAAGTTTTCATTTCATCAGGTGATTGGTGAATTCTTTTGATTTCTATTTTACTCTCTGGTTCTAGAATATCAGAGCAGTTTTCCTTAACTTCTTGAAAGATGATGTCTAAGCTCTTATTTTGATCATGGCTTTCAAGTAGTCTGTTAATTTTAAATTATCTCTCCTGGATCTATTTTCCAGGACAGCTGTTTTCCAATAAGACATTTCACATTTTCTTCTATTTTTTTTCATTTTTTACTTTCTTTTATTGTTTTTGATGTTTCGTGGAGTCATTAGCTTCTACTTGCCCAATGTTGCTTTTTAAGGAGATGTTTTCTTCAGTGAATTTTTGTACATCTTTTTCTGTCTGGCCAATTCTGCTTTTTAAGGAAGTCAAAATATTTTTGAGATACCCTGCTTCCCAGAGCTAAGGCCCAATAAGCAGGCTGTGTCCTGAGCTTGGCATAACAATAATCTTTTGCACTCAGGATGATATCCCCCTCTGGCAAAGTGTATTGCTTGGACCAGCACCAAATGTTCACTGAGGGAGTTAGCTCCCTATATTTGCCAGGGCCATCCATTATATATTCACAATTCCTATTCCTCATCCTGACAGGTGCTGCACTCCTATTCTCATCACAGAACTCTGGTTCTGTATCCCCATGGGGGGGCACAACCTCCAAGACTTGAGACAATGCTGTTCCCACAGGGTCTGTGGGAACAGTAACTCAAGACCTAAAAATGATTATGTCCAGTCCAGGAGGTATATAAGACTTGCTTTTAGTCTAGTATGTTAAGCCCTTCTTCTTAAGAGAAGAGGCTTCTATATGCATATGTCATTTTCCTCACTCTGAAATTAATTAAACTTCTATTTTGTCCTGACTTTCCTGTGTTTAACCTGTTCTGTTTGTTTGGCTCCAGTTACCCACAAGTTAGAGACTGGCTCTGGTCTGGTTGCCAAAGAATTCTCTTCAGTAGATTTTTGTTCTTCATTTCTATTTGACCTATTCTATTTTTAAGGTGTTATTTTCTTCAGTATTTTTTTGTGCCTTCTTTTACCAAGGTGTTGATTCTTTTGTCATGATTTTCTTGCATCACTCTCATGTCTTTTCCCAATTTTTCTTCTACCTCTCTTCTGTGGTTTTTAAAATCTTTTTTGAACTCTTCCAGGAATTCTTCTTGGACTTGATACCAATTCACATTTTTCTACGAGACTCTGGATGCAGCAGTTTTGCCTTTCTTGTCTTCTTTGGAGTCTATGTTTTGATCTCTGTCACCATAGTAGCTTTTTATGGTCAGATTCTTTTTTTAAATTTGCTCATTTTTCCAACCCATTTCTTGACTTTTATGTTAAAATTGGGTTCTGCTGCACAGGTGGAGGAGGCACTATTGCAAGCTTTAGTTTACTTATGCAGCTGTTTTCAAAGGTAGTTCTGGGGGATCTGTAAATATTCAGTTCTTCCAAGGTGGTATGACCTAAGGAAAGGAGTATTTAACTAGCCTGTACTATAGTCTGTGAACAACCACAAGCACTCTTCCACCCTGGAAATGTGACTAAGGTCCATGTTCCACAGTGGCTACAAGCTCTGGTATGTTACTGCTCCTCTTCACCCTGGGACTGTGACCCAGGACTGCAACCCATATCTGGGAATGGGCAATGCAATAGAGTCCTGCAAAGTGCCAGCAAATGGACCCATGTAATCTCCTTCTGACCAGTTGTCTAACCTCCTTATGTGAGTTTCAGAAGCTGCTACTGCTAGCTAATTCAGTTGCCCCCAAGGTCTGCTTCTGGTTTACAGAAGCCAGGCTTGCTGTTGTCTTACCAGCACATTGCCTGCACTGGACTGTGCTCCACTCTCTCCCTACTCCCTCCTTCCTCCCGGTGCACAGACCTTTCCTGCTAAGCTAAATTGAATTGGGTTGAAAAATTGTTTCACCCTATATTTTTGTAGGTTCTGCTGCTCCAGAATTCATTTTGAGGTGTTACTTTAAATTTATTTTGAAGGAAATTTGTGAGAACTGAGGTGAATCCCTGTCTCTTCTTCACCACCTTGACTCTGGCTCTCTACTGGGCCTGTTCTTGAAGCTATTTCAAGCTGGTCTAGACCTGGCAGAACTTGAGATAAAAAGTAACAACTGACACAGTCATATGGTGCTTTTGGGTTTATGTCTGATCCTAGCAATAACCCTGTGAAGTAAGTACCACTAATATTACTGCTTTACTTTTTTCTTCCTTTTAAATAGGTTTTTGTTTATTTTTTACAACACAATAGTTTTCTCCAGTTTCCTTCCTTTTCTCCTCCCAAAGAGCTATCCCATATAACAAATAATATTATTTAAAGGCAGAAAAAGGAGAGGAAAATATCAGCCCAGCCAATCAATGTTGAAAAAGTCTGAAAACGTGCAGCATTCACTTCTCTCTCTCTCTCTCTCTCTCTCTCTCTCTCTTGCTCTCTCTCTCTCTTGTTCTCTCTCTCTTGCTCTCTCTCTCTCTCTTTCTCTCGCTCTCACTCTCACTCTCTCCCTCTGTCTCCCTCCCTCTGTGTGTACCACAGGTATTGTTAGCACCATTTTGTAAATGAGTAAGCTGAAGTTCATAGGTTAAATGACTTGCCCAGGGTCACACAGCTAATAAATTACAATGGTAGGATTTGAAACTCGGTTTCTCCTATCTCCTAGTCCAGCCATTCCCTGTACTACCCCATGTTGACTTTCACTGCAGTAGGAATTTACCAGAATGTCTACATAACCTCCAACAAATCCCTGAATGAAAATGAGCCTAAGCTTGTTCAAGCGAAAGCTCTCAAAGTCCTGACAACTATGTCAGGAAGAGTCCATCTAAATTTAGAGAACATTATTGCCAGGGTTCCTTATGAGATCTTTTCTAATCCTAACTGTTAGTGCCCTTCCTCTCAAACTGTGTTGCATTTAACTAGTTTGTATATATTTGTATGAATTCATTTTATATTTATATAAGTGCTTTTCTCTTCCGTTAGAATGGAAATTCCTTGGGAGTAGGGAATGTTTTGTTTTGCCTTGTTATTCCTACTTATGACCCTTAGAAATAGAGACCACACTGTCAGGATTACCATAATGCCTAGGTAGGGAAAGACCCTGTCTTCCCTCCCTCCCCCCAGTCCACCTATGCCTCTGGCCACCTACAGTGTCACAAACTAAGATGGTGATCTACAAGTAGTTTCTTAGTTTAATGAATTCATTATCCTAACCATTTCCTCCCTGATCCCCACGCCCCCACCCCCCCCCCATCCCCAACCCCTCCTAGCTGTTGTTAAGAGGCAGGGAAAGACAAGGGATCCACTTAGGGTTTGTTGTATCATTCTAAAATGCTCATCATTCCTTTTTTGCAGTGGGTTACCACATGACTGAAAGTTCCCAAGAGAATGTAACCAGGAAGAAGAAATCTGAGCCACTTCCATGATCCTGAATCAGTTGAATTCTAAGCTGTCCTTTCCAGCCTAACTCAAATACTACTTAAAGTCATCCAAGAACCTTCCCTGGTGTCTCTGAAAAAAAAAGTACCAACAAGGTGAGTTTATACTGGCAATGACCTTCCTTCTCAAACTTTACGTGTTATTCTGTAGCTCTCCAAGGGGCCCTTTGCTGTTGTTCACTTGTTTCAGTTGTGTCTGACTCTTTGTGATCCCATTTGGGGTTTTCTTGGCAAAAACGTCAAAGTGGTTTGCCATTTTACAGCTGAGGAAACTGAGGTAGACAGTAAGTTAAGTGACTTGTCCAGAGTCACACATTGAGAAGTGATTGAAATCAGGTTTAGACTCCAGTGTTTCTGACTGCACCATCCTTTGTTTCAGTTGCATCCAACTTTTTGTGACTACATTTGGGATTTTCTTGGCAAAGATACTGGAGTAGTTTGCCATTTCCTTCTCCAGGTGATGAAGAAACTGAGTTAAACAGGGTTAAGTGACTTGCCCAGGGTGGCACAGCTAGTAAGTGTCTGAGGACAGATTTGAACTTTGGTCTTCATGATTCCAGGCCTGGTACTCTACCCACTGCACCACCCGGTTGCCCCAAAATATTATATACAATTATTATTATGTTTATCTGTGAGGACTAGGATTGTGTCTTAATTAAACTTTGAAACTCCTTCAGTACTAAGCACAGTGCCTAACACAAAGTGGAAGCTTAATTTCATATTTGTTGGAATAATGAATGAGTGAATGTTGATTTTAAAAAAAATTGCAAATAGTTTACAGAGTTTACTCTACTGGCTAAGAAACAGGATGAATTAATAAAGTCCTTGTTAAACTAATATAATTTCTACCTTCAGCACAATAGTGGAGTTGTAGGTTATGAAAGAAAAAGATGTTTTAGGTGGAAACAGTGGTCAGGTAAAGGAGGGAGTCTGCAGAGGACAAAACTCTGCCACCATTTCTCAGTAAGAATAGAGAGAAAAAGTAGTTTGTGTAAGATACTCTCTTGCTCCCAACACATTTAGATTCTTCCATCAGAAGAACTGGCTGAAGCATTCATTTCAGTCTGATTCCTAAAAAATTTTTATTTAATTCTAAAGAAAAAAATATCATGAAGCAATTAACATTTACATTCCCTAAGTGCTAATTTTTAATTATATAACCATATGCTCAATTTCCAAGGACTTTCCCATTCCAATACTAAAAATTAACCCTTTCAACCAACTATTTTCATTTTAAAAGCATGACAATGTAGAGATACAAAAGATCTTAGAGGCCATCTGGGCCAGTTCCCTTATTTTACAGAGTAGAAAACTGAACTCCAAAGATGTAAAAAGGGAATTGCCAAGGTCACACAGTTAGTGAAAGGAAGAACTGGGGCTCAAATCTATCTCTTGAGACTCTGAGACATGTACTCATATATAGGCCATAATATATTGCTTCCTTTATATCATCTTATTATATCTAGGTCAGTAGTTCTCAAACTTATTGATCTCTGGACCTTTTGATATTTCTAAAAATTATTGAAAATCCCATAGGGCTTTGGGTTATATCTGTCAATATTAAAAATTAAAATATCTTGGTATTATTTTAAAAAAATTTCAACCTCACAGACCCCCTTAAAGGGTCTCAGAAACCCACAAGTCTCTCAGACTTGAACTACCTAGATCAGTGACTACACTGGTGATTACATTCGGAGACCCACTGATCTAGGTAGTTAAATAGTGAGGGGAAAGTCTATGTTACAAACTTTGCTTTTCAGGTTTATTCAAAAAGTTCTGCCACAAAACAACATTTCCTCTTAAAAGTTGATAGCAAAACTTTACCCCATATTAAAAAGAGTCTGGCAGTCCATTTTACATAATCACAGTACTATACTTCAGTTACTATATTATAAGTAAGCACAAACACTTTAAAATATTCATATATCTCTTTAGTCTACAAAAAAACAATTTTTGAAATTTTGAAAACAGTCTCTTCACACAGAAAGTGAGAGAAACATACTCCATGTGTTGGCTAAATTCTGCAATGCCTGTCCAACACTGTGCCTCCTCTCATAACGGGGTATGGTCAGTTGAATAGACCCTTGTATGTCAAGATTCAAAAAGGTCTTGTTTGCCAGGATTGAACAAAGTTCTCACAGACAGAAGGATTTTGCAGGGTAGTCCCCAAGTGTGTGAAACTAAGTTCTCTCCTCCCCAGGGTAGAGCTATTTAATTGTAAGGGAAGTTCTCACCTTTAGTTATTATGCTCTGTTTTATTGACTACATAAAGCTCCCACTGATATCAAAGGGAATAGTTTTAAGTAGAACCCCTCCTCCCCAAGGTATAATGAGAAACAACCAATCAGCACCAGGACATGTTTACTTTTCATTCTGTCCATATAATTTGGTAGATTTATAACTATAAAATATCTAAAATCTGTCTCTTACTTGTGCATCTCGATATTCATTATTTGTTCATTGGACATGTTATACTGAGCTTAATCCATGAAGGAGTTAAAGTAGGGTTGATTGCTACTTGACCCTGTTCCAGGAGTGTGAGTCTATACTGGGTGCAGTATGGACAGGGTTCTACCTATCTACCATGGGTATCTGACCCAGATTATTTCTCTGTTAAGACCCAGAGAAGGAGAATGTTAGTCTTCATTGGGTCCGATGTCCTTAAAATCAGACATCTGAGATTTGAAAGATCCAGTTCATTCTAAGAAAACACAGTGTTCCTGGATGAATTAGGATCCCAGGTCAATGTCCATTTGGTAATATCTAAACTGTTTTGAGTTTCCAGAGGATATGTTAGGCCAAGAGTGATGTAAGACTGAAGTGCTAAAGTTATATGAATAGTTGTAAGTTTTCATTCCATTTCATGGATGAATCAGAAGAAGCCATCCAACACTTTGGCTAGATCCTTTTTAAAGGATAAATGGAAGGACATGAACAAGATTCACACAGGATGGGAAGATAGGAATGGGCTACGATCTGCATGTGTGGAGAAACTACCTACATAGCTAAGATCATGAATTAATCATCATCATCACCATCATCATCATCAAAGTACCTAGTATTAAAATTATCTATTATAATAATTACATGTTCCTTGGAGTGACATCAAATGTGGATGAATCTGTTATGGTGACTCCAGCCCACAAATACATCGGGGTAGAGTTAGAATGCTACAGCCATTTACCTGGATTTTTGTAGTAACTAACACTTACTACAGGTAAGAGAGTGAATGGTTTCCAACAAGGCCACCCTATCCAAAATTGCAAAATTCATCAATCTTTCCTTTGTCCTTTTATCCACTCCCTTAAGTGGACCAAGTATGTCTCCTGATGCTCAAGCTACAGTCATAGCTTCATCTTGTCAGGGATGGAAGAGATACAAATACCTAATTTATACTAAGGTGTAGGTGGCTATAGAATAGTAGGAAACACACCAGACAGGGAGATGAGATGTGAATTTCAGGCTTAACTGTGCCATTAATCGTATGATATTACACAAGTCATTTCATCTCTTTAGGCTTCAGTATCCACATCTGTAAAATGGAGGCAGGGGAGATTGGACTGGATTACGTCTAAGATTTCCCCCCCAAGTTCTTAAAGTCTGAAATACTTAAGTATTATCACTCATAAGGATATTTACATTTTAAAAGTGGATGCCTGGAAAAGGGAAATGCTCAATGTAAACGTTTGTGTTCTCATTGGATCACATATTTAGAGCTCAGTTGCAAACTAGTTCAACCACCTTGTTTTACAGATGTCTATCTCAGGTGAACATGAAAGTGAGAAATGAACTCATGGCATGTGTTCTCAACCAGCTTTTTGTTTCTTTTTCATTGTTCAGGTGCTACCCCTTTATTCATAGTCTTCATGTTATAGTTGGAGCCTGAAGAATAATGAATATTAATATGCTGGGTTCTCTTCTTTTTGGCAAAGCTATTATAGGAAGTATCGCATGAACATTAGTGGCACAGAGTCTCCACCAAAAGCCAGCATGGTATAGTGGGAAAAGTACTGGACTTAGAGTCATGAGACCTAGACTCAAATCTTGACTCTTCTACTTAGTAGATATGTGACATCGGTTCCATCATTCAATGTCTTTAAGCCTCACTTTCCTCACCTGTCAAATGTGTGTAATAACACTTCTGTGAACTACCCCATGGTGTTATCATAAAGAAAGTACATTTTTAACTATAAAATGCCATAGAAACATGAATAATTATATCAACTAAAGTTCCCTCTGTGTTCCCCATGAGCACATAGTAGACTGTGCGCATCTTGGAAAATACAGATGGTACTGAATCTGACAAACAAAACAATTAATAGTATTCAGAATGAAAAGCAGGAAGCTTAATATAGCCTCAATCCCATGAAATCTTTAGAATAGGCTCTGAAAAAAAGGACTCCAAATATTGAAATACGTGTGATTAAAAATGTTGCTTGAAAGTATCATGGAATTAGGTGGTCACAGTCTCTCAGAGAATAAAAATAAGGCAGTCATATAGTTTTGGGTGAACATTAAAAAGGCTCTCAAATAATAAATAATATATTAAAGCACAATTTAAACCTCAAATGTAATTTTCTTTTTTATCCTGCTCACCAGCGTGGACCCTGTAAAAACTACTCTAAGTTTATGGTATGGTTTGGGTCAGAATCTATCTAATACCCCACATCAACTTTTACCATAAACTGGATAAATTTTACCTGTATCATACTAAGAAGAGGACATATGAGGTAAAAGCAAATTAGGCTTTTTTTTTTTTTTAATGAGGCAACATAGAAAGATAAATAATGTGTAACACTCCCTCTGGGCTACCTCTCCCCAGCTCAAATTTGGGGATTATGTGGAACTATTTCGTTGGGGTTGTAAGAGTGTAGTCTGTAGCTTCATACCTCAGTCCCCAAACTCTAACTCATGAGTCTCCATCTATGACCTTATCTTAAGTCAGCTACTAGGTATAATTATTTTAAAGCAAAGGCATTTACTAATATGATGTTATTACATTGTGGCTTTAAAATATTGCCCCATAAAGCTGGGGCACACACTCCAACAAATACACTAGAGTCAACATGAAGAGTAGGTGCAAATTTAGAGTTCAGTGATAATGAGGAATAAATAGAGAGATCATGTGTCATCAAAGCAGTTCAGTCTCCAGTATCGTAGGACCTGGATATAATTTATCTTCTTGTGGAGTCCTCACACTGCTTTCCTATGGTTCAATCAGCTGGACTCTTTCATCATACTTTTTTCTGCATCTCAGTTTGGGGCTAGTTTTCTCTTGAATCCACAGTTGGCTCTCTTCTGTACTGCCAGAAGTCATATTCCTTGAAGTTACTTTCTGCTTACAATGTTGCTCCTCTCTATTTCTCTGAATCTATAAAGAGCGTATATCTTCGCTCCTTGTTGGATGTATGTCAGCTGTGTCTCAGCCTCTCTCAAAAGACTGAAATTTTGAACTGGTAGACTTATCATTTTTTTAAAAAAATTAATTAATTTATTTTTAGTTTTCATCATTCACTTCCATAAGATTTTGAGTTTCAATTTTTTTCTTCATCCCTCCCCTCTCCCACCCTAAGATGGTGTGCAATCTGATACAACCTCTACATATACATTCGTATTAAACTTATTTTCACACTATAGACTGTCTTTTAAAGGCCACTTACAGCATGACCAAACTTTTGCCTTTCGAATGACCAGGCTACCCTTCTAATAATAACAATTGATATTTTTATATGGTGTTTTTAGATTTGCAAAACACTTTACAAATATTATCTCATTTTATCCTCACAATAGCCCTGGAACGTAGGTGCTATTATCATTATCCCCATTTTACAGGTGAGGAAACTAAGGAAGGCAGCAATTAAATCATTTTCCCAGGGTCACATAGCTAGTAAGTACCTGAGGCCAGATTTGAATACAGTTCTTCTTAACTCCAGGTCCCCATACAGGCATACAATCTGCCTCATTCATAATCCACTCTTACATCCTAGAAGTCATTCTGACTCCTTACTTTCTTTCATAGCTCCTAATCCCATATCTAATCTGTTGCCAATGCCTGTAAATTTTACCTTCATAACGTCTCTCAAATAGGCCACTTATCTTGTCTGATTCTGCCACCACCATGGTACAGGCCCTTATCATCTCACATTTGGACACTATTGGACAATTGGACCTAACAATTGGACAACAGAATGCTTGCTATCTCCTTGCCTTAAGTCTTTCCCTACCCCAGTTCATCTACTCAGCAGCTGTGAAATGATCTTCCTAAAGCATGGGTATGCCATGGCGCACATATCCCAGACCTCAACAGAACTCCAACTACTCCCTAACATCTCCAGAATCAAACATTAAAACATCAAATATAAAATCCTCTGGTCTTCAAATTCCTTCAAAACCCACATTTCCAGGTCTTCTTACATCTTATACCCCCTCCCATACACAAACAAACACACACAACTCTTGCAATCCAGTGACACTGTCCTTCTTACTCCTCCTCAAACAAGACACTCCAACTCTGATTCAGATCATTTCACTGGCTGATCCCCATGCCTGAAATTCTCTCTCTCCTTATCTCATCTCCATGTTTTCCTTGCATCCCTCAAGTTTCAGCAAAAATCTCACCTTCTTTCCCAATCCTTTTTAAATTTTGTGTCTTCCCTCTGTTGATTATTTCTGCATTTTCCTGTATGTAGCTCGTTTGAACATAGCTTTTTTTCATGTTTTCTCCCCATTTGATTGTGAGCTCTTCAAGAGAAAAAACTGCCTTTTACCGTACTTTATATCCGCAGTGTCTAGTACGTAGTAGGTGCTTCATAAATGCTGATTGACTGACATGTAGGGAACACATCTAGGTAATGGTGTACACATTAAAAACATGTGTAGTCAGGTCAAATTAACTTCTTGGGAATTCATCTCAGCAGGAACCTCTCTCTACCTCTGAGATTATTGCCAAAACAAGCCAAAACTCACACTGCTTTCTCTTCTGCAAGCTGTTCCTGTCCTCTTCTGGGCTATGTGCTCTGTTTTGCTGTTCCCTGCAAGTTTTTGTTCCCCAGAATTGCTGCCCCCAGATAGCCTTCTCCTGAAAAGAAGAGGGATCCATTCTTTTAGACCACAGCCTCAAGAATTATTTTAATTCTTTTGTGAATAAAATCCACAGTCACACTCTGGCTCCCAGGCAAAAATAGATCTCATCTATCTCTGTCCATTTCTACCCATTGATCTCACCTATTCAAACTCAAGTTTAAGTTAAGGATTTGTCTTTTGAATATCTTTGCTTCTTTATGAGTACTAACTCCCTAGACAGTCAAATATTTTACTTAAGACGACTACATTCTTTTTTATTCCCATCATGCCCTTGGCCATTAGCCTTTATCTATTCAAATTGCCCTGGGAGTTTCACTAAGTAAGATGAGGGACAAGTCAGAGCAGCCTCTTCTATCTTTCTGCAGGTACCAAAATAGTTCTTCTCTCCACATTTTAAATCTAAACTATTTCTTCATCAATGTGCAAAAAACTTCAAAACTCTCTTGGAAAATGCAT